>NC_139459.1:137327500-138577500 GCF_057233095.1 Heloderma suspectum
GAATTAATGACCATTTTAGTAAAAGGAGCAGACGCTTTTATTTTTGTTCCAGACAGTTTTAGTGTGTGTTATGGGATATTATTGTCATCTCCTATACCCCAAGGGGATATATATATATATACACGCACACTCTCACACACAATAGATAGATAGATAGATAGATAGATAGATAGATATAAATTTCCCCCTGCCTTTCTGCCAAAAATGGAATTCAAGATGACTTATAGTTTCCCATACAATACTGTGAGGTCTGAAAAACAAAGTGTTGCATTGCAGTGAGAAGGATAGTGACACCATCACAGAAAGTATTGTGGGTTTTTTTTTTAAAAGTATCTGTGCTGGAGTGCTTAAAATAGAGACCTGTGCGATTAATTGGTACTAGAATAGCTAGAGCAAATTAATATGCACTTTTTATATAGCTATTTTTGCTAACCTAGCTGAGATTGTTCAGAAAGTTGGTAGATTATTTCCATGACAGAGGCTAATTGTAAAGAAAATTAAAGATTGGAGACAGCCAAATTAATACAATTTTGTGATATAAAATTGGAAACCACAAGACTATGATTGACATAGTCTTCACATGTTTCTGTTACTAAAGTAAAACTATACTGAGAAACAAATAATGCCAGATGGTGCTTTGCATGCTTTCTTCTAGTTGTACTTCATATAGCTATGAATAGAAATCTGCATTATTTTCTTAGTGCAGTGTAATACATTAGGTACAGTATGGGCCTAGAATAAAGTAGAATAATAAAGGAAGTTTCTGTAAAAATGGAAGCAGTAAAGCATACTGTTATGCTGCACGTTACTCTTTGGAAGATTAACTATGTGCAATAATTATATTTTGATTAGATAATAGGTATATTCAAAAATTGGGAAATAGTTTTAAGAATTCTAAATGAAAGTATGATATTATAAATTACATTTTGAAATAATTTATTGCATCAGTCTTAAATGTGGAGAAAGCCCTGATGGAGCATATCTGGCGTTTATTTTCATTAGGAGTCTTACAAACTTGTCTTCAAAACTTCTAAACTTTAGCAAAAGAAAGGGAGAAAAAACTGTTACTGGCTTTCTGACAATGGCAGGGAGTGTGTTAAACCAGTGTAAAATTCAATTAAACTGTCTAGCCAGGTTTTTGAAGCTGAAATGCAGACCCTTTCAGTTAAGCTTCTTATTTTCCTGTGACCGACACCAGTGGATACTGTGTTATGCCAAAACCAACAGGCTGTAAAGCACCTTGTTTCATGCTCCCAGCTGATCAATATTTTTATTTTCCAGGCTTGCCCAGAAATATGGAGGCAGTATCACCTAACAGTAAGTAGAAACACCTTTTTATTTTCTTCTACACCCAGCCTATTTACTCTTCTGTGAACTGCTGACCATAAAATATAGACAAGAATCTTGTGAAGGAAGATAATAAATATCTGAAGAGGGCTTGAACTGAAGAATGCAAGAATATAGTATGCTTTTCCTCAAGATTCTTTGAAACAGTTTATGTAATAGAAATCATTCTAGATGGCATCATGTCACTTTGCTACCTATAGCTTCATTAGTGGCACATCATCATCATCATCATCATCAGATGATGATGATAGTAATAGTAACAACAACAACAACAGCAACAACACATCTCATGAAAGCACCGAACAGTAGAATTACACTTACCAGGGTCATTCCCAAGACACATGATATATTTTCACATTTTCCAAGGAAAAGGACTTTGACACTATAACTCTGCTAGAGTGAAACACCAAACTTAGAAAGTTGTGCATGTCTGTTAATAAGGAAATCAGTCTTTATATATAAATATAGCTGCTCCATAAATAATCTTCAGTCTTCCAACTTTATTTAGCTTGTACAGCACAGGCAAAACCTGGGGAAACACAGAGCCTTTACTTTAGCTAGTTTAGGACAATATTAAATATTTTGTATTACAAACTTTATATTTGGCATCGTTATCCACATAACTATAAATAAATATTGGGATCTCAGTTTCTCATGAATATGTGGAATGACATTTGACACATCTTAAAGTATTTAATAGGCTCACGCAGCAACCTTCTTCTTTGCTTTCTTCTGTTCTGTAAGGAAATACAGTTGGTATTTCAAGTATGTCCCTATTTAGTTTTTAGGATGATATGGCTTTCCCATTTTCTACATAGAAAGAGTTGACCCATGTTTTTTTTACTTCTGTAGTTTTTACAAAAAATATACTTTTGAAATTTGAGATATCAGCAATAACCTGAAAATACAGTATTGTGTGGTAGGAGTCTTGCAGTTCAGGAAATTGTGTTACAGTGTCTCTATTTAAATAGAGATTTAATATAGAAAAATTACTTGGATCAATATTTCAGATCATTTGTACTTAGTTGCATGTTTTGCTGATGAGTTTCTAGAAAGGGAGTTTCATCAAGGCTATAAGAAATGTCAGTTCTTAGAAAAGTGTTTAAAGTTGTTTCATAGTGTGTACACACACAGAGAGACACACATGATTCCAGTATGTTGGTCCTTTATATAGCATTTCCTCTGTGGATTCCAGTATTGATTTCACTGATACGTTATTAGAAAGCTCGTTATGTTTACTTGTCCTAAAACATCTTACCTTAAACATTAAGTACTATTTCTAAATTGCTACCAAAAAAGGTCAGATGAGAATATAATAAAAAACATGAAACAATCTAACAAGATACAGCAGGGTACATTGATATAACAAAGCCAAAAGAATGAAAACTGAATGCTATCTTCACTGTAGCCATTCAAAACTTTTTTTTGAAAGAATAAATGATAGTTTGTGTTTGCATATACTAAAACATGAAAGCAGTTTGTTCCACCCTTGTCTTTTAAAGTTTAGCTTAACCCAGTTGTAATGTCTCTTAATAAACCAGAATGTGAAGTATATATCAAATCCGCGTAAACAGAACAAATTTTGTATACCATACAAATATATACCATGTAGATAATCTTTTAATCCTGCTTATTATTCATGTTTGTAAAAGGGTTATATACAATATGTGGTTAATTTCTCATGCATAAGCAAAATGTTCCTAATTAATCGTTGTGAATGCTTGTTCAGATCAGCAGAACACAGTATTTGTCACTTTGGGTGATTTTATTCATTTTGCCCTTTTACTAAGAGATGGGGTGCCATCTATTGACTCCTTGTAGCTATTGCACGCAAAACCTATCTTCAATTTAGTTAATAATGTATCAATAACGTAGCTGATGGTTATGGATTGCTTTTAGGTTTTGCTTATGTTTGCAGAGTTTGAAATTTTAGCTGTCTGAAAAAGCTGGTGTCATTGTGTCAGGCATACCTTTTCTAAATTCAAATCCACTGCCAGAATGGAAAATAAAGAAGAGAATAGGAAGGATGAGAGAGGTTAAGAACCAATGTTTTAATTAGTTCTTTGCATTTTTTTTTCCTCTTGTGTTGTTTCTATGGTTTGGGGCTTTCTCATAATAGCTTTCTAGGTTTCAGTCAACACATGTTAAAGAAACCACTGTATGTTAAATTCAGCAAATTCATGTCCTTAAAAAAATTATAGCAGCATATTAAATGCTCCAAAACCTTGGCCCAGCTCTGACATACTTCTCTGACATACTGCTTCAGAGATTTCACAAATTCAAAGTTATTTTAATTGAAGAAAGAGGATCGTTTGTCACTCAAATGCTAGGTTCCAAAGATGCCATTTATAATCAAGAAATCAATTTTGCTGGATTGTGCTCCACTACAGAGGAATACACTGTGTTTTATCTTAAAGTCATATTATAAATCACATCCCTTTTCATATACACAATAAACATTATTTTTTTGTTGTGGCTGTTTGTTATTCATTTATTCTTTTTTCAGTAGTTTGCATGGTTGGTGCATAAATTATACGTCGTTAAAACTTCATAACTTTAAAACTTTATGTTATTATAGTTTATATTTGAGTTGCGCTGCATGTATATGCACTGTATATTTCATTGGGCAGGTAAGGCCTAAACCAGTTTCTCCTAAACTAGGAGCTCTTTGCCTGCCCTGGTCCTTTTGACTCCAAATATAGGCTGCTTTTCTGCCATAAGCCCTCAAGGCAGTGTACAAGACAGATAGTAAACAATTTAAGCAAAGAAAGAAAGAATAGGGTTGTGATCCAAGTGAACAGTATTTGACTTTCTTATTTGTAATAACAAAATTATATGTATATACAGATCAGACTAGGTGGTCTCTAATATTGTCTCCATGTTTAAAAAGCTGTATACACGCATTTCTTCCAATGCAGTATCTAGATGATTTATGAACAATGCAGACGATAATGTATGGAAGGGGTGGGCAACGCCTGGGGATTGGGGGAAGCTTCATTGCCCTTAAACACACCCACCCCGCCAAAATTGCTGCTGAATTTGTCATCAGGCTAGCAGGAAAAACAGTGACAATTTTGCAAGGAAACAAGGTGCACAGGGGGAGTGTGCCTTGTCTGCAAGTAGAATTGTCCTCCTGGGAGGCTTCCAGAAGTGTGCTTCTTTTTGCAAACAAGGCATGCACTCTCTGTACATCTTGTTTTCTTTCAAAATCACCACTTTGTGGTGGCAAATATGATGGCAGGAGCAGGGCCTCCATAAAAATAGCTACGAGGGCCGCATGCATCCCGCAGGCCATGTACTGCGCACCCCTGCTATATGGGAAAGGAAACTGTAATACAAAATGTGTATAGTGTCTTCATTGGAATGAGTCATGATCGAATTATGCATAATTGAGACTTCACATATATGGGGTACAATATGGCAGGCATAAAATGAAACTGGGCAACCATTGTAATTAAGTGGAAAATCACATTTATGTTTTCTGCCTATCCTTTTTGGGAAGGGAGATTGCCATCTGTGTTAGAATGACATACTGTATAAAATGAATAATGCGTATTCAGAAAGTATTATCCTGGCCTAAAATCTACAGATTTTACACAGGTTCCAAAACATAGGAACCAAAGACAAAGCTTTGTAAATGGACAAATCTATATAGTTTATGATGTTTTTCTAGATATTTTTAATACTTGCTTATCTGTGGGGTGATTTTTCTTCAAGGGATTATGATCTCTCCTATTGCCGGTTTATGTGCATGCAGTAAGTACCCCCTGCTCCATCTGCTGCCTTCATTCCTCTCATTTATATCAAGACCCCTCATCCCAAGATGGCCACCAACAGAGTTTTACAACCATCAGAATTTACCTACCAGGCACTATCATTTAACACGCTTTTTGACAGTTTGTTCATCTTAGTTTTAATCTACTTGCCTTAAAAACTGAACCAGGAATAGTGGTTTTGGTATGCATATGTAAAAGACACAAAGACACAATACATCTTTTGTGCTTAAATTTTGTGCTTGTATTTCTTTCTGAACGATTATTAAAATTCTGCTTGGCCTGACAATGTTTTCTTAAATAAAAATGTATGAAAGCGGTCTCACTTTAAAATTTGAGTTAAACGCATGATCAGAAACAAAAGACCTTCTAAAATATGCTATTATTGATTATACAAAATAACTAGCCCTAGATTTGATAATTGTCCACAAGGGTTCTGCAGAAGAAGTGATGATTTAGCATTTTGGCTGTATTACTCAAAGTGATTGGTTCCTCATAATTGCACCAATGCCTGTCCTGGCCTGTTGTGAACTAAAACATTTGAACATATAATAATAATTGTTACATTATTTTATTTTGGTGATGTTTAAAAATGATGGCTTAGGTTTCTTTTGTTTGCTTTTGTATAAGCAATAGTTGTATTGCTTTATCTAGACCTTTTCCTATTTTTTGGAGATGTATACTTTTTTTGCCATCCCTCAGCAAAGCCTATTTATGTTTACTCAAAAGTAAGCTCCACTGAGTTAGGTTGGATGTGCTTGCCAAATGTACATAGTATTGCAGCCTTGATATATTAGCTCTCAGAACTAGTTGTATTATTTGCAGTGGGTATAATCTAATTTAAAGAACATATATCATTATGTTGTGTATAATTGGGATATTTGGAGTATTTATCATATTTATTCTAAGGTTCCCATGCCCAAACATGTTCATCTGACACATTAAAATTCTCTTGAAACTTTTGATTGTCTTTATTTTATGTCTGAATTCAGGGAGAAAGGGTCATTTCTAGATTTCAGTAAATAAAACTGTCAGATTAAAAAGTAATTTACATGAAAGGTAAAAGCTAGTTTCACAGTCATCCTTGCCTCTTAATCACTTGTATGAGTGTAAATGTTTTGTTGAACTATAAAAGATTTGTTAAATGGCAGTTCTTTATACTTCTGCTTTTATTGCCTGGAAGACAGTGCCTTTCATTTTGCCAGTTTCCATTTAACAAATAACAAATGAGATGTTTGTCAGTGGCTTTGCAATTATTATATGATGCAGTTATTATATGTGGAACTGATTCTTTCTTGATTTCTTTCAAATTGCATCTTATACTAAAATAGCTGAGGACAATAGTACATATGGAAATGGTGAATATACACAAATAAATAACATTACAGTATCTGCACTGAACCTTTCCATAACCCATCTTTTTACCAACAAATACTGAAACACTGAACATATTACTTTATATGACAGATGGCTACAGTCCTGTGCATGATTACTGGGGAGTATGTCCATTGAATGTATCAAAACTTACTTCTATTAACATCCACAGACTTGGGTCAAATGGGATGTTCATGTTTCCAGCCTGCCAAAATGCACACATGATGCTAACTCTTCTCTAAAAGGTGCTATTTCTGGAGCAGGTTAATAATATTTAATTCCATTGAAATTCAATAGATGCCCTTATATTGGATGGTATCCTTACCAATTTATACAATATAGACTTAGAGACTGTTTAAATTTGTGATTCCAAAATATAAAACTAGAATATGGGTGAAATAAATGCAAATGTAGTAGTCCCCCCACCATCCTTTTACTCATATATGGTATAGGATGCAATATAATGTTGTCTTGCTAAGGTGTAAAATGTGTTGATGTGTTTAAATATTTACAAAGTCATGCTATTACACAATAATATCCTTTGGCAAAAACATTGCAAGTGGGTACTGCTTCCAACTACTTGTCATATAATAATATAAAGTAACATATTTAGGGTTTTGATATTTACTGGTAAAATAATGGGGTATGAGAAGGGGAATTCTAAAGGCAGATTATGTGGTGTTATTTATTTCTGCATTTTGGCCATTTCTTTATGCTTTTGCTTCTGAGGCTCAGCATATTGGATCCTAGCTTGTACCTCATGCATCTGATGTAGGTCCTTGTGTACAAAAGCTCATTAAAATGTCCTAATTGCTGCAACAGACACATACTTTTCTAGGTCCTTGCATCTCATTTTTAATTGTGCTGTGTTTTTAGAAATGTTCACCCCGACACAACTCTCACCATATTTTTAAAAGGTATTTATATATGGCTAGTTGTGCTAGAAGGTGGATAAGGTAGGCATTTGAGTTCCCATTCCTTTGAAAGCAATACAGTACAGAAAGACTGCATTAACACTCAAATGCGCATTCTGATTAGCATTTGGATGGATGTCAGATTTACGCTCATGGTTCCTGATCCTGCAAGTGATATATGTGTGGAAGCCTGCTTACATGTGTGAATCTCCTGAGCTGAATAAGGGTTTATTGTATCTTAGTAGTAAAATAGTATCTGGTTATCTGTTCTAATAAGAGTTGCCATTTTTTTCAGAATGTTGTTAGTAATATATTTTAGATAGATCAAACGGCCACTGTGGATTATTTCCATTGTGTTTACCTTCGTTAGCAAGCATATTATTTAATAACATCTATTATAGCATCTCTCGACTTTCTTCATGCCTGGTTTAAAATACTGTTAATGAAGAAAAAAGTTTCAACATGGTATCCAAGTTCTAAATTGCATTAAATGGTAATAGAACAATATAGGGTAAGTTGGGTGGTAGTGGTCAGAGATTCCAGAATTAACTCTTGTTAATTGACCTGTTCTTAAGAGTGGAAATGAGATGCTAAATACCCAACGTCCTTGATAAAAAAAAAAAAGTTTGCAAAAACGTCTATCTGCTGCTTTTATCAAAATGTTATATTATTCATATAGTAGCTCAGAATTACTACATAAATAATTGGTTACTAACATACAAGTTAAATAACAGTTAAATTTCCCATAACAGAAAAGTGAAATAGATCCTAAGTCAGTGGAATTAAATTCTCAAGATCTATGGAAGTTTTTTTTTTAATCTTCCTCCAAAACATTATCCTCTAAATAGAAGTGTGAAAGAAAATATTAAGCAAAATTCAGATTTGTAATTTCTCTTCCATGGTTGATAGTTCAGAGAACAGATACCAAAGTGATTTAGGAATTATTGTAATGCTATTTAAACAGTTTAAAATGTTCATGCTTGCAGGACCATGCAACCCACTGAGTTATACTTTTTAACTCAGTGGGTTGCATGGTCCTGCAAGCATGAACATTTTAAACTGTTTAAATTGTTAAAAAGAGTAGAAAAAGGCTTTGGGGGTCAGAACCACTCTCTTGAAAATGGGGATTAGACCGTTTTGGAAAATTTAACTCCCATGGTGACATTCCATGTCCAGTCACTTCCCTCATGCCTTGCAAGTCAAACACAGGTGTGCCAAGGTACCCAGCATATCTTGGCATAACCCCTGCCTGAATCAGTAGAAAGTTCTTTAAGTCCTTCTAGTCATGGGGTGATGTGCTCTTGCAATTTGGGGAAATAGTGCTGTACCGATAGCTATGGTCCTAAGAAAATGTGACAATCCTCTTTTTGTCCTTGAAAGCCCTCTCCAAGTTTTTATTTGGCTTGTTTTTGTACTGAAAGGTATACTGAAACATCAAATTTGTGAAGCTGACAAAATTGTTTTTAATTTGAGAGAGCTGTATTTCCCCTTGTATTTTTCGTTAAAGTAAAGGTAGTGTGAAATTGTGTATCCTTTACTTGTCCATATTGGTAAATATTTGCTCTGTGCTGGATTAATTTATGTACAAAATATCACTGAATAACGTATCATTCAATCAATTTTAGCAAATGTTTCATTGTACTTCAGAAGTTTACATGCCAAGCAAGGATCTATCATGGATCATCATTGTTTGACATTGTTTATATGACCAATTTATCAGCCAAACCTTGTTTGTTCAGTAGCCAAAATATCTTCTACAAAACAATCTTAACTTGATGCCAAAAGGAGCCTCCCTAGGAGGGCATACCAGAGTGTAGGCACAACTACAGAAAATGCTCTGGACTGTGCCCCAGCAGAGTTAACCTGCCTGATTATCAGAACAAGGAGCAAAACCTCACTTGTTTAAAGCATATTTATAAAGTTTTTCCTGGTTGTTAGGAAGGATGTAGAAAATATGCTTTCTGGAATTATAGAAGCCTAGCATCCACATTTCCAATTATTTGAACTGCTGTATTTGCCTGCATTATCAGTGCAATGATATTTTCTGATGCTTTGTCAGAGTGCCAGTAGATGTAGCCCATCCAGAGCATTTGACTTCCTGCAGCAAACCAATGGAGTCAGTTTATATATAGTGTTCCTCATGAAACTCGTGTTTGTGGATGCATATTAGGCATGCTAATATTACCTATGCAGTGTTTTTGAGGACGACTCCAGTAGCATCTGTAAGGAAACCTCATGCCAAAATGAATTTCCAAAAGCAAGATCAGATGCATGAAATAAATAGTGGAAAATTTAGATGTTTTTAAATATAAACATATGCTTTCAGGATATATTCCTTCCGGTTTTAATCCTAGCTTGTGAAACGCAGGAGAGATTAATGTGGTGAGACTTCTGGAATATTAACTATATTTAAATTAACTTTAGCTAATTAACTTATGTCCTGATAATGTAGTTTAGTGAATAGTGTGTTGGACTGGGGAAAAAACCTGGATTCAAATCACTTATTAGTCATTAGGCCCCTTTGACCTTGGACTAGTTGCTAATTCTCAGCGTAACCCACCTCACAAAGCTGTTGTGATGCCCATGTACAGCCCTAAACCACTGAGAAGGTGTTTGTGTGGGGGGGATAAATAAACAGTGGCATCATTGCATCTCAGATGTGTGCTAGGGGTCTTTCCAATTGTGTTTTTCTCAAGAAATGTGCAGTTGCTACTAATTTTGTTGCAGAGAATCAGATGTCTGTCTTGTAAGTAGTGTTTCTTTGGGGGATATCATATTTTCTCTACCCTCCAACCAGTGATGTGAGGCAGAAATTTTTCCACTGCTTTATTTTTATGCAGAAAAAAATCCATTTCTTAAATTTGTTAGTAACAATGAATGGATGCCAAGTACAAATAAAATATTAGGCAAGCTTGGCAGTTTCAAAGTTATAATTAATGTGTTTCAGGTTATTATTTCTAGTTAAGTATGTGAGAGAATACATATATGTCTCAGTGTGAAATGGAACTAATAAGTAGTGACAGTGAAACTGAAGGTGCCCCAACAACCGTAGAGGAAGAGAATTGATCTCTATTGAAATAGATGAGTGGCTGTCAGCATATATTTGGTTGCTAAAATTTATTAGTGTGTCAACATTTTTCAGTACCATTGTTTTTTTCTTAAATTTATACAATGTAAGGGAAGTATAAGCTATTGTCTTTTGTTTTTACAAGTATTCCACTAGAAATGTCTACATAATATAACATTTACAACATATTAAGTGTACTTTAATTTTGTCCCTCAAATATTTCAGGTCAAATACTTGTGTTATATTGGGACAAAAAAATAACATGGAGTACTTCTTTGTTTTGCTGTTTACTAAATACAAGTAAAATAAATATGCCAAATTAGATCACTCTCTAGGGCATCAGAAAATTTTCCACTGTAAATTGGAATTTTTCCTATGCAAATTACTCTATGCAAATTAGCCTGATTTACATAGGAAATTTTTCCAGTTTAATTTTTCCCCAGAAAACCCACATCACAAGCTCCAACTGTACTGATTTGGCTGGGCAGCACTAATTTAGAGAGTCCTGTCGTGAGAGAAGCCCCACCCCCTAACAATCCCAGTTTTAAATATGCAGCAGATGTAGGACATTTCTGTCAGTGTAAATGTGTACATTAGCTAAAACGGAAGCCCTGTGAATAAATATCATATAGGATTTGTATGCCAAATATAAGTATAATATAAAGCATCAATATTTTTCACCTTATAATAATGCCAAAACCGTAATTGGTGATCACATATAATATCTCACTGAGGCTGAACCAAAGATTCTGCCAAAACATATTCTTAAATGCAAAAAATCTGACTTTTCCTTATCCCAAATTTTCTTTCCCAAAGCTTCAGTGCTAAATGCAAATTACATGCTTTTACTCTTGGCTAGTTCTCTCTGCTTCTCTGTGCTTGCTGAGTGAAGAAAAGGCTGATATGGAGGAGGTGAAGGATAGAGAATGAGAGAGAAGGACCAGTTGTTTATAAAGGGGTGGGGAGGGGAAATGCCATTAGGTGTGCAAGCTTCAGCTGATGTTTTCAGGGGAAGTGGGAAAGGAGGGCAGGAAAAGAGAATTTCTGCGAAATTTTAGGCAGCCTCTATAGGAGCAGTTAACCCCTTGCGTCCTATGGGCCAGTTTACACAAGCCCTGCAGCCCACCATGGCTTATTTAAGCCACGGTGGGTTGCGATGCACGCCAGTGGCCATTTTGAATATTCAAGCCATGGCAGGCAGTCACTGTGGCTTATCATGTTGCCTGAACCCAGTGGGGGTAGGTTTTTAGCATAGTTAACAAACTGCCCACAACCCTAAAACAGCCAGTGGGTTGTGGGTGGTTTCTTGACCATGCCAATAACCCACCCTTGCTGGGTTCGAACAATGTGATAAGCCACAGCGCCAACCATCGCAGCTTGAATATTCAAAATGGCCATGAGCATACACTGCGACCCACCGTGGCTTAAATGAGCCATGGTGGGCTGCAGTGATCATGTGAACTGGGTCTATATATACTAGCCAAGTTTGATTTCAGTTGGATTTAGTTTCAAGTCATTGACCCAGTTCACATGATCACCGCAGCCCACCATGGCTTAAATAACCCTTCTTTTCTGTTAAGTAATCTGGAATAACTACCTGCCCTTTGGTTGCAAAATCCAAAATGCTCATCAACACTACCTACACATTCTTTAACCAGTCTGATTGTGAGTATAACCAGTCTGATTGTGAGTATAGTGGTGAGGCCCTTGTTGAAGAAACCATATCTAGATCCTATAGTTTCAGATAACTACCGCACAGTATCAAATTTGCCGTTCTTAGGCAAGAAGTTGGAGCATGTCTCAGAAGGTGGTACTAGAGAACTTCTTTTCCACCCTATGGCTGTTAGCCTGCAGGGTGCTGCAGGGTTCCATCCTGTACCCCATGCTTTTTAACATCTACTACATGAAATCGCTGGGGGAAGTCATCAGGAGGTTTGGGCTGAAATGTCACCAGTATGCGGATGATATTCACCTATACCCCTCGTTTCCATCTACACATCTCAGGGATGCGGTGGAACTCTTGAACCAGTGTCTGGAGGCTGTTTTGGAGCGGATGAGGGTAAACAAGCTGAGACTTAAACCAGAAAAGATGGAGGTACTGTGGGCTGGGAAACCAGCTAGTCTGAATGGAGGTTTACAACTGGTCTTAGATGGGGTTGTGCCCTCGCTAAAAATGCGTAGTCTGGGATTCCTCCTCGACTCTGCACTAAGTGGGGAAACCTGCCTGCACTGTAAGATTAGCAAGAGAGGCCCTTCGCATCTACCCACCGGTGAGAGCAGTTAGGTGGGTGATCATATGTAACAGGGCCTTCTCTGCAGTGTCTCCACACCTTTAGAATCAGTTGCCATTGGGGGTCCACCATGCTCCATCATTGCAGGCTTTGTAGAAGGCCTTGAAAACGTATTATTTTACCTTGACCTCTCCTGATATGATTGCTGTTGTTGCTGCTGTTTTTTCATTTTTTATGGCTTTTTTAATTGTTGGATTTTATTGCTGCTTTTATTGTGTTTATGTTTTTATCGCTTTTAATATCTTAATGGTTATGTGTTTTATTGTTGTAAACTGCCTTGGGAGGGCTTCTGCCCTGAAAAGGGGCCAAGACATATTTTAAATATGCTACAAGGCTACCTCGCATTAAGTGATCTTGAGTGTGCCCCTACAGGTGAAGCATGTTCTTTGATGTCACTGAGCAATAGCCTTTTGAGAGAGGTAGAGAGGAGAGTAATCACTTTACTGGGAATGTTTGAAGTTAACCTGCTAAGATATAAGTAGTAAAGCAGCATATATTGTTCCTGGGACATGGAGGTTCATGCATAAAGAGTTCGGTGGGCAACAATCAAAACTTCTATATAGTATGGTTTGCAAGTCTTTTCTGGGGCAGAGGACTGACAATTCCAGCAATCCAGATCAGAACAGTGAGTGTCCAAGGAGTGGGCAGGCCCAGTCTCAGCTTGTGTGTGGCTGATGGAGCTAAGTTGTTCTTCCTAGGCTGGTCTCAGTCTCTGATCCTGGGTCCTTGACAGCAAGTGTAGTACTCTGAGCCTGGGGGTCCTCTGAGGGGGTCACTGGTGTATCTGGCCTCTCTGTCAACATGGTGGGATTCGATGTGTAGGAATGATACATTCAGTGGTTCTCGAAGTGCAAGGTTACTTACCAAGTGAAAAAAAGAATAAAAATGGCATGCTGTGGATAAGTTCCTAAGCATCAGGGACATTGATGTCAGGGTGGACACTGAGCCCATAGAATCCCAGAGTAGTTCTGATTCTGAGGAAGAGGAGTTGCTCCTGGGAGAGGAGCGCGCTCCTCTTTCCCAGGGCCAACAGCTGACGGAGATTCCTCCCACCAGCATTCCTAGCTTAGATAGCAGTCCAGGGAGTGACAGAGCGCGGATAGCAGACTTGGTGGACGCGCGACGCCGACACAGAGAGCGGCGCCAAATGGAGGGCGCAGAAAGGAGGCGTAGTGCCCGGCTGGTGCGCAAACAACGGCTGTGCCCAGAAGATCCAAGGGAAAAGGGGAGGGACTCTCCCTAGTCCTTAAGTTCAGGGATCTGCCAGTATTTCCCTTTCAAACGGGGACCAACTGTTCCAACATAGGGCATAGGTACTGTGCTGCTCAGATCTAGTTGCTAACGGTAGAGTTGTTAAGTTGTAAAAGAAGAATAAAGCTTTGAAAGGAATCCCTTTGTCTGTGTCTGGACTTGGCTACTGGATTAGACTGAGAGAGGCCTCCAAGGAGCCCTTGACAATTAAGTCCTTTTCTGGGTTAGGTGTGAAAAAGTCCCTAAGTTCAGGAATGAGCCAGGGCCTGGGCTGCTCTAGTGCTCAGCAGTGCTGTGCCCTACGGGTGTCTCTGAGACATGCAGCTTCTCAGCTGTCTTGGAGTCTCCAAGAGAGTTCACTGTCCACCTGCAGGAAAACTCACTGGGTTTCTTTGCAACACAGGGTTGCCTCCATCCTATCCCCCCACCCCCTGTTTTAAGGAGGCTGGCAGAAAAGTGAGCAATGTTTCTGGTATTTTGTGGGACTTGTGCTTTTCTTCTTCTTTGAAAAATGTGCCCACCCTCTCCAGTGCTGCATCACAGATCTCTCCTGCTTCCTCCCCCCACCCTCCTTTTAAAGTAGTGCACAGCTATTTACTTGCAAAGTTCCCTTCCTCCTGCCCCCTATTTTTAAGTGACAGGATATATTATTACTATTGCTAGGTTGTTGGTAGCATAAGCATATAATTGAAAAAAGGTGTATTAATGAGGTGTATTAATCATTTGGTAAGCTCCTAGGTGAATGTTTGTTAGCAGTGTGTAGTCTGTCTTCTGTCTTGAAACTTCTACACTGTGACATTAAAAATTTCATAAATATTAAAGGACAAGGAGGTGTTGCGATACACTTCTCTGTTCTCTCTCTGCATGTATGCGAGGAAGAGCATAAAAACTCCTTAGTTTCTCTTATCACGTTTAAGTTGTTGGTGGAAGCACTCTACACGAGGAGCCACCTGCTCTTAGTGGGGTGGTCATTCCACCTGGTGGGTGCCACAACTGAGAAGACCCACCTCCACACCATGGGCAAACAAAACTCAATAGGCTAGGGTACAGTAAGCAAGCCCTCCCCCTCATAATGTGGAGGCTATGGCAGCCTAAATGGAAGAAGGTGGTCTCTCCGTTAACCTGGTCCTGAGCTGTTTAGGGCCTTATAAACCAGCAGTAACTTCTTGAACATGACTTGGTAGCTAATTGGCAGCCAGTGTAGGGCTTTCAGCACAGGAGTCATATGTGTGCAGTAAGAAGGTCCGCTGAGCAATCCAGCTGCCACATTCTGCACTAACTGCAGCTTCCAAAGCAGTCTCAAGGACAGCCGCACAGAAAGTACATTAGAATAATCCAGCACATGAATCACTGTGACCAGGTTATCCCTATCCAGGAATGGTTGTAGCTATCATGACACCTGAAGCTGGTAATAGGTGCTCTTTGCTACTGAAGCCACTTGGGCCTCAAATAATGCAGATGAATCCAAGAACATCCCCCAGATATATCCCTGTCCCTGTAGGGGGAGCGCAACCATACCCAGGACAGGTAAATTACCAACTGCTGGATCTGGGAACTGCCTTCCCACAGAGCCTCCATCGTACCAGGATTCAGTTTCAGTTTTTTGGCCTTCATCCAGCCCATCACTGCATCTAGGCACTGGTCCAGGTCCAGCATGGCCACACCTGACTCAGATGTCACAGAGAAATAGAGCAGGGTGTCATCCGCATGTTGATGATACTTCCCCTAATGACTGCATCCAATGGCTTTTTTTTTCCTAAGCTAATATTTTAAAAGTGCAGAAAAGGGCAACCAAAATGATCAAAGGGCTGGAGCAACTCCCCTATGAGGAAAGGTTGCAACAATTGAGCCTCATTAGCTTAGAAAAAATGGTGAGTAAGGCAGGGACATGACAGAGGTGTATAAAATTATGCATGGTATGAAGGAAGTGGGTATCGCTCATAACACTAGAACACTGGATGATCGTTGGTCATCCAGTAAAGTTAAATGATGGGAGATTCAGGACAAATAAAGGGAAGAAGTACATGAGAAATGCTGGTTAGTTTAAAAATGGAAGCGTTCCCTTCCCTGGTTTCAGCCACACCACAGGAGAGGGGAGGAGGGGTATGATGTATCTCTCTGGAAAGGTGCATAGTCTGACAAATAACGTATGCTCTGAGGGTAGATGCCCAGCAGAGCAAAAGAGCAACAGAAGCTATTTTCACCTCTCTGTCCTCCTTGTTGTTGCTTTTTTCTCTAGACTGGCTTTTGAGCTGGTCTAGAGAGATTGTGGTGCCGTGGTAAGGACCGGCACCAAAGAGGCCACAGGATATTGTGTATCCCAGCCTCTCCTCTCCCCCCACACCGGAACTCCTCCTTTTCCCTCTCCTCAAAGTCACATTGCAACCTCAAGAAGCAGCTGCTGTGGTTCTTTCCGCCACAGCTGGGGGGGGTGAGGGAGGGATCGGAACCGTGTCTGTGGCGTCAGACTCTGAAAAATCCTATGGTCCCTGGTCCCAGTACCATATGATTGCGCCCTAAATGTACTTTGCAAAACTTAACTATGGTTCAATTGAACTTCACAGGGGTTCAATACAGATACAACATTTAATCACAGTTTTCTTTAACCTTGCTAATTATACGTATATATGTTCCGCTTTTCAGACAAAAGTTGCCTCACAAAGTGACTCATATCAACCCAACATTTACTACGGTGCCAGTGGCAGGCAGTGTTCATAAATGAATATGAGAGATGGGCCCTGCTATCACTCCTATGAACTGGAAAGACAAGACACACAAGAGAAGGGAAGTGGAGGACAAAGGTAGAGGAGGGAGATCAGTTTGACAATGCCAGAATGAAGCTTCCTTTACTATGTCATATTGAGCCAGAAAGATGGGGCAGATATTATTTTAATATCTTATTCTTATTATAAGAAAAGAGTGAGTTGTAAACAAGCATTTCTATCCAGTTGGGGCCAGCCTGGTCTTCCCTGGCTTGGGTAGTAGTGCAATTATTTGACAGTGTTTAGTGCTCTGGCCAGTGGCAGAGACCAGGGTGCCCTTCTCGCTTCTGCAACTGGCAGTTGGAGCAGAGCTCTCTCTGGCAGGGAGGGGGGAAGCAAGCTCCCTGCAGCTGCTTGTTAAGCATTACATGCCAAAACCATAACCGTAGTTAAGCTGTGGCTGCTAACCAGCTTCTGAGAGCGCAGTTTGAAGTTTAAAAAACATGATTAGCATTGACCATAGTTTGCTAATCCTAACATTGTACCTCTGTACCCACTCTAACAGGTTCTGCCTTGGTGTTGATAGATGTTCTGTCATGGTTCATAAATGTACCCATATTTATTTCTTGCCCTAAGATTTTGAATAATCTGTGCAACGGTACACCTTCCAAGAAACACCACTTTGCTTTGATAGTCTTAAAACATCAATTTTCATATTTTTCACACACACACAGTTCTGAACAAGCCCCATTGGAATAAATGGGGGTTGTACAAGCACAGTTCTCCTAAGTCCTTCTCATTCCAAATGAGATTTGGGCAGAAAATCATTCTTTTGGGTTATTTCCAGAACCTCCAGTCAGGAGAACATGGTAACTCACTGCTATATCATGCCTTGATTCTGATGTCAATGGAAAGCTGGAGAAGAAATAATATTGAGACTAGTTTATTACAGGTGTGCTATTTATTTAGTGCTGTAACTACTGAAATGAAACACTTTGTTTATAGTCAGTATAGCTAGCTGCTAAGCGATCCCACATATATTTTAAAACTATTTCAGGTTTTAGGGTTTTGGCAATTGCTGAGGTTTGGTCTCTTTGCATTCGCTAGCTACTTCACAAGCAAACACTGGTAGGCTATAATCTCATAATAATTTTATATGCACTGGTTTTGTCCGTGCTGAGCTCATGCAATCAATAGACTGACACGATGTATATATGCATTATTTAATCCTTTATACCTTGCACCTTGTAATGTTTCCCTTCCCATGTATGTATGCTGTCTAGGGGATCAGAAGCAGCATGCTTCTGAATACCAGCTCCTGGGGAACAACAGCAGGAGAGGACTATTGCCTTCACACTGGGTGGACTGATTTAAATCAGCAAGGAAAAAGGGCTGATTTAAAATCACGTTTCCCGTTAGTGCTACTTCATAAATCCTAAACGATGGTGCAGATCTGGACACTAAGCCATATTCATTTGCGACAAAATAGAGCAAGGCCCGAGGGCCGCTGGCAACTCCCAATCCCCTCTCTGCCTCTCTCTCTTCTCTTTGTGCAGTAGCTGCTTACTCTCAGCGGGGGCTCTCTAGCTTTGCCCTCATGATTTGCTTTAGCGGTGAGCCATCTGCTGGGATCTGGGCTACCGGAGGAGGCTCTGGGGGCTGGGGCTCAGGAGACCTGCTGCTTATCGGCTGTAAGGTGGGGGATGAGGCGCATGCAGGAGCAATCAGCCAACTAGCTGTGATGAGGGAGGAGCCCAAGAGGCAAAGAGCACCGTGGCTGACTAGCTCCAGTGGCGCGCTGTGCGGTCACTGGTGGTGGAGGAGCAGCTGAATGTGCAGGCAAGAGAAAGAGCAATGTGCACCTGCACCAGGAGATTTTGCAGCAGTGTGTAGAGCAGAGCACGCTCAGTAATGAAAAGAAAGAGCCACCCCAAGCCAAGGACTAAGCAAGCCTGGCGGAATTTGCCTGCCTGTTGACGTGGTGACCGCCTGACGGGTCCTTGCTTGGATGACACAGAAGGTGAGGAGAGGCCTGAAAAGGCCTCCAGCCGAGCCCAGTGTGCAGCGTCGCCGCTTGACTGAGGGGAGGGGAGGAGAGGGCCCTCCATGGCCCAAAGGCCTCAGCAGTGCTGCCTAGAGCCAAAGTGGCTCCTGCCTGAAAAATAGTGAAGCTCACTGAAACAAAATATTATTTACACTGTTCCATTCTTGCAACCAGGCTTTGGACCTTTGTCGCATTGCGTATACATTTTGCATGCTTTTCTTCTAAAAATATCCCCATATAGAGTCTGTCTTACGTCCCGCAGCTGTGACTGTTTGTGAGGTTAAGTATGGGAATACAGGAATTGGACAGTTTGTCTCTTCTTTCCAGTGTTGCTCCTTTCTGCTTCACTCTGCCTTGACCCTCACAAAAACAAAGTAGCAAATCAAAATTCAGTGCCTGTGACTGATGGGTTAAAGTAAGGAGAGCACTCCAGAGACAGAGAATCACAACTGAAAAGGCTTTCTCTCCAGTCACCATGTGCCTAACTGCCAAAGGTGGGGAAACCCACAGAAGAACCTCGAAGGATCTTAGCGTGTTGGCAGGTACATTTCGGAGTAGGTACCCAGGTCCCAAGCTGTGTAGAGGTTTAAACATAAGCACTGGCACTTGTTTTTAAACCTTTTTATTTGCAGCACAACAACAAAGCACCAAAAAAGGGTAGAGAGGATCATACCATAAAACATACTAATATAAGCAGTCCATATATCTAAATAGGCATCCACACGCCATTGATGGTTGTGGGAGATGCACTCAAATGTAGCAAGAACTGTGAGATCTTCAGTCCATTGAGTGATAGGTGGTGGGTGTTTTTCCTTCCAAACTTGGAGTATACGTCTCTTTACTACTGTAAGGGCTCTGCATATCCACATTTGCTGTCCATCTATTAATCCCCACATCATAGGGATATAAAGCACATGTGCATCTGCTATTATCACAGAATTTTCAAGAACAAAATTTATATGAGCAATAACTTCCAACCAAAAGTAAACCTCTACAGGACATAGCCCACATCATGTCTGGCACATTGTGATCAGAAATGGACTAGCAGCCTGTGCAGTTGTTTAAGCATTGGCAAGATGTGTTCCTTTCAGCTGGTCCTTGTAAATCTTAAAAGCAGTGTTCTGGACCAACTGAAGGTTCCCAGGACTTTTCAGAGGAATAGTCTAATCTGGATGTTATGAGAGCATGGACAACAGTTGCCAGGCTATCTCTAGCCAGGAGGGGCTGCAGCTGGCACACCAGTCTTAGCTGGCAAAAGGTACTTTGCACTGTAGATGCCATGTGGGCATCCAGAGATAAAGCGAATCTCAAGCAGCTGAACCTGATCCTTCACAGGGAGTGCAACCCCATCTAGAACAGACTGAATAGTTAGCTCCCCCTTTTCTTTGAACCCACCTACCAATAATGCTTCTAGGTAGTCTGGTTTGAACTTCAGCCCTCATCTAATCCATTACTGATCCTAGACATTGATTTGGCACTTCTGCTTCCCTCACCTGAATCTGATGAAAAGGAGACACCAAACCACAGACACAGCATACACCAGTGTGGTGTAGTGGTTAGAGTGTTGGACTAGGACTCAGGAGATCTGGGTTCTAGTCACCACTCACACCATGGAGTTAACTGGGTGACTTTGGGCCAGTCACTGACTTTCAACCTAACCTACCTCACAGGGTTATTGTGAGGATAAAATGGAGAGGAAGAGGATCATGTAAGCCGCCTTGGGTTCCTTGCAGGAGGAAAGAAGGTGGGATATAAATGCAACAACAACAATAATACTTATGGCTCCTCGCTCCAAATCTCTGGATGATCTCACTCGGCAGTTTCGTGTACATGTTGAACAACCCTATAGAGCCTCATAAGTGCTGTAGTGCACAGCTATAGTCTCCCAGAATCAGCTTCTGGAAATAGGCATCTATGTAAAGCACAGTGCCTCTAATTCCCATTCCAGACAACCAGTCCAGAAGAACATTGTCTATTGTACTGAATGCTGCCCAGAGTTCTAGGAGAATTAGCAGAGTAACGCTCCCTTTGTCCTTTTCCCAGGATAAGTCATCCATCAGGATAACCAAAGCAGTTTCAGCAATGAAACCAGACTGAAATGAATCCAGATAATCAGTCTCGTCCAAGAATGTCTGGAGTTTACAGCCACCACCCACTCAAGCACCTTGCCCAGAAGGAAATATTTTCAACTAGGTAATAGTTTGAGCAGTCTAAACCACCTCACAGTTACCTTATTTAAGGAAGCTGGGACCCCTCTCCTTTTGCAAAGAGGATCATTTTCTGGACCACCTGGTCAGCCCTCTCCTGCTAGATATTACAAGACAGGAAGGGCAAGGCTGGACCAAATAGGTAGTACGCTGTGCCTTGTCAATGTCCTCAGGTCTCAATAACTGAAATTAATCCAACAACATAGGACTAGACAGTGCTCTTAATACATTTGTGAACTGTACTGCAGAACTAGTGACATGTATGTCAAGGTGGATGCAAGTTATTTTATCATCCAAATGCTTAGCAAGTAAGTCACAGCAGGTATCTGAAGGATCCTTAAGGTCATTTTATCAGCCAGGCTGAGAAGGCCTCAACACCACTCAAAACAAGCTCCACTATATGGAACCAAGCAGACCAGTCATGGCAGAGAAGTACTGTTTGTTCACCATCAGCACTACAAAGTAGGCCCTAAAATGAGCTCTTGCCTGTGTTTAGTCATTTTGATCCTGAGTTTTCCATGACTTGCATTCTAGCTATCATCCTAGCTTTTCATTGATCTAGCTCCCAGGTAAACCAAGGGGCCAAATGAGCTCTATTCAGTGAGCCAAGATGCTTGAGGAGTAATTGTGTCCCCACCAAAGTAATCGTGTCCCCACCTGAGTCATCAGCATGTCAGGGATACCAGGGTTTTGTCAGAAGTGCCAGCCATGCCAACCAGAAACTCTGCGAAGACTCTTAGGAATCCATCTAGATCCATGAACCTCTAGGGTCAGAGCATTCTAATAGTACCCAGCAAGACCTCACCAGAGATTGATCTGTTTATTCCAAGGGAGTCAAAAGGAGATACCCTACACCAGGTGTGGGGAACCTCTTTCAGCCCAAGTGCTGAATTCAGTTTTGGAGAAACTCTTGGGGGTTGCATTCCAGTGGTGGGCAGGGCTGAAGGCAAAGGAGATGGAGCCAGAAGTATTTTAAAAACCCAGCCTATTGCTGCCAGTAACTAAGCCTTAGGAGAGGCATTTCAATCTTTTAGAAAATGGGGAGCAGGGGGGACTGCACAAAAGCTAGGAAAACACCAAATGACTGATGGTGAGGGCAAAGTGGGTAGAGCCAGGGGAATGGGTCATGACCATTTGGGGAACCCTGGAAGGCCAGATTTGGCCCCCAGACCTGAGGCCCAGCCCTGCCCTGCCCTGCACCCAGATCACTATCCTCCTGTCCAAATGAGAGCACCAGATAGAATGGGAGACCCTGCATGTGTTGGGCCAAATGACATGTTGGGAGAATCCCATGGTTGTCATGGTGGCCAGGAAGGTTTACTATGCCCCCAATAAGGCTGCTTTGGCATAGATGGGCCCCCCAGAACCATCAGCCTGAGTTTCTTTAGGATTGTATCATACGATGAAGGTTTTCAAATTGGAAAACCCTTTCTACAATAGAAAACTACAACAGATAACTATTCTACTAGAACAGAAAACTATGAGAGGGCATTCAGTTCTCCCACCAGTGCTCTGCACTGACACAATTCAGCAAAAGATTCATCACATGGTTTTCTGCAGCTCCATATAGTACGTATGGTGGCTTTGAACAATTTTAATGCACCTATTTGGGGCAGGGGAGGGGGGTTTGCATCAGTGTGATGATACAATTTGTAGAACTGCTTTGGGAACCACTTCACACAAACGGGTTGCCATGTGAAATTGCCTCCATGGTTTACACTGGTGAATCGGGCCTATTATTTTTATACAGAGGCATCAGACTATTAAGGTAAATTATCTCTTCATAATATTTTGAAATTATTTTGAAGTTACTGTCATTGAATAGTACGATCCAAGGATAATACAATATATGATTTAAGGAATCTTTAATTACAGCTTTGAGGATCTTCTTTCTGAACAGCATTAAAAACACCCAGATAAAAATACATTAACTTTTAATCTTCACACCTGTTATTCTTTTGTGGTCTCTTCGTTGTGGTCTCTTTGGGCTTTTTTCTCATTATGAAGAAAAACAATACATTAACACACAGTTCCTTTTTGAGAAAAAAAAATGCAAATGCTTTTTTTATTTTTCAGGTTATTTTAGGCACTTCCTGCATACTTGTAGTATGGTTTAATACAGTGTGGCAAATATCAGAAAAGGAAGCTGTACATCATTTAGAATGACACTAAAAAGTATATGTTTGGGATTTGTTCAGCTCCTCGGTGCATTACTAGCAAACATAACTGTACCTTGTTTATAATAATCTGCTGGGTTTAAAAGCATTACAGAAGTATTTGTACAGGTTAGTGTATAAATATGCATGTATAAATATTAACGTGTTTGCAAGATACTCATTACAACTAAGCTTATGCTCATATATAAAAGTTTGCTAGCTTCCTTCATAAACTTTCTAATAAAATGTACATGGAATCTCCTCTTCCTCTCCACTTCCAGTCAGCATCAAAGCTTGTGGTTCTTTTCCATCCTTTTAGTTAAAGGGTTTCTTTGTGAGCCAGACCATTTGTCCATCATTGTTTGAAGTCCAAACATTGGCAGAATACCCTGTCACTGATCCAGAGTGTTGTGAATGGCAGCCCCTCACTGACAATTGGTTGAGGTGCCTAGAAATATTCCTGAGAGGATTATTTAACCTTTCAATTTAGGGGGCACAAAGCCTTGCTGATTAATGAACTTTCTGATGGATGCTGATAAGCGGATCTGTTTCTTTATTTCCTCTAAAAGTGATTCCTCCTTCTTCCCCATATTACTATAATCTTAAACATAAAATGTGGCAAATAGATTAAAAAAAACAGCACTGGAGAGTTTATCTGGTTGGCAAACTGAAGGAGCTAAATTAAAATTGGTAATGAAAGCAGTGGCTGAGCCCTGTGCATGGTTTTTTAAATGTGCTCTGTATTTTGAAGAGACTTATTCTCCAGCTTGCCTGGTAATGACTCTGCTTTTGGTGCACAGTCCGGGGCTGGCTTCTGTTATCCCCCCCAAAAATGAGTTGTGTTATCTGGATGACTGCAGACACATATGCATCCCCCTTTCTCACTGCATGGGCAGACAAGGTCGATAGCATTACAAGGTATTTGTGGCAGTGCTTGTTTCAGTTTTCAGAGCTGCCAGTTTCCAGCTAGATTTGAATTACAAAAGAAGAAGCTGGCATGAAAATTGAAAGGGTTTATCGGCTAGTCTGAAGCCTCATAGCACATTGCTTATTTATGCAGTCCATTTGCACCAGGAAATATATAAAAAAAGGAAATACATTTTTTAAATAAGGTCATAAAGACCCAGATATGTTTAAGATGGCAAATAAAATATAGATACCTATAATATCTTTCCGGGAAATGATTTCACTTAATGTTGCACATTACTTTAGAGGAGCATTTATCTTGCTGTCATAAATTTGTGTGTTTATGTCACTGTACAGGTAGTCTCTGGGGATTTAGCAGGAAGCCTCTGCTAACTTACTTTAAAATTAAAATAGAGGAAAGATAGGTCTGCAGCTTGAGAGTTCCATAGGAAATGGTTGGAGTTTAATTCACCACCCTATTTAAATAATACTTTACATTCCATGTAAAATTAGCCATGGGCCAGTGAATATGTTGCATGACCTTTCGGGAAAATTAGGATGCCTTTTAAGCCATGAAGATTTTGGAACATTTAGGAGGGAGCTTTGCTCTTCTCTGTCTAGGGGTGCATGCAGAAGGGTTTTTTGTCTCTATATTTTGTCTAAAGGACATTACAAATCAATATTTTAGAGTTCTAGATATACATAAGAGTTTCATAATACTGTGTTTCCAGAGTTTATTTTTATAGGGCTAATATTTTCCCATAGTAGTTGCTATAATTCGCATCTATTTAAAACTCTTTGTATAATGTCTACTCTGTAGAAGATGAGTGTGTCATACCATTTGTACTATGGATTTGAACAACTTACATGTCATTTTCTGGTTATTCTCAAGTTTTAATCCTTTAGCTTTCCAAATAAAAAGTCTGCCAAATTACAACTTACCCAACATTTAAAGAAAACATAGTGGCATACTTCACTCTGACATTAGCCATGTGTATTTAAGTATTCTGTATAGCCCATTCTTCTGGTGCTTAGTCACAGCTACATAGAATCATTCCCAGCTTTAATCTTTAGATCAAAGTTCACAACCTGAATAATTTACAATTATAATTTGCAAACCTTACAAGCTTAAACCTTTTTGGAGAAGAATTTTGGTTTGGGGTAATTTTTTTTACAGGTGTAAACCTTTTTGGAGAAGAATTTTGGGGGTTTAGTGCATTTGCTTACAGTAAGAACGTAGTTTAAATTCAGTACCAAGCCCATAACATTTTAAAATTTTATCTGAAAGTCAAAATGTTAAAGTTCACATGTCCTGTTCATTAATTATATGTGTTTAATGAATGTTCATAAGGATTTTTATTACGTAGTATTTGAGGCTTAATGATGCAATCACTTGATAGGACTATTTTTTAAAAAAAAATCCTTCAAAGGAGCCGTTCCGGTCTGTTGTGTACGTAATACATGTTTCAAAAATCTGCCTAATTAAGGAATTACCCAATGGAGTGGGAATCTATTGAGTGCATGACATGGTTTAAACCCCCACCCACGCAAAGAAACTGCATAATTATGACATAAGTGATATCTGGTGTTGGCATTTTTTTAAACCAGAGTAATGAGTCACAATAGTATAATTTCTCCAAAAAGGATGGAAGAATTCCGCATCTATATTTGAAGCAGTGATATTTCAGTTGTAATAATTTACTTGTTCCACTGTGCCTTGCTATGGTGCAACTACCATTACTGTAGGGCTGTCGTGTTGTCCTTTGTATCTTAGGCTGACTGTTATAAGCATTAGAGAATTGCTACTTAAATGTCACATTTTTAAATAATTGCCCATCATGGTCATACACATTTCAGGTTCATTTACATGTGCTGTATATCCCTAGGGCTTGTAACCATGTATTCAGTTCTGCAGAATTTCTGGTGAGCATGAATTACTTACACCTAACATCAGCTACTAAGATTTCCGTGGTACTTAGCCAATCCTTGGGTGTGTTATAAATAATAAAAGCTGGCTGAAGCATTTTGGATGTGGGATTCAACTAGTCACGTGATGATAGTTGATGTGGGGGGAGGGGGGAGTCCCTGATTCTAGTCCAGTTCTTGTCATTCCATCTTAAAATGAGTATTACAAAGCTGGAAAAAAGATACAGAAATGGGGAAATAACATGATCAAATTGTTGAAGTACTTTCCCTGTGATGGGAAGGCTAAAGTTTCTAGAGCTTTATAGGTTAGAAGAAAAGACTACTCAACAGGCAACATGACAAGTTTATCAAATTATGAATGCTGTAGACTCCAAAGGGTTATGCTAGAAATCTGGTGTGCCCAGCGGAGCTCCTTGGCACAAAGTTCAGGAGCAGAAAATAAATTATTTTACACAATGTGTACTTTACTTACATAATTCACTACCACAAGATATGGTGATGGCCAATAGCATAAATGGCTTTCTAAAAGTATTAGATAAATTCATGGAGGACAGATCTGTTAGTGGCTATTAAGTGTGAAACGTAAATGGAATCTCTGTGTATAGAGGTAGTATAGCTTTGATTTCCAGATGCCGTGTGGACAAACAGAGAAGGTCTATCAACTACACGCCCCGTGTGAGAACATCAAGAGCAGCCTTCCCCAACCTTTTGTCCTCCAGGTTTTTTTGGACTACAACTCCCATCAGCACCAACCAGCATAACCAATGGTCAAAACATCTGGAGGGCACCACACTGAGGAAGGCTATTCTAGAGGCATCTGACTCAATATTGTTGGAAATAGAATGCTGCAAGTCCATTCTTACGATGGCTTAGAGATGCACAAGTCATTGCCTAATAGCTAGAGAATGAGTGTCTTCATTGCTACCTCCTGCCTTTGGACTATGTTGCTTAAGGTGGCATCCAATGTGGTGGTGCAACTAGCATCATACTAGGACCTGGGCAATCCTAGTTCAAATATCCATTCAGACATTAAGCTAACTAAGTGACCTGGGGCCATCTCTCACCCTAAGCTACCTTGCAGGGTGGGATGATAACAGAATATAACAATAATAATTCACTCTCCATCCTACTTCTACTAAACATAACCATCCCGCTCTTTTACAACTACTGCTGTCTTCTCCCATCAAATTCCGTTATTTACACTAAGCTACTTCATCATAACTGTCTGTGCATACCCACTGCCTTTTCTCTCTCCCTACTTACCACAGTCTGACTGGAGACGTTATGGAATGGAGTAAATGTATGAGTTTATTAGTGCGGGTATCATGAATTGATTTAATTCAAGCTGTCTGGCCTGGCTATATTAGTTTTCTGGGGAAAGGAGAGTTGAGGCCTGTGACTCTAGCCTTCCTACCCATGTCAGTCATTGTGCCTTGGCCAGGGTCCTTCTAATCAAGTTCCATTTCAGCTGAGAGCCATTTGCTTGTTAAGTGGTTTAGAGAAGTGAAAGGTTGCAGGTTCCCCAAACACAGTCTGTTACCTTCCCTTCCCCTTCTTTACCTTCATGAGTGAAGCAGTGCAGGAAGAGGTGAAGTCACAGACAGGTGTATAAACATGGATCATCATAAAGATAGGCTGTGTTTGTATATTGAGTTGAACTGAGGTTCCCTTTATCGTGCCACCATGGGAGCTGTTTATCCATGGGTTTATTCCCTACTGCAGTGTGCCAAAGACTCATAACTACATTGGTCAGACCAATTGTGAGAGTCCTTACCGGCTGGGCAACAATTTCATAGCAAGAATCTGCATGGTTGTGAATTTTTAAATAGCAGTGCCTTGGGATGAACCCACCAAAAAGTGGTGGTACTGTAACATTTAAAAGGTACCTAGGAGATCAAGTAATATATTTAGTGAGCCGATACATCTTACAGTGAAGTGAAAGCAAAGCGTAAATAGTTGGTGGAATATACTGTTTTATGTAGGAAAAACTGATTATAATTCCAAAGCCATGGCTGTGTTTCAAGTTACTTCACTCGTATCTACTGTGACATTGGTTCATGTAAATGTAGCATGTTTTTAGCTTGCCATCTGCCTCTTCTGGGGCTTCCATGTTAGAATGACTACTCCTATCTTTTGCTATGAGACTGATTGTACCCACATGGTGAGATGCAGGACAGTGAACCTAGAGGGGTAGTCACTTCTGGCATGTGGAACCTTGAAACTGCATTAATTCCAGCTAATATCAAGTAACTATTTCATTTGGCCATCTATAAGCCATAATTCATCACCATCATATCAGTGTGAGGTATAGGACCTTACAGGTAGATGGGATTGAAAACAGATCTGATCTTCGGTTGATGGAAAACAACCTGAAGCATGGCAATTGCAGGTGAGCGCTTCCTGTGTCATCCCACATTACATTATTCTAGAGCAGGGATGGGCAACTTGTCACTCGGCAGATACTTTGGACTACAACTCCCATCACCCCTCACTAGTAGTTATGCTGACTAGGGCTAATTGGAGTTGTAGGCCAAACCATCCAGAGGGCCACAAGTTGCACACCCCTGTTCTAAAGCATCTGGGCTGTCCCCAGGTGATTCCCTGATATTGCTTAGTTATCCTGCTATCTCTTGTTTTAAATCTCTCAAAAGACTTGTGTGCTGCAAGAGGGGCTGCTTGTAAACATCTTTTGTTTCTGTTGTTTTCTTAAATGTTATTCTCTGGTGGGGAAGAGCTAGTTTACAGGGGGATGAAACTTCCTCTGCTGCAAGTAGAGCCAGAACTTCCTTTATGTAGGAAACAGAGGAATGATCTCCTTCCTTTCCCAAAATGGGTCCTGCCTAACAGCAACAAGCAGGATCTCATCCTGGGCTCTAGTTATGCACGACAGCCATGAGTTTGCAACATACATGAGGAGGGACCATAGATCAGTGGTAGAGGAGATTCTTTGCGTGCAAAAGGTATCTCTAGGTAGGGCTGGGAAAGATCCCTGTCTGAAGCCCTGGAAAGCTGTTGCAAGCTATTAGAGCTTGAGGAACCAATGGTCTTAGTTGGTATCAAGCAGCTTCCTATGTGCTTGTAGCCACCCAAGGACTCTAGCACATCAGGGGAACAGTGAGGTTAGGAGAGGTCCTTCTTTCTTCACCATCGAGACATTAAAAGAACTGAAATTGCTACCTGACCTTTGGAAGCAGCATGGGAAACTGTCTCCTGCAATTCTAAAACAGCAGGAATGGGGCTGTTGTGTTTGACCTCTCACACTCCAGTCAAGGAGACTGCCCAGACCGCTCAATCAGATCTTTCAGAGTTCTCTATTTCTCTCCCAATATTGTAGATGGGGAGAAGCTCCTCCTAGACATAACCCTCTGTCTCCTTTAGATTGGTGGATGGATCAGTTGCTTCCACAACCAGTTCTAAGGAGAAGGGAAGCGTAAAACTGGCAGGCATAAGCACCACAAAACACCATTTTAGGAAGTCTTCTAGCTCCCACACTTCCAAGAAAAAAAAGAAAATTGGGGGAAAGGAGTATATTACAACTGAATTGAATGTAATAAATACTGCAGTTCCTGACTATAGATGGCTCTGTGCATCTTCCTCTAGTGGTGGTCCCTAGGGAAGTTCAAAACTTGCCCCAGGAACCAGCAGATAAAAAAAGGTGAATTGGACTTAAATGAGGAATCTTCCCAAAGTATCTGAGCTTCCACCACTACTTCAGTGTCCTCTAAGATGGCTGTCTTATGGGCTAAAGAATTATCACTCTTAGTCACTCCAGACAAGAAGGCCCTGACAAATCAGAAAATGTGAGCTTCTCCCTTACAGCTGTTCTTGCTGCTGATTTCTCTCTTCAGTTTTCTTCCAGAACAATGGCTTTCCATCTCACCATGATAACTCCTTTGATTTCACAAATGGAATGTTGATTTCAGGTCCAAGTCTTATCTCTCAACCACCACCTTTGAAGACCAAAAAAAACCACCTATTGTGGGAGCCATTTCAAAATAGCCTGGTTGATACTAAGAATAAGAAACATGTACTTCCATCACAGCCCAAGAAAGATGCACCTAAGAGTGCTAATTCATCTACTTCCTCCAGTTTTCCACCAGTCTCTTCATCCACAACTGTCTCAACCAAACTACAAGGGGGGCAGAATATAAATCAGGCATCCGTGGACAGTCCCAGGGACATCAGCCTGATAACAGAGAGCATCCAGTCAGTGGACGCTTCAAGTCAGAACCATTTCCTTTGGCTAAAGAAGACCAGGTTCTTCTTCATTGTGGAAAGCGTTCTCCTCCTGGTGCTATTCCATTCATCAGATTCTACCCACTGAGGCTAATGTCTTACGTTCTGGAATTCTTTTAGTACCAGTGCTCTTAAGAGACAGTATCTGCGTTGGTGAGTATTCTAGACTGCGTTCATGACAACAGGCTTCTTCAAGGGGTCAAATAGATTAAGCCTCCCAATACTAATTCCAATGTGGCAGTTAAACATCGTATTATAGGCTCTCAGAGGATATCCATTGAAGCCTAGAGCTAAGGCTTCTTTAAAGGAGCTTTCTATTAACACAATTTTACTGGTGATAGTATCAAAATCTACCCTTGCTAATTAACTGAAAGATTCCATGGCGAGGCTTTCATAGCTAAAAGAGTGACTGCCCACAACAACAGCTATCTTGGGGGCCTTTCAGGACAATGCTGCCCTAAATGAAATTTGGAAGCTGCCACTTGGTCTTGTATCGACACTTTCACTTGTTGTTATAATATTGCCTGTGTTTCTGTAGATGCAGCCTTTGACAAGAGGGTGCTGCAGAAAGTTGTGGACGAATAGAACTCTCCTGCTGAGGTTGATGTTGCGGTTGGAGATCCCAAAGTATGCTGCTGTTCCTCACCAACAGAGAAAGAAAAGTTGGCCTTAGCATGAAGCTTTGTTCTTGTGGGTGAGGGAAGAGCAGTTTGATTCCCTGGAGTATTTTGTATGGTTGTGAGTAATCACAGAGCAGGTATCCCTAGATGTCCTTTGCTTAGGGACTCCTTTGGGCATTCATCTTTCCTGTCCTGTCTCTCCTTTTCCTGTCCTGTCTCTCCTGTTCTTTCTCTTTGGGGAGTTATGCTCTGATGATTCCCTTAGGTCATTAATCTTTGTATTTTGAAGCTTAGGCTTAGTTATACCAATTCTGAGATGGAGAGGGGATCACTCCACTTCCTGTCTGACAAAAATTCTGGCTCTGGCTGTGGCATCCCAAGTAAACTCTTCTTCCCTCTTCAACAAGAGTGAAACTTCATGGTCCAATTTTTCTTTTCCTTTCATGGAGAATTATTGGGATGCATCTAATGAATTTGCACAATTTCCCAAAACATAATCTAGAGGGGGCAAATAATAACCCACAAACCTCCCCTGTGAAACAAAAGAAATTGGATAAGAAAGAGACGGCCAAGTAGAAAAGGAAGAATTGATAAGTTCCACATGCAGGTAACAGTCACTATGACCCATTTGTAAGATTTCTGTCCAAACACAGGAGAATAGTTGAATTGGAGAAATGTGTTCCTCTCAAAATATGCAGTTTCCCGTGTCTTACACACTTCACATAACTTTAGAATTTTTCCTGTAAAATCAGATACACATTTCTTGTCTAAAACAAGCGCTAACACATAGTAAAAAGTTTGATGCAGACAAAGCCTGAGTTTGAGTCAAGAATTTCAGCTTCTCTAATATATTTTGGACTAGACATAAATGAGGGTTTGCAATAAAGCAGAGTGATAGCTGATATAAATCAATCAATGTCACAAGACAGTAACCTCAGTCAGATTCAGCAGATCTTGGAGTATTAGTAAGCAATTGCAACTTTTCATGTTTTACGTTGCTGTCAAAATCATGCTGTTAGGGATTTGTGTGCTGTATAACATTGGATCATGTGAAAGTTGGCTTTTGAAGGCACCTTCTCATAGAGCCTGTTCTCATGTAACAGCACCAAACTGTTGGTTAATTAACCCACTAAGAACTAATCATAACTCACTAAGCCACCTAAGAACTAATCGTAGGTTAACGTCAACTTTCCCCCACACCTATGAACAACCCAAAGTGTCCAAGTTCACATGTCACACAACAACCTATAGTCAGGCCAATCAGAGGCTGATTATGCAAAGCAGAAGCAGCTTGCATAATTAATCCACAATTTGCCACTGTTGCGTGGGAACCAGGTCAGTGGCTCAAGTAGAAAATGATTATTGCAAGGTACTTGTATTAATTAGCAAGTTAATAAAATTAGAAGTACTTTCTAGAAAAGTTCTGGACTGTTCACTCCTGAATGCGTGTGTGTATAAGGCATAACACCACAATCTCCAGAACCATGGGACTATCTTCACACATCCTGTGGATCATTTGAGTTTTCCCAGACTTAGTAAAATTTAAAAAACAGTTTTGGCAGTCTGACATAGGAGGTGACTGTTGAAAGGAAAAAAGTCCGAAGTCCTAAAAGTCCAAAGTCCTAAAATCTTTGGACCTGCATAAAAGAGCTCTTTGGATTCTGGCCAGAAGGGTTATTTGAATGTCTCATTACATGGTCAGTTGTACAATAGTTTTTGTTAGTTTTTTAAATCAGTGTTCTCTCAGTGAATAGTGTGGGAGTACCTGGAGCTGTAATACAGCTGAAACTACAGAGATGTGGATGTATCTGTTAAGAAATCTCAATAGGAGGCTACTTGGAAGTCCAATGTAAGAGTAGAATGTTAGTATAATAAATAAATTAAGCATTCTCAAGTAATTTTTCCCCAACTCGGATTTTTTTTAGGTGCGGGGGGGGGAGGAGAATTAATTCCATGTCATACTGGGGGGCGGGGTTCCTTGTGCATGTGTGTAGTTGGAAGATAGAACAGAAAAAATGTGAATAGGCAATTCCTTTTAATTAGTGAAATTTAAGTCAGATGCATATCTTAAGAAGTAACGAGCTTCATAAAAGCAAGACCTCATTGGATCAAAGTCAGTTTTAGATAAGGGCATCTCAAGGTCACAGAGAGAGCTGCCCAGCGGTCCCATTTGCATAAAAAATTACTGTTAGAAATAGGCCATGGAGGCAGCCCCGGCATTTTGATCTCTTGGCCTTTGTCATGGAGATTCCTTGCAGAGAAGGGAAGAAGGCCAGTGTCCCAGATAATGATTAACTGTTTTAATGGCATTCATTCATTCATTCACTCATTCCGCACTAACTACTCATGCAGAAAAAAGGGTTATGTAAAATGACATTAGAAGAAAATCATTTGTAATCGTTGCATCGGGGCTGCACTTTGAGGAGACATTAGGAGTAAATCCGTGGCGTGGTAGGCTTATGCTTTATCTTCTGATATTTACTGAGTTTACTGGTGCATGAAAAGCTTTCAGCAAGAATAGCAGATGGGATGGACCTTTCATAGGTAATACTATCTACTGGGTTATTACTTCTATATATTGATAGTGAAGTAATCTTCAAGATATCACCTTACAAAATATAGATTATTTAAATGTTTGTAACAAAAAATCCTATAACACAGAGCAGCTACCATCATGAATGCTTCATTTTGTACCTATTGGATCAGAGGCCTTAAATGCTTTTTAAAACCTGAAATAATGAGAATATAGTGAGCTTGACAACATATTGGGGGTTTTTCCCCTCTGCCTTTTGGACAGCTGTAGGGAGATATGCATAGTTAATCTGAATAGCAAGTATTCAATTTAATTTGTCTCCTTAAATCTGACCTTTTCAATTACATAAACAAAAGGAAGTGCCTTGCAGACATCTTTTGATGTCACATAAACACACATTCTTCTTGCATACAAAACTCCTTGAGGATTTTTGTGAGATTTATAAAACCGAAAAACAAGCTCCCATTATTTCTGTTTCCAGGTACTGATGTACAATGATCCTAATAAAATCCTTTTGTTGCCATACTGTCTACATAATATTTGTTGGAAGTGATTTTCAGCTGTTCATTGTTACCACTTTACTCAAATAAAACAGCTCTGGGACATAATTTTATTAGGAGCCATTTTTTTGTCAGCTCAGTCAGCCTGCTCAGTGCAAAACACATACCACAGATCTTCAGAAATATAAATTGTTAAAAGATATACCTTAAACTGTAAGAACTAGCTACTACTTTTGTACTAGTTTTTAGAATTTTTAAAAAATTAATGTAGTCATTAGTTAGCAGGTTTTTACTTATGGTAAAACAGATGTGGTCTATTATTTATTTTACACATGTATATCCCGTCCTTCAGTACATGCATTTCCAGAGTGGTTAACAGGATTAATAAAAAGCAATAAACTCTGTGCCTCATTCTGAAGTATAGGATAGGTGATTTATTTATTTTTTGTTCATTCGTTTTAAATCACTTTAGCTGAAGACAGTTTTTTTCTCTTTAATCAGTTAATGTCCTGCTATGAACATGAGTTTTAATGAAGAACACATTTTAAAAATATCCACAGTGCTAACAGCCTGCTTTTCTTATTGTACCAAAGGTTTCCTTAGACCAAGTACAACCTATCTAGTATTGTGACCCCGACCTCCCGGTTTTCCAGGGTGTCAGAAGTGGCCCTACCTTACCCTTCATCCTAAGGTCCTGTTAATCTAATATGCCAGAGATGTAACGTTCTGCATCTAACATTATCACACCTAAGCAATACATAGGATCTGAGATACCAACCAGTGCAACAGTGACAATTCGGTGACCTCACAGGTGATGTTTGGCTGCTGGTACAAGCAGATAACTTTGAAAAGTTTAGGATCCAGCTATAAGTTTGCAAAGCACACCTTCTCCGTGAGCCCCTGCCAAAGGAAGTGAGGCGGGTGGCTACTAGGAGGAGGGCTTTTTCTGTTGTGGCACCCCGGCTCTGGAATGAGCTCCCTAGTGAGGTTTGCCTGGCGCCTACATTGTACTCCTTTTGGCGCCAGGTGAAGACCTTTTTATTTTCCCAGGCATTTTAGCATTTTAGCTTTCTAAATTTTTATCTTTGCTGTTTGAAATCTGTATTTTAAACTCCTGTACTGCTGCTAGGTTTTATTGTGGTTGTATTGTTATATTGTGGTTTTAATGTTCTATATATTTTAAATTGTTTTATTGTGTGTTGTTTGGTTTTAATTTTTGTGAACCGCCCAGAGAGCTTCGGCTATTGGGCGGTATAGAAATTAATTAAATAAATAAAGAAAATAAATTTATGGCTGCAATCTTATACCCACTTACCTGAGAGTAAGCCGCACTGAATGCAATTCTGAATTGGCATGTATAGGATTGCTCTGGTAAGCTACAATCCTAACCATACTTTTTAGGAAGCCCCAGTAACTTTAGTGAGACTTACTCATGAGTAAACATGTAGGACACGGCTATTTGAAATTTTCCTTTTAATGTTGAAAAAAAAAACATAACATCAATAGCATACCCATTTAGCATACAAAATATTACACTAAAATCAGTTACTTAGTTTTTAAAAATTTTATGAACAAGTGAAAAGAACCATGGGGACACCAACAAAATATTGCAATGTACCCCTTGCCACTAACAGGGGTTTCAACCAGCACAAAGGGGGAAAGGAAAATACTTTTTTAACTTCATGGTATATATCCCTCCTTCGGATACTGTACATTAAGGGCTCAAGCATGTCTACCTCACCTCTCTTTCTCACATGTGCATGCGCACGCACGCACACCATTTTCTTCTGTCCCTTCTCTTCAGCTGATGTACTCAACATTCTGCAGGTCCTGGAAATTACTTAGAATAGATGGTGTTGAATTTCCCTTGGGAGTCCCCCAAATCTGTAGAAACTGGTATCTTATTTTTTGAGTGGCCTCGTTTTGATTCCAAACCGATAGGCACAAAACCATTCAACCTGGATATTAGAGGGAACAGGTAGGGATCTGCAATACAGTACTTTTGAAATAAGAAATGAGGCACTGTTCCTTTAAACCCCAGCCACTTGTTGGCCTGGTTATGATGATCAAAGTAAGCCACGGTGGTTTATTTAAATTGCAGTGCATGCCAGATGCATGCATGGTGCGATTTCCATAATCACTGCCTTGGCGTGGCTTGTCATGTCATCCGAACCCAGGCGGCATGGTTTGTTGGAGGGGCAAACAACCTTCCAACAATCCATGGGCTGTTTTAGGGATATTGGAGCGTGGTTTCCTCCTCCAACAAGCCATGCCACCTGGGTTTGAATGACACGACAAGCCACGCCTGGGTGGTGGTTGTAGAAATTGCACCCAGCACGCGCCACAATTTAAATAAGCCACGGTGGTTTATTTTGATTGTGCAAACCGGTTAACTGTGAGTGCTTCAGAGGTTCGCGCTTTCTGCTAGCTATCTGCTTCCTTTTGGCTGCTGCTGTTGGCAGTGCGTTGCTTAGAAAGGGTTCCTGCATTCATCAGTCCCCATGGCTTCAGAGGTGCCCTCAATATGGGATCCTCTAGTTATGCCCAGCCCTGGGAGGCTATGAAGCAACTGAAGAAAGGAACAGATGTGTCTCTGTTAACTGCCATGCTAGGCTATGCATGTTTTCACTCTCTCCCCATCCCCCATGTGTGAGCATGTATGCACAGTGTGCCTGTGCGTGTTTTGGGGATGCCGCAGTGGGGGTTATTTGTAAGGTGTTTTGTACTTCTGCATACCTTGAAGCTCCCCTGAATATGCCACATCCTTTTTCATGGGTGGTCACATTTTCTGTCCATATTGATTTACATGGGCTGCCTGAGTTGAGTATTGGAGGGAGTAAGGATGTACAGCAAATGGTGCTGTAATGAAGCAATAGTCCCTGGGCCAGTTGCACTACAGAGGTATTCTGGCTAGTTGATGATAAGAGATAACCTGTCGGTGTTTTACAGTATAATTACATCGGCTTCAGTTGACATAATTTGTAAAACAAAACAAATTACAACACCCTCCTATGTACATAGCATTTGTTTATTTGTTGGATTTCTGTACCGCCATTCTGACGCCAACCAAGACGGTTTACATAGATTTCAGAAAAGAAAAACCCTAATCAAATAAAACATAGCAAAATATTAAAAGCAACTGTGACAAAATCACAATGCTTGCCATGCGGAGTCTCTATTAATGTTTATATGTGTTTGCTGTGTTAAATAGAACCCAGGAAAGTTAGGGTGAATTGCTGGGTAGAAAGTGAGTGGGAGGTGGGAGGGGCTTGCATGTGTGAGAGGAGACTGAGTTTATAAAAGGCCGGAGCAGACAGTTAGTTGGGAAGGTGGAGATAGGGGCGGGAGACAGGGGAGACGGGCCGTAGGGTTTGACGAAGCTACATCCAGATAGTGGGGTTGTGGGAACAGGAGTTAGAAGGGGTGAGCAGGCAGGGTAAGACTGAGAACGGAGTGAGTAATTATAAGATGTAGCATCTCTTGTATTAAATAAACTTTGTTTATTTTTAAATTATAAAAGCCCACGTCTTGTTCATCTTCTGTGCTGCCAATAGTGTTCATATTTCCTGGTTGCTTCCCCTCACTGGGTAAATGGAACCAGTCAGGCATATTGGGTGTCTCTGTTACCTGGTGAATTGAGGGGCTGACGCTCATGGGACAGCGAGGAGAGCTGTCCCAAAGCGGAGGCAGACAGACCCGAGGGAGGGTTACATCCCAGCAACCTAAAAAAACATAACAATCATTTAAGAAGCCAAGTTTAAAAGATGTGTCTTGGCCCCCTTCCTGAATGGAGAGAGAGTGAGGACCAGTCTCAATTCTAGTGTTTGAGGAGGAGAAAGCCCTGTTCTGCACACACGACAAGTGAACCCGCTGATCTCAATAACTGAGCAAGTTCATATAGGAACAGGTAGTCCCTCAGATAGCCAGGCCCTAAGGCATTTAGAGCAAACCCCTTAAACTGAGCCCAGAAAACAAGTGGCAACCAGTGCAGATCTTTTCAGTATTGGGGTGCTGTTGCATTTTGTACCAGTTGAAGTTTCCAGATGCTCTTCGAGGGTGCCCCACGCAGAGTGCATTGCAATAGTCTAACTATGTTGTAACCAAAGCATGGATAACTGTTGCCAGCTCAGGCTGATTAAGGATGGCCACAGCTGGCATGCTGATCAGCCTGATCCTATGCATGTTTACTTGGAAGCAAGTCCTCCTTTTTCAATGGATCTTGCTACCAAATAAGGGTGTGTAGGATTGCACCTTTGGTTGATTAGTTAGATCAATTCAAATCTTTCTTGATCTTTAAACAGGAGCCCCTGGTTAGTCAGGTACCAGATATTATAAAGTAAAATTTTAATTAGTACAAACTATAGGAAACAAGTGTCATCTTATAATAGGTATTCCTCTATCTTTCACAAGAGAATGCCTCTTTTAAGCACACATTTGCAAGGTAAGTACGTTTTCTTCAGAACAATTTTGATTTCTATGCAAACATATGCAGATTTATTAACAGATTGAAATTTCTATGATATGCTGATTAAGGCTGCAATTATGTCTTCGCTTTCCTGAGAGACAGGCCCATTGAACAAAGCAAGATTTACTTCAGAGTAAGCATGCATAGTAGGATTGCACTGTAAGGTTTCTTTTAAGATGATGGCCCTAATTGTACTGCCGTTGATTGGGATGGGGAGGGGTAAATTATTTTAGTTGTAATTAATCATATGTGGGATCTTGATAGCCTTAATTGCTGCCATTTTTTTCTTTTGCAGACCAGACCAGGACCACTCAAGAAGGCCCGTTCTTATTCTGAGCATTCTCCTTCAGTGTACTGTTACAACTGTGCAGAGAAAGGCCATTACGGATATGTAAGTCAGCAAGCTTTGACGTTATTACTAAGTATTCTACTAACAAGAAAGCATCAACCACAGAATATGCAGCAGTTTGGAGGCTTGTCGACAGTCATTTGCATTTTACAAATAAATTGAGCCTGCCTCAAACATGTGATCAAGACTGGGGAGAGTAGCATTTGTTTCACTTTTTCCTCTTACTTCTGAGGGCAGAGAGAAGTCGAGAACAGGGTTGATGTTACAAGGAATGCTGTGTGTGGTGAGACTTGGTTAGGTGTGTATAAAGCTTTCAAATGCCTGTGAATTTGGGACTTCCTCCATTGACTAGTAATAAAAGATATTTAAAAACAATAAAAGGGGTACCTGATAAACTAAGACTGCAATCCTGTACACAGCTACCTGGGAGTAAGCTCCATTGAAATCAGTGGGGCTAACTTCTGAGTGGACAGGTATAGGATTTCACACTGTAAGAATTCTACCCCAGACTGACTGGAGGTTTGCAAATATTGTTTGTTTGTTTGTTTGTTTGTTTCTATGAACATTGCTCCTTATACATATGGCTAATGAGATACAGATGGTAATTGGCTGCCTCTTTTAGGTTCCCTCTGCTGCTTCCTGTGCATTTTTGGATTTTGATTACTGTTTGGATTTTTGATCAGTAGCAACAACAAAGATATCAATTCTTCTACCTTTGTTGCCTTGATATCTGGCTTCTGAGAAAATATAGGTGCCTGGTTGCCTTTGGCAGGTTTCTTCTGCAGCTCTTCTGGTACAATTTAGATGTCTGAGTACAACTTGGGTCTCTTACTTTCTAGTAAGGCCCAATCTGGTTATTCCTCACTGTGGATTAATTCAAGCACAATTTGATTTTGGCCAGTCATTTTATGGCTGAGTGTGGAATGGTAAACCTCAGAATATTTGCAACACGAATACATCAGTTTTCATACTAGAAAGGTATCCTGATCAATATATCCAAACTCTCTGCATGGAAAATGGCAGAATGGGTGGGACAGGGGTAGATGATTTCAGTGGAGCAGGGTGGGCCTGTCCCCATGATGTCATCCGGCCCACCACATTAGTTGGCTGGGGGCAATCCAGAACCCACACCTCTGACCTGTGTCTGTTACCTGGTTCAGATTTGGCCTGGTAAACACATAGTCTCTGCCTGTGGATTTAAGTTGGAAAACAGTTGATAGCTGACTCCTCCTGGTCCTCTCAGTAATTCTTGTTAGGTGCAACTGCAAGACAATGCAGAATGCTGCTTTGCTTTCAACCACTTTTTTGCCACAAATGTGCCCTGAAGTGAGAGTGCAGGCAACAAATGCAGGCTAACTCCAGCATTTATCAAACTCTTGAGGACTGAAGAACAGTACATGCAGCTGAAACACAATAGATCATTCCACGGTTACAGTGCATCAATTTATATGTTTTACATTTAATAAAAATGTATTTCACCTGAAGAACAATGAGAAGTGTTTTTTTTTTTTTTAATTACATCAGTTTAGTGAGTCTACTTACATATATGGTTTTGAGGAACAAATGGGGACAACAGTCATGGATATCAAGAGGGGAGTCCTACTGCTCTCTGTAAATCAGCAGAATTATATTATAGGAATTATAGAGACAGCCTGGACTCAGTGGCCCAGTGGAGTGATTTGCTCAATTACCCCTAGGGATAGGGCCTTGTAGAGGACCCCTAGATATATCACAAAAGGTAAGGGGTAACTTCATACCTAAACACAGGTTGGAGTAGGTTTTACTTTATTTATTTGCAGCATTTTTACCCCACTCTTCAGACGAAAAAGGCTCCCAGAGCAGCTTACAAAGATTAAGACCTGGTTCACACGTAATGAAACCCATGGTTTAAACAACCTGTGGGTTGTCATACATGACCAGGAGTGAGCAAACATCCTGCTTGCAGTGTGCCTGCCACTTTTACTTTTACTCCACAACCCACAACTGGCTTATTTGTGGGTTGTGGAGACTGACATCCAAACCCTGGATTGCTATGTTGTTTAGGGGCTAAACAACCCAGTGGTTAATCCATGATTTGTTGTTGGGTTAACCTCTAGGTTGTTAGCCCCCTAAACAACCCAGCAGTCCAGGTTCACATGTCACACTCAAGAACCTATGATAGAGCCGATCATGGGTTATGGAGTAAAAGTGGAAGTGCCAGCCTCTCACTCTCATCACTGACAGCCCATGATTTATTTAACCAATCAGCTGTCATTATGTGCAGATAGCACCTAAGACAGTCCTTGCCCTCAGGCTTACAATCTAAAAGACACAACACAGAAGGAAAAGGGATTGGTAGGGAGGAGGAAAAAAACAGAGCTCTCTGGCCAGTGTATTGGACCAGGGTGGTCTTCCCCTTGCCGTGATGTTCTTCCCGGGAGGCAGGGGAGAGGCAGCCTCCCAGTGGCCCATGGTTTTCTGGCCAATGGATGAGGCCAGAGTTTGCAGCCCTAGGGAGCTCTCAGTTGGAGCTATGTATGATACCTGGCAGGGAGGGGTGAAGCAGGCTCCCTGCAGCTGCTCCCTCTCTGGCTGATAGATGAGAAGATGGAGAAGCAGCAGGCACGGGAAGGCAACGACGGCAGTTGTTCTCTCCTGCTTCTTCTCCTCTGCTGCTCACAGGCAGTTAGAATTAGAATGGCCCCTGCGAGGGGAGGAGGAGCCCAGCTTGGCATGGTGATGGAGAAGCAGCAGGCAGGGAAAGGCAGTGGTGACGGTTGGAGTCTGTGGCATCACCGTGTGTGAAGCGGGGGATCTATACATGCTATATTGGATTCAAACTGTCCATTAATAGGAGTGTGGGATACAAACTACCAGAGGATCACTGACAAGAAAAGGGAGCCCTCTCTCAAAAAGTGTGGGGAAGCAAGAACCGAAAAGCAGCCAGAGGGGCTTTAATGACAAATGAGAGACAGATGCTGAGAAGGATTGTTTTTCTGGAATATCTGAAAGATATGCTCAGAAATGGCAAAGATCTAAATTGAGACCCATCCCAGTGTTACGTAAATTGCAAAAAGCCTATTTTAGTACTCAGATTTTGTGTCAGCTGCTGCAAGAGTAAAGGAAGTAGAGAATGTGCAGATGTGTCTTGCATTCGCATTCCAAGCTGTCAGTCAGATGTATCGTTTCTCAGGTGGGCTGGTAACAGGCTGAGCTTTCCATCCTGTATGTGTTACCTGTGGTGCTAAGGAGCTTCCCCAGGGTATTTAACAGGACAAAGTGTGTGGCAGTAGTGGCAGCTTACTTGAAAGAGAGGGGTCTGGGAAAGTGCATGTCATACACTACTGAGATGATTATTCAAACAGTGATGTTAAGAAGGGAAGTAGGACCTGTTCTGAGAGGCTTGTGTTTTTTCAACCACTAGGGCTTTACTGTCAACATATTAAAGGGGAGAAAGGCCCTCTGTCTGTGGCATGAGCTCTAGACTTTGTGTAGCATCTCCAAGAAGACCTTGGGGTGCGAGTGTGTTCAACAGCCATCAAAGATCACCCACGCTTCTTCACATAGCCTTGTCTGAAAGTATTCTGCATGGGGCCTTGTAAAGCATTTGGTACAAACAGAAGGAAAATCATCAACAAGGCCTCCTTTTCAAAAACACTTAACTGTATCAAAATAATTTTGTCCTCCAACAGAATTGTTAACATCTCAAAATATTTAAAACATTGTTTCCAGTAAAAGCTACATGTCTTGCAGACTAGGCACCTCTGGCTTTGCACAGGTATTTAGCTAATGTCAGTTAGCAAGGATGGCTTCAATGTACATTGGCAGAACCAACTGGTCCAATTCATAGAGTTCGAATGATTGAAGCCAGAGGTAAGAGAAAATGCCTCTAAAGAATAACATTAAAATATGGCTTTCAGGAATGCTCAGAGAAGCGGATGTTTGGAGGAACATTTCCTACCTTTCCCTTCATCTATTACTATGATAACGAATATGATATCAAGAGGAGCACTCAGAGAGCAAAGAAAAAAGTGCAAGGTATGATATACATTTGTGAAGCTTTCCACATCCACATTGTAGGCCCCTTCCAACCCTACTATTCTATGATTTTACTATTCTATGATTTTTTGTTGTTCAACTGTAGCCAGGTTACTGTTCTGTCTACCGCTTCTTTGACTTAATTTGAATATTTAAAAGGAGTAGAACTGGGGATATTTCAGAACTAAGATGACAGAAACAAAACTTTTGATAGGATGCGCCAAACACATCTGCTTGCCATTTGGATTTAAAATCGCATAAATTAGTGGGGGAAATCCTTTCGAATAGGATGATTTGTTCAGCTCTCAGAGCCACATTTGATCTTTAGTGAGAAATTTCAATTTTCAGCTTGCTTGCATGTTTGAGCTGCACTTGGATAAAACGTTATGAAGTCTCAGCTAGTGTTGATGTGTGTGGCTTTTTATTTCCAGGATGCTTCTGAACATTTATTTATTTAGTTAGTTATTACATTTCTATACTGCCCAATAGCCAAAGCTATCTGGGTGGTTCACAAAACATGGACACATATATTAGAATGCTATTCCTAAAAATGTTTTGTTCATTCAGTCTTCCCATATTTATAAATAGTAAATCATTGTGGTTATTTTGAAACCCGTCTATAAATGTATCACCTAACTTCTAATCCCTTTACTGAGAGATTTAGGGTTCAATCCTATGCATGTTTAGACCGAAATACATCCTACAATTCCCAGCATTCCTGAGCCAGCCATGTAGGACTTTTTTCTGTCTCAACATGCAAAGCATTTCACCCTTAGCCATTGTTGCCACCAGATAGCCCATTTCAGGATTTCACAATCTGGTTGAATTCATTGATCTAACAATTATAGGGCAGAGGCAGGGAATTATATGAACTCATTGAGACACTTGTGACATATTATTAGTGCTCCTCCTGTCCTCTGAAATGGATTCTAGGGTCCATTTTTCACCAAACTGCTTAGCTACGTTGTATGCAAAGTGCTGCTTGCCTTACACAGGCTCCAGTTGTAAGCAGTGATAGGTTGTTCTTTGTGTACCAATAGTTTGGCCTCTTAAGTATTATCAAGTGTCTTGGTTTTACAGAACTTCAGGAAGCTGGTCTTCTGCCAAAGGCTCTAAAGAGACCACAACTGGATGATGACCAGGAAGTGCACAGCCAAAAGAAAAAGAGGAAATTGTTGAAGGAGCATGACAAGAGAGGTGATAAGCATCATAGGAAGCTGGGGCGAAAGTCTCAGGCAGACACATTCAAAGGAAGGAAGCATAAGACAGAGGTCCAGGGCAACTATAACACAGAAGAGGACTTTCCCAGAGGCGGTCACGTGAATGCTCTTAAAAGGAGCATAAAAACCAGCACACAGCACAGCTTTAGCCTCCCAACAAATGGGGGCAAAGCAGAAATCCTTCATGTTTCTCTGGAGGCAGCAAAAAAACGGAAGAGGAAAAAAAAGCAGAGGAACTACACAAGAAATAGTCCCGCCAGGGATGAAAGTTTATTTCTTATAAAACAGAAGAAAAAGAAATCAAAACTGAAACCCAGTTGCTGATTTGACAAAAGGTAGCTTGGGGGTGGGGCTTAGCTTGAAACCGAGTTTTGGCCCCTTCCTCCCCACAGTTACGATATGGAACACAAAACCATCTAAGTACAGGCTGGGATACCAAAAGAGCCGTGAGTTTGCCTGTGCAATTCCATAAAGAAGGTATCTGGGTTTGTGACAGTAAGTAATGTATATAAGAGTACATCAGTATTGATGGTTTTCTACAGTTTCTGTATTTGGATTGAACAAATTGCAGGGAAGGGGATTGTGGAGGTGTCTGCCAGAGTGAAAGCAAGAGGAAGATTAGCTTTCTCTGTTGAGTAGTCTTTTTATAAATCCTAGTTTTTGTTAAAGTGCTCCTGCTTAGCACATGTGATTTATTTGCGTGCATGCTTTAAAGAAGCGCTTTCTAAACTAGGGAAACACGCAGAGGGCATGGATACTAGAACAAATGGCTGTAAAGCCACTCCATATGTTTGACAGAAGTGGTGATAGAGGAAGCATGAGTCATTTGTGCTTTCAGGGCTCATGCAGCATCATAACCTGTATTAAATAAGTACTGCAAGACCCAACAGAGTCACTTCATGCTTCCTCTGTCAGTGCTTCTGTGGAACGGGTCTAGGAAATAGGGAGGAAGACTGCAGGAGAGTTCTCTTTTACATCCTGCCAGAATCTGTCATGATCTAGTCATCTTGTGCTGATGACATTCTTCTGCCTTAGAGAATATTAAGGTGTCTTCAGTTTGTCATGGACACATAATCACAAGTTTGACTGGCAGGCCTGGTAAGAGAACAAGTCTTTAAGTGGGAAGGCTTCAATCCTGAAATGGCTTTGTACAAGTAGATGTCCAGTTGCTAAAGAATATAATCATGTATGAAATGTACCCGTTCTCAGAAATGAATTGTTTAATAATTCACTTTCTTTAAAATGAGGTATTTTTGTACTTTGAATTGAAGTTAAAATTTGTTTTAGAAATAAATGCAATATCCAAGGGAGAAAGCAATCATTTTGAATCCTTCTTTTCTTTCTGAAAATTAATAATACAGTCAACCCATGTTAGCTCCAACCCAAACACTTTGGGCTCTTTCACACATTACTTTTTCTTATTCTGCTGTTAATACCAAAGTTAGAAAAAGTGTCATTGTACTGAACAATACTATTGGAATCTCAGTTTTATGATAACCCCTTTTTAAGCAAGATAGGATAGTAAGCATTTAGCACTAGTTAATACAAATCCAACATGATATAATATTACTGAACATACCCTTCCGTACTGGTGCTAGAACTCCTAATGGATGGTCCACCTAGGCTATAAGGTTGTAGGATTTGGTATATAAATGTAATTTTGATTATGCAGTACACCATGGGAGCAATTTACAGGAGTGACAAGACAGCGTAGGAACATATTATGACATTTTCTCTGTTCCTTAAGGGAAAGCAAGATTCAGACATTTTAGCTTAAAGAATTTTGCATTAAAATGAATATAGTAAAAGATTGGGAGCCAATCAATAGAGATGAATATTGAAGATGTTACATCATATTGACCAGCATGAAAAATTAGACGAGTAGCAACATTCAGAACAGAATCTACAAGAAAAAGGAAAGAGGAAGACCAGCTCTTAATATATTGCAATAACCCCAGCATGTTAAGATTATACACAGTACTCGCTAATGTAAAACTGTCCCCCTTGACAATTCTACTCAAAAGAACGTACAGAAATCCTCTATAGTGTATTGTAGGGCAGTTTCTATTTTATCTCTTCAGAGCAGTATGTCATCCCATCCACATGTTGGGTTTTGTTTTTGTTTTGCGTTTTTTCTTTTGAAAGCACTGTCAGTCTGCCCTGAAGATGCTTGGGACTGAATAACATCCTTATCCCTCGAGAGGAAGATGTCTCAAGGTCACAGTTGATATGCACTCAGGTTTTGTAACGGGTAGGTGGGGAATTGCCCCAGGTATGAAAAAGTGACAAGAATATACTCAATCAGTTATTTGTTATAGACTGTGCACTCCAGCTAGGTGGTGGTGTAAGAGGAAATATGCAGCAATTTCTGAAGTCAGCTTATCTTCTGCTTGTCCCAGAATATGAATTCTGAGGAATTAAAAGAACAAGGGGGCAAGAAACACCAAAGAGCTAGAACACTCTGAATACTGCTGCGGTTTAATTCTACAATGCTCATTTTACAGAAATTACAAAGAGAGTCTTCTTGTATTTGGCGTAACATCTTATTTCAGCATGATCATGGTCATGTGTACTCCATGCTAATTAAATAATAATAATAAAAATTCTGCGCCACCCAAATTCTGCAGCAAGGCAATGTGTATAATTCATTAAAGTTAAGCAGATTTTCATGATTTGCCTTATTTTGCATAGTTTATTCTCTCAAACCTTACCCCCAAATGCATACCTTCAACTAATTGCAGAGAAAGGCAAAATGAACATTCCAAGATCATGAGGTGAGAGGGCCTGAGTTAAAGGCACTGTTGCCCACCCTCTCACCAAAAAGAAAACAAAAACAACCATACAGAGTTCTGTGATTGTAGAAAAGATGTGTGTTAAATTTGTATATATTGGCTTATTATTGCTTAATGTAATTTGCATCAGGTAGTGTTGTGGAGAAGAATCTACTATAAAATCATTAAGGCCAGACTGACACTTGGGGTGGTTCAAAGGCAGTGATCTTGGCTTAAGAAACTATGGTTTATGCCGAGAACAAACGCCATGCCTGTGTGCTCCCCGCACCCTACTTCCATCCCCACTTCCCTTCTTGTGCCGGCTTTGGTGTGTCTTATCTTGGTTTTGTTTAAACCAGTTTCTTGTTTACATTCACATGAGGAAGCTGGTTTAATCTAAGCTTACTAACCAGGTCATGAAACCAGGATCAGAAAGCTTGGATGTTGCAACAATCCTTTTTGGCAAGAAATGGAAGTTACCCTTCCCCACAGTGTTCATGTTCTAACCCTGCCAGTCCCAATAGAAGCAGGAGGTCTCCGAGCCCACAAATGGCAGAGATGGCTGCTTGTATAGCATTTGCTCCTCAGAGTGAAAATGGGGCTATTGGAAAATGGAGAGGACTGCCCTCTCCCATCACCCTTTCATCAGGAAACTGTGAAGGGCTGATAGGCCCAAAACTCCTGCATTCCTTCTCCAACAAAGTTATATGGTGAGTGCATGATGAGATGATTCCAAATCAACTACACTGGATATATGGAGCCATTTTCAAGAGTGTCCATCATTGCCTGCTTTATGGTTGTATTCCTTCAGGATCAATCCTCAGGTAGCATTCAGGAACAGCCAATCTTCCGTAGTACACCATTCTCCATGTACACATTTTGCCACACATCATTTGTTCATGATACGTAACAACACAAGGTTCAGAAATGGTAAGCATAAAGATAGGATGTAGTTCTTCCATCTTGGTTTTCTTCAGAAAGTTCTAGAAGTTCTCATATTCAGCAACGAAGGACCAAAGTGGTTTCCACAATGGAGGCCCTCACCCATCAAATCCAGATTGTTTAAAATTATTTGTTTAAAATCCAGCTATAGGTCAATTAACCATGAAAGCTATGTGGGCCGTTATAAGCTGTTTTGACCTGCAATCTCAACAGGCTTTTTCCTCAAAAAAGCAATGTTAATTAGGACTTTAGCACCTCAAGGACCAATCTCCAATAATTTAACTCTCTAATCATTCCATAAACGTGGTGACGCTTACCTAAAAATTTATCCTGTTCTTTAGGGCTTATACAGATTCTAAGCTTCAGGAGCCATAGTGTATGGCAAATTCACCACTTGCTGAGCAGGCTATGTCTTAAGAGGTTCTATTGAACACCAGCTGGATTTTCTATGCACTGTGGGTTTTCATTTTGTCTTTTAATTTTTACTTTAATGACTTACTTTTAACAAAAGAACAAAGTAACAACCAAGCTTTTAAAATAATAATAAAAATGTGTGGACCTTAAGAAAGAGGAATTAAATTGACTTTAGGAAAACTCTTTAATTAAAAACTTGAGGAAATTCCATTCATAAAGGGTGTGGTTGTGAATATGTGTGTGTGGACAGACAGACAGACAGAGACTATATAATGTTTTACACTCTCTTTTGTAGAAATGATCAATTAACTTCCAGTGGAGTTTGACAAAACATGGCTTGTGCCATCTTTATTAAAGAGCTGCTGCTATTCTGCCTGGATTTCTGATATAAGTTGCAGTGCTCTAAGCCTTGGGAGCAATGTTCACTACAACAGTATACTTATCGGCCTCAGTATTAAGTAGATAAAAATAATTTTAATATATGTTAATTCTTTCCAGACAATACTAGAAAAGTTATAATTCAAACTTTGTTTTTGTTCAGTTTTTCAGTCGTGTCCGACTCTTCGTGACCCCATGGACCATAGCACGCCAGGCCTTCCTGTCCTGCGCTCTCTCCCGGAGCGTGCTCAAGTCCATATTCATTGCATCAGTGATGCTATCTAGCCATCTCCTCCTCTGCCGTCCCCTTCTCCTTTTGCCTTCAGTCCTTCCCGGCATCAGGGTCTTTTCCAGGGAGTTTTCGCATTAGGTGGCCAAAATATTTGAGCTTCAGCTTCAGTATCTGTCCTTCCAATGAGCAGTCAGGGTTGATTTCCTTTAGGATGGACTGATTTGACCTCCTTGCAGTCCAGGGGACTCGTAAGAGTCTTCTCCAGCACCACAGTTCGAAAGCATCGATTCTTTGGCGCTCAGCCTTCCTTATAGTCCAGCTCTCACAGCCATACATTACTACTGGGAAAACCATAGCTTTGATTAGACGGACCTTTGTCGGCAAGGTGATGTCTCTGCTTCTTACTATGCTGTCTAGGTTTGCCATAGCTTTCCTCCCAAGGAGCAAGCCTCTTTTATTTTCATGGCTACGGTGATCTTGGAGCCCAAGAAAATAAAATCTGTCACTGCTTCCATTTCTTTCCCTTCTATATGCCAGGAAGTGATGGGGCCAGATGCCATGATCTTTGATTTTTAATGTTGAGTTTCAAACCAGCTTTTGCACTCTCCTCTTTCACCCTCAACAAGAGGCTGTTTAGATCGTCTTCGCTTTCTGCCATTAGGGTGGTATCGTCTGCGTATCTGCGGTTGTTGATAATTCTCCCAGCAATCTTAATTCCGACCTGTGATTCATCCAACCCGGTGTTTCTCATGATGTACTCTTCATATAAGTTAAACAAGCAGGGCGACAATATGCAGCCTTGTCGTACTCCTTTCCCAATTTTGAACCAATCGGTTGTTCCATCTCTGGTTCTTACTGTTGCTTCTTGACCCTCGTACAGGTTTCTCAGGAGACAGGTAAGGTGATCTGGTACTCCCATCTCTTTCATAATTTGCCACAGTTTGTTATGATCCACACAATCAAAGGCTTTAGCGTAGTCAATGAAGCAGAAAGAGACGTTTTTCTGGAATTCTCTTGCTTTCTCCATGATGCAGCGAATGTTGGCGATTTGATCTCTAGTTCCTCTGCCTCTTCAAAACCCAGCTTGTACTTCCGGCAGTTCTCGGTTCGCATACTGCTGTGGCATGTGCTGTGGCATGTGGCATGGGAAATGAGCGCAATTGTACGGTAGTTTGAACACTCTTTGGCATTGCCCTTCTTTGGAATTGGAATGTAAACTGACCTTTTCCAGTCTTGTGGCCACTGCTGAGTGTTCCAAATTTGTTGGCATATTGAGTGCAGCACTTCAACAGAATCATCTTTTAGGATTTTAAATAGCTCAGCTGGAATACTGTCATCTCCGCTAGCTTTGTTGTTACTAATGCTTCCTAAGGCCCACTTGACTTCACTCTCGAGGATGTCCGGCTCAAGTTCAGTGACCACACTATCATGGCTATCAGGGACATTCAGATCTTTCCTGTATAGTTCTTCTGTGTATTCTTTCCACCTCTTCTTAATCTCATCTGCTTCTGTGAGGTTCCTGCTTTCTTTGTCCTTTATCATGCCCATCTTTGCACAAAACGTTCCCTTGATATCTCCGATTTTCTTGAAGAGATCTCTAGTCTTTCCCATTCTGTTGTTTTCCTCGATTTCTTTGCATTGTTCACTTAAGAAGGCCTCCTTGTCTCTCCTTGCTATTCTCTGGAACTCTGCATTCAGTTGGGTATATCTTCCCCTTTCTCCCTTTCTTTTCGCTTCTCTTCTTTCCTCAGCTACTTGTATGTTGCAGAACACAGAGTCAGAGAGACCACGGAGTGAAGGAAAAAGAGTTTTTCTTTATTTAACGCATGGGCTTTATGGCTGGAATCACTTCCAAAGAGCCAAAAGCCCCGATTTCCATCAGCACATTGTTTTTATATACATATCACTATGACCTTAGCCTTTGTTGACAAGATAAGAAATTCCTGTGTCTCATCAGCTTACAAACATATATTTCAGAGAGCAAGAGCTCAGCAAGAACATGGAGCATGAGGCTACTTAGTCTGACCCCCGATATGGCTACTACATTCCCCCCTTAAATGCATAATTTTACTACAATTATAGCATTTCATTACGCAAATAGACATTCTGGTTTGCGAAGCCTAACACAGGACTCCTATAGCAACCCTCTTACTTAATATCGTGTTGAGCTATTAGAGCGTAGCGGGCAGCTGTTTTTGTGGCCGAGGCAGTAAACAGATTGTTTAAGCAACGCATAAACCAGGGAGTGCAGAAACATAACAGCACCCCTACTAATACCACTGGTAAGATTAGAACAAATAATGCTTTGAGCCAGCTAAGATCTGGAAGCCAAGATGTTAACCAATCGAGCCAATCATGTTGTCCTATTGTTATGTCAGCCACTATATGGTGCAGATTGTTGATCTGTTCATCTACAGCATTACTATTATCAGATAAATTAAAACAGCAAAGCTTTTGGTGCATCTCACAACCCAGATGATGAAGAAGGAAGAGGTAATCTATACCAGCTCTATTTTCTAAAACAGCACCTCTTAGATCACGCAACTCTTTATTTAATAATGACAATGCTCGTGAGGTGGCACTTATGCTCTTGGCCAAGCTGCAAGCTAACCAGTTGATTTCCAGACCATCAGCTAAGGCTAAACCTGGAACTCCAACTAACGATACTGCCAGTGCCAATTTTTCTGAGTCAGAGTATAGCTGTAGGTGGCTATTACAATTTTTAGTTAGTTGGAGTGCTCTAGGCTGCTGTCGACGGATTTTCTCTGGCCACGGGGGAAGAATTGGCATCAGGCAACAGAAGAATTGGCACCCAAGGCAACATGGGTGGTTATCAGACAAGTTGGATGGAATGAATGACCAGGTACGGGAACCACAGGTTCAAAACCATCCTTGAGGCAGAAGTATATGTGCATAATTAAAAGATATGTTTTGAATTTCATTACAGTGGAAGGGGGGGGCCAGGGATAGCTTTATATTTCTCAGAAGATTTTTGACAATCATTCGTGCACAACTGGCATTTGTTCCAGCTACGATGGGAGTACGTAGAGTGAACTCTGTAGGGGGTAAGATTTTCGTAACTATGCCCCAGTCGGAATTTTGGGAATAAGTCAAGTTTATATTAAAATTGCTTAACATATTCTCGTTTTGAATTTTTTCAGGATGCTTACAGACAGGTATTAGGCAAGAGCTAATAAGCCTGTTTGCAGGTATATCTTTTGGTAAACAAAAATGCTTTACTCTAGTGATGTTAGCTAAGTGAAGCCAGTAATTATCAGCGAATCGCTGGGACAGACTTTCTCCTTCAGGGGCAGACCCCTCCTTTTTCGCACTTTATTGAGGAACTATAATACAACACCACTAACACTACAACATGCATATTTGATCTTCTTTGGGATCTGACCATACGCTGGGCAGCTATTCACCTGGCTAGCTGCAGTAGGGTCTAGTCCCCTTTTTCAATTTTTTCCAGTTGCAGGTCTGACCGTACGCAGGGTGGACAGTCTCCCGGTGTGCCCACAGTAAGGTCTAGCCTGAGTCTTCTTACTGCTTTTTCAGAATAATTTTTAGAGGATTTTCAGGATTCCTGTTTACAGTCTACTCCCCCCCCCTTGCTCTTTTGACTGGTGTCCAATGTATCCAGGTTTTAACTCCAGCTACTTTCACAGCTGTAGGGGTGGAAAGTATAACAGTTTTTGGCCCTCTCTATCTGGGAGTCAAAGGGTCATTTTTCCAGTTTTTGACTCATACTTTATCTCTTGGTTGGAAAGGATGAATCTCTGTAATGGGAATTGGGGGCTTATTTTCTAAGACAAAGCGACGCTGGGCTTGAAGAACTTTGCCCAGCGTTTGGACTTCTTGTTTAAGGCTAACGTTTTCTTGCTCTTAATGCCGCTCTTGTGTCAATCATGAAGTTAATGTCACGGCCCCTCACAGTCAGTGTCACGGTCCCTCTCAAGCTGTCTTCTCTCTCGCCCGTTCTGGCTCCTTTGGTTTTCTCCTTTGTGTATTTGGTTTATTTGGGCATTTATGCCACCAATGTCTATCTTGTCCACACTGGGCACACTGTGCCTCTGCCTCTGCTGGGTCTTCTTCTATTTTTTCGTCCACGTCTTCTTAGGCCTCTGGGTCGAGGGGGGTATATTGGCGATAGGCATCTAAAAGACGCTTCAAGTACGCTCTGGGGGCCTCGGTGGCACCTTGCAGCACTTTAGACACCTTGGTCATATTAACTGACTTCTTCATACCTGCCTTCATGGCTTTTAACAGCAGGGTTGTTGTTGTTTTTTTTATAAGGAGACTTTATTGGGTAACTTACAGCACACAGGCGTACCTAATGGTTGGATCAGACAGCTTCTCTGAACCACGAGCTATTGGGCTAAATGGGTTTTATACCATACATGTTATCCATGATAACATGTATGGCACAACACTAGCAAGCATTTTCAGCATAGGCTAGAAGTGTTTGGTTCTCAGGCACAGCTTCCTGTAAACAAACTTCGCTTCCCAGGCAAAGTGCTTGATAACACTTTCACTCATTAGTATGGGAAGAGAAATCGCTCTTTCTTTTGCTTTTTCTTGCTGATCTGCTTGTATTGCAGATCATGTTTCAAACTTTTTACATAAAACTCTCCTCTCTATGCACCAGCCTTGTCTCTTCATTTGTCTTTTTTTCAAGTTAAACTCACTTACTTAAACCTTTCTGCTCTACACTAATCCCAATGACGCACATTTGGGATAGGCTCTTCTTCTCCTTCTAGTTACATTTTTTTCATCTTAAAGAACTATTACATTATTGCGGCTACTTTACCCCAGGTAATAAGCTCCAGGCACAATCAGCTGCTTTTAATTCACCCTGGGGGCAACTATGGCCACGCTTCTTCTTTATAAATGTTTTTTTTCTTTGCCTCTTGCCTTCTCTTTTTTCTTTTCTTTTTTTTCCCTTTCTCTATCTGTCTGCCACTTTCTCTATTTCTCTGTCTTTCTCTACTTGTCTTTGTCTTTTCTCTTGTCATCCATTGGGAACCACACTCAGTATCGTTTGAAGTTGCAACTAACACTATCTGCAAATATCACATATATTTTATGATATCTAAGAAATCATAAAATATACACAACAAACTTTTTTTTTGCAATTTAACACAATGAATGGAAAACACTTCTTACATGGTAAGGCATGATGGAGCAGATCCACCAATTATACTGCTCCTCTGGCTGCATGCTCAGGGCTCATCAAAATCAAGGGATGGGCATACTCACACACACAAAGAGTTCTAGGTCACCATTTTTGCATCGGCAACTCTATGCTGCATGAGTTCTAGCAGAAGGAAATCTAAAAGTCATAGATCAAACTTAGCCTGTTGTGCACTGAGCTGACTACAACACAGACAAACAGTCTACAGCAATGAGAGTTCAAGTTTATGAAAAGCCTCACAGCACTGTGAAAAGGGGGGGGGGGGGCTCTCGGGGTTATCTATCACTAGACAAGCTAGCCAGGGATTTACAATATCACACACACACACACACACCTCTTCTCTTCCCCTTCAACTTGGTACACGAAAGCAAAGTGCCGAAACTCAGGACGCTGGGGGTGATGGGCATCGCCTTATACTTGCATTTTTCAGGCAGCCATTAATCTTTGGGGAGGCGGTGGGGTGATTTGCAGGACTTCAAAGGCAAGCTTCTCAGTTTGTTTGTATTTGTAAATCCCAAGCTCAAAACAGGACAGGATGAGGTACAGTGCAGCTAAATCTTTGCTTTGGCACGGGCAACAAATAACTCAGGTCAGCTTTTTTCGCTGGGGTCTCAAACAGGAAAACAGTCTTAATTTAAAGTTATAACATCACTGACAGCGTCAGCCAGCCAGCTACACAGATTTCACTGTTTTTTTAAGACAGTTACTCTAATATCTTTTCTTCTTAATCAGGTTGGGTCTCTCAGCTTACACAGTTTATTGCAGCTTTCAGGAGCATGGTAGTAGTGTGATTTTGGCTTGGCCAGGAACATGCTGTCTGGTTTCTTGGTCTCTTCAGCACACACACTCAGGCAGTCTAACACTGGACACTTAAATTAGTGACATTTCTTCATTGCAGGGAATCCCACAGCAAAAGCTTAACCGTTACGCTCTTCAGAAATCATATAGCTGATGGTCTACAGGCTCTATGAAATTCTAGGACAGTTCAAAGCTAAACATGGCTACCTTGACAGAGATCTTTATCGTGGTCTTTTTACTTCATTCTGCCTTGGGACTGTCTTATGGCACACTTTCCACTCGAAGAGGGGTCTAGCCTGTGCCCTGGGGGCTGATTCTTCACCTTTATTCTCCATTTTGCGCCTTCATCTTCTGGGTCTTCATTTTCAGTTTCTAGTTCTTAGGGATTTTATCTTAATTAGGCAAGGTGATGATGTTGCACAACTCAGAACGTTGTGGGCAATTTTCCTGCCCCCCCTCCCGGCGCACTAGGCTAACGGCTACTTCTTCGGCCTCACACTCCCACGCTTCGTTAAAAGCCAGGCTGTCCTGCAACATTTCTCTAATTAACAGCCTCGGATCTTGTTCTTTTTTTTTTCTCTCAGCTCAGCCTTGAGCTTGTTTGCTGTTTCCTCTCTATTCTGAATCCTTTAAAAAAAAATCTTTTTCCTTTTTTTTTTTTAACATACATCTCAAGGGGGTGCAAATCTTGCTTCCCCCACCTCTCATAGCCTCCCACTTAAGATGAAGACGGACACAAAGAGGGAAGGGGATTGGTCAGCGAGTAAGGAGTCTCACTGACCGGCACAAGAGGAATTTTTACACCACGCACTTTGCTATTGGCCTGGGCACCCGGATGGTCAACGGTATGCAACAGAAACCGCAGTAGCCACTCACACAATCATCAATTTCACCACTTCATTCATATGTCCCTGCCACCCACTTTTCCACTAGAGCGAAGCAGTTTCCTCAGCGCCTTGCTGAGTATTAGTGCCTGCTCGGGGGAGTGATCAAGTCCCCCCTCCACCCCCAATCAGGTGGGTCACTTTTTGTATACGTATACTAACACTGACCTTCTTCATAAGGCGGGGCCCTCTTTTTTTCTGCCCAGTGGCCTTTCTCCTAAAGGCGAGGCCCTCTTTTTACTCCATATACTTGCCTTTCTCCTGAAGGCTTCCAATGTGGGTTTCAACTCAATTGCAGCTGCAGTATGGGCAGGGCTCAAGTTCCTTCCTACGCTTCCCAAGGTTCTCTTGATGCGCACAGCCATTCGGGCAGGCTCGGCGCAGGCTTTCTCCCGTTCACCCGACAAAAAGGTTGGTGGCGCCAAGAAAGGGAGGCGTGCACCGAGCCCTCCCTCCCGGTGTGGCGATTAAGAGCAGGCAACTGCCACCTCTCTGTTTCAGAGCCCACCACATCCGAGTCATGGCACCATTTATGTTGCAGAACACAGAGTCAGAGAGAACACGGAGTGAAGGAAAAAGAGTTTTTCTTTAACGCGCGGGCTTTATGGCTGGAATCACTTCCAAAGAGCCAAAAGCCCTGATTTACATCAGCACATGGTTTTTATAGATATTGTGACATATAGGAAACGGCTCCTCCTCTCCCTCCTGTGTGGGGTTGCAGTCCTCAACATTCCTTTTCCTAGCACCATTGTTTATAATACAAGAAATGGGTTATAGGGTAGCCATGATAAGCAGAGAACAGCAGAGAACATGATATACATATCACTATGACCTTAGCCTTTGTTGACAAGATAAGAAATTCCTGTGTCTCGTCAGCTTACAAACATATATTTCAGAGAGCAAGAGCTCAGCAAAAACATGGAGTATGATACTGCATGAGGCTACTTAGTCTGACCCCCGATATGGCTACTACAGTAAAGCCTCATCAGACAGCCACTTGGCTTTCTTGCATTTCTTTTTCTTTGGGATGGATTTAGTTGCTGCCTCCTGAACAATGTTACGGACCTCCGTCCATAGTTCCTCAGGCTCTATCAGGTCTAATCCCTTAAATCTATTCCTCACCTCCACTGTATAGTCATAAGGGATATGATTTAGGTCATACCTGAATGGTTTAGTGGTTTTCCTTACGTTCTTCCATTTAAGCCGAAATTTTGCAACAAGAAGCTCATGATCTGAGCCACAGTCAGCTCCAGGTCTTGTTTTTACTGACTGTATAGAGCTTCTCCATCTTTGGCTGCAAAGTACATAATCAATCTGATTTCGATATTGACCATCTGGTGACGTCCATGTGTAGAGTCGCCTCTTGTGCTGTTGGAAAAGAGTGTTTGCTATGATCAGTGTGTTCTCTTGGCAAAACTCTATTACCCTTTGTCCTGCTTCATTTTGTACACCAAGGCTATGCTTGCCTGTTATCCTAGTTATTTCTTGACTTCCTACTTTAGCATTCCAATCCCCTATGATGAAGAGGACATCTTTTTTGGGTGTTAGTTCTAGAAGGTGTTGTAGGTCTTCATAGAACCGATCAACCTCAGCTTCTTCAGCATCAGTGGTTGGGGCATAGACTTGAATTACTGTGAGGTTGAATGGTTTGCCTTGGATTCGTACTGAAATCATTCTATCGTTTTTGAGATTGTACCCCAGTACTGCTTTTCCCACCCTTTTGTTGACTATGAGCACTACTCTATTTCTTCTAAGGGATTCTTGCCCACAGTAGTAGATATGATGGTCACCTGAATTAAATTCGCCCATGCTTGTCCGTTTTAGTTCGCTGATTCCCAAGATGTCGATGTTCAATCTTGCCATCTCATGTTTGACCACCTCCAGCTTACCTTGATTTATTGATCTTACATTCCAGGTTCCTAAACAATATTGTTCTTTACAGCATCGGATTTTCTTTTCACCACCAGACACATCCACAGCTGAGTGTCCTTTCGGCTTTGGCCCAGCCGCTTCACTCTTTCTGGCGCTACTTGGAAATTCCCTCTGCTCTTCCCCAGTAGTATATTGGACACCTTCCGACCTGAGGGGCTCATCTTCCAGCTTCATATCTTTTAGCCTTGTGATACGTTCCATGGGGTTTTCTTGGCAGGAATACTGGAGTGGGTTGCCATTTCCTTCTCCAGTGGACCGCATTTTGTCAGAACTCTCTGCCATGACCTGTCTGTCTTGGGTGGCCCTGCACAGCATAGCTTATGGCATCACTGAGTTACGCAAGCCCCTTTGCCACAACAAGGCAGTGATCCATGAAGGGGAATTCAAACATACATTCAATTTAATACATATCTTAATTACATAATATTTATCCTATCCCATATATTTATCAAGTACTGATATACCAGAGGTACTCTCCCTTTCCTTCTAAAATTAGCTATCAATTGATACCATACAAAAGGTAATGTCCAAGTCCTCCATATTTGCTGATAATGGAAGTCTTGCCTTCATCAAGGGCTTGCCAAGTCCTGGTGCAGCCCACTCCCTTGCCTCAGTGGATCTGCTGCCTGCATGGTGGTGACCTAAGGACCAAGTATAGAAGTATTCAGATAGAAAATGGCATGAGGAAAAGGGGAGAAAATTGAGATTTTAAAAAAAAGAACAATACAAATATTCCACTTGATCTTGAAGACTAAAAGTTGTTGCATGTCCAAAAGACTAACTTGGTGTGCACTTTAATAGCATTTAATCTAAATGAAACTATCTTCCTCTCTTACAACTGGCTTATCTACCTGCAATGAATGGGACAGAGTTTAAGAACTAAACATCTATTTGACAGATAAAAGTATTATAAAGGATTAAACGTTTCCTGTTAAATATAAACTGTTTTCAGTACTAGCTCTTTATCTCTCATTAATAATCTGTAAACACAATGGCACGAATACCAGTAAAAGAGCTTCTCGAACAATAACAAGGGAGGATCATTTTTCATCAGTCAAATTTACAAGTAGTTAATGATGAATTAGTAAAAAAATAGTTTAAACAGGTTTTTAAAACATGAAAAATATTTATTTCAAAATCCTAGAAAATGTTCTACTATAGCTCTGACAAATCAATACTTAATGATTTTATTAGGTCCAAATATTTATATGTTTCATTGTTTATATTGTTTCACATACTTTGAAAACCTGAACAATTGTTCAGGGAAAATACAGGTCAATTACTAATGAGGAAACAACTCTGAAAATGTTCTGACCACCCACTGTTCTTAAATGTTTGGGAGTTCATGCTTATGGGAGAAACTGCTCCCTGGCTCCTGAGTAAAGTGCCTTTATTTTAGATTCCCTCTAGCCTTGCTGCAGATGGACCTATGGGCTCGTTCATACAGTCATGTTCATTGCACATTGACTTGCATGTGTTGATTTGAATGTATGAACAGGCTGGCACTCATCACTAGGTAGAACTTACAAGTTTCTTGACAAAAAAATTGTAACATGATACACATTTACACAAGGAATCCATGGCTTTTGAAGACTCTGGGTTTCAGGCAGCCTGAAATTATGCCCCAGTAAGGTTTACGATATTTATATTCCACCTTTCTAGGGAAAAAAAAATGACGGTGGCTAAGAATAACCAGTGAGAGCTCACAATAATCTCTGTAAAACCACCCAGAGAGTTTTGGCTATGGGGCAGTATAGAAATGTAATTTATAATAATTGTAATAAAACAAAACCACAGTGCATCCTTCAAAATTAGTCTAAAAACTGACAAGTCAAAAACAGCAATAGAGAACTCAACGTCTCAAAAGGTCTGCCTGAATAGGTCTTTGCTGCCTGCCAGACGGCAAATCGCAATGAGACCATGTGGACCTCTCTCTTGGGAGGGTATTTCAGATTGGAAAAGCCCCCCCCCCCCTTTAGCAAAGACAGAGCTGCTGTGAGCTGAATTAGTGACATCTGAAAACATTGTCCTCTTGATCAACATGTCACAGTAGTTTGATCAGTCCTCAGTAGTCCTTTATGTTTTGATGGTGTGGCTTCCCAGGACAGATCAAGCAGGTCCAATGTATCTGTCAAGTACTAGAGCTGATTTAGTGCCATCTGAACCTGTAGTTGTTTTCTAGCAAATATGCATTTTATATAGACGTTATATAATAGCATCTTATGGGCTCTGAACAGCAAAACAAAGCTACTTCCCAAAGAACAAAGCATCCAAATTTAGGCAGTTACATGAAGGATTCAAAACCAGAGAGGGAGAAGAAACAAGGGTAGAAAACCAGCTGAGCGGGGAGGAGTGGGATAGTCAAAGGAACAAGGGACAGCCGAGGGCAAATGCCATTTCATGAACGTAGATGTGTCTCTTTGTTCATTGGAAGGGGGATGTCTAATCAAATGTGCAGAAGAATCTCAGTCTCCTGCTGTTACTGTGGAGAAACCCAAAGAGCGAACCTAGCAGTCTAAAGTCTCTTTCTGAAATTGCACACTCCTCCTTGTGCAGTTAATGAGCTTTGAAAGAGTTACAGCAGAAAGTGGCACTATATTCTACGACAGCCCATAATGGGCCCGTTTGCATTGCAAAAATTATGATTAGCACCTCAGTTCATTATCAAAGCAAATTCCATTTTTATATGTGGAGGGAGCTGGCTGTGTTTAAAAAGGAAGTGTGTTTATATAGCCTGAAAAAATTAATTCATGAGAAATGGGAAGGATAGGCTTTAACCAGGAGTATGTTTGTGTGTGACTAATTGTCCTTTGCAAAAAAAAAATGCTCTACAGGTAGACATAGATCTCTACTAAAATTACTCTACATTTATGCAAGTGGTGCTGTGTGTTTTAATGCAGCCTCTAAATGTTCCACAGAGATACATCCCATTATATTCAACATAGCTTGTTTCCACGTACATGGGATCACACTCTAGCTATCAGGTAATAATCTGTCACTGAGAGAGCTAGAAACCTAAGGCCCCTTCACCATTTATGTGGCATTTGTGCTCCCTAGGAGCTCTTGGGCCATTAGTTACTCTCTGCCTAGCCTGTCTTGCAGGGTTGTTGTGAGAATAAAATGAGAAAAAGCCCATGCCTGCCAAACAGTTCCTTCAGAAGAGGCGAGATCAAGTGTGGAGAAAATCAGCAATGCTGATGACTCAAACACCTGACAGTGAGAAGTTTTGTGTATGTAAAGCGATAGAGCAGCCTTCCCCAACCTGGTGTCCTCTGGATGTGTTGGACTATAACTCATAGGATTCCCCAGCCAGCATGGCTGGCTGGGCAATGCTGAGAGTCCAATACATCCAGAGGACATCAGGTTGGGGAAGGCTGCCGTGGAGGATATTTATCCTTTGTAGCTCATAAAAGCATATGCATAAGAGCAGCCATGCTGGATCAGACAAAAGGTCTCGCTAGTCCAGGGATGCAGAACCTCAGGATCAGGGAACAAATCCAGCCCTCAGGTTCCCCAGAAGGCCCCTTTTCCCCAGCCATCGATCAGTCTGTGGTTTCCTGACCTTTCTGCACTGTCCCCTCATTCTAAAAGGCTGAAATGCTTCCACTACCGTTTAGTTACTGGCAGTAGACACTACAATATACTGGTATTTTGGGTATTTTGGCTCCACCCTTTCAGCCTTTCACCCAGTCCACCACTCCAGAGAGCTTCTCCAAGAAGGAATTTGGCCCCCGGGCTGAAAGAGATTCTGCACTCCTGGACTAGTCCATCCTGCTTCAAACGGTGGCCAGCCAAAGGTTTCTTGGAAGCTCACAAGCAAGGCATATAGGCAATGGCCCTTCCCCATTGTCTGTCCCTAGGACCTGATATTCCAAGGGACGCCATCTCTGGAGACTCCATTTAGCTATCATGGCGAATGTCCTCTTGGTAGATCCATCCTCCGTAACGTCATCTAATCCCATTTTAAAGCCATCAAAGGCCACTGCACCCTGTGGCAACAAATTCCATGTGTTGTTTATGTATTGTGTGGAGAAGTTATTTTGTCTGCTATGAAGGTTCTGCAGCTCAATTACATTGGGTGAGGCTGTGTTCTATTATATGAGAGGGAGAAAAAGTGTTCTCTCCATATCATTCCGAATTCTGTCAGATTCTTATGTCTCTGCTTGCTTTTTTCAAGCCAAAAAGCCCCAAAGAATTTAGCCTTTTTTCCTGCATTTCTAGCTCCATGATACCTTTTTTGAAATGTACGCAGTATCGGAGATGCAGTTTGCCAAAGATTTATATAAACACATTATGAAACTGACCATTTCATTTTCAATCTTTTTCCTAATAATCCCCCATGGGGAATTTGCCTTTTGCACCGCTAGTGTACACAAGGGCTGTGTATCCACCAGCGATTTACTCCAACCTGCCTGTGCCGTGAGGTCTCTGTGGTTCCATGACATCGTGGCCACTCAGCCCCAGTGTCACATTTTATTGCTGAAAAACCGCTTCTTCTGAGACTGCTTATAGTCCACTTTTCCCGGTTATGGTGGCCCCGTTACTGACCTGTTTCCACAATTGCACTGGGTTCGCTGTCTTAGCCCTCCCCATGGGGCGTGTAGCCCGGCCTTTGTGGGTGTGTCGCTCTGACCTCAGTGACCCAAGCCTTTCCCTCCCTGTTTTCCGGAAGTTTCATTGCCATTTTGGAGCAGGATGCTGAGGGACCAACTTTTAAAACATCATTGAAAATAAGCACCAGAACAGTGTGGCTAAATGGAAAATCGCGTGAGATTTCTGTTCCAGCCCTATGAACTGGAATCTACAAACATGATTTGCTAACTGGCTATGTTTAGTCTGGAAGATTCAGGCTAGGCCAGAGATTTTTTTTTTCTTCTCTCAATTTTTCTCTCTCTCTTTTCTTTAAATCCTTTATTTTTAAAATGGATATGATATACTGTACTTAAATTTACTGTCTGAGGGTGTATAGAAATGTGCACACTCATTTATATATTTAGTACAAAACAGTGATTTTTGTAAGGTTGATTTTAAGCTTTATTATTATATAACATAAAATTTATTAGTGATTTGTTATTACTATTATTATTATGTATCCTTTTAAATCTGTTTTTATTATTATTACTATCATTATTGATTAGTAAGATTTTTGGCTGGTTAAATTGTTAAGCTTTACTATGATATGTTAGCTGAAGGGCAATATATGGTTACTGGAAATGAATTGTAGCCTACTTCCTTGCTATAAGACTGATGATATGATATTGAAATGTAAGGTTGACTATTTATGCTGTATTGAATTGTAATATTGCCAATGTTATAGGTATAATTTTTAAGTAGAATTAGATTTGAAGGTTCTGTGTAATGGAGTTTAAATTTAATCCTTTTAAATAACTTTTTATATTTTTTCATGTTTTTTTCTTCCTTCTTCTGTTTTCTTTTTTCCCCTTCTTTTCTTTTCTTTTCTTTTTTCTCTTTCATTATTGCTGTGTCCCCCTAAGAATACTGTATTGTTGGGAAATTGTAGTTATTCATTAGGTTGTTGGTACTGTTTATTTCATTTATAAAGATAAAAAATAGAATAAAAAGTATTTTAAAAAAGAAGAAAATAAACACTAGAACACAGCCCATGACCCCAGTCAAGGGGTGTTTTCTCCCATTGTTCGAAATAAGTCTTGCAGTCTCAGTGACCATAGAAATGACAGAGAAGCCCCTCAATTGACACGGCACATATCAAAGCCCTCAATTCCTTAAACGCGATTAAGCGTGATCTTGAGACTTCTTGAGGCTTCGGTCCATTGCCTTGGGACGTAACTCCTTCACAGCTTCCAAACAGAGATCCTGTGCATTAAATTGGGAGCTGGTTTCCCTCTCTCTCCCACAACTAACCCATTAGTGTCTCCTCAGAAGTAACTCCCATTGCTGTAGATGAGGCTGAGTTTCCCCCTCAATTGAAATGCCACACATTAAAGCCCAATTGCTTAAATGCCACCAAGCGAGGCTACAGTGAATTGCCTTAGGATGAAAGTACTTAGCAGCTTTGCTATAGCTATCCTGTGGGTTACAATGGGGGCTGGAGTCTGTCTTTGTGTTTACTACTCTCTTTCCCACAACAAACCCATTAGTGTCTCCTCAAAGTAACTCCCATTGTGCTGAATGAGGCTTGCCTTTGAATGCCCACATCAGAACTTACAGAGATTCCCCCTCAATTGAAATGGCACACTTTTAAGCCCAATTCCTTAAATGTGATTAAGCGCAATCTCAAGGCTTTGGTCCATTGCCTTAGGACATAACTCCTTCACAGCTTCCAAATAGAGATCCTGTGTGTTAAAATGGGGGCTGGTTTCGCTCTCTTTCCCACAACAAACCCATTACTGTCTTGTCAGAAGTAACTCCCATTGTGGTCAATGAGGTCCTCTGGGTTAAAATGAGGGCTAGTTTCCCTCTTTGTGTCCCCCCCCCCCGCTCTTTCCTAACACAAGCATATGTGTGTCTACTCAGAAGTAACTCCCGCTGTGCTCAGTGAGGCTTGTTTCTGAAATGCAGGTGCATCTGGACTTTCAGGGGAAAGGAAAAAGGGCAGGAGAAGGGGAACGCCTTTTTAAAAATCCCATACTCCTCCATTAGCTTCTCCTTCTGTTGTCCTGGAAACCCCAGCCAGGAAGGCAGGAACACTGAAGTTGTGTGAAGGAGAGGGGGAGATGATCCTGGAGGGAGCAGTCAGGCAGAGATGAAAAGATGCACACATAAGCACCCGTTTTAGGGGCAAGGAAGTTTAAAGGGGTGTGGGATGCTCCAGACACAGCACTTTAATTTTTCACCACTTCATTAATGCACATTTGCACTTTAAATCCCTGTTTCAAGGGCAACAAGGAAGGTTTAAAGGGGCAGGGGGAATGCTCCAGACACAGAGCTTTGATTTTTCACTCCTTCTCTAAAGCAAAACAAAAGGGCTGGGAAGGCAAGGAGGAGACTGGCCAGAACGGGAAACCTCAGCGGAGCAGAGGGGGCGAGGGAGGGGGGAATTGGAAACAGGAGGAGGCAGGAAAACAGACGGGGTAAGCAGACCCAACCACTCCAAAATGGCTTCACCCAGCCATCAAGAGAATAACGCGATTAGGGTTCTGTGGAAACAGCACAGCACGCCAGGGTACAGTGATGTTAGACTGGGTCCTTTTGGGATATGGAAACATGCGAGAGAGAAAATGCGCTTGGGGAAACAGCTCAACAAAGTTGGAAAAGAAGTGAAGGTGATAGTGTGGAAACACAGCCGAGGCTGAAGATTTCATTGAGCTCTCCACCATGACTCCAAGATCTTTCCTGATATTAAGCCACAGCCTGTTTAGCTTCCGTCAGTGAAGTTAGGATTCATTTATTTTTTGCCACCATGTGCACCATGTGCATTTTACACTTCCTTAAAATTATATTTGCCATTTTGTTGCCCATTTCTCCACTTTGGAGAGATCCTTTTGGAGCTCTTCACAGTCTGCCTGGGCTTTCACCTTCCTGAATGACTTGATATCCTCGGCAAACTGGGCTCTTCACTACTCACCCCTGACTCCAGATCATGTATGAATAAATTAAATATCAGCAGTCCTTGGGGGATCATGTTGCTTACTTCCCTCCATTGGGAACGTTGACCATTTATTCCTACTGTCTGCTTCCTGTACTTTAACCAGTTGATGATCCATAAGAGGATCTCCTCTTCTACCTATACAAAAGAGGGCTCTTGCCTCTCTTTTCCCTTCCTTGCCCTTGTGGGGTGTCTGTAAGCATTATTGGCAGTACCATTACCCAGCAAGAAAGTACAGAGTTCCTGCAGATATTACATATCTGCAATATGGGGGTGATAATACCGACCCTACCTTCAAGGCTGTTGTGAGATTCTTGTGATTATATATGTCAAGTACTATGAACACTGGAAATGTAGTATATAAATGGAAAACATGTCTTGGTTGCGAGGACCCAAAGACTGCTCTTCATCATACACCATCTGATGTCAGTTGCTAGGGCTGGCCTCGCACCTCTAAAATCACCTTCCATCAGGGATTCGTCAGGCCCCTTCTTTGCAGGTCTTTTGAAAAGCTCTGAAGACCCACCTATTTTTTCTGGTCTTCCCTTTAGTCTAGGCCATTGGTTTTTATTGGTAAGTTTTATTTTCATTGATTTTTAATTGCCAAGCTCTGTTTTTATGGATGTTGTTGAAACGTGTTTTTTTTAAATTGTATCCACTTTGTGTGGTTTTTATCTTGTACACCACCTTGAGAGGGTTCCACCCGTAAAGGTGGCCTAGAAATAATTTTAGATAGGGACAAGGGCTTGGCTGGAGTGGACACAGATGGCAGCAGCACAGGGCTCGTCCCAAATGTCCCATTCAGTGCACCAAAGTCACTGACCACAGTCCACCTCTCATCATGGCTGTCGGCCCAAAGAAAACAGCTTCAAAAGGGCTGTGCTCCTTCCTGAAGCTTTTGCATTCTCAGCAGCGAGCAGAAACCTGCCTACATTTTGATGAGGGCTCTAGCTCTATCACTTAATTGTAATAGCTTCACAGAACATTGGGAGCATCACTTCTTCAAGCTGGGACAGTCCTTGAACCCCTCTGATGCTGTTGAATCCCAACTGTTCTCCCTCTATTCCAGCTCTATTGAAAAGTGTCTTTATTTCCAGCTCTTGCTTGAACACGCACACTTTTCAAAATACCAAAGATTCTTTTTGCACTGACTTTCTGAATGCCTAATGCCCCTCAGTCTCAGGGAAAAATAAATAAATATCAGGCTTTATCTGTGCAGTTACATGTACTTAAACAGCCAGCGAGGCTGCCTTTAAAATGCTCCGTGAAGCTTACCGCTTTCTAGCCAGCTCGACAACCCCGTAAGTCAATTTGCATTGGATAATTATTTTCTATTAAGTGATAACAATCCTGTTCCATATGGAAATAATCTTGTCCAGAGGCCAAATAGTTTATCCAGAGTAGGAAACAAGTCTTCACATTTGTGAAACAGTCGAACATTGTGTTACTATTAGCCGTGCCAGGAATATTGGAGAGGGGAGAAAGTGATGCAACCAGGAAGTGGGGAGTAGTCAAATGGAGACCACAGCACTATCAAAGGCACCATGGTAATCAAACATCTCAATTTGGTGTGTGTGTGTGTGTGTGTGTGTGTGTGTGTAAGAGCCTGTGTTGATTTTGTGCAGCCTTCCCCAATCTCTGCTGGCTGGAGATCATGACGGGAATTGTAGTCCAACACAAGTGGAGGACACCAGACTGGGGAAGGCTGAGCTAAATAGCTAAAATGTTGGATCAAGGAAACCCAAGTTCAGATCTCTATTCAGTTATGAAGCTCACCAGATGATCTTGGGTCAGTTGTAACCTACCTCTTGGGATTAATGTGAGGAGAGAACTAAAGATTCCATTGCATACTGCCCTGAGTTCCTTGGGGAAAAGGTGGGTTACAAAGATTGATAGAATAAAGGAACACAACACACACAATTTACACAAGTCCCTGGTGGTATCCAATCGGACACAATAATGTAAATTACATTGTGCTAGTGTAAGGGACCTCTCAGACAATGCCAATAGCATTCGCTAGCACAGGAGGTTTTCCAGGGAATCTTGTCACATCAGCTAATGCTATTGGCATTGTGCTAAAGGTCCGTTACAAGAACATAAGAGGAGCCCTGCTGGATCAGACCATGGGTCCATCTAGTCCAGCATTCTGTTCACACAGTGGCCAACCAGCTGTCGACCGGGAGCCCACAAGCAGGGCATGATGGCAACAGAACCCTCCCATCCATGTTCCCTAACAACTGGTGTACATAGGCTCGCTGCCTCTGGTACTGGAGGTAGCACAGAGCCATCAGAATATATTAATACTGTTAATCACGTTATGCTAAAAAGGTAAAGGTGTCCCCAACCAGTCGTGTCCGACTCTAGGGTGCGGTGCTCATCCCCGTTTCTAAGCCGAAGAGCCAGCGCTGTCCGAAGACGCTTCCGTGGTCATGTGGCCGGCATGACTGAACACCGAGGTGCACGGAACGCTGTTACCTTTCCCGCCGAGGCGGTACCTATTTATCTACTTGCAATTTCTTGCTTTCGAACTGCTAGGGTGGCAGGACACATTATGCTAGTCCAACGTAATTAACAGCGCTTGTGTCCAACTGGATGCTGCCCCCAGTTACAGCACTGCTATATTTCTAGCTTAAAGTCATACTGACCAGGTCATTGGCCACTCCCAGGGAGCTTTAAAACAACAACAACAACAACAAGGTTAGCTTTAATACTTAATCATTGGAACGACTAACTCCGCTTAATTTTAAATGAACTAGCATATGCAAAACAAACAGGCAGAGCCCTTCCCTCCTTCAGTTAATTATTTCATTCGGTGGCTTTTGTGCTAGGTTTGCATTCATTAAATTTATATCCCACTTTAATGACCAGATAGGCCCACAGGGCAACTCCCAACAATAGAAACAAAGCAATATCTCAGATTACCCAATACATGATTTCCATTAAAGCCAATATAAACTAATACAGCATACTAAAACATACAAAAGTAACAGTAGTGTACCACCTTTATTAGGACCAGCCAGAAGTCATAAAGTAGTGAGCAAGCTTTTGAGCTCACTACACGTCTTCGTTGGGCTTGATCTTATGCAAAAAAGTGAGGAGAGGTGGAGGGAAGGGTGGGGGCGGAGGCAGGGGGTGGAAAGAAAGAAAGGTATTGCTGCATATGGTGAAACCGCCTCAGTCTGTCATTTGTAATAGTGTTAAGTTGGAGTGGGTAAAGTGCTATGCAGACATAATTATGCTATACTCAGCTAGGTGTAATATATGGGGGTGGGGGGCGGGAGGGAGAGAGCTTGAGTTGCACCAAAGTCTACTGGAACAAAAAGTAATGGCTGCTCTCCCTTTGAAAATATAAACACCAGCAATTGTTCAGATCTGGCTCTAGCCCTAATTGGAGCTACTGTAAGGCAGAAAGCAGGAGTAAAGAAAAATGATCATGAATCCCACAACATGGGTGACTCCACTGAAAAGGCCCCGCTCTGTGTCACCTTCCTTTTTACCTGTGAAGGATCCAGTGTTGAGAGCAAAGCCTTCTCTGACACTAACTTTAGGAATCAAGGGAGCTCATGCAAGTGAAGGTAATTCTTCCAACTCTTTGTTTTTTGAATGAGTTTTTCAGGCACATTGATGAGTGTGATGCGGCAATACTCATCACAATGGTCTCCACTCCAGTGACCACCTTTATGTGGTGTGATTGTGATGTGGGACCCAGTGCCAACCAGGAGGCACAGCAGGGTTGCTCAGCAACTGCCATGCTGCCTACTACTTGCTATATAGGTAGCAGATGGTGAAGGCTTAAAGCCAAGTTGAACCTCCAGGTTTTGAACAGCTCAGGATGGTGCTCAAGATGGTGCTTGGGGGGGGGGGGAGGCACTTTGCAAGAGACGGGAGATGTAGGGGGAGGGGACAGCTTTTTGAAAGTCCCTGGACATCATGTCTCCTGGATTGCTCTTTGTTGGCAGACTCAAATAATTGTAAAAAGTGGGTGAAGAAAGATTTTCCTTCCTAGACAAGGGGTGATTCAGTCATTATAAACATAGAGAAATGGGTTTGCCATGAGAGTGTGGATCAACAGTAACTTGCCTGTCTGGTGTGAAAGTGCAGACATCAAATGTGATGTAGACAGGCTGGTAGGCAGTAAGACGGCGGAATAAACAGTCATGGCACATGTTGGCACCAACAACACTGGGAAATGTAGGCATAAGGTTTTGGAACAGGCTTCCCCAACCTGGCGCCCTCCAGATGTTTTGGACTTCAGCACCATCAGTCTTAGGCAGTGCGGACAATGGTCAGGAATGCTGAGAGTTGTAGTCCAAAACATCTGGAGGGCACCAGGTTGGGGAAGCCTGTTCTGGAAGAAATATTAGGTTGCTGCTAGATAAGATCCTGCGGATCCTGAACACTGCCTGTCCCACAGGTGCAGCTTAAGGTTCTCAATGTGTGGATGAGGCAGTGGTGTCTGGAGCAAGGGTTCACATCTGTTGGGCCCCGGGGCATATTTTGGGACAAGACCAACTTGTAAGGAAACAATGGGCTTCTCTTGAAACATAATAGAACCAGATGACTAGTGATGTGCGCTTGACAAGAAGCAAATAGAAACAAGTAACTGCCATTTCGAGGAGGCAAAACGTCAAAGAGAAAATTGCACATGGCAGGAACATTTAAGGAAGGGATTAGACAAATTCATGGAGGAGAAGGCTATCAGTGGCCACCAGTCATGATGGCCACATATGACATCCAGTGTTGGAGGAAATATGTCTCTGTATGCCAATTGCTGGGGAACACGAACAGGAGGTGCTATTGCATTAGTGTCAAGTTTGTGGGCTTCCCATAGTCCAGCTTCTTATGTTCTTCTGTTTTTAAATTTATTACGGCATACACTTTTGTGGACTAGAGCCCACTTTATTCAATGCACGCATTGTATACGGGTAGAAATGCCTGCTATGTAAAACAAATGAACTATAAAATTGCTGCATTGACACCAAGAATTGACACCAAGAATTGTGAGTCCCCTCACAAGAATCAAAGAATAAGCAGGTGGACTTGGCTGATTTCTTTTCCATACCAGGTTTGTAGTGACTAGCTCCTCTTCTGATCTCAGAATTACGGAACACTGTTAGCACATTTGAAAATGCTGACCTGCTATAGTAGCACTCCCTTTAATTTTGTGGTGGCTTGTTCACTAACAATGGGTGCTAGTTAATAGACAATCAAACCCAGCTAGCAATGTAGGTCACACCTACCTCCCATGAGTGGGGCCTGGGGATAGTATGGCCATGTCTCCTACTTTACAGAGGACAGTCCTCTATTTCAAGGAGTGTCCAAAGACAGTTCTCTGTTTCAAGGGCTGTCCAGTCCAAGTCTGAGTTAGAGATAAAGAAGCAGAGGCCTTGACAGTTGCCCTTCAACAGCTCCCTGGACTGAGCAGGCTCAGAGTTCACCTGGTCAGCCTTCCCCACTATGGTGAGATGTATTATATTTCTGTTTACATGATAGTAATTATTTATAATTTTTCATCTTTGCATATAAATTACCATATGCAAACCGTATGCAATTCAGCACCCTCTTTCAATCCTCCTTTTTGTGATGTGCAAGTGACCACCCTAACTGGCTAGCATGTGTGCCAAAAAGTGAGGGAGTCTGAAATGAATATGGAGAGGAGAGAGAGAGAAAGTCTTACCTGATCCAGCCCTAGCCACATGCAAAGAAGGTATTTACACAACATGACTAGTTCCATGAAAAAGGGGATGCTCACTTGAATGTTTCCCAAAATGTGTGTCCATCTGTAATTCCTGATTCAGCAAGTGAGAGGCATGCTGGATTGGGGCATCTGCATTTTGAGCCTTCTAGTAAACAATTAGCTAAGAGTTTTCTGTTTGGTTGGAACACTCTATGGATGTTTGCTACTGGCTTTGGGGAATTGATACTGCAGCAGAACTTGCAGCTACACCTGCTTGCTAAACTAGTATTATTTTAAAACTAAATAGATATTAGAAACAACACTGCAAATCTCCAGTACTCTGTCCTGTCAAGGAAACTGACCCTGGAACGTCTTACTAACTGAGGAAGCAGGAACTGTGAAATACACAGTCATAGATGAACTGCAGCATGAACATTTCTTTAACGGACTGTGTATGTGCATAGAGTTACTTGTGAGATGTCGCATTCATTTCCTGTTTTGTGGCTGTCACGGGGGGGGGGGGACAAACTGACTAAAGTTCCACCTATCTTTCATAGTATTGGGGGTGGAGGTGGGGGAATGTCCAGTTTCTTACAGAAGACCCTCAGAACTGTGTGGCAGCCATGTTTGTAGTGAGTCAAAACTATACTGCCAGGTATATATTTCTGTTCCCTAGCCACGTAAGTCTCTGAAGATTCTTGCTCTCTCCCAAATAATTATTATGCATTAAAATGTATGATACATATTTAAATATGCATTTGATAGTTCAAGTAAATACAGGTGAATATGCATGTTACAAAAATACATATTTAACTAATAGTGTAATTAATTGGGTAAAACTACTTATTACTTAGGGGAGCAGAGCATTCTCAAAAGTGTTTTAATTACTGGAATCAAAACTGAGGGGAAAGAAAATGGGAGTGAGCAGGATTCTTAAAACAATACCAAAATATTCCAATTACATATTTAAAAAAAACCCCAAACCCTATGCTTCTAGTCCTTCAAAATAATGCTGATTTAATCTTCTGGACAAAAGGTTAATAGAACCTAGTTCCACAGAAATATTATGTGGTCACAAATGCAAGTGTTACTTTTTGCCAAGTGATTATACTTGGCTTTCCTAAGGAATGGGATTATTCCTGGATGGGAGTCCAAAGTCCGTTTTCCTTGTACATACTGGAGTCTTACATGTCACATTGGTTTACAAATGTACAGCTCATTGAGGCAGCTCACAAGCTGGCTTATAGGTAGGTTGCATTAGTTCCCCAAAGCAAGAGCAGCACCTTTGGACCTCCAAGCTATCACAACAACCTTCCCTGTCTGCTTGAAATCAATATTCTCTCTTTAAGCTGTCTTTGATTTATGGGCATGATCTCTCCCATGGCTGTACCTTTTCCTCTGGTTCAGGTCACGCTGGGCATGGAAGGGGGGGAAATGCACCAGTGCTCTAGTCCTCCCCACTGTGCCTGCTTCCTCCAGGCCAGGTGTGCGGGGATGATTATAATATGACACCCACAGGGATGGCACGGAAGAACAGTGGAACCACTGGGGAATGGGAGCCCACCTGGCAACAGCAGCATGAGCTGGTTCCAGCCAGCGACCACATGGAAGGTGCGTCACAGATAGGGAAAACTCTCCCTGGCCCCCTATCTCCTCCAGACCTTAAGAGGGGATAGGGCGTAGGGTGGAACCGGAGTTCCTGGCCTGAGTTAATTCCCTCATCGAAAGGGAAGTCGAGGAAGTGACAGGCTCAAATAAAAGGTCAAGTTACTCCTGATTTGGATCTCCATGTAAAAGGTTGTGCAAACTCCATAGTAAGCAGAAATGCACAAGTCATTTGCATGGCCGCTCTAAGTGTGATTAGTGCAAGAGGAGCCACAGGCCTTCATCAATCCATAGCCCTTCCCAGTCCAGATCTTCCGGTAGGCACTTCTACATTCGCACTGGACACCCAATCCAGAACAACAACAAGGAGGTGGCATTCCCAACAGAGGATTAACCATCTACCCCAGGCCTTCTGAGCTGGGGGATGCTGGTCATAAAGGCCCAAGCAGCACTAGTTAGGCTTTTTTCCCCAGGGTGTTTTTTTGTTTTTTCCCCCTCCATACCTGCTAGAACAGTTCCCAAAACTTCAGTTAGTAAGAGTCACACTTCTTTCTTGAATTTAAACTGAAGGCACATTTCAATATTGGAACCAAAGAGAACATCAGAACATAGAGGAGCCCTGCTGGAACAGACCAAAGGCCTATCTGATTCAGCATTCTGTTCCCACCGTGGCCAAACAAATGGCTAAGGGAAGCTCACAAGCAGTACATGAGCACAATAACACCCTCCCACAGTTATTCCTGATAACACATTATTCAATGTCATACTGGAGGGATGTAGAGGTCAGGGATGTTGCTAGATATTTTGAAGATCCTAAGGTTTCCTAGTCAATGCAAGGCTGCTCAACTCAGAGGGAAGAGGCAGGTTTGTGTTAAGGCAGGTGATGTCATTGGCGCAGCTCAAAAAATTTGGGTTGCAGCTCAGAAATTTGGGGGCACGTACCCTGGTGTGTCCTCTTTGGAAACACCCATTGCTAGTAGTCATTGATAGTTTTATCCTTCATCAATTGTGGTGTGTAAAGAGTGAAAATTGCCTGCTACTCCTGTGTATTTTTGCACAAGTCTCTGGTTTGGGCAACCTCCTGAAGGTAATGGAGTGATCCACTCATACCATGGAGGCAAGGCATGCAGAGACGTTAAATGGAGATTCCATGTACAGAGGCAGTATATCTCTGAATACTAGGAACAACTGGGGCCAAACACCAAGGAATGGCAGTCAGCCTCATGGTCTGCTCTTGTGAATTCCTGGCTGGTTGCTGAACATCTCGCTGATCGCTGCTGGAAACAGAATACTGATAGATGGACTTTGGGGCTAATTGCCCGAAGGCAAGTCTTGTGTTTCTAAAGGACGAGTTAGCACCAAAATGGTGTAACGTGTGATGTTGTTACTTTATGTAGTGCCATCAATATGCCTTGTGCTTTACAGAGGGAAATAAGGAACAACAACAATGGACAGCTCCCTGGCCTGAGGAGCCACCAATCCAAATTTTGAAATGTGAATGTACGTAGGTGCGCGTGACGACAAAGCATGTGGGAGAAGGCAATGCTAACAAGGGCTAAGTATGAAAAAAATGCAGTGATGTGAATTGAAACCGTAATAATAGAAAGCCTCTTCAATAAAATGTTTGATAATTGTCGCATCGAAAGATAATGTGGTTGTGAAGAAGACAAGGTATGAAAACTGGCAATGCAGCCCCATCATTTAGAAAAGGGCTGCTGCCAGAGGTTGGCATCATTGGGCATCATTGGGCACTCGCCAGTCCCCCCCCCCCCCGGGAAGCCCAGTGCTGACTCCCAGATCCTTCTGGCCCTCCTTCTCCTTGCTGTCGGTGCCTGTCCACCTGCCCTTTCTGAGCATGCAAACAGTGATAGGGATGAGGAATGGAAGCAGCAGTACCCACTTGTGCTGCTGGGAGGTTGTGTGGAATGGGCACAGAGGGAAAGAGTAGGCTGGCAGGCTGCAGTTGAAGTGGCAAGGAGGACATGGGTCCACACAGTGGGAGAACAGGGGTGGGGAGTGAGGATGACACCAAGAGCATCTTGTCCAAAAGACCCCCCAGAGCCTGGAGCTGGCATTGATGCAGAGATACAGTTAGGCAGTTGCTCTCACATCACTGATGCTGAAATACACAGTGATTATCATCAAAATATTGAGCACGATCCACCCAGAGCCTCTCCTCCACAGTGCCACGGAAACGAATGAGATACCCCCCTCCCCCTCCCAGCCAGCAAGGTGAGAACTGCTCCAGCTGCCTCTCCAAGCTCACAAAAGTGACCTCGGACAAAATGGAAAGGGGCCAGTTCTGTGGGTGGGGCAGGGATTGGGGAAGTGGGGATATGGCCTATCCCCAGGCCTCCCTAGCCTCCTTGCCTCCCCCTCCACAGAGCCCTAGCTAGATGGGCAAAAATGCCCATCTAGCAAAAATGCAGAGCAGGAGAATCACGGAGGCAAAGATTACCTCCACGCTCCTCCTGCTCTGCATAGGATGCCTGTCAGCCTCCAAGTTCGGAGGCTAATGGGCATCTGGATAAGACTGCACCCTTAGTTTGCTTCTTTTCTTTTCCCCCCCAAAATGGACTTTTGAGTGTGAAGGGGGGGGGAGTGGTTCAGCCAGTGTTTAACATGTGCATTTTAATCAATGGATTTTAATTTAATGGTAGTAATTTATAGATGAAATTATTTTTATTCACCCAATGTAGGACAATGAAGCTGATTGTAATGCTTCTAATCTAACCTGCAACAAGACGATGCCCAGGATCATTGCACTGGGTTGTTCTCACTTTTGATGATACACGTTTTCTAGAGCAAGCCAATGTGCATTGAAGGATGCAGCGCAGAAGGCAACATTCTGCCGGTGAATGCTCTTAGCCACCCTGGACAGTCTCAGGGACTCCGTCAGAAACATACAAGCAGGCGACAAAATGAGAAGCATTCGTGTGAAACAGCAGCCCATAGGATCCTTGGATGTCTGCTTCCGATGGCTCAATTAGCTCTGACATTGTCTTTTGCAGGGCAGCGAGACCATGTTGTTCTTCAGGCCTGTCTTCTGCCAGCAAGAGTTGTTTTCACAACATAAACCCTTCAGCTGAGATTAAAGTACAGAAAGGTGGAGGAAATGGATTGGGAGAAGTTTTTCTCCCTAGAACCCAACGGGGTCATCCCATGAAGCTGAATGGTGGCGGATTCAGGACAGATAAAAGGAGGTCCTTCTTCACACAGTGCAGAGTTAAATTATGGAATTCGCTACCACAAGACTCAGCGATGACCACCAGTTTGGGTGGCTTTAAAAGGGGATAGGACAACTTCCTGGAGGAGAAGGCTATCACTGGTGGCTAGCCATGATGGCTACGCATTACCTTCCATATCAGAGGCAGTATGCTTCATAACATGAGCAGGAGGCTGCTGTTGTACACAGGTTCTGCTTGTGGGCCTCTCATAGGCTTTTGATGGGAACAGAATGCTGGACTAGATAGGTCTTTGGTCTGATCCTGCAGGGCTCTTACGTTTTTATGTTAGGTTTGTTTCCATCAGACATTCTCAAGTTTGGGTTGTAGGAAGTCTCCTCAAGGCAAGAAACAAACAGTTGAACTTCCTCACATATAAGGGCTCATTCATACTACCGACTGATTTTGACTGCACACATGTAGGACAGCATGTGTGCGCTCACCAGCACACTGAGGCATCTGCCTAGCCTGGGCCCCCACTATGGTCTTTGGATGCCACCCTCGCAGCATCTCCAGCAAAGGAGATCGTTACCTTGTCGTGGTGCTGGAGCTTGAGCACCTCAGTGACACCATGCACTAAACCATGAAGGGACACCCAAGACGGGAAGGTCATGGCAGAGAGGTCAGACTAAATACGATCCCTGGGGAAGGAAACGGCAACCCACCCCAGTATTCTTGCTGTGAAAAGTTAATGGATCAGTACAACCAGAGATATGTCAGTGTACCATCGGAAGATGGGACTCCCAGGTTGGAAGATGGTCAAAATGCTACTGGGGAGGAACAGAGGATAAGTTCAACTAGCCTCAGATGTGATGACTCAAAGCTGAAAGCTTGCTCAAAGCTGAAAGGATGGCTAGCGGCCGACAGTGCTGGTGGTGGACAACGAATCCAATGTTCTAAAGAACAACACACCATAGGAACCTGGAATGTAAGATCTATGAGCCAGGGCAAATTGGATGTGGTTATTGGGGAGATGTCAAGATTAAATATAGACATTCTGGGTGTCAGTGAACTGAAATGGAGTGGAATGGGCCACTTCACATCAGATGACCACCAGATCTACTACTGTGGATAAGAGGACCACAGAAGAAATGGAGTAGCCTTCATAATTAATAATAAAGTGGCTAAAGCAGTGCTTGGATACAATCCAAAAAGTGATAGAATGATCTCAATTTGAATTCAGGGTAAGCCATTTAACATCACAGTGATTCAAATATACGCCCCAACCACAAATGCTGAAGAAGCAGAAGTAGATCAGTTCTACAAGGATCTGCAGAACCTACTGGATAATATGCCAAAAAGAGATGTTATTTTCATTACAGGAGACTGGAATGCTAAGGCGGGTAGTCAAACGACACCTGGAATTACAGGCAAGCATGGTCTGGGAGAACAAAATGAAGCGGGACATAGGCTGATAGAATTTTGCCAAGACAACTCACTGTGCATAATAAACACTCTCTTCCAACAACCGAAAAGACGACTTTATACATGGACCTCACCAGATGGTCGACACCGAAATCAGATTAACTACATCTTTTGTAGCCAAAGGTGGCAGACATCTATACAGTCGGTAAAAACAAGACCTGGAGCTGACTGAAGTTCAGATCATGAACTTCTTATTGCACAATTTAGAATCAGGCTAAAGAGAATAGGGAAGACCCACAGATCAGTTAGATATGAGCTCCCTAATATTCCTAATGAATGTGCAGTGGAGGTGAAGAATAGATTTAAGGGACTAGATTTAGTAGATAGGGTCCCGGAAGAACTATGGACAGAAGTTCGCAACATTGTTCAGGAGGCGGCAACAAAAAACGTCCCAAACAAAAAGAAAACCAAGAAGGCAAGATGGCTGTCTGCTGAGACACTGGAAGTAGCCCAAGAAAGAAGGAAAGCAAAAGGCAACAGTGATAGGGGGAGATATGCCCAATTAAATGCAAAATTCCAGAGGTTAGCCAGAAGAGAGAAGGAATTATTTTTAAACAAGCAATGTGCAGAAGTGGAAGAAGATAATAGAATAGGAAGGACAAGAGACCTCTTCCAGAAAATTAGAAACATTGGAGGTAAATTCCAGGCAAAAATGGGTATGATCAAAAACAAAGATGGCAAGGACCTAACAGAAGCAGAAGAGATAAAGAAAAGGTGGCAAGAATATATGGAAGATCTGTATAGGAAGGATAATAATATCGGGGATAGATTTGACGGTGTGGTCAGTGAGCTAGAGCCAGACATCCTGAAGAGTGAGGTTGAATGGGCCTTAAGAAGCATTGCTAATAACAAGGCAGCAGGAGACGACAGTATCCAGCTGAACTGTTTAAAATCTTGCAAGATGATGCTGTCAAGGTGATGCATGCCATATGCCAGCAACTTTGGAAACACAACAATGGCCATCAAATTGGAAAAAATCAACTTATATCCTCATACCAAAAATGGGAAACACTAGAGAATGTTCAAACTATCGAACAGTGGCACTTATTTCACATGCCAGTAAGGTAATGCTCAAGATCTTGCAAGGTAGACTCCAGCAATTCATGGAACGAGAATTGCCAGATGTACAAGCTGGGTTTAGAAAAGGCAGAGGAACTAGAGACCAAACTGCCAATATCCGCTGGATAATGGAGAAAGCCAGGGAGTTTCAGAAAAACATCTATTTCTGTTTTATTGACTATTCTAAAGCCTTTGACTGTGTGGATCATAACAAATTGTGGCAAGTTCTTGGTGGTATGGGGATACCAAGTCATCTTGTCTGCCTCCTGAGGAATCTGTATAACGACCAAGTAGCAACAGTAAGAACAGACCACGGAACAACGGACTGGTTTAAGATTGGGAAAGGAGTACGGCAGGGTTGTATACTCTCACCCTACCTATTCAACCTGTACACGGAACACATCATGCGACGTGCTGGGCTTGATGAATCCAAGGCTGGAGTTAAAATCGCTGGAAGAAACATTAACAATCTCAGATATGCAGATGATACCACTTTGATGGCTGAAAGCGAGGAGGAGCTGAGGAACCTCATGACAAAGGTGAAAGAAGAAAGTGCAAAAGCTGGGTTGCAGTTAAACCTCAAAAAACCAAGATTATGGCAACCAGCTTGATTGATAACTGGCAAATAGAGGGAGGAAACGTGGAGGCAGTGACAGACCAGTATGGCTGGCCTTGACTGCTGCTTCTTAGCCATACATGAATCTTTTCATACATAATCTTTTCATACATAATCCATACATAATCTTTTTAGGCGCAAAGATTACTGCAGACGCTGACTGCAGCCAGGAAATCAGAAGACGTTTACTTCTTAGGAGGACAGCAATGACAAATCTTGATAAAATAGTGAACAGCAGAGACATCACACTGACAACAAAGGTCCGCATAGTTAAAGCAATGGTATTCCCCGTAGTAACCTATGGCTGCGAGAGCTGGACCGTAAGGAAGGCTGAGCGAAGGAAGATAGATGCTTTTGAACTGTGGTGCTGGAGGAAAATTCTCAGAGTGCCTTGGACTGCAAGAAGATCAAACCAGTCCATACTCCAGGAAATAAAGCCGGACTGCTCACTTGAGGGAATGATATTAAAGGCAAAACTGAAGTACTTTGGCCACATAATGAGAAGACAGGATACCCTGGGGAAGATGCTGATGCTAGGGAAAGTGGAAGGCAAAAGGAAGAGGGGCCGACCAAGGGCAAGATGGATGGATGATATTCTGGAGGTGAAGGACTCGACCTTGGGGGAGCTGGGGGTGGCAACGGCCGACAGGAAGCTCTGGCGTGGGCTGGTCCATGAAGTCACGAAGAGTCGGAAGCGACTGACCGAATAAACAACATCAACTCGCAGGATGGCTATGGTGGTATTGCAGCCACCGTGCTCCAGCATGCTTGCCGAGTGGTGATGGTGCTATAATGAGCCAGGAGCCGGGCTCTTAAAGATTCAATGCAATTCTTCCCCAGGGAAACCTGGCTTCAGCTACCCAGCATAAATTCTGTGGATTGGACTTGCATATCACCTTATATATTAATTCAGACACATATTATATTCAGACAGGATTTTGGTATCTAAGCTGATTTGTTGTTTAAGTGGGTTTTAATGTGGGTGCCATTATTTCTTATTGGTGTGTTTTTAATTGGATGTGTTTTTAATGTTTTAATTAGAACTTAGTTAATTTATCTGGAATGTATTGTGAGCTGTCTTCAGTACTAGTTTTAGTGGAAAGGTGGGGTACTGGGTATTAAATGAAGAAATAAGTAAGTAAGGTTCTGTCACCAAGCGCAGAAAATTAGAGGGTTCTACAAAAATAGGGAGGGAAGTCAGAATGAACCCACTTTCTCCCCCCAAATATTCTCATTGGTAGAAGGCAGTGCGCAGGAAGGAGAATTGTGTTCGCTGAAGGGAAGTTATCATGGAAGGAGCTGGTGTCCACACCACAGATTGTGGGGAAGGGAAAGTAAGACCAATCCAGGCCATGATAAAAGCTGACTGAAACATGCAGTTGCTTTTTACAGGGACCTGTTCTTCAGCTATAGTTCAAAAGCACTGAACTACAAGGAATCCAGGCAGCTGCTGTACATACATGCCCCAAGACAAACATTTTGGCAGACGTACCGACAGCACACACAAATGCCTTCCTCGAGACAACTGGCAATGATAAATTGCATCCCAAATAGTTCCGAGTACAGTCCAGGCCAGTAATGCTCTATACAAATGTCTACAAAAATTAAAAAGGTCTTTTAAAAATGTAAAAAGAAAAGAGTTTAATCATTGTAGGAGACTATACCTTAAGGGCATCATTTCAAAAATACAGGCAGAGATTAGAGAGGATTTGTGAGATGGTGTTTATTCCCAATTTAGGTGCTTTCCATAAATTAATTATAAAAGCAAGCCAAAACAAGGGAGAAGTACACTGGGAAATTCTCAGTGTGTTAGTCATTTTCATACACTAATATTCATGCCATCTGCCTTGGGGGTTTTCTCTCTCTCTTTTCTCTGAATGTACCATTGTTAATTCCAGGTTATTTTCTTCTGCAGAGTTTGCTCTCTACCTTTGTCATTACATGGCAGGCCAAGATCCCACATTATGGGCAGTTTATTAAACATACAAATGGTTTGATCACAGAGCCACCATTAAACAGCAAACATTTCTTAAACTGTTCCTGCATTTTTCTGTTTTTAAAGCAGTGGGAAGTTTAGAGCAACCTTCCAAAGTTCAGTTTCATTCGAAGAAGCGAGTCCTGGAGCCTTAGGCCTGGTTCAGATGTAATGCTAAACTAGCCTTCCCCAACCTGGTGCCCTCCAAATGTGTTGGACTACAATGCGACACAATATTGCCCATCAATATGGCAATGGCATGTTGGCTGTGGATGATGGGGGTTGAAATTCAACACATGTGGAGGACACCAGGTTGTGCTAAACCAGAGGTGCACAGCCTTTTCAGCATCAAGGGCCACATGTGATACTGGCTTGGGGGTTGCAAGCATGCACACACAGACCAGCCTGGGGTGGGGGGCACAGTAAAGGTTAACGTTTAGTGCTACAAACATCCACTTCCTGCCTTAAATGAATCAAGGTTTATGGTTACATCCAAAAAAGTACAAATGGTGATTAGTTTAAACGATGGTATATTGAAACAAGCTAGGATCAAACTGTGCTTTATGATCCTGGCTTGTTTCAACAAACCATAGTTTAAACTAACCAGAATTCTCAGTTCATATGTAATGAGAAACTCTGGTTAGCTTAAACCAAAAAGAGGATACTTCTAACCTCCTCCTTGTGGCAGCGCTGGAGGAGAGAGGAGCGTTAGAGCCTGAAACTTGATGTTGCTCCATCATGTACCACTAAACTATCGTAGTTCCATCTAGTGTGCTGGTGTTTTTTAAATTTACAGATTTTCATGTATGGCTAAGAAGCAGCAGTCAAGGCCAGCTATACTTGTTCCTGCCAAGGCAGTATCAACAACGGCCCAGGAGTCCATCAAACATAGAACCCTTCAGCCTGCTCTACACAAACTTTGATCTCCAGGCAGCTCCACACGTTTCCTGTTGATAAACCCGTTACGTTAAACATCTGTGTCTGATTTCCCAGAAATCTTGTACACTGCTTGGCTGGCCCACCAAAACAAATATGGAGGATTCCTTGCCTCTGTGAAATGACCATTTAGTTAATTTGACTGGCCTGGTCAGGGATTGCCAATCCCTCTGTAATTGAGATGAGAGGGCAGCCCAGCTGCCAGTCCCCAACAATCCTTTTTGTAGCAATCCTTGCACTTCATTTCTAGTTCTGCACTGCCACCTGGGAGTTCCGTCCTGTTCTCTTCATATTGCTTTGTTAAGTAGTGAATCTGTGTTTCTCTGCAAGGGAGATCCTAATTGCTTTGGCAGGAGACAGTGGCAGGCATGGTGCCACCTCTCACTCTGCCAAGGCTCGTCAGCCTGGACCTGGGTAAACAGGCACTCTGCCAGCACAGTCGCTCCCTGTGAGCTAGCAGTAGTGGGAACTCTCAAACCTGAAGGATGGCTTGCCCTACAAGGAAGACACATATCAAGCCTATTAAAAGTGCCAAGGAAGAACTCCCCAACTCCTATAACAGTTCTCCCTTTGGAGCAAACCGTCTAGGGGAAGCTCGTAACATTCCTTCCTGGGAGATGATCAAAGAAGGACTCGTCACATCAGACCTCTGGCTGGAGATGGAGGGAGAATCTCAAAGCAGGGAGCTGGTCTGAGATGCTCCATTCGTGCTCTTCTATCCTGTTGTTTCAAATGTTTGCTTTTTTCAAGCTGAGCTCTGTCTTTGTATCAGCAATACACACTGTACGTGCTGGAGATAAATGAGTTATTCGTCAGGCGCATTTGAACACAAGGCTTGGCTACAGGAGCTTCACCAGGAGCAAACTGGTGAATCTGTGCCCATAAAAAGTGAATATTTACTTAGAAGGCTGCTGGTTTGGTTCTGTTGGTGGCCTTTGCATCCCGTCTTTTCAGGTGTTGGTCTTTGACTGGTGGTCACAGCCACCAGCTCAAAGACCATCTTTTGGAAAGAGAAGGGAAGAAACAACAGTGGTATAGTTAGGTAATTTTAGACTCTAGATGTAATGGTCTTACCAGGGAGGTGGGTCATTAGAGGGTAATGCATATTACTTCACTCACTTCAAAATGTGGTAAGCTAACCCTGTTGCTGAGTAGAGCCTGTTATCACACCTGCCCCAAAGTCTTGCCCTGAGAGCACCACTGAGAAGGATAACAGAACAGGAGGAGGTCATACAAGAGGAGAAAGAAAGAGAGGACTTCTTTAGAAAGGCAGAAGTAGTAAAGATAAATATAATTCATATGGTGGGACCTCCTAGTCTGGAAAAACTGGAAGGCTACTTACTGCTCTAAGGGCGCAATCCTATGGGCGCCAGTCAGTGGCTAGATGGCCATAGGATAGGTTGGTTCCTGGAGAACCGACTTCCACCCCCTTCCGTGCTGCCTTGCAGGCAGCGCGGAATGGCCTCATGCTCCGCGTTCGGAAGGGGAGCGTGGAGCAGCCAAAACGGGGCCTTCCGTGGGGTGTGCCAGGACAGGGAGGGCGGATGTGCCATTCCAACGCTTCCTATGCGTTGGCTGGCGTCCGCCCCCCCACTCCAAATTCCCACAGTTAGACAGCCGAAATCAGCTGTCTAGCTGCGAATGCAGGGTGGCTGAAGCATGGAGGGGATGATCCCCTCCATGCTTCTCCTGCCCTGCATTGGATAGGCAGTCACCTCCGAGTTTGGAGGCGGCCACTTATCCTGATAGGATTGAACCCTAAGCAGCTCTGTCCTACCTAAGGAGGTTTAAAGATGGCATCCCATCCAGGCACTGACCAAGCCTAAATCTGCTTAGCTTCAGCAATGTAATGACACATGATCTACTTTCCATCTGTTTGGGGGTTACCTCTTAGTCCTAATTTTGAAATTGTAATACTTTGGGACTGGGGAAATAATAATAATAATAATAATAATAATAATAATAATAATAACAACAACAACCACCACCACCACCACCACAACAGTTGTCTGCTTGCTTACAAAAATAAATACAAGATTGCTCCTTACAATATAATTGCCCCCAAATGTTGTTTGCAACTAGCTAATTACAAAATCTCTGTAACACTGTGAGAAGGATTAAATGATTAGGCTTGGTTAATATCCCCAGCGGAGGCAACACATTTTATTTTATTTTATTTTCCCCCTACAGGAAACTTCCGACTATTAGGCTGAGATTATTTCTGTAACCTTTCGCACAGCCCTGACGCAGACGTTTGCACTCCAGTGAGCACAGACTTCCACCTGGGTAATGGACTTCTAAGCGTTGCAACTGCCCAGACAAAAGGTGCCAGCATTTTGATTCCATGTGCAAGGCTCCCTGGCAATGCACATGGTGCAAAGTACTGCTGCTCAGAACAGTGTGTGTCAAGGTCTGAACATGGCCAGTGGGGTGTTGATGACTAGAAGCAAATAAATTAAAAACCTCGCCTCTGTCTGGCCCAGGGGCTGAGGTAGGTAAGCTCCATTCTCCCTGGTATACTTGGGTGCTCTTTTCCTGTCCATCCTGAAACGTCTTAGCAAAAGAGACAAATGTGTTTGCATCAGAGGGGTTTTGGCAGGGAATTTTCTGGCTGCTTAGATAGAAAATGAAGCCAGATTCTAACCACAGGCAAAGGAATTGGAAGGTATTAAAAATCATCCTTTCCAGATCTCCAGGGTTGGCCACTCAAGGCCAAACTAAATGTTCTTCAAATCACTCTGATTTGAAGAATATTTAGTTTGGCCCTCATACTACCAGTTTAAGAAACTTTTAAGTATGGTAGAATTCCCATGAGCATTTCAGAACCAGCGTGGTGTAGTGGTTACTGCAGGTCTCCCCAACCTGTGCCCTCGAGATGTGCTGACAACCACCCTTACCATCCCCAGCCAACCTGGCCATTTTCTGTGCTGGTTGAGGACAATGGGAGTTGTAGTCCAACAGATCTGAAGGGTGCAAGGCTTGATTGGAATGTCGGACAATGACTGGAAGACCCAGGTTCAAATCACGACTCAGTCATGAAACCCACTGGGTTATCTCAAGCCAGTCCCTCTCTACTTAACCTATTTATTTTAAAAGACTTTGAAACTGTCTTTCAGGATACACTGCCCTCACAAGGCATTTACAATATGACAGAACATTAACATACCATTAAAATTAACCTCACACACACAGACAGACATATGCAGGAGCACTAGCAGTTTTAAAGCACCAAATGCAGACTGGAATAAATGTGTCTTTTTGTTTGAGCCAGCAGTGATGAGACCATACGTATCTCCCTGGGGAGGGAGTTCCAAAGGTGTGGGACCACCACTGAGAAAGCCCAGCCCCCGGTACCTGCCAGCCAAACATCTCTTGCTGGTGCACCAGAGAGTAGGGCTTCTGACGCTGATCTTAATGCATGGGCAGGCTCATGCAGGTGCAGGTAGTCCTTCAGATCATCCGATCCCAAACCATTTAGGGCTTTAAAGACCAAAGCCAGCACCTTGAATTGGGCCCAGAAACTACAGGCAGCCAATATTAACACTATAGAATAGGAGTAACACCATCTGAACACTTAACTGAGAGCCAGTGTGGCATAGTGGCAAGAGTGTTGGACTGGGAGCTGGGAGATCCGGGTTCTAGTCCCCACTCAGCCATGGAAGCTCACTGGGTGACTTTGGGCCAGTCACACACTCTCAGCCCAACCTACCACACAGGGTTGTTGTTGTGAGGATAAAATGGAGAGGAGGAGGATAATGTAAGCCGCCTTGGGTTCCTTGCAAGAGGAAAAAAGGCGGGATATAAATGCAACAACAACACCAACAACAATAATAATAAAAAAATAAAAATAAAACTCCCACAGGTGCTCTAGCTGCTGCATTCTGTGTTAGTTGGAGTTTCCAAATCATCTTCCAGGGCAGCTGCATGTAGAGCGCATTACAGTAATCTAACCTGGATGTAACCAAGGCGTGTGTCACTAGGTCAGCTTTCTCTAGGGTTGCAGCTGCCAAACCCGCCTAAGCTGGTAAAAAGCACGCCTGGCAGCTGATGCCACCTGCGCCTCCATGGACAGTGCTGAGTCAAGGAGCACTCCCAGACTGCATACCTGGCCCTTCAGGGGGAGTGTGACCCCTTCCAGAGTCAGATCTAAGCCACCATCCAGATTAGCAGATTTCCCAACCCATGGTACTTCTGTCTTATCAGGATTAAATTTTAATTTATTAGACATCCATTCTAATACTGCCTCCGGACACCGGTTTCAACTGCCTCCTTAGGATTAATAGCGGTAGAGCCATGTATCATCCACATATTGATGACAGCCCAAATCTCCAGACGACTTCTCCCTGCAGTTTGATGTAGATGTTGAAAAGCCTGGGGGACAAGATGGAACTTTGAGGCACCCCAAATGTCAATGGCCAAGGGATGGAACAAAAATCTCCCAGCACCACCTTCTGGGTCTGTCCTCCACGAAGGACTGGAGCCACTGCAACACTGTGTCCTCCAGTCCCATCCCAGAGAGATGGTCCACCAGGATACCATGGTCAATTGTCTCAAAAGCCACCAAAAAGTCCAGGAGAACCAACAGGGTTGCACTGCCACTGTCCATTCCCTGGCATAAGTCATCCACCAGGGCAACTAAAGCAGTTTCTGTCCCAAACCCAGGCTGGGAGCTGGACCTAAATAATCAGCGTCACCCAAAACTGCCTGGAGTTGACGCCACCTGCTCGAAGACCTTGCTCAGAAATGGTAGATTTGAAACTGAGCAAAAATTCTCCATAGCCAAGGGATCCAGACCTGGCTTCTTCAATGGTGGTTTTACTACTGCCTCCTTCAGGACTGCTGGAACTACTCTGTCACTTTATGAGGCCTTGACCACTTCCGATATCCATATTGTAAGCCCAGCCCTGTCAAACTTCTCTAGTCAGGAGAGTTGAGGATCTAAAAAGCATGAATGTTAAAGCCCCTCAAGACTAAAAGTCTTGGAGTTCTCAGCATTACCTCCAAGACCACCTCTACCAGCTCAGGTAGGGAGGCAGCAGGATGGATGGTACACGAACAGAATCCCATCTTGTCTCTATTACTCATCATCAGGTACAGAGGCACAAAACTGGCCAACGGCTGAATAGAGCATCTTGTCATGCCGATGAAATCTTCATATCATGAAACATATCAATATACAATAATCATTAACATTTCCCTTGATATAGAGTGGGGGGAAGTGGGGGGGGACACAAGGAGGGGGATCCCTTTTTGTTTTTTGCTTTTGTTTGTCTGTTGTTGTTACAGTTGTGTTGCAAATTTTAAAAAGTTGATTTTTAAGAGATGCAAGCTTTATGGGCCACAGCTACCCCCCTCAAGCCTTGTTTGGTGCTGCATCCCATAGCCTGGAGGACACAACAGGGAGAGGTTTACACCTCCGCCTTCGTCCAACCCAGTCTCTGTTATGCACATCAGGTCTGAGCTGTTGTGGTGACTGACAATAAGGCTATGCGTGGGGGAGAACCAGGTACACTGCCTGAGCTACTTGGTAATAAATAGAAATGGTATAAAACTGTAATAAATAGAATGTCAGTCAGCACAGTCACAAGATAGCCTGCTGCTCATTGTGCAGACCCACTTCTCCATTAGCCACTGACAGAAGGTGAATGCAGGGCAACATTTACCAGGTGGTCACTTAACATAATGTGCAAGTAACCCCTTGATAAGATGGAGTGCTTTAGAGTGCAATCCTATGCATGTTTAGGCAGAGAAAAAGCCTATGAGTTCTATGGAACCTTGAAGTTTAAAAGCTTCCCCTCTCAGCAGTCACGTGGGCGCCGTCTGGGAGCCCGCTGTAAATGTGGAAAGGTTCCACAACAGTAGGACCGTGGATTTTTTCTTTAATGTAAAGACAGTCTGAATGTTTGTTTCACAGGATTTTCCAAATTATTTCAGGTTAGCTTGGATCTTGGCTTTATCGTGCATTGTTTGTTCCGTTTAAGGGTACACAAACCTGACTTGACTGCACATAGTTCACAGCTGAAAGGCAGAAAGACAATTACCTATCATGTATCCATCTGGTCTAAGTAGTATTCATCAAAGTTCTCTGATTGGTCAAACAGCTTGCTGTTGCAAAGTCTGGCCCATTCGGTGAGCCTTAATTGGGCAACACTTTGTACAACTAATTTCCGCTCCTTTCTTGTCCCGGCTTCCTCCCTTGCCCCATGGATCCATGATAACTCTTCAGAAGCACGTAGCTATATTTGGAACACTTATCTGCAGCTTTGACAGTGCAATTTTAATTCCAAGAAATGAAAATCTCAGATATTTAATGCATCCCTATTTTGAGGCGTCAACTGTCAAGCTGCTAGTCTCTAGCCAACATTCCCTCTGTGGCCATATATGTGATTCACCTGTGTCTCTTTCCTTCAAATCTCTCCACAGAACCAACCTTTTCCACAAAGCTTTTGGCTTAATCCCTTAATCTTCATTCTCAACTCTAACCAAATTTCAGCAGGTGTCACTGCATGTATTCACATTAATCTCCCCCTCCATGTTTTTTCCCCCCTTTCTAGTTGGCATTCACCCACCTATTTTGGACTGTTTGCTCCTTGAAAGCAAGGACTTTTTCAGTTGTTTAGCTTATGAAACTTGGTAAAGTGCAAGGTACCTTCTGTATAAATGCTGTATAAATACATACATTAACTGTACATAGTTATGATGGACTAACGCATCTATTGACTCCTAGAAGCAAAGTCCTCGATTGTGCTCAGGGTTTGCATTCTGCAAACATAGGTATGGGGGGGGGGGGTTGTTTCCAGACAAATGGAAAACTGAACCAAATAGAGCTCATTTAATCCAAAGCATTCAGAGGAACTAATAGGAATCCTGTCCAGTACAGAAGTGGACCTCCCTGCTCCTTCCTTCCCACGGCAGCCCCTCCTCCCCCTGAAAACGCTACTCAGAGGCCTGATCCACACAATCACCACAGTCCGCCATGGCTTCTTTAAGCCATGGTGGGTTGCGGCGCCCACAGGTGGCAGATTGCCAATTTATGCCCCTGCCGCAGCTTCTTGTGTAGTCTGAACCCAGCAATGGTGGCTGGTTGGGGTGGTTCACAAACCACCCCACAACCCTATAACAGGCCATGGCTTCTGGGTGATTTGTTAATCACCCCAAGAACCATCACAGAGTTCAGATGTCATGACAAGCCATGTCCAGTGAGGGTAATTAGGGAAATGAGCTGGCACACACGGGACTGGTTAACAAGCCACCATGCCTTATTAACCACCCTCATGTCATGTGAACAGGGCCAGTGAGTCAGGATACCCTGCTGAATGGGGTCAGCTGTGGTGTTGGGGAGAGGGATCCCCCAAAATCAGGTGGAGGGACCTTCCATGAGCAGACCCCCCCCCCCTCACAGAAGGGAACTTCCTCTTGTGGAAGGCAGATCCTGGATCCAACCCTAGGAGTGCAGCTCTGAAAATAGGAGAGGGGAAAGGATGAGGAGAGAGAGAGAGAGAGAGAGAGAAGCGGGGAGGGGGGATCCTGTTGTCAAAGTTTGTGTTGTCCTTTGTAATCTTTGCAGGTCAGTAGCTGGTTATATCTGTTGTAGGCCCTAGAGCCCTTTGTTGCCACAGGAGCACTTTGGTGTGTGAGACATATTTGAGTATGTCTGATGCCCTCCTATGGATGGGAAGCATCCTCTTAGTCTTCATAAACTTTGTCTCCAGGAATTATTAATCCACCGGAACCCTCCATTTTGTGTCAGGGACTGGCTTGACCCAGACTGTTGTGCCGTGTGTGTGTGTGTGTGTGTGTGCTGTCTGAAAACACCACGTGGAGTGAGGAGACTCAGGAGGTAGGCCCCACTGTCCAGTGCTGCACTTTGACCCTTGGGCTTCTGTGACCGAAGAGCCTCCTCCGGTAGCCAGTTAAGTAGTGAAGGGAAGCGGGGAGGGGGTGGGGGTGGGGTGCCATCTCCTGCATGCAGCACTCCAAGGAGATAAACACAAAGATGTCACAGCGTCGCATATGCACTCCTGACATAAATCCCCTCCTTGATCGCAGAGGAAGATAAGCTTTGCACAACACATCTCAGCTCCATTTTCGAAAATAATCAACTTTTCAAAGCAATTATTAAAAATAAAAGGCTTAAGTCTGAGTAATCTGACAACGGGCAGGTTGGCGGAATAAGTGATGGATAAGTGATAAAACGAAAATCCTATCAGGAGGCTTCAGTCTCATTAGATAAGCTGATCCCACACATAATGCAGTGTGCGATTCACGCCAGAGAGAGGTGGCGGGGTTGGGGGTGCAGGGAAGTATACTACCATCAGCCTATGGTCTCCAAGCTTATTAAAGCTCTTGAACACGTCAAGCTCTAGACAGACCTGTTGTTAAAAGCTTTTGCCAGATATCTGAAGCTCTTAGCTGCTGGAGCAGCATCACGGAGAGAATGCCCAAACGGTAGTTCATTATTTCCTTTTGCCGATAGGGAAGAAGTAGCGAGCCAGGATGTCGGCTGGGTCAGTGGTCAGGTTACAGCTCCTGCCCTCGCCTGGAGGAAGCAGCCACGCCACAGAGCCACAAAACATCTTTCTTTCCTCAACTTTTGAAGGGACAAAAGCCTCTGCTGGGATCGTGAACTGGTGTAAGCAGCAGCTGTAAACAGCAATTTGTGACTTAGGAAACCACAAGAGAAGCATATCAGCATTATAGGAGAGGTACCACTCTGGCCATTTCATATGACTTTCCAAGGCACAGTCTCAAAATGGCAGGTACTCGATTAAAATCCTGTGTCCACGCAGCCCAAATGCTATGTTCAAGAAAAGCTGAATTCTGCAATATTGCGTAAATTGAATACCTTCTTATGATTTATCTTTATTTGACATAATTTATTCCATTTTGCATACCCTAGTCATGGGAGTCACAGAGTGATGCAGGCCACAGAAGTCTCCAATTGCTGAAAAACCTTATCTTCTGGTTTATGAGTTTTCAGCAGGTATTATTATCTCTGCAGCCATAAAAGTTAGAAACCTAGCCCTTTAAAAGTGAACACTTAAAGAAATATGGGTTTTTTTTAAGCTGGATTGATCAGGGGTTTTCTCTGTATGGTCATTGGATCCAGATAGATATGCTAAGGCATTCACATAAATACAGGAAAAAATGAGTGATATTCAAATGCCTCTTTTTTAATATTTTCAAATTAGGCTTTTTTAAATAGAAAATTGGATCCGGCAAGTGTGAGGCAATATCAAACCACTGACTCACTTGAAACAAGTAGTAGTTCATAGACCAAATAAATCATTATCTCAGGTATATAATAACATTGAATATAAAGAATGAACAACCAGAGGGTATTAATACATGGAAAAAGAATCTTTCACCAGTGGTATCTATAGGAATGTGGAACCCTCTTTAGAAGCAGATGGATCAGTATACAATAGCGACTTCTCTGGAAGAAAATTGTGTTGGTACAGTGGCGAAAAAAGTTTGTGAACCCTAATGATAATTAAGGAAATTCCAGTTTTACCATGATAACCTTCGTGAATCAAAACCAGTCCTTTTCTGAATATCCAATAGGGTTCATATTAACCAATTCTGTGTCTTGTGAAATAAAACGATGTATAAATTAGGCAAACAATGAGTACTTAAGAGTCAGGGTATGTGCAAAAATAAGAACCCCGGTTGCATCAGCTCAGTTTAAGGAAATAATTGGAATTAAGTTTTTAAATAATTAGGTAGATTTTCAGGGGTGAGTTTTGGGAGGCCCCACCCTGTAAAAGGATCAGAAACATTGCGCGTTTGGTCTTCACCATACGGTTGTATGGAAACACGTCATGCCATGATCAAAAGACATCTCTGAGGAGGACCTCAGAAAAGCAGTTACTGCTGCTCATCAGTCTAGAAAGGGTTACAAAACCATTTCAAGGGATTTGGGGCTCCACTTGGTTTTCCCAGTAGCAACGTATGGCTGTGAGAGCTGGACTATAAGGAAGGCTGAGCGCTGAAGAATCGATGCTTTCAAACTGTGGTGCTGGAGAAGACCCTTACGAGTCCCCTGGACTGCAAGGAGGTCAAATCAGTCAATCCTAAAGGAAATCAACCCTGACTGCTCATTGGAAGGACAGATACTGAAGCTGAAGCTCAAATATTTTGGCCACCTAATGCAAAGAGAAAACTCCCTGGAAAAGACCCTGATGCTGGGAAAGATTGAAGGCAAAAGGAGAAGGGGACGGCAGAGGATGAGATGGCTAGATAGCATCACCGATGCAATGAATATGGACTTGAGCACACTCTGGGAGAGAGCACAGGACAGGAAGGCCTGGCGTGCTATGGTCCATGGGGTCACAAAGAGTTGGACACGACTGAACAACTGAACAACAACAATCCACTGTCAGACAAATAATCTACAAATGGAGAAGGTTCCATAGTCACTCTACCCAGGAGCGGTCGTCCTACCAAAATCTCTCCAAGAACAAACCAACATATCATCCAAGAAGTTGAAAGGAACCCCAGAGTAACATCCAAGGATCTGCAGGCCACTCTCGCCTTGGCTAATGTGAGTGTTCATGACTGAATGATCAGAAAAAGACAGAACAAGAATGGTGTTCATGGGAGGATAGACAGGAGGAAACCACTGCTCTCTAAAAAGAACATTGCTACCCATCTGATCACATAGATGATCCCCAAGACTTCTGGAACAATGTTCTCTGGACAGATGAGTCAAAGGTAGAACTTTTTGGCCTCAATGAGAAACACGATGTTTGGCAAAAAACAAACACTGAGTTTGAAGAGAAGAACCTCATCCCAACTGTCAAGCATGGTGGTGGGAATGTGACGGTTTGGGCCTGCTTTGCTGCCTCAGGACCTGGACGGCTTGCCATCATTGACACAACCATGAATGCTGCAGCGTATCAGAAGATTCTAGAGGAGAATGTCAGGCCATCCGTCCATGAGCCAAAGCTGAACTGAAAGTGGGTCATGCAGGAAGACAATGATCCTAAACATACAAGCAGATCTACAAAAGAATGGCTACGGGAGAAGAAATTCCATGTTTTAGAATGGCCTAGTCAAAGTCCGGACCTAAACCCCATTGAAATGTTGTGGCTGGATCTGAAGTGAGCTATTCATGCAATAAAGCCCTCAAATGTCACGGAGTTGAAGCAGTTCTGTGAGGAGGAATGGGTCAAAACTCCTCAAAACTGATTTGAGAGACTGACCAACAGTTACAGGAAATGCTTACTTGAAGTCATTGCTGCTCAAGGGAGTGCCACCAGGTACTGAATCTAAAAATTCACATACATCTTCACACATGGATATTAAATGTTGAATCAGTTGTGGCTGAATAAATGCTGAAAAAGCATCATGTTTGTGTGTATCTATTGTGTATCTATTGTTCTTTATCTAAGATTATGGGGTTAGATTAAGATCTAGTAATATTTTTGGTAGGAAATATGTGACAATCCTAACAGGTTCACAAAGATTTTGTTGCTAATGTACATAACTCCAGTGAGGATTGTAATGATGGGCTGGAAATGTAAAAGAGAGGGAGGGGGGAGTTTTACCATTGCTGCTGGAAGTATAGGCAGGCTAAAACATATTGGCAACAAGTGATAGTGTCAGGTAATAAAAATCCCCCCCATTTTATTAAGAAATCGTAAAGGGTTGATAAATAATGATAAGGAAACATCCCTTTATCTCATTATCGTTGCTGCTAGAGTAGTATATACAAAGCACTGGAAATCTAATTAAATTCCAAGAATTAGAGAGTGGTACATTAAACTATGAGATTTGGAGTTCTAAATAAATTAACTTGGATTATTAGAGCTAATCAGAGACCCAAATACAATTGGTCAGTAAAAATTATGAATGGAGTGCAACCTTTTGCCCAAGGTGGTGCATGCCACTCTTTGGAGAATGCAAACAGGAGGCCTGGCGGAGCAAGATTTTGTTCCTACATCCAAACATCTTGCCTGGATTAGTACAGTCTCTCCCATTGTTGTGAGACGCTGGAGCTGCAGAGGTCCTGTGACATGGTAGTAGTGTGGGAGACCTGACACCTATGGGTTTGTGTTCATTTACATTTTTGCTTTAATGACAAGCTGTCGGACCAGCTGCAGAATGAAAGCACCATTGTTTCCTTAATCTAGGGAAAGAATAGGCTGGATTCTCACAAGAATAGCGACCGACAGATCTCCTGTATGATGCTCCCCCTTGTGATTTAGCGGGGCTCCTTCCTTAACCCAGACTGGTTTCATCTTGTCTTTGCGTGTATTCATTTGCCGTCTCGGTTAGTAAAGGGCGTGTTGGTGTACTCTCAGTCCGACACTATAAGGAAACAATGGACTAGTTAGCCAAAAATAGTTGTGGTATCTCATGCAGAATAGCTGCAGGGAAGAGATTGGGAACAATTATTCTGGGGTCAGGGGGAATCTGGTGGAAAAGTAACTTTTGAGAGACTAGTGATAACCTATAGCTAGCAACAGCATACGTTGCATATGCTGGATATTGATCTGATATGGTGTGGGTTAATTTCTCAAACCCAAGTAACAGTGTTCATGTGTAAGCAATTCCTAACCCCACTGGCCTTCTGAGGGGTGTCTCCACCAGTTATTTACTCCGAGCTGGCTGCGTGTTGAGGTTGTTAGGGATACATGACATCGTGGCCATCCAGCAGCCACCCCGGAGCTTATCAGGGAAAAACCGGATTCCCTGAGACTGCTTAAAGTCCGATTCTTTTCCTTTAGTCTGATTCTCCTCGGTATAGTTGCTGTGTGACCCAACTCCCGCATTTACCTTGGGTATGCTAGCCGTGCCCAGGGGTGTGCCTTTCACCATGACCCCAGTCAAGGGGTGTTTCCTGTGTGTTTCCCATCCCTGCACAAACCAGTTAGTGTCTCTTCAGAAGAAACTCCCCTTGTGCTGAATGAGGCTTGCCCTCTGAATGCCCACATCAGGACTTACAGAGACCCCCCCTCAATTGACATGGCACAGTTTAAAGCCCAATTCCTAAGCCCAGTAAAGCACGATCTTGAGACTCCAATTCTCCTTTGTTTGGTTAAATAGAGATCCTGCAGGTTCAAATGGGGGCTGGTTTCCATCTTTGTGTTTACTGCTCTCTTTCCTACAACAAACCTATTAGTCTCTCCTTAGAAGTAGCTCCCCTTGTGCTGAAGGAGGCTTGCCCTCTGAATGCCCACATCAGAACTTAGAGATCCCCCTCAATTGATATGGCACAGTTTAAAGCCCAATCCCCTAAATGCGGTAAAGCACAATCTCAGGAAATCCAGTTTTTCCCTGATAAGCTCCGGGGTGGCTGCTGGATGGCCATGATGTCATGTATCCCTAACGACCTCAACATGCAGCCAGCTCAGAGTAAATTGCTGGTGGAAACACCCCCCGTGAAGGATCCTGGGGGGAAAAAAAACCCAGCTGAGCTGCGCTTGCTATTCATGTGTATCTTTGCACTCCATACTGTAGAGCGGGTTGAATTTGTAGCATGGGGCACATGTGTGTACTGTGAAGGTTATGTGTTGTTTGTGCAAATATGTAATGCCACATGGACCTCTGACCTCTTAATAAGAGGACCACAGATGTGGCTATTTACATAGTATGCACAGCATGCCAACCAGGTTTGGGCAGGGAGTGGGGGAGACAAAATTTCAAATAAAAATAAATGTCCACTTAGATTACTAGGATAATATGTGTGTGTGTGTGTGTGTGTGTGTTTTAGATAATCTTGTAAACTCTGGATCCACGCCACTACCAGGAGAGAAGCCCCTGCCAGCAGCAATGTACCAGAACATAAAGGATTCACAGGGCTTCATCTTCTAAAGAGCATTGTTGAGTGCACCTGTGGGACAGAAACCACTGGAGGAGGGGTGAGGAGTGGAGACAGGCTGCCTCACTGGGCACTGTTGGGTTGCTGCTGATGTCCATCACATCACCTGCAGAGCCTAATTTGAATGTCTCCAGATGCCTCCCCCTTCATCTTGGGACTCTGAACATGCTGACAGTGTGACTTCACGATCAAGTTGCCTCCGCCCCCTCCCCATAACCCCCCACCCTGACCTGCTTTTTATAACTTCTCGCTTGATGAAGTGACCTGGAGACCTCAAAAGCTTGCACATTTCTTGTGGTCTTTTAGTTGGCCTAATAAAAATATTACACTAATATAGATTTGGGGATTTTGCCCCTTATGTTGAATTTCACACCTTCAGTCTCCTTTAAGCTGGAGGCAGGAGAAAGGAGGTGCTCTGGATCGGGTTTAGCTGCAAAGACAGAGTTGGCGACATGAGTCAGAAAAGCTGGGGATAGAGGAGGATATCGCTGCTAACAAATTTTGAGGGTAGGAAGCAGGGGGAATCTGCTTCTGAAATTATTATTGTTTGGAAGGGGAATTAATGTTATGGATGATCTGAGAGGGAAATTAACTTGAGGAGAACTAATAGGAGGAGACATTTGGAGGGACCTAGGAGGAGAATGGATATTGGGATCTAGGAGGAACGTGAACCTATATAGAGATAAATTATTTCAGTACGCATTGGCCATAGAAGTGGTAATTGGGTTTGTTTGTTTGTTTCATAAGACAATAAGGATTGTTGTCCTGTTGTTCTAAGCCTGTCTGGTCCTGCATTCTATTCCCAATGGCAGCCAGCCAGATGGCTCTGGAAAAGGGCTGGCCAAAGACACCGTGCTGCCTGAGGACAAGATGGCGCCCCCCATTCCATGTGCCCCAGTCGGACTCACAGTTGAATCTTATTTAACACTGATGATGGGACAGCATCCTCCACTGCACCTGAGGACAGCAAGTAACTTAGGGGGCATAGGGCAGGCGCTGAGACAGACACAGTTGTGTCCTTCAACACCTTGCTGCCATTCCCCACTCCCAGGATGTGCTCCCTGAGGCAGCTGGCTCATTCTTCCTAATGGTAGGGTCAACTCTACTCTAGAATGTGTCAAAGAAAAACTTTTCTTCTGTTTATTTCCAAGCGTTCACTTTTATTATTCAGCTGAACAAAAGACAGACAGACATGTATGGAAGAGAATCCGTGGATACTCTTAATAAATAAATAATTTTCAGGGTGTTTATACCTGGATACAGACAAAGGCACATTTGGCAACAGTAGACTGGACACAAAATCTAGCAAAAGGTCAGAGAAAATAATTCATTGGCTACTCATCAGGTTCAAGCTTGTCTCACACCATCTACATAATCATGCTTACTTGTCCAGAACTTTTGGCTACGTGCAGTTTCAATTATAGTTAATGAAGTTGCTTTCACAATTCTCTCTTTTTGGCCAAGCATCTCAGAGGATGCTCTGGCCACCCTCTTCAGACTTTCAAACTCATTAGCTTCTGCACTTTTTTTGTTTCTTTCTTGACTGTTTTGCTTTTTTTATTGCTGTTAACTTTATTTGTGCAGATTACACAGATTTACCAGTTTGTCTAAGACAGAGTTTTAAAGAACATAACATAAGTACATCTGCACATGTTCAGAGATTAAATCTATATGACACCAGCATAAGCAAAGGGAGCGATTCAGTGGAACAAGCATCTTATTGAATTTTTCCAGTTTAGGGTACATCTTGACTCATAAACAATTTATGGTTATCAGTTCTATGTACAAAACAACTCTTCTTATACTCTGTGCACTGGCCTTCATTAGTTTACTATGCTTTACAACATTTTTTTCTTTATCACATTCTGGTTTTGAAAGACTTCAGTTGTTACCTCTTATCACTATACACTTTCTGCTACTTTTCCACGCTTTTCACTTTTGAGTTCCCACTGGTGACTTTCAACAAAAGTTAACACGTGCTTTAATTATTTAAAAATCTTGTTTTCATCATAATCATTTTAGCTCATGCACCCTTTCTCAACAAACATTCAGTATTACTTGCATTCTCTTGTTCAAAGACATCTTTCTTTCTGGTAAACATACAAAGTTAAGCCTAAGCTACAATTTTGCTTTCCTCAAATTGATGGTGTTAATCTAATTTCATGCTGTATGGTATATGCAAACCTTTGTTGTTTTCACAAAAGTAATGTTGCATTTGCAAGTTTACATCAAGGTGGGTTTTTGTTATACATCAAAACTTGCCAGCTGACTTTTTGTGTAATGGTTACATACAGGCAACGACTCGGTTTTTCAAAGCCTTTTTTTCTTGTCTTTCAGAGTTATTAAACAGGCAAGGTTCAAAACTGATCAGACAATGATCACATACTCTCTGAGTGTCCCTCTCACTGGTCACAAAAGGCCTCAAATCATTTTACACTACTTAATCTTTTCTTTAAAACATGAGGAATTTTCAAAGCATTTGCCATAGCTTGAGTCTTTTATATATACTGTAGGTATTTGCTTTTTTTACGCTACTAGGCCAGTTGTTATGCAGCCCATAACAATTAACTATGTCCACTTGGTCCACATCTTTGATTTTTCTTTGTCTTCTGCTAGCTGGTGCTCAGCTTGGTGCTGGACTTTGCTAACTCTGCCAGCAGGGTGGAACCTTACCGGTCTCTTCGGAGTGGCAGGGCATTATTATGGCCCTTTGATGGCATCAGTGAACTACACAGTAGCTACTGGGATACAAGCAAGGAGAAATCTAAAAAGGGGAAGTCCAGACTTCTTCTAGCATATATTGGGACATGATGACAAAACAAAAAACAACCAAAACTCTTTCCCTCCTTTTGGGGGTATATCATACCAGGTCTTGTGGTATTGTGGGGTGATGTTGTCTGGAGTAATTTTGGCTTGTTCAGGTAGTACGTTATTGCAAATTTTCTTCAGCTGTGTAACCTTCAGTCATCAGTTCACATAAAAGCATAAAATCTTCTAAGTCTTTTGAGTCTCAGTGAGATCTGACAGTCTTGGGATTAGCTGCCTGCATCTTGCTTTCGTCTGCCTCAGGGGTAGGATTGCTGGTACCTGCCCTGCAGATCTGGATTCCGAAGTCTCTAGTTGGGTCAGCGATTTCGTCTGCTTCTGGGCTGGACAGCCTTGTGTCACTCCATTCGAGAGTGCCGTCTCCGTCCTTGGAGGTCGTCTCTTTGGGGGCTGGATCAGCTGGCACTGGCCTTGGTACGGGCCCATGTTTACACTGGGAAGCGTGTATCTAGGAGTCAATTCTTGCTAGCTTGACTGCAGTGTGGCAGACCAGCAGCATCTGGTATGGTCTTTCTTCTCATAGTTTTAAAGCAGATTTTTTCTGGTGCTTCTTTATGTAGACTCAGTTTCTGACCTGAAATGGGTAACACTGTTTGCTCACTGGTTCAGACGGGTGTGCATTCTTAACTGGTGAATGAAAATTACTAACAGCATACATTAATACCTGACAGTATTTGACTATTTCACTTTGGGCTAAATTTTAAATCAGGTACAGTGGGCGGTGCAGTGAGTGTTCTTATTAGGTTTCTTGTAATGATTTAATAAGAACTTGGTCTATGTTCTCTGCTTGGGGTGGCTCTCATGGCCATTGGAAGATTCTTCTAGTGGAAGAATCTTGATCTATCTTAGTCTTGTATCTGAACGTAGTTTTGTAATGTTTGTTTTCAATACTCTATTTACTCTTTTAACATTTCCTAAACTTTATTTCACTAGAAAACAAACAATTACTAAAATGTATTCATAGCCAGCCTGCTTTGGCATCTGAACAAAGTCTATTTACAAATACAGGAAGGGTTCTTCTGGCAACCCCTGTATCCACGCTCTACCTTTACAGACTTGCCTATGTTGTAGGCTTGGCAGGTGGGGCAACGTGCACAGATCCAGGCTGCAGTTGAAAGAAAATTTGGAGCATGCCAATGTTTCCGAATTGTCATATGCATCCCCTCTTTGCCAACATGTGCAACTCGGTGGAGCATGGTGGCATGTGAGTGATAGAGTGCTTTGGGAGCAACCAAGTGGCCGTCTTGGGAGCACCAAGGCGAATCAAAGTGCAAAATACAACCTGTAGAGATCTACTTCTCCTTTTCATGTTTTGGAGCCAAATCTTGAAGGACAGCTAACTGAGAAAAAATCAAAAGACAGGTCAACAATTAAAGCATGTAAAAAAACACCTCAGGCTGTGAAACAGATAGGGCAATGAGTTTAGCATGGAGCCTGGCGGTCAGCAAGCGAGTTACTTTTAGCTTCAAAGGTGGGGGCTTTGGAACAACTTTCACATTTTTTTGATAGTAAGGCAAGCAGGCAACAAAAAAAGCATACAAAAGAGTTAAGTACTAGTTGTTGTTTTTGTTCTATAACTGAAATAGAAAAAAATAAAAAGACTTACATTGTTCTCACAGTGAAATAAAATTATGAACAACGCCAAAATCATAATGGGAGTCAATATAGATATTGACAGTTTTGACTTCATTTATGTAGCAGACATGAGCAAGAACAATGAGCTCAGCTACTTGAGCAGAGCAAACATGAGGGAAAGGAGCTGATTCAAGGCACTCATAGGGAGTTACAACAGTATAGTCAGAAACCAAAGTCTTGTCAGTGCCTCACTGACATGAGCTATCTACAAAGAGAATCAGATTAGGATTTAAAAGTGGAGTGTCAAAAAAATCAAGTGCAGATTATGTGAACAAAAACATTAAGGCAACACAGTCATGAGGTTCACTTTTGTCTTGAAGAGGGAGAAGAGTAATGGGGTTTAGAAAGCTACAATGATAAACAGAAAGATGAGTCACAAAAGCAGTAAGATTTCCTAACACATCAACTTGGCACTAGAAAGATACTGAGTTTTAGACTGTAAAAGGAGAGATTCTACAGTGTGAGGGATCATGAGCTTTAAGGGTGAATAAAGAACAACATTTTTAAACTGCTCAAACCAATTGAGCTGCAGTTTTAATTATGCAAAAACAGGAAGAAAGAAAAAAGTGCAGAACTAATGAGTATGAAAGTCTGAAGAGGGTGGCCAGAGCATCCTCTGAGATGCTTGGCCAAAAGGAGGGAATTGTGAAAGAAACTTCATTAGCTAAAAGTGAAACTGCACGTAGCCAAAAGTTCTGGACAAGTAAGCATGATTATGTAGATAGTGCGAGACAAGCTTGAACCTGATGAGTAGCCAATTAATTATTTTCTCTGACCTTTTGCTAGCTTTTGTGTCCAGTCTACTGTTGCCAAATGTGCCTTTGTCTGTATCCAGGTGTAAATACCTTGAAAATTATGTATTTATTAAGTGAATCCACAGATTCGCTTAATAAATAAATAATTTTCAGGGAATGTATGTATGTATGTATTTTTCAGGGTATTTAACATTTAAAACATTCAAAATGTAAAGCTAACTAAATAAAAGGTAAAACCTCAGCAGAATAGACTAAAATCCTCCTTATCCAAAGGTGGACCAGACATTAAAGGCACATTTAAGAGACGACAGGGAAGGAACCAAACATATCCTAGCAGAGAGGGTTCCATAAATGAGGAGCCACCCCTGAAAAGGGCCTGTTCCTTGGGACCCCCAGTCTAACTGCTGCTAATGGCAGGCAAATGAACAAGGCCTAGTAGCAGAACTTAACGCTCAGATGTTTTTCCCCTTGGGAGAAAGGAACTTTGCTTATGATCAGAGGCACTCTGCCCTTAGGTGCCCTACTTTTTGTAAATAAAAGCTGGCAACTCTAGAAGAACGTGTCCCAGGGAACAATTTTCAAATAATTCGAGTGAGTGACCCTCAAGTAGCATTAGAAAGAGAGGGAAGGGCAATGGATTGACTTGTACAGGCTCAGACAACAGTGCTGTATATAGATAATGGATGTGGAAAATCACTGAGCGGCGGTCAAGGAGGCTGGAGCGGCCCTTACTGATCGTTTCCTTGCCTCTTGGCATATGATGAATCCTATCAACCGTGGCTTGTGTTAAACATAGCCTTTTCTAATTAATTACATATTGCTCTGTGTCTCTCCAAAGCTTTTAGCCATGCCGCCGGGCCTGTAGACACAGGCTTTGACATTAGCAGTGATGTTACTGCTGCTGTTCTGCTCATTGTGGAACATGAATGTCACTGAGAGATAAGCAATCTTTTTAGAATGTGACCTTTTTTTTTTTAAAGCTAACTTGGCATTTGCTAAGGGGGAGCCAGTTCATTAAAATTATCTGTATTTCTTACTGAGCATTAGGCAATCTACAGGGACGATCTCCACTATATTTGCATTTAGAGAATGGGCACATTCCCAGAAATAAAAAAATAAAAAATATATTCGACATCTTATCAAGCTTGGCACTTTTTACTTTCCATTTTCTTTGTATGTAGAGAGACAATTCAGCTAATGTTCTCTTGCAGGGGAACTTTCAAAGAGCCTACCCTAGCTCAAATACAAAAGGACCTTGGGAGTATCCACCACAGGTCTGCAGACCTTGAACAGTTCTGAGTTTCAGCGTTTAAACAAAACCAACCCATGATAGTTGCTTCTCAAGCCATCCCTCTTGTAACTATATTTATGTATGCTTGGCTTCATGGGAATTTGCCCCGAGGGTATAAAAACTATGCCTCTTGCCCATGGTAATAGGACATTTAGCCCCATGGGAATCATTTATATTGTGAAGTTCTATCCCACCTGGGTGCTCTACCCTGCAGGTGATATTTACAATAAGAAGAGCCTTATTGGATTAGGCCAGGGGTGGGAAAATTGTGCCTGTCCAACGGTGTTGAACACCAGCTCTCACCGGCTGCAGCCGGCATGGTGAACATTCAGGGATGATGGGTCCAACAACATCTGGATTCCCCATCCCTGGAGTAGACCAGTGATCCAGCCAGCTGAGTGAAAGTAGCCATCCAGATGGCTCTGGGAAGCTCATCATCAGAGCATGAAGGCAATAGCTTTCCCCTGTTGTTTGTCCTCAGCATCTGGAATGCAGAGATGCTGCCTCTGAACAGGGAGGTTCTGTTTAGCTCATGCAGCTAGTGATAGAATTTGCCTAATCTTCTGTAAAGCTATCCAAGCCCTCCTTCATGTGCACTCCCCACTGGGGAGCAAATTCCATGTGCTACAAGCTCATGCTGCAGGGAAATGCATGTGAGCAAAGTAACCACATTGGCAGAGGTGACTGTGTGGGTCTTTCCCCCACCCTCACAGCACCCTCCCATGGTGGACAATGTGTGGGAAAAGACTCATAGGATTCCTCAGACTCATGTGGTTGTGCTATTCACATTCTGCACATGGAGGGACTGTGGTGGTATGTAGACCCTCCACTGGATCTCCCAGAGAGTGGTACCTTGGTCTTTAGCCTGGGAGTATCCTAACCTCCCTCTTCCTGCTCCCCCACCCCCATCTGACAGCAAGAGGCAACTGTAGTTTAGCAATCTCATTAGAACAGCCTTCCTCAACCTAGGCTCCCCCAGAGGTGTTGGACTACAACTCCCTTTACCCCCAGCTAGCATGGGCATTTTGACTGGGGATGATGGGAGCTGTAATACAACACATCTGGAGGATGCCAAGTTGAAAAAGGCTGCAAAAGTACAAAGACAAAAGGAAGGACTGAAGCACTTTTTTCTACTGGGCAGAGTGTTGTAACTCTGATCTAGCTGCTTTTATGCTATTGGTTCCTGCTGTGGTCTGGCAACTCTTTAGTCAGCCAGAACTTAGAAGGCCCATGCCAGCCTTGCCAGGTGGGACCCCTCTAGTGCCATAAGACTTGCCTCCGCTTGTGGGGCACGTTTCACGCCTGGTGGTCTCCCTCTTCCCAGGTGAGAGGAAGTGGGTGCTGCACTTAACATGTTTGTGTTCCCCTCCCCAGAAACCTAACACAACCAGATTGCATCTCGTGGCTTTTTCAGTGCCTCCCATGCATTGAAAGCACACGTACGGAGGTTGTGCATGTTTGGTCTAGTGCTCTGCTGAAAATTTCTCTCACATTTTTTCAACGATTCTCATTCCATTTGATAGAAAAGAAATTGCTTTCAAAAAGAAATTCCAAGGATGAGAAATTTCGGAGAAATTCTCATGGGTTGGGTGTGGGGTTCTTGGGCTTACCTTACTTGTAGGGATGTACGAAAGTCACTTACCTTTTCACAGGGGTGATTTGCGGTGGGGGGGAGGCGCTCCACCCTTCCCTCTGAAATCCTAACCTAGCCGGCTCTGCTCTGCAGCAACAGCCGGGTGCATTCGCAGGCGTCTGGAGCCTGCGGAAGCAAATGGCGGCGGCTACAGCGGCCGCCATTTGCGTTCATGTTTTTGGCCGTGATAGGCTACGTAAATATTTATGTAGCCTATCACGGCAAAAAAAACAGGAACGCAAATGGCGGCGGCTACAGCAGCCACCATTTGTGTTCCCTTTTTTTTTGCCGTGATAGGCTACGTAAATACTTATGTAGCCTATCATGGCCTCTGCAGGGATGCAAATGGCGTCCCTGTGTTAGCCGTGATAGGCTACATAAGTATTTACATCGCCTATCACAGCCTAAATGGGGATGCGAATGGCAGCTGCAGACATGGCCGCCATTCGCAAAGCAGCGCGAACGGCACCAGGTAAGTGCTCCGTTTCGTGTGCTTTTTATGGGGTAGTGGGGCGGGCTTTGTTCCACCACGGATTTTGCGGGGCTGAATGCACTTGCATTCAGCTTCACTGAGATCCGTGGCGGAATTCTCTGACATCCCTACTTACTTGTGAGCTGGCTGAGGAGTGTGCATGAGTATCCTGTCTGTCATTGTACAGGAATCTCTGTGGCAGCCTGTAGCCTCCTTGGTTTCCCACGCTTCAGTTAAAGCCATCATGAGGAAGAATCATAGAATCATAGAATGGTAGGGTTGGAAGGGGCCTATTAGGCCATCGAGTCCAACCCCCTGCTCAATGCAGGAATCCAAGTCAGAGCATCCCCAGCAGATGGCTGTCCAGCCTCATCTTGAATGCTTCCAGTGTGGGAGAGCCCACCACTTCCCTAGGTAAGTGGTTCCATTGTCGTATTGCTCCAACAGTCAGGATGTTTTTCCTGATGTTCAGCTGGAATCTGGCTTCCTGTAACTTGAGCCCATTATTCCATATCCTGAATCATAGGGCCGATACACTTACGTTTTTTTACGCTTCCAACAAGGTTTCGCTCCCCTGTCTTTCACATTATGCCGTCCCCGCCTCATATTGGAACCGCAATTTCCCACTTCCCTGCTACCACTTTCAATACCCTGATATTCCGGTATTTCTCATTCATGTGCTCTGCTCTTCCATGTTCGTCACCATATACGGTCGTAGTCCCCTCCCACGCCTGCCCATAGATATATAGCAGTGTTTGTATTTTCCTCCTGTCCAATCACAGCTCTCAAGCCCCCATGCAGTCTTCCAGATACTGATTGCATGGCTTACTCCACACTCAAAATTTCTTCATCAACCAGCAAAGGGCTGGTTGTGTCTGTACTTGTCTGATCTTGGAAGCTCAGCAGGGTTGGCCCTGGTTGGTACTTGGATGGACGACTGTCTGGGAATCAGGCTTCCTGCACTGAGCAGGGGGGTGTTCTATCCCTTCAAATGACACTAAGTTTCACCTCCTTCTATACCCAGCTTTGGCTTTTTTTTTTTTTTTTACTTAAGGCATTATCTTCAAATCTTCGAAGGATCATAGCTTCTCCAGCCCGATTTCTCTGCACACTTGCCCAGGCAAGTCCAGGCAAACGTAATTTTTATTCACAGTCCCCACCATGCTCGTAGCATGGAAAGAAACACACACACATATCCAGGCAGACAGTCATCACTACTCACGGACTAACATCAATAAAAATGTCCGTGGACAATTTTAGCGTCATCTCATGAGCGGAGGACAAACACAGGGCAGCCTTCAAAGCTTCGAAGCTTCGAAGATGCTAGCCCCCCCCCCCCAAACCCGAGTGCCACCCCCACAGCTGCCTCTCTTCCTCACGCCGGCTGTCAAGGGCTGGCGTGGGGAAAAGAGCATCGGGAGACACCCCCCAGCCTCTTGCCCTGGCCTCCAGCAGGTGGGGGGGTAGAAGATGAAAGGTACCTCCTTCTTCCCTCCTCCCCCACCTGCTACAGCGGCAGTGGCAAGGGACAAGCTGGTTGTTTCCCCTAAGGCCAGGAGAACTTACGGAGAATGACCAGCCTCTCCCTCGCCACTGCTGCTCTAGCAATGAGGCGGGGAGGACGAGAGGCGCTGCCTTCTTCCCCTCTTCTTGCTGAGGGAACTGGTGTCTGAGGGGAGCAGCGGAGTGGCAACTTCTCGCCGGGCTTCGAGCCCCAACAGGATGCTTGTGCCATCCCTACACATACACAGGGATAGAGGAAGAGAAGGCAGTGGGCAGGGGATCAGCTAAAGCAGGAAGAGTTGCTGCTCCTCCAATGAGAGCCACCTTGCTGGAGAGCTGGAAAACAGCATGGCGCCAGAGTGTGAACCGTGCTTGCGCATTTGACAAAGTACTGGAACGGGGACACGGGATGAGTGTGGATAATCACGTTTTAATACGATTGCATTTAACCTGAGAGAACGCCGACTTCATTGCAATGGCGGGCACAATGTAGATCAGCCCATAGAATCATAGAATCGTAGGGTTGGAAGGGGCCTACAAGACTATCAAGTCCAAGCCCCTGCTAAAAGCAGGAATCCAAGTCAGAGCATCCCTGGCAGATGGCTGTCCAGCCTCGTCTTGAATGCCTCCGGTGTGGGAGAGCCCCCCACTGCCCAAGACATCATGAGGCAATTCCTCCCATGGGGCTTTTTCAGTTCAGGAAGTGCAGGTGGCCTGGGAGGCTGCAGCACAATGGAAAGATGTGTAATAGAGAGAGAAAAAACACACGGCACCCTCGGCCACTTCGCAGCGATTAGGTTCACTCAAAAACCAAAAGAAATGGAGAATTCTGCCTCAGAAAAGTGGAAGCCTCAACATAGTTGATGGCGTTGCCACCTACAGAAGCAGTGCAGTCAACCAAAAACCCTCAGGAAAAAAGAAAGAAGCTGTGCCGCAACCCCTGCCAACAGTGAGCCCTGTCTGTGAGAACCCGTCGGAGAATTTATCCTCCCCTGGGAGAGGTTTGGTGAAATTGTGCCCGTAATTTCTCTGCCCACAAATAGGCTGGAGAATGTTGAGAGGCCATCTGCGCACAGCTCTAGTTTGTGCATAGGACTGCTCAACACGAGGAATTGAGAGGGGATTGGCCCACATATAGGCCCCTTTCACCCGTTCACTGAACGCAGAGCTGATGTGGGAGGGGCCGTGCAGGACCTCTGAGGGAAGAACTAGCTATTGCGACCCCAGGACCCCCTCGTGAATGCTAGCAACATGTGCAGTGGGGAGAGGTCATGCGAATCCTCTCTTGCTACAGAGAGGGCTGGAAAGAAGACAACTGAGGGGACGACCGTTGAGGGGCAGGGCTGGCCCCACCATGAGGGAGATTGAGGCAGCTAATTTTGGCTGTCGTGAAAGAGCAGCAAATTGTTTGTTATTTAAATTATTATTATTATTATTAATCATCATCATCTGCCAGGGATGGGGAGAAGCACTTGCGGTATTTTCGGCCCCAGGTGCCAAAGCTAACTCGATCAGCCCTGGTGTGTTCTGTGCAGCATATCTTGGAACCGGGCAGGGGTGTGGGGCATTAGCTGCTCTGCCATCCAAGCAAATTCAATTACGCACACAGTACAGTCCTCCCTAAGCATGTTTACCCAGAAGTAAACCCCACTGAATTCAATGGGGTTTCCTCTTTAGTGCTGTTTCAGTTGGGCAAGGGGGGGGGGGTTCTGCGGAAGGAAGCCATGAGATTTGAGGAAGGAAGCCATGAGATTTGAGCTGCAGTTTGAAGGAAAAGAGCGAGATTGTAATATATGTTTAAGTTGTTGCCGCCTAGTGGTAAAAAGGGTTAAGGTTAGAGTTATAAAATAAAAAAAATATTTTAGAAGAATTGGAACTGAGCATACTCCAGGCCTGTGCATTTGGGTGTGGTTCCAACATGGATGCCAAACTGAGAATTATATGTAGAAATAAATCATTTCTTTTGTTTCACTTTACTAGTGTAGGCTACCTATGTTGCAGAGATGTTATCTCACAGGTGTTCTGGGAGAGAATTCAAGGGACAGCAAAGGAGAAGAGGCAGAGAGCAAGAGATTTTTCTGCGGCTCAGAGTGGTAAGAGTTGGAGGACTGAAGGTCACAGACAGAGAGACAGGCCAAGGTTTGGTTCCTGACATCTCTTGCTAGTCTACCCAAGTAACCTTGTTTGGTTTGTTGTAGCCTTCTTCATAATTATGTGTGTATAAACAACAGTCTTGTAGCACCTACAGACTAACACATTTATGATGGCATTAGATGTATATGATGCAGGCGCTAGTCCATGAAAGCTTATGCTAGCCTTCCCCAACCTGGTGCCCTCCATATGTATTAGACTACAACACCCATAATTCCCAGCCAGGGAAGTCTGGCTTATGCCATAATAAATGTGGTAGTCTTTAAAGTGCTGCAGGACTTTTGTTTTTGCTGCAACACAGCTTACCACCTCAGGAAGGCTGAATCTACACATAGCAGTTATACTGTTATCATACCGTTATCATAACTATTGGTACACATGACACCAATGGGCACCAATAGTTATGATAGCAGTACGATAACAGTATAACTGCTATGTGTAGATTCAGCTGAAGTTATGTATGTATAGTTACTCTTTATCTTGCCTTTTGCAAACCATAAAGCATAAAACAAATTTCAATTTAAAAACCCATGTGTGTTATCTTTAGAAAGAGGTATAATATGTGTTACAAAATATTTATTTATAACCAAAGAGGGGTTAATGCTCTGATACTTGGTTTTGTTCTTATGGGCAAAATGCCCTGCTGAGTTTTGGTTTGTTGTTGCCTTCTTCATAATTATGTGTGTATAAACAACAGTCTTGTAGCACCTAAAGACTAACGCATTTATGATGGCATCATAACTACAGTTTAGTTGTATTGGATTATATACATGAAATATGTTGGCAATATGCTATTGCCAAATGTGAAAGATACGACTGCTGCAGCAGACACACAGAACTGGGGTGCTTATCATGGAGACACCTAGTGGTTAAAAGTGCAAATATTTATATGCTCACTGCTCTGGAGGAAAGGGACACAAAATTGCTGCTAAAAATTCTAGCTCCTTCTTTTTAATATAATTTTGCTTTCCAGCACAACACACACATATTTCTAGAATAACTGTTGAAATGAATGCAAACCATCGTCTCTGGCTACACACAACTTATTGTTTCTCCACAATTTATATATAAAGGGCCAGTGTGGTGTAGTGGCAAGAGTGACGGACTGGGAGCCAGGAGATCCAGGTTCTAGTCCCCACTTGGCCATGGAAGCTCACTGAGCGACTTTGGGCCAGTCACAGACTCTCAGCCCAACCCACCTCACAGGGCTGTTGTTGTGAGGATAAAATGGAGGAGAAGGATAATGTAAGCCGCCTTGGGTTCCTTGCAAGAGGAATAAAGGCGGGATATAAATGCAATAATAAATAATAATAAATAAATAAAGGACCACTATCCAGCATGGAATTACGTGTGCTTAATACCCATTGGCATGCTGGGAATTGTAGGACTTTTTTCTGTCTAAACATGCATAGGATTGCACCTTTAGCAAGCTTCATGGCTGCAGGGATCAGAACCTTGGTGTCTGCAGTCTAAGTCCAGCACTCATGACATTAGCTGTATCCGGGGGGGGGGGGAGCATTTGTGGCCCTCCAGATGTTTTGGCCTACAATTCCCATGATCCCTTACTGCCTGGCTATGATGGCTAGGGTGGGAAATAATTCCACAGATTTGTTCCATACTCACTGCTATTAGTTCAGAATCAGAAGTGCTAAGTGTGAATTTATGTGAGATGGCTTGGATATGAATCCTAAGTAGGGTTCCTAGCTTTTTTTTTCCCCCTGGCCCTCCCCTTGTGCCTTGCCTAAAATTTAGCTGAAGATGTTTTCCCTGCTATGGTGAAAGAACAATGGGAAAAGCTTCACCAACTTAATTTTCATGTGTTGGGCTGGTGTTGCTGGCCACTAATTAACACTGGATAACACCATTAGCATCGTTCTGGAGCATTTTCAAAACAAAGTTCTGTACAATTAATAAAAGTAAAGGCATCCTCCTTGCCCTCCGGGTTGCAATCTATGGACAAAGAGAGATAGGAACAGAGAAGGAGCCCAGTAAGTTGAGGAACAGAGAATAATTAGACCAGGGAAAATAAAAGTGCCTGCAAACACTGTTTAAAAAAACAAAACAAAAATGGACTAACATCAAGAAGCATTAGGGAGAAGGAGTAAAAAGACAGAACAGATGAGATTTGGGGCTTGACAAGAACTGGAAGAGAGAACATAAAGAGATAAAAGAGCAAGACAATAAAAAGGAAGCAAAGCATGGCTGCATTTATAAAGCTTAAGTGTAATCCTATAGGAAAATGGAAGCCAATGTAGTGGAGAAGCATGGGTAAAATGAGAAACCAGACAAACTAAAGGAGCTTCAGGATTTAAACAGAGGAAGTCAGTTAAAAATAAGCAATAGGAAGGCATTACAACAATCTAACTTGTATACAGAGAATTAAACAGGGTCTTGGTATTATCCACTGAAATCAGTTGAAAGAAAAGAATGAAGCATAAAGATTTTTGGAATAGATAAGATTTAGCTGTAGTAGAAATAAGGATGATAAAGATCAGAGTTAAAAAGGAACTCCCAAAATACACTTGGGAAGAATGAGAAATAAATAAAAAAAACCTGTGATCCAATGCACACTTAATTGTCCATAGTGAACTCAGGAGGACTTCGTTCCTTTCTGAGTAAACATGCATAGGATTGGGAAAACAGATGTCCAAAGAAGGAAAAGATGAGAGCATAAAAGCAGGACTGATTTTCTGATTTAGTTTGTTTTCCTAGGCCTTCACATCTCTCGTTCCGCCTGTTTACTTGGGCCACATCCCTGGGCCCTGCCAAGGTATTAATTTTTAATCTTTTAAGAGCTGCCAGGCCCTTGACATCATGAGACCCTTCTCTATCACCTTACAAGGCCCTCATCTGATGACATCACTACACCCTGCCCCATGAATCTTAGGCTTTGGGATGAAAGAGACCTGAGAACCCATCTTGTTCTTCCCCTCAGGTGGGAAGTCACCGGGGGGGGGGAGGGGGGAGGGTCTGTGATACCTGACACAAGTTAATAACATATTCGAACCAGAATAAAGAAAGTCTACATCCACAACAATCACATAGTTCACTATGGAAGGACTTGCAGGGATGAATGTTATGAATGAACTGTAAAGACCAGTCTCTACTGTGATCAGTTAGACTCCCTGTAACTATCACACAAAAAACAGATGCATAGCTCTGATTAACTGCATCTCGCCATACTGCATTTTTCAGTTTGATTTTACTGTAATGGTTACAGTACAGTAAAGTTATATTTGTAATTTTTATTTTATGAAATTTAGTTAAAAAAATGGAAAAGAGGCTTATGCACTTTTATTCATTTATAGCCCCTCCTTTACCAAAACCAACAATTCATGAACAACTTAAAAACAGTTGCAAAACTGCTGATTTGGGGCAGGAGGAGAGATGGGTGATATCACAGGCACTAGCCAATAGGTGCCCAACACATCTGGCTTTTCCCTGACATACTGGGAACTTCTAGAGCCATTTTTTATTCAGAATTTATCCCAGAAGAATGTCTCTCAGAAGAATGTGTGCGTGTGCATGTGTGTGCACATAGCACAAAAAACACTGGACCTATTTTTCTGAAATTTGGCAGGCATAATACCCTCCTAAGGGGCTACTATGCCTGCAAATTGCATTCATTTCTGATGAACAGAAAAAAGAGTCATGGCTGCTTTTTTACATTTCCAGCATCATCAATGAGAGGCACAAAGCTTTGGATATCCACATCTTGACTCAAGTTTGATACCCAAATTGAAACGGACAGCTTCCGAATTGGTCCAAGCAGAATCGGGCCATTTTCTGTAGCGCTGAATCAGGGTTCAGATTGAATCTTGTGGTTGGTGCACACCTCTAGTATGAATCATATAACTTCCCATTAAGATTTGATGCATGTTGTTGGTAGCATCTTTTACTCTCCAGAAGCAGGAAACTTAGGAAGAGTGATACGGTACTGGTTAAATAGTGCACAGCAATTTCTACACATTTAAGGATAGCAAAAATTAAGTATGCCTGACAATGTTGATGTAAGAAATTATCTGTCCATCTCCCTTCCCCTTTTGGTATACAGTATGTCTCCTCCTTTCGTTACCCACAGATTCCCACAGATTCCTAATGATCAGAAGCATGCATGTGCACACACACACACACCCCAGTCTTTCCTCGATCAATTAACTGTGATACTCTTTTCTTTAATTAGATGTGCCATTTGTTCTTCAAAGGCAAAAGTTTGTAATCTGCATAATTCCTGGTACAGCCCTGGAAAAGGCTTCATTTAAATGTATTCCCTTTGCATATTTTTCACTCCATGGATTTTTTTATATTCATCACTGAAAAAACATTGTCAGATTTATCCATGTTTAATAGCATTTATTAGTCACATTCCAGCTTGCTCAGCATTTCTCAACCAATTGGATCCTGTCTCTGGTAATTTCCATAAAGCAGCAGCAGCTTTGTTCTAATATGATTTATGTCCCGCTTCTGAATGCATATTCCCCTTTTCTCGTCTTGCATCACATTTGCATTGTGTAGGTACTGCATACATTCAACCAGGAAAAAGAAAAGAAAAGAAAGTTAGGAGTTGTGAGGATTGGAAGCCACAATATTATAGAACAGATTACTAGCCACCTCTTGCCATTTCATTAATGGAAGCAAAGCCTTCCTTTACAATCAGTGGTACAACCCTCTTTGCCATTTTATTTCTACGTGCGGGCAGTGGTGCCATCAGGACAGCACTTTGGGGCAGGGCCCCACTTAGCAAAATGAGCAGAATGGCCCCTAAATGCAGCCGGGCTGGTTTACCAGATTTTGAAGTAATACACATCACCATCTGAAGAGTGGGGGACAACCATTCAGTCCAGAGTCTAAGGTAATGCCTGTCTCTAAGGGCCTTGGAACGTGGGCTGAGTAAAGTGGGAGGCACATGGGATGTAAGGAGGAGAGGCGGTTTGGAGAAGGCGGTTGGTGGCCAGGAGGAAGAGGAGGCAGAAAGAGAGTGATGGAGGAGAAACAAGAAGAAAGGACAGAGAAACCAGCAGTGGAGAAGGAGGAGGAGATAGTCTGCAGCTCAACAAGGAGTGCACCTCTGCACAAGGACAAACTAAGGACCAGAGAACTGGGATAAGCAACTTTTGTTGGTCCACTAACAATTACACTGCTCTTTCACAGCAAGCTGTGGCTTGAAATCGGAATTGAACATATTTCACTCATAGTTCTGTTAATTGTTTTCTTAATGTTATTATTCACTAAACATTCTTAAGGGTGCAATCCTATGGATGTTTAGACAGAAAAAAAGTTCTACAACTCCAGCATGCCCCAGCCAGCTGGCTGGGGCATGCTGGGAGTTGTAGGACTTTTTTTCCGTCTAAACATGCAGAGGATTGCGCCTTGCGTTAAGTAGATAATGTTTAATATAGATTTGTTTGCCTCTGTGGTGATTGCAACCTGCCCCTCCTCATCCTAGTTATAAACCCCCCCTGAAACATCACACTAACATTACTGACTGCGCTGTTGTGTGTGGATCACAACAGATATTATCCTATTAGCAATGTTGGCCCTGCGTGCAGAAAGCCAAGGAATATTGTTCTGGGTGTGCAGATGAAGGAGGGTTGGAGAGGCTCTCCTCCTTTGGAAGGTGCCCTCTGGCAGAAAAATGCTGAAGGGCACGTGGCACACCCACCTGGCACACATCCTAAACCCTACCTTAACTGCATAGGGAGTCTGTCACCTGCAGGCTCCTCTTCCACGCTGAATTGTGCCTAACCAGACCTGGCAGCCATTGGTTGCAGGAGTGTGGTAATGCCTGGGTCAGTGGGTCACCAAGAGAGACGCTTTTAAGCAGCCTTCCCCAACCTGTTGCCCTTCAGATAGGTTGGACAACAACTCCCAGAATCCCCCAGCCAGCCATGCTTCAGTGTTATGCAGTGCTGGCTAGGAGATTCTGGGAGTTGTAGACCAACACATTTGGAGGACACCAGGTTGGGGAAGGCTGTATTTAAGCATTCACCATGCAGTCAGAAGCCCACTGTGCGGTCAGAGGCTTCTTTCTCCTAGGGTTTTGACTAGGGCTGTATGCTTTCAGTGGTTCCATCAGAAAACTAGTCAATTAAAACTGGTGTTCATGAATCAATGAGAGGCACTTTTAATTATTGAGGGCATGTAATAAGCAGTAGGGCTGAGGGTCAATGACACTTTTTTCAGGCTATTTTAGTTGTTACTGTCAGGGAATTAAAAAGTAAGCATTAAAGGTGGCATTTCCTCCTGTTTATTCTATTGTAAGTTATCTCACACTTCCATTAGTATTTGAGAAAGGAAATGTGTAACTTTTTTCTGTCGAGGGCGACATTCCCTTGGGACTAATCTACTGGGAACTGCATGCCAATGGTGGGCAAAGCCAGAGTCTAAAGTGGGTGGGGCCACTCCTTTTCTCCCTTTCTGCCACCTTCTCCCTCTCTTTCTCCCTTTCTGCCACCCCGTTTTCTCTTGCTTTCCCTCTTCCTCCTTACACCATGGTCTGTTGGTAGAAGTCTGAACTGATTGCTTGCAGAGCACTTTTGACATTTGTCTGAGGGCCACTTAAAATAAGTCTGAGGGCCGCAGGTTGCCCACCCCTGTTATCTGGGGCATTGCCAGGTTCTTAAAAGATCTGGGGCACAGGCCCATAACACAAATTTGCACATATATATATATATATATATATATAGTCTAAGTGCATGTCTAATGTGTGTGTGTGTGTGTGGTGTGCATGCAGTGTGCTTCCATGTGTGTATAAATTACATACATTCATAAGAAGTGTGCACTGACACCCCCCCCCCTTCAACTCAGACCCCGATTCAGCATTTTGGAAAACATCCCACTTCTGCTCTGGCCAATTCGTAGTTGGACCACTTCAGGTCAGCACCAAACCTGAATCAAGGTTTGCAAAAATGAGTCATAGAATCATAGAATAGTAGGGTTGGAAGGGGCCTACAAGGCCATCGAGTCCAACCCCCTGCTCAGTGCAGGAATCCAAGTCAGAGCATCCCTGACAGATGGCTGTCCAGCCTCGTCTTGAATGCCTCCGGCGTGGGAGAGCCCACCACCTCCCTAGGTAAGTGGTTCCATTGTCGTATTGCTCTAACAGTCAGGAAGCTTTTCCTGATGTTCAGCTGGAATCTGGCTTCCTGTAACTTGAGCCCATTATTCTTGGTCTGATGGTGGACCTTGGTCTGATGCAGACGGCTCCTCTTGCGTTCTTAAATAGAGAGTGCCTCTGAGCATGTGCAGAATGTTTTTCTTTCACCACTGAGCACTTACATTCTCCCCCTACCAATTCTATTCCCCTCCATGCAACCATCCCTCCTCATCCTACCATCCTCCAGCAACTCGTCATAAAAACAGATGCCTTGTTTTGTGCAACTGCTCTCTAACTCCTCCTTGTTGTGCACAAGGTCTCACTGTATCTTCCTCCCCATAACTTCATTTGTGCCAAGACTTCACCAGGATTCAGCCAATGAGTCTGTTTTCAAAACTAGGGCTAAGTTATGGAGAAACTCTGAGCATGCACTAAGTGCCTTTCCCTCACCACTGAAGCTAGAGTTCATGCAACCCCCCCCCCCAACCCACAAATGACAAAACATGCATAGGACTGAACTGAAAGGGTAGTCAATTCATTAGACAGAATTGGGTAGGCACTGTATTAAGCCTGCAGTACCATGCTCACAACTCAGGACTTATTTCTGAGTAAACCTGCAGAACATCAAGGTGCAAACCTCCCTGCAAAAGTGGAATCCCATGCACACTTTCCTGAGGGTAAGCCTCATTAAACATAATGGGGCTTCTCAGTAGGCATACATAGGATTGCATAAATTAGCAATATTTATCTCCCCTCCACTTAAAAAACAAACCAAAGACTCCATTTTTAAAAAAAATTAAAGCTCTCTGTTCATAGGAACATAGGAAGCCGCCTTATACTGAGTCAGACCCTGGGTCCATCTAGCCCAGTATTGTTGACACTGACTGGCAGCAGCGGCTCTCCAGGGTTCCAGGCAGGATTCTTTCATAGCCCTCCCTGGAGATGCTGGGGATCAAACCTGGGACCTTCTGCATGCCAAGCAGGTGCTCCGCCACGGAGCTACAGCCCTTCCTATTGCTGGGTAATGGCAACTGACAAACAAAACTGCCCCAGATTTGTTTCTCTGCAACCATGTGAACCCACTTTTCTGAAAGGCTTGAGTGAGAAGGAGAAAAACCAACCCTCTTGTCTGTTTGTATAAAGTCAAATACTGTTCAGAACTTCTCTTGCCCACTGAAGAGAATTCTCTTTAATAATTCCCCAAGATATGCTCTGAGTGGAATAAAGAAGAGAAAGAAAGAAAGAAAAGAAAGAAAGAACAGGATAGGGGAGGGAAGAGAAAGAGAAGAATGGTGATTGGAAATGTGTGCGGGGGTGGGGAGTAGAGAGAATTCCCTAAGCCAAGAGGCTCCTTTCACAGAGGTGGTTCTTCAGATGAATTTAGGAGGCTGTGGAGGGTTTGTAAGGAGTGCACGTACTTAAATGAACTTTATGAAGTGAGGTGGCTGAGGGCTTTTTCTAGCTTTTTGAAAACTGTAGAACCTTTTTAAAAGCCCCAGCAGTTTCTCGATCATAATGCCACATAGTTCTAACCCTCCCTTTGGGATTATTTGAAGCCTAGAGCTATTCAGGAGAAATTAAAGTGGAGGGGGAGAAAGAAGTTTGTGGAGGCTCCACAAATTATCTCTTCCACCAAAGAGAATTCTCTTTAATAATTCCCCAAGATATGCTCTGTGTGGAATAAAGAAGAGAAAGAAAGAAAGAAAGAAAGAAAGAAAGAAAGAAAGAACAGGATAGGGGAAGGAAGAAGAAAAGAAGGTGATTGGAAATGCATGGGGGGGAGTAGAGAGACTTCCCTAAGCCAAGTGGCTCCTTTCAGAGAGGTGGTACTTCAGAGGAATTTAGGGGGCTGTGCAGTGTTTGCAAGGATTGCATGTACTTAAATTTACTTTATGAAGTGAGGTGGTGGAGGTCTTTTTCTAGCTTTTTTAAGACTGTAGAACCTGTTTAAAAGCCTTAGCAGTTCCTCGATCATGACGCCACATAGTCCTAACCCTCCTTTTGGAATAATTTGAGTCCTACAGCTATTTAAGAGAAATTAAAGTGGAGGGGGAGAAAGAAGTTTGTGGAGGCTGATTGGATCCTTTGCTGTACTGAAGCTACTAAACTTCTGCAGAAGCCAAAGTTTCCAGTTCAGGGCAGTAAAATCAGATGCTGTGTGAAATACCAGTATTTCACATGGAGCTCTTTCTTCCCTTCCTTTTCCCTCTTCAAAATTGCATTGCAAGCAAGCACCCAACAGTGGGCATGTAAAAGCAGAAGAGAATAGTAGGGGGAGAGAGGTTTTTTGCACCTCAAAAAACAACAACAACCTACACCAGAGATTAGGGATAGTGACCTCCTAATGGTCACCCTATACACCTTCTGATTAGGATCTCTAATCCCCTGGGTGACTTGACAGTTTTTACTTTTTGTTTTAGACTTTGAGAAAAGGAAAGTTTACACATGGCTAGCACAAAAGCCACTGAGCCAAACTGTCTGAAATTTTGTAGGTTCAGCCAGCTCCATATGGCCTGTTAGGTCCCCAAATTCCATGAATTTATCTGGAACCACAAAGAAATTATAGCTCTTTACTTTGACAGATTTTCTTGGAAAAAGCAAATTTTATCTGTGGCTAGCACAAAAGCCACTATGCCTAGCTGTATGAAATTTGGCAGGCTCAGTCAGCTTTATGGAGGCTGCCATGTCCCCAATTTCCATGTACGTATGTGGAAGCACACAAAAAGTTATAGCTCTTTGCTTTGACAGAGTTTCTTGAAAATAGCAAATTTACCTGTGACTAGCACAAAAGCCACTGGACCTAACTGCCTGAAATTTGGCATATTCAATCAGCTCCATGGGGGCTACCAAGCCTCCATATTTCATGTATCTATCATACAAACTAAAAACGTTATGGCCGTTTTTATTTTCCAGTGCAAGTCAATGGGAAAATGTAAAAAAAAATGGCGATTAGGACAGCTCAAAAGATCCAGGGCTCAGTTCAAAAAGATCTAGGGCCTGTGCCCAGGTGGGCCTCTATCTAATGACGCTCCTGCCTGTTGTAAAGAATAATATAGATTGATTGAGTTGTATAAATAACAGGGGCATTTATATTTAATCAACAGATTAGTCACTATTTCATAATTTTAGAGCAGTGGACTGAGACAGCATGATTTGTGGGATGGATCCGCCCCTAAAGTAATTCTCCTCAGCTTGGCAGGCCTGCTGTGCTTGAATCAAGGTATATTAAAAAGTTTGTCCACAATTTTACACATCCTGGAGAGAATAATGTTTTCTAGTTTTAACACATAAAGGGATTCTACACTTTTAATATTACATCCCTCTTTTGGATTTTACATTAAACACATGTCTAATATATAAACTTTCATATCTGAATAGAATGCTGTACCTGAATGTTATGTGCTCCATAACACTGAAGCCCTTATTGCTGGGTGGCACCAACGTTGTTATGAAGACTGACCTCTCATGGGGAGCTTAGGCTACTCAGGGGAATACACTTCTGGCTCCCGGACCATTGAGTGGCCCCTTATGTTACCAGAGTCACCTATTCCTGGTTTAAAAGGAAGATGGATTAATCATCTTTCTTTTAAGCCATTCAAACCATTAAAATGGTTTAATTGGTTGGCAGCCCTGGTCTTGAGACAGCCCCAAATACCCACCTGAGTGGGTATCCTAGGGATGCACCTCTGAATTCATCTAGGCCCAGACAGAATAGTAGCGCAGTTGGATGCATATCTACTCAGAGCTAAGTCCCATTGACTTCAGTGGGGCTTACTCCCAGGAAAGTGAGTATAGGGTTGCAGCCAGACAGAGCAATCCCATGGGGATGTGAGAGGGGCAATCCACAGTGGGGGTAGGAACTGTTGCATCCGAAGCCCTGCGGCTTGAGAGAAAAGAAGGACACCAGTGCCGGGGCTGGTGTGTTTTCACTTCCTTGTCGGGGGAATGAGTCCAAAGCTTCCCCCAATCATCCTCCAACATGCCCCTTTCCCACAACACCATTGGAGCGCTGACATTGGAGGAGGGATGGCAGTGGAGGTTTCTTCTGCCACAATGAGGAGGCCTCCAGCAGTGGACCCCTTTTTCCACCTCTGGCCCCATGGAGAGGGAAATGTGCAATATCCCGTGGCCCCTCCAACACCCTCCCAGGGACCATATGATTGCACCCTAACACACACACACACACACACACACACACACACACCATTAACGTTTTGTGTCAAGAGAAGAATTCGTCACCGTTTCCTACTCGCCACTTTTCAGTTTGGGGGAACATCTTAACTTGGCTCCTAATCTGCTTTCTCTTCCTTATTGTTTGTACTTTTATAATATTTGATGACGTTAGTGTCTGTCCTCTTTTCTTTTTATCCTTGCTATAAAGTACAGAGGCCAAATCTTTTCAGTTTCCTTTCACAGGAGGCCTTCTTGCCGCCCTTTCTGCATGCCCTCTGTGTTATTGTAGCATACAGTTATCTAATTCTTTCTTCCTGAACTTGCTTAAACCAGTCGCTCTGATGATTCCTTGGCAGAATGGCTATTGGAGGTTGATAAAAATGCTCTATATGTTTTTTAAAAATAAAGTAATTCCCTTTATCATTCAGAAATGTGGTTGAATGACCTTGCAGGGCAGCCCAGTTGTGAAGGGAGTGCATTGGGGGGAAACGTTCTAATCTAAAATGTCCTTCCCTGTTCCCCCAGTGCCACCGTCACAATCTGGTTTTCATTACTCTCATTGGACCATTGTTAGTGCGCAAAAGCCCTAGCTGGGTGCTCTAGGACCCACAATGCAGGTGCTATGCCAGCAATAACTAAGCAGGACTGTTTCCATTATTTTGTGGGCCTGGTGGGCAAAAGGAAAGACCACTTGTGCCTCTGCAACTCTACCCTTAACTCTGCTGCCCCTCCCTGCTCATAAGAGGTAAGTCTTCGCTGTAGGGCATGTGTCAGCTAATGCAGCCGACTTCTTTTTTTTTTTTTTTTACTGCCCCCTGCTCCTGCTGTCCTCTGCAGCCTGCTGTTAAAGCAGGGGTGTTGAACCTCTGGCCCACAGACCAAATCTGGCCTGCCTGGGGCCTCAATCCAGCTCTCCAGGCTTTTCCAGATGGCTTCACCCCCTCTTCCCCAACTGCCAACTGACGGTGGTTTCCTGGTTTTTGTACAGTTTTTTCCTATTGACATAAGAACACAAAAAGAGCCCTGCTGGATCAGACCAAGGGTCCATCTAGTCTAGCATTCTGTTCATACAGTGGCCGACCAGCTGCACACGGGAAGCCCACAAGCAGGACATGAGTGCAACAGCTCCCTCCCACCCGTGTTGTGCTCATGTCCTGCTTTTGGGTTTCCCGTGGGCAGCTGGTTGGCTACTGTGTGAACAGAATGCTGGACTAGATGGACCAGATGGACCTCTCCTAAGGCTTTGTTACTGGCAGTAAAAGCTTTAAGCTAAAATATGCAGGTATTTTTGGTATTTTGGCCCTGCTCACCACTGGAATGTAATCCACTAGAGCTTCTCTGAAATTAAATTTGGCTTTTGGGCAGAGCATCTCTGTGTTAAGAGAGCATAGGAGAAGCGGTGTGTGTACGCACGTGTGTGTGTACTGCTAAAATGATCAAGGGGCTGGAGCAACTCCCCTATGAGGAAAGGTACAAAGTCGGGGACTGTTTAGCTTAGAAAAAGGGTGTGTAAGGGGGGATATAATAGAGGTGTATAAAATTAGGCATGGTATGGAGAAATTGGATAGGGAGAAATTTTTCTCCTTCTCTCATAATACTAGAACCCGAGGTTATTGCATGAAGCTGATTGGTGGGAGATTGGTGGGAGATTCAGGCAGGTAAAAGGAAGTACTTCTTCACACAGTGCATAGTTAAACTATGGAATTCACTTCTACAGGATGTAGTGATGGCCACCAATTCTGATGGCTTTAAAAAGGGATTGGACAAATTCCTGGAGGAGAAGGCTATCAATGGCTACTAGTCCTCATGACCATATGCTACCTCCAGTATCAGAGGCAGTATGCCTATGTACACCAGTTGCTGGGGAAGTTGGGCAGGAGGGTGCTGTTGCACTCATGTCCTGCTTGTGGGTTTCCCGTGGGCAGCTGGTTGTCCACTGTGTGAACAGAATGCTGGACTAGATGGACCTTAGTCTGATCCAACATGGCTCTTCTTATATTCTTATGTGTTCCGAAAGGTTCTCCATCTTTTAACAGTCAAACACTCCTCTGTTAACTCAGGACAGTCACACATACGCACGCACTCCTCTTTAAAAAAACATGATTTTTACTAGCATTTATTTATTTACTAGTATTATTTTCCAGTTTGTAAAGCCCCTAAAGTCAACTAGGAAATTTGTTTGTGCCTCCAAGGGGTATTTGGAGTTGTTTTTTTAAAAAAATATTCCCCACTCTTCAATTTGTTCCCTCAGCTTTCTGCTATGGTATATTAAAGTCCTAGATAGCGTAGATTAAATCCTTGCTCCCCTAATAATGGTTTTACCCACCCTGTCACTCCCCCAAGCTAGTTTTACATAGTCGGCTCGACAGTAACTGAAGTGTGTTTACTCAGAATGTAGTTCTATTGTGTGCCGTGGGAATGACACTGCACTTTCACCTAAATGCACAGGATTACAGCACCAGAAGTACCCCGATACTTGGCCTGCAAGCTTCTGCACACTTTCTTAGAAGTAAGGCTTATTGACCCCTGTGGGACTGACTTCTGAGTAAACTTGCCTAGTAGAATGGCCATGTTTCTTACTTAACAGAGGACAGTCCTCTATTTGAGGGATGTTGGAAGACCCATCTATCTGAAGGCATAGTCCTCTGAAACCAGTCCTGGTCTGGTTTAAAGAACCATAAGAAGGGAGAGGAGCAGGGGCCTTGAAGTTGCCCACCAACAAACAGCCAGTGGCACCTGGACAGCAGAGTGAGCAGGCACACAGCTCACCTGTTCACAGTCTTCCCCAGTATGGTGAGATACATTGTATTTCTATTTAAATTATAGTCATTTCTTCTACATTTACATCTATATCTGTACGTATAAGTAAGCATATACACATTTTATGCAAATCAATTTTCTCCTTTTGGAATTAGAAATCCTTCCTGTTTTTTGGCAATGCATAAGCAGCCACTCTGATGGCTAGAGTGTTTCCAGATGGAGGTGTGCTAGTGCTAGCAGTCAAAAGGCATCGTGCAGCTATTCTGTCTTTTCTTCCTTAATGAATTTTCCAGGCACTTCCACTTCCAGATGGGGCTTTCAGGGTGCAATTCTATACATGTTTAGACAGAAAAAGTCCTACAACTCCCACAAAAAGTCCTATGGCTTTTTTGCTGTCTAAACATCCACAGGATGACACCCTTAGGGCACAATCCTAAGCATGTTTAGACAGAAAATGGTCCTACAATTCCCAGTATACCCCAGCCAGCATGGCTTGCTGGAAGGATGCTGGGAATTGTAGGACTTTTTTTCTATCTAAATATGCATAGGATTGTACCCTTAATGTGTAATTGTCCTGTCTTATTTGTGGAATTTAACAGGGGGTCCTGACATTGTCATCATCCACCTGTAATCCTCCCATGTTTTCCCACTGCTTCGTCCAACTTTTTTGTACCATGGAAAATTAATTAAGGAAGGCTGCACAATACCTTCTGATTCCAAATCCAAATCTGTGTATTATGGTCCATGACCTTATTGAAAATACAAAATACACACACACACACACACAGATGTATATGGAGCAGTATACTATCAGCGCTAGATAAATCAAGAACATGTTAACTGGACTTTCAACTTAACTGCAACAGAAAAAAAAAACACTGTGCAGCCTTTTCAGTAACTGTAGGGATGATGTCAGATACATAAGATGCATAAAACAAATTGTCACTACCAGGCAACTTAGATAATAGAGGCATAATAATTTCTCTCCTAATATCCTGATAGAAATTATAATACAGTAAAACATGCATTACAGTCTCTAAAGGCACAATCCTATCTAGATAGGCTGCCGCCTCCGAATTCAGAGGTGACTGCCTATCCAAAGCGGGGCAGGAGAAGCACGGAGGGGATCGTTCCCTCCACGCTTCTCCTGCCCTGCTTTTTCTGCTAGACAGCCGATTGTCTAGCCGTAGGAGCATGGAGTGGGGAAGGAGGCTGCTGTTTGACACATTGGATGTGTCATACAAGCAGCTACGATCTCCCTGCCCCGGAACGCCCCCAGCCATACCCCTTTCTGGCCCCTCCATGCTCCTCTTGCGGGGCTGTTCCATGCTGCCTCCAAGACAGTGCGGAAGTGGGGGGAAGTCAGTTTTCCAGGAACCGACCTCGGAGTGCAGGCTCCGAGGTTGGTTCCCAGAAAACAGCATATCCTATGGCCGTCTAGCCACTGTCTAGCAGCCATAGGATTGCTCCCTAAGAGTGCAATCCTATGCATGTTTAGACAGAAAAAAGTCCTACAACTCCCAGCACACCCCAGTCAGCATGGCTGGGTGGGGCATGCTGGGAGTTGTAGGACTTTTTTCTGTCTTAACATGCTTAGGATTGCACTCTGAATCTCCTGAACCACAAGGAGAATAGGTTGCAATGAAAAACATTTGTTGAATTTCCATGGCAGGTGGTAAACCATTCATACGGGCCAATGTAAACACAACCAAAGGCTTATATATATATATATATATATATATATATATATATTTCTTAAATAATTGGCCCCTTTACTCCTAAATGGGTATTGAATGCCAAAAATAGGAGAACAAAATTTAGCTGACACAGATACCACATTTTGTCATTCAGTATTATATAATCTTAACAAGGAACTTCTTCTGCCTTTTCCTCACCAAGGGCCCATCTACACCTGGCTTTTACTCCAAGTCGGGTGGGAGTTGAGGTCCCTTGTGATAGAAGATGTAGTCGCAACTTTGCAGCCATCTGTGGTGTTCACCTGGAAAATGTGGAGTTCCAAGGAATCGTTTTGCTGCGATGTTTTTCATTTGCTATGGGTTTCCCTGTGCTTGCGAGCTGTCTGTCCCTTCCCCAAACCGACTTCGCATTTTGCAGTGGGTATGTTGTTGGCATGCATAGTGCCTGCGTCACTCTGTGATGCCCCTTTACTTAGAATCATAGAATAGTATCATAGAATAGTAGGGTTGGAAGGGGCCTACAAGGCCATCGAGTCCAACTTCCCCCATCCCTTCGCAGCTGCACAGTTACAGAGGCACAGAGGGGCGTTTTCATCTATTTAATCACACTTTCGCACAGTTTTGCAGCTTCGTATCTTCGCAATGGTTGCTTTTGGACTCAGTGCCCAAGGGCCGGGGGGGGGGGTCTTGGGGGAGGACTAACTTCTCTCTGGCCACCATTTCGGAGTGATGGGTAGGCACGTACCACTCACGCTTATGAGTGCGAACCATTGCAAGAGTCTCGGGCTGGGGAACTGACGAACAGATGGCGTGGAAATGGAGAAGCACAAGACATCCACTTTTTACCTTAAAAGGGATGGAAAGATACAGCAGAGCCCCTCAAATACAAAACATCCACTGAAGTGTCGCACCCCCACACTGACGGGATTGCACAGTTGCACATTTCAGTATAAAAGCAGAAAAAAAAAAGGGCACGGTGAGTCTCTTAGGGAAGCACACAGTACATTGCGAGTGTATCTCAGGGCATGCTGATTTGAAGCCGCATTGCTGCGCAATTGCAATGGGGTGGGGGGTCAAAGCGGTGGCATATAGATGGGGCCCAAGAGAAAAAAGTTAAAATGGAAAATACCCATTTCTGTTATTTTGCAGTGTACAGCCCAGGCATTTCTCTAGGAATCTTGCCAGATTGTAAGCGGCAAGAGTCCTGTTGGTCAGATCAATGCTTTCCGATGGGTAGCCCTAGGATCCCCCTGTCTGGACGCAGCCTCCATGGTAAGAAAAAAGATGGAAGACGCGGTTGGGAAAACATGGGGGGATTCAAAGTGGATGATGGCCACATCTGTACCCCGCTGTAAAATTCTGTGGACAGGGCAGGGCGATGGCATATTAAAAGTCTCATCTGGAAATACCCTGGTATCAAACTGCCAGCCTGAACGGCTTGCTGCCTTGCTTAATGGCACATTTGCCCTACTGAGTCCCGCTTATGAAAGGTGGCACAGTTTCACCGACAGCAGTTGAGCTGATGCCGGTGGAGGCTGCTGGCTCCGATTCTGGTGGGGCGGTGACTCTATTCTGGGTTTCAGTCAGAACCAGCCAGAACGCTGAAGGAGCTATCCAAGGTGCTGCACCCCATCCCCCAAATAGGCCCACCACCTTGGATAGAGCTCCTCAGAGTTCTGGCTGGTTCTGGCTGCAAACCAGAATGGATCCACCGCCCCACCGAAGTCGGAGCCACCAGCCTCCGCTGGTGGCGGTGGTGACGGGGCCGGAATGAGAAAGGAGACCTCGGCAAGGCCGAAGGAGGAGGACGTGGGCTGGACCGGGCGAGGCGAGGGCGCAAGGGGGCGCCCCGAGCGCGCCGGGCCAAGGGTGAAGGGGCGGGGCGGGGCGGGGCGGGCCGGCTGCGCACCGCGGCTCGGCGGGCCGATGAGAGCAGCGGCGCGGCGGCTCATGGAGGTGTTCGTGACGCGGAGGGTCCCCCCGGCGGGGCTGGCGGCCCTAGGCCAGGCCGGAGAGTAAGTGCGCTGCCGGGGGCTGCGGCGAGAGCCCTGCCTTGCTGGCGCAGGCGGAGGGGCGCCTCCGCCCCTTTCGGAGCCGGCGGGCGCTGCCCTCGCCGGGCGGCCCCCGGCCTTTGGGCAGCTGGAGCTGCCGGGACGGCTGCTCGTGTGGCAGGCGGCGCTGGCGGAGCCGCCTGGAGCTGGCGGTCGCCGACGTGGGCCCCGTCGCCGCTCGCGCTCGGCCTGTGGGTGGCCTCCAGTGCTAGTCCTGCGCAGAGGAGACCCACTGAAAGGAACGGGCCTCGAGTCAGTCATGACTAAAAAGCCTCGTTCCTTTCAGTGGGTCTGCTCTACGCAGGACTAGCACTGGATGCTGCCCCGTGGGTGTCCAGTTTTTCTCCTGGCACTTCCGGGAAATTTGGGTGGGTGGGGAGCCCCAGAGTGGTGCGTGTATTACCTGTGGTTGAGGATTTTCTTGTGGGACCTACCTTGTTTCTGAGCTCCACCGACTGGAGCCAGGTGCAAAATGCTGGCGCAGGCGCGTGGGCCTATGCTAAGAATGAAAGAACAGGGTGCCTCTGAGCATATGCTCACCCCAGGACTTTGTGATCAGTACTAGAGGTAAGCTCACAAGCCCTCTCACAGAAACCCCCACTTCTGGTTCTCCCCCGCCCTGCCCACAACCTCTTTTTCAGCAACATTTGCAAGAAAAGGGGTTGGATCCAGATGTAGTTCTACTTAGATCTGTTGAAATCAGTGGGATTTAAGTTAGTCATGACTAACTTAAATCCCACTGATTTCAGTGGATCTACTAGCATGACTAAATCTGGATCCAGATGACTAAATCTGGATTTAGTGAAATCAGCCAGAGAGCTACCCATTAAATCCCAATCTCCTTTCTGCCCATCCTGTTCTGGGGGGTATTCTGAGCAGGCTGGCTCCGTCTCATTAGACCCAGGATGCATATATAATCCTGGTCCAGGTTAATCAATCTAGGATTACTATCACCTGGTCTCATGTTCAAAATTATAATCTATAAAATATTATTTACAATTATTACTAGAATCTATATTTTCCCAACTCCCCCCCTCTTCTCGGTTTTATCCTCACAATAACTTTATGATGTAGTTTCAGCTGGGAGAAAGTTACTAGCCAGGTCACCTTGGGAATTTCACGACAGAATGAGGATTTGAACCTGGTAAAGTGTTAGTCCTGGTCTGATACTTTACTATACTCCAGTCTTGAGTGGGGAGTGAGAGAGAGAGAAAATAGGACTTCAGTGTTTGTTAAGATGGGTGGTGGTGGTAAAAAAAAAAAAGTATGACATACTTTAGAGATTGTCACTAAGAGAGTCCACAGTTCCCCCATAAATATGCATTGATGAGTGGGTTGGGAATCTATCCCTCTGAGCATTTGTTTTAAAATGAGAAGCATTAAGAGTAACTAATCTGTGCTAAGTGATCAGGTGTATGTATCCTTGTGCTAGGCAAGCAGATGTGCACACATGTTTCTGTTTCTCCTGCCTTACATGGTGAGAGAAAAACGCATAACCCTGAATGGTGGGCAGAGGTGGGGAGGTTCCCTGGTGGTCTAGTGGTTAGGATTTGGCCCTCTCATTGTCACGGCCTGGGTTCGATTCCCATTTAGGAAACATCTTCAGTGGATGGAGCCATAGCTAGACCACATGCTTTGCGTGCAGAAGGTCTCCAGATAGAGCTGGGAGAGGTTGCCCATCTTGTTCTACCCTAGAGAGTCGCTGCCACTCAGTGCTGACAGTACTGAACGAGATGGACTCAATGATTGGACTTCATATAAGGCTGCTTCATATGAGTAGGGAGAGGCCAGACATCTGACAAGTCTACCAATGGAGGGGAGGCTGTCACACGGCCCTCTAAGTCTACATAGACTTTGCACCATGGGCTTTACATCTGTTGAGTTTAGGGCTGAGGGACAAAAACTGGGTGCCAGATTGCTCTAAATATTTGAGTGTGGTGATGCTTGGGAATCTGAAATGTTTTGTTAAAATGTGTGCAGGGCAGGCACTCAGGATGCCTCTAGGAATTTGTTTTGGAGGAATTTTATCTTTATGGGACAAATGAGTTACGCAGGTTCACATACCGTAGAGAGGAGACTTTGGTTTTCAAAAAGCTCGCAGTTTGGGCTGGCCTTCCCTAAGCTGGCACCCTTCAGATGTGTTGAACTACAACCCCCATCAGCTCCAGCCAGCATGACCATACTGCCTGGGGCTGATGGGAGTTGTAGCCCAACACATCTGGAGGGTGCCAGCTTGGGGAAGGATGGACCCTAGGCATATTGTAAAATTAGCAGATCTACCGCCAACTGCCACCGCAGGGCTGTTGAAGAGCCATCTTGCCCTGAGGGGAAGTGAGAAGAGGCAGAAACATCATGCTCAGCAACCACTGTCCAGTTCCTGCTGGTGTTCCTGCCAAGATGGCCCCTCCTGCCTCCAACTGGGAGAACTTGGTTTAAGAATGCAACTTGAAAAGATGAGGCTGTCAAAAAAAAAGTCCCCTCCATGGCTTGTCTGTTATGCTTTATTGTATGTTTTTTTTATTTTGATAGTTTTATGTAATATGAAAACCTAAATAAATTAAAGTGGAGGCTTGCTTGCTTGAATAATGCTCCATACACCCCCACAGTATTTGTTCATTGCCTTTCCACAAAAATGTATTCAAGGGGATTTAGAACAGTGAAAATAACCAACAGTGCAATCGTATGCACATCTCTTCAGAAGAAAGCCCCACTGAGTTCAGTGGGGCTTACTCCTAGGAATGTATTATAAGATTGCAGCCTAAAGGCTCTAGTCTAGCCTTCGCTCTGACATGCTTGTGTTCTGTGTGCAGGATCTTTGTGTGTGTGTGTGTGTGTAAGCGTTCAAATGTGAGAGCCCCACCTGCAGTCTGAAGTGGTACAGTCCACAAACAGGTGTCCCAACTCATCTACTGTTTGGGAAAACTAGGCCAGAGTTGTGAATCTGTGCAATAGCGCTGGTGGGTGTAACTTGTAAAGTATAGCATGTTTCCTAGGGTTGGATCCAGTATCTGCCACCTGCGAGAGAAAAGGCTCCAATTGTGGAAGGTCCCTCCGCCTGATCTTTTGGGATCCCCCTCCCCCAATATTACAGTTCACCCCATTCAGCAGGGTGTCCTGATTCTCTGTGTAGCATTTTCAGGGGTTTGAAGGGTCTGTTTTAGAAAGGAGGGGCCGGGGAAGTCCACTTGATCCAGGCTCATCTGGATTCAACCCATAGTGATCAGAACCATGCATTCATCCTGTTAGCTTCTCTTGTCTCTTTCCTCCCTCCCCCAGTTGTCTCCCCTTGTGCTTGAAATATGAATTGTAAGCTCCTTGGGGCAGGGAGCTCTTTGTTTTTTTGCTTATGTTGCTCAGTAATGCATCTTGCACATTGAGGGTCTATATAGAGACCTGCTATGGATTTATAACCAATCCTTATTGATTTATTGCCCAAGGAAACTCTACAGATTTCAGAGGATTTGGGGATGCATTTTCTATTCACATGAGCTCCAGCAAAGCCTTTTTTGGTTTTGGCATTTATACACCACCTTTCTATAAAATATCCAAGGCGGCTTCCATCCAAGAGTAAAATAATATGTAATACTACAAACCAAGGTATCAAGAAAACAATCTTAAAAATACTAAATGGCAGTAAAATAGCGTCTTTGCTGCCCATCTAAAAGTGAGCAGGTAGACCTCCATTGAAAAGGTATTCAAAATCTTGGGTGCCACAACTGAAAAAGCCCTGGAAGGGCCTTGGAATACAACTAGAGTTCGCAGTTAGACTACTGGGCCTCACTGTTATGCTGCATGAACTGCACACATTTTTTGCCACATCTGTTTAAAAAGTCATATATGCTGACAAGTAACAAAAGGTTCCATTGAAACAGAACTCCATTGTTCTGTGCTGGTTAATATTTTAACAATGCTCTCTTAGCAAGGAGCTTTGCTAGTTTTTAATAATGGTTAATCATTTGTACAAACCATCACATGTGGCTTTGATCAGTAGCAAAGCCAGTATTTGTGGTCTCCTCCCTGAGACTTCTGGCTTATACAGAGGATTTGGGGAAGGAGTGGCAAATGTACTAAGAGACTCTCATGCTGCCTTCTGCCTGCTCCAAGAACCTCTGCCTACTGCCCAAATTCCCCACATATGCCAAGCAGCTCAGGAGCATGGAGGGGAAGTTTTGTGTCACACTGAGCTTTGGAGCTGGCAGAAGCTTCTACCGGCTCCAAAGCTCAGCACCTCAGTCAGCCTTGGGAATATCTTCTATACGTAGAAGACCTGCAACAGCTGAGAGTGCACTTCTCAACTCTCTTCCTCCTCTTGCCCGCTGTTTCTCTGCCCACATGCTGCTGCCTGTTTCAGTGATACCCACATGCTGCATCTGCCCACCAGTGTGAAAGGAACTATGCCCACAAGCGCCTGTATCTGCCACCTGCTTCAGTGAGAAAGAGGGACCAGCTGTTGTGACCTCTTGTTGATGCTGCCGGGCTGAAGGAGAAGGGCTGGTCATTGTCCCTCTTCCTGATGCTGCTTAGCTGAAGGAGAGAGACAGGCCATTGTGACCGCCTGCTAATGCTGCCTGGCTGCAGGAGAGAGAAAGTGGCCTATCTGCAGCAGTTTGAGTCAGGTTTCGACAGGGATGAGGACCCCAGGTTTTTGATTTCTATTTTTTTAATAATTATTTTTATTGATTTTTAACAAATAGAATATTAATAAACAATAAGACAACTTGGGAATAATTCACTACCATCTGTCATCAATATCCTACGTTACAATACAGAGATTGCCTCACCTATACTCTGTTCATTTATCCTACTACATTCATATCCTGGTATCCTAACAAATCTTTCCATAATTGACCATGAGTCTGTGGTGGTTTTAATGTTTCCTTTTGCCTAATCATATATGTTATAAATTGATGCCAAGTTGCATAGAAGTCTTGTTTATAGTTAATGTTCCTAGTTGCTCTTTTGACTTGGGTTAGCTTTTCCATAAGAGTGATTGACTAAACTCTGAGGTACCATTGCTGTAATGTGGGTTTGTTGGTTTGTTTCCAGCTGTCTGCAATTTCCATCCCTGCTGTTGCCCATAAGAAAGTCGGTAGTTCTTTGTTTCATCGTTTGTTGTCAGCTTTGTCATATGGACCCCAGGTTTTCTGACAAGCTCCTGTCCTGGTCAGGATGCCCAGCAGCATACATCAGATCCCCTCCCCTGAAAACTCGGGGAAAGTTGCTCGTGTTGCACTAAGCTCTGAAGCCAGCAGAATGCAATGTGAGAAGCATATTTGTGGAGGCCTGGCACAAACCCATAGCGGTCTGTTAAATATTGACTAGCCGAAGTAGTTGAAAGAGTGTGGTAACAAAACAAAGGTCGTTTAATTGAGTTATAGTATAGTTCTGAAATACCAGTTGCTGCATCAGGGTATTATATAGATGAGGAGTGTGCAAGAAGTAATGTTTTAGTTTTCTAATTTACTTTTTACTTTGGTCTGTGTTTTAGTTTTCCATTGTTCTCTATGGGAATGTCTACACACCTTCCCAAATTGGCACTCAAATACTCTCTCACTCCCAAGAAGTGGCTCTTCAGTGGCTCCCATTCATTAGAGAAATTATTGGCAGGCAGAGATAGCACAGAGAGAGCCTTACTGCTGGTAACCAGCAGGAGTTAGAGGCAGCCATCCCAGGTCTTGGAAAGCATTGGTGGATAGTTGTGCCTCCCTCCCTCCTTGAGGAGGGGGAATCCTGCATTTGAGAGGATGGGAGAGAGTAAGACAGGGCAGTTAAGAAATTCTGGTCTGTTCAGGGATGCAAAGGGCAGTTTTCCCATAAAAGTGGCTGGCAAAATGTAAACGCTGGGGGTGGGGGGTAGTGTCCCTTTCTTTCAGCCAGGCAGCACCAGCAGGAGGTCACAGTGGTCAGTCTCATTGAAGCAGTCTGCAAAAGCAGGCATATGTGGGCACAGTCTCTTTCTCATTGAGGTGGGCATATGCGGGAGTATGTGGGGAAAGTATCTCTCATATTGAAGTGGGCAGAGTCTGTGTGTGGGCACAGTGGCCTCTGTGTGGGCAGAGCAGCAGCAGGCAAAGGGAGGTGGAGACATGGCAGGCAGGCACCCAGCTGTTTCAGGGCTTCTCCTTATAGAAAGTATCCCATGGTGGATTGGGATCAAAAGAGGAAGAGATAATAGAGGCAGAGGCAGGAGTATTTGCTCCACCCCAGAAATAAGAGGGTGGCAACTTTCAGAGTATGTCATAGCTGGTCATAATTTGAAATTTAAAGTGGAAATGATTGGGAAGAGCTCTACCACTTAATCAGTAAAAATGCCAGTACATCTGCATATTTCCAATAACTTTACTTTTTGAAATATCAAAGGAAGTATGGAATAGCTTTTGTTTATCAAAGTATAAGTTATCACCTTGTTAGAAGGAATGGTATTGTTTAATTTCTTCTTTTCATTCCCTGTTATAGTCACACATCAATTACAGAATTGGCACAGAGTTAAGCAGTTATGCTCTTAACACTCAGTCCTACTTATTAACGTTTGTTCCTACCAACTAAAATTGGCCTCAACTCATTATGAACTAATTATTTAGTTGATTGATCTGAAGATTTAAAATGATGAAAGGATGCAGCCCTCAGTATATTGCATTGTCCTGTGATCTGCTTTATGTGATTCTGTCTTTCCTATTTCCTCTGAAGTTGCAGTGTCCAGCAGTGGGATTCAGATGAGCCAATCCCACAGTCAGAGTTGCTAGCAGGAGTAGCTGGCAAGGATGGGCTCCTGTGTCTCTTGTCCGACCGGATAGACAAGGAAGTCCTGGATGCCGCAGGTGAGTGCACAGAGGGGAAATACATGGAATGGAACACAGAAAAAAGGAAGTGCCTTATGCTGAGTCACAGCCTTGGTCCATCTAGCCCAGTATTGTTGACACTGACTGGCATTGGCTCTCCAGGGTTTCAGGCAGGAATTTTCCAGCCCTGCCTAGAGATGCCTGGGATCGAACCTGCAACTTTCTGCATGCAGAGCAGGTGCTGTATCATTGAGCTGTGGTCCTTTCCGCTGCAACAGGCAAATGGCCTGCAACTTGTCTGGATCATGATGATGTGGCGCATGTAAGAATGCACTGTAGAAATGTCAATAGGCCCAGTGTCAGCCAGCCCATGTTACAGTGGCAGGCAGGGTTTCTGGCTGCTTCTGGATACTGATGTGACTGCACCCTACTGCTGCCTCTGCGTGAGGCTGACATTAGTTTCTAGTGCCTTGTTTGTTTAAGAGGGGAAGCCACAATAAATTCCTGGGACTGGAACCAACTCCAGCTTCATTCTTCTTATCTTTTTCCTTCTGTGAAGGCTGGCATCCAGCTCTGTGGAATTATCTAGCCAGATAGGCTGTAGACTGAAAAAATTCCTTGAGCCAAACATGCTGCTAAATCCCTTGTTTTTATGTTGCATTTAATCTCTGTGTTTCTTCTTTACCCATCCCACAAAGAAAGAAATTATGAGCTTGGTAGTTTAAAACTCCCATCTACCATAATGTCGGAGACTTCCTAGAGATTTAAAAGCCTACCCATGCCCCATTGTGTTAGGTGCTGTAGAGGCGCAGAGAGAAAATTATTTAATTTTTACTTATGAGCTTTACTGTTCGCATGTGGAAAGAGGCAACGGCTGTTCTGACTCCTTTTCCCGAGTGAGTGCGGTTTGGGCACACTCTGATGTAGATGAAATCAATTAATAGTCAATCTGTTCTTAAGTTACCAGCCCTATGCAGAGCATCTACGTGTGGTGAACTAAGAAATGCAGGTTGCTTACCTGTAACTGTAGTTCTTCGAGTGGTCATCTGTGCATTCACGCATATGGGCTCTGCGCCTGTGCTGAGTCTCATTCGGGAAGCTGAGGAATATTTTTGGCGGGAACCCTCCCCTACCGTCTACTGTGCATGTCCTAGGGGGTTCCCGCCCATTCCTTCAGTTCCTTGAGACCGCCTAAAGTGGCCTCGGACCTGAGGGAAACCAATCACGCCTCGGTACCAACAACGAATTTGACATTGACACCAAAGCGGGGACGGTGGGAGGGTTGTGTGAATGCACAGATGACCACTCGAAGAACTACAGTTATAGGTAAGCAACCTGCATTTCTTCTTCGTGGTCTCTGTGCATCACATATATGGGCGATTAACAAGCTCACTTACCCAGTGGTGGGTAGGTGTCTTATGCCAACACTGATGACAGAACAGCTCACCCAAACACACAGTTGGAAAGTGCCATGACATTGTGTTTGTAGTGCTTCACAAACGTTGACAGTTTCAACCAAGTCGCTGTTCTGCATAAGTCTTTTGTGGAAGCTGTAGACGTGGCTACTCTTTGAGTAGAATGTGCTCCAATGTGAGATGGGTGCTCCAGCTCAGACAACTCATAAGCCAGACCAATGGTTTGCACGATCCATGAAGCTAGTCTTTGGGAGGATACAGGAGAATCCTTCTTGGAGCCCCCATAACAAATGAAAAGGTGCTGCATGATACGGAATGGTGCTGTCCTGGAGATGTAAAAGGCCAATGCCCTCTTGACATCAAGAGCATGCGACTTTCTCTCCAGGTCAGAAGAGGGGTCTGGGAAGAAAGCTTGTTAACAATATGGTTTGGTTGATGTGGAAATCAGAGACCACTTTCGGCAGAAAGTCAATGTCCAGTCTCAGGTCAACCTTGTCCTTGTAGAAGATCATGTAGGAATGATCCACTGGTAAGGCACAGATTTCACTTACACATCGAGAGGACGTGATAGTGACCAAAAATGCAACTTTCCACGATAGCAGGTGAAGGTCTTTCATGGCCAGAGGCTCAAAGGGCTTTGAGAGAAGGACATGCAAGACAACAGAGAGACTCCATTGAGGAACCAGAGTTCAAACCAGAGGAGTCAAGTTCTTTAGACCTCACAGGAACTGATGAGCAGTAGGGTGAGTAAAAGGGAAAAACCTTGAACTGGTCCTCTGTAACAGGAAAGAGCCGCCAAATAAACTATTATGGATGAAAGTTTTAAACCTTTTTGAAACAAACTATGCAGAAAGAAAAGAACATTCTTAACCGATGCTTGAAGAGGATCAGATGCATGAAGATTAGCAAAGGTCAGAAAAGATTACTACTTTGCAGCATAGGATGGATGGGTAGCCGCATCCAGGACTGCCTGAACTCTGAGTTGAACTTGAGGGAAAACATTCACTGTCAAATCCTCCAAGCCATTAGCTTCAGAGTGTTGAGACAGGGGTGATGAATCCTGCCCTGGTCCTGAAAGATTAGATCTGGAACTTGCGGATGGTGCAAAAACGGTCTTCCTGACAGACACAGTAGGGTTGGAAACCATGACTGCCTTGGCCACCAAGGAGCAATTAGAATGCAGTCCGTCTTGCCATGTGCTATCTTCTGGAGTACCTTGGAGAGGAGGGGAAACGGTGGGAACAGATTAAAAAAGTTCCCCTCGCCACTGTAACACATCGCCCAAAGAAGATTGACCGCTCCCAACTCTCTTTCAGAAGTCGGGGCACACGACATTCGCTGGGGTCATGAACAAATCCGTTGAGGGACGGCCCCAGTCCAGAAAGAGACAATCCAAAATGCAAGCCAACATCTGCCACTCATGAGTCGACTGGTATGCTGGACTTAGGGCGTCTGCCAAAATATTGTCTTGTCCAGCAATGTGAAGAGAACTAAAAAAGATGCCCCGTTGAATTACCTATTGGAAGATGTCCAGGGTGAGATCCACAAGTCTGGAAGAGTGCCTCCCGCCTTGCTTCCGGATGTGCCACAAGACCGTCGTATTGTTAGTCAGGAGTCGTACATGTCGACCTTGAAGGTAAAGTTCAAAACACATTGCTTTCCAAGCTGCAAGAAACTCTAGGAAGTTTATGTGGCACTCCCTTTCTTTTGCCGACCAGAGGCCCTGAGTCCGCAACAGACTACAGTGGGTTCCCCATCTGGACAGAGAAGCATCTGTCATCAGGATTCATGTAGGAGACACGAAAGGCTTCCCTTGGTTCAAATTGTGCAGCTGCATCCACCAGCGCAGGGATGTCAACATTTCGTCCGGGATTGTGAGATGACAACACCAAGCATCCAAAGTGGAATTGATGTTTCGGAGCAACCAGTTCTGCAGTGGTCGCATTCATAGCCACCATGTGACCCAGTAGAACTTGAATGGTGCGGACAGTGACCTGGCAGTGAAGGAAGACAGTCTCTGTGAGAGTGACTAGCTGATCCTGCCGGTTTTGAGGGAGGTAAGAACGTGCAGCTGTCGAATCTAGTAGTGCTCCTATAAACTGGAGACGTTGAGTAGGTTCCGAAGTTGATTTTTCTCTGTTGACATAAAGGCCCAGCGCACCCAGAAGGTCCAGAACAATCCCAATGGCATGGTAAAGATCCCTTTTGGAGTCCGATACAAGGAGCCAGTCGTCCAGGTAAAGATAAACCTCGATTCCCTGTAGTCTCAGATATGCGCACATGACCGCCATACACTTTGTAAAAACTCTCGGGGTGGTCACCAGACTGAAGGGCAGGACCTGAAACTGGAACATGTCAGTGCTGATGATGAAACGCAGGTGCCGGTGGTGAGCGTCTACAATCACTATATGAAAATACGCATCCTTCAGGTCTATGGCAACAAACCAAACATTATTTCAAAGAAGAGGGAGAATCATAGCCAATGTGATCATTCTGAACCTTCTGGGGGTTATGAACTTGTTTTAAGTCCCTTAAGTCCATGATGGGATGGAGACCTCCATCCTGCTTTGCTACGGTGAAACAGTGAGAAAAGAAGCTGTCTTCCAGCTGGAATGGAAGGACTCTCTGGATAGTTCCCTTTTGAAGCAGGGTGGATGTCTCCAGAAGGAGGGATTGTAATGATGGAGTAACGCCAACAGTCCCTGTGGGGGAATGCTTTGAAATTCTATCACGTAACCCTGAGCAATTATATCTAGCACCCAGGTGTCCAATGTTATTACCTTCCAGGTTGGCAGGAAACATGCCAGAATGGATCCTAACAGAGGCCGACTGGAGAGGTCGGGGGCGATAAACGTCGGGAAGTCAAAGGCAACGCTTTGAAGATGACTCAGGCCTGCCACAACCCTGATGGAACTTTGAAGACGGATTGGTCTGCTTTTTCTGCTGTTGGGTGGGCTGGTAGTGTTGGTATCAGTCAAACTGCTGTTTGGTCACATGTGGTTGAGGCCGAAACCACTTGCGGCTTCTGAATTGGTACTGCGTGGGTTGAGGACTCAGGCCCATCTTACAGGCGGTTGCCTTCGCTTTCTGTACAGAGTCCATTTGCTTGTCTGTTTTCGAGTTAAAGAGCCTTTCGCCGTCAAAGGGCAAATCCTCTATTTGGGACCTTGGTTCAGGAGTCTAGCCCGCAGTCCTTAGCCAAGCATGCCCCCTGAGGGCGATGGCGCCAACCATTGACTTGGCGCTACAATCTGCCTCATGCCAAGAGCTATTAATTTGCTGTCTTGACAGCTTGACAGCCTCAGTATGGAAGAGCATGGTGAGGTCCTTTTGGTCCTCTGAGAGGCAGGCACAAAGGGAGTCCATTTTTCCCACAGGAATAGCTGGTATCTGGCCATCATAGCCTGATAATTGGCCACACAGAGTCCAGGGCAACAGAGGAATACATTCTCCTACCCAAAAGAGATAGCCTTCTCCCTTCCTTGTCAACAGGTGATGCATGAAGTTTCTGCGACCGTCCCTGGGATGATTCCACGACAATGGAGTTGGGTCATGGGTGTAAATACAAGAATGCCGCATCCTTCTCCTGCACCCTATACTCAAGGCACTTAGATATTGGGGCCATGGAAGATGGAGCCTTCCAGGACTGATAAACGGTCTGAAGAAGGGGCGGGAGGAAAGGTCCCGCAACCGGTTTTGACGAGTTGGTATGGACTGCATCGAAGATGGGGTCCTGAACGTGCTCCTCTGGCTGCTGTACTTCAATGCCCAAAGAATGGGCCATCCTGCTGATTTGCTCAACAAAGTTGAACATGCCCTCTGAAGGGGAGGCTCCCTCCTGGGATCCCACAACATAATCTGGAGATGGGTTGGAAGGTGGGATACAGGAGTATAAATGTGAATCCGACTGGTAATCATCAGCTGATTCATGATGCGAGGCTGCTCATGGCAAGGGGTTGGGACGCTGGAATCAAGTGAGTTGGTTTAGGTGGCTCCAACTGACACCACAGCAATGAAGAGGAACGAGGTGGCACAAGTGGAGGCACAAGGAACTCATCTCTTGCGGGAGGATGAGAAACAGTTTCCAATGCCTGCAGCAGATACCGAGGTAAAGCTGCTCCCACATATCTGGAGCGGTCAACGAAGTACTCTCAGTCCTGAAGAGTACGCCGGTCTTCAAAATGGCAAAGGTGTTGTGGAGGGCAAGACTGCTCTGAACCCCTCTCCCAGCCACCATGTGGAGACCTTGACTTCTCCCTATAGTGGTAGTTGAAGTGGTGATCCCCATAGGGGGAATGACACAGCCAGGATGAAATCGATGCTCTCAGTCCCGAGGAGGAGATGAGATACAGCAACGTGAGGCTTCCTGCCTCATTGGTGATTGACGATGTCCAGATGGAGAAATCTCTCGATCCCAAGAGGGTAGTGGAGGGGAAAAATCCAAGATTTCACCCTCAGACACTGTCAACACCGGCTTGATGACTGGAGCGATCAGTACCGATGACAATACACAAATTGCTGAATCCAGCAAAGCGGGAGGTGCCGGAATCTTCAGTTTGGAAGATTTTTCAGCAGCGTTCTTTTTCTTCTGTTTTTTAAGGCCATTCGATCCTGACGTTGGAATCTTTGCATTTTTGGTGATCTTTCTCGCGACCAAGAGTGCTAAGGAGTGCCCCAGAGTCAGAGGATCAGCCCCTTCGACACAAGTTGTTGGGTGAGGGGGCATCGACTTAGACGAAGACATAGTTGCCCCTGCTTTGTCTTTTGCAGAAGACCCTGCAGGGTTCCTTGGATCTGTAGCCAGTAACGCTCTTCTCCACAGCTCTGCCTTAAGCCTGTCCGATCTGTTCTTTCATGCCTGTTTAGTAAACGATTGGGACAGGGAGCAGGAATCAGGTAAATGGCCTTCACCCAAACAAAAAAGGCAGAGGGAGTGAGGGTCAGTGGGGGGCAGCTTACTCCCACACTTGACACACTAATGAAAAGGTGCCTTTGTAGCCATAAGTGACACTGCAGCCGCAGTCGACAGACGGATGAACAACAAAGGGATTTTTTTTTTTTTAGTGGAATGGTGATGAAGACAGGGGAGAATACAGGAATAACAAGAAAAAACAGTGTCCTCAGCAGTAGCAGAAGAAAAAACACTGCAATTCTCTTTCCCACAGAGAGGAAGCTCCGAATGGACTATCCACTATGGCGGTCAAAAGGGAACGGGTGGGAACCCCCTAGGACATGCACAGTGGATGGTAGGGGAGGGTTCCCGCCAAAAACGTTCCTCAGCTATAGAAGCTTCCCGAATGAGACTCAGCGCAGGCACAGAATCCATACATGTGATGCGCAGAGACCACGAAGAACCTGCAGTGCTCCTGCCCCTGATCCTGCGTGATGTCCCTGTGTTGGCCATCAAAAGAACATAATGTAAGAAGAGCTGTGGTGGATCAGACCAGAGGCCTATCTAGTGGCCAACCAGATGCGTATGGCAAAGGCCATAGCAGCTCATGACCACAACAACACCCTCATGTTTGTGCACGGAGCAGACCTGCGTATGCCGGATCTGTGCAATCTGAACTGTCCAATTTTGAGGGGTAACTATTGTGAAGATCGAGGAACATAGGATGCTGCCTTATACTGCGTCAGACTATTGGTCCATCTAGCCCAATATTGTCGACACTGACTGGCAGCACCGGCTTTCCGGGGTTTCAGGCCAGATTCTTTCCTAGCCCTACCTGCAGATGCCAGGGATTGAACCTGGGACCTTCTGCATGCAAAGCAGGTGCTCAACCGTTGAGCTACAGTGCCTCCACAATGTAAGTTATGCTCTTTGCATACATGTCCCTATCCGAATGTGGCATCTAGTACATAGGCTTGAAATTGTAGCAGATTTTATGAAAAATATGGTTAGTTGAGCAGTTAATAATTTTTTAAAAAAGTAATCGGGTTCAGCTTTAAAGTAACTAAACAGTTAATTGGTTCAGTTTGAATACATTTACCTATTGCAGAAGCTTAGTGAAGGTTTATAGTTTGCTAGCTTTGGGTACAAGGCAGAGGAAAGCCATCTTTAAGTTCCATTTTCATCTAGCAAAAGGAGGATGAGGCGACCTGTGTGGCCCGCATGGAAGTGGGGCATTCCAGAATCCACCTCCTAGTAATACTTGCTTGTTGTCACTCTGCTAATTGATCTGGGTGTGTGAATTTTAATCTGCAACACAAGGTTCGGTTGAGCAAATGAACTGAAGCCTGCAGCCCTGATTAGCTAAAAGGCTTGATTTTCATTCGTGGTTTAACCATTTTAGGGCGCAAGCCTATGCATGTTTAGAGAGAAAAAAGTCCTACAATTCCCAGCATACAGTTCGGTAAAATGAGTACCCAGCTTGTGGGGGGAAAAGGTAGTTAGGACTGGGGAAGGCAGTGGCAAACCACCCCACTATACAGTCTGCCAGGAAAACACCGAGGAAAAACGGTGTCCTTCTAGGGCTCAGTAATGACTCGGTGCTTGCACAAGAGGAACCTTTCCTTTCCTATCTGTCCAAACATGCATAGGATAGTGCCCTTAATTGCTGTCTTTCTAACATGAAGTTGTGAAACCTCATCAGAGTATTATGCCCCTCATTTCTGTGTTTTTTTAGTGACCAGACAGAAACTTCAAGAAAAGCTATTGCTGCCAACTTCATTTTTTTAAATATTTTTAGCAGTTGTGAGGAGTCTTGGTATTTGATTTGGTGATGAGGCTAATAAGATCTCTCCACTGCCTTTTCTTTCACAGGTATGTGTTTTCCTCTTAATGACTATTGTTTTGAGTGTGTGGTCTTCATCTTTTGCAGGGCCAAACCTTAAAGTAATCAGTACGTTGTCTGTAGGATATGACCACCTTGCTATTGCTGAAATAAAGAAACGGTAAGGCTTGCATCTAGGGATGTTGGAAAAATCAGCAATGAATTCAAATAAGTTTGGATTTCTATGAATCCGACCTGCGGATTCCGCAGCAGACTGGCTTTTTCTCAGTTGTGCGGACTTGTGGACCAGTTTGTTCACGGGGGGCGGGGGGTTTCACAAATTCATATTTGCACTAAAGTGCATTACAACAAGTGCACATTAGCGCTAATGCACATGTGGAACAAAATTCTTGTACATTGTAAAAATAATCTGCTTCCATCAATGAGTAGATGATGGGATGAAAGATGTCTGACAGTCAGCAAAATACAGATGGTATGGATTTAACACAATCCATACATCCCTACTTGCATCTTTTGCAGGGAAGTTCATAGGATCAAACTATATATTACACTGACGGGAAAAGCAGTTTGGGGACAGAGTTGTATGGAAGGGCTAAGCACACCAGGCCAGTGTGCGTGCCCCCTTAACCACACAGTGTCTCCACTGAAAATTGCTCCTTTCATGGCTGCTTTTCTCCTGAAAAATCAGCTAGTGGGATTTAAATACATGCATTTGTTTATAATGTGTAGTTTGGCCCCCTATTCCTTAAGAGAAAGGCTGCTTTCATACGAACCTCTCCATATCCATAGTAGAGGGGTGGACAACAGGTGTTTCAGATGTTTTCGCCTGCACCTCCCAATATCATTGGTTATGTTGGTTAGGACTGATGGGAGTTTTAGGCCAAAACATCTGGAGGGCCACAAGTTGCCCACCTCTGGTAGATCATTAGATGAGGCTTGGCTTCAAGTGACTTGGGTTTCTGAGATAGTTGCAAGAATTCGGGCCTTTTTAAGTGATGGTTCATTTGCTATTGAAGCTCTATTGGCTTTTAGGAGGCTGGTAATTTTTTTCCCAATAAAGTCTTCAGGGGAGTTAGCTAGTGGATAATACCATTAGTTTGACATTTGTGCGTCCCCTCTTAATGGCTCAGCTTGGGCATTACACCAAACTATGGTTAAGACAGCTTTTCCGTACTTTGGTGTAATGTGTGGATTGACAAATCATGGTTTATGATTGATTGGCAAGTCAGAATTGGAAATCATGGTTTGGAATGCATTTGCAAACCATGATTTGTGCTAATTGTGGTTTGCCTTGAATTGGCAAACCACAGTTCAGCCATCACTCTGTTTCCAGAGGTTGCAGCCTCATGAAGACAAGAACAAACTGAATGCTGAGAGAGGGTTGAAAATGAAAGTAGGCAATCAGATCATGGTTAACTATGAATCTAAACTATGGCTAGTGCATAACATTATTGGGCTTATTTGGTCCCTGATTAATAGTTCTAATTTAATAGTTTAAAATTGGTTTGATTGTACTTTATTATTTTATGTAAATCAAAAGGAAGGGTAGAAATAAATAAACCCTGTTTATTATTCTCTTCACACTACAGTGGCCTATCTGTAGGCCAGTTCACACACTCGGTCAAAGAGCTCCCCACCCCCACCCCACCCCCGGCCATCAATATCCCGTTTATCTTACCAAATAAAGCCTTTTGCTGGTACTCCATGGATAAGCTTATACACTTATAGGCTCAATTGGCGAGATTGTTCCCACACTTTTTTGGAGGGGGAAGAATCCTGCCAATCTGGCTTACAAGCCCTGTATGGTTGAAGTATTTCTGCGTCCCCTTGCCTTAGAAATACTTGCATCAAAGGATAAAGTAGAGAGGAGGAGGACCGTGTAAGTCGCCTAGCTGTGAGTGCTGAAGGACCTGGATCCTGTTCCTCTGCCGGCTTTCTGGTGATCTGAGTACGTGCCTGGGAGAGAGGATATTGGGCCAGCTGGGGGGACCTGAAGGGGGGCCAGTCAGTGTAGTGATGGGTAGAGGGAGATATGGCGTTGTGAAGAGGACTTGCCAGGTAAGGGGAACATGGCCCAAACAGTTAATGGCCCTGCCGTGTTCTGGTCCTTGCCACACCTGCAAGTTTGGTAGTTGCCCTATCAGCCTGCCTTCAGGTCTCCAGATGCTGCTTTTAAATGCCAGATAGGTTCAGAATAAGCCCCCCCCCCATCTATGACTTAATAATGGATGAGGCAGCTGATCTGGCATGTATAACCAAGACCTGGGTGGGTGAGCAGGGAGGAGTCAGTCTCTCCGAGCTATGCCCATTGGGGTACTTGGTCCAGCATCAGGGAAGGCTTGAGAGCTGGGGAGGGGGCGTTGCTGTGGTCTATAGGAATTCCATCTCCCTCTGCAGGCTCCCTGTCCATGTGACTACTGGTCTGGAGTGTTTGTGCCTTGTGTTGGGTCAGCGGGACAGATTAGGGATTCTGTTGGTCTACCGCCCACCCCACTGCTCAACAGACTCCCTAGGCGAGCTGACAGAGATGGTCTCGGGTGTGCTGCTGAGATCCCCCAGACTGTTGGTTCTGGGGGATGTCAACATTCACCCTGAAGGCACCTCGTCTGGGGCGGCTCAGGATTTCATGGCCTCCAGGACAGCCATGGGGCTGTCCCAACATGTCATTGGCCCAACACACGTAGCAGGACATACTCTAGACCTGGTTTTCTCAACTAGACATGGAGATGGTGATCTGAAGGTGGGGAACTTTGCATCAGTCCCTTTGTCATGGTCAGATCACTGCCTGCTGAGGTTTAGACTTACAGCAGCTTTTCCCCTCTGCAAGGGTAGGGGACCTATTAAGATGGTCCGCCCCTGGAGGCTAATGGATCCAGATGGTTTCCAGAGGGTTCTGTGGGTTTTCCGGCTGATATGGCTGGTGCGTCTGTCAAAACCCTGGTCGACCTGTGGAATGCAGAAATGACCTGGGCGGTTGACATGATTGCTCCAGAGCACCCTCTCTAGAGTAGAGCTTGTACAGCTCCATGGCATACCCCGGAGCTGAGAGTGATGAAACAAAATAGGAGACGGCTTGAGTGTAGGTGGAGAAAAACTCCTAGTGGATGCAGTTGAACCCTGGTGCGTACCTATGGCTAGGTATATTCAAAAGCAGTGAGAGCAGCAAGGAAAAAATATTTCACTCCCTCTATTCAGTTGTCCATATGCCGCCCAGCAGAGGTTTTTAGGGTTGTCCGGGGCCTTTTACATTCTGTCCCTAAGGACGCTATGGAACCATCTGAGGCCCGCTGTAATGCACTGGCTAGGCACTTCCAGAATAAAATCTCTTGCATCTGCAGGACTTAGATTCCAGTATTACTGCAGGTGAATCTGGTGAGATATCCAGAGCACAGCCTTGTCCAGTTTTCTTGAATGAGTTTCAGTTGCTACAGCTCAAGGACAAGGAAATGCTTGGACAGGTTTGTGCAACCACTTCCATATTGGATCCGTGCCCCTCTTGGCTAATAAAAATCAGCAGGGCGGGAACAGCCAGCTGGCCTAGGGAGGTGATTAATGCCTCCTTGAGAGAAGGAGTGGTTCCGGGCCGCCTGAAAGAGGCAGTGGTGAAACCACTCCTGAAGAAATAGCTCCCTATACCTGGAAAACCTTAATAATTCTAGGCTGGTTGCAAATGTTCCATTCCTGGGCAAGGTCCTTGAGTGAGTGGTCGCCAACCAGGTCCAGGCACTCTTGGATGAGACCGATTATCTGGATCTATTTCAGTCGGGGTTCAAGCCAGGTTTTGGCACAGAAACAGCCTTGTTTGCCCTGTATGATGACCTATGTCAGGAGAAAGACAGAGGGAGTGTAACCCTGTTGATTTTCCTTGATCTCTCAGTGGCTTTCGATACCATCGACCATGGTATCCTTCTGGGACGGCTCTCTGAGCTGGGAGTGGGAGGCACTTCATTGCAGTGGTTTCACTCCTACTTGGAGGGTCGGCTCCAGAAGGTAGTGCTTGGGGAACACTGCTCAGCCCCACGGATTCTCCAATACAGGGTTCCACAAGGGCCAGTTATGTCCCCCATGCTGTTCAACATCTACATGAAACCGTTGAGTGCGGCCATCCAGAGTTTTGGAGTGCGTTGTCATCAGTATGCTGATGACACACAGCTCTATTTCTCCTTTTCATCTTCTTCAGGTGAGGCTGTGGATGTGCGGGATCAGTGCCTGTCTGTGATAATGGACTGGATGAGGGCTAATAAACTGAAACTCAATCCAGACAAGACTGAGATGCTGTTGGTGGGTGGTTCTGCTGACTGGATGGAGGGTGTTCAACCTGTTCTGGATGAGGTTGCACTCTCCCTGGAGGAGCAGGTCCATAGCTTGGGGGCCCTCCTGGAACTATCTTTGTCACTTGAGGCTCAGGTGGCCTCAGTGGCACGGAGTGCCTTCTACCAACTTTGGTTGGTGTCCCAGGTATGCCTCTATCTGGACAGGGATAACCTGGCTTCAATTGTCTATGCTCTGGTAATCTCCACGTTAGATTACTGCAATGCGCTCTACGTGGCGCGGCCTCTGAAGACGGTTCAGACGCTGCAGCTCGTGCAAAATGCAGCAGCCAGATTGTTAACAGGGACCAGAAGGTTCGAACAATAAGACCAGCTCTGGCCTGTTTGCACTGGCTGCCTGTATGCTTCCGAGCTCAATTCAGGGTGCTGGTTTTAAAATATAAAGCCCTACATGGCTTGGGACCACACTACCTGATGGCATGCCTCTCCCAAAATGCACCTACCCATATGCTATGTTCAGCATCTAAGGTCCTCCTCTGAGTACCTCCTCCAAGGGAAGCTCGGAAAGTGGCAACGAGGGAGAGGGCCTTCTCAGTGGCGGCCCCCCATCTGTGGAACAAGCTCCCCGATGCAGGCCGCCTGATCAACATTATTATCTTTTTGGCACCAGGCACTTGGCAGCACATGATGAGTTTTAATCGGTCCTGGATGTGTCTTTAGTTATGACTGACAGTTCGGAGTTGTTTTTAGTGCTGATCAGGAGTTCACACACAGCCTCCCTTGCTTTTCAAACGAGGTCCTTCAATTAGATTCACTGAAGCAGCAGCTGGGCCTATCTACATAAGGAGGCACACTTGTGAGGGAGCCAGCTCTCCCAGCACGAGGAGCTCCAGTGACAAAGCATCAGCAAACAAGCGAGTTAAGCAACCATGTGAGTTTAGCAACAAGGCGAGGAAGCTGATTGGTGGGAGATTCAGGACAGATAAAAGGAAGTACTTCTTCACACAGTGCATAGTTAAACTATGGAATTCAATTCGGATGGCTTCAAAAGGGGGTTGGATAAATTCCTGGAGGAAAAGTCTATCAGTGGCTACTAATCCTGATGGCTATGTGCTACCTCCAGTACCAGAGACAGTGAACCTATGTACACCAGTTGCTGGGGAACATGGGTGGGAGGGTGCTGTTGCACTCATGCCCTGCTTGTGGGTTCCCAGGCGACAGCTGGTTAGCTGCTGTGTGAACAAAATGCTGGACTAGATGGACCCTTGGTCTGATCCAGCAGGGCTCTTCTTATGTTCTAGTTATATGTTGTTTGTGTGTATTGTCTGTGTGCTTTTATGTAAATGGCTCTTAAACTTTTTATATTGTATTTAATGTTTTAACTTCTGTAAACCACCCAGAGAGCTTCTGCTATGGGGCTGTATAGAAATGTAATAAATAATAATAATAATAATAATTGGGTTCCTTGCAAGAGGGAAAAAGGCAGGATATAAATGTAATAATAAAAATAAAATCTATGTGAGCAAAATGAAGAGATTAAATAAGTGCCTTGTGGATCAAAATACAGAAGAATCTGACTTCCTCTTTTAAATTCTAGTGGAATCCGTGTGGGGTACACGCCAGACATCCTGACAGATGCCACTGCTGAGCTCACAGTAGCTTTGCTCCTAGCAACATCTCGCAGGCTGCCTGAATCGGTGATGGAAGTGAAGAAGTGAGTGTCTGCAATTTAGTTTGGGGAGGTGCATGGCTCCCCATTTCACACCAATTTCAGTGCTCATCATAGCTCATCTTCTAGCCTAATTAGGCATATTGGGGGGAAAGGATAACCTGTGGAACCATTGGTCATGCTGGCTGAGAATTATGGGAGTTGTAATCCAACACATTTTGCGGGCAGAAGGAAGGGCAAAGACCTAGTTCACTCAAAGTGCAAATGCAGTTGTAAATTGGTTGCTGGGCTGTACAGGAGAGGGGCTCACCTGACTGAATGCTCTTCTATGCAAAAGAAATGTTCCATGCACATGGAACACTAGATGTTGGAGAGGTGGCTAGGCTCAGTGCATTCTCTTTGACACCTAGTTTTCTTTGTGCATGGAACATTTCTCTTGTATAGAAGAGCATTCAGCCATACAACCCCTCACCCACAGTCTGAGATGGCACACCCCAGAAGCAATGTTACCACCACAGCTGCTGTTTGTGTCAACCAGGCCTCCGAGACAGAGCTGTAAAGCAGTTCAAATCTCGCTCCTGCTGCAAACTTGGTAGATAGCCATAGATGACCCCGCCCTACGATTCTCTCAGTTTCATCCTTCCACCCCATTTGCAATATGAGAAGGGATAATAATAGTGACCTACATTACAGGGTTGTTGTAGGGATTGTTGAGAGAGGGCATGTGACTTGTTTTAAACATTCTAAAATGCTATAGAAGAATGCTAGCTGCATGCTTTGGGGACTTTGGTTGTAGATGCTTCTTTGTCACAGATGAATAAACACTTAGTTCCATGCTTGAGTTATATTATGGGTGTGAATTTATCAAGGACCCAAAGTGTATGCTAATGAACCTCTGGTAGCTAGATGGGAGCTACCAAGCTGGCACAGTTTAGGTAATTTTACACAGATGTTGGTTTCAATGCCTATTTGATAGTTGTATGATATTTTCTAGTGACCACCATAGAGGTGAGGAGGAGAGTGGAACTGAGAGTGGAAGAGCTAGGAAATGGACTGGTCCTGAAATCAGTGTGGATGGAAAGTACCACAGTGACCAAGAACATATCAAAAGCTTCTTTGGGTTGCCATTGTTCATTGCTACACTATTAGCTAGGTGTCTGGCCAGGATATGCAGCTTTTTCTTGTCAAGCTTTGGTGCCTGTCTGCTGAGCAGGCTGAGCTCCAGTGTTGAATCTTTGGTGTTACTTATCTAATGTTCCTTTTTGCAGTGGTGGCTGGACAACATGGAAGCCCCTCTGGATGTGCGGCTATGGACTTTCTGGCAGCACAGTTGGGATTATAGGGCTAGGAAGAATAGGTAAACCCTGTTTTATGCATTTATTTTAACCCTGCCCGTCCACCATGGAGCTCACTGCTGGTTTTATAGCCACTACATCACTGCAAGGTAGGTAGGTTGAGAGAGAAAAGGTGGTGGCCCAACTCAGCGATTTTCACACAAATCTCCAAGTTCAAAGCTCAAGCCATCCGTCGTATGCGAGGAATATGCTGCAGCAAATGATGTTATGTGTAGCAGGCACATGAACCTGGAGTCATCTAACTGTATCATCTTTTCAGAACTGGGCATCTGATGTTGGAGTCAGATTATCAGTTCTAAAACTCACTACATTCACCTTATAACAACTCTAGAGAAAGTTGGACTTTCTACTATTGATTTGTTCTTTATCCATCAACCCAGGAGAGATGCACATGTCTGCATACTTTCTGATTTCGTCACTCCTCCCTGTCTCTGCCAGACTTCAGGCCAGCCTTCACCAGCCTGGCAGCCTCCAGATATATTGGACTACAATGCTCATAATCTGGCTGGGGATGATGGGAGTTGTAGTCCAAATAACATCTGGCAGCTACCAGGTTGGCAAAAGCTGCTTTAGGTTCTCAAATTCTGTTTCATATTGCTGATGTCTTTAGTGCAGCCACCATCACCTTTTCGGCATAGAGCTAGTCATAGCCTGTCCACAATAGATATTCACTGAGCAAGGACCCAGTCATCCAAATAAACATGAGAATTTAGTGGGAACTGCTGGAAATCAGGCTCTGCTGATGAATTTAAATACTTCCACAAATCGACTAACTCTGGAATTGGAATGTTTCAGTACACTTTGATAATAGTTGTGGTCTGAAACTCTGGAAACATTTCCCACAATTCTCTGAATAGTGCAGTCCTTTGCATATTTACTCAAAAGTAATTTCCATTGAATTCAATGGTGCGTACTCTCAAGTAACGGTGGGTAGGATAACAGCCTTATGAGTGAATAGATGCAACAATTTACCAAATGGTCATTGCGTACGTAACCACTTGACAAATCAGGTCTTTATCCTCTTGCCTACTGAAGGAAATTTTGGCCACATATTTTCCCCATATATGTAGAAAAATAATTGTCTGTATATACTCTGACTTACCTATAGTCCCCCACCCCATCCCAATTCATCCGCTTCTCCGCTGGCTGGCCACTTTTTCAGAAGCCCCGCTTCTTTATTTAAATCAATGGTGAAGCATCCTTGACTAACGGTATGATGTTCTGTGGTGCTTGTCTCTCCTGTTTCTAGGACAGGCTGTAGGACGTCGTCTGAAACCATTTGGAGTGAAGACATTTTTGTATACAGGACATCATCCCAAACCTGAAAATGCTATGGAATTGAAAGCAGAGTTTGGTGAGAATCGTATCTTCATTATTAATGGAGTTTCTTTATGTATGTTAGGAGCTACATTTTCCTAGCTAATATTCTAAACAATCTGAAAGAGTTAAACGTTGAGGAGTACAGACCTTTCTTGAATGAGGAGAACGCATTCCTTTCCCTAAGTCAGGGGTGAGCAATTTGTGGTCCTTCAGTCGTACAGCTCCCATCAACTCTTGCTAGAATAGCCATGATGAGGGAGCATGGGAGCCGTCAGCCCAAACATCCTCCCTTAGTAATTTGATCATGTGAACAATTTAGTAATTTGATCATGTGATTTGAGCAAATCAGGAACCCAACCATCCCTGTCAACCTTTGTCTACCGTAGGAAGAAATACTTCCTTTCTAGAGAGCATCAGTCTTCTGACATGCTGTTTGAGATGAAACATGCCAACTGCTGCACCAAGATGGCATCACAAGCCAGGATTAGTGTAGAACAAACATTATGTATGCAGATTGAACCTACATATTTTGGGAAGTTGGTCATCCCACAATTCAAATTACCATTCATAAGTTGTATGATTTTGGCTTAGAGCAACTCAAAGCCTACATGCCAAGTACTTCAAAAGCAAAACAGTAAATGGGATTTTTATAATCAAGACCATTGTCTCCCCCCATTTCAGAAACTACTTGTGTTCCCGCTGTTAGTAGGGAATTTAAATAACATATTTACCAATAGAGGATATCCTCACATCATGGCACATAATCCTCCTTACGAGGGAAAACAGTATATGTAACGAACAGTACGTAAGTATGACCAACCCTCCCCTTACTGCTGTTTCTTTTGGTTCATATGAATGCCTCTGAAGGGTCCAAGGATTTGAGCAAGTACAACATCACCCTTCCCCATGACTCAGTCAGAAAGTGCCCAGGCTGTCTTGATCAATAGGAAGAGTTAGAAAAAGTAGGTAAGCTAGTAAAAATCCTAGAACTTCCAGCATTCTCCAGCTAGCACGGGTGGCTGGGGAATGCTGGGAGTTCTAGGATGTTTTTCTGTCCAAACATGTGTAGGATTGCACCCTTAAACAGCCTGTAGTGAGTGCGCTCTCTCTCTCTCTCTCTCTCAATCCCTCCAGTACCCCTTTCCAAGCTAGCAGAGGAGTCAGACTTTGTCATCGTAACGTGTTCTCTGACGCCTGACACCCAGGGGATGTGCAATCGGGACTTCTTTTGCAAGATGAAGAAAACATCTGTATTCATCAACACCAGCAGGTGAAAGCAGACGAGGCCCAGACTGTTAAAGACAGCAAAGATTCAGGGTGACTTCCCACAGCAGTTTTAAGTCAACAGCGTGCTTCTGCATAGCACTACTGTATAATTACTAGTAGGGTATTAGCCTGGATTTGTACCATACCCCTCTCTATAACGAGCAGAAAACGTACAATAATTCCTGCTCCTAATTATAATTAAGGGGCTTCCCACACAATCATTTTGTGTAAACGTCCTATTTACACACAGTCCACATCTTCCCTTACGGTTGTGTTTCTACTGTGAGATTTACCCCAGTCCAGCGATGGGAGATCCGCCTGTGGAAGTGGACTTTCATGCTCACACCATGATGCCGCACTTAACTAGCAGGCTGTGTCTCTTGATGCATATCAGTATCCAGGACCACCCCACTCAGGGGTGGAGCCAGATTTAAACTGGATCAACTGCACTTGCAGAAGTGGAGTTCCCTGCCCCCTCCAGCTCCCTGAAAATGCTAGTCAGGAGACCCTGCTGAATGGGGTGAGCTGTGGTGTGTGTGGGCAGAGGGGGATTCCCAAAAACCGGGTGGAAGGACATTTTGCAAGCAGAGCCCTTCCTCTGATGGGTGGTAGATCCTGGAGCCAAACCAATAACTGCAGTAGCACATCCATTACTACTGTGATTGCTATACGAAATCCTGTGTCACAAATGTTCTGGGCCCCTAGGGCAGCCTTTCCCCACCTAGTGTCATTCAGATGTGTTGGTCTACAACTCCAATCATCCCCAGCCATCATGGCCTTAGGCATATTGTTTGTGCCAGTTGCCTAACCCCAGGCCTGTCTCATTTTGAGATCCTTTCGAAAGTAGCAAACACCAGCAAAGGTAGACTATTGACAGATACTGAAGCTGAAGCTCAAAATATTTTGGCCACCTAATGCGAAGAGAAAACTCACTGGAAAAGACCCTGATGCTGGGAAAGATGGAAGGCAAAAGGAGAAGGGGACGGCAGAGGATGAGATGGCTAGATAGCATCACCGATGCAATGAATATGAACTTGAGCACGCTCTGGGAGAGAGCGGAGGACAGGAAGGCCTGGCATGCTATGGTCCATGGGGTCACGAAGAGTCGGACACGACTTGACAACTGAACAAGAATTGTTTTTGTGGTCAAAGCACTCCATGTACATTATGTCAGTAATTCTTTTCATTGTATTAGCATCACTATATTGCACAGAAACAAGGACTTGTCTAAGACCCACCCAGCAAGTTCATGGCCAATCTAGCATAACACACTATCCCCCCTAGAGCTTATGTGTTTATTTGGTAGCAGCTTCTTGAGTTGGCATCTTTTGCCTAATACTCAATCAGTTTCACCGCTAGCTCCCTCTTGGTGAAAAAGGGAATCTGACAACACATTAACCAAAAGTTTCAACTGTTTTGTTATTTCTCCATTCACCTGTTACCCAACTTGTGTGGCTGCAGCTTCCCTGTTCCACTAACATGTGACATCCTGCATTTGGGAAAGAGAATTGCACAAGTAGTTCCTGTGTTTGTGCTCCACCTTTCTGGAGGCCAGCACCATTGGCATGGGATCTTTCCATATAGTTTTACCTCTTCTAAGGCTATTGGCATGCAGAAGCGGCAACTACATCACTTACATAATGCAAATAAAGACCAAGGTTGTGTTCACACATGGAAATATTTCTGTACACATGACTGGCAGCTGAACGTGTACACTGACTCAATTGGAAATCACTGCATTTGAGGTATAGAGAGAGTTCTATCTGTGGCCCCCAGTCACATATTTAATCAGATGACGAATGTCTGTGCTCAAACCAGCCCTCAGTTGCAATAGTAGCAAGTTTAAACTACTTTTCAACCCCCAGTCTCTCCCCAAAGCTTGCACTAGGAATAAATGACACCCCAGGTGAGATGGTGGCTCGTTTGCCCTCTAGTATAGTTTCTATGTTAGAGCTGCTGGACCTGATGAGAAGGGAAGGGGATTTTTCTATGTGATCTCTTTCTCTTCCCCAGCCTCTGATTTCCTTTATAGTAGGATAGCAGGGGTTGCAACCATAGCAAAACAGCACCTTAGATAAGGCATACACTCTATGAGCTTCTCTTTGTTTTCTTGTTGAATACTCTTAAGGGACATTTGTATCTGCAACATCCAAAACCTGGTCTCAAATACACACTCCCAAATATTCTCACATTGTTTTATCAGGGGTGCTGTGGTCGATCAGGATGACCTTTATGAAGCTTTAGTCAATGGTCACATTGCAGCAGCTGGTTTAGATGTTACAACCCCTGAACCTTTGCCTGCTGATAATCCACTACTTTCCCTCAAGAACTGTGGTAAGTTGATTTAATTTGCATAGGTATCTCTGCACTGTCTCCTGATAGGGACTTGGTGATGGTCATTGGAGCCAGATTTACTTATACAGTAGACCCATTGAAAGAAATTGGGTTTAATTTAGTCATGACTGATTTAAGTTCCACTGATTTCAGTAGGTCTACCCGAAGTATGACTAAATCTGGAATCTACCCATAGTCTGCTTATTCAATCTTATTACACTGAGCTGGCAAGGCTCAACAGCAAGTGAAGGCTTGTGGTTGTGGGGACATACACACATCTTTGCAACCATAAGGACTAGAAACTTGCGATTTAAAGCTGCGATTCTTTAAAATTCTTAATGCTTGCTGCCACATTCTGGAGCTTTTCTATGTTCCACTAAAATCACAGCATATGCAGCACTGCCCTAGGAATGTTTACTGGTAAAGCAAGAGAAGAAAAGCAGATCCCCCATCCCAAACAAGCCCAGGCTGCTTCCTCATATTATCACTCCAGCTTCTCTGAGAAAGTTCATCTTCAGGCTGCAGCTAGATTGGTATGGACTGCATCAGCCTGTAAGTAAAGGGGAACTTTTATCTTCACACACCAACGAAGGAGGCCTTAGAAACAGAACATGGAGGGAATGGGCTTGCCTGAGCAAGTGTTTCCATTAGTCAGCAAGTAACATGTGATTACGGTAGAACAATACAATGATATTAGTGGGACCTAGTGACTGAAAGAAGATAAAAAACATACCAGCTTATTTCCTAAGATTACTTTTTCTTTCTCTCTGGTGCCTTAAACAGTAATTCTGCCTCATATTGGAAGTGCCACCTATGCAACAAGGAATACGATGTCAGTGTTGGCTGCCAACAATCTTCTGGCTGGCTTGAAAGGAGAAAGCATGCCAAGTGAACTCAAACTGTGAGAAACAACACTGTACTGAAGTTGGTATAAATTGTTTTAAACCTTGGTGGATTTTCACTTTTTGTCTCCAATGGATATTGATTGGTGCAAACTGTATTTCAAATAAAATGTAAGAGCTTACATAGCAAACCTTCCTGTGTCATAGAATACTTTTAAGAGGAAAGTTGCAAGGAGCATTAAAGAACCTGCGTGCTGTTCTACATACAATTGTTCAATTAAAAGCACAATGTAAAACAAACTTAAGAATTATGAGATTCTCTCCCCTCCCTTTCCCCCTGAATTCTGAAATTTTGACAAGATAAATAAGCGGAGACCTCTGAGCACCTGTGTTGAAGGTAAAGACCTCCCTAATTTTAGCAGATCTACTCATACAGCAAGAAAGGCCTGATGGCATCTCATTCTGCTCTTCTTTTCCCAGTTGTTTGATAAATGTAGAGCCAAACCTCCAGCAGCTCTAGTAGTTTCTACTCTGGCCACCCCTTCAACCTACACCAAACTGCTGCTTCTGTTCTTAAGGCCTACAGTTTTAACTGTAGCCAAACCAACAGCTTTTTTACTGTCACAGAAGTAGGACTGCAAATGTTCTTTACTCTTTAAGCAGCTGGAATGCTGAGGTACATCACATGACACCACAGTAGCCCAGTCAGCTGCTACCAAAGGCTTCACTATGAAATCCTAAGCAGGGGTCCCCAACATTTTTGGGCCCATGAGCATATTTGGAATTGAGGAAGTGCTGTGGGGTGCTGTCCTTGCTTTCAAGGCTCTGGCTAAAAGTTAGATCCAGTAGGATCCTCTTGCAATTTGCATGAATTTTTTACATGAGGTCTCCTCTCGCCTCCACCCCCACCCCCCCAATTAACCAAGATCAAATTAAATCTGACACTGGTATCTAGACTGCAATGTAAAAATCACAGATACAGCACTTGTCAGTATCACTATGGAACAAAAAGAATGGAAAGCACAAATCCTGACGAATCTTCACAATTTTCATATGGAATACCAATATAACCACCCCTCATAGAAACATCTGTGGATACAGATGACATGATGGCACGTTTGGCATTGTTAAAATCATGAGGATCCATGCCTCAGATCCATGTTATTTGTGCCACCATTACAGTGCTGGCATTGTTCTACAGAAACAGATGGGATCTGTAATTTGATGGTGGTTTGCCCCCCCTCCCGGGGGGGGTCATTTGTAAAAATTGTACAAATTGAAGGTCAGTTTTTTTGGATCAGACTTAATACCTGTGTGCTTCTCTCTTCTCTCGGTGCCCTTCACCCTGGTATCCTGTCTGGTCCTGCTATGTACCCCTCTTTTCTCTTAACCCCCATGCCACTCCACTTTCCCTCCTTCCCTACTGGTTGCTCCACTTTCCCTCTCTTCTTCTACCCATCCTTATCTCAGCAGCCAGTTGCCTGACATCAGGCAATACATTTTTAGGGGTTCTAAAATGGCCACCAACATAGAATGACAAGAGCTGAGCCACTTCCATAAAGACGGACTACTGTTTGCTTGGATAATGACAGCAGGACAGGCAGCGCAGCAAAGCTGCGGGGTGCTGCGTTGGGACACCAGCTTTAGTGCATTACAGTATAGATATGTCTTTTCTAGTCTTAATCATGCACAGGCCCAAAGCAAGAACATATCATGAGCAAGTGGAAGTACTCAGACTGTAAGCTCTGCTTTCAAACACGTGCATCTTTTCTTTTTTTAACAAGAAGCAGCATTAAGTACAGGGATACTGAAGAGGGGGAGATTTTTAAAAAATCAATTTGATTTATCTGAAGTAATAAGATGTCAAACAGATATTTACTGAACAGGTATTTCCCACACGGGGAGGATGCACACTTTTAGAAAACATGTCTAAAACCGGCATACAAAAGTCTATTCCTACACTTTAATACATTAATACCTAGAAATATGAAAATGCACATTAAAACAAAAATAATCTCAAAATAATGTCTGTACAATAAGTTCAGATGAGATTGAACAGCAATGACTGAAAAGGCGATCTTTAACTGCAAAAGAAAACATACAATGACTTTTGAAATAACAACAGTAGACAAATCATTTAAGACGTAAAGTTGAGTTTTAACACATCAAATACAAATTGATTAGAAACACTACCAAGCATAACACACAAACACATTTCACTTTTCAGTACAAGGTTTTACAAAAAGAAAACTATGAAACACCTAGGAGACTTTGCTGTATTCAAAAGTATATACACACATACACATATCAGACAGTCTAAAAGTTACTTGCATTGGACTCAAGGTAAGCACCTTCATTACACAGTGTATGTTACTGTAAAACACCCAAAAGTACATTCAGAACCCCTAAAACTATGTTAATCTATAACACACTTCAAAAGCACTTTGAGGTGCAAAGGTGGTTTCATCTTCCGGATATGTAGTCTTTCACAATAAAGAGCTCTTGGTTATGTTGTTCACACACTCCATGTAGCAACCTATTTTACAGATAAATGCTTTCACATCATTTTTTTTAGAAAAATCATTAAAAAGTTTGCACTTAGCTTCTCATTCTTGAAACGTGCTAGTTAATTATGTGTTAGCTACATAATTAGTTTTCTTGCAGCCCTTCTCCCTACTCACAAACTAGCGATATTGAGGATTGTATCCATATATGATACGTGCAGCCCAGTCCTAAGCATGTTTACTTGGAGGTAAATCCCAGAGTTCAGTGAGGCTTACTCCCAAGTGTGCCTTGGACTGCTGCCTTAGTACTGCTTCTGTGACAAAGCAGGAGAATTTCAAAGCGCTTTTAAAAAGTTATTTAAGCCTCACAACACCCCTGTGAGGTAGGTATGGTACAGGTATTAAAAAGAACTAAGCCTTTTTTTTGTGTGTGTGGCACAATCACACCGTAAGTGTTCACCTCTTGCTTTCCATGCATTATTAAAATCTATTGGCATCATGGGACAGAGGGAAATAGTTAAAGCAAAGTGCTGGGTAGATTGCTGCTCTGCCAGCGTAGGCAAGTAGTTTTGGAATGTTTATACAAATGGCTTGACTGACTAAACCTCTTGCCACACTTTAAACAGGCATACGGCTTTTCCCCTGTATGCACACGGATGTGCTTCTTGCAGTCTGTTAAGGTCAGAAAAGTCTTGCAGCAGATTTTGCAGGCATACTTGCGAGCACCTTCTACTACCAGGACGTTATGTTCAGATAAGGCCTTCTTACATTTTGAAAGGACATCAGCAGATGCTCTGGTCAGCTGCGGTGGACCAGGTTGGGAAGAATGCCCATTTTCAAAAGAGGAAGTGGCCCCATTCATTAGCAGCTGAGAATTGGGAGCATTGTCCGGAATTTGAGAGCTCCGAACAGAGGTCACAACAGGCATTTTGGGAGCTATGCGACGATACCCAGGAAAGCTGTTGGCACCGCCTCTCGAGCTCATGACTGCCCTTGATAATGAATGCAACCCTAAGCCGGATCTAGGGAAGTCCATCCCAAACTGCTCTGCTGCCCGGTAGCCAGAAGTCTGTACACAAGGAAGACCCATTACATCCTGCATAGGCCTAACGAAATGAGAGTCTGTGCTCTCATTGAATGGATTCTCTACATGAGACACAGTAGCAGAGGAATGACCATTAGCAGGTCCAGATTCTGGGCTAATTAAGTAAGAAGCATCACCATCCATTCTGCAGTCACTGGTTGTATTTGGAATGTTGTCCTCATTATTCTGGCCAGCACCAAAACTGCTGGCTCTGCTCTTATTCAGAAAATTTGAAATACTGAAGGTGGACTTATGTTCCAGGTTATTTGCTACTTCCATGATATGGATGTCTCCAACCCTGTCGGTACTAGACTGTGGATCAGAAAAGCTACGGTCACTACTCTCAGGGCTCAGTTCTATCTTTTCAGCATTTACTCCTCCCCCTTCCACTTCAACAGACTCACTCCCCTCTGCTTGGGAAGTCACATCACTCACTTCATCCTGGGGCTCTGGGGAACTCAAAGGCTCAGATTTCACAACTACCCTCATGTGTTCTTTTTCACTTAGTCCAACTTCAGGATTCTCACACTGAAAGTTGTTTTTTTGTGAAGCAGTTTCCTGATCATAGCTAGTTTCAACTTGAGTTGCCTGTGATGCCATAGACATTTGGGAAATATTTCCCCCACTGTTGTCAGACTGGCTGGGCACTTGGGCATCTTCTTGGGTACTAAAGGACTGATCAAACATAATAGTATTATCTTCTTGGTTGTCAGTTTCACCATCAGGCTTAGAATTGTCCACAATTTTCAGTGAGTCTGGGGAAAAAAATTCATCTCGTGAATGAACCACAGTCTGTGCACTCTCTGGAGTAACATCCGACATAATAGAATCATCTATGGTAGGTCTAATGCGCTGTCTAGCCCTTTCTTCAGAAGACTGTTTACGTTTATGGAGACGTCGTATCGGAAAAGCACTCCGTTGCTCTATGTTACTTCTGATGGATGAACTCATAGAATTTGTCTGTTCCTCTGTGCTTTGGGTGGAATTTAACGCAGAGCTCACTATACTTAATCCAAGCTGCTGAAGCATGAAGGAACGTTGCATGCGTGCATTCTGCTCTTGAACTCTGTCACTCGGTGGAGACATTGGTAGTGTCCTTGTAGTAAGGTAGTGTTTACAGGCTTTAACCACAGAGTTCAAATGAAGGTGAGAAGCTGCTAGCAATACATCCATGACATTGCTCTCTCCAAGCATGAGTGTGGAAGTGTACATCATATCAATGAGAGCAGCAAAAGCTTCAGCCGTTACTACTTCGCTGTCCAACTGGATCATGTTCATGGTCTGATCGCCTTCTGCTACCGTGAAGAGAGCTCGGAAGTGAGTGCTGCATGCTGCCAAGACTGAACGATGTGCTTTGAAGTGCCTATTCCCCACCACAATGACACAGTCACAAAGTTGGCCATGAAGCCGTTGATAGTTCAGCTGCTGGAAAATTTGCTCAAAGTGTCCTGGAAAATCCATGATCCTATAAAGAGAGGGAAAATATGATGTAAAACAAGAAAGGACCAAAAATTTTTCACCCCCCAAAGTGCCAAACTTACAGAAGACTGATAGTAGAAGTCTTGCAGTATTAAGCTTCCCTCCCCACAAACTTATTTTATTACCACTGCACTGACAAAGTGTAGCGGAGTATGGGAAACTACATATGGCTTCCTGTTTTAGTTTAGAAGTGCAAGTGATGGTCCAGGCCCATCACATACTCAGGCCCATAAGATGCACAATGGGGTTCCATTTGCAATTGGATTGCAAGACTTAATTTGTGATGTACAAGAGGAAAGCTAGTCCAAGAAATCAGCTAGGAACATTTGTTTACAATGCAATCATATACATATCTACTCAGAAGAAAGCAAGTCACACTGTGTTCAAAACGGCTTATTCCCAGGGAAGTGCATATAAGATTGCAGCCTTAGTGTTGAAATGAAAAGAATCTGGGCTGGAGAAAAATGTTTTTGTATAGAAAAAACACTATCGAAGAAACATTATGTAGGTGCAAACAAGAAAACAGAGGGAAGAAACTGCAGGGAATACCAAGGAGGAGGGATGCTGAGAGCTCAACATACAAGAAAGAAGAAATTGCCTCACAAACAATCCCAAAAGAAAAATCTGACTTGCCAGCATGCTTAAAGTGCCACCCGATAGCTCTGTATTTAATGAATCCACAGGACCACTAGGTGCTTGAGTCACATAGGTTGCAACTGGTTACCTCATCCAACACCCATAGACCCAGGATGATCCTGGCTAATGGCAGGGTTTGCTGTACAAGCGTACAAGACTCTTGGGCTAGACTTCTGTAACTGCTTATTAATAACCATTTCTAAAGCAACCTTGAAATAGCAGCTCTGGGATTATCCTAAAGGGAAAGAGACTATGATTTAGTGCAGGCTTGCAGTTTGTAGAACTGGCTGACCTGGAAATACAGCACTCACAGTTTGTCTCTTCACTGCCCTGGAGGATTCCTAGGAAAACGGCAGAACCAGGGACAATTCCTGTAGTGAGATGCTCCCTACACATGACAGTGCACATTGACTCTAACTGCCATAGCCACTAGTCTTGGAACTAGGGTCCATGTAAACTATGAGAGTTAGAGAGAGTGAAGGAGAAAGCATGTTTGGAGCCCAAGGGTGGGCACTGGCTTTCCCAGGCTTTCTAGAAAGATGCCTTTGATGGAGGGATGTGAAGAGATCACAGCAGGACCTTGTATAGTTTTGGAGAGGACTCCACATTTCAGTTGTATAGCCTGTGCTTTGTATGGATAAGATTCCTGGTTCAGTCTCGAACATCTCCATTTAAAGCAGGTGGCAGAACTAGAAATGAATTCATCAGTCTGTACTGGGCTAAACAAACCAACGGTCTGACTTGTTTTAACACAGTTTCACATGTACAATCTTATTTCACAACTGTGAACTCTTATACAGAATTAATGCTTAACTCAATGTTCAGGATGATAGACAGTGGTAGGTGAACATTATATAGAATTAGAGTGTTGGAAGGCGCCATTTAGCCATCGAGTCCAACCCCCTGCTCAATTAAGGAATCCAGTTTAAAGCATCCCTGACAGACAGACACATCTATATAGACGCACACACACATATTTTGATCAATGAGCTAGGACCCCAATTAGCTGGGTTTTGCTCTTCCCTCAAGAGAACAAACATTGCAATCTAAAAGCTGCACAAATCTACAGAGTCTTTGCAATTGCAACAGATTGTTTCTCTTTCTCCTATCTCATATTGTGTTTGGTGGGGAACTTTTTTCCTTTCAAGGGACACATTCCCTTGGAGGTAATCTGTTGGGAGATTGGAACTGGGCAGAGCTGCCCCTTCTCTCTCCCTGCACAGTAGGCTGCTGAGGAAAGGGCAGATTGCTCTTGCCAGAGGTCTGAACTGGTCTCTTGCAGAGGGCTTTTCCCTTCATTCCGTTGCTCCATCCATCTTGGCTCCCCTGTCCCATGTTTTTCCCCTCTTTGCCAGAGGTCTGAACTGATGGCTAACTAGTGGAAGACTTCCCCATCACTCTTTCCGTTTCTTCGGTTTTTCCTCTCCTCTCTCTGGGTTCCTCTTTGTTGTTGTTGTTCAGTCGTTCAGTCGTGTCCGACTCTTTGTGACCCCATGGACCATAGCACGCCAGGCCTTCCTGTCCTGCACTCTCTCCCGGAGCGTGCTCAAGTTCATATTCGTTGCATCGGTGATGCTATCTAGCCATCTCATCCTCTGCCGTCCCCTTCTCCTTTTGCCTTCAGTCTTTCCCAGCATCAGGGTTCCTCTACCTGCATGAAATTAGGCTACGGGCCACATGTTGCTCACCCCTGATAGAAGCAGGTAACAGATTTGGTTATGTCATTCAAAATAGCTAAATATTTAAACTATTGAAGTATGTGTACAGTGTAAACTGGTCCAAGACAGAACTGATTCTATGCTTGTTGTTTAAAATGTTTTATTTGATAGTTAAGAAGCACAGTTGGACAATATTTTGAATTATGTATGTGTTACTTTATTAATGATACATGGGCACAGCTGATACGTTACTAAATTTTTTAGGGCTTTTGAAAACTTCCCCTTTGAAAATGTTTTCCCACATCTACTTGTGCCCCCAAATATGCCAGTTCTTCGTTTAGTAACTTTAGGGGTCACTAAGCTACCATTCAAAGCTAGAGTATTGCAGCTGAATTTTCTTTTGATTAGCTTTAAAAAAACCTGTTTGTTGCTGTCTTTTTTTTTTTTAAGTAAAAAAAAAAAAAACACAGTAAAAATATTTTGGTTAAATGACATAGACTGAACTAATACTGATAAAAATGCCTCAGGTGCCTCGCTGCTCTATAATATTGCTAGTTTTACAGGAGCAAGTACCAGGAGGTTAGAATGACTCCACCTCAAGAGATCATAGGCCTGCCTTTATAGCATACACATCCTATCTTGATAAGGCATTCATGTTCAGTTGGTGGATTGAGACCTACATGTATGTTATGCCCTGACCAGAGATGGCTCCCACCAAGGGCACCACCACTTCCGGGGGTTGGTTGGTTTCTATCTTATAGAGAGAAGCAGGGAGGGAAGAAAGGATGACTAGATGTAAGGAGAACAGAATTCTTTTATCTTCAGTAGTTGTGTAGGAGATATTTTGATAGCTGTGGCTGTCTCAGCCCTGCATGACAAGCTGCACTTGCCAAGGTTCCACCCCTATGTACAACTATTAAAAGATAGAAGTCCTACCCTCCTTTGCATGTGGTCATACTAAAGAGAGAAGAAACATGCATGTCAAAAAGTTTTAACTGGTTCCTGTATTGCAGATTGGGATTAAGGATTTGTATTGAATTTGGGGCTAAACAACTCAGCAATTAACCCATGGTTTGTTGTTGAATTAACCACTGGGTTATTTAACCCCTAAACAACCCAGTGGTCCAGGTTTGCATGCCATGCTGCACAAACTACAATGGGGCCGATTGTGGGTAGTGCACTAAAGCAGAAGAGAGCTCCCTACTTCAGAGCAAATATGTACAGAGTTCTAGCAAAGCCCAGAGGAAGAGAGTTTAGTCAGAACTTGTGAGGCCCTGGATAAAAAGGGGTGGTCAAGGTCCCTGAGGTAAATGGTTGGTAACATGCCAAATTATCAAAGCACAACTGAAAATGAAGTCTGAGTGTTCTGTGAGTGTAGTTATCAAGGTGAAAGTGGTCTACAAAATCCAGGCATGTGGGTATGCAATACATACCTTTCAATCACAGCTTTTTTCCTTTTTTTTTTTTTTTACACAATGTGTTTTAGATTTGTTTCTTTATGTTCAACAGCTACATTATCAAGAAAAATGAAATAGTGACCAAAGCGTATGGTACTCACTAGGATAATTTTCTTCATGCCAGTCATTTTGAGATTTGTTCTTATTCAGAAAATATTCACCAAGCCTTATTCATAAATACTGTATTTAACATGTCCACTTTTCAGTTATATATGCACATGTGCACTTAGTCAAAAGCAAACTGAACTACTGATAACTGCAATGAATATACAACTTTGCAATATCAGGATTTGGGAAGGTTGCTATGTAGCAAAAGTAGACTTTTAAGAGTGTTAAGCATGAGTAAGTTGTTGTATTTTCCTGGAATAAGCAATTAACTTTGGTGACAACTAATAACTAGCTCACAATTTAACCGTGCGCACACTCCTTGCTTGTCAGCTAAATGCTGCTACTGTTTGTTATTTAAACTCCGTTATTGCCACCCTTAAAAAAAAAAGGCTGAAATCCTAAATCCCAGGGGCCACAGTATATTTCAGGTCTCCCCCTCCAAGGGTGGAGAGGACTGTCCTTGGAGGGGGAGATCCAACCTCACAAATCCCATCCCAACCAGCCACTGCAGAAACTTCTGTGGCCCTTGGCACAGGAAAAAGAGAGTGTTCCGTGGGTGTGTCAGGAGTGAATTGGGGGAAGGCTTGGATCTGAAGGATCCATAGCCTTCCCATTCCCCTGACATGGCCTCCCCCCAGAACTGAGGGAAATGTGTACCAGACCTGGAGCTGCGTACCAAATTGCCTTCCCACTGCAACCAATGGGTAAAAACAAAACACAAAACAAAAATGTGATCAGGGAAAAAACAAAACATCACTCCTTCCCTCCTGGCATGAACCCAACAGGGATTTGAATAAGATGGTTCTTCAATCTTCAGATCTTCCCATTCATACACATAGGATTACGTTACATTCAGATCCTTGTCCAATAACTAGCCCAGGAAGTCTGCCAAAAATTGCACTGAGGTGCTTGACCAAACTTTTTTTTTAAAGAAAAGATGATGCAGTTATGAACATTGTGGTTAACTGTGGTGTGCAAGAGAACCCACAGAAGGCTACATCTGGATGCCACAATACCTATTTAGGGCAGTCTTATGCACATCTTCTCAGAAATAAGTCACTGAGTTCAACAGAATCTACTCCCAGGTACATAGGATTGCAGCCTTAATCTAGGTAGAACAGCAATACTTAGTACTGCAGTGAGTGTCATCCACGCCATAAAAAAGTATCTCACACACCTTAGTTCTACATCCAGTTCAGGATATTCTCATATATTTCTTAAAATGTGATGCATTATGTTTTTATAGCACCTTTCCATTAAACCAGTAAAAAACAACAACACCAAAACTGTGTAAATCATTACCTCAATTCACAGTGATAAGAATAAAGGGATATTATGACAAACCAAGTAACTGAGTAACCATAATAGGTGACAAATGGATGGCAAAGGTCCTTAGTTCCTTATAAGAGCCTGTTGGTTTGGACAAAAAGGTCCATATAATCCTGTTTCCAACGGCAGCCAACTAGATATTTCAAAGAATCACCTTTGGAGACCACAACTGCTACACCAGTCCATGTTTCTTGTGCCATCAGCAGGTATGGCAAAATGTCGGGCAAAACCGATGACATTTTTCTTTTTGGGGGGCAAGAGAATTCCATCTTTAGGGCTAGGAAGCTGTTGCCTTACCCGGCTCACTCATGGCTACTATTGCATGCCACAGCAAGGTTTTATGCATACTTACATAGTATCAATTTGTTCGCTTAAATACTATAAGCATTTAATAGGTAACTTGTCACAGATAAGGCTATCATTACTGGTTTTTTTTACCATTCTAGTGTCTAATCAAGGTGAAATAGACACATGGGTGAAACATCATGTTTTGATCAATAAGTATGGATGTGGCTTCTAGTCTTCAGCTGGGTAGTGAATTTGGCGTTCCAACAGAGTTCAACACCTCCCCTTTAGGGGAAAACAGTCACTCTACTGAGGAGAACAAGTATTCTAGTTCCATTTAATCACCTCTAGCTTTCAAAGGAACCGCCCAGAGAGTGTGTTTATGAACTGCCCAGAGAGCTTCGGCTATTGGGCGGTATAGAAATGAAATAAATAAATGGAAATGCTTTGTGACACCCTTTCCAAGAGTATGTATATTTTATGCATCTCATTAATAATTCAAATATTTATAATGCCTACAAAATTGTCTAAGACTTTCTAAACAAGTGGCTCTTAAATCAGCTATAGTAAGTATAATTATATTCTGTAAATCAGTGGCAGTTCCAAAGATCAGTTGTGGTCTTCTACCCTACAATTCACAAACAAAGTACATTTCAATGTGTTACGCACAATGGCAATCATTATCTAATTTATAAACAATTTGCTCAGAACCTCCAGAATCTAACTGAAGTATATATTTTTCTCTAAGCTAGTAAAAGTTGTTGCCTTTCCATCCACCATATTGCCAAAAATACAGTTCAAGATGTGGAACAATGGACTTTCATGAAAACATTGTTTTCTATCATTTCTAGTCCTTTAAGTCATTCCTAGTGTTCCTGTTTGATAAGAAATATTGCCTTTAGAATTTTTTAGAGGATTTTTCCTTTGTCTGGTTCTCTCACAGTGTATCTGTACTACTTCCAAGATCTGACCCAAATGTTTATTACAGTCCCTCTTCCACTCTGAGGCACACCCTCCGTTGTTTTTAAAATGAGGCTTTCTAATCTAATTGGCTGCAGCAGCAGTTGGGAGAAGCTAGTAAAGGGATATAAAAGTAGGCAGGCTTGTGAAGGAGCCGGAGCCCCAGTGATGAAGCATCTCAGCCCCAGTGACAAAGCGCCAAGGTAAAAAGAAGTGAAGCACACATGCAAGATAAGCAACTGAGTGAATTTTGCAACAGGGTGAGGAGGCCAGGGCAGCGAGCCCTTCCCTGCTTTCTGCTAGAAAATAATTTGGTTTTCCAGGTAAACACACTCAATAATAACAATAAAAGAAACAGCTATGCAGGTAAAAATCCAGTAGGGGTGTGGGAGCTATCCCATTTATTGCACTGAGTGTCACATGCCTGCTGGACAAAAGTTGTGGGGGTGTGCCTGTCGTAATGAGCTCTCACACCCCTATTGGTTTTCTACCTGCATAGCTGTTTCTATTATTATTATTGAGTGTGTTTACCTGGAAAACCAAATTATTTGCTAGAAGAAAGCAGGGAAGGGCTTGCTGCCCTGGTTCGTGGACAAGACTTCAGAGACCTGCTAATGGCATCCCAATCCCTAGGTGACAGGTCCTCAGCCATCATGGAAAATGGAGGTCTTGGGGAAGGAGGATGTCACAAGGGAAATGATCCCTTAAAAGGGACCCATTCCTTGGAGGACGAGCAGTATCCTCTGATGGCAAGGATAAGCCTCCGGGAAGCGGGGACCTGTGATAGTGAGAGACTCAATCATCACAAACATAGACAGCTGGGTTTGTGACAGGTGTGTAGATCACATGGTAAATTGCCTGCCTAGCGTGAAGGTTGCAGATATCATGCATCATCTAAATAGCTTCGTAGATAAAGCTTGGGTGGAGTCAGTTGTCACTGTGCATGTGGATACCAAGGATGTGGGGAAATATAGTTCTGAGGTCCTGGAAGCCAAACTTGGGTTGCTAGGTAGGAGATTGAAAACCAGGCCCTTCAAGATAGCTTTTTCTGAAATGCTACCTGTTCTACACGCAGGGCCAACTAGACAAGCAAAACTGAAGAGTCTCAGTGAGTGGATAAGACAATGGTTTAGGGAAGAGGGCTTTAGATTTGTTAAGCACCGGGGAACATTTTGAGACAGGCCAAGCCTGTACAAAAGGGATCGGCTCTTCTTGAACCAGAATGGAACCAGACAGCTGGCACTTAACATAAAAAGGTGGCAGAGGGGGGAAGCTGACAGGAGCTAGGAAGCATCCAGTTTGGGTTGAATCACCCCTAGGGGGTGAAAGTGAAAATGTTTCCAATTGCCCAAATGGGGACAGGGTGGGAATAGACCATGAGCATACAAGAAAACAGAACTCAAAGCCACTCAAAGAGGCCTGAGCCATAGTGGAAAATGGTGGACTAGATAAGCCTTTGGTCTGATTCCGCATGGCTCTTATGTTCCATTTTTCCTCCTACAAAGAAAGGGCAAGTAGTAGCTCATGAAGGGCAGAAGCTCAGTGATAGAGTACACACTTGGCGTGCGGAAGGTCCAATCCCTTGCATATCTAAGTAGGGCTGGTAAAGACCCTTATCTGAAATGCAGAAGAGTTACCACCCATCAGTGTAGACAACACTGAGTTCAACAGACCAATGGTCTAACTCAGCATAAAGCAGCTTCTTGTCTTGCTGTCTTGCTCATTTCATAAAAACTTAAGCGCCATGCTGGATCAGACAAAGGGTCCATCTAGTCCAGCGTTCTGTTCACAGCCAGCTGCCTGTGGGAAACCTACAAGGAGGACATGAGTGCAATAAGAGCCACCCACTCATGTTCTCAAGCAATTGGTGTACATAGGTATACCGCCTCTTATACTGGAGGTAATATCTAGCCATCATGATCGGTAGCTATTGATCACCTTATCCTCCATGGATTTGTCTAATTCCCTTTTAAAGCCATCCAAATTAGTGGCCATCACTACAACTTGTGGTAATTGATCTCCATAAATGATTTCTATCAAGTATAGACAATATATCAAAGAAAGCAGGCAACATTGCAGAAATTACTCTAAAATAGTTCATTCTTCGGAGGTAAGAGAACACCTTAACAATAGATCATGCACCTGTCAAGAAAATAACTAATATGATAGAACAATTAAAACAGACTTCTTTAAAACAATTAAAACTACCCACTTCAACATAAGTTACACAGGTACTTGGGGATATCAGTACAAGCCTGCACATGACAATGCCTGCAGCCTTGTCATGCATCTTATTACATTGGAAACAGATATGTTCTGGAATGCAGTGTAACTCATTATGTTCTCTTGGACAAGAATAGTAGAATAGAGTGCACTTTTCAAAAACAACATCACCTATTTTTACAAAGGGCCATGTTTACCCATTCCATGTCATACCCTCCAGAAATGTAAGAAAAGGAGGAGGAGGGACTACAAGGATACTTGGAGCTTATCCTATGTATAACAAAAACTATTCAGAGACTATCATCTCATGAACATGCATACATAAACTACTACTGGTTTATATCCTGCCTGTCTAGCATAGCATACAAAGTGGCTAACCATAATAAAACAAAGAAAACAATACAAAATATCATTAAAATTAATCTAAAAACAAAGTCTTAAACAGTTGTAAAAAAGGAGCAAGAAACAGATCTTATTCATTTAAGAGGTAAAGACAAAATAACCCACAAACAAAGACTCTCAACTGCGCACCAAAAAGTAAATAGTGACAGGGTTAGGTGAACCTTTCTTGGGAAGGTGTTCAATTTTAGGTGCTACAACAGAAAAGGTCCTGTCAGTCTTGGCTACATTTGATGCTGGAGGTTTTAGAAGTAAATTTCAAAGCTTGGACAGGTTCATATTGAAGAATGTATTTCTTGTTCATCTTCTGTATTCTGCCATGGTGAGTTCCACTGATACAGCCAAGCCACTGAAGATACTCATGCTGGATATCAAGAATAGTGCTCCCTCCCTGCCCCGGGTAAGGCCAAGAGACAGAACCAAGGGTGGAACTTTTCCGGTCAGTTGTGGAGCCAGGAGAAAATCTACAGAGGGGCCAGAGCAGGGGTGGGCAACCTGCGGCCTCCAGATGTTTGGGGCTACAACTGCCATGATCTCTTAGCATTGACTATGCTGGCTACAGCTGAGGGGAGCTGTAGGCCAACATATCTGGAGGGTCAGAAGCTGCCCACCCCAGGGGCAAGAATTTCCGGTATGACCAGTTCTCAAATGTGGCTTTTCTTTACCTAATAACAGCTGCCTGCCAGGCCACTAACGTAACAGTCTTTTGACAACCCGATTCAAACACAAAGACCTTCCTTCGCCCATCATCAAGGGGATGCGAGGAAGAATAGGTTTAAGCGCCGCTTTTCAGAACACCCTTCAAGAAGGCCACCAGCAACACAATGAAGGCCCGCGACCTGGCCTCTCAGCTGCAGCTCGCACCCCGGCCTATACCACGGGGCGAAGACGGCCCGGCCCGGCCGGCCCTCCACGCCAGGAGGTGCCCCTCCTCAGGCCACTCACCAGTCCATGCCCCGCCCTCGCCAAGAGCCCAGGGAGGGTGGGGGAAGGGGGCGTGGCGGCGGCGGCGACCTCGCGGCCCCTCCTCGCCGACGGTCTGTCACAGAATCAGGCCGCCCCTCGGACCACCACGGAGCATGCGCACCTGCACTACGCGCGCCCCCCGCCCCGCTCTCCCAATCTAGCTGCGTAGGCCGGGCCGAACTGAGAAGAATCGGCCAGCCGACCGAACTCCTCCGCCAACCGCCCGGCGACTACGCGCGCTCGGGGCGCCTTCGTGCGCGCAGCTGCGGGGCCCTTCGCTCTTTCGCTCAACTCCAGCGCGGAGCGCGCGCTCGTGTTCGCGAAGAAAAGCAGCCCCGGCCATCCAACCGCGGCACGCATCGTCGCGCATTCGGCCACCCCTATCGCGAGCCCCACAGCCAATCACAGCGCAGCGCGCCCACCGCCGCCTGCCACGCCTCTTCCTCGCGCGCTCCCCACAGACACTCGCATGTCATTGCCCAATCGCAGCGCGGCGCGCGCCCAACGCTCGTTCTCCCCGGCTGTCGTGCGTACGGCCTCACCTACGCTAGGAAAAAAGCGATGGTGGTCCCCTCCCGTCCCGAGCCCCCGTATCTCCGGGAGGGAGGGGCACCCGTTGTTCTCGGGTCTAGTGGTGTCCGTTTGTCCTTCCTTCCGTTCTTTAGGGGGCGGGCTTAATCGTCGCCAGAGTCTCCGCCTCCGCCAGGCTGTACGGCCGCACTTTCCTACAGCCGAGGCCAGACGGAAATGACGTCATCCAACTAGCGGCCGACCCCTGCGCGCAGAACCCTCACTCGAGGCTCGACAATCGCCTCAACTCCCACGCTCGGCCTTTGGCCAATGAGGTCGCGAGTACGGCTGCCTCATTGGTAGCATACAGAGAGCGGGGTGGGAGATGGCCAACCAGCAGCCCAGTGGTTCGACAGACAACTCAAAACTGGACGGACTTCAGCGCAAGGCGGAGGTTGCCTGTTTCTTGCGCGTATCCGCTTTGGCTCACTTTATAACTGAGGCTGCTTCAGCATTCCGAGACTGGTCCAAGACTGGACAAGCCGGTTAATAAGAGCAATGCAAGCTGGTTAAGGCTGCAACCGTATACCCGCTTACCTGGGAGTCAGCCTCCTTGCCTTCCTCCTTCTGATGAGAGATGTATAGGGTTGCTCTGTACTGTTACTAGTCCTTCCACTGACGCAGGGAGAAGCCCTTCGAAGATGTCTGACTCGCATGGGACATACAGAATTTTCCTAGAAGACGGGTGTCGGCCTCGGATTCCTTTTCAGACTGGGACTAGCGGCGCTGGATGTACCGGGCGCTGAGGCTTTGAGAAGGGCAGCCTATTGTACTCGGAGGTTGACGGACTCTGATCTGCACTGATTCTCCATTGTGTGCACTGTCACTGCTGTGACCCGAAGGGCTTCATTTGAACGAGGTTTTGTCAGAGTTCAGCCCCAGAACTTATTCCAGGAGCATGTGAAGTAATCGCGTGGAAGAGTGTTTCTAAGCATGTGCGAAGTGCATTTCTCTCAGCCTTGTATAACCAGAGCCATCCCCTCATATCTGTTATTGTGAAGCAGGGCTGTTGCATGGATAGAGCTCTGGTGGGATGTCTCGTGTCGGCAGTTAAGCACTGTATGTTCTTCTCATCTCTACAGATTTTTTACAGACACCAGAAGTCTCCAGTTGTCTGTCCTCTAAGAAAATGGTTCTTTGAAGCCTTTCAGTCTGAATAAGGAAGGTTGCAATCCAATATACACTTAACTAGCACATAACTCCCACTGAACTCATGCAATCCAATCCTAAAACTGTCTATTCAGAAGTCCACGGAGTTCACTTCTGAATCCAGGAGGAAGCCCCACTGAACACAAGGGAACTCAATTTCGAATACATATGCATGGGATTGTGCTGCTACTTCACAGTAAACATGCTTATGATCACACTGAATGCAATTTCTGAACTGCCCAGAGAGCTTCAGCTATAGAAATGTAATAAGTAAAATTGTAATATTTACAATTATTTAATCTTAACGCATTGATATTTTTCCAGCAAGGACATTATGCAGTGGGAAAATGCATTTTCTAATGAGACAATCTGTTAAGCTAGGACTTGTATCAGAGATGTGATCTGGGGGGTAGTTGTGAATCTGTTATTTTTAATAGCATATCTCTATACTGGAGTTCTAGTTACTATGCTTTGTTTCTTGTAACTTTCTGTAAAATATGGTAGTGGCTTCATGGCACCAAACAGGGTTCTGAGGGATTTATGAAAGGTACCAGGTCCAAGATTCCTTATAGTCTTTTAATAGTAACTATATTTTACCACATACCAAGGGTATGTTCTGTATTCTAGTTTCCATTAACAGATTCTATAGGGTTTTTTTTACTATTTATTTATACTCTGTCTTTATTACTCATAGTATACAAGGTGGCTTGCAAAGGTATCTATATAATACAAAGTAAGGTGAAATACAGCCTAAAACCACAACAAATTACAGCTCCTGTCAGAACCCCCACAGCTACATTCTGGATCAGTTGTAGCTTCCACACTGTCTTTAACGGCCACCCCATATAAAAGTTCATTACAGCAACCTATCCTGGAGATGACAAGAGCATGACTGACTAAGACCTGGTGTGATTTCTCCAAGAAATGGAGCAATTCACATATAAAATGGAATTGGTAAAAAGGACTTTTGGCCACTGCTGTTGGTTGTCTGGATCCAAGAGAAATCCCAAACTGAAATCCCGTTGCTTCCAGTCAATTGCAATCCCATCCCAAACAGGCTGCATACCTAATCCATAAGAATCATAAGAACCAAACTATTGGAAGAAAAACTCACAAACCCGTCATGATGTAGAGATAGTAACAACTCAAGGAAAGAAAATAAGTTGCAACATGTGTATTCATGACGAGCTGGAGCCATGAAGAACCTGACACAAGGATTCTGTTACATGTGAAAAAAAGCCAAGCAACATGGACACAAGTCAATTATCATTTGGACAGTAGACACAGATGTCGTGGTCCTGTTATTATCCATTTGCAATGCTTTACAAGTCAATCTGTTGTGGATTGCATTTGGTGTAGGGAAGCATTTCCATTACATTCCAGTGCATTTATAGTGTGCTTAGTGCAGATAAGGCAGTTGCTCTACTATTCTTTCATACATTTGACCACTTATCCAATGCAGGGCAGGGGAAGCACGAAGGGGATTTTTCCCTCTGCATTTTTCCCACCCTGCATTTTTGGCTAGACAGCCGATTGCGACTGTATAGCTGCGGGAGGGCAGAGTAGGGGAGGAGGCACATTGGATGTGTCGTACAGGCATTTCCGCTCTCCTCGCCCTGGAACGCCCCATTTTGGCTGCTCCGCTGCTCTTGCGAGCATGGAGTATGGGGCTTTCCTGCACTGCCTCGCAGGCAGCACGGAAGTGGGGGAAGGTTGGCTCTCCGGGAACCGACCTCGGAGCACGGGCTCTGAGTTTGGTTCCCAGAAAACCAGATATCCTATGGCCGTCTAGCCGCTCACTAGCGGCCATGGGATTGCTCCCTTAACCAGTGATTTAGAAACATTTGTTGCCCTATTATACAACAAATCATCTTGCAGTTCAAGCATAAATGAATGTATAAAGGAGCTCTTTACCAAAAAGGGGTGGTCCATTGACAGGATACCACCAACCAAAGCAGCCTTAGAGTAATATGCATTGTAGTCTGCATATCAAGCTGGATATTGCTAGGAACAGTGTTTGGTCAAGCAACCTCAATTGCCAGATTCAGGACGGTGGGGTTGGCAGAAAGTTGACAAATTAACTTGGAAACCTATATGGACAAATCTTCCTGAAGCTTCTGCAATATGCAAGGAATTATTACACCATTGCTATAAGAACTGCAATACCAGTTTGTGCAAGTGCAAAAAAGCATTACTAAAATGTACAATGCTGTGCAAGTGCAATGATTGTGAAAATGTTGACGATGTGTTTGAAAAGTAAAGAAAACATGTAGCTCACGGCCAATACAATGAAACTTATTCACTTCACGATCCAATAAACAAGATGTCCCTGATGATTTCTTAACAACATTAAATGAAAATTATATTAAATATTTACATTAATTAATGTTTAATTGCAAAAATGCATACTTTTTAAATAAAAAAGCTAATAAATCAATAAAAACAATTGAAGTTTTATTTATGGCCATTTTTTATATAGTCACCATATATGGCCGCCATTTTGAAAATAGCCATTATGTTTGAGCTGTACTTCAAAAATGAATCTTACAAATGTATAGAGCACTTATGGAAAGTTTCATGCTTTTTTCCAGAAATGCATGGTTTTCCCACATTGCCCACACATTTACTCTAAATGCAGAAGGCAAGAACAGCAAAAACGAGATTCTCAGGAAACATTCTTTTTGCACTGCCATCTTCTTTTTCTACCATGTTCTGCACTTGTATGGAATCCATGTTTGGCCCAAAACATTTTGCTGCCTGAGGTGGAGCAACAAATGGCACCCCGTACCCACCCAAGTCAAGGTGAATAGTACTCAAAGACAGCCACGCTATTTTGGCACCAGGAGACAGAAAATCCCACAAGCACTTCTCCGTGCTCCCCTGGCACTAAAAAGGCAAGAACAAACTAAACAACTATCTGTTGCCCTTTCATGACACCCCAAATCTTTCCCTTGAGGTGGCTGCCTCACTTTGCCTAATGGCAGGGTCGGACCTGATGGAATGCTGGAAATTGCACAAAGAAGAATCACTGCAGGTCTCAGCGACAAAAAAAAAATCTGGGACTGTACAAAACATTTGGAGATCAAGCCCGGCCTATAGCCAGGAGTGAGGGAGAGGGTGGGCTAAGGGGGCCCTGCCCCCCTAAATTTTCTCTGCCCTCTATTATTTTTACAAATAAGTAAAAAATAGTTTATAATTTTGTTTTTAAAAGGCCTGCACACCAGATGAACTCCCCCCCCCCTTTTAGGCCAGCTACGGGCTTGGATCAAGCCTGAGTACCATTGCTGGTGTTGTGCTTGAACAGCGCGGCGTTCTGCATCTAGCGGGGTAGCTGTAGCACCATGATCTCTGCGACAAAATCACAATGTTTGCCACGTGGAGTCTCTATTAATGTTTATATGTGTTTGCTGTGTTAAATAGAACCCAGGAAAGTTAGGGTGAATTGCTGGGTAGAAAGTGAGTGGGAGGTGGGAGGGGCTTGCATGTGTGAGAGGAGACTGAGTTTATAAAAGGCCGGAGCAGACAGTTAGTTGGGTAGGTGGAGATAGGGGCGGGAGACAGGGGAGACGGGCCGTAGGGTTTGACGAAGCTACATCCAGATAGTGGGGTTGTGGGAACAGGAGTTAGAAGGGGTGAGCAGGCAGGGTAAGACTGAGAACGGAGTGAGTAATTATAAGATGCAGCGTCTCTTGTATTAAATAAACTTTGTTTATTTTTAAATTATAAAAGCCCACGCCTTGTTCATCTTCTGTGCTGCCAATAGTGTTCATATTTCCTGGTTGCTTCCCCTCGCTGGGTAAAGGGAACCAATCAGGCATATTGGGTGTCTGTTACCTGGGGAATTGAGGGGCTGACGCTCATGGGACAGCGAGGAGAGCTGTCCCAAAGCGGAGGCAGACAGACCCGAGGGAGGGTTACATCCCAGCAACCTAAAAAAAATAACCATTTAAAAGGCCAAGTTAAAAAGCCAACCAGGCACCCCGGGGTCTCTGTTCCCGGCGAACTGAGGGGCTGGGGAGCTGCCCCCACGCGCAGGCAGGCGGCCCTGAGGGAGGGCGCCGTCACCGCCGCCCTCGGCAGCGGTTCGCCGGCCACTGGCGGGCCCCCCGCTCGCGCCCCTTCCCGCCTGCAGGCGGCGAGGGAGGCCGTGCGGAGCGGCGCGGGCGGAAGGAGCCTGGGGCGCGGGTCAAAAGCCCGCCCCTTCCGGCGCGCTCAGCTCCGAGAGGCGACGTGTGTGTCGCCATGGCTGCGGAGGGCCGGTGGTGCTACCGGGGCGACCCCCAGGAGGGGCACCGCGCTCCGCTCGGTAAGGCCGCGGGCCGCGGGGAGGGAGCAGCGGGCAGCCGCTCGCTCGCTCGCGCCGGCCTGCTTCTGACGTGTCGCGCTGCTCCCCGTGCGGGTTTTAGTTCTGCACCCCGGGCTTCCCGGCAGGAGATACAACGCGCAGCCAGGCCCACCTGGCGCCCTCCGGATGTGCTGGACTGCAGCTCCCCGCCCGCCCCGCCCGGCGTGTATTTAGAAAGGAGGCGTGTTTGTATAGCCTGGAAAATTTAATTCGTGAGCGATGTGAAGGATAGACTTTAACCAGGAATATATTTGTGTGCGCCTAATTGTCCTTCGTAAAAAAAAAGAAAGAAAAAGCTCTACATAGATCTTTGCTAAAATTACTTGACATTTATGCAAATGGTGGTGTGTGTGTGTGTGAGTGAGTGTTCTAATGCAGCCTTTATATGTTACACAGAGGTAAGCCCCGTTATTTCAACATGGCTTGCTTCCACAAACATGAGATCGCACTCCAGGTTCTTCAAAGCATAAACTAATTACACAAGGAAGGTGCTGGTATCCATAGTCGAGTGCTGATATCCATATGGTTAGCCTAGTCAGAAAAAATGGAAAAAATATTGATAATGATAGCTAATAATTCTCTGTCACTGGGAGAGCTAGAAATGTAAGGGCCCCTTCACATTTTTTGTGGCATTTGTGCTCCCTAGGAGCTCTTGGGCTGTTGGTTACTCTCTGCCTAGCCTGTCTTGCAGGGTTGTTGTAAGAATAAAAATGAGAAGAGGCCCATGCATGCCAAACTGAACTCCTTCAGAACAGCTGAGATAGAAGCATGGAGAAAATCAATGTAAGGTAGGCCAGCAGTGTTGATGGCTCAAACACCTGAAGGTGACAAGTTTTGAGTATGTAAATCCATAGAGCAACCTTCCCCAACCTGGTGTCCTCAGGATGTATTGGCTGGCTGGGGGATGCTGGGAATTGTAGTCCAACACATCTGGAGGGCACCAGGTTGGGCAAGGCTGATTCTAGCGCATGGCCAGTGTAACAGCAGAAAAGATGTGAGAAGGAAGGAAGATGTGTCAGTCTTTCAGCAAGTGAAAGGTTTGATGCTCTTTCAAATTGGCAAGTAGAGGGGGCATTGGAGGTTAGCACCAGGAAGGGCAGGAGATAATGGTCCCCACCCAGAGAAATGAGAATGTGATACTTTCATTGGGTTTCCCAACAATGGGCTAGAATTAGGCTCTGAAGATATTTTTCCTTGAGGGGTGTGTGTTTTTTTGGAGTTGCTGGAAGATTTTCAGTCCTGGTCACGATGCAACACTGATGTAAAGCTGCACAAGCCCACTTATTTTAGTCTGCTTAAGTGTGGCAAACTCTGTTGGATTATGATCTAAAACTCTTTGGTCCCTTCTACTGTTCTTATTGGTTACCGTTCTCTTACAGTCCAGTTTACCAATGGGAAACTGAAGAGTTCTGAAAATATGAGTTTCACCTTATATAAAAGCAAAGATTCCAATAATCCAAGAAAGAAGAATAGAGTAATTTTGGTAAGAGCTTTCCCATCATACACGTGTGTTTTGTGTTTTTATGGAATACTAAATATGCTTATTTACTTATTATTTTTATTTCACACATCCAGCTTTAACCTTTGTGAAGCATGGAGTGGCTTATGTAGGGCTGTGGCAGTTTTATCTTCAAAATTTGTTATTTTGTTATAGCGCAATTCTGTACATGTCTTCTTGAAAGGAAGCCCCATTGAGCTCCATCGGACTTACTGCCATGGAATTGTATATACAATTGCAGACTTTGTTTTTAATAGCTCTGTGGCAGATAGAAATTTTCCACATATGGCCCTGACTGTTACATATTCTGGTGATGGGAAGATCCTTCCAGTTTTCTTCCTGCCACCCCACTAGTAGAGGCACAGTATGGGATCTGTGAACTTTAGTCGCTCCCTCACATTACTTAAAGGAAAACAGAGCTGTGCTCATGGAGGGTGCACCATGGCTGAAGGTAAGTTAAAAGGAATTGCCTTATTTCCATGTATTGTCACTCTGTGGTTCATGTCCAAACAAACAAGGAACACAAATCATGTCTGTCAATGTGTGATTAGCAAACGTGAAACATGCTCTTAGTATTTGCTTGCACTCTTAGTAGATGTACAGAGGAGACATGTTTGGCAGGCACATTTCTCCCATTGTGATGAAGAAACTGTAGGTCAAGTTGGACTTTCCAAAATTCTCACTTTTGAGAACAATGAGTCTGGCAACCTCTTGTATGAATGTGGCAAATTGAGTTTGTTTATAGACTGCCTTCTGCCCAATGAGTCTGCAGGGTAGTTTACAATAATAAAATAGTATACTGACTATTTAAAAAACAAACCATATCCCCCAAACTTAGTAGTGTTCTACTAGTGTTCTGGGTTCTTAATTGTACAAAGCCACAAGATGTCACCATAATCTTATGAAGCCTTACTAAAACTTGGAGGTGACAGCTGATCAAAGCCATTCAAGATGAGTTATATCGATCCGCATGCGCACAACGTTGCGCTGACATCAGAGCATAGCTACTTTTTACAAACACTGCAAAAATGATTTACTGTGGTGTAATAAACAAAGAGTTCTGGCATGCATCTTTGAAGACCCCAATGGGGTCAAGTTCCCTAACCTTTTCAGATTAATGTTTTTTTCACATTAAGACTGCAGTCCTATTCACATTTACCTGGGAGTAAGTCCCACTAAACACAGTGGGACTTAATTCTGAGTAGACATGCATAGGATCGCACTGTAAAAATGCCATCATTCTTCATTTGTTTCAGGGGCTCCAGATACCTTCCCCAAGGATGTGCTTCTGTTGTGTGGATACTGCATTTTCCTAGATCTTGAACAGTAATATCCCCTCTATGGGAAAATGCAGTTATTAGTGCATCTGTTGCTCTTGCTTATTAAGTAAATTGTTTATACCCTACTCTTCCACAATCACCCATGGTTTGTTGGGTTAACTCTGGGTTGTTTAGTCCCTAAATAACCAAGAGTTCCTGGGTTTGGATGTCACGGGGCATTCCTTAGTTGTTGACTGAAAGTGGAAGTGATGAGGATGCAGGAAGCCACATGCTGACTTGCTTCTGCTTGGCTATAGCAATTCTTGGATGATGATGATGATTTATATTTCTATACTGCCCTGTACCCAAAGCTCTCTGAGCAGTTTACACAGATTAAACAAACCAGGAGTTGCTGTTATTTGTGATCCTTATCTTCCTAGCTGGTTTTCATGCTGGGCTTGGCAAGTCTTTAACTGGGATGGGAAAAGGAGGGTGAAATCACATGTCTGATTATTGGGCGACCACCCTTGTCTCCTTCTTATAGGGCATTAGAAGTTAGCAATTTCCCATCCACCAAGGTGGAAAAAATTGAGCTTTCAGACGTATTTAAGCTTGTGTAGAAAGTCAGCTTTCTCTAGACAATCAGCATCTGTAGCTCACTGTTTCTTTTCTTTTTCTCCTTTAGAATGCAGAAACAGATAGACTGTCTTATGTAGGAAGTAATTTTGGTGCTGGAGCCCTGAAATGCAATACTCTCTGCAGGTATAACTTGTCTATGTATGTATGTACAATGTATGACTAGATGTAGCTATAAGTTTGCTTTCTTTAGACTGCCAGCATGAAGCTAGGGGTAACTTCTAATGAAATTCCTAAGATGAATTGGTTCAGGATAGCAGTCTTGGTTTCTTAACGTTTTAATGTACATGTTTGTGAGTCGACAGAGACAAATGGAGTAGTCTGTGTCGAGCTTTAAAGATGAATGAAACCAGATCATTATGCATGTCTGGGAGCATAATAGCTCAGTGATGTTTGTGTCTATTCAAGAATTTATTTTATTGCTGCTTTTGTTTTGTTTCATGCTAAGTGTCCCTTTATTATATATTTTTATTGTTACAATTTTATTTACAGCATTTATATACTTCCTTTCCAGCAATACATTCAAAGCAGTTCGCATTTTAAAGTAATTGCTTCTAATAGCATGGGATGTGGTGGCAAGAGGAAAATAGCTTAGTCACAGTGACTCGTGCACTGGTAACCTCACAATGAAACTACTGCAATGTGCTCTATATGGGGCTGCCCTTGTGCCTAGTTCAGAAGCTGCAGCTAGTGCAGAATGCAGCATTTAGGATGCTGGGTGGAGCACCCAGCTACACGCACATTAAAGGTAAAGGTGTCCCCAACCAGTCGTGTCCGACTCTAGGGTGTGGTGCTCATCTCCATTTCTAAGCCCAAGAGCCAGCGCTGTCCGAAGACGCTTCCGTGGTCATGTGGCCGGCATGACTGAACTTTCCGAGGTGCACAGAATGCTGTTACCTTTCCCGCTGAAGCGGTACCTATTCATCTACTTGCAATTTCTTGCTTTCGAACTGCTAGGTTGGCAGGAGCTGGGACTGAAGACGGGAGCTCACTCCGTCACGCAGCACTCGGGTCTCGAACTGCTGCGACCTTCCGGTCTGCAGTTCAGCGTCTTAACCACTAAGCCACTGCAGCCACACGCATATTACACCTGTGTTAAAAGAACTGCACTGGCTGCCTATTAACTACCGAGCTATGTTCAAGGTTTTGTTGTTGACGTTCAAAGCCCTATCAACTCAGGCCTTCTCGGTGGTGACACCCACCCTCTAGAACACTCTCCCATGTGTGGTTTAGGAGGCAGAAATGGTGGCGAGCTGCAAACACCTCTTGAAAATAAATTTGTTCCCTCAGGCTTTCCCTGATTCGTAATCATTTCGCTGCTCTGAAAAGAACAGAATTTGGGTTTGCTCTCTTCTACTGCTTTTGTTGTAATGTTACTAAGGTATTTCTTGTTTTATACTGGTTTTTATGTTGGCTTTTATGTCATGTTGAACATCTTTTTATGTGAACTACTTGGAGATCCTGGAATGTCAAGCAGTATAGAAGCAGCTTAAATAAATGATAAAGAGCTAATTATGTACTGTGGCCACTGCAGGAGATAGTTCTAGGAAGAGAGAGAAGCCAAATGGCAGTTGTTCTAGCCAAGCCAACGAATTTTTTTTTTAAGTCAGTCCATACTATCTCTTCCATTAGATACTTTGTTGGCGTACTAGACAAGGACTCTGGACAAATGGAAGTCTACAATGCAGAGTTATTCAACATGCAGCCGTTGGTTTCAGGTGGGTTAAAGATGCTACTTAATATTCATGGTGGCAAGATTTTCAGTATGCAGCTTATATGCCTGTTGGCTTATTCTAAACACAGAACCAGATAATGAAGCAATTCACTTCTTGCATGTCCCATGTTACCTGGGTTGCGTTATGATCACAGTTCTCTAGCTGTGAGGCAGGCCTTTCTAAGAAGCAAGTAGAATCGTTTTTGCTATCTCAGACTTCTAGAGGCTTGAATTGCGTGCTTGAATGCTGTTCTGTGTGTTTGTGAGTGTGTGTGTACATAAATTAAAAATTCCCAGCAGATAAAGATCTAGCAGAAGGCTAGTCTAGAAGTGTCCCCCCTTGTATGCTAGCTTTCCATATTCAGGGTATATCAGGCATGTGATTCTTCTCCTGCCCTTCCCAAATAGTCTGAACCGATACAGTCCAGCAAGAGCTGCATTGCATTCTGACAATATAGCTCAGCACTAAGGAGGGGGGTGCGATTGCTGGGAAAGTATCACCACCACTCTGACCCCTCCCAGACTAGAATATCTGGTTCATTTTAGCTTGTTTCTTTTAGGTTTAAATTAAACCTAGAGATGTACCATTGATTCCATCCCATCCCCAACCTGCGTGATAAGTAGCTGCTTCTTAACTGCCCTTTCTTCCTTCTTGGGAGACTTGAATGGCTTTTGGGGTGGGGTGGGGGGACTTATGGAAGTTCACTGAGAACCAGCCTACACATTCTGTTAAGGCATATGGCAAAGTCCTCCTGGGACTGTACCTTTCCAGGGTACATATGGGAAATTGCATGATGGAATGCTCCTTCTTGTCAAGCACTCCCTACTTGTGGAAAGCAAGTATGTCAGGGAAAAGGGTTCTATCCTAGGTTCCCTGACATGCTAGTAGTTTCTGTACAGGAGGCTTTTTTTTACTTGGAAGAATATTAAAATGTGCAAACTGCCTTCAGCAATAGTACAATCTCAGCAGAGATATACTGTATCCTTTTTGTGAAGATGTAGCTCAGCTCTTGGACAGTACATGACAACCCCTGCTTGATGAAAAAGAGCCCAAGTGTACACAGTGATCTTTGTATACACCTTCGTTGTGTGTATACTTTTCCGATGCTTAAAACTCCCTTTGGTTGGAATCATGGATGGACTGTTCTGGGGAGCTGACGATTCTGATTTTACTAATTTCATCTATTTTTTTTAACAGATAATGTAGCAGACGATGACCTGTCAGAATATTTGACTAAATCCTACAGAGAGAAGGTACAGCTTGTAAAGCAATCATTAAGAGGACATGATACTAAAATTACATTAGATTTTCCTGGTGTGCTTAGGTCTTCTTGCATTATTAGTGTCAGATACTGTAAATGTGTAACATCGGGAATGACCCAGCGGTGCCTGTGCGCTAGTGCTATTCATGTTATGCTAACATAAACCAATGCTAGAGCTATTGATGTTGCACAAGTGTTGGTTTACACTAGCATAACATCGGTAGTGCTAATGCATGGGCACCGCTGGATCCTTCTGAATGTTTTAATAGAGAGCCAGCCCTATTTTGTTTTGATTTACTTAGGGCACAATCCTGTGGACTGTGTCCTCACTGCTTGGAAGCCCCCAAGCTTGAAGGCTTCCAAGATTCCTATGCTATGCTAGGCTGAAACCGACAGGGTGGGAGCAGCCGTGCAGGCAATCTTTGCCCCCCCCCCGATCTTTGGGGGTTTTGCTAGATGGTCTTTTCAGCCTATCTAGCGAGGGTGCTTTGGAGGGGGAGGGAAGGAGGCTGGCAGAGGTTCAGGATAAATATATCCCGGCCTCTCCAGTCTCCTCCCCTCCCTGCCCACCGGAATGGCCTCTTTCCTCCTCCTCTGAAGTTAATTTCCAACCTTGGAGGAGGCAGCTCACGTGGTTCTCTCTGCATGGCTGTGGGGGTTTGGGGATCATATCTCAGACTCCTCTTTCTGAGGTTGGAGATTGTCTCCGGCCTTAGAAGGGTGTTTCCTAGCCATCCCGTGGTCCCTGGGATGCTTGCCCAGGGACCATAGGATTGCTGCCTTGGGGCGACCATTCTACGAAATTCTTAACCTTTAAAACTGTGGATGTCCCCCAACTACTTCTCTTAACTAACAGCCTGAATGGCATGCAGGCCACTGTTAAATAATTTCAGCGTTTCAATGATAATAAAGGTTTTAGTCCAGAAAATGTAAAAAATGGGAAATGGAACCCGTGCCTTCAGAACCCTCTGGATTTCTCCACCCCGCCAATCACCTGTCAGTCCAAGTGTGAGATGATAGAAATCTATGCTGAAGTCACTCAGTGCAGTTCATGCTTCCAAGTAAGGAATCTCCCTTCAGGGAATATGGTGGAGGGGCCATACACGGTGGTAGTGCACATGCTTTGCACGGAAACAGTCTCATGTTCAGTTCCTGGAATTTCTAGTTTCAGAGAGCACTGCTGAGAATGACCTGAGCGATGTTGGAATGCTACTGCTGGTTGCAGTAGTGAATTATATATTGGAGGTTAGCAGCTGGCAAGGCAGAAACCTAGCTGCAGCGGTCCAGTTTGAGTAGCTGTTCATCCTGCTAACTCAGAATTATCCAAATCCCCATGGCTAGTTGATGCTTCTCCACTTGTTCACAGTTCTAGCCTTGGGTCTCTCCCTGGAGACTCCATTATCCTAGGAGTCCCAGCTGACATGGGAATTAATCTCTCCCTCCCATGTCTACCTCCTCCGTCTGTTGACACTGAGTGAACTCCACGCCACGTAGGCCCATATAACCACTGGATTGGTAAGATACTTGCAAAAACATCTTGTCTTCTGAGGGTCATTTTGACCAGTCACGTATTTAAAGTATTAATTCAGTAGAACACTTAACAGAGAGACTTGTACAAATTATAACTCCCCAAATATGTTACCTGCTGTTAGGAAAGTAGAATGTCATATCCTACGTTGTTGTAATTAGTTACTCTAATAATACTGAATGATATTCAGGAAATTGGGTGGTAGTCCTTGACATTTAACCTGCAATCCCAGTGATAGCCCAGGAATTAAACTAATGTGTGCACATGCACACACACACCCACACCAAAGTAATTTTTAAAATGTGGTTTTTTGTTAAAGACGCTATGCAGGTCTGCCCCTAAGTAAAGTATGTGTGTACGTGTACTCCGGACTTCTGCATGGCTGGCACCCAAAGATCCCTCATGCCTACTTCTGCTATTAGGTGAATGACATGATGTAATTAAAAATATATGGTATCCCCATGTAAGGTCTTCCTGGAATATTTGACGCTGGTCAATTTCATAATCTTTGACTGATCAGCTGACTGGCATCTACAGCAATAGAATCTCAGTCCAGGCCTTAGCAATAAAATCCATTGGCAATCAGTGCTGTAAACATTGCTCGCTCATCGATTGATGGTTTAACACCCAACTTGTTTTTTTAGTGAATGAGGCTCTGTTGTATGTTGGTTGCTTTAACAATGTTCCTAAAAATGGCTTGCACAAGAGCTGGTTTTCATAGCTCGGAAGAGAGCTGGTGTGTTCTGTTTTCTTTCCCGAAATGATATTTGGCAGTGGATGTGGAATAATTTACTCCCTGGTTGTCTTCTTGTAATGCCATTGGCTTGAATGTGCTGAAATACGTGGCTTATTAGCGCCTTGTGTTCTTATTAGCTGCCTCTAAAGTGAAGCTTCCCTGCAAGAGATCCCGGTGGGAAAAGCCTCTTTGTGCCTGCGCAGCAATCTGTTGATATTTTTGCAGGTAGATTTGTGCATTGAAGCCTTTGGCACCAACAAGCAGAGGAAGGCCCTGAGCTCTCGGAGGATGAATCATGTCGGGAAGGAGGTACTGAATAAGGCATTGACCAAAGCCGCAGAAGACGTTATAGAGACAAAGGGTGTTGCTGGTACGTAATGAGAATGATGCAGGAGGGAAAACAGGAGCAGCAAGCCTATTTAATAAATCCCCACAGCTTTCTTAAGCTATGAATAAGCAATGTTTGCTCTTCGCTTTCCGTGTTAAGTGAAAGTGGACTGCTGGTAACTTGATTTTAATTGGAGCATATTGATGGCATGGGAATTTTGGCTGCCAGTGGGTCTCATGACATATTCAGTCTAAAAGAGCTATAAAATGTTGAAATGCAACTTACTTTCTAAGTCAGGAGTGTTGAACCTCCGGCCCATGGTACAGATCTGGTCTTCCTGGGGTCCCAACCTGGCTCTCTGGGGTTCCCCAGATGCCATGACCCATTTCCCCCAACTGTTTGGTGGTTTCCTGGAGTTTGCTTGTTTTTCCCCCTTCTAAAGCATTGAGGTGCTTCTCTTGAGGCTCAGTTACTGTCAGTAAGAGCTTCAAGCTAAAAGATGCTGGTCTTTTTTGTATTTTTGGCCCCACTCCTTTTCCTTTTGGCCCTGCCCGCTGCCGGAATGCAGTCCCCAAGAGCTTCTCCGAAATGGAATTTGGCTCTCAGACTGAAAGAGGTTCAACATCCCTGCTTTAGAAGAACCCTACAAACTTTTTTATTCTGGCACTTAGAACAATCTTAAAGTTCATTTTATAACTATATTATCTTCTGGTGTTTGCCTTATATGGTTATATATTACGTTTGATTGTTTTGGTGTGTTAATTGGTATAGGTTTTTGTGAGCTGTTCTGTGAGGGTAGACACCCGAAAGGGTGGGGTATTCCACCTATTAAATAATACATCTATAAGAATCTAAACTCTGTTAAAGAAATAAATAAGACACTCTTTCTGCTGCTCATGATAACCTCCCGTTTCCTTTCAAAGCTTTGGTCAGTGATGCGGCAGAAGATGAGAAGGCCGATGTCTCCTTGGTTCTTCCCCTGTGCCATGAAGATGCTGACAAACCAGAGGATGTCTACAAGTTTGAGGATAGTATCTTTTATAGGCAGAATAAATGTTACGTTATTTCAGCATGGACAGACCTCAGAGGAAGAAGAAAGGGCTTCAGTGTTAAAGAGCAGGTGTGGAGATGATGGAGCTGTTTGTGAATATAGCTTCATGGCCTGTTGAACCTATATGTCAGATCTCTTCGAGGAAGGAAGGGAGGATTTCAGAGGCATAATTTCAGTGTGTGTGGAAATGATACCACGCTGTATTGGACTGGTATGTAGGCTAGAGAAACAGGCACTCCTGAAGTCTAATTACAAATTGACTGAATCATTGGAGGGAAGGGAGCAATTTCCCCCTCTGTCCTATTTATATGAGTTGGGCTAGAAGTTTGAAGATTCTCTGCACTTCCACAAAATTGATCTGCGGGAGACTGCCCTTCTTTATTTCACTATAACGTCATTGTGGTTATTGGCAGTGACTGGATATCCAATTCTAATCTCTTCCCTCCTGAATGTGTGTTGCATTTTTTTTTTAAAAAAAGCTCTAACATCTCACTAGATTACCAAGCCACTGGTTCATCATATAAAACTGGTTCTCCCATCCATTTCACAAATCTTGATGAGATGCATTAGCTGTAAATATTTGAGGGATGAGGGCTAGATTCGGGGTAAAAAAAAGAAGTGAGACATTGGCTCAATATCTGAAATGCACTGGATTTCACTCATGGCATTGTGATAATCTGCTTTGCTGTGACTGAGTAGAAACTTGGAAATGTGCCTAGGAAAGGATTATTAATCTGTGCAATTCAGTTCTTCATTTGTTTCTGTCCCTTGTGAGCGGAGGTAAGTAAAGCTAGCTAAATACATTTTCTTTCCTGAGTGAAAAATACGTTCTCCTGCTAATTGGCAAGGGGCACACTTCACTAGAAAGTTTTCTCCAACAAGCTTAACTGAAACTGTGGGGAATAAGTAGTCCCAGTGGATTGTGAACCATGAGTTGGCTGCCACCCTTGCTGAGCTTAATGGCGGCCAGTCTCGTCTACCTGAGGCATCCCCCTTGCTTTGCCTCTGGAGGTATTGTTATTATAATTATTTCTTCTTAGGCACCTTTCTCAAAAAAAGAGAGACTCAAGGTGACTTACAACAGGATTAAAACAAATAAAATGTAAAATGGCTACAACGATCATCCATTAAAATACAACCACCTCATAAAACGTCTAGTAAGAACGCTTTTGTCAACCTAGAGGTGCCAAAGGAAGTTATTAGAGGCTGTCAGTGTTATTTTTCCCAAAACACCTTCAGTTATTTCACCGGTGGAATATGAGGCGCTTCAGGCTCCGGCGGCAGCTTTCATGAACATTACCTCAGCCGAAATCCTCAAGATGGCAGAAGAGAAAAGGTAAGGGTGCTCTAACTATGTTGCTGGGGCAGAGGAGAGTGAAGGACTGTTTAAAGTAGACTTGTTAGCTGTGACTTTTGCTAGCTATGAGCAGGTTAAGAGCTGATTTGCATGTATATGTCGCTTGTCGACTGCAGCATCGAGTGTTGGCTTACCTGTGTGAATGAGCCATCAGAGATCATAGCCAGAACTTCCATGTTTCTAATGTTACCTAAAACGCAATGCTTTTCCCCCACTGAATTGGTTTGTATGCTTGGCTGCCAGTAATCAAGTGGTAAGCATGCATGTGTGAATTATCTTCGTGATCTTGTTTTCCTGGAATTAAAGGTTGTATCCGATGTTAGTCTAACTTAAGTCTCATTCACTTCAATGGATCTACATGTAGGTAGGACTAACATTGGCTACAACCCAATGTAATAGTGGTGTGATGACATAATTCTAGAATCTTCCCTGAGTGGCAGTGCACCAGCACAGATTTTGATGGAAGTTGCTGCTAAGATACTTGTGCTTTCCTTAGGTTTATTCTCACCGTAACCACTTACCATCCTCTTATGTTTAGTACCTGCAGAATCAGCCTTGCTTGTCTTAGTAAGTTATGCCTTGTTTTTAGAAACAGAAGAAGCTGCTCTGTAGAGTTAGAGCATTAGTCCATCTAGCTCAGTACTGTTGACACTGACTGGAGGTGGCTTTCCAGGGTTTCAGGCAGGAGTTTTTCACAGCCCTACCTGGAGATACCAGGGATCAAACCTGGGACCTTCTTCATGCAAAACGGGTGCTCTACCACTGAGCCACAGCCCTTCCTCTGGGGAAAAGAGCAGAAGACATGGCAAGATATGCAAAACTAGGTAGGGATGTGGGTGCAGGATAAAGAGTGGGTATGAGGCAAAGGGAAGAAGGTCGGGCTTAGAGGCCTGGAGTTTTCTGTTGGGAAGGGTAATCCTGTGAGGAGTAGTTTCATTTCTCCAGTTAAGTGTCAGTTTCAATTCTCCACTAAAGTCTAATTTCTTCAGATCTGAAACTGTACTTTTGGTTTTGAAGGAGGAGGGTATATAGGGGCGGGGGGAGAGACAGAGCCAGTAAGAGTCAGAAAGACCAGGCTGCAGCCAGAGTGAGAGAGAGACAGCCAGAGCCTCAAGTGAGAGCAGAGTCCGAAGAGTGAGCAGGGAGAAGTAGCCTAGAAAAGTCTAAGGACAGCTAGGGTAAAGGAACTTGTGTTTTGCAACTTGTGTTTTCTTTTAAGGCCTTCTGTATCACTCAGCTCTATTGTGTAACTACCTTTAGTTGTAATTTGTTTGTTTTAATTTATCAGTAAACTGTTGTGGTTAAACTCTGTGCCTGGAGTGTCAGTCGCCCCATGTCTGCAGCCTAAACCCCACCTTACTGGAAAGGGAAAGGGAAGAGAAGGAAGGTGGGACTCTTAAGGAGGCAAGAGATCCTTAAGAAGTTGAGATGGCACAACTCCATCTAGCTCAGGGGTGGGTTACCTTTTCTCTGTTGAGGGCAGCATTCCGTCATGGGAGGGGCCGTAGCTCAGTGTGATAGAGCACCTGCTTGGCATGCAGAAGGTCCCAGATTCGATCCCCGGCTTCTCCAGGGAGGGCAAGGAAAGACTCCTGCCCGAAACCCTGGAGAGCCGCTGCCAGTCAGCGTCGACAATCCTGGGCTATGTGGACCAATGGCCTGACTCAGCTTCCTCTGTTCCTGTGTCATCTGCTAGGGCGCACGTGTCAGCACTGACTGGGGACAAAGCCAGTGGTGAACAGGGCCAAAGGTGGGTGGGTCACTTCCCTCTTCCTCTCTCCCACCCCTTCTCTCTTTCTTGAGAGCTTTCGAAATTAGGCTGAGGGTCACATGAGATTAGGCCAAGGACTGTAGGTTACCCACCCTTGATCTAGCTGCTTAAACTGGTGTTCCTTGATCATTGTAACAGAAGCTACCAGAGCATAAATAGACAGTACTGTCTCCTTTTTTAATTGGACATGTTGAGAGTGTCAGTAAACATGTAGGCAGGGGTGATCTGGTACACATTGTTTACTTGGACTTCCAAAAGGCTTTTGGCAGATTCCCTCACCAAAGACTCCTGAGCAAACTTAGCAGTCATGGAATACGAAGACAGGTCCTCTTATGGATCAGTAACTGGTCAAAGAGCAGAAAGCAGAGAGGAGGGATAAATGGTGAATTCTCCCAATGGAGGGAAGTAAATAGTGGGGTCCCACAGGGATCTGTACTAGGACCAATGCTTTTCAACCTGTTCATAAATGATCTGGAATTAGGAGTGAGCAGTGAAGTGGCCAAGTTTGCAGATGACACCAAATTATTTAGGGTGATTAAAACAAAAAGGGTTTCTGAAGAGCTCCAAAAGGATCTCTTCAGACTGGGAGAATGAGCATCTAAATGGCAAGTGCAGTTCAATGTAAGCAAGTGTAAAGTGATGCACGTTGGGGCAAAAAATCCTAATTTCAGGTATAGATAGCCTGATGGGATCTGAGCTAGCAGTGACTGACCAGGAAAGAGATCTTGGGGTTGAGGTGGACAAATCAATGAAGGTGTCAACCCAGTGTGCGGCCGCTGTACAAAAGGCAAACTCCATGTTAGGCATAATTAGAAAAGGAATTGAGAATAAAACTGCCAGTATCATACTGCCCCTTTACAAATCCATGGCATGACCACATTGGAATATTGTGTCCAGTTCTGGTCACTACACCTAAAAAAAGATATTGTAGAGCTGGAAAAAGTGCAGAAAAGGGCAACTAAAATGATCAAGGGGCTGGAGCATCTCCCCTATGAGAGAAGGTTACAACAGCTGAGATTGTTTAGCTTGGAAAAAAGGAGGGCAAGGGGAGACATGATAGAGGTCTACAAAATTATGCATGGTGTGGAGAATGTGGATAGGGAGGCATTTTTCTCCTTCTCCCAAAATACTAGAACTAGAACCCGGTCGCATCCTATGAAGCTGATTGGTGGGAGATTCAGGACAGATAAAAGGAAGTACTTCGTCACAGAGCACATAGCTGAACTATGGAATTCACTACCACAGAGTGTAGTGATGGACACCAATTTGGATGGCTTTAAAAGGAGGGTGGACAAATTCCTGAAGGAAAAGGCTATCAATGGCTTTTAGTCTTGATGGCTATGTGCTACCTCCAGTACCAGAGGCAGTGAGCCTATGCACACCAGGTGCTGGGGAACACGGGTGGGACGGTGCTGTTGCTCTCATGTGGGTTCCCGGTCGACAGCTGGTCGGCCACTGTGTGAACAGAATGCTGGACTAGGTGGACCTTGGTGTGATCCAGCATGGCTCTTCTTACGTTCTTATGACCAGCTTCTGTTGATGTGAGCGTATGCTGGCTTTCAAGCAACACGGAATTCTGTCAATTTACAGGAGCTAAAGAAGCAGCTCCTGCCTTCTGTGGCCAGATTGTCATTGGGTCAAAAGGCAATCTTGTCTCTCTTGCTTAGCCTCTCCTCCTTTGTTCTGGATGAGCTGCAGTCCATGCCTGTGGACGAGAAGAGCCGTGACCACAAAGCCCGATGTCTCTGGTTTTTGGATTGTCTTGTCAAGCTGAGCTCACAAAAAATGGTGAAAAAGAAACGTAAGATTTTATCTTATTTTCTCCACTTGTTTACCATAAGTCCAGAATAAGGCAACTGACCACCTGAAAGATAAGCCACCTGGTTCATATTACCTGCAATCAATTTAATCATGCTTTTGATGACACTTCATTTATAGTGACTGTGGACAATATATGAAATACCCTGGGTTTGCTGTCAAGCTGTGCATGTTCCCCATTATTGTTGGGAGGCTATTTACATTGACTGGGAAATATGTAAACTCCCATTTATGCTGTTCATTTGTGCACATACTTCATGATATCTAGTGAATATACACAATGGTTGATGCTCAGTTCATGTGGTGGACATAAGGGCTTGAATCCATGATTTGCTTTCCGTGAGAGGAAGGAAGGGCCCTCCACTCAGTTTTGGGGATCCCAAAAGCACAGTTCAACCCATTCAGCAGGATCTCCTGCCTCTCTGAATAGCATTTTCAGGGGACTGGAGGGGCTGCCATGAGAAAGGGCGGGTGGGGAAGCCTACTTCTGCCAGCACTGTTGATCTAGCTTAAATCTGGATGCAACCCATTGTGATTAACATATGAGTACTTTGAACTAGACCTGATGTATTTCAAAATGGCAATTGAAACCACTGTCCTACAGCAGGGGTGGGCAGACGGTAGATCTCCAGATGTTTGGACTTCAATTTCCGGAATGCCAGGAATTAAAGCCCAGAACATCTGGAGATCCACCTTCTGCCCACTGCTGTCCTATAGGGCATTATGTTGTAGAAAGATTGGTTGGGTGATCTCTGGGCAGGGTTTGGTGGTACACAGTCAACACCCAGATGCAGGGATCCTGTTTTTCCTCTGCCAGTCCTTTACTCCCCCAGTAGGAGATGGAGGCAGAAGTAGGCTTCCCCACCCACCCTTCCTCATGGCAGCCCCTAGAAGAACAGCTGTTCTTCTAGGGATCCAGCGGGACACAGCTGATCCTTCTGGAAACCTGGCAGGATGGGCATTATTGCAACCTGCATGAGTCTTATGCAAGTAAGCATATTTGTATTTTTTCTTGTTTGGGATAATTTATTTTGCTAGTCATGAGAAAAGGTGAAGGACTCTGCAAAGTACTCTGCCTTACCCGCTGAACACTGAACCTGCCAAGCTTTCCTCTGGTTTCTGCAATTTTACCCACATGCTTTCAGACCTGTAATTTTGGCAAGGATAATATTTTAGTGTTCAAAAAAAGAAAGTTGAGATTTTCAAGATGTTGCATTCAATGCCCAATACCCATTCTGTGCATATGTGCTTTTGTACACAGACATGATTTCCACAAAGTAATTCCTCTTCTGTGCTGTGACCCTCAGAATCCTGCCACTTGGGGAGTATGTGTGACCTGATCCATAAATCAGCTGAGCTCAGTGGAACTAAATAGGCTAAAATGCATGTTTTCTGGCTCAGTTGCTTGGTGGATCATAGACTAAAAGCTCTTGACATAATGCAGGGATGTATAAACTGACCACTACTCAAGAGTACCATAATGCAGTAGTAAAATTAAAGTTTCATTTTAGTGGATTAGCGTGGTTAACAAAGCTGTCCTGTAGTGTCAGTGGGCTCTTAAAGTCAGCTTTGGAAATATCCATCTTTGCAGATGAAATGTGAACTTGAATGAAGTGGAGATTCTGAGTGTTTTGGAGAAACTGACTTTAAAATGCTTCCTGTTCCAGATGCAATGGGACCCAATTGTCCACACGTCATCAGCAACAAGCTTGTGAAAACCTTCACAGCACTGTCCTATGGCAATGGCAGGTACATTTTATTTTGGTCTCAAGTATAGTGAAACATATAAATCGGGACTTGAATTGTCTAGGCTTTGGTCACTCAGGAAAGTCCCTAAGGGTGCAATCCTATACATGCTTAGACAGAAAAAGGTCCTACATCCTTTTTCTGTCTAAACATGCATAGGATTGCACCCTAACCCAGGGTTTCATAATACCACAATGCAACAAGGGATCAAAAATGGCTGTAAAAGTCCAATACAGAAAGAAAACCATTGCGTGGATTGTTCTTCATTCCCAATGCATTTTGATATATAATCTCTTTCGTGGGGGACAGAATCTTAAATTTATTCCAAAAACATGGGAAGGAACTGCTCAGATACCCTTCATGTTGTTGTTGTTCAGTCATGTCCAACTCTTCGTGACCCCATGGACCATAGCACGCCAGGCCTTCCTGTCCTGCGCTCTCTCCCGGAGCGTGCTCAAGTTCATATTCATTGCATCGGTGATGCTATCTAGCCATCTCATCCTCTGCTGTCCCCTTCTCCTTTTGCCTTCAGTCTTTCCCAGCATCAGGGTCTTTTCCAGAGAGTTTTCTCTTCACATTAGGTGGCCAAAATATTTGAGCTTCAGCTTCAGTATCTGTCCTTCCAATGAGCACTCAGGGTTGATTTCCTTTAGGATTGACCGATTTGACCTCCTTGTAGTCCAGGGGACTCGTAAGAGTCTTCTCCAGCACCACAGTTCGAAAGCATCATTTCTTCGGTGCTCAGCCTTCCTTATAGTCCAGCTCTCACAGCCATACATTACTACTGGGAAAATCATAGCTTTGATTAGACGGACCTTTGTTGGCAAGGTGATGTCTCTGCTTCTTACTATGCTGTCTTGGTTTGCCATAGCTTTCCTCCCAAGGAGCAAGCGTCTTTTAATTTCATGTCTACAGTCACCGTCTGCGGTGATCTTGGACCCCAAGAAAGTAAAATCTGTCACTGCTTCCATTTCTTCCCCTTCTATATGCCAGGAAGTGATAGGGCCAGATGCCATGATCTTCGCTTTTTTAATGTTGAGTTTCAAACCAGCTTTTGCACTCTCCTCTTTCACCCTCAACAAGAGGCTCTTGAGATCCTCTTCGCTTTCTGCCATTAGGGTGGTATCGTCTGCATATCGGAGGTTGTTGATAATTCTCCTGGCAATCTTAATTCCGACCTGTGATTCATCCAGCCCGGTGTTTCTCATGATGTACTCTGCATATAAGTTAAATAAGCAGGGTGACAATATGCAGCCTTGTCGTACTCCTTTCCCAATTTTGAACCACTCGGTTGTTCCATGTCTGGTTCTTACTGTTGCTTCTTGACCCTCGTACAGGTTTCTCAGGAGACAGGTAAGGTGCTCTGGTACTCCCATCACTTTAAGAATTTGCCACAGTTTGTTGTGATCCACACAATCAAATTAATTCAGACTATAAGGGTGCAATCCTATGCATGTTTAGACAGAATGCTGGGAGTTGTAGAACTTCTTTCTGTCTAAACATGCATAGGATTGTGCCCTAAGGGTTTTTTCCCCTTGAAAAAGAGAATATATCGAAACATGTTGGGAATAAAGGACAATCCATGTAACTGTTTTGTGTTTTGTATTGTACCGCTAGATGATGATGTTGTGTGCTCCTGTGTTTTTAATAACTGTATGGCAGAGATTGTCTTGGTTCACACATAATGACCACCCAAGAAAAGAACCCATGGTTTGTAGTTGGGTTGTGAACTCTGGTCTATTCACGCTTAACACACATTTAAACCATAGTGCAGGGTTCACATGTAATGACAACCTGCAATTCAACAATCACCCACAATTCAATACTCTGGGTTGTCATTACATGCAAACCGGGTCAATGGAAAGTGTGTCCTTTTTCCAGCATGTTTGGAGAAATTTGGTAGGTGCATCTATGAATCTCTTAAAGGCCCAAGAGCCCTTTTTGGTTAAGGAGCTGATAATCCTACTAAGGAATTTTCCTGTCTCCCCTCCATTCCTCAGCTGCTGGGTTTGGTTGGTTTAATGAACTGGCAAGGGATAGATTTCTGCATACCAAAAAACAAACAAACAAACCCACATCTAGAAAGACAGCAATAGATCTTTCTTGATCAGCCTTATTTTTATAGTAAAATATCTTGTCTTTGTGGTGCATGTAATTCTGCTCCTCTGGATGAGGTGGATAGGGTTCTAGACTCCTAGGTGGGGAACTTCAGCTTCAAAATAGATGTAATCCCTTCTGATATCTCTGCCTGGTGCAACAAACTGTAATTTTGGTGATTATGAGGGCTGTGTGTATTCTGTACTAAATCAGAATTATGAGCAAAATAGTTGAATTCCATGGCTTGTAAAAAAAAAAAAAAGAAGCCCATCTATGTATGTGTATTTATTCTGCATTGTTCATCATGGGAAAGAAGAATGACCTCTGTAGGATGTTGAAGCCACAAGCTGCTGGAAATCTTAAGAACCTCTGGCTTCAGAGATCTCACCAGGCATTGCCCAAATACTTCAGAGTTTCTAAGGGCTAAAAACCTTCTTTAAAGGAAGGTGAGGCATTCAGGAAGCTAAACTTTCCATCTAATGCACAATCTGTATATATCAGAAATCGTGAACTATATACTGCTCTGGTACTTACTAACTGTAAGATCCCAGGTCAGGTTGTTGTTTACCTTAAAATACCATCCTGTAACCAAGTGCCACAAAACCAAGATATACTCAGGGCTGTAAACTGCAGACAAATCCTACAAAATGGAGGAATTTACTCAAAAGCTGCATGCAAGCCGCAGAATTCATATTTTTCTGGCACAGAATTTCCCTTACTCTGCTGCAAAATTTTTATTTTAGTGCTTTCTTAGGGAGAGCCTGGAATGAGTGTACACAGCACTGAATGTAGCACACTGTGTAGCATTTGGTTTCTTTTCTCACCATTTTGTGTTCTAGGATACAGAATCAAGTTTCTGCTTCCATGAAAGTTAAGATCACGGCATATGCCATAGCCCTGGCTTTGCATATTAACAACTTCCAAACAGACCTGACAGTCTTGCAGCGGGATCTGAAATTGCGGGATAGCAGGTGAGAGTAACACCATGACTGGACTCATCATCTCTTCTCTTATGAATCTGCTAAGAGCTTCATGGCCCCAAGAGAGTTCCTGGTTCTACTGGCAGAACCTTGGAAGCTCCCTCCACCCTCTTTTTAATTTCAGCATGATTGAACTTATCGATTATTCTCATAACAGGGTCAGTTGAGAGCCTGTCCAGTACAGTGATTGGAATGATGGAGGGAGAGTCAGGAGACCCGGGTTCTAGTCCCCACTTGGCCATGAAGCTCACTGGGTGACTTTGGGCCAGTCAGTGACTCTCAGCCTAGCCTACCTCACAGGGCTGTTTTGAAGATGAAGTGGAGGAGGATCATGTAAGCTGCCTTGGGTTCCTTAGAGGAAAAAAGGCAGGATATAAATTTAATTAAAGACATCGCTGTAGGGGGTTGGTCTTCACAGCCAGAGATGGGAATTGATGGCATGTTTTTCAGGAACACCCAATACTCTAAGCTCAGTTGAATCTATGTGAAATATTTTCTTGGCCTTGAGTAGTTTTGAGCCATTTCTGGTATGTGGTGCGCTAGAGCAGCCTCCCCCAACCTGGTGCCCTCCAGATGTTTTGGACTATAACACCCAGAATTCCTGATGACTGGCCGTGCTGACTCGGGTTGATGGGGAAGTCCAAAATATCTGGAGATCACCAGTTTGGGGAAGGCTGCCCTAGAGTAACGGAAAGCTGGGTGGGGCTAGGCAAACGAACGGGTGGGCTGTGCAGATAAGAGCTGGCTCATTTCTTCAGTTCTGTGGGACAAGGTAAAAGGGTCACAATTTGTGAGACTGGTGAGAGGAGGGAAAACCTGGGTCCTTGGGGGCAGGTGGCAAGTATAGAGCCCCCATCTGCTTAGTATAACCTGCACCTTCTCTCCATTCACTCAGCGGGGGCAGAGGGAATAAAGGGGTACTTCTGTTAATTTGTTGTATTTGTATCCCACCTTTCCTCCATGGAGCTCAGAGTGCTGTCTGTATCACTCCTGTCAGGCAGGGGTGGGCCACATGTGGTTCTCCAGATGTCTGGGCCTGCAACTCCCATCATCCCTCATCATAGGCTCTGCTGGCTAGTACTAATGGGAGTTGTAGGCCCAAACATCTGGCCATAAGATATCTATCCCTTGCAGACACTGGAGTCAGACCTGCTTAGCTTCAGCGAGGTGGCTGTTCCATGTGCTCTCACGTGGGCCCATATTGCAAGGAAGGAAAAGTGACTCCTTATCTCTGATGTTGGGTGGCCTGGCCTGTAGGGACTGGGGCTGCCTCCCTGCAGGGATCCCAGTGCCTGTGGAACACTCACTTTGAGGGCCTGCGGTTCAGGTGTTTTCTATAGGACTTAACACCAGCAAAACAAGCGGACTGCTAGAAAAGGCAACCCAAGAATGCTAAAAAGGCAACTGTCAGTGACAGGAAGTAATTGGTGAGTGTTTCTGAGCATGTGCAGGGTGTTGCTTCCTGCCACTGCATAAACGTAACCATTCCCTACACACCTGAGGTTAGGGGACAGAGCTGCTACATCCACCAACATGGCTTCTTGCAAATGTGAGCTCCAGCCCTCCCTTCTCCTTAAATATGGCCTGGACCATATTTCACACTTGGCCTTTGCAGCCAAATAGTTGCTAATTTTATTTGCAACATTCCAATGGATGTGTCCTTTGTAGGCCTGCCAGCCTCTCACCTTTTCCTGTGCCTTTAACAGCAGCCTGTCGTGTGAACCTTTCCCCATCACTTTATCTTCATGCCAGGAAAAGCTTAATCTGATAATTTCTTGGTTGACAGGCTGCTATTAACAGCACAGGAGTAGAGCTAGGAAAATAAAAGTAGCAAACACAATGTATTCCTGGCAGGCAGGGAAGGAAGAATTCCTAGAGCTGGCTTTTCAGCAATAAATGTCCTTTGTTGAGAGTGCTAATTAGGTTCAGAATGTGCTGAAATCAGTGAGTTAAAATGCAGTAAGTTTCTCTAGCAGGCTCAGTGGGAAGTGTGTGATACAGTGAAGAAATTGAATCCTAAGTGTAGTTGAACAGGCTAAGCAGAGGTGAACAGAAGTTAGATCTCCAGATGTTTGGGACTGTAATTCCCAGAAGCCCCTGCAAGCATGGCCAATGGTCAGGGATGCCTGGAGTTGAAGTCCAAAACATCTGGAGATCTACTTTCTAACCACCCCTGAACTAAAGCATCCACTTCAGAATCCTTGAGCAGCCTGGGGGTTACTTAGGTCAGTGGGTGGCTGCAGCTGCAATTTATTTGCTCCTCAGTGAGGAGTTTGTGTTCAGCCAGGCTTAGCCTGCTCCTCCTACCCACTGGAAGATAGGGGGCAGTATCCAATAGTAATCCTATATAAATTAGGCCTATTCACTTCAATGGTTCTTCTCTACGTAGGAGTACCATTTGATACTGCCCAGGAAGTCCAAGCCCAAGTCCCGTGTTGCTTGACCTGGCCAATTGCTGTGAACTCCTCCGTGATAACAATATTGTTAATCCTGTGACAAATTCCATCTTGAGGGCCTTTTCTGACATAATTGGCAATTCATAAGCAATGAATTAGTCCTAATCCAATAAAAATGAGAAGACAACTGCTGCGCAAACAGCCCACTTCCAATCACCGTTTAAAGCTATTAATACACTTCCTTGGAAGCTTTTGGCTAAATATCTAGATTTGGATGTGATGGAAACTACTTTTTGTTGGTGGCGATTTCATATAGTGCCATCAGCATATTCAACTTCCTTGGTTTGGACAAGGCTACTAATCACGGTAATCTCAGGACTGGATGGACACTTCAGAGTTTTGCAGTAGGTTTGGCTGTATGTCAGCATAACTAGAAAAGTGTTACTTGTTTTTGTATTTCTCGAAAATGGTTGGTTATGCAGTCATTGCTTAGATGGCTTGTCATTCTTTGGACCTGCTAGACGGCTTCATTCAGTGTGCTGCTTTGTTTTGTTGAAAGCAGGCTTATAGAGAATCACTGGCCTGGCTGACAACAACAAAAAATGCAGGTCTTTACCTCACGGGTAAATCTAAATTTTAACTGGTGTGGGGAGAAGGGAGGAAAAGGCAAAGCTATTGTGCAAGGAAGACAGGTGGAGGATGAATGGGAGCAAAATAGTCCCTTCATGTTCATTTTTCCTTTTTCGCGTCAGGATGCTCGACATCGCCAAGGCAATGAGGCTGAAGATCACCAAAAGCAAAGGCCTCTCTGGATTTGAGGAACACAAACTAGGGACGCTCTGTTTGCCCTTGCCTGTGTACAAGATGCCCCCAAAAAGCAGGAAACGCAAGATGAACTGAACGGCTGCTGTGGCTCCCTCCCAAGCATTTACGGCCTTTCTCTTGTGTTATGCCATGTTTGGAAAGAACTTGCCAGTCCTCTGATTGCTTTGCTGCCAACTCAGTCACTCCTCCCCCCAATACTGTGGTCTTTTTTGTAGTCATGGATATTGTAGCCTCAGCAACTTGGATTGGACTAATAAATATAATGAAAAGATTGGATACTTGCTCTTGTGGAGTGAGATGGTTTTGCTTCCCTCTTGAGGTAGATAGAGTGCTGGCCAAGCAGGGGCCCAGCCTACACCTTCCTTGGATGCATCCCATAAGGTTTATGGTAATCGCAGAATTGCTAAGAACTACATATATGATTAATGCTGATAATGACTAATCAACAATGTATCATCGTTTGTCCTCTGAAGGAGAAGCTTTCAAAATCCATTGGGCTAATCTTCTGTCCCAGGCACCTTTAAGGTTTTATCTCCCCTTTTTTCTGACAATAATTGTAAGATCACTGAAGTGCTAGATGATTACACAAAACTGAGACCTGCACCCACTGACTGAGTGGTTACTTTCACAGCAGTGAATGGTTTGAAATGAGTGATCTGGAAGCACTTGAAGTTGCAGCATTGTTGAAGTAACCAGTTTTAAATCAGATCAGTGCTTGGAAGGAAGGCCACCAGTCTACAGAAGATCAGTGCATGACATTACTTCCATCTGACTGTTCTTGACCCTAACTACTGTAATTAATTAACTAAAGGCCTACATTTATATTTCACCTTTTTTCCTCCTTAAGGAATCTAAGGTGGTGTACATAATCCTCCTCCTCTCCGTTTTATCCTCACAACAACCACCCTGTGAGGTAGGTTGGGCTGAGAGTCTCTAGCTGGCCCAAAGTCACCCAATGAGCTTCCATGGTGGAGTGGGGACTAGAACCTGGATCTCCTGACTCCCAGGAGTCAGGACTTCAACACTCTAACCACTACACCACACTGGCTTGTCATCTCCTGCCTCTTTGGCCCTATCCCTACTACATCAGCTCACTCCCTGGGCCTATGAGAGACCCCTTGGTGTCCCCGCACCATGCTTCTCCCCATCTTCCTCTCACCTCCCAGTGCTCCCGACTTCATAGCCTCCTTGTACACAAGGCCCTCTTTTCCACGCTCATTTCCCTCCCTTCAGAACTTGTGCTGGCAAAAATATGAACCACTGCGGTGTTCTGCAAGCCTACCTGCTCACTAGGGCCTACTGGCAATATTCTGAAAGGAAACCTACCGTAGGCAAGTGGGTGTGAAAAAGGGCCCATGCAAATAGCTTCTTCCATTGTATATGGAGAGTACTAAAAAACGGTAGCTATTCATTGCTGAGGCAGTCGGAGACGGCATACGTCACTCTGCTGCTATAGTTATCCCATCATACAAATGGTAGCTGATTCTACCTCCCACGCTCTAGCTGTGATTACAGGAGACGGTAGCCCTGTCAAGTTTAAGTCTGCTAAATGGCCCGTTTTTTTTTTTTTAATGAAGTTAATTGTTATTTCCTCTCATACGCCCCTCTATTTGAAAAGGGGACATAAAACGGGATGAAAAAACAAGGGTGGGATCTAGATTGAAGCTGGAACAACTGTGGTGGCAGAAGTGAACTTCCCTTTCCTTCCCACCTCCTGAAAATGCTACACAGAGGAGACCCTGCTGAATGGGGTGAGCTGTGGTGCTGGGCCGGGGATCCCCAAAAGTCAAGCAGAGGGACCTTCCCCCATGCAGAACCCTTCCTCTCACAGCAGGTAGATCCTGGATCTAATCTCCTGTTCTGTACCCCTCTTTCAATAAAACAGGGTGAAAGATGGGAAATGACAGCTTGCTCTTCTTAAAAACAAAAACCTAGGCTGTCATTTTTTATGGTACAATGGCAGAAAGCAAATTCATCAAGTTTGGTCATAAAAGAAAGCAGCTGTCAGCCTTTTGCCAGCAGAACAGCACTTGGTGAGCAAACACCCCCCACACGCACACTCACACTCTTCACCGCACTCTAAACATAACCAACACGCCTGCCTGCGCAGGAACTCATTGTTGCTGGCTGAGGCTGGTGTGGCACTCTTCCCCTCCCCAGCCAAGACACACCGAGCCTTAGTGCCACTCCCAAACAACCAAGAAGTCTACGGTCATCTTGTGCTGTTGGGGACAAGGTGGAAGAATGGCAGCTAGGAAGAGACTCGGTCAGTACAGGCAGGTTCAAGCAGACTGGGTTTGCTGTCCCTGGGCAGTTGACAACCACCACCACCCCCGCCTCCCTTCACATGCTCACCCATCACCTGACATGAGAAATTGCACTCACCACAATTCCCACCCCTACCTAGCTCTTGAAGGTACAGGAGGCCTATTGTCCTATGTATGTGGTCAGCCAATCCATTTTACCTATGACTTGTAGAGTAGTTTGGGCTGCAATCCTAAACATGTTTACTATGCATCTGGAAAAAGAAACCGGTTAACAAAATGTTGGTGTTTAAAATATAGCACTTTTTATTTTGCTATATACAGGTTTTCCTTAATAAAACATTACAATGGCATGTTTTTACATTTCCTTTAAAAAGGTCACATGGAATAGGTTATAATCCAACCCAAAGTTAAAAACTTTTGAATAATGCTTTAAAAGCTTAGCAGCCTTCTGCAGTTAAATTCAATTGCTATTAAATGGGCAGTCAATGGCTCCAATCCATCTAAATTTAGTTGAGACCAAGTGCAATCTTAGACATGTCTACTCAGAAGTAAGCATCTTTGAGTTCAATGGGGCTTATACAAAGGTAAATGGGTGTAGGATTGCAGCCTAAATCTCACTGAAAGCAAGGGCAATTAACTTAATCACAACTAACATGTAACACTGGGTTCAATGGGACAGTTACAACTCAGGGCCCCCAATCCATCTTATCTACAACTTGTAGAGTAGTTTAGGCTGCAATCCTAAATACATTTACCCCACTGAAGTCATTGAATTGGATCCAGAATCTGCCTCCTGCTGGCAGAAGGGCTCATGTTTACGGGCGGCATCTGATCCAGTGGGAACATCCTACTGGCAGAAAGCGGTTGGGGACAGCAGTCTTTGATCGTCCCCTCTCAGTCCCTTATCCCCCTTCTCCACAACTGCACCAGAGGGTTGGGGGACCCACTGGGAGGCTGGGGGGAGTGGTGTTGGGGACTGCAGAGTTCAGCTCTGGCAATGCTCCTCCTGGTGGAAAAGAAACCGGATCTAACCCACCAGGACTTACTTTGGAGCACACATGTGTAGGATTGCACTGTTAGCTTGCTTATTTTGCGAACTTGCAGCTTGATCCAATGCATATTTACTCCAAAAGAAATCTCACTGATTTCAAAGATGTGCATAGGGTGGCAGCCATAGCCTGCATGGAATTTCTATAAAAACATGCAGTTGTCTACTCCGGGGACAACTTGCTGTGGGTTGTGTGCATTGTGTTCCAAGAGAGGGGGCGGGGGAGGGAGAGAGAGAGAGAGAGAGAGAGAGAGAGAGAGAGGGATTGATGCATATGTAGAAAGGTATCTCCTGGTAGCACATGACACTGTGATTTACATCATTTTAATTTTTTGTTATGTTTCTGTTGTTTCTAATTTTTTCTGGAAATCCCCCAGCCACCCCCCCAAAAGCTGGACCTGATCTTAATGCTACAAATGACCGCAACAGGTTAAGCTTCCGCTGTCATTGTACAGGTTTAGCCATGCACCCTTGATCCCAAACACTGATTTGCACTGCAGGGAACATTCAGATTGAGCTTTAAAGTTTGCCTTAGGGGAACTGGAATGGGGGAGGGTGTTGAGAGCTCTTTCCATGGGGTCAAACTACACACTGTATTGATGCTCCCTATTTGGAGCTCCTACCATAATTTTCTGTTGGTTTTGGAAAGGGCCTCTGATTTGAGCCTTAATCCCATCCTTCGATTGCGAGTACATTTCCCCCTCCCTAGCTAAAAGCAGCTACAGGGACCCCTGAAGTGGTTCAGGGCCATGGCACCACAGCTCTGATCCAAGCTGTGATCCCCTGCAGCTGCTTTTCCAACAAGAAAATTGCACTGGGAACTCAAATGTACAGTCTAGTTTGGGCATCGGGCTTTTCAAAAGTAGGAGCAGCCCGTGTGATATACTAGATCAGGAGTAGGCAACCTGTGCCCTCCAGATGTTTGGGACTACAGATCCCACAATCCCGGGCCACTGGCCATGCTGGCTGGGGCTTATGGGAATTGTAGTCCACAATATCTGGAGGGCACCAAGTTGCCTGTCTGTGTGCTACTGGACTTGGATCAGGAAGCAGGATTACCAAATAGACAGGTAAAACCATTCTGGCTTTCTCCTTTGCCTTGAACACCAACTACAGAGCCTTCCATGTCACAGAGATGTCCCATTAGCATCTGCTCCTGTCTGCAGAAGAGAGCTGCAACGTTCAGTCAATAAATTGGCTAATTTTTTAAAACCATTTTGATCAACTAAAAAGGTGTCCCTGATTTATTTATTTTTACTCAGTACTTCAGTAAAAAGCAGCAGATGGGAAGATTCATCATAAAGGCATTTACCTCCTCTGTAAAAGAGAATGGGACACGCCTCTTCTAAGATCATGCCTGCTGAGATACCTGCATGCATCATCTTGAAAGTATGCTTTCCTTAGAAAAGTTTTTGTCTCATGCAAGCTTACGCAGGAGTTAATCTACTAACACTCAAACAATTCATCAAATTAGATTTCTTTAACTGGGCAACAGTCCTACTGCAGACCAAACTGCTGTTAAAGGCACAAGGCTATGAAAAAGTCAGCAACTCTACAGGGAGACTCAAGTGGCTATAATGCACCCTCACACACACACAAATATCTCCCTGGGTATATATGCTGCAGTGCCCTTCCCCAACTTGGTGCCCTAAAGATGTGTTGGACTGCAACTCCCGTAATTCCCACGCTATAGGCAGGCTAGAGGGAAACATTGCTTGGTGAAGGGTAACAGTAGCAGAAAAACATTTAATTCCTACGTGGGTTACTTTGCTGTACAGCATTTCCTCCCATCAAGCTTTGGGCCACCTGAATTGTGCCTCAGGAAGGGTTTCCTCTGGCACGACCGCAGCAGGGTTTTTGTGCTTGTGACTGTTGTGTGGCAGACAGAAAAACAGACTCTCCTTGGAGGTCGTGACATGAAGACACAGTTATAGGAAATCCTTTACCTGTTGCATTACTGCCTGTCATGCAACTGTTAAAAGACTTGGGAGCCCTGCAAAGGAAAACGGTGGTGGAATGGTAACCCTAATCCCTTTTTGACCAGAGGGATAGCCACTACTTCCGCCGAATCTCATAAAAGGCCTCAAAAAATAAGTCAACATGTCATCATTCCCTTTCGCCCTGTCTAGCTGAAGTACCAATATCCAGCTTATACATCAGATTGAATCCTGTTATGCAGACCAAGGGGGCTCAAGAATACCTTCTCCCCCACACAAATGTCTTGTAAAACAAATGTATTTAGATATTTTCAAAGGTTCAAGCTAATTGTACTCTTTGGTCCTCTTGCATAAAAGCAGGCCAGGTTCAGGGATGCAGCCCCAGTCTGAAACCACTACAGACTCTCCAGGAGTCCCACTTCCATAGTCTTTTCACAGATTTCAAAAGCCAAAATCACCATATTTTGACACTGCTGGTCAGAATAGTTATGAGGCGGATCTTCCTATGAGAAATCTTTTGCAGTGTACAGACTGTTTTGCAGAAAAAATGGACACAACAAAAAAACTTGAAGGAACCCAGGTGTACCAGTTGGCCTTGCTGAAGAGTCAACATATTCTGATTTATGATTAAGCTCTGGCTTATGTCTACTTGACATTACTATTTTGCAATGGCCAAGCAATGTACTACTACAAACTTGGGTGCTTTCTCAGCACAGAAGAAAAGAACACCCGTTTCTGGAAGGAAAGGGAGATTAATTTCAAACTGCCTCAATCAAGGCTCCTTCACTGGCTGACAAGGAGACCAACTCTATGCCTCGATATTCAGCGTTACTGTGGCATCTAGACCAACCGGCATTTTGGCAAGTCTCTAAAAGTGAATACGTTTAAAGTTGAAAAACATATTAAATAAAATAGCTGGTGATGTCTTATTTGTCAGAAGGGACAAAGTCCGCTCTGATAATGCCACTCACCTCTTATCTGTCTGCTCACCACCTCTTCTGAACCACTTTGCTGGCAGGAGAGGGATCAATTGGGAGGGAGGGGGAAAGTAACAGACTGTGTGTCAGAAGCTTTCAACCGCTGACCTAGCCCACACTCTGCAACTGAAAAACTGTAGAGGGGGAAAGTACAGGTTTCCCCAGCCTGAGTGAAAGTGAAGTGCCTTTGTGACCTCAGCAGGCGGTACTGATGACTCAGAACAAAATTCTGAGAAACCCACACAACAAAGGAAAAGGACAAAGAGATCTGAGATAAGAGTGAGGATTGGCTGAATGGCTGCTGAGGTCACAAGGGCACCACTTTCCCTCTTACTAACATGGCCCCAGGGATGGGCTACAGCTGAACAGGACTGAAGGAGGCCTGGGGACCAGAGGTAAAATGTGCAGAGGAGGCGGCAGAGGCAAGTGTCCCGAGGACCTCAGGAGTGGAGCGAGGCCTGCTGGGAAGGGACATCACCAGTGGGGGCCACACCTCCCCTGACACTCCCACCATTATTTAGTGGCTCTTGCACCAGTAAGCCGAATAAAAGCATCTGAATGTGAGCTCATTCGCTTGAGCAATGAAGATGCATAGGAAAGCTTCCAGATTAGTCTCCAAGTGAACAAAAAGGTGGAGGAAAATGCTCAAGATTCATAGAATAGTGCAAAAGATGCTCCCGCTGTTGTGGCAACCCCCGTCCACTCTAGCAGCGAGCCTGGCTGTCATGTTTGAGCCTTTTTGACTGTTCCCAGCTGTTGACACTCCTCGGGAGGATCCTTCAATGTGGGGTCTTGCTGGAGGGTTCTCCAGGGTCCAGGCAATGTCAGACCTGAAAAAACAGAAAGACATTACACACTCGCTGAAGCCCCATTTCCCTAAGAATGACGCAGGAGATAGAGAGAGAGAATTAGTTCCAAAGAGCATAACGTGCCAAAAGTCTCTGGAGCTGCAATGATTTTGTAGCCACTAGGAGGGTTGAGAGAGCGCACCAAACTGAGCACATGCTACTCGGGCAAGTCAAAGGTCCGCAAAGTGAATGGATCAGACTAGCGCTTCACAAAGTCTGAACATGCCCCTCCAAAGAAGGCAAGAGCTCCTACCGGCTGGTGGTTCAATTGGATCAGAAGACAGAGTGCCAACCCTGCCAGGGAGTGCAACGCATGAAGCTTCTGACTCCCCTTTTGCTGACTGTCCCTGTAAGGACCAATGAACCCTATATTTTTAACAAGCCTTTTTGTTCCCTTAGGGTCCTTCCTCTAAGAACCTAAAAAATATCGAAGCAAGACCTCATGGGCCTGTTCCTTCTCTGTGGTCCAGCTGTGCTCAGGCTGATGCCGAGTACTGAGTGCCACTGGTCCCCTACATTCATTTTCTCAAGCTCCTGGACATAGAATCCCCTAGGCATAAAAAATACCCTAGCAAGTCAGGGAGAAGGGTTCAACCTAGTCTCTTCCTGATGTGCTATTTTTCTATGTAAGGGGAGATTATTTTTCTGCATGGGCGAGCGTTCTCAACATAACTTCCCAGAAGATGCTCAGTTCCTGCAGCCTGAACTTGTAGAGTCCAAGTGAAGCTTTATTGCTTGATTCTGCTGAATGCATGAAAGTGGGTCTGTGGCTGGAAGGCTTAAGCAGATCATCCCCCCACCCCATGCCACCCCTTCACTTTTGAATTAGGGCATTTCTACATGAGGCTTTTATCTCACACCTTTACCAGGGCTTCTGCTTCTGGATTCTTTGCAGGATGGCTCTTTTACATGTGTTTTTTTCCCAGGGGATTTCTTTCTTTGCCTTTCTATATGTCTCATTACACAGCCACTAGATGGTGCTATGGAAAAAGAGGAATTGCACAATTACATGCTATAAGTAGCGTCATTCCGAAAAATACTGCACTCTCCTCCATCTAGAAAACCCTGCGATAATGGTTGCAAACCACAGGAGAGGTCCTGGAGGATGACAGCATCATGTAAAGGACCCGCAAACTACAGTGAGTGAGCAATCACAAGCACACAAAATCCTCATGTAGAAAGAGGATTTAGAGGTAGAAAGGAACTGAGAGCTAAAAATAATGAAGCAGGAGAAGGGCAGAGGAGCCATTCACCCCTAATCATAGGAACAACCGTGAGGACCAAAAGCATGTTTTTCTTTTAAAAAGTGAACCTTCACAGAACTGCAATTCCCAGAGTTCCTTGGGGGCTGTCATAACAATTCAATGGATTTATTGTCTGAAACATAGAAAGTGTCCCAGGGATGGGAATGCCTTCAGCAAGGCTTCTCGTTCACTGAAGTCACGGAGGAGCTGCTTGGGCGTACCTTCTTTTGAAGGCGAGGACCTTGTTATTCTGAACAATGCAGCCTTCCACACTGGACACCTGCTGCAAAATGCTCTTTTTGGACTTCCCTTGAAAAATCAAATTGTCTTGCACCGAGGCTTTGGTCTGGTCACGCATCTCAATCCCATAACCTCGAAAGGAGTGGATTCTGTTCTTAGTGACCTGAAAGGGAAGACAGAGAGAGAACGGTAAAATTCCATTCCCTCTAACGGCAAACTCAAGTGGTCAAGTTTGGAAGAGAAACAAGGGCCACCCAAAAATAACCGAGTGGTTTCTATATACTTGGGGGGCTCCCAGGTGTGCAGAAGGATGCAAATTAAAAGAAAAGGGTCTTTTTAATTTTGAAAAATACCCCCCAAACAGGGACCTGTGAGCATATAGACATGTGGTGGCAGTTAAGCCAACAGAGAGCAAGAAAGGCTCTCAAGCAGCCTTCCCAACCTGGGGCCCTCCTGATGTGTTGGACTACATCTCCCCAGCCAACCCCCTTCTGGCCTGCCTTTAGAAAAGCCTGCCGCAAACTGGTTCCCCGCCACGCACCTAAGTGTTGACTACAACTCCCATCATCCCCAGATGGGGGTTGTAGTCCAACACATCTTGATGGGCACCAGGCTGTGGAAGGCTGATCGAAAGGAACCAGAAGTGTGTGTGTTTATAAATGGAAGTCTATGGTTGAGACAGAGCAGTCAAGACACAAAATCTCCGGGCGACAGTTGTGTTTGTGTGTGAGGTGGGGAGGAACTGAGAGCAGGGGAAGAGAGGGAACTGCTTATTCTAACCTTTGATAGTTTATAGTCCATGACTGAGGGAAGAGAAGGGGGAAAGAACACCTTTTTCCACTTTCCAAATCTGTCCCCCGCGCCCCCATGTAGCTATAAAATGGTAAGGTTTGTGGTGGGCAGTTCTCTAGCACCGTGTAGCTCAGCAGGTAGAAGGCCTCAGGGAAAGGGAAGAAAATAAGCTGTCTTTTATCTCTTCCTCTCTCCTGAAACTCACCCCCCACCCCCCAAGAGGCCCGAACAGCACTAAACAACCCTGAACAGGAGCACTCTCCTCTTAGGGGGTGAGAACACACCGCAGCACTGCACTGCACTGCACGTCCCACTTGTGAGAACTTAGAACGGGAACACCATAGCTCTACTTTCTGTAACGTGTTAAAAATAAAGTGCTAAGATTTCCTCCAAAAACCAAGGCCCTGCTGGCAATGTGCTGAGGGAGGCAGTTGGTGGGGTGGTCTGAAAGAGAATTGGAGCAGCAACAGCAGGTCTGTGGAAAACAAGGAATGGTCAAGAAATGCCCCATTGTTAGCGTAAATAACTCCACAATCTGCTTTACAACAATACCAAACGGAGAAACTCACAAGAATTGCAAAGATGACATGGAGATACTTACTGGCGGCTAGAACATGGAAAAGTCATATTAATAAAGTGTAAAAATATTTATTGCCCAAACTGATTGATTGATTCTCTTGTGTGTGTGGTGTGCGTGCGTGCGTGAAAAACTTGGGTTCTCACTGCCAGTGAATGCTTTGCCTCTTTGCCTGACCTTTTCTGGGACCAGCATTCATCACTGAATCTCTCCCTCTACACAAGCAGAGCCCCCAAGGACTGTTCAAAATTGTTTACTTGTTCTCAAACTTCTCTTGGGGTAGGCAATGGATCCCTGCCAGAAGGCAGATGAAAAACAGCAGCAGCAGCGATAACAAGCTGTTCTTAAGGCTTCTTATCAGTGATATATTGCAAAAACCCAGAGCAGTATTAGTGGGCAGAGTGTGGCATTGTAGAGACCTGGGTTCAAATACCCACTCTGCCTGCCATGGAAGCTTATGGGGTGATCAAGGATCCACAAATGCACTTATGGACTCACCACTAGCGAGTACTTTTTTTCCTCTCTGGCAAGAGCACAGGATCAAGGAGAGCCCATACCTTTCTTCTATGCCTGAAGGAATGTGGGCACTCTCCATGGCAGCAGGCCGACTTCAGAAGCACAGGAGAATGACAGGAGCTCCCCCTGATGCTGCACTGAACCTCAGAGACACAGAGCTGTGAGACGTCTTGCTGCTTTCGGAGGTTCTCAGATTCAGTGCAGCAGGAACAGGCTCCCATCGCTCTCCTGAGCTGTGGAGGAGGGCAGGGATTCAGCCCTCCCCAGCAGCAGTGCCGCAGAGTGTCAGAAGACCCTGCTCCCTTTCCTTCTGGAGGAGGTGGGTAGAGTCCTGGAGAGAGGAGAACCCATCGTGGCTGGCTATCAAGGTGAGCCAGGATTTGTTGCCTTGGGCCAAACCAACTGTGGAGCCAGTGTGGTGGCGTGATGGACTGGCAGCTGGAAGGTCTGGGTTCTACTAGTCCCCACTCGGCCATGAAGCTCACTGGGTGACTTTGGGCCAGTCACTGATTCTCAGCCTAACCTACCTCACAGGGTTGTTGTGAGGATAAAATGGAGAGGAAGAGGATCATGTAAGCCGCCTTGGGTTCCTTGTAAGAGGAAAAAAAGGCAGGATATAAACGTAATAATTAATCATGAATAAACAAACACACAAACTTGACAGGGGTGTTGGGAGGATAAAATGAGATCATCCCACGTCTTCAACCATTCCCAGAGGAAGGCTGCAATATACATAATCTTCATCAATATGCGGATACTCCCTCTTGCAGCACACACCTTCATGTCAGCCGCTTGCAGGAGCCTGAGGCCACACCCCTGGTTGCCCAGGATGTCATTCTCGGTGACAACCCCGTCGCCTTTGGAGGCCAGACCGTGGCTGCTGTTGTCATAAATGCCGTTGCCGCGGAGCTCCACCCGGCACTCGGCCTCTACCAGGACTCCGCCGAGGCTGTTGCAAGAGATGCTATTGCTGGCTATTCGTGTGAGCTGGGAGCTCTGGAGCACAGCGACCCCACAGTCGTGGTTGGCGTGGATGGCGTTGCCTATGATGTTCAGGGCCTCACTGCTCTTGATATACAAACCAGCAGCTGAGAAATGGGACACGGACACACACACACACACACACACACACCAGAATCAATAAACTGTCTTAATAAACATTGGGACAAGAAGAGAAACCCAGGAAAGCACCTGGATGGAAGCCAAAGGATTAAGATGCTCAAGAGCAGGGGTAGGCAAACCAGTGTCCACCGGATGTTTTGGCTACAACTCCCATCACCCTGATCATTGGCCATGCTGGCTAAAATCTCTAAGCAGTTCACACTAAAATGTACATATAATACAACAGAAAAACAATGCAAAATAATACATACTTAAAAATATTACAGTAAAGACTAGAAACAGAGCAGTGTCATGGTTCACCAGCCCTGCTGAAAGACTACTTAATTTTCCCCCCTCTTCCCTTCCCATCCCTTTTCCCTTGTGTGCTGTGTCTTTTTAGATTGTAAACCTGCAGGCAGGGACTGTCTTGTTTTACCGATTGCATGTAAGCCACTCCAGGATCCTTGTTAGCTGAGTGTGGGATAAAATGCTTTAAGGGTTAGGGGCTGGTTGGGAGTTGTAGGACTTTTCCCTATCTAAATATGCATAGGGTTGTGCAATCAATCAATCAATCAATATTCCATCCATTATAGGGCAGGGAAAGCCTGTTTAAACAAATAATGTTTTCAGGTGGCATTTGAAGCTTGCCACAGTTTCGGGCTCTCAAACCACGTGCGGGAGAGTGTTAATAACAGACAGCAGCCCCAATGCTTACATAACAAGCACATCCAAATCTCAAAAGGGCATTTTCCAGTTTCTAAACACCCCATATGATTGTAAAGTGGTTTTCTTGAACTCTCAATATCCAGCTCTCAGTTGAAACTGAATAATAAAAGCAGAGAACAAAGAGCCCCAACTTGCATTAGAAATCGGTGTGTGTGTGGGGGGGGGGCACAGGGGCCATATGAGTGGAGCAACTAACACAATTCTGGCAGAGATTAAGACATTCTGAAGCATTTTTACAGCCTCTTTGGTCTTTCCTGCAGACAAGCTGCACGACTTTGCCGCACTCACCCCCATTGTGGTTGATGTTGTTCGACTCCACGAGAGCCACGCCGATGGGCCTCCGGGACGCCAAGCGCTCGTCCTCGCTCTCCAGCTCGTTCTCCCAGTTGGCAGCTTCTCCCTCGTCATTGAAATTCTCATTGCCCCCTTGGTTGGCGAGGTAGTCACTGGCATCGTCCTTGCGGCAAAACACCGCAATCCCGTAGATGCTGTTGTGCCCGATTTGGTTATTTGTGATGTGCGGAAGGCTGGATGACATAATCCAGACACCGCAGCCCTTGTTACCTACAGCAAGAGAAAAGAAACATGCGAACTTCCCTTCTCCAGGATATGGGAGAAAAGATTAAAGGGAGACAAGATAGTGGCCTTCAAGTATCCGAAAGGCTCTCATGCAGAAGACGGGGCATACTTGGTTCTCTGTTGCTCCCGAGGGCAGGACTAGAACCAACGGGCAGAAGTTGTGGGGAAGCAGATTTCAGCTAAACCATAGAATCATAGAATAGTAGGGTTGGAAGGGGCCTACAAGGCCATCGAGTCCAACCCCCTGCTCAATGCAGGAATCCAAGTCAGAGCATCCCTGACAAATGGCTGTCCAGCCTCGTCTTGAAGGCCTCCAGTGTGGGAGAGCCCACCACCTCCCCAGGTAATTGGTTCCATTGCCGTATTGCTCTGACACTCAGGAAGTTTTTCCTGATGTTCAGTCGGAATCTGGCTTCCTGTAACTTGAGCCCATTATTCCGTGTCCTGCACTCTGGGATGATGGAGAAGAGATCCTCGCCTTCTTCTCTGTGACAACCTTTCAAGTACTTGAAGAGTGCTATCATATCTCCCCTCAGTCTTCTCTTCTCAAGGCTAAACATGCCCAGTTCTTTCAGTCTCTCTTCATAGGGCTTTGTTTCCAGTCCCCTGATCATCTTTGTTGCCCTCCTTTGAACCCTCTCCAGCTTGTCTAACGTTTGGAGAAACTTCCTAACAGTGAGAGCTCTTCAGCAATGGAACAGATTGCCTTGGGAGATGGTGTGTTCTCCTTCCCTGGAGGTGTTTAAGCAGAGGCTGGATGGCCATCTGTCAGGGGCACTGTAGCAGCACAGCCTGCACTGATCGGGGTGTTGGACTAGATGATCTCGGAGGACCCTTCCAACTCTATGATTCCTTGAAACTAGTCAGCCTTCCCATCATCACATTATTCAAGAGACTCAGAGGCTTGGACCGAGAACCCTCTTGGTCCAAGGCCGCAACTGAGTGCTCAAACCTCAGCATCCAGTTGAGGCACCCATGGGCTATAGCCTAGTCTTGACACAACTAGAAGGTGCAGCCTAGGCCTGAACACCACAGGGATGCCGCAATAACACACCAGGTTCAATTGCCAAGGCAGATATTGTAGTTCTGCCGGTGTGGCCTAGAGCCCCGCACCCGATCGGATTCTACCAGATTTTGTAATTTTCATCAAGGAAAAAAGGATTAGTCATTAGATACTAGAGCTGTGCACAGATGGCCTCTCAACATTCTCCAGCCTATTTGTGGGCAGAGAAATTAGGGGGACAATTTCACCAAACCTCTCCCAGGGGAGAAGAAATTCTCCAACGGGTTCTCACAGACAGGGCTCACTGTTGGCAGGGGTTGCGGCACAGCTTCTTTCTTTTTTCCTGAGGGTTTTTGGTTGACTGCACTGCTTCTGTAGGTGGCAACACCATCAACTATGTTGAGGCTTCTACTCTTCTGAGGCAGAATTCTCCATTTTGGTTTTTGAGCGAACCTAATCGCAGCGAGGTGGCTGAGGGTGCCATGTGTTTTTTCTCTCTCTGTTACACATCTTTCCATTGCGCTGCAGCCTCCCAGGCCGCCTGCACTTCCTGAACTGAAAAAGCCCCATGGGAGGAATTGCCTCATGATGTCTTGGGCGGTGGGGGGCTCTCCCACACTGGAGGCATTCAAGACAAGGCTGGACAGCCATCTGTCAGGGATGCTCTGACTTGGATTCCTGCACTGAGCAGGGGGTTGGACTCGATGGTCTTGTGGGTCCCTTCCAACCCTACGATTCTATGATTCTTCTTCATGATGGCTTTAACTGAAATGCAGGAAGCCGAGGAGGCTACAGGCTGCCACAGAGATTGCTGTACAATGACAGATAGGATACTCACGCACGCCCCTCAGCCAGCTCACAAGTAAGGTAAGCCCAAGAACACCACACCCAGCCGATGAGAATTTCTCCGAAATTTCTCATCCTTGGAATTTCTTTTTGAAAGCAATTTCTCTTCTATCAGATGGAATGAGAATGGTCGAATAAAACGTGGGAGAAATTTTCAGCACAGCTGTATGAGATACACGCACGCTTGCGCATGCAGCTCAGAGGGCAAAAATAGATGCAGTTGAATAAGCAACTTCTCGCTGAAGGTCAGAGATCTGTGTACAATACTTCCAGAGCCATGGTGAATCTGAAGCTTCCCCTCCCGTCTCTACAGCAAGTCTCGAAAAGCTCTGTCACTGTAGAGATGAAACCGACCTGAGATTTGAAACCAATTTTCACCTCCACTTGAGTGCGCTTCTGGGGACTTGCTGCAGGGGGAGGGGGAGGGGGAGAGCTTCATTGCTGCTCCTTGGGCCTATGCCAAACAACCTTCTGAGCTTAAGCCAGAGGTTGTACCTTGTCTGGCCTTGCAATAAGCAGCAGTGAAACTGACCAGCTTGAGCCAACGAAGCCCCTTCACTGTAGGGTTGGAACTGACAAGGGGTCTTAAAGCCTTTGTGAGTTTCAGCTCTGCAGTGAGGGGCCTTATCCAGATTCCCTGCAAAGGTGGGAGGAACCTCGTCAGTTTCACCGTGCAGCATATGCATAGCAACTAAACCCGGGGTGGGGAACGTCTTTCACGCCGAGGGCCAAATTCAATTTTGGAGAAGCTCTCGGGAGCCGCATTCTAGTGGTGGGCGGGGCTTAGGGGGAAAGGGGCATGGCCAAAGGCACAAGGGATGGGGCCAAAATACCAAAAATACCAGCATGTTGTAGCTTAAGGGTGCAGTCCTATGCATGTTTAGACAGAGAAAGTCCTACAACTCCCAGCATGCCCCAGCCAGGATTATGCCCTAAAGCTCTTACTGCTAGTAACTCTTTGAAAAGCTTCCCCTATCTGCAAATGGTGAGCGAGAACTGCACAAAAGCCAGAAAACCACCAAACACTCAGTGGTTGGGGGGAAAGGGGTAGGACCAAGGGCAAGGGGTTTAGCCTTCTGGGGAACCCCAGATTCAGCCTCCAGGATTACAGTTCCTCGCTCCAGGACTAAATCATGCACCATTAGTGCTGACATTTCCAGGACCAGCTTCTGGGAGTGCAAGCCATTGCACAGGCAAACAAGGAAGGGGGAAAACACAGCTCTGTGTGCACAGGGAGCGGGGTAAGGCTTGCAGGCACAGAAGATGCTCAGAAACTCAGGGGTGGAACAATGGAACACTGCATGGAAATAAAAAGACCAGTTCTGCACATGCCTAGGCCAAATGTTGGTCAAACACAAGGCAACACAAACCATGGAAGAAGGGGCTAACCAATGATAATATACTATAGATTCTGCAGTATTATCAGGCAACTTGTGCACTCCACAAAGGACCTTTTTTGAAACATGTTCTGGAAGAGAACCAAAAGCCGCTCAAGTCAGACTCTACTTATGGCGACAGACTCTCCCAATCACCAAAATGGTGAAGCATTAAACTGGTTTCAGATAACATTAATATGGAAAACATGGTGCCTCAAATGGGCTATTCTCCATTTTGAAACTGGATCCTGAAATGATCCTGGAATTATCCCTGAAGAACTCCACCGCTATACTCACACCACACAAGGCACAGGGAAATGGAGGGAAGGATGCAGCTGTCCGCACAGGTTTACCATAAATAGTGTTCCCTTCTATGAGTCCTTTCCCGCGTTCTCCAACCACCACTCCATCTGAATACCCACAGCAGATCAGGTTGCTTCTGAGGACAGGATCGCCACCGCGACGGATATCGGCACCTCCCCACTGGTTCTCACGGATGACATTTTCTAAAGCGGGATAGATAGAGCAGGTAGGTTAACAAAAGGCTTCACTGGATGGTGATGCCCAAGAAGCACTGGGCATGGAGCAACTGAACGCGCATGAGATGAAAACACCAATTTCCGTCAGGCCAATTTCTACATCGAGTTCTACGACGAACTTCCCCCAGGCCAAACCTGCACCGGCGTTTCACATGTAATTAGCAAAGCGTTGATTTGTTTTGTCAGATGGGTAGCAGTGGAGGGGAGCCTGCATGTTGCAAAGATCCTTGGCTGAAAGAACAGACCACCAAGGAAATGCCCTAATAGGTTCATTAAGGGAAGATCTGACAGACGCTGCCAGTTGGATAAGAGAAATAACCTTAAAATGGTTACCGAACCTTATTGTTCAAACATAGAGCAGCGTTGTGGTGAAGAGCGTCATCCGAGAGCTGGGCCAAATAGCACTTCAGCTATGAACTTAGGAGGCGGCTTTAGGCAAGCCATCATCTCTTTAACATCAGTCTCCCCATCTGTAAGACGGGGATAACAATAATGACCTACCTTGCAGGGCTTTTGTAAGGATTACAGAGATCATGTGATGCAAAACGTGAACCACTCTGAGCACTTGACAAAAATCATTACATAAATATTGTTATTTCGGAGGCTGTGGGATCAAAAATAACAAAGCAATGCAAAAATCAAACTGAGAACTCAATGCCCTGAGGTCACTTATCATCCGACCCCTTGGCCCATCACACATAAAATACCCTTTTTTCTTTCCGTACCTGTTATTTGGCCTCTTCCATTCTCATTCACAGCTATGCCAGCAGCAAGGCCCTGGAAGATATGGTTCCCACTGGAGCAGAAAGCGGGGGGGGGGGGGACAGCTTGTCATTGATATGGTTCATCCATTCATTTGCTCACAAGAATTGCTCCAGGAGCCCAGTCCTGTCAAGGGATTTAGCTGCTGCTGCTGCAGTGCAAGCAGGGACTTGACCCCCAACACAAAAGCAGCATCGAAAAGTCTTTTGCTCTCCCTGTAGCTCACTGGCAGAGCACCTGCTTTGCATGCGGAAGGTCCCAGGTTCAATCTCCGGCTCCTCCAGGCAGGGCTAGGAAAGACTCCTGCCTGAAACCCCAGAGAGCCGCTGCCAGTCAGTGTGAACAATACCGGGCTAGATGGAGCCATGGTGTGACTCGGTATGAGGCAGTTTCCTAGGCTCCTCTTTTGAAGAAGCCTGCTCCTTGCGGCCACTGCTTCCTTACTACAGTCATTCCCCAGTACTACCAGGTCAGAGTTTCTTCCCAGGGCCAAACTGGGAGGCAGGCAAGATGGCTTCCTCATTGAAGGGCAGCAGGTAATCCATGTATCCATTCATCTCGGAAGGTCAGCCAGTGTGGCTTAGCGTGAAGAGTCTCGGAGTTGAACCAGGGAGACCTGGATACAGCCATGAAGCTGACTGGGTCTCCTTGGGCCAGTCATTCTCTCTGTACTTCTAATGTCCCTCACGGGATCACCTTCACAGACATTGCCCAGCATACTTTGGAGGGAGGGAAGGGCACAAGCCTCATCAAGGCAATACTTTATTTCCCTGCTTGGGCACCGTTTGAATGTTCTGCTTCAGGTGGCCATATATATCGGACGGGCCCTGTTGCTTCAGGATGTGGAGCAGGATGGTGTGGGTTGCCCCATTTCCCTTTCCATACAACCAGGCCATCCCCAAAGCAACTGAACTGCAGATGGGCTTCCCCACCGTGCCTGTGCAAGAGTGCTGATAACAGCTGTTGCCCCAGGGTAAAGGTGGGCCACTTGTGTCCCTCCAGATGTTCTGACCTACAGTTCCCATCATTACTGACCACAAGTTCACACCCACCCCCCAGCCCTAAGGTATGAAGCTGGGCCGATTCCTAGCACTAAAGGAAAGGAGCAAAGGGCCCTGCCTTACGACAAAACTCAAGAACAGCTCTTGGTCATGCAAACTGATCAATCAACCCCTCTGTCCTTTCCCCACCTGGCCACGCAGAGAGGCCTTCTATGCCTGGGGTGGACAGACATCAGGCTTGTGGGATCTAATTTGTGTTTCACGAAAACTCATCAGAGCCAGGTTTAAATGAGCGGGGGGAGGGGGAGGCTGCAGTGGAGTCAGCAGAGTTTCCTGCACAGTGTAGTCAAATATGCATCTGAGTTACTATAAATCAGGAATTGTACTGGCCACTTTGAGAGCTCTCAAAGTGGCCAGTAGAGCTGTGCAAAGATCGGGTCAGAGGCAACCAATTAATATTCCCATTTTACAGGTGAAGAACATCGAGCCAAGAAATCATCGATTAGCCCAAGAGCAAGCATGGCAGAGTTTTTTTTTTTTAATGTTCACTTTTAATTTTGATGACTAGGAGTCAGAAATCCTTGCCAATCGGCTACAATTCACCCAGATATCTACTGGCAGTTCCCGATCTATCTTCTGCCTGTCCCTGTTCTATGCCAATGGGTTCTGAACTATGCTCCAGGAGAGCTAGCATTGTGGGATAACTTATTGACCTTGTCCACCCACTACTACCCTTCCTCTGCGATTGAGATGCAAGGGAGCATTGGATGTGTTGTAGGGTGTTCACAGTGAGCTCCCAGAACCCTGACTAGCCACTTTGTGCAAACCGAACAAACACCCAGCAAACCCCAGAATCCTCTGCCATGCGCCCATGTTCTGCAGCGGTAGCTGCTTAGGCACTCCAAAGCAGGCAAGTCAGTGTAGAAGGCGTTCCCTAAAGGTGGACGATTTGATAGTCACTACTCTATTTCATGTGCTCCCTTGACTGATTCTAACCATTAAAAGAAAAATAGTTGCAGCGTATAATGAGAACAAGTTGTTTTGTGTGGGGAGGATAAAACCATGCAACATCATAATAGAGAAATAAGACACTCCAGAAGCTAAGCAGACATTTGGGAGACAACGGCGTAACATCCAGTCGCTTAAGAGAGCATGAAGTGTTCATTACAAATGGGAAGAAATCTGCTGTAACAAATCAAGGGGAATGTGAAGTTTTTGAATTTGTTTATTTATTGTGCTTAAACTGCCCAATAACCCAAGTTCTCTGGGCACTGTACAATACATTAAAAACATAAAATATATTTAAAAAATGAATAAAGCCAGCACATAATAAAACCAAGATAAGAACATAAAAAGAGCCATGCTGGCGAACTACTTGCCTTTGCGAAACTCACAAGTAGGACATGAGTGCAACAACACCCTCCCATTCATATTCCTTGCAACTGGTCTACACAGGCATCCTGCCTCTGATAGCCTTTTCCTCCATGAATTTGTCTAACTCCCTTCTAAAGCCATCCAAATTGGTGGCCATCACTCTATCCTGTGGTAAAGATGTAATGATCTTCAGATAAGATCAGCAACAAAGAGTAAAAACACTCCTGCACGTAAAACCAAAGTAAAACCAGCAGCAATAAAGTGCAGTGACTGAAAAGCACTAAAAACAGCTCTTAAAATGCCTGGGAGAATAAAAGAAGACTTTGCTTGGCACCAAAAAGACCATAACACAGGCGCCAGGTGAGCCTCTCTGGGGAAAGCAGTCCACAACTGGGGTGCCAGCCCTGAAAAGGCCCTCTCTCCTGTGGCCACCCGCCTCACCTCACTTGGCGGGGGACATGAATGAGGGCCTCAGATGATGTCCAGGTAAGTAAATATGGGAGGAAATACTCCTTTAGGTAACCTGGCCCCAAGTCATTTAGGGCTTTAAAGGTTCAAACCAGCACTCTGAATTGGGCCCGGAAATGGACTGGCAGCCAGTGATGGCGTGAAATGAACAATTCATGCTCTCTAACCATCTTGGGATGTTACATTGGCCAGGCTGGCTGGGATGGGAGTTGCAGTCCAACACATCTGGAGGGCACCAGGTTGGGGAAAGCTACATTACATCGTGTCAATTCTGTGTGTGTTATAGGAAGGAGAGGGGGTACTCTATCGCTTCCTACAATATTCTCAAAAGCTGAGTTTCTGTGCACTGCAGACATAGCAAGAGAGCAAGTGATAGTGAGAGAGAGAGAGAGAGAGAGAGAGAGAGGAAGAGACAGACAGAGACAGAGAACGGCTAGTTCACTGTCAGAAGTGGAGCCACAGGGAAATCTGGGATATGCCTCCACACCTTCGCAAAATAACAAGCTTCCTGATGGATGGTGCAGGGCGTGTACTCTCAGACAACCCATAGAGGAGTTCCCGAAGCAATTTTTTTCATTTTCTGCAAATGCACCCTTTAGACCAGAGTGCTTCAGGATGCTGGGGAAACAAGCATACCAATTGGTCCACAGGCCCAAGTGAGAATTCTCTTTGGAATACACACAGGTACTTGGGAATAATTATAGTAGCAATAATATCTGTTTGGGCATAACCTGTCTCCTCTCTCTCAATTAAATGCTAGACTAGATCATCAATGCAACCACCTCTTGTTTTGTTTCTAAACAGTGGAAAAAAACCTGGTCTCAATTATAATAGACTTGTGCGGATGCGGTGAGAGGGTTGTTGTTGATGGAGTGCCTTGGAAGATAAATTAAGTCTCCACGTTGAGCCGCTTGTTCTTTTATGCATATTTCCTAGACTTATTAGCTGCATCATAATCACTGCCCAAGACAGCTGCCTGTTTAGAAATGGCTACTCATCTGACAGGTCTATTTCCCATCAGCTTCGGAAAAGAGCTGGTCTTGACCCTTATGGTTGGTAGATTACTAAAATCTGTTTTGCACTTGTCAATCAAGCTATTATGCTGGAACAAGCTCTTCTCAAACAGAAATTAACGCCTTCTAGGGGGTGGTGTGTGTGTGTGTACATGTGGCAAAAGACCGGCGATTATATTTGTTTGTACTTGACTGGGGCTCCAACACTCATCTCAAAACAAGCACCACCTGTAAATTAGAGGCAACATTGCTTGCCCAAGTCCTAAGCACGAAGCAGGGGAGAAATGGGGGTTGGATTTAGCAAAGGAAGGGGTGCTAAAGGAGCATTTAACTAATAAGGCATCCCTCTGATGAACAAAGACAAGCCTCTGAATATCCAAATCTATGCTATGCCCTGTTAGCCACACAGCACAGGTGAGATCTGCTTCCCCCTGAAATTTAAGATCAGTTTCACTAAACATGTCAGAGGGTGACCAGATGCAAAAGGAGAAGAAAGTCTCTTAAATAAGAGCTGTTTAGGCCCTAAACCTGCCTTCCCCAACCTGGTGTCCTCCAGATGCATTGGACTACAACTCCCAGTGTGCCCCAGCCAACATAGCTAGGAGTTGTAGTCCAACACATCTGGAGAGCACCAAGCTGGGGAAGGATGCCAAAAACTTTAAGGGAAGCCATTTCAGCACGTGCACAACAAGCAGCATCTCCTGAAATTCCCTCTCCCTCCCAACTATTAAGGTAGTATAGGAGCCCTCCCCTGCTTTGCAGCTGGCTACCCCAACACAATGGGTTTTTAAAACAGTCTGCCATCAGGGATGGAAGACCTTTCTGCCTTTGCCAGCCTGCCAAGGCACCCCTACACATTATAAAGGTTGCTGGGGCATATTCAAGAGCAGCCTTCCCCAACCCAGCACCCTCCCTCCAGACGTTCTGAATTACAGCTCCTATCATCCCCAGCCAGCATGGCCAGTGGCTTCCCCTAAACAGGTATTAAAGAATCAGGTATTAAACCCTCTCCTTTTATGTATCTGGTCACCCTCTGGCATATTTAGCGATAATGGTCTACAGTTTGAGGAGGAAGAGGTCCTCATCATGTTGGGCCTCACTGTTGTCTTGCGTGAACTAGAATGCTCTCCTGCACCTACACACATTTCAGGAGAATATAGGGAGCTGCCTTATACCGAGTCGGAGCTCTGGTCCATCTAGCCCAGTATTGTCGATACTGACTGGCACCAGCTCTCCAGGGTCTCAGGCAAGAGTTTTTCCTGTGGATTGAACCTGGGACCTTCTGCATGCAAAGCAGATGCTCTGCCATGGAGCTACAGCCCCTCCTGATCAACAGGAAGATCAACTGTGAGCGGGCAAGCTGCCTTTCTGGAACCCTCACCCACTATTTCTGATCAACCATCACAGAGGACGTCCTGCTAAACTTCTGAGGGCCTGGGAGTTCCCCAGAACACAGGATGAAAGCCACTCTCCACAACACAGAATGCAATGGTAGAAATACAGGTGCATAGACAAAAAGACCTCCTCCCCCTCTCAGTACACATAAAAAACAACAACCAAGTTCTGCTCTTTCATTGCGGGAGGGGGTGTTTCACATCTGAAGTGACAGCAAAAGTGGTAAGAAATGCCACTGCTCGATCACCTACCTCACTAGAGGGTTGCCATTATATAGAATGTAAATGCCAGCCTCCTTATTGCCATAGATTTGATTGCTACGGATGATGCCTTTTCCGTTGCCAAGGACAACGATGCCGGAGCGAAGGCCACTGTGGATCCTATTACACTGTCGTTTTATTTATGCACAAGTGAAAAGAATAAAAGGAGAAAATGAGAGAGAGGGAGAGAGGGTGGGGGTGGGCAGGGGTGAGGGGAAGAGATCGGTCATCCTAAGTCAAGGACTTGCTCCAGTAGCAGAAAGGTCAGGAAGCTTCTGGGCAAAAGCACCCAAATCCTTAAAAGCAAGAGGCAATTTATTTTAGAAAGGAATGCCCAATTTGGAGTCTCCTTGGAGATTTGGCATTTCTGGTGTGACTAGATCCTCTTCCTTTACAGCAGCAACTGGGTAAAGAAATCAAAAGGGGTCCTATCAAGCCTTGCCCATTGCTCCTCAGCCATTACCCAGACAAACAGAAGATCTGGCCCAGGAATTCCCAAATCTGGGGCAGGAATAGGGGAGAGGAGCAAAGGGTTCTTGGATCAACAAGCTCCTGGCAGGTTTGGCAACTTCTCCGCCATGCCTTTAACTGCAGCTTCCTGTGGAGACATTAGCAAGCGATCACATTGGATCTCCACGCTGTGAGAAGCTTCACTTCAAACTGCTGTTAAAGGCAGTGGAGGCTGGTGACTCCAACTTCAGTGGGGCTGCAAATCCGCTCTGGGTTTCAGTCAGAACTCTACAGGAGCTATCCAAGGTGCGGAACCCATTTTGGGGATTGGGTTCAGCACCTTGGTTAGCTCCTTCACAGTTCTGACTGAAACCAAGAGCAGATTCACAGCCCCACTGAAGTCGGGGCGCCCGGCCTCCATGGGTTGAAGGCACAGGAGATGGTTAGGCAAGGTTCTCTCCCCACTCCCCCAGTAAGTTGTGACCCTAGTTCCCAGAAGCAGAGAGATCCATGATGGATGCACAGGGGGAAAAGTTACACATACAGATCTGGGTTAAGAAATGAGCGGTCCTGAAGGAGGCTAAAATTCCAAATGTAGGCCCCATGAATAAATGGTTTGGGTAGATTTTGAAGGTTAGCTTGCTAGGCCTCCAATTACAGTATCCTGCATATGCCCTACATATACAAGCAGATTCCCAAACAAGTCATGAAATATCGTTAGTCTATGATCCCACACCACCATAATGTTGGGAATCAAGCCCACAGTGACCGGGTTTGTACAATGCGCTGTGGCTCGTTGTAGGTTATTTAATTCACAATGAGCTGTGGTACCTGCAGGCACCATGTTCTATATCCAAGCCCCGCTCAGTGGTTGTCATGTCATGTGAACCGAGCGAGCCTGCATTATGCGACGTGGGTTATACGAGGATTGAACAACCCTCACATAACCCTGAAACAGGCCATGGATTATGCAAGGGTTGTTTAACCCTCACATAACCCATGCTCACCAGGTTTCACAACACGACAACCCCTGAGCAGGGGTTGCATGTTCAAAATGGTGGCCACACACACCCTGCAAGCGCCAAAATTAAATAACCATGGTGGGCTGTGGTGTCAAGCAAACAGCCCCAGTTGTTCTTAAACTGTGAGCTGAGGGATGGCATGCAGCCATTTACCTGTGCACCCTCCCCCAGGTTTTTTTGTGAAGAGGAGGGTGGGGAGAACTGCAGGGAGATCAGCCACACCAGGCAAGGAAATCTCCTTGCATCAACAGGCCAAAATGGATGGTCCCTTTGACATCAGCATGAGGCGTGTAACACATCCCTCCAGAACATGTCTTGTACCAGGGTTGTCAAACCTCTTTCAGCCTGAGGGCCACATTCTGTCTTAGAGAAGCTCTTGGGAGCTGTATTCCACTGATGGGCAGGGCCCAAAGGCCCAAAAGACCACTACATTTTAGCTGCCAGTAACTAAGTCCTAGGAGAGGCTTTTCAACCTTTTAGAATGAGGAAAAAAGAGTGCAAAAGGCAAGAAACCACTGAATGATTGGTGGTTGGGGGAAAGGCCCGATTTGTACAATTCATATTTTTCTACATTGCTTTCTCCCCGTTAATGGAAGGGTGTTCTCCAGCAACAAGGCTAGGCCCATCTGCTTTCAATGGGCAGGAATTATGGGAGCATCTCCTTACTGAAAACTCCACCCGGCACAATATTATGATACTGATGATGATAGCTGCTCAAAGTCAGATTAGTTTGGCTTGAGTGGCCCTTTTAAGAAGTCATGAAAGCTGCTTGATCCTTATAGGATCCAAACACTTTAGCAGAGCAGGGGATAAAGCATCTCTCTTCTGTTAAGATTGTGGGTTAGGACGTCTCTCATGCAATACAGGAAGATCCGTTCGGGGGTAGAATAAGAAGCCTTTGGCCAAAACTAGGTGTCGCCTTATGCAGCAATCATGCAATTCCCAACCCTATGTTTGCAGCATAATGTGAATGCAATGGTGGCATATGCATGGGAGAAACAGAGTGCGGGGTGGGGGGATGCATTAACCCTTCCTCTGCCTGCTGCTTCCCCGCTCCCTGTCCCTCACCGCTTCCCTCCCCAGCCCTGCTTCTTTCTCCAGCATGGATCTCAAATGCCTGTGGAGGAAGATCTCCAGGAGGACAGCTAAGCACCCTCTCCTACTTGCCACTTCTGCCCTGGCAAATGCCCACACCCACCCACATTCCTCTTACACGAATCTACCCAGTTTGCTGCATTCACACTGAACTGCTGCCTTTGGGCAAATCTGAACATGCAAGATCCCATACCAGGATCAGGGGGTTGGCCCCTTTCCGAATGTCCACACCAGCTTCGCAGTTGGAGTGGATGTTATTTTCTGCAATCAAGCCACCAGCACCAAGGCGCAGAAATATCCCTGAGGTCTTGCAGTGGTGAATGTCATTCTTCAGCATGATGATCTAAAAAGGAGAAGAAAAAATGTGATTCAAACCTATGTATAGGAAAAGATCCAGGATGTCCTTACAAGCATACATTCTGCTAACACAGAGGCCAACGCGTGTCAGTTTGAGCTGGTGTGATGTCACAGCAGTGAGCTGCAATGCAGGACGTCCCTGACGCAAACCTTGTCTCTGCAACAAAGTCATTCGGTAGCCTTAGCACTGTTCTCTCAGCCCCAGCCCTACATCTGCCTACTGTGCAGGGCTAGCAAAGGACTGCAACAAGATTACCTTAGCAAGGTACTTTGAACACTCAGGAGCACTCTACAAGTTAAGGCAGCCTTCCCCAACCTGGAGCCCTGCAACTGTGTTGGATTACAACTCCCAGCATGCTACAACTAGATTTCTGCACTGCACAGGGGGCTGGACTTGATAGAATCATAGAATAGTAGGGTTGGAAGGGGCCTACAAGGCCATCGAGTCCAACCCCCTGCTCAATGCAGGAATCCAGGTCAGAGCATCAGATGACCTAAATGGTCCCTTCCAGCTCTATGATTCAACGCCCCAACCAGCAACGTTTGCCGAGGTATGCTGGGGCTTGTAGTCCAACACAGCTAGAGGGCACCAGGTTGGGAAAAGCGAAGTTAGGATGCAATCCTATGCATGTTTAGACAAAGAAAAAGCCCTACAATTCCCAGCATGCTCCAGCCAGCATGGCTGGCTAGGGCAGGCTGAGAGTTATAGGACTTTTTGCTGTCTGAACATGCATAGGATTGTGCTCTTAAGGAGTCTATAGAACATAAGAAGCCACCTGTATGAGACCAAAGGCCTGTATGGCCCAACATCATCCTTTCCACAGTGGCCAACCAGATGCCTAGGGGAAGCCCACAAGCAGAACATGAGCGCAAGAGCACCTTCCTGCTCGTCTTCCCCAGCAACTGGTTTTCAGAGGCATGCTGCATCATGACTAGTAGCCATTGATGGCTTTACCCTCCATGAATTTGCTTATTTCAGCCCACAAATAAGATTCCCAGAGTGACTAGCCCACAAAAAGCTTTAGTAGTTCTCCAGTCCACATATGCCAAATTAAGTGATTTGTGGCACAATCTGAGAGAAAACAAGAAACAGCAGTGGTCCAGTTTACAAAGGGTTCCTGCCGGGAGACAATTCTTCCCACCATGGGGCAATGATTTGCCCACCAGGTGTCTTCATGGCAAGTCATGCTTCACAAGTGGAGGAAAGATGCGTACAAGCCACGCAGGGATCTCATGTCCAAGAGCCACGACTGGCCGAGGTACTCAGGGACAGGTTGGATATTGCATTTTATGTATTTGTTATGTTTTTATCTTAGGCTATGAAGGCATATATAAGTAGAATGAATGAATGAGTTCAGACATGCACTTTTCTGCAAGTTGTATCTAATGCTGAAGAATTCACAGAATCATAGAATCGTAGGGCTGGAAGGGGCCTACAAGGCCACCGAGTCCAACTCCCTGCTCAACACAGGAATCCAAGTCAGAGCATCCCTGACAGGTGGCTGTCCAGATGGCTTGTTCACTGCCACAAGATGTGGCAATGGCCACGAAGTAAATGGAACATCCACGTATTAGCATCTATTACTGGAGACAAAAAACAGCAGATGGCCACCTGTTGTTGTTTGTCCCCAGCATCTGGTATTCAGTAATATGCTGCAATTATGATGATGATGATTATGATTATTGAGTCGCTTCTTGCTGCCAAAAAACAGTCTCTGCATGGGTCTGTGCATGAGACACTGTTCAGAGCATGTCTGCCAACTGGAAGGAGGCAAGCCCAGAACACATACTCATGGAGAGACACAGTGAGTGGATTCCTCTGAGGGCAGGTAATTTTACATTGAAGAATCCAATCACTCCCAATTCAGAGACTGCAGAATTACCTTCATTAGATATTTTTAAGAAGAAGCTGGATGACCACCTATCAGGGGTATGGTAGTAGTGGATTTCATTGGCAGGCAGTTGGACTAGATGAGCTTTGAGGTCCCTTCCTACTCTGTAATTCTACCTGCCCTTGGCAGAGCCCACCCTGTATGTTTCAGTATTCTGGGTCTGCTTCCTTCCGAACAAGAGGCATGCTCAGAGAAGGGACAGCATAACTCATGTAGGTGGTACGCTCCTCCCAGGGCAGGTAATTCTCCCGTCGCTTCCCTGGGTGTGATCGAATGAGCCAATTGCATCCAAGGCAGAGATACATGGCAGAATTACTTCCCCCAACCTGCCCCCATGGCCCAGGAAAGGCTGAGCAGAAGGAGGCGAGGCTAGCTAGAGCAGCAAAGCATGCAGAGAGATGACAGGCAGACTCTCCCATGGGTGGATGCTCTGGGCTCACAGCATTAATTTATTTCTTGGTGCACACTAACAGTTCCACTGCACACAGTTTGGAAGTTACTGGTCTACCGAGCAAGAGAAAACACACCCCGCCAAGAAGCGTAATCTACACTGCCTGGCAAAAACTGAAAGAAACCCAACGGGAGACGCTTTAAATCCTGGCGTTTTATTTGAGCAAATAAGTGGTTTAAATATTCATGTATATAATTCTTTTCCAGTCAAATAAACCTTTAAACCCATGTCTGACAAGCGGAAAGAAACAAATCCACAAATTGCAATATTCTCGCCTTGGCGAGCGCCGCATATCAAAGATGATAATTGAATTACAACTCCTTTATTTGCTTATTTGAAAAGGTGGCTTGCCCCCTGCCTGCCCGCCCCATCAGTTAATTAAAATGCCGGGGAAGGGGGGGGGGAGCCAATTGTATACCTCTCCCTATTAGTCATTCACTGCTGACCTGGCATGGAGGTCAAGCTCCAATCAGAATGCCAAGCCTGGCTATCTAGGGTATTAAAAGAAAATACTGTCATTATCCCAGTAATGGTCATAGCCTGACAGGTGTTTACAGCTACCTTAGCTTCGGCTGTGATGGATCGACCTTGGCAGCTTACAGAGGCCGGCTTCCCAGCTCTCCCAATGGTATCCTACAGCTACGGCCAAGAAATATGGCCATCGTGGCATTCTGGAACTGGCTATTAATGTTCAGATCTAATCAGCTTGAGGTCTGAAAAGCCGGTCCTGGATGATCTTTTATGGAACCATTGTTAGCCATGACAATGATCTAGGACAAGGATGGGCGAGATGGCTCCCCTGAGCCACATATGCCCCCGTATTTTTTTTCTTCTAAAAAAAGGGAGAAAAAGTTATTTCTTGAAAAAAGCTTAAAAAGTTAACTACAAGGTTTTTTTGCAGGGAGAAAAAGTCCATTCTAAGCCTACAGAGGCTTAGAATAGACACATTTAGTTTATTTTGCCCCCTCCCCTTCTCTTTGTGGTGCAGGGGCAACAGCAGGGGCAATGCAGCCCACAGTGGGTCTGGGGGAGGAAATTGGATCCCAGATTGCCCAAAGTCGGCCAACCCTGATCTAGAGCCTCCATCTAGAGCACAGTGTACCTGAATACCTGATGGTAGAGACAAATAGGGGACCTTCACGGCCTGCTTCTGAAAATTGATCTCATTGGAAAGACAAGTCCCAGGGGCTTGTAAAGCTGGTCCCAAATATAAGACTGGCATCACAACCCCCAATTGTTCTCCTGCTTAGATTGTAATCTGAGCCAGAACAAAATTCCGCTCAAAATTAGACAGTCCCCTGAGCCCCCTACCTTGCATCCACCTTGCTCCCTTCTGATTCACACCAATATGCCATCTGCGACTTACCAAGTGGCAAACCCCAGTAAGGTGGAAGGCAGCACAACTGGCTCCTGCAATGTCACCATTGCTCAGCCTAAGCTAACAACCTCACAGGGTTGTTGTGAAGGTCAAAGAGGGAGGAGGAAGAAAGATATATGCTGCCCCAAGTGCCTTAGAGGAAGGGTGGGATAAAAATGTAATGAACAGAATGAAATATACAAAGGCCTCTCCCGCAGCCTGTCATTCCCCCCTGGTTCTCGTTCTCTCTCTCCTTTTTTAAAAGGCTTTGAAGAAAGGAACGTTAAATACCATTACCCACATAATGCATTGTTATGCTCAGCTACAGAATGTCCTTCAAGCCAAACTTAAAAGCATTTATGCAAAACAAAACAAACTCATTTCCTAACACTGAAAAGTGTGTGTGTGTGTGTGTGTGTGTGCGCGCGCATGCGCATGCGCATGCATAAAATAAGTCCTCAACCAGTCTTTTTCTAAGACTGCCCAAGCAAAACTAAAGAGGGTTTTCCATTTTTGCCATGCTTCAAATGCAATTCAGTCCCAAAGTGGCTATGATGAAAGGTGCAATGATATGCAAGAAAGCAAATAATCAGAGTTTTGCCATGCACTCTGTTGTCAGAGTGGCGGTCTTCCACTCCTTCAAGTCTTCTCTGCGCTTACCACTTAGGAGACGCATTGCCAGCTTTTAGAATGGTGAAGAAATTGCACAACAGCCGAAAAACCACCAAACGATCTGTGGTGGGAATCACCTGGTGACATGGCGAAGGAGGTGTAGCCATCTGAGGAGCCTCGGAGAGCCGGATTGGGACCCTGGGTGGGCCGGAAGTTCAGCATCCCTATTCTAAAGTATCAAACCCACAGGAAATAGTACCATCTGTCAAGTGTGACACGATGAATCCCTACACACACACAGCCCATGGCAAAGAAGGGGTTTTGAAGGGCCTGCATGGCATACTTTCTCTCAGCCTCAGTTCCCCACCTGTAACAGGGAATAAGAATTACCTATCCTACACCGTATAGGTTGTTTATTTATTATCACATTTATATCCTGCCTTTTCCCCTCTTGCAAGGAAACTAAGGCGGCATACGTGGTCCACCCCCTCTCCATTTTGTGCTCACAACAACCCTGTGAGGTAGCTAGGCTGAGAGTCAGTACTGGCCCAAAGTCACCCAGAGAGCTTCATGGCTGAGTGGGGACTAGAGCCCGTTTCCTGTGAGTCCCAGTCCAACACTCTAACCACATTCTAACCACTACACCACAATGAATGAGACAGTGATCACTGTTTCTCTCACCACCCACCCACCTGTCCAAGTCTTGTAAACCCAGGGGGCTATGAATCAAAACAAAACAAATGGGAATCCAAATTCTGAAACGTACACTCACATAAACAAAGCTTTCGTTTCAGGTCAAAGCATATCTTTAAAAGCCAAGAAACAAACTCCCCCCCCCCTTTCCCCCTTCCTTCTCTCCTTGAAGCGAGAGAGCAGCAAATTATTGACTCGGAACACAAGGCTGAAAGCGCTGCAGGAAAATGCAGGTGTGATCACAAGGCATTTCACCTGCAAACAACAGCTAGGTAATGAATGGTACACAATCTCCCACTTAATGTTTCACTCAAAACCTAAGCCAGCTCTGCATGCAGCTGTCTCATGCCAAAGAACGCCATCTCTCAATTCAGCTTCTGCCCTTTCCCACAGAAAATTTGCCAAGGAACAAATACATTTACAAGACAAAGCGACATTTGGCCCCCATCGGAAAATCTGCAGAGACTGTGCCCCTATTTCCCGTGCTTGTCTATAGTACAGCATTTGCTGTATCGAGACTTCTTCAGCAGCCTGCTTGGAGTGCAGCGCAAGCCATTAATGCAGCCCAGACAGGGTTTCTACATACGCAGGAACCTCCACAGCCTGGCCATTTTGCTTCAGGCCCACATTACACTTTGAATAATTAGGATCCTAAACTCCCATCAACGCTCTAGGCAAACAGTCAGAGGCAAAGGTTTTGTTTTTTTAAAAGGCCAGCGAAGGTTGCTAAGCAAGCAACAGCAGCGAGCTCCCCAGATCGCTGAAAAGACACACAGAGGCTTTAAGACCTAGCCATGCACTGTTACAGACACCATAAATCTTACACTGCTACTCATATGTCTTCCCCAACCCCTTCTGAAACTATCCTGACAGGACTTCTGAATTCTCCTGAGTGGAAACAGCGACCAAGGAGATCTCCCACAGCTCTGCCTTTGTCCCCCGATTTCGTCTCTTAGGAAAGATTTGCACAGCTCCTTCTGAGCTGACGAAGTCACTTTTGTGTGGTGAAGTGGTCTTTGGGAAAGAGCCCCAACATGGTTAAGTTCACCGGGGGGACACACACACAACACAATGTGGGGAGAGAAATGGGACAGTTTCATAAATTGACCTCGCCACAAGAAAACTGAAGGGAGAAAATCTCCTCCTGTTGACATCTGACTACAAGGATGGCTGTGTGAAAACAGCTCCTGAGCCAGGCTTTTGCAATGTCTTACCCACCAATCTAAATGCAGCCCCACCAAGGACTCACGAACCCCCCTACTTTTGCTGCTTAAAAAGTGGGTGGTGGGTTGTGAGTGTGCTTTCGTTCTGGACAGGGCCGGCATCAAGGGTAGGCATGGCCAGGCACCTGCCAAGGGCCCACAGTCCAATAGGGGCCAAGCGACAAGAGCCCCCTTGAATCACTCCTCCTCTTCACCACTGCAGTCTGCCTCTCGCTCTGGCCCAGACAACAGTGGTGGTGAGAAGGAGGAACAGTAGATGCCACGGCCTACTCGCTCCCTGGCTTCCTGCCTCTCGAACAAGCAAGTGCTATCAATAATAACAAAGAGAAGGAGCAAGAGCAGCTGGTGACAACGGTGGTGAGGAGGAGGACTCACTGAGGCAGGGGGCTCATTGAGGGTGCCTTGCCCCAGGGCCCTCAAAAGCCTGGAGCCAGCACAGATTCTGGGGAAGGGTGGAAAAGCTGTAGAATTCAACTTCCTAGTAATCTCAGCTTTCTGTTTTTGTTTTAAAGCAAGTTTCTAGCGGCTATATTTCTATTTATTTATGAATATACAAAGACATGCTTGCAAGTGTGTAGGTGATGTCTGGTGACCTTCTAAGCCAGAGGAGTTGTGGACTAAGATATACAGTGGTCCCAAGGTTGGGGCTTCAATACCCTTCATAGGCCCTTGCCCCTCCAGAACCATGCAAAATCAGGGAAAGAATGCAAATTAGCATAATTTGCATAATTTATACAGGTTGCAGAATTCAGCTTGAAAAATAAAGAAATCCAGAATTATTAGCCTCCAGCTTTCTAGTGATGTGTTTTAAGAGAGCGCAGTCAGGGAGAGATTAGAAGGTTGACATGAAATATCCACAACTATTTATAGGCACAAAGCTCAGGGCTGTTAAGATGTCAGCCTTAAAAGGAAAAATGTAGCTGAACACCACTGTTTGTTTAATCATGGCATGCAAGATTAAATTGCTCTCCGTCTTTTACGGCACCTTACTGTTTTGTATGCATCGCACAGCATAGGTCAAGTCCCTGAAGATGCTCCCTTCCACTCTGGCTTGCCCCTGAGAGCAAAGAAAGACTCCACCCTTCCCATCCCTGAAAAGGCACTTCCGAATGAAGCACCCTTGCACAGAATTGGCAAGCAACTGGGCCTCCTTGTCTTTCGGCAGCTCCTGAGGCAGTGTTTTTAGCTCATAGTCATTCTGAAGGGCTGTTAAGCCATTGGTTTGTGGCCAGCCGTGAATCACTTTGGCCAGCATGTGGCTCAGGCTATGGGCCTGGTAAGGCAATTTGTACAGAGACTCGTCGTCATCCTCATTCTCGCTGCTGATGCTCAGTTCACTGTCACTAGAATCTGTGTCCATGGTCGTGGCCTCCTCTTTGTGTGCCAGGTTAAGGCCTCCGGCAACATCGTTCTCCTCCTCACAGCCTCTCTTTGGCACGGCTTGACTCTGCGAAGCGGGAAACACGGTACTGGGGTCCCCACCTACCACAATTTCACAGGTCCTTGCATTCTTCATGGGCAGGTGCCCCCGGCTTTCGAACTTTGACGCGCTGTAAAGGGGCGGCTCCAGCGTCTGCAGTAGGACAGAGCGGGATTTTGCCAACGTGGTCAAGTGTTTGCAGGCCCAGTTCCTGTCCAAAGACGGGCAACCTTCTACTGTCACAGAGGCGTTTTCACTCCCAAGAAACTCACAGTTTTCCAGGAGGCAGATAGCCACGCCGTGGAAACTGATGCTGGACTGGTTGAAAGTGCAGAATTTCACCTGGCAGGTTCCTGGGGCATGAATCTGCAGCTGACTGTTCTCAAAGTTGCAGTTGTCAAACTGGACGTGACCTGAGGTTGTCTAAGGGGAAAGAAGGAAACCAGATCAACCCATTTTACAGTAACAAACATTGTAAGACCAAGCAGCAAAATTGGAGGATCAACAATTGTCTGCAACTTTCTTCTTCCCGGTGGTCCCAAGAGTGCTGAAACTTGAAAGCTGGCAGAGCCCCATTTGAATATCTGCAAACCTTTCTTCTCCATATCACCTCAAGGCTCTGACTATGCAGACATCTTGACTACAACATGCAATCAGCCTTATTCCCCCACCCGCACCCCTGCCTACCTGCTTTTTGTAACATCTTGCCCGATGAAGAGATCTGGAGATCTTGGAAGCTTGCACATTGTTTGTGATCTTTGCATTGGCCTACTAAAGGTATAACACTTTATGGATTTTGGAATTTTCCTTATGGCCAACATGGCCTCCTTTATTTTTTGTAAACAGTTCAAGAGATTCCAAGAGGACTTGACCCCCAAAGAAATCCAACGGAGCCTGACCTCAAGTAGACACGTGATCTCTCAGTTCACTTTCAGCCTTCTACCTGTGTTGGGGGGATTGCAGGAAGGAGCACGTGACTAATGCATGCTCCCAGCCTAACCCTGGGTAGGAACCAAGTATCGGTTCTGCACCAGGACCAGCCCGTGAAATGGAAATCACCGTGCCCTTGGGCAGCTCTCATTCAATTCATAAGGAGAGCCTTCCTCGACCTGGCACCTTCCAGGTGTGTTGGACTACAACTCTCATCATCTCCAGCCATGATGGGAGTTGTACTCCAGCCCATATGGAGGCTGCTGTGTCGGGAAAGGCTGCCTTAGGGCCTGCACAGGAGAACCTCCAAGTGGATCGTGCCTCTTGCTTCAGGCTGAGCTGTCTCCCACTCTGCTATATCGATAGTGCCCCAAGATTTGCCGTTTCGAGGTCCGTGCATTCTTGACTGCATTCACACTCACCTTATAAACAACTGGCGTGAACCAGGCGGGCATGAAGACCACATTGCATAACCTCATGGTTGGACAGTGCTGGTCAAAGCTCACCAGGAGAGCCACGTCGCCGAGCTTGCCCTTCCCCATAATTTCTACGGGGGCCTTGAGGAAGATCTCACTCTGCTCCTCGTACACCCCGGGCAACAGTACAATTCTGTCATAGCTGCTGGCCGACAGCAAGGCGCTCCTCAGGCTGTCGAACTCACAGCCGGGCCCGACACAAAGGACCCGCCGGTCCTTCTTCCTTCGGAACAAGTGGAAGCAGGTGGAGGATTCCAGGTCTTGGCTGTTCTTGGTCCAGGTTCTGGATGCCAGGTAGTGCTGCTTGAAGGCTTCCCTCCACGACCAGGGCTCCACGTCAGGCTGGTTGGGCCAGTTGGGATGCCGGCACTCGATGCAGCCCAGGCACAGCTGCCGCCACCGGGTGTTGTCCAGGCTGAGGATGAGCTCATACCACGCTCTGCACACCAAGCTGCAGCGGCCGAGGTCAGGGAGGCGCAGGTAGGACAGTATCAGGCGCCACAATTCCAGTGGGAGCCCACTGATCTCCATAGCCACCTATGGATGCCAGGGCACAAAGACCAGGATTAAAAAGAACGTTGGCCTGCGGCTGTATTACCATCTGGATTTAACAGCACGCTCTGCGTCGGCTTTTTCAGAAGATCCCCAGGGTACACGAATTAGATGGGGGAGAACACGTCAGTCCCAGGAGCCAGATCTACCCCTCCTGGGGTCCAATCCAACCTTTGGGGTTCTGCAGATTGCCCCCTTCCCCAGCCGCACCCTCTTCCCCTCAACCGCTGACCATTTGGTGGTTTCCCAGTATTTGTTCAGCCTCCTCCCCTTCTAAAAGGCTGAAAAGCCTCTCCTAAAGCTTATTTACTGGCAGTCAGAGCTTTAAGCTAAAATATATGATATTTTTTATATGTTGGCCTTGCCTACTTTGCCTTTGGCCACACCCACTTTGCCTTCAGTCCCGCCCACCACTAGAATGCAGCTCCCTGAGAGCAAAGAGGAGGATGAATTTGGAAAAAGTGTATGGGGCCAGAAAATGGTCATTGTGATTGACTTTCCAACAAGACCTTGTGAGGTCTTTCAAACTAACCTGAACGATGATATACTCGGAAATGCTTATATTAATGTCTCAGTTCAACAACAGTTTTAAACACATGTGTGACAGAGCTGAAAGAAAGTTGGCTTTCCAACCCCAACCCCACTTTGAGGCTGGTTCATACACTCACTGCGTCCACTGACGTAATGGAGGTGTATGTTCCCACACAATGCGTATACAATAATAGGCATTTTTTATCCTCGGTACAAGGGGTGTGTGTGGCAGAAATCTAGCAAACTAAACATACATATGAAGGCCTTGAGTCACACATTAGGAGCTTTAAGGAGGAAGTAGCTCTGGGGGTCTGTATGGTGGGAGGAAAAGGCTTCTATTTCAGGATGAGACTTCCTGTGGGATCTCAACTCACGTAACATTTCATTAGAGAAATACATTTCCCTCTTTGCACCTTTGCACTTTATAAATAGTCACAGCAAACCATGTTATTGTGTGTGGGACATTATTTCTGGAAATGCTGGAAGAGTCTGTGACTATCAGTCACATTGGGCTGAACCAACAGAAGAGGGTTGCAGAATCCACACCACCTTCTGACGCAAGGATAATAACAGGCCAGGCTCGAATTTAATTTAAAGGACAGCACAATTGGATTAAAAGAGAGGCCTTTCCCACAGACAAACATCTATTTGGGTCTCTTCACACCAGCTGATAAGCAATATAAAACTTTCCATGGCTCCCTGATAAAAAGCTGTGTGTAACTCACACACAAAGGGGCCTCCCCTTCCTCTCATCCCCCTTTACCCTCCCAAGCCCCCCCAAATCTTCAGTAGAGACCCTCTAAAGAAGTGGGGGGTGCATGGGGGGAGCTGCAGGGGGATGGGGAATCTGTTCTGCTAGTGGATGGGCAGCATTAGATACTGCCCTGTCTCTTGTCACCCAGACTGGTGAACAGATTCTGTGCATTATCACAGATTGGGGGCAGGGAAAAGAAAAGCATTTCTTTTGGCTTTTATTCCCAGAGGTTTAAGCCAAGCCAAGCCGGTTTTTCATACATAAGCAAATACTTAAAATGAATTTGACTTCAAAATATTTACATGCTAGATGTTGGATTGATGGGCTTGAGGGCCCTGGGCAAGAGAACTTCAGTGGCCTAGATGAGGTGTGCAAAGAGAAAACCCCAGAGTCCTCTATATGAGTCATCTGGGCAAACAAACCAATCTGTACACCAAATTCTTTTTTTTACTGCACCATCTCCCAACTGTTCGTCGTGTTACTAACGGATAGCCTCACCATTTCCCATCAAAAACAACAGAAGGAGTCTTGTGGCTCCTTAAAAACCTAGCACATTTATTATTGCATAAGGCAAACATTTGTGGACTAGAGTCCATATCCTCTCCCCCAGTCTCTTGGTCTACCTACACAAGATGACACCTTCATATTCTGAGTTAATCCGGAATAACTCCCTGGATCTGGATCTACCACCGATAAGGTAAATTAATGTATGCAGTTGAATGGTGGCGTAGACATTCTCATATAAACAAACAAAACTCCTAATTCACCTAGAGGTGTGCATTACAAGTGTGCAAAATAAAACCCAACCTTTGGTTACCCTAACTGCAAGTACAAGATGGTTAATAGGAAGCCTAATTACGACTAAAAAGAAAGCAAAGATCATGCAATCCCTTTGTTTAAGGTTATTGCTTGCCTTCCTCCAGCCTCATCAGTGGATCCCCTCTTAGTATCGATCCCCCCTGCCTCCCTCTGGCCCAGACTAGACGGGGGCGGGAGAGGGCAGGATTGAAGGCAAGTGTTTTTTAGAAGTGCAAGCTGAAAGTTGTATGGACTTCCCTAACAAAACCTCATCAGTATGTCTTTAAACACCTTAATTAACGCCTCCTACGTCTAGGATCCGTTTCCTGCCCGCACCCCCCTAAAGAAAGAAGCAAGACCTCTTCCAGCATTGGTAAGCCTCTAACATTTTAAGGATATGCTTAACGTATTAAAATTTATATTTTTATTAACTCCTGTGCTGTACTATATTAATAACAAACCCAGCAGTCATGCAACGTGTCCGATACACCTTTGTTGCACTGAAAGTCTGCTGAATAAAAACTACCGAGATCATCCTGAAATGTGGGATGCCCACGGTGGTTGTTTCGGTATATCGGGGATCGAGGCTCTGGACACAAATGACCTCCCCCCGCCCCCGAACCTGAAATCAGGACAACAGGCAAACCGCCGTAACCAAAGCGCACCCACGTTAGCAAGCCGATGCACATTTTGCGCCCCGATCCTAGCCGTGTTTATTCAGCAGCCTTTCTGCGTTCTACCTGGGGGCTTTCCTCCCGGGGAGGCGAGCAGAGTCGCACGGATCATCCCGATCCGAAACTGTTGCCCAGAAATAAAGAGGTAAAATTGCCCACCTTCCTCTGACCGACCTCATCTGCAGAGCGCAACGGGGTCGCGCCGCCAAACTTTCCCAGGAAAAACGGGCTAAGGCACGAGAAGGCTCCAGCGCCGAGAGCTCCGCGACCCTCCCGCTCGCCCCATTACGGCGCCCCGGCCGCTCTGCCCGCAGCTGCACGGTCGCCACGGCAAGGGGAAGGAGAACACCCCGGGATGGGAGCCCCTCCTCCCCGCGGCAGCGCGCACGGGCGTCCAGATCATAGAGATCTTCCACGGGAAGGGAGGCGGAGGGGAAAAGGGGGCGAGCATTTCCTCGGGATCTCTGTCGTGACGGTCACATGACTTCGGCGCGGCGGGATCCTCGGGATTCTTCCTCAGCCGAAGCCCGGCCTCGATCACTCGCAAGCGGGCGACTTGGATTGCAACGGGTTTTCTTTCCAAGTTGTCAGGTCCCTGGCACTTAGAAGCCCCGCAGGACTCGCTGGGGCATTCTGCTTCCACGAGACACGCGTGGGCGGGGACTGTAGCACCCCAAGCCAGGCACGCGTGCTTGGGGGCGAGGAGCGCTCCGTTCAGCGGGGCTTGGGATTCCCGGGAAGGGGTGCGAGCTTCGATGTTAGAGCCACGCGGCCGGGCTATATGGCTGAAGGAGGGGTCTCTTCTTTTAAAGTTTCGTATTCCCACATGAAAAGGAGAACGTGAAGAATCGTTCAGGTTCTCGCGTATTTCTATTATTTATTTAATAAACGCATATGCAAATATGAGCGACGCTGCAAATGCCAGCTTCTGATTTTCCTAACAGAACCCAGCCAGTGTGTAGAGGGGTTAGAGCACGGGTGCACTACCTTTTTGGCCCCAGGGGCCGCATGGAATACTGGGCTGGGGATCATGGGTCTCTCTCTCTCGCTCGCACACACACACACACACACGCATTACAGTGATCCTGATACAGGTAGCTCTTTCCTCGCTGCTAGCAGGGGCAGGAAGAGTGATCTCTATGAGGTCTAGGGGAGAGAGTGGAGAATATATGCAGGAGAGGGGGATTCAAGGAGGGGATCAGGGAAGCTGTGGGGTGCATGCAGCCCACAGGCCGCAACTTGTGCACCCCTGGGTTAAAGTGTCAGACTAGGACTTGAGAGACCTGGGTTCAAATCTCCACTCAGACATGTAGCTCACTCGGTGAACTTGGGCAAGTAACCAGCGCTTAGCATTACCTACCTCACAGGGTTGTTGTGACAATGACATGGGAGAGGGGCCATGTATGCCACCTTGAGCTCCTGGGGGGAAAGGTGGTATATAAATGTAATAAATAGTTAATAAATGAACACACCCCAAAGTTACCTTTTCCTTTGGACACTTCAAACTAGCAATCCTGATGACAAAAATAAACGAGAGAGACATCCACTGGCTCTGGAAGGTGTGTGGAGTGCAACTAAGAACACAAAAAAATCTATGGTATGGTCTTCCTTAACTTGCTTCTTTATGGCTCTGAGATTTGAATGTTTTATTGACACCATTTTAATCAGTGGGATGGCTTCCATTCACCAGATCAGATCCATTTATAAAATGGTGATACAGGATTCCTAACACAGAGGTTTGAAAAGATGTAGAATCCCTGGCATCGAGAGCACGCTTATCAGGTTCAGTTTCATTGGGTCTCTGATGTACCTAAAATGGTGCTCTAGGCTGTAGTCATCTGCACAGAGGAGCTCATTCTACAGTTCTACCTATCCTTAGATACAAAGACACTCTGGAGGTGAACCTTATGATAGATACCAATACTTGGGAGCTTAAACAGGCTTGGACGGAGAGGTCCATCCACAAAGGCCTTATTTGAGGAGCAATGCATGCAATCTCTACCAGATAACTGAACACACCATAGGGCCAATATTGTGAACATTATCCCTTACGCTATGTATATATTTGTAATGTATGCAAACAGGTCTGCCAGTCTATTATTGGGCTTATATCTCAGGCAAGGAGCAATTAGAACAAAGGATTTAAACCAAGAATGGCTGGATGTCCTGCTGCAGAGACAGGGAGAGAGATTATTCATTTGCTTGTATAGCGCTACCAGTCTATATGGCATTTATAGCATAAGAATAGACAGTTCCTTGTCTCAAGATGCTTATAATCTACATATGAAACCGGGTTATGCAGAGCCAGACCATTGATTCATCTAGCCCAGTACTGTCCACTGTGCCTGGTGGGGGTTCTCAAGCAGTCCCTCCCCTGGCCCTTTAATTTTAAAAATTATACTCTGCCTTTTGACACCCCCCCAAAAGGTGGTTCATAATGAACAAAAAGACAATGTGTCAAGAATAAAACAAAGAGCTAAAAATCAGAGCTAATTAAAAACATGCAACAGCAGGGATGAAAAACTAAAAAAAAATGCTTGGCAAAACAAAAAAGGTATTGCAGCTCACTGAAAAGCTACTGAACAGTCTTCCCAAAGGAGGGAGTTCCACATCCTGGCTGCCACCACTGAGAAGGCCCATGGCCCAGCCAGCCTGCCTACTGCTGGCTGTGATGTAGATCAATGCCTTTGATGAAGAATGCAAGGGGCTTTTGCCGGAGATCCCTTAACTAAAGATATAAATAATAGTTTTAAAAAGCTCTCATGGATAGCTCCATGAGAAAAATAATGCAAGGGTGGGGGACTTATTAAAATGGTTCACCCCCAGAGGCTAATGGATTCAATGGATTCCAGAGGGCTCTGGGGGATTTTCCTGCTGGTATGGCTGGTGCTCCTGTCAAAGCCCAGGTCGCTCTGTGGAATTCAGAGATGACTCGGGTGGTTGACACGATTGCGCCCAAGCGCCCTCTCCTTCTAAGCAGAGTCCAGCCAGCTCCTTGGTATACACCTGAGCTGAGGGCAATGAAGCAAGAGGGGAGACGGCTAGAACGCAGGTGGAGGAAAACTCGTGCTGAGTCTGACCGAACACAGGTAAGAGCCCACTATCGAGCCTACTCTGTGGCGGTGAGGGTGGCAAAGAGACAGTTCTTTTCCACCAGCATTGCATCTTCTCAGTGTCATCCAGTGGAGATTTTCTGAGTGGTTCATGGCCTGTTACATTCTGGGCCAGGGAGAGAGATGGTGGAACCCTCGGTGGCACGCTGTGATAAGTTTGCAAGGCACTTTGAAGATAAAGTCGCTCAGATTCGTCATGAATTGGACACCACCATTAATGCAGTTCCATTGGTAGAGGCGTTCAGAGTACCGTCTGGTCCAGTTTCATTGGATGAATTTCAGTTACTGAGGCCTAAGGATGCGGACAAGGTGCTTGGCCAAGTCCAATTGACCACTTGTGTGCTTGACCCTTGCCCTTCATGGCTTATTAAATCAAACAAGGAGGGGATGTCCAGCTGGGTCCAGGAGGTTGTATATTCCTCCTTGAGAGAGGGAGTGGTGCCTGCCACATTAAAAGAGGCGGTAATTAGACCACTCCTGAAAAAGCCTAACCTGGACCCAGAGGATGTTAACAATTATAGGCCAGTGGTCAACATCCCCTTCCTGGGCAAGGTGCTTGAGCGGGTGGTTGTAGGACAGCTCCAGGCACTGTTGAATGAAACAGATTATCTAGATCCATTTCAATCAGGCTTCAGGCCTAGTTTTGGAATGGAAACTGCCTTGGTCGCCCTGTGGGATGACCTCTGCCGGGAGAGGGATGGGGGAGTGCAACCCTGTTGATTCTCCTGGACCTCTCAGCAGCTTTCGATACCATCGACCATGGTATCCTTCTGGATAGGTTGTCTGGGTTGGGAGTTGGAGGCACTGCACCGTGGTGGTTCCGCTCCTACTTGGAGGGCCAATTCCAGAAGGTGGTGCTGGGGGATTATTGCTCTGTGCCATGGCAATTGTGCCATGGGGTTCCACAGAGCTCTATTTTATCCCCTATGCTGTTTAACATCTACATGAAACCACTGGGGGAGGTTATCCGGAGGTGTGGGCTGAGGTGCCATCAATATGCAGATGACACCTAGCTCTACCTCTCTGATCAAACCCAGGTGAACCAGTGGCTGTTCTGAATCAGTGCCTGGGCATGGTAATGGACTGGATGAGGGCTAATAAACTGAAACGCAATCCAGACAAGACGGAGGTACTGTTAGTGGGTGGTTCGTCTGCCCGGCTAGGTGATATTCAACCTGTTCTGGAGGGGGTTGCACTCCCTGTAAAGGATCACATTCGTAGTTTGGGCGTGCTCTTGGATCCAGAACTGTCACTTGAGGTGAACTCAGTGGCGCAGAGCACTTTTTATCAGCTTAGGCTGTATACCAACTACACCCTTATCTGGACAGAGATAGCCTAGCTACAGTTATCCATGCTCTGATAACTTCTCGTCTGGATTACTGCAATGCGTTATACGTGGAGCTGCCTTTGAAAACGGTCCGGAAACTTCAGCTGGTCCAAAATAGGGCAGCAAGATTGTTAACAGGGACTGGTCAGCGAGCTCATATTATGCCAGTACTTTTCCAGCTGCACTGGCTGCCAGTCCATTTCCAGGCCCAATTCAAAGTGCTGGTATTAACATTCAAAGCCTTTAACGGCTTGGGGCCAGATTATCTGAAGGATCGCCTCCTCCCATATGTGCCTGCCCGGACCTTAAGATCATCCTCAAAGGCCCTTCTCCGTGAGCCCCTGCCAAAGGAAGTGAGGTGGGTGGCTGGTAGGAGGAGGGCTTTTTCTGCTATGGCACCCCGGCTCTGGAACGAGCTCCCTAGTGAGGTTCGCCTGGCACCTACACTGTATTCCTTTCGGCGCCAGGTGAAGACCTTTTTATTTTCCCAGGCATTTTAGCATTCTAAACTTTTAGCTTTGCTGTTTTAAATTTGTATTTTAAACTCCTGCACAGCTGCTAGGTTTTATTGTGGTTGTATTGTTATATTGTGGTTTTAATATTGTATATATTTTAAATTGTTTTATCGTGTGCTGTTTGGTTTTAATTTTTGTGAACTGCCCAGAGAGCTTCGGCTATTGGGTGGTATAGAAATGAAATGAAATAAATAAAAATAAATTGTTTGTGGTTTACAAACGATGGTTTGTTAGCGCAGGTGGGTTGACACAATACAACAATCCACGATTCAACAATCACCCATGGTTCAATGACCACCCATGCTCAACCCATACTCTGGCTTTGTCGCGTTGTGCGAACCAGGTCTGAGGATTTAACCTGGGACCTTCTGATTGCAAGCCATTTACTCTACCTCCCACCCATAGCTATTGTTTGATGATTGCATAGCAGACATCTGTCCACTCAAAGAAAGGGTGTTGTGGCACTTTAGAGACTAATGTTGATTGCAATCAGACTTTTATTGTTCATGGCACATTAAATTAGTTATGTCTTTTTTTTCAGTAACACAAAGGGTTGCTACTCTTGAGCTGAAATCTGAGTGCAAATTTTGAGAGTTTGGGGGCATAACCACCAGATGGCAGTCAAAGCTCATTGCATTAATGTATCAGTCAGTTTCGATTACATTAGATTTAGGCTGCAACCTATGCTGAGTTTTCCTGGAACTAAGTCTCATTGAATACACATCTGAGTAAATACACATAGGGTTGCACTATTTGGAAGAAATCAGTAAAAAGCTAGAGTACCTATAAAAGCAGTGTATAAATATTCTAACGTAAGTAAACTAAGTTAAAGGTTGCTCAGTCCCAGGCTGTATAATCCAAATGTAAGTGTTAAGGTAGAATTAGGGCAGTACATTTTGTCACAATATAATGCTAAGGCAGTGGTTTTCATACTGCGTTTCACAAGATTATGGGGTTCCACAGAAGTTTATCAAGAGTTCCTCAAGTGGTGCATAAACTACCTGAAATAAAACTTTCCACAATGGCCAACCTTCTCCCGCTATACATAGCTGTAAGAAAGCGTGGGGGTGCCTTAATTTAGGGCAGGAGTAGGCAACTTGTGGCCTTCCAGATGTTTTGGCTTTCAACTCCCCTCAGCCCTTGTCAACATAGCCAGTGGTGAAGGATGATGGGAGTTGAAGCAAAAACATCTGGAGGGTCACAAGTAGGCCACTCCTGCTTTAGGGGACATACCTCCACGAGTGGAGGTACAACACGTGCTGTTGTTTTTATATTAGACCAGCCTTCCCCAACCTGGTGCCCTCCAGATATGTCAGACTACAATTCCCATAATTCCCAGCCAGTTGGTCTGGCTGGAGATTATGGGAATTGTAGTACAACACATCTGGAGGGCACCAGGTTGGGGAATGTGGTATTGACCGTATTTATTATTAATTTTAGATAGAAAAATTGGGTAACATTCTTAGATATCCATAATTAAATAATTCTAGGGATTACAACTACACTTTCCATTCCAGCAATCATGATAGGCCTGACCACCCCTCCCCTCATGCAGACTGAAAGCATGCCCCAGAATGCACCTGCATCTCTTGCAGGTGCATTCTAGGGCATGAGGTTCATGACAGATGTACAGGCATTCTACCACTGGCAAATCAAGGGGGGGGGAAATATTGGTTTGATGAGGGGAGGAAGAGATTATTTGGTGTGGATTTCTGTCTCCAAAGTTAGTCACATTGCTAGAAGTTATTTGCCAGAAAGGATAGAAATATTTGCACCTAGCAATCATTCAACATGTATCAGCTTTCTACCACAGGTACTATCTTGCCTTGACTAACAGCTGAATAAATGAAATTAACTATCCTGCAGTCAGGACTTCGTATATGCATTTTGTTACCACTGCTTGTGGGTAGAAGTACATTCTGGTTTTACCAGTTTAACAAGCCTGTGGAAAAAGAAACCCCTTGCTGTCACCTCACCATCAACGAACAGGAAAGGCCCAAACTAGTATCTGTTTTTCAGATTCTTATGTTTGTTATGATTATTTCTTTCTTTTAAAAATATTTCTAATTATTTTTCCATTAAACAGATACACAAAACATTTAACAATATTTTAGAGTACAAGAGGTTATTATACCGAATAAACATCCAGATTCAGTTTTGTAGTGCCAAAGTTACACTAGATAGGAAGAGTTGCACAAGGTATATATTTAAATCTGAAGACATTACATCTCTCCAAAACAATCTCTATGGCTATGATTATTTCTAATAGATTTGTTGCAGTTGCTTTGTACAAATTTTACTTTGTTCGCTGATCTGCATATGATCATGGGGGGATAGAAATACTATAAATGTAAAAAATAAATATACTTGAAGAGCTAGCCAGAATAGACAAAACAATTTTAGTCGTCACACATAACTGACACCTTTGAAGATTAAAAAATAGTAAGTCAACCATGTTGGTCTACCAGAACAAATCAATGGAGTGGAATGGACATTTATGATTTTTCAAAAGCTAAATTAGACTTTGGATTGGAATTCCTAGCCCTCATAACTCAAATCTACTCCACATCTACTGCAACCATTCACACAAATGGAACAGATGTCCATTTGTTCCCGCTGGGACAAGGCACTAGACAAGGATGCTATTGCCTAAGGGTGCAATCCTATGCATGTTTAGACAGAAAAAAGCCCTATAACTCCCAGCATGCCCCAGCCAGCCTGCTGGGAATTATAGAGCTTTTCTCTGTCTAAACATGCATTGGATTGCACCCTAAATTGTTTGCAATAGTAATAGAAGTCCTGGCCAATGCCATATGGTCCAGTCTCAAATTATGAGTAAGAATGCAGGCATCACATAACTTGCTTAGTCTCTTTGCAGATGATATTATGCTGGTACTCCACGACCCAACAGTTGTCACCCCTGAAGAAAACGCTGCGACTTCCAGCTAGTTGCAGGCTAGCTGGGATAAACTATGCTAAATCAGAGCTGATTCATCTTAACAAGCCACTAGAACAGGGGTGTCCAACTCCTTTCAGCCCAAGGGCCAAATTCAATTTTGGAGAAGCTCTGAGGCCACATTCCAGTGATGGGAGCCTGGGAGTGGGGCAAAGGCAAAACGGGGCAGGTCCAAATGCAAATGTGGGAATAAAGATACCAGCATATTTTATCTTAAAGCTCTTACTGCTAATAACTAAAGAGAGGCATTTCAACCATTATAATGGGGAAACTACCAAATGAACAGTGGTTGGAGGAAAGCAGATAGGGCCAGGGGAAAGCGGCATGGCCTTTTGGGGAATTCCAGAGGGCCAAACTGGGACCCCAGGCTGTCTGGGGAACGCTGGGAGTTGTAGGACTTTTTTCTGTCTCAACGTGCATAGGATTGTACCATAAGAGGCTACACAGAATTCAGGACCCAGTGGAGAAGTGGCGATCCATCACAGAGGCAGCTTTAACTGATCAGATGGGAAAGGTGCAAGTGGGATGGTTTCAGAAGATGCAGAGAAAGTGTGCTTCCAGATAAGGCTTTTATGATGTCATTGCCCTGCCTCATTCGCTGAATTTTTCGGGGAGTCCAGACATCATTTCACACTCATAAGCCTCCCGTATTTTCCCAAAGCTTCTTCCATCTTTTTTCTTGCTGCTGAAAATCCGTTAAGGAAGAAAATACAGAATAGCTGCACGATCCCGTCTAATTATTAGAACTAAGACCCCTCAGTCTGGAAGCACACCAGGACCTTTGTGAAGAAATTAGCTCTCATTAGAGTTTGGGTCACTAACTGCGTTTGAACTGCAGTGTTATCAAGCAAACAGAAATATTAAAAGAGGCTGTGTCTATTATTTACCCTTCCTTATTAACAAAACAAGTGGCAGTTTAGAAGGGTTTAAAAACCACCTGGGAAAATGACATCGGTTATCCTATTTCTGAAACTAGTTGGAATAAGGTGCGGCACCCACAGCCATTTAAAACCATTTCTGCTAAACTTAAGGAGGCCATCATCAAAGCAATACACAGATGGCACTGTACCCCTGCAAAATTACATTGCATAAATTAGTCCCTCTTCTCCAGAGCTGTAGGGGGTGCAACAGCATTGACACATGGATCCATCTGTGGTGGAAATGCTCCCATTTCAGGGTCTCTGGGCATAGCCCTGCCCACCAAACCCATATTTCTGGGGTTGGTTTACAAAAATTTGGAAAAGAGCACTGGTAGAATGATTACCCCATCACTGTAGGCTCATCTGAGGTAACTCCACACACGATCCCTTTATTGAGACTTGGTTTCCATGTTTGCATTCATCAGCAGAGTTCTCCAAGACCACAAGCTGCCAAAGTCATAAAAATCCTTCTGGATTGATTTCATCAAATAATGCACGTTATCACTTCATGTTGGAATCCCAGAAGATGACTACCATGTGGTCCAACAATACATTCCCTCACGATGCAGAGGACACACAATTTGTTTATTTGTATTTGGTTGATAAATCAATAAAAATTATATTAACCCTCAAATGGAATTAAAATATGGTAAAACAGAGAAGCTGTCAACACCAACCAGTGAAGGCAACTGAATGTTGTTTAACAACAAAGGTTGCAATCCTATACACCCACTTACCTGGAAGTTGTCTCCATTGAACTCAGTGGTGCCTACTTCTGACTAGATATGCACAGGATTGTGCTGAAAGTCTTGTGGCCCCTTAAAACACTAAGGGTGAAATCCTATGCATGTTTAGACAGGAAAAAAGTCCTACAATTCCCAGCATGCCCCAGCCAGCTGGCTGGGGCATGCTGGGAGTTGTAGGACTTTTTCCTGTCTAAACATGCATAGGATTGCACCCTAACATATTTATTAAGCTTTCATGGACTAGAGTCCACTTCATCAAATATTGATGCTGGAAACTGAGTGCTGCAATAGGAAGGGCAGACGGCTTGACTCTCTTAGCTCTCAATTTCAATCCCCTGATTTAATCAGTATATATTTTATGGATGATACAGATATCCCCTGGCACAATTATACAAGTTTAGCTACCAGCAAATTCAGGGGTGTGTTTGAAAATGTGAGGCCAACACAGAGAAGGCTGAGAGTTATGCAAGGCTCAGAGCTGGTGTCAAAGGCTGGCATGGCTGGACACCTGGCCAAGGGCCCACACCTTATCAGGGGGCCCACTGAGACGAGCTTGTTCACCCACCTCTTGCCCTGGCCCAGAGGGAGCGAGCAAACAAGCAAACAGAAGGGGTGTGAAGGAGTAGCGGCAGCTGCCACCGCCTGCCTGCTCACCGGCTCTGGCCTCGGCACGCAAGCAGCGGCTGGCGGCGGTCGGCTGACCGAGCGAGGGGCCAATGAGAGCGCCTTGCCCAAGAGCCCCGCAGAACCTGGGGCCGGCGCTGGCAAGGCCGCCACGCCTTTCCCGTCACTAAAGGCCAAACGCGGAGCCTTCGTTCGCGGGCGGCCCCACTGGCCAACACTCGAGGTCTGCGGCTTAGCCCTCACCGCGCTGCAGTTCCGCAGAGCAGCCATTCTTTCCCCGCAGCCGCCGGCCGGGCAGGAGCGGCCCTCCCTCCGCCCCTCCCTCCGCGGCGCTGCGGGGAGCGGGCGCCGCCTTCTTCCCGCTCAGCCGCTTCGGGGCGCGAGCGGGCGGGGCCGCCACGTGACCCTCGCCGGCTGACGCCGCGCGGCGTCTCCGCGGCGAGGGGCGTGGCGAAGGGCTGCGCCCCGGCCGGCGCAGGGGGCTCCTGTCAGGCCAGAGCGCTTCCGCTCGGCTCGCCGGCGCGCGGGCTTTGCCCGATGGGATGGCAGGGCGCGCGCGGGCGGTGGGCGTTCCGCCGCCATGAAGCCCGGGCGGGTGAGTGAGCGAGCGAGCGAGCCAGTCAGCCGGGACTGGCCAGGGTGGCTCGGGCGGGGAGAGGCGGGCAAAATGGAGGTGAGGCGGCGAGTAAAAGCAGCCGGGCCCGGCCTGCCTGCCTGCCTGCCGGTGGCCACCTCCTGACCTCAGGCAAGGGCAGGGCGAGGGCCTCCCAAGCCATCTACCCCAGCTGCTTGGCTGGATGGTGGGAATCGCGCTCTGACCCCAATTATTCTTTTACGTCACTGGCCTCGCCGCCTGTCATGTGCCTCAAACGCTTTTCCGACGACGGAGATAAACTGGCGGGGAGAAGTTGCATTTGTGTGTGACAGGCCGCTTAGAAAGGTACGAGAGCAGGGCCAGGGAGCAATGCTACCCCGAAGTGTGGAAGAGCCTCCTCAAAATACATACTTCGCGACTTGGTAGTCTAATTCCGTAGAGCTCCTGAGTAATAGTTCCCCTCTCGTCTTATCCCAGTTGCACAGAAGCTCATGAAATGAACTGCTGCAGCGCTCCAAAACTTGCACAAAACTAAATCGAACCAACTCCCGTTGAGTTGCAAAAGATGCGCAGACTAGCCAAAAGTTGGTGTGTGCGTGGAGGAGTATGCAGAATTTGTTAAATGCGCGCACACACATATAGAAGTTGGGTGGAACTTGGTGGATTAATCAGGACCCACATACACATCCATATATCTTTCTCCGTTTGTACAGACACTTATGAAACACACACATGGTAATTTTACATATCCATTGTAGATACAAATCATATCTATAACCATTTTGATAGCACTGGATCTATAGGCTTAAAGATAAGCTGGAGAATACACACACCTACAAAGCTCTATAGTAGTAGGGCTTTCTTCATATCTGCTCTTCAGGATCCATTAGATTTAGCAAACCTAAATCTTACGATGTGCACCTGGGGGGCGGGGGCAGAAGTAGGAATGAATATGACATTGGTAACACAAAAAGGCCTAAAATCCTTTGTAGGATCTCATTCTACTTTACCATTTGCAAAGCATGAGTCTAAAAAAAATAGTCATGTCTCCTCTAAAGCTCTCACAAGGGAAATACAATAAATAGTAGGTGGAGCAGCACAGGAGTTCAAGGGGAACACAAGCAAATAGTGAGGAAACGCTGGTCATTTAATTCCATGTGAGTTAGGAAATCTGTCAAACCTTAATGTGATATATACCTTGCATAATGTGTGGGACAAACCCTAAGCAGTGAGATAGAGATAATTCAGGCTTGTAAATAGCCCCTTGCCTTGTCACCTGTGGTAAGAACGGCCTCCAGATGACAAGGCAGGGAGGATTTTGATAATCGTTGATGTGCTTGTTATAAATGATAGGCATTTTACTTATTCCAACATTTATATCCTGCTGTTCTATGATAAAACCAAATTTAAGGCAGCTAATGGATATAAATTGCAACACTATTAAAACCAATCATAACAATAAAGCAAACAGTTCTTAAAAAGCATAATAAAAACTATTGGAAACAGCAACTCAAAAATATCTGACCAGAGGGTTTGACTAAAAAATGCCTACCAGAATAGAGAAGTCTTAGTAGCCTGTTCAAAAGCATGCAGAGAGGGATGCACTGGCAGGTGGTACAATAAAAAATGAAGAAATGTTAGGCTAGTAACTTCTGTGAACATATTTACAGGGTTTTCATAATGAGTATGTAGAAAGGAAGATAGAAATAAAATAGTATTTAAAAAAACCCATCCCAGCTGCCAGGACATTTTTTTGCTGATAGCAACAAGCTAGGCATGGAGCCTAGAGGGATCCCTCTAGCAATTTTGTTAGAGAGAACCAGCATCAGCTGAAGACCCAGTGCATACAGACTACAGGAATTGGATATTTCCTTGCCCTCTGTAGTTCCTGCCCTGACATATGGAAAGAAGAGATGGAGATGAGATCTGATGTGTCATAGCTAAGAGTTGTGAGCAAGCTTGAATCCCACCTTAGCCATGAATTCACTAGGCCGGACACAATGCTCTCAAGCCCTCCCAAATTTGCAATATCTGATAATAATGCTGACCTACCTTACAGGGCTGTTGTAGTTATTATTGTGATAATATTTATGATGTTCTTTGAATACCTACAAAGTCCTGTATACATGCTAACCTTGTATTCTGTTTTGTTAGTGTGTTCAGAAGTTTATATTTTCAGCATGATGTGAGGATTTAATCAGGGAAGGGAAAGGTAAATTCCAGAAGCTTGCTTCAGACCCTAGGTGACACCAGAAAACACTAGTTATCCTTCAATATTTGTCTGTCTCTTCCTCCCTTTTTCTTGTTTGGGTACTTCTATGACAGTAATAACAGGATTATAGTGGGGTGTTGTACAGTTGCAAGCCAATACTGGCATTCATCATGGTGGACCATTCCATTCCAAATGGATGGAAATGGCAAGAAAGTAAATTTTGGCTAAACATCAGGAGAAACCTCCCAACCAAGCAGGGGGTTGGGCTTGATGACATCCAAAGTTCCTTCCATTTCTAAAATGCTATGATTCTGTGACATGCATTGCCAAAGCAGTATAGTACCTTGAAAAAATCTCAAGGTCTCTTCATTCTCAAACAAGACAATTTCAGAGAATTTCCTTCCTACCAAATGGCAGGCTGAGGCTGCCTTAGTGTGGGTAGAGAAGCTGATGAACATTTGTTTGCAGGGTGGTCTGGGGAGGATAAACCCAATTTATGAATGTGGATGGTGAACAGAGTAGTTTGAATACAATGACTAAACAATACCGACATTCTCCTTTTAAAAGATGAGTCATCATGGGCAAGTCGTGCAATATCTTATAATTCTGTTGTCTTTCTACGGTCTGTGCTTCTCTCACTGGGTGGAATTGAGACACTTGATCCTGATATTAGAAGCATTAGTTTATTTGTCCAAAATCCTATACAGGAGTTGAAAAAGGAGAAAAAGAATGAGATACCTGATCTGCTTTTATTGGTGCCTGATAAACCTACAGCCAACCCCCCAACTATAGCTCTGTGCATCATGGAGCTTGGCCTACATGGCCTGAAAAAATAGCATCGCCCTATGTGGAATTTGCAACTGAAATTGGTTAGTAATATTGCATGTTGAAGCAATGCAATATTTGCATTGCTTTATTGATTTATTGATAAATGGCTTGTGGTGTGCTTTCAGTGAAACTGGGGAAAAAATTTCTATCCCACCACAATAATTGTCTTTTTCACAATTGTCTTTTTCTTTATGTACTTGGGTGGACTTTAGTAGAATCTAAATTCTGCAAATAGTATCTACAATAGTAGTTACACATATTTATTAGATTTCTATACTGCCCTTCAACACAAAGGTTATCTATGTGATATGGTCTTTCGACTAATTCAATAAACTCTGTTCTTGTGTACACAAATGTTATCAAGTTGGTTTACAAGTTGGTTATCAAGTTGGTAAAACATACAATCACAAAAGTAGAATAAAAACGATAAAATAACAATTCAGCAGAATGAAAACGGCATAAAATCAGAGACCCACAAATTGTGTTCAGGGGACTTGGTAACCAACCTATTGTTTCTACTAGCCAGTGGGAGTATAATAAAAGTGCCTCTGAGTACATGGAGAGTGGCTTTCTGGCAAGCAAGTTCAGCCTACCGTTCCCACAAGAATTAAGGAGAAGGGCTATAGGACCAACAGCATTGTGATCTACAGAAGCCTGAGTCACTCTGCCTGTCTCTGTAACTTAAAACACTGCCCATAGCCTTTCTGGCAAATGTACTGTATACAGTTAGAGCACACAAAACTCCTTCCTGAGGAATATCCTGTCCTGTTTTTCCAACTGCCAATCCAGCAATTCTGCACAATGAAAATACTCCCCTTGCCTTCCGCATTCCCTCTGTTCTTTGCTTCCACTCTCACTGAGAACCTCCTTTGAGCATAGCTGCAGCAGCTCCATTCTTTACAAACCAGTTGTCTTTTTTGTTTGTTTGTTTTTTTAATCAGTCTCCTCCAGAGGGCAAAATGAGGGAGTTAGTGTAAAACTTCTCTTTTTTCCTTTCTGGGGTGGAAAATGGGGGATATGAGGAGCTGTAAGGGCACTTGCAAGAGCGGAGGAGGGTCAGCAGATGAAGGCATACAAGGAAGTAGGAACTAAATAGACTGTGGTTTGCGGGGGAAGCAAGATTAAAGACGCAGCAGCAGCAGTCTCTTGGAGTGACTGTTAGCTGCTTAAAAGAGAAAATATGGCAGTTTAAAACAATATAAAGGCAAAACTCTGTGACTTTCTTTGTCCGAAGACTACACCCCAACTCAGGTCGCCAGATATAACCAAGTTTGCTTGGTTGCCATGGCAAGTATGTTTGTGGACGGTAGATGATAAAAGTCCTCAGATAGTAAATGCACAGGAGAATAAAATGATCTTTGCCTGGCACCAGAAAAAAACGTTAATATAGGTGCTTGTTGAGCCCCCTGTGCCTCACCTCAGTAGGTGGGAGCACCTGGAGAAGAACCTTCGAAGTTTATTGCAGTGCAAGGGGAGATTGATGTGGAAGCAGAGATTCTTTCGGGTACTCGGGTCATGTAGGGCTTTAAAGGTGAGCACTAGGACTTTGAATTTGGCTCAGAAATGGACAAGTAGTCAGTGGAGTTCTTTCAACCTGTAAGATATGTTTCCGCTGACTTTTTCCAGTTAGTACCCTGGCAGCTGCATTTTGTACTAACAGCAGTTTCCAGATCACTGAATAGTCCAACTTGTTGATAAGGTATGCAGATCACTGCCCAGGAAGTGTGTTGATTTTAATAATAAATAGATCTTGTGTTTTGCAACAGTTCAAATTGATGCATGCATGACTTAAGTAGAAAGTGTTGTTGGGTTGGGGGCTGCTCACAGCAGTAAAATTAAATGTACATGTTTGTTTTCTATATATTCGGGTTATATCAGAAAATGCCCAAGGCGCTTTTTAACATTCTAGCCACTGGTTTTTAAGGGTAAGTCTCAATAAGTTTAAGAGAGCATTTGAAAGTATCTAAACATAAAGTACCATAATTTCCAAGTCCACCTAATTACTATGAGCACTTGGAATGACTCTTGGATAATTCAGTAGCCTAGAAGGCTCAGTTAATGAGAGGGACTTGGGTTATTCTCAATATGCCACAGAAGGAAATCTGGTGGGGAAAGAAACTGCATGTAGAGTGATGTGTGAATTCGTGTCCTTGAGACTCGGATGGATTCCTGCTACTTCTGGGAAGTTGTGGAAAGCCAATGCATTCATCACTTGCTGATGTCATCCACATTTTATATAAATCCTGTGTTTATTATGCAAAGCAACTTTGGCCTTCTGGTTTATAATGTTTTAATATGATTCTTGTTGCTGAAGAGATTGACCACTTTTCCCTTGGATAGGTATGATCTGGTTTGAGACTCAGGGTCTTTACCTGTGAATGTAATAAAGGGAGATTTAAAATGACCATAATGGGAAATAAAATACATTAATTCCTTAGGAGATAATTTTGAATAATTAAGAACCCATCACAACATAAACCCTAGAATAGGGCTTGAGCCTTGGGGGGGGGGGTGTCTGAGGGGGGTCTATGGTGAAGGGAAGTAAGAACAAATCGCATATGGATAACTGCTATGCACGCACTCTTGGCAGCCTGGAATCAACTGTGGGAAGTTTGATGTGTTTATATGGAAGTTTATACGGTTCTGCCATCAAAAGTTCACTGTAAAGTCGTAGTGGCTGTGTGAGCATGAACCCAGCTTCTCCACCCAATCAAGGTTCTCCATGGGGGATGGGGGCGGGGGCAGGGCTTGTACAGATTTATTCTGTGAAGTGTTGCTATAGCCAGTGTTCTACTGGTGAACAGCCATTGGCTGTGGTTGTGCCACCACCATCCCAGTCGCCAATCCACATATTGAACGGCATATACATTGGTGGAAGGAGCATTATCCTGTGACAAAGGGGCTCTTTGGAACATGGAGCTTAAGGTTCATCAGCCCCTCATCCCACTTTCTTTCTGAAAGTGATTCTTTGGAGAAAGGTGCTTACCCAAGGCTCTGGAAGAAGAGTCAGAAAATGAAACTTGCCTAGGAACAAGGTTGAAACATGAAGCAATTTATCTATTTGTTTAGCTTAGTGAAGTGCAAGAAGATAGCAAACAATGAAAAAGGGAAACTATGCTTCCAGGGCTCTTCTTTTTAGATGGCGTAGGGCTCCATTTTATATATCTTCTTCCCTTGGACAGGCCTAACTTTTCTTCCCAATGATCTTGCATAATTAGCGCTATTATTATTATAGTGATGGTCCCTGCCCAAGGAACTTGAAATCAGTGTTAGATGGACAAGATAGGGCTGGGCAGGGAAGAGTAGCAAGAGTCATTGGTGATGAAGTCCCTCAATTAATTGCCACTTGTCCACTTTGTTTTGCTTTAACTTTTGCCAAGTTCTCTGGAAGTAGGCTTTGAACCAGGGTTGGGAAACTAGTTTGGGGTCAGGGGCCAGATGATTTCGCTCCCAAGCCCTCCATGAACAAAATGATGTCTGAGGGGGGGCATGGCCATGCCTCTAATATTATTTGATTTCTGGCTTCACTGTGCTCAGGCTTCCCCTGCTGGGGAAGGCCCACGCACAGCGAAGTCACCCCAGCTGACGCACTGGATGGATGATCCACCCGGCAATTTGGCTAGGGTGACTGTCGCCTGCCCTGTGCCTTCTCCCATTGGGAGAACCAGCTACAGAGGCAATTGGGAGGGTGAGCAGCATGCTAACTGAGAGAAATCCCCAGTGTTATTTCTGATCTGTGATTGGCAGTAAAGTGAGGATTCCCCTCCATTGTTGCTTGCCCTCCCAATTGGGAGGGGGAGCAGTGCACAGGGGAATCCCTGCTTAATCTCCACAGATCAGAGATAAGGAGGATTCCTCTCTCTCTCTCTCTCTCTCTCTCTCTCTCTCACACACACACACACACACACACACACAGACCTTAAGCTCCAAGGGATGGGGCTTGGAGATGGGGCTGGGTGTGGGGCATATGGAGGGAGCCCAATCTTCCATGAGTCAGATGGGGAACCTCTATGGGCTGGATTTTCCCCACCCCTGCTTTAAATAAATGCAGACAGACCTGGTAATTTCTGCTGTTTCCAAACTATATTAACTCAGTAGAAAATCTGTTCATGACAATAAAATTTGGCCTTGAACAGGGAAAAGGAAAAGCAAGTAGTGACAAAGCAGCACAAAATCATGCAGAGGCAACTCAGGCCATGCCTGCACAGCTCCTTCCTTCCTTCCTTCCTTCCTTCCTTCCTCCTTTCCTTTCCTTTCCTTTCCTTTCCTTTCCTTTCCTTTCCTTTCACATTTCATTTATTTGGCTGGCACCTGATTGTTCCTCTGCTGGCTTTTGTTTCTTATTTATATAGGATTCCTTTTTCTCAGGAATGTATCCTGTTCCTTAGGTTAATTTTAAAAGAAGTTAGCTCTGCACAAACATGCCTATGCATACAGCCGTAACTTTGCAGGAGCATGAAGAAGGGTGGGGGAAATTCCAGCTCTGTGGGATTCAGAAGTAGCTAGGTTGGTGCAGTGTTTTAAAAATGCATATCAAAGTAGTAACTGTCGGGATGGGCAATATGGGTGAAGAGGTAGAAACAGATACATTAAGCGTTGTGATAAAGAAGTCCACTAATGAAAAGTGGAAGAGTAGCAGAACAATTGCTGGGATATGGAATATTGTGCTAGTCCACGTAAACTTAGGGGATAGTGTGCATGAAGATTAATATCTAGTTAATAAGGCACTCAATTCAATACTTAAAGTACAGAAATGGGACAAGATGTGGTTCAGATGGCATAAACTGATCTTGGTACTGGACATTATTTTTAAATGTTCTATGCTGCCTTCAGTATAAATACTCCCAGGGTAGTTCACACTGTTTCAAGAAAAAGCTTGAACCTCAGACATGTCCTCAGTGTTTAGGGTTGCTAGGGGCCTTTGATGAACAATGCTTGCATATCTAGGTTAAGGTTCTCATTCTGTGCCTGGATTTTCCTACATAAAGCTAAGGCAAGCTCTGTGCAGCTTTGTTCATTCACTTTTCCTTTTTGTAGGAGAAGAGAACACTCCTGTGAAGGCAGAGCAAGCAGCATGATGGATTCAGAAGACCTTGTTATTAAGAAGTCAAAGACAGACCAAATTGGTCATCGCATTGTAAATGTTAGCTCAGGCAAACATTACTTTTGTGGTTATTGTGCAGCCGTGACAAATGTCACAGTCACCTTTCCCATTCAGAAAGTCCTCTTTCGGCAGCAACTGTATGGCATACGAACCAGAGATGCGATACGTCAGCTGCAGAAAGATGGGCTGAGGAATCTGTACCGTGGTATCCTTCCTCCCCTGATGCAGAAGAGCACAACCCTGGCATTAATGTTTGGTCTGTATGAGGACTTGTCTTCCGTATTCCTAAGGCACATGAATGCACCTGAAATTTTGACCCGGAGCTTGGCAGCTGTGCTTGCTGGGACCACAGAGGCTCTTCTGACCCCTTTTGAGCGTGTCCAGACACTTCTTCAGGACTACAAACATCATGACAAATTTACAAACACTTTCCAAACATTCAGAGTTCTTCGAGAGCATGGGGCCAGGGAATACTATCGGGGCTTGGTGCCAATTCTGCTTCGAAATGGTCCTAGCAATGCTCTTTTCTTTGGTCTGAGAGGGCCTATCAAACAATGCTTGCCAGAAGCAACAACTTACAGTACTCATTTGATCAATGATTTTATCTGTGGAGGGGTATTGGGTGCTATGCTGGGATTCCTGTTTTTCCCAATGAACGTTGTGAAAGCCCGCATGCAATCACAAATTGGTGGGGAATTCCAGTCTTTTCCAAAAGTCTTCATGAAGATTTGGCTGGAGCGTGACAGGAAACTGACACACCTCTTCCGAGGTGCCCATCTGAATTATCATCGGTCCCTGATTTCTTGGGGCATAATCAATGCAACATATGAATTCTTGCTCAAATTACTGTGAATAGTGTTAACTGTTTGTGAAGTTCGTTTTCTCAGTTGGGCATCAGACAACTCAGAGCTGTCCATTTCCAGGGAGTAATCAAACTCTCACTAGTAACACTGAACTCTATAAAATTTGGGAAATTTAATTGCAAAATTATAGCTTTTTCAGTAGGTAAGGATGTCTGTTATTTTAATCAGTGCCTACTTAGCTCAAAATATAATTGCATTCACTCTTATTAATGGCCTTTCAGTCTGTTGGTGTGTGTCAGCTATATGGCTAAAATGATTGGTTGAAAAGTTTCCTGGAATAAAAGGATGCCAGAAGGTGGATTTGCTCAGTTTGCTCCAGATCACCTTCAACTCTCTTCAACACTCCTGGTGATCCAAAGAATGCACTTTGAAGAAATGTAACAAGGTAGAAGACTGATATTTACTTTATTGCTTAGCCTGTTTGTAACAAATGGCGACATGTTGTAATAAGTGGGCCTTACATTTCCATGATCCCCCCCCCCCCGGTTTCTCTCTCTCTCTCTTTGAAAAGAGACTGCCAAATTTGGGAGACAAGTCTCGCATACTGAAACTTAAGGTTCTGTAAAACTTGTGAAAAAACTTTTGCTAGACTGTTGATATAAATGAGGTATTCTCAAGATTTAATATTAAATTTCAGAAGCTGAGTTCGCTGTAAGCCCAGTGGTAGATATATCTGTTTAAAACTAAATAGCTGTGGGGTTGGGTTGGCTAGGGAGGAAAGGGTGAAAAATGCTTTATCTGAAAAGTTTTGAAATGTTCTTTATATTACACTGCCACCTAACTTGTCACTATGGATTTTTGTTTACCCATTTATACTATTAATTTTGGTGTAAGTGGATACACTAACCAATATGGCTTTATTTTAACCAAATTTCAGCTTTGAAAAGTATGGTACAAATCACATCTGGTGCAATTCATCCCAAATTAGGCATTTTAAAATCCCACTGAAAATTTATTTTCAGTGGCGTCTAAAACTGTTTTAACTTGTTTTTACTGGATTGCGCTTTGTGTTAATCTTGAGTTTAGTTAAGCGGGATTTTAGTGCACATGAATGGAAGTGACATATCTAGGAGTTTAATTGCTGCCATTTTCAGGGTATTCCACTGTGGTAGAAAAGGCATGTTTGTATTGGGGACATGGGAGCAAGGCCTCCTGTAATTCCTGTAAAATGAACTGGTGTTTATATAAGTAGGCTTGATTCATGAGATCTGTCCACCCACTTTCACAGCAGACAGATTATTTCACTGGGGCCCTACTTTATGTACAGGCTTAGCCAGTTTGTGAACTGGCTTCATAGTGTAATGTGAAGGACCGTGCATGTATGTAAAAAGGAGAAAAGCCTCCGCAAGCATTACATGGAGCTGATTTTGTGTGTGTGTTCAATCATGCTGATGAACTTTTCTGTATACATAAGAATTCAGCTAAAAAAAATGCAAGAGATCTTAAGTCAGTTATCAAGAGGAAAGCAAGTCTACCATAATACTTATTATGGGACTGGAAATTTGTTTGTATATTCTCCCCCCACCCCCTCATGCAAATAGTAGTTAATTCCTATTTGTGGTGTACAGGAAAGTTTTCCCAAATTGAATTAATCATCCAAGTGTTAGAGTGTTTTTTTTTAAGTGTAGGTAACTTCTCAGCATTGAGATGGTATGAGTTTTACTTTACCTTGCCTATTGTCCACCTGAAAAATTGCCCCAAAGCAGCAATTAATCCTGATCCAACTTTTCCCATTTCTTCATATTTGTACTGTACTGGTGTATGCTACTTAGCTTCACAGTTAATTGCCAAGCACAACATGCAAGAATGTTTGATATTTTGAATGTTGTAATTATTTGCATTTAAATAAAATGTCTGTTGAATGTTCTGCTGGTAAAATCTGATTTTACCAGTCTTTTTTGTAACTTCCCTTGATGAATAAACAAAAGAAATACCCGTTTCCTGAAAAGAATTAGCCTAGTATTTCTCTAACACCGTTTTGAGTGCATGTGAGTCTGGAAGCAATCTTGGATATGTGACAAAATACAAGGGAAATGGATAGTTGTACAGCTCTGCTTTCAGATTTTTCTGTTCCTCATCCACAGGGGCACAGGACAGAAAATAACTTACGATTTTGTATAGAGGTGATTTATATATACAGTTTAAAACATTTCAAAAGCTATCTTATAAAATACACATAAGTTACCCCTTGCTGCTTGCCCAGACATGGACTTTAAAATTCCTTCTTCTAAAGGCTTGCCAGCGATGACAAGCCTCCTGCCTCTTGCTGTGCTTTTGGTAGACTGGTGGTATTGGTAGTAAGAAAAAAAGAAAGGGAACAGAACTGCCGTAGTCAGGACTGGTAAGGAATGCATATATTATGTATCACCTGAGTCTAATTGCCTCTCCTGAATAATACCCATGCCTGCCAGCTGGGCAGTACTGCAGGGTCACTCACAGTCAAGGTAGTGGATTCTGCATATTTAGGGGACTTCCCAAATATGTTGCTTAATACTTGTTTGTATCCTTTCCCCCTTCCTCAGACTTCCCTATATAACACAGGCAGGTATGTGTTACCTTGTGGCACAGATCTTCCAACTTTATAGAATACTGCAGAGGTAGGCGGCCTGGTACCCTCTTGAACTACAATTCTCATCAGCTCCAGCCAGCATGGCCAAGGGTCAGGACTTTTAGGGGATAGTCTAAAACATCTGGAGGGGACCAGGTTGCCTACCCCTGTGTTATGGGCTCAATCTGGCCCATTCCCCTCCCAATACCCTCCATATTTTGTAAGTTGCAGAGGCCACTAAGCATAGGTCTCTGTCAGGCTGTCTTTTTAAAGATTATTATAACTGGCAAACTACTACTTGCATATCTAAAGAGCTGTGTCTCCCCCCACCCCCCAGTATCCCCATTTTGCTTCCAGGTTATGGTTTTGCTTATGCAAGTTCATTATGAGTGGGAATGTAGGACTTGCAACAAGTTGTTGCAGCATGGAACACTCCTGTGCAGTACTGTAGCCAACCATGTCCTCTTCTAGGATATTCCATTCTCTGCCCCCAACAGACGCTCAAATGTTCGGTTGCCACTGTACAGTTGCTCAGTCCGCACTGAATTAAACCTGTTTTGAGGCTTTTTTGCCCCCTTAAAGTTTTTCCCTACTTTTAAAAACCTTGAAGCTCTCCTGAGCAAACTGATACCTCCCTCCTGTTCCTCAGTATCCCCTTTCTTTTGCTACAGAACCATCATATCACCCGAGTTTGCTGTTATTAGAAGGGATAGAACACTGACATGAATATGTTAGGCAGAGTCATTACTTGATATGTAAAGCTGGAGGTATCTTCGACTGCATTTTAAACAGATGCCATAAATAGCATCACCACTACTTCTCCTCTGGTGTAAGAATTAATGAAGCTGAACAGCAAAACTAAAGTCTACCCAATATCTGTATTGAACCACAATCATTAACAGGATTAAAGTCAGCCCTGCGATTAAATGCACTGCTTCTGGTTTGGATCAAATTACTGAAGCACAAAATAAGCTGGACAATAGATCTAAGAGATGGAAGGTAGTGAGAAAGTTTCCAACCACCCTCCTGACTTTCCAATTCTTTCTAAAAAAAATCAGTCTTCAAGAGTACATTCTACTGTGAACTATATTACCTGCTATTTAAAAATACAGTGTTATACTGAAGTTAGCCCATCTTATTAACTGGATTTTTTAAAAAAGAATAAACACTCTTGCCCTGTCCTCTCAGCTGATCATTTAAGCTGTATTTCTGTGGCCTAGTTCTTAGGGCCAAACTAGAGCGGACATGGAGATTCATCAGATCTCCAACATCTTTTTGTTAGTCTAAAATGGCCACAGGAGGTGGGCAGTTTGGATCAGGATCATGGTGCTGGGGGAGGGAGGGTTTAGCTTTCATCCACCATGCCAATTGCCTATTGCAAATTGCCCCCTGGCCTGCTATCAGCTGTCTGTTTCACCTCCACAGCTAATAGCAGTTCCAGGATTCTGGGTACAACATTGCTTCATACAATCAGTGCAGGGCAAAATGGCTAAACCCCTGCCCCAACACTGTGGCCCTGATTTAAATTGCTCCCCTCGCAGTTATGTTGGCCCTTACTGAAGTTGGTAAACCTGTTGCTGGGCTGTACCACTTCAATTCAGAGTGGGGTTGGGAGGGAGGGTCATCACATTCTGGAATGCTCCCTCATGAAGAATGAGTCCTACATGTAGAAAACTAGTATATTAGAGAGAAGAACAGTACAGAGGAGCATCCACTCATGTGGGTTCTTCCATATAGTCTGAAGTGGGTACAGCCCAAAATACAGGTTTACCATCTCAGGGAGAACTACGTCAGTTGTAAGAGACTAATCCTGACAGGAATCCATGGGTGAGATCAGGGTGAGCAATTGCCTCAGCAGGGGAGTTCACAAAAACAGGGGAACAAAATAACAATTTAAAATAGTCTATAACAGGTTGGACAGGGGAAATCAGGAAAGGTTTAAATATAAAATACTTAATGATAAATGGTGAATTTCCACAGATCACCAGTTAATCGGTTCACTTAAAATTGATGCCTTGTTTCCCCTTATTCAAAGATCACAATGTAGTTTCAATTTGGTATAAATCAAAGTAGAACATAACACCAAGTAAATCCCAAATATAATAATAGCACCAGTTGCCCAGACACCAAATGTAGCAGAAACCCTGCAGATGGTGCTTCACCAGGAACAACTGGTATTTGTTGTCTGTTCCTTTCTTGATGTCTCCTTCTGTCTTTCAGGGCCCCCTGCATTCTCCATGCACACCTGCAAGGCCTCCCTCATGCAAGCTGTTCCAGGATCCAGACTCAGTCATCCACTTACTCCAATTAATTTTTTCAGTTGAGACTTTGCATGGATCTCTTCCTCCCTGGCACAAGCTGAAACCATCTCTCCCCCAGAGCCCTCACTTTCCCTCACCCAGGCCTGGCATCAGCATCAAGCATCCTTGAGCAGCTGCTGAGGCCCCAGCAGCATTCATGACTGCCCTGAGACTCCTGTGCTGGGCAGCTATGAGCCATCACGTTAAGTTTCCCATACCGTCCCAGAGCACCAGACATAACATCACTCCAGGGCATAGCCACTCACCATTGCTGCAAGGGAAGCCTGTGCTTGGGTTGGGGACACTTTGGGGAGGCCCCCCTCAAACCTGGAGCTCATCAGCCCACTTGTCCATTGCCAGCTGCTGATCCAAGCTGTTGCTTAGCAACTTGATGGGAGGGCAGATGGAGGCTACCTTTACATTAAAGTAAAAATCCAGTCCTCCCCTTGTGAAGCCTTTTCCACATTTACAGCGGGCTCCCACACATCCACCACGTGATTGCTGAGAGGGGAAGCTTTTAATTCTCAAGGTTCCATAGACCTCAATGAAACAGCGCTATCTCGTGGCTGTTTTAATGGCGTAACATTCCAACTTAAAAGAAATAGTTCATTATTTTCGGATCTTTTTGAGATGAATAACCAGGAAATACCTCTGGATGTGCCCTGGAGGTTGGCGATGTCATGAAAAGGACCCACAACCGTCCGTGTGTGAGCAATCTCAATAGCAGGATAAAAGCTCTGTGTGAAGGAGCCTGGAATCTTCAGAAGACGGTGAGTGACAGTCTGCTTCACTCGGTTATGGCTTTAAGGCAGGGCTGTTGAACTGCTTTCAGCCTGATGGCCAAATTCCATTTCTGAGAAGCATTCAGGGGTCACATTCCAGTGGTTGGCAGGGCTGAAGGCAAAATGGGCAGGGCCAACATGCCAAAAAGTACCATCCTATTTCAGCTTAAAGTTCTCCCTGCCAGTAACTAAGTTTTGAGAGAGGCATTTAAGCCTTTTTAGAATGGGGAAAACTGCACACATGTCAGGAAAATACAAAACCATCAGTGATTGGGGAAGGGATGGGGGCCAGAGAACGGTGTAGCCATCTGGGGAACCCCAGAAGGCAGGTTTGGGACCCCAAGCTTGAGGATGTGCACCCCTGCTTTAAGCCATGTATCTACTAAAAACTGCATTGCCATCCAAAGTTAATTCTGTGCACACCTGTGTCTTCCTCCCAATAGAAATACCTACAATGTGTTCACTGTGAGGCAGAAAAAAGGAGCCTTCTACGTGGGATTAGGGTTTCAACGAAGTAGCTGGCCAGATAGCTAAAGAATCCCGCAAGCAGTTTAGAAGCCATTTGATCCATAAGCCGCTGAGGTTGGACTACTACTATGGATGCAGCAAGTACATATTATAAGCCCAATTGCAAATAGATAAAACAACAAAGAATCTTGTGGCACCTTGAAGAAAACTAATTTAGTTATGGCATAAGCTTTCATGGATGGCAGTACACTAAATCTTATGCCATAATACACGTGTTAGTCTTCGAGGTGCCAAAGACTCTATGTTGTTGTTGTTTTGCTGCAGCAGACTAGCATGGCTACCCCTCTGGAAATTGCCACAGACAGACAGCGGCCCACCCACGGCAGAAAGGACCAAAATCGGATCCCCTAATCACAGATTACACTTCACCTGCCTGAAATGAAAGACCATATTGAGGGTATGTCAAGACATGTGATGCCCATTGGACTGGATATACACTGGCATACCCCCATAGCAGCCATGAACATCTGAGTCTCACCTGTTAAGGCAGTCTTAACATGGAAACTGAAATCCCCCAGAACAATATACCTGAGTAACATCAACCCGACTTCCATTAGCTCAGTCAGAGAGTCTGTTAGAGCACTGACCACCCCGTTCCCCAACAGAATCCCCAGTCTCTAAGTGCCCAGAACCATGTATGCACATGTTCAGTATGGACAGTATCTAAAATAAGGTGCCTGAGAAACACTCCCCTTCCCTCTACTTTGTCACAAACAGTACCAAACTGGTAGCAACTGGACTCATGCAGGTCATGCAGTCTGAGCCAGCAGAATGGACACCACTGCCCGACTGAATTTCCATGCCAGCTGCAGCCCACTGCAGATGCCCCAGATCTGATCCAGAAGATTGGGGGACCCCCGAGAACAGATTTGGGACGTGTGTGTGTGTGTGTGTGTGTGAGGTTGTAGGAGGGAGAAGAGGAAGAGGAATTTCCACTGCATGAGTGGAAGTCCATTTGTGTAACATTGGATTTAGTCCACAGTTTCCTTTATTAAGAATATTCTTGTTCAATAGGATGTTTTTCTCCCACTGGATCTGGTTGTGCTTACCGTAGAAGGGCTAAGCTGAACCCCTTCCTTCAGTTAGTTTGTCTTGTATGTGCCGGGAGTTTTGTTTTGAGGTGGGGAATCCTTCGAACCTGCAGTCCCCCACCTGCAGCATGATGTAGTACAATAAAGGAGTCCTGCGCAACAAAAGAGCACTTGAAGCATGTTAAAACAGGGATAGGGAACCTGTGGCATCCAGATTTTGGACTATAACTCCCATCACACCTGACCACTGGCCATGCTGGCTGGGCCTGGTGGGAGTCCAACAATATCTAGAGGGTGACAGGTTCACCACTCCAGATGTTAAAGTGATCTTGAAAGGTGCACTAAGAATTTGGGATATCTAGTGGTAGCAGAGTTTCTACACTATTACACTATGGACTGAGTTTATGTTCATTTTTGTAGTTAAAAAGCATTATGCATAAAGCATAACTGCACTTTAAATACTGACAAATGCAGGTAATTGCAAGTTAATTCAGAGCGGAGTTGTAACAAACAAAATAATGCAAGAGAAATGTTCTCTTGTTCAAAACATGTTCAAAACATTTAAGCTTTTTTTAGAGGAGTAAATACAAGTTTTCCAGATACCTGTGGGTAAGTGAACTGTATTACAATTTACATCATTTATTATGAAATCTTAAGAATTTCAAAATACTGTACATGCACAAATTTGTTCTGAATTTAAAAAACGAAACCCACATTTTTACACTGGATGGGATACTCTACCAATAAGCTGCTGTAACAAATCCATTATCAAATAAGATGCAAATCAAACCAGGTACCAACTGACATTAATGGATGTTTCAGCTGTCTGTCTTCCTACTCTCCAGGACTTTCTGAAGCCTCATCTTGTAACAGTTGAGATTTAATTCTCCATTATAGTAGACTCCAAGTTTGACCCACTGTAATGATCACTTAAAGGGGGAAAAGCCCTATTGGCCATGCTGGCTGGGGATTATGGGAGTTGCAGTCCAACACATCTGGATGGCATAAGGTTATTATTATTATTATTATTATTAAATTTATAATAATAAATTGGTCACCCAATTGGTCACTGGTCACCCAGCCACTCTGGGCGATGTACAACATATAATAAAACAGTCCAAAACAATAAAATTCTACAGTAAAAACATTTTCTAAAATACCCTAACCTACCCCAAATGCCTGCCTGAACAACCATGTTTTTAATGCACGACGGAAGCTCATCAAAGAGGGGGCATGACGGAGTTCCCTAGGGAGGGAGTTTCACAGAGTGGGGGCCACCACAGAAAAGGCCCTCTCCCTCGTCCCCACCAGTCTAGCTGTCCTGGCTGATGGGACAGAGAGAAGGCCATCCGAGGCTGATCTTGTTAAGCGGCCTGTCTGGTGCTGCTGGAGGCGCTCCTTAAGATAGGCTGGGCCGGAACCATATAGGGTTTTAAAGGTCAAAACCAACACCTTGAATTTGGCCTGGAAAACAACTGGTAACCAGTGCAACTCCTTCAGCACTGAAGTGATGTAATCTTGCCGGCGGCTGCCTTTAATCAGGCGAGCCGCCGCGTTCTGTACCAGCTGCAGTTTCCGAACCATCTTCAAGGGTAACCCCACGTAGAGCGCATTACAGTAGTCTAAACGAGAGGAGACCAGGGCATGTACTACCGATGGGAGCAGATGGTCAGGAAGGAAGGGGCGCAGCCGCCGTATCAGATGGAGTTGATACAGTGCTGTCCGGCTCACAGCTGACACCTGAGCCTCCATGGACAGCTGGGAGTCCAAAATGACCCCCAGGCTGCGGACCTGGTCTTTCAAGGGTAGCCGTACCCCACTCAACACCAGGTCAACATCCCCCAGCCTCCTCTTGTCTCCCACCAAAAGTACCTCGGTCTTGTCAGGGTTCAGCTTCAGCTTATTCCTCCCCATCCAGCCACTCACCGTCTCCAGACATTTGGACAGGGATTCTACGGCCCACCTTGGTGAAGATTTAAATGAGAGGTAGAGCTGCGTGTCATCCGCATATTGATGACACCGCACCCCAAACCTCCTGATGATAGCCCCCAGCGGCTTCACATAGATATTAAATAGCATCGGGGAGAGGATGGAACCCTGTGGCACCCCACAAGTAAGTGGCCACGGGTCCAAAACCTCCTCTCCCAGTGCTACCCTCTGGTACCTGCTGGAGAGGAAGGACCGGAACCACTGCAATACGGTGTCTCCAATGCCCAACCCCTCCAGGCGGTCCAGGAGGATACCATGGTCAACGGTATCAAAAGCTGCTGAGAGGTCGAGGAGAACAAGGAAGGAGCATTCACCCCTATCCAGAGCCCTCCTCATATCATCTACCAAGGTGACCAAGGCCGTTTCTGTCCCATGCCCAAGCCTGAAGCCCAACTGAAATGGGTCTAGATAATCCGTTTCTTCCAAGTGTGCCTTCAACTGCATCGCCACCACCCGCTCAATCACCTTGCCCAAAAATGGCAGATTTGAGACTGGGCGAAAGTTGTTCAAAACTTGAGGATCCAAGGAGGGCTTCTTTAAGAGCGGTCTTATCACTGCCTCTTTGAGGGCTGATGGCATCATTCCCTCCTCAAGGGACGCGTTCACCACCGCCCTGATCCCCTCACCCAGTCTCTCTCTGCAGCCCATAATGAGCCACGATGGGCAAGGATCAAGTAAGCAGGTGGTTGGCCTTACAGATGAAAGCACCTTGTCCACTTCATCAGGAGGAAGAAGCTGGAACCGATCCCACAAAACTGGTTTGCCACAGGCTGCCTCTTGCTCACTAACTGTATCCACAGCGTGCAGAGTAACACACCTAATCTGATCAATTTTATCTGCAAAGTGCCTTGCCAAGGCCTCACAGGAGGCCTTAGAATGCTCCAGTGGTTCAGGAGCCACAGGACCGACCAGGCTCTGGACCACTTGGAACAGCCTCCTGGGACAGCACTCCGCAGACGCGATAGAGGCAGCATAATATTCCTTTTTTGCTGCCTTCACCGCCACGTGATAGGCTGAAGATACAGCTCTAGCCCGTGTCTGATCGTCTTCGGAGTGAGACTTCTGCCACCGGCGCTCTAGCCTCCTGTTTCAGAGCTCGTAACCGCGGATTGAACCATGGTGCAGCCTGAGCCCTGTTCAGGGGGAGAGGGCGTTTCGGAGCCACCTGATCTAATGCCCCAGTGATTGCGGCATTCCAGCCACCCACCAGGGTCTCGACCGAGTGGCTGTTGGCATGCCCCAGAGAATCCCCAAGCGCGTTCAGGAATCCATTTGGATCCATAAGACACCTGGGGCGGACCATTTTAATGGTTGGGAGAAGGATGGTCTAATGCAAAGACTGCCCACATTTTGGGATTTTTATTTACCCCCCTCAAAAATCAGAATAAAAGACATACCATCTAGGCCTTTTCACAGAGCTATAAAATGAAACCCCAATGCAGAGAAATTTACAGTGCTATCCTGTCCACGAAGTCAGATCCATAGTATCCAATGGGGCTTATTTCCTTGTAAGCCATTTTAAGATTGCTGCCTTAGTCATGCTTTAAAGCAGAAATATATTCCCCCAAATCCACCTTAACATTAACTATTTTGATCAGAGACTATCTGCATTTGACATTCAATTGTATAACAATATCAGATAGTAGGCATGCTGATATGTAGTGGACATGCAATAGCACGTGTCAGTGGCTTTCCACCTTCACAGAATACTTTCCACATTATCTGGTCTATTGTGGAATTTCCTGTATGTCTGCCATAGAACCCCAGTGAAATGCACACAATTCTGGGGCATATTCTAAGATGCATACTCAGTTCACACAGGGCATCGCTGGACTCCATCATTATGAATGGAAAGTGCATTCTCTGGAAAAGCCAACATTCCCACATAGCTGCACCCTGCAGAGGAAGACCAACTGTAATAGGCAACCTGTCTTTCAGGGAAGTTTGTCCACCATTACTGGTCTTCTCACCTGGGTAAAAACCTTGCATTAGACCAGGGGTGCTGAACCTCTTTCAGCCCAAGAGGCAAATTCAGTTTTGGAGAAGCTCTTAGGGGCTGCATTCCAGTGGTGGGTGGGGCCAAAAGGAGCAAGATACCAGCATATTTTACAGTTCTTCCTGGCAGTGACTCAGCCTTAGGAGAGGCATTTCAACCTTTCAGAATGGCGGCGGCGGTGGTGGTGCAAAAGCTGGGAAAGCAAATGATTGGCAGTCGGGGCGTGGGAGGGCATGTGTGACCATCTAGAGAACCCTGGAGGGCCAGATTGGAACCCCAGGCGGGCCAGATTGGAACCCCAGGCGGGCCAGATTGGAACCCCAGGCGGGCCAGGTTTGGCCCATAGAGATTCAACACACCTGCACCGGAAGTTTAAATGTAGAGTATTTGGCAAATTTCTAATATTTGAGCATTTTCATTTCAGCTGTAGTCTTTTTAAGCCCTTTGCAATCAGCGCAACAAGCTGTGACAAGTTAGCAAAACCAACTTTCTCTTTATTTGAGTCACAATGTGTTTTATAAGTAGAACATCCATTTTTCCTCTAAATTCCTTACCCTATTGGGTATTTTTGACAATTAAGCCCGACCTCTAGTGGAGTATTTGAGAAATGTGCCGTAAGTTCAACCTTGTTCTCACGGGACAAAGACAACAGCTACCACCTTCAGATACACACTTGTAGTATTTTTGCTAAAATCTTATAAAACTTTTACTATCTTCAGGAATATAGTTTATAGTCTCCTGAAGCTCACGCTATACTAATGGTGACTAAGCCATGCATTTAACACATATATATGTGTACACTTCACAGTCCAACCAGGACTACAGACCAAAAAATTGTTGCTAAAACTTTAGTTATGTGGTCTAGTGTAAAATATAGGAAGAATGTCTATCCAAGAGAAGAAAAACATAGGTGGGGACCATAGCTTATTTTACAGCCAGATTTCTATTTACTCAAAATAGATATCACTGAGTTGTAGGGCATTTTGAATAAATGGGCTTAAAACTAAGGTTACTCTCCATGCTGCATTTTATAACCAGGTGAATAAGTGAGCTATTTCAGCATGACAAAAAGCATTTATTGAACATATAGGCTCTTTTGTGAAAGATACAACCCACTTCCCGAATCTTGTTAGTAAACTTCATTTGGACCAAACTAATATTTAGCTTGTCACTCTAGATGTGCGAGCCTTGTACACTAACATCTCACAGGAGGAAGCAAAATTAGTTATAGAAGAAACACTGAACAAAAGGGAGGTATTGAACAAAAGGGAGGCGCGCACACACACACACACACACACACACAGCTTTATTTCAACTTTAGTAGAATTAGTCCTGGAGAAAAGATGTTTCCAGTTTGGTGAGGAATTTTTGGGGGGCAAATTTTGGGCACAGCCTCAGGCTGCAGATTTGCCCCAGAATTTGCTAATCTGTACATGGCCCTATTTGAAGGACGATACATATTTAACATAGATAATCCTTACAAAGAAGCTATACTATTATATAAAAGATATCTAGATTACATTTTTTTTAATCATTTGGCAGGGTCCTGAGAACAGACTCCAGGAATTTGGGGAGTCTATTAACCATCTGTTGTCGTTTATTCGTTCAGTCGCTTCCGACTCTTCGTGACTTCATGGACCAGCCCACGCCAGAGCTTCCTGTTGGCCGTCGCCACCCCCAGCTCCCCCAAGGTCGAGTCCATCACCTCCAGAATATCATCCATCCACCTTGCCCTTGGTCGGCCCCTCTTCCTTTTGCCTTCCACTTTCCCTAGCATCAGCATCTTCTCCAGGGTATCCTGTCTTCTCATTATGTGGCCAAAGTAACCATCTACAATCTACTATTAAATTTGCTATGTTATATGATAGGCATCAGATCCAATTTAGATTTGTCCAGGGCACTTTCCAGATTATTACATTTAGCAAATCTACTGATGTTAATTCCTATCTGGAATTTGAAAGTTACCATCCTACTTTTTAAAAAAGGAATTTGCTGTACTCCCGATTTTTAAGGATTAGGAGAAATTGCACTCAAGCTAGGGAGTTCTACACACAGGCAAGAGAAGTGATGCAACAATGAGAAGAAAGGGGTTATCCACGCAGGATTTTAAAACAAGCGTTTTATACAGCCAAATCTGCCAGACGAACAGACTTATTGGTGCCCAAAGAACAAATAGTGGAGAACAGAATGATTATTCACGTAACATTTGATGGGTTTACTGTACAGATTAAAAAGGTTATCTTAAGGTATTGGTATCTATTAGAAAACATCCTGAGGTGCAGAAACACTCCCATAGAAATGGGCATCCAATTTGAAAGACATCTTAGTTCATACACGAGTGGGATTCACTACTAATACTATCACTACCATAGGTAATATCAATGTAGGACAATTCAAATGTGGAAATTGAAGTGTCTGCAATAATGGTGTCAATTTAAGATCCTTTAGTAACCCCAAAGACAATAGAGACTATCGCCTTAAAGAATTTTTTTTTTAACTCTAATACATTTGGAGTCAAATATGCTGTTCAACGTCCATGCCCATTGTTGTATATTGGTATGACCACTAGGAAAATTAAAATCAGGATAAGGGAACATAAAAGCTGCATCAGAACTAGAAAGGTGCATGCACCAGTGGGAAAACATTTCATGGAGCAACATGATGCAAACTCATTAAAATTCTGGTGCATTGAAAAGGTGCGAGGTGCAGGGAAACAACAACAACTTATACAACCTAGAAAACAGGAGCCTAGATGGATTTACAAACTTAATACCATAGTACCCCAAGGAGCATATTGAATAGATGTTTGTTCAGTAAAATACATTTCTTGCCATGGTTATATTCGTAAATTATACTGTTAAGATTAAATGTTAAATGTACATTCTTTCGGAATATAGAACGCCTTTAACAATAGCAGCATGGATCCTGATTAACATCTTAATCAGGTGTGCAATACAGTAAGGCTTGATATACTACAGACTTCACTTACTAGAACACATGGTAACAGACTTGGATATACTGAATGTAAAATGTGCTGTGGTAAGTGGTTAGAATTTGGATAAAAATATTTTTGTTTTGTTTTTTAAACAATCTTGGTTAAAAAAAATTAAAACTAGGGCACTTTTGCTCTATATACTATTTCTTCCAGATCATTGTTGATATTGCCACACCAAAAATTGGACAGCTGGCCTGCTTATTAAGAATTGTATAAGAGGGACCTAGATCCAATCTGGTGAGATAGATTTTTATGAATTACTGAGAAATATACCGATTTGTATTAATGCCTTATTTTCTTAAAAGAACTCACTTTTACTTTGATTCAACCACCGAGGAAGGCCATACAGGCCAAAACGCATTTGGCTTCTTTTGATAGATCGAGCATTTTTCCTGCTTAGTAATTCCATGAGCATCCCGCAAGGAGTGATTTGAACCACTATTCCAACATTCTCACCTTATGGACTATGTATTGGTTATATATTGATCTTTTTCATTCCTCTGTAGCCTGTGCTGGGCTCTATAAGAATTTGTCATACATTACACTGTATTGTACTGATTTTGATTTTTATTAGTTTCTTTATTGTGCTTTTTAAATAATTGGGGATTATACCCACAGTTTAAATAAATTTTGTGCTCAGTATGTACAGTTCATTGTATTAATGCTTTGAAGTTGTGGTAAAACTGGCATACCTTTGACTTATTCCGTTGTTGTACACTGTGTGTCAAGATATACATATCTTTCCTTGGTCTATTTCCTTTGTCTATTTCAGTAGGAATCTTCTCTTATTGAGAAACAGAAAATTTGGCCTTAAATTTTACAGATAAAAATGTCAATTCCTGTTATGCCAGAATAAAAATTAACCTCAAAATGTCCTCACTATGAAATTTTGCTTCTCAGTTCAAAAAGGAAAGGTGGTGTGATATCGAATATTCTAATGTGAGCACACTAAAATTTCCTAAAAGAGTGTATTTACAAGATATACACAGAAGTTAGCGATCACTAAACATTTCTGCAGTTAAGATTACACTACTTTTAATATATTAACTTCACTGGAAAGCTTTCAAAACAGGATTAAAATCAATGTCTATCTAAAAGCGCTTATAAAAAGCAAGTAAGAAAAGATGCAACCATCATATAGCACAAAGTGTTTCTAATATATAAGGTGACTTTTTTTTACACCACACAACTGGAGATGCCAGGTCAGCCCGGGACAGTCTATATGCAAAGTATGGAGTTCCACCAATGAGTTCTGATCCTACCAGAACCAGAGTTATGCAAATTAAGAAACTTGCAAATCTTTTCTATCTGCAAAATGTATATATGTGTCTGTGAAGTGTGTGCATGCATGCGGTATACAGTTTATTGCATTAAAACTATTTGAGAGCAAAGGTTTGGTTGTCAGATGTTTCTATGTAAGATGCTTTGCTCATATCATAATAAGTTCACAAAACTAAAACATTCTTAAGAGCCCAGCAACGTGCAACATTAACTGTGGACAAGGACATGATATAGCCTAATCTAGAAGTTTGGAATCTAATTTTTCAAATCGTGATGAGCTTTAGGGCAATGTCTAAAATCCCATACCATTCTTCAGTCAGACAAAGGGCTAAACTTCCACAATCATATGTTGTATTCAGAACCCTACAGGCATCTTCCTTCATGCCAGACACAAAAGAACATAATCTTTTTTAGACCATAGCAACAGAGACTTAAGTCAAATAACTGGGTTTTGCAAATTAGGCATTTGCCACCAGCTCTCTTCCAATTCGTATGTTCAAAACAGACACTTTTAACTCAGCAAAGCCTATAAAACTGGACTACGATTGGCATCAATAGGAAGGCACAGCACCATTTCAGAAACACATGGCTCTTTTCAAACATGACCCTAGGCAAACTCTATTTCTTGTTACTCTATGAAATATGTAACCCAAAGGTGGGTATGGGGTGTCAGTAGACAACTCCAGCCTTCCTCAACCTGTTGCCCCCAAATGTTCTGGATTGCAACTCTCATCAGCCCCAGCCCAATAGCCATGCTGGCTGAGAACAATGGAAGTTGCAGTCTAACACATTTGGAGGGGCACCAGTTGGGGAAGGCTGGTCAATTCCAACTAGCAGGAATTCTCCAGGGCTTCATCCCATCATCTATTACCTGGTCCTTTTTAACTAGGGATGGGACTTGCTGTGTGCAAACCATGTGCATTACTACTGAGCTATTGGCCTTCCACTTATGGCTTTTGGAAACATTCGCTTCAGATTGCAGACTAGAGAAAAATATGTCCTATTTCATAGGCATTCAGTTACACTGATACAATTAAAATCATTTCCACTCTAAATATATATTGGGAAGGGAGGGTTTTGAATTCTGTTTCTCTTTGCAAGAAAAAATGGTTTGGGGCATTCTCTGTTTTGATCATGGAAGCGTCTCCCATAACACAGATTTAAAGCTCCACACATGCATAAGGCTCTGGATCATAACTACCGCCTAGCACTTTACCAGCAGCTAAAGGATTGTGACCATTTCTCTTTCCACACTTGCGCTGCTGGAAACAAAATCTAACAAACCAAGTAGTACATTATTATTCTGTAACTTTATTCACCTGTGGGGTTTTATAGATCCAGCACCAGGGTTGAAACAAGAACAGCAACACCATTTATCCTCTAAGCGCTGTCACTCTTAGCTATAGGACTTAGGAAAAACGGTCTTCTTGGAGCTTGTGTATGTGCATCTGCCGATACCCACAAGTGTAGCCCTACACAACTGCCCCACTGGGCGGGGTCACGAATTTGAACAACTGGGAAAATGTCAAATGTCACAAAAGGAACATCTGCATGGAAGAATTTCAGATGAAAAAAGGACATGCACAGAGAGTTTAAAGTCCAACTGTCAGGAATGTAGGGCAGTTTCCAACTCTGCCCGCCTACCAGCAGGACGTACTGCAAGAGCAACAGGGAGCTAACAGTTAAAAAATAAATCAACCAGAAACGAGTGCAAATGTTTGTTTCCGGAGCAAGGCATGGCAGCAGGCCATGTTAGCAGAGCTTGCAGAAGGAAGTTCTGTTGAGCTGTCCTGGCCCAGAAAGAAGCAGGGTTGCTTTTTGAATGACTAGCTTTCTGTAGTGCGAGTGGCAGGTCCTGCTGGTGCAACAGAACAAGCGGGAGTGCAGCAGCAGCACTGGATGCTGCCTATACTGATACATGAGGAAGGAATCCATGCACCAAAGCTAGATCACCTTTGCTGGAATTCCCCTATGATAAACACTTTCAAGGGATTCCCCCTCCACGCCGTCCCCCTCCCGCCACAGAATGGAAGCGAGTCCAGCTTGAAAAATGAGTTTATATTTTATAAAAATGGTGCAAGATCCCAGCCAAGTTTTAGCTTGCCAGATTTTTAGCCCTAGTCTAGGTCTCCCTCCCTATTTAGATGGCAATGCTTCCTGCAGGAGACAGGAAGACCCAACAGGGACACGGACAGTTTTTGCAGGCATGGATCCAACGTGGAGGGGAAAGTGAAGGCTGTGGAGTACTTAGCTGCATGGTGCTGGAAGAGGCCTCAGAGAAGCCACTCAGCCAGGCATGGGTTGCTTCCCCTCTCCAGGTTCAACTGTCTTTGAGACCTACAAGCCTCACAGCCAATAAGCTGTCATCTGCTATATTTGTAGTTTTCTGGACTGTGGCCACTGTTTTGTTTAAAATGCGTCTGGGAAAAACATAAAATTCCAGTCCAGACATGGATATGTACATCCTAAACATTTTAATGAAAAAAAACACAAATTTTAAAAAGCTACCCAAATATCTGAAAACTAGGAGGAAGGATCAGGAGTTAGAATAACATCAAGTACACCTTTGCAAATATGAACTGTAGATTTTATTCTGCTTTAGCAGGGCAATGCAACCAGATTACCTGGGCACACCTAGCTAGTCCCAAATCATCCAACAGGAAGACTGAGAGATTTTTATTTTAAAAACATTGCATCCTACCTAGTGATGTGGTTGATATTCTGGAGGTGACGGACTCGACCTTGGGGGAGCTGGGGGTGGCGACGGCCAACAGGAAGCTCTGGCATGGGCTGGTCCATGAAGTCATGAAGAGTCGGAAGCGACTGAGCAAATAAACAACAAAAAGTGATGTGGTTCCCATTATTACTGTGGGTTAAACAAGCCACAGTAGCTTGTTTAAGCCATGGCACATGCTGGACACCATTTGCCTAATTACCCACCTGGACGTGGCTTGTCATGGCATCTGAACCCAGGCAATATGGCTTGCTGGAGGGGAAAACAACCATCAAATAACCCATGGGCTGTTGTTGGGTTATTGAGAGTTATTTCACCATCCAACAAGCCATGCCACCTAGGTTCGGACAGCATGCCAAGGCATGCACTAGGCAGCTGATTAGGCAAATAGCGCCTGTCATGTGCTATGGCTTAAATAAGCCACCATGGCTTGTTTAACCCATGGTGATAGTGTGAACTGGCCCATTATCTACAACACATGTTCTTTGCTTTCCATCAGACCCAAATACACCCTCATGTACAGTGCCTTGCATAAGTATTCACCCTCCTTTGACTTTTCCACATTTTGTTGTGTTGCAACCTGGAATTAAAATGGATTTAATTAGGATTTCCTGTCACTGATCTACACAAAATACTCCATAATGTCGAAGCAGGGGAAAACTCTACATATTTTACAAAATGATTTAAAAATAAAAAACTGAAAAGTCTGGATTGCATAAGTATTGCCCCCCTTTGCTGTGACACCCCTAAATAAGCTCTGGTGCAACCAACTGCCTTCAGCAGTCACATAATTAGTTGAATGGAGTCCACCTGTGTGCAATTCAAATGTCACATGATCTCAGATTAAATACACCTGTTTCTGGAATGCCCCAGAGTATGTTGGAGAGCATATCTAAACATATAGCATCATGAAGACCAAGGAGCTATCGTCCGGGATAAAGTTCTGGAGAAGCACCAAACAGGGTTGGGTTATAAAAAAAATCCCAAACTATGAACATCCCCCAGAGCACTGTTAAATCCATTATTACAAAATGGAAAGATGGCACAACCATGACTCTGCCTAGAGAAGTCTCAGTGATGGGGGTAAGGAGGGCATTAGTCAGAGAAGCAACCAAGAGGCTAATGGTAACTCTGAAAGAGTTGGAGAGATCCACAGCTGAGATGTGAGAAACCATCTACGGGACAACTATCACCCAGATGCTCCACAAAGCTGGGCTTTATGGAAGAGTGGCGAGAAGAAAGCCATTGCTGAAAAAAAAACATTACCATGTGGGAAACACAGCAAACATGGAAAAAGATTCTATGGCCTACTGAGACCAAAATTGAACTTTTTGGCCTTACCGCAAAATGCTATGCGTAGCATAAAGCCAACAGTGCTCATTGCCCTGAGAACACCATCCTGACGGTGAAGTATGGTGGTTGCAGCATCATGTTGTGGGGATGCTTTTCATCAGCAGGGACCGGGAAAGTGGTCAGGATTGAGGGCAGGATGGATGGAGCCAAACACAGGGCAATTCTAGAGGAAAACCTGTTTCAGTCTGCAAGGGACCTGGGCCTGGGGCAGAGGCTCACCTTCCAGTAGGACAATGACCCTAAACACACAGGCAACATTACCTGGTTTAAAAACAAGAACCTGAATGTCTTGGAATGGCCCCATCAAGCCCAGACCTCAATCCAATTGAGAATCTGTGGCAAGACTTGAAAATTGCCATTCACCAAGGGTCCCCATCCAACCTGACAGAGCTTGAGCAATTTTGCCAAGAAGAATGGGCAAAAATGGTAGCATCCCAATGTGCAAAGGTGATAGAGACTTACCTCAAAAGACTCACAGTTGTAATTGCTGCTAAAGGTACTCCTACCAAGTACTGACTCAGGGGGGTGAATACTTATGCAACCAACATGTGCCAGTTTGTTTGTTTGATTAATTTTTGTGCCACAATAAAAATATTTTATTCAAAATATTGAATAACCCCTTCAAAATGTTATGTTGTGTAAATCAAATGGTAAAAATGCCAATTAAATCCATTTTAATTCCAGGTTGTAACACAACCAAACGTGGAAAAGTTAAAGGGGGGTGAATACTTATGCAAGGCACTGTACATCTATATATGGATGCCCAGGCTTTGGGGTTTATTCTTTTTTTGTTTGGTTAATAACTGTTCAGTCTAGCAATTTCTTCAGTCTCACCATTAAGATGGACATCTAGATTACAGAGTTGTCTAGGGCAATAACATTAGTTGACAACGAAATGACCAGGCTTTACAGCACAAGAGCTGTTGGTGTTTGACATTTCAATCTATATCTGAGTTATGTTTCAGAGAAGCAGAACTCAGGGCCTTGTCATAGTTATGGCAGCCTCCATGCAAGCACTTCAAGTGTGCAGGGACCACTGGTCTCTACTCTCATAAGGCACAGATTCCAGAAATTGGTATCTTCACATGGGGTGGGTGGGGGTGGTATGCACAGCTACTGCTCTGAGATCCAGTCAAAACATTTTGTCAGAACAGTATCTGCAAACATATTTTATTAGCCAAATGTTATACACATTAACGCTTCTCAATATAGACTCCCTGCAAAATTACACTTTTTCTCCACTGATCTTACAAATTTACTCATCAAAACAGCCTACAGCGGCTAATTGCAATTGAAACCAATGTTTCCATTTCAAAGACCGTTCCTTATAAACATCACTTTTGGCCTCCCAACTATGATTCAGTTTTCAGGGTTTCATCATTAGATAAACACTTGCCCCACAGATGACCTTTTAATCTTACAGAAAGGTAGAAACCAGAGGACGACAATGGATGTGGCAAGCTTTTACATCTCATAGTGGTAGTTGTTTTGAGTTGCCAATGCCCTTGTGCATACTTTGGTTGATGAACCAAAGACCACCACACTGGAGCATTTCTCTTTCATATTTCCATGTAACTTTGTCAAAGGTCTACTGCAAAGGTTTTCTATAACTGTACCTCCCACCACCAAATCAGTAAGTGCTACATCCTGACTATCCCCCCAAATACAAAGCATCACCTTTCCAGCTGATTTCAGGATGCTGAAGATCTTTGGTGGGAGTGAGCCAACATGCATTCCTCAAGGACTGTCATTGTTGCTTGGATCATAATGACAGACCCCACATTCACCCAAAGCAATGACTTTGTTAAAGATGTTATCTGGATCTTTTGAAGCCTGTTCCAGAAGTTCAGAAGAGATGACTCAAAACACACATTCATATGAGCATTCAGAGAACCCAACAAACTGACACCTTATTCGTGTGCAGCTGGTCATGTAAAATTGAAATGAGTGACCCATGACTAATGCTCAGTCTGTGCACTACAAGTTCAATGGAAATTCAATGATCCTTCATTATCATGAATTTCACTTTGACCACCATTTTCATTATTTGGGGCAGTTGCAGGCCTTCCACAGCCTGGATCATCCTCAAGGCTCTAGTTCTCATGCTTAAATTTGGCTGCCCGCTCTCTGACTGGGTGGAATGGTGGTGCAGATTCACCATAAACATATTCAAGAACAGGTATTGGTGAAAGTCTGTGGTATTTACACCTTACCTTGTCAAGAACAAAACCAAAACAAAACTATGACTGCTCAGTTTTATTTCACATAAGTGTTTGGAATGGAAAAACACAGTTTAAAGTTATTTTAATGAACATCTGCAGAAATATTTCTAAAAGATGTGCCAATACACTACTAAAATGTATTATTACTGCCAGAGGAGAAAATTTATCATTTCGACAAAACTTTTTGAGCAATCTTCATATATAGCTGGTGGGTTGTGTCTAACTTTATAACAGGGCACAAGATGTGCACACCTGCATTGGGTCCTTTCACAAACAGACTAGCATCATTTTGTGGCTTGCAAGGCACAATAAGAGACCAACTAGCCTTAGTCCTGTTGCAAATGGAAATAGTACTGAGCAACATTCAATCTGATTTTTAGAAATGATTTTTTTCAATCCCAAAGCCTTTCACAGTGACCAGACCCATCAATGGGCATAGGACACAGCTCAGCAGGAAGTTCTCCTGCACAAGTTGCATTTAAATGAATGGGAGGCTCTGCCAAAGCTTGTGCACTTGCACAGCTCCCCTTCATTCCATTGAGGCTTCTGCAGGAGAACTTCCTGCTGGATTGTAAACTTAGTGTTTGGGCACATACTTAGTGATCAAACAACACTCGATTCTATGTCCAATAATATTATAGAAGATGCTCCTTTACAAGACTCACAAGGGCAAGATGTTAAGCTATTCAGTTCTTACGCTAATAAACCTTTACTCTAGCAAATCAAGGAAGACTGTGCTTCCAGTCTTTAAGACGGGGGAGGGGAGCTGTGTACAGCGGTGTACAATTTTTAGGAATACCAGCCAACAGATTGAACTACAGCAGAATACCAAAAAGTAGTGACAACATTTTGTTTAGTTGTTCACAAAGAAACAATGTGTTTGCTGGCTGTAGCTAACCTAATGTGCAAGAGAAGTGCTCCATCACCTAGAAGAAAAAATAACAATACAGCAAAATCCAGAAATCAAAGAGGCCAAGGGGCTGAAGTTCAGTTCCTTTGAGGCAAAGAAGCACATGGGTTTTGGCTGGGTGTTTTCTCTCCTCTCAAGCCCGTTCAACATCCTGCACTATGAGTCATGTGGAAAGACAAGGCTTTCAAGAGCCACCATGCTATATCCAAACACATAGATGGAATCAGCAGGAGCAGAGAGGAGGAAAGCACAGGAAGTCTGATGTGTGAATTCAGAGTCACAACACACACACACACACTCACATCAAGGGCTGGACTGAACCTGGGCCCATGTCTTAGTCCAGGGATCAGAGTAACTCTGTACTTGTCCAAATTTACAAGATTTCTTCTTTAAAAAACACTCCAACTAAACTGAAGTAATTTAAAAAACAAACGTCGGATTGTTCCTTTCAAGGCAAGAGGTGCCTAGAACTTTGGCTGATATAAAGAAACGCGACCACTAAGGCACCCGGAGGCAATCTGACAGTGCGTCGGAGAAAACTTGGTGGTCAGGACCACATCGTTGTGAGAGTAGAGGGAGCGGATCTCTTGCAGGGGGGCAGCTTCTTTGGGCAAGCAGTCCACCAGTTCACTGCACTTAGTGTCAAATCCCAACAAGCGGATCCCGTAGCCATGCGGGGAGGCGATCATTCGGCCATCCGGGCTGAAACAGAGTTCTTTGATATAGCCCCGGCCGACGTTGGCTTCCTCGATGCAATGAGTCAATCGGAGGGAGCAGCGAGGGGAAACTGGCCGCACTGGGGCTCCTTCTTGGAATTCATAGACACAAGTCCACTACAGCAAGGGAGGAAAGTGACAATTAATCCACATTGGTAATTACCAAGTCACCCCACACGGGCAGGCACTAGAATGGGGGCAGCTATAAACAGGCAAGAAATGCCTTGCTGGATTACAGCAGGGATTTATCTAGTCCAGCATTCCTGAAGTGATGGTTCAGTTGCCTGTGGGAAGCTTACAAATACGATGTGAGGGCAACTGCCCTGCTGCTTATGTCCTATACTTAGTATACAGAAGAATACTGCTTATGATTATAGAGGTTCCATTTAGCTATCATGCCCATTCAAAGACATATCCTCCTTGATCTGTCATCCCATTCTAAAGCTATCTAAGCTAGTGGTCGCTGCCACATCTTGTGGTAGTGAATTTCATTCATTGTACATTGGGTAAGAATTCCTTTATCCTCAACCATTCTATAAATCAAAACAAAGCAAGCAGCACAAGACTGCCTCCATCCCACAAATTGCTTCATAGAGCAGGACGTGAAGACTGCTACACTGTCTCCTTCATCTTTGAAGCAGACACTGAACAAGCCAGATGCTCATTCTTTTCATAAATGTCCGAACTGTGCATACCTGACATGTCCCCATACACTGCCCTAAATGACACGCGGCAAATGCTGTAGCTCAAAATTAGAGCTGTACGCACAACTGCCAAGCTATAGTGGCTAGGGCAAATCACACCGATTCCCACATTTCTCGTAACTTATCAGCAGAATGACAATTCACTCCTGTCCCAGTAATGACTTCACTAGTCCAAGAGAACTCCAGTATCTCTTCAACATGATCAATATACATGTGCACCGCTACCAGCACCCTGTTTTACCTCCTGGTCATCACTGTTGCTCGAGCATCGAAGAAGTGTAGCCCAGCCTTTGGGATGGAGCTGCAGTGATGTAATGCAGTTTCCCTGATCCCTCTCACCAGGAACCTCCGGGGTTAAAACTTCAAGACTATTGCGTGGAGATCCACCTATGGGAATGGAAAGTATCATTACCCATCACCATCCCCTTTCATTTCCCAATCTCCTCAACAGTCAAATGAAGGAGTGGGCCATAAATACCATGGTATGAATGGGAGATTGGTATGTTAGAATCACGCATTCATATTTGTAAGTCAATCGCTTGCTCTTGCAGTCATCAAAAGATGAACATGCACATATGAATCAGTCCTTCATAACTTTCTTTAACCTGAAGGCATAATAGAGTTTTCAGTTTCTGGGGCACCTCTGCTCATACAACCAACATGCTTCCACTCTGTATTAACGCACCTTCTCGCTGGGTGGCTCGTACCATATGTTTCTCAGACACTGGATGTGAGTCTCCTTGGTGACAAGGTGACCCTGCACTCCTAGGACTGGATGAGGTGGCAGATGCCAGATCTGGGAAGGGGAATGAAGTACCAAGTAAAACCAAACATACAGAAACAATATTGTTCAACCATGCTAACTCATTAGCCTTACTCTTTCAGCTTTTCCCTGTGGAAGTCTGCTCATGTCAGAACTCGAAGACGGGGGTGGTGGGGGGATTACTCAGGCACTTCTCTGGTGTCTGATAATAACTGAGTTGCATATTTGTAGGATGTATTATATATAAAATTATTACCTGTCCTGGCCCTAGATTAGGAAAGGGAAAGACTTTTTTAAAAACCCATAAACATTTATAAAACAATATTTAAAAACTCTGTTCCAAGGAGACACCAGTTCCTGGAAGGTGACTGAGGTTCTTTCATGTACAGATTATTAGTGGTGAAGCTTTCTTGAAAGGCACCTTTGCTACACCACTACTGACGTTCTCCTGCAACAGGCAGACACAGGGAAGCACTGGGTCTGTATAGCAGTTTCAGTTCATATGAAGTGATGGAAAGTTAGGGACTTTACATGTCCTGTACCCACATGCCCACCTAGGACACTATCCAGAATCCTCCGCAACATGAAAAGGCTCTTCAGGTTGGCTAATTCATTCAGTAAGCACAGCACTGTGCCCCAACCCTAGCTATCTCTTGCTAGACAGAGGAACAGTACATATGGCAGAGATATATTTCACAAAACACAAGGACTCACCTGAATTAGATGTGGTTCTTCTGGCTCTTAAAATGGGATAGCTGACAACCTCTAAAGATTTGGTTAAGTCAAGGTCGTGCAAGATCAGGAGATACCCAGAAGATGTTGAGATCAACATTTTGGAACAGTCTGGTGTCAATCTCATGCGCATGAGAAAGCGGGTGTGAAAGAACTTCTTGTGAGGGCAGCCATCTTCCGTGCACCTGGGGAAAGAGACATTTCAAATTGCATCTACTGCCATCCTCTAGATTTAAGAATTCCAATTCCCTTCCTTTTCCTCTCCTAGGTAAACAAGAGGTTCCGGGATTTCCAGCCACTAGAGTCTCAGAAATCCTTCCGGAGGGATGTGCTGTCATAATACAGTTTTCAGAAAGAACCTAATATTATGTGATACAGCTACAAGAAATTGGCTGCAACTGAAGAACCACATGACTTGCATATGTTGTACTCAAGTTATTTATTGTTATATCATTATGTCTTGAAAATACAGGGTGTTTCAAAAAGATGGACCCAATTTGAAATCACTATATCTCTGCAACTACAAACCGCCCATGAATGAAACTCTTACCACTTGAAAGGGTGGGGCAGTTTCAAATGATTACCGCTAGATGCCTCTCTCAGCGCACAAACAGCCCCTAGCCTCAGTCATTCACAAGATGGCGACCCCGCAATACAAGGCGTTTTGCGTTCTGCAGTTCAGCAAGACTGAATCCGCAACTGCGGTGCAGTGTGCATTTCAACGGGGTTTTGGCACTGATCGGCCAATGCCAAAGAGCATTCGTCGTTGGTACCAACAATTTGAGGAAACAGGCTGTTTATGTAAGGGGAAGAGCACAGGGCGATGTTTTCTAAACGACACACTGCCTCAACATTGGATAGGCCGCATGGGACCCCAAGATTTGGCGCTACACTCTTGGCCCCCCGAGATCTCCAGACATTACACCCTGCGACTTTTTCTTGTGGGGATACGTCAAAGAACATGTTTTTGTGCCATCCTTAGCGACTAATCTGGATGATCTCAAAAACAGAATCATGGCAGTGGTGACTTCAGTGGAAGAAGACACTTTGAGAGGCGTTTGAGACGAATTCAACTATCATCTCGATATTGTCCATGCAGCAGGTGCAGGGCACATAGAGCATTTATAAAATGGTTAGTAAAACTTGACAACTCATTAAACCGTTTGTAAGTTTTGGTGTAATTGTAACATGTTGCCATCGTGAAATATACTGCTTTGAAATTGGGTCCATCATTTTGAAACACCCTGTATAATAAAATACGTATTTTTAAGATGTCAGTTTTCAGCCTAATGTTTAACTTAAAATTACTAATGTGCGCAAGAGGTAGGGCTGGGCCTACTGGGTCACTTCTCTGTTCACATTTTGGCAATGCTGGTGGATTACCTTGGGCAGGTGACATGGATGCAGAAGTGGCTTTAGCCAGGAAGCATCTCTCTCTCTAAGCAGCAGAAGTCTGCAGAAGGCAGTATTTCAGCTGTGAAGTGCATGGGGAGAAAGGCAAGAGACTCACCCTGACCAAAACCAGACTACATTACTTCAAGTTCTAAGTAAACAATGGTTGCAAGGACTGGGGACTGGCTGTGCTTGGAAGGTGAAGCTACTATTGGGGCAGCTGTTGTGGAGAAAATGTGCCCCTCCATCCCTGGCTACACTGGATGTTTTGATGTAAATGCTGGAAATGACCAAGCCACAGAAGTTCCAAACTGTCTTTTCCCCCTCCAACCCATCTCTATATGGAAATCTTGACTGTATTAAATTTGTAATTGTGGAACAGTCACAATATTGTGCTGTAGTGACAAGTCATCACTGCCTCTAGCCATCAGATTGGTTAAGTGTACAGGGTTCCAATTGTCACACTGCTAACAGCATTTTATCTCTGTGGCAGACCAGATCCAGCAGAACAGTTTCCTTAAAATTGAAGAGTCTGTAGACTACCTCTTTTTCTCTTATTTCATATCAAATGTAAGCAAAACAAAGAGCATCAATTTCTGCTGATACAACTGACTGAGAGAGAAGGCCTAACTAATTACTACCAAAAGCATCCCATGACTTTCAGTTCATATTCCTAAGAAAACGGTAACCCTTTAGAATTTCAACAATCCCCCTCTCACACTTTGGAAGTTTTAAGGTTTGCTTCAAGTGGGCGTGCTCAGAAGTTACTTGTGCTCATTTCAATAAATCAAAACCAGAGTTATTGCAGTTTGCTGTCTTTAAGTGGGACTTTGGGGCTTATTGTGGACTATGGGGGCAGGGGGCAAATGCTGACCCAACTTTTTTTTTTTTACACACCTCTGCAGAACACCTCTTTGTCTTATGCTTATGAACCATATCTGTGCATCCCCAAGTGCCACAACATCACATCTGTATGCAATTGGCAAGTTTGGAAATAAGATACAGAATAAAGCTATTTTAGACCAAAAGCATATCTCCTTTTCAAAACTTCCTGTCAAGAAAAGCGCCAATGCCAAAAGTGCTTACCTGTTAGTATCCCAAATGATAACATTGCCATCAAATCCCGATGTTACTAACAATCGCGTGTTAGTGTCATATTCAATGTTCTTCACCCAGCTTGTGTGACCATGTAAAGTGCACACTTTTGAATCTAGCTTCCTCAGATCCCAAAGTGCTATGGTGGTGTCATCTGAGCAAGTTGCAAATAGTCTGTTATCAAGAAACCTACAAATAAAATGGAAAGTGGGAGAGATTGTTTAGTATCTTGAAATTCATCCTAAACCTCCCTAACATCAGCCACCAACGAACAATGCTGGAATGACAGTGACAAATAGCTTAACAGGGAAATATAAGGCAAGTATTTTCAAAGCATCTTAGAGAGCAATCCTATGGCCCCTAGACAGTGTCTGGGGGCCAGAAGATAGCTCCGACTCCTAGGTCCAAGGTTGGAATCGGCACTCTGACCTTGGACTCAGGAGTCCAAGCTCCCTGCCCCCCTCCCCTCGCAGCTGGTGTGGAGAGAACTGTGCTGTTTGCCTCTCCAAGGTCGCAAAGGCGACTTCAGAGGGAAGGTAAAGGTGATGTTCCTGTGGGTGGGGAGGGGACTGGGGAGGCTGCTGTACAAGGAATCTTCCGGCCTCCCCAGCCTCCTTCTCTCCCCCTCTCCAACGTTTCACCTAGATGGGCAAAAATGCCCATCTAGCCGAAATGCAGAGTGGGAGGAATGCAGAGGCAAAGATCACCTCTGCCATGCCTCCTGCTTTGCACTGGATGCCTGTCAGCCTCCAAGTGTGGAGGCTTATGGCCATCCCCATAGGACTGCACCCTTAACTGTGAAACAAAAAAAGTAGACACAAAGACTGACATTGTTGGGTTGGAGGTGAGCATTCAAGAGCTAGCAGTTTAAGAACATCAAATAAGAGATTTACAAGGCTACCAAAATCCACTCCTATATTTGGTTTCAGAATCACTTCAAAGCACATTGGTTATCTAACTCCAAAAATGGAAAGTTTTCAATATAACTGCACTGTTCTCTACTCCAGCAAACTGTGGGAGATGCACAAACCCCTGTCTATCAGGGTCTAGGGAAAACACACACTTGTTTCTCTTTTCAAAACACTTTTGGGCAACAAAGTAACAACTGCTATTTAGATATGGGTAAAAGAGTGTACAGAGAGAAGGCCTCCCCTAAAAAGGAAAAAGGTCACAACAGTCCATGACACAGTAGGAACACAGAAAGCGGTCTTATATTGAGTCAGACCACTTGGTCCTTATCTACACTGACGGGCAATGGCTCTCCAGTACTTCAGAAAGGAGACTTTCCCTGACCTCCTGGAGATGCCAAATACTGATCTGGAAACTTTTTGCACGCAAAGCATGTGCTCTACCACCGAGTTACAGGCCCTCCAAAATCATTATAGCTCCATCTAGGACAATGAGTTGGATCCAGTCTAAGCTAGTTCCACTGAAATCAATGGGAACTAACTTATTTATTTATTTATTGCATTTATACCCCACCTTTTTTCCTCTCACAACAACAACCCTGTGAGGTGGGTTGGGCTGAGAGTCTGTGACTGGCCTAAAGTCACCCAATGAGCTTCCATGGCCGAGTGGGGACTAGAACCCGGATCTTCCAGCTCCTAGTCCAACACTCTTGCCACTACACCACACTGGCTCTATGACTAACTTTTCACAATGATTTTATTGGAATCAAAGTTCAGCTTACAAGTCTGGATTCAACCCAATGTTTGAAGGGAACTACATCAAGCAACATGGACAGTGCTTTTGGAAAGTGTTGGCTAAGCCATTAGCTTAAGTTGTGTTAAAATTAGTTTTGCTCGTTTAGCTTCTCTCTCTATAGTATGGTTTTAGGGAAATAACTAACAAGCCAAGATGTGGAATCAAAAACTTTTCACCCTGTTAGATGGTGATTCTGGGGAAATCTTATGAGTAGCTTTTGCACCAGGGACAAGATTAATGGAGGAAGGACATTTGACGTATAGGTGCCTTTCCTAAGGGAGAGAGATTCCAAGAACAGCCTCTAACTTCAAACTTAAGTACATGTATTTATGATAAATACTTGATCACTGAATGCAAAAACAACCAAAAAACAGGACCGCAAAGACTTTAAGATCAACATCTGTAAGATGAGGGGTGTTAGTAATGATTACATAGATAAATTATTGGAACTTTAGATTACTCATTTAATTTTGTGGCTGTTATCCACAGGAAGATGTTAAACCTGAGATTTGGTTTTAGCTGGATGAGATACTTTTATGGCCCAAGGTGTGAAATTAATGAGAGAGAATTAGAGAGATTATTCTTTTGCTACTTCTTCTGAATCCACTCAAAGAACTCCCTTGAGATAAAAAGTTGTTTACTTGGTAACTATAATTGTCTTGACCAAGACAAATTTCTTAATAGTACTAATTCCTGTTTTCTTTATATTTTAAATCACTGCCAGTTGTTAGCTATCTAGCATTATTATTTTTAACCATTACTTTTCTTCCCAATTTACACACACACACACACACACACACACACTTTATTTTTGGTCAAATCAATTATTACGCTTCTGTACTTTTGCTTACTTCTCCGCCATAGTTTATTCCCATTGTTATCAACATCTTAAAAAAATTAAAGCATTTTAATTATTCAAAACTTGCCTGGTTTGTGACTAGGATGACTTTAGGTATCTTGAAGGACTGGAAGCAGTATCTCCCACCTGAACCCACAAGGGGAGCCAGGCTGGGCCTTCAGGCCTCCCACAACAAAAATGTGGGCAGGACTATGTTGGAAGCCAAACACCCTACTGTGAGCAGAGCTTCTGCCCAAATTACATAATGCAGTTGCATCCCATGCCAGTGTGGACAAAGATACTGTCAAGTCAATGTTATTACTAGCCTACCCAGGAGCACCAAGTCTCTATTTGTAAAGTTACTCCCTATGGCAAGGGTGTTGAACCTCAGGCCCATGGACCAAATCCAGTCCACTTAGGGACCAAATCCAGTCCACTTAGGGACCAAATCCAGTCCACTTAGGGACCAAATCCAGTCCACTTAGGGACCAAATCCAGCCCTCTGGGGTTCCCCAGAGGGCCACTTCCCCTTCCCCTATCTCCACTTCCTTTCCCTCAATTGCCAATTGTTTGGTGGTTTCCCAGCATTTATCCTGTTTTCCCCCCTTCTTAAAAGTTAAAATGCCTTTCCTAAGGCCTAGTTACTGGCAGTGGGAGCTAAAATACATTGGTATTTTGCCCCCACTCTCTTTTGCCTTTGGCCCCATCCACCACTGGAAAGTGGCCGAGAACTCCGAAGCAGAATTCAGCCCTCCCTTATGGCTAACTGCTTCCCTCGGCCCCATCTCATGCCTGCGAATCAGATTCCCCCTGGCCATCCATCCCAATTACCTCTCATTTACCCAACCCTTTTCTATCATATCATATGGGTACAGAGGAGTCCCATAAATTTGCAAAAGCGTAGACTGGGGGTTTCACCCAATGCTGCACAAGCTGACTTCCGCTTGTGCAACAGGACTTTCCCTTCCTCTCCTCTCCACTGCACCACCCTAAACCCTTCACAGCAGATTCAAGGTATGTGTAGGGGGTTGGAAGAGGAATCTGTTCTGCCAGTGTTGTTCATTCTTCTGGCTGAAAGACAGAGATACAATCCTGAGTGCACTGTTGTGATTAAGGCAGTGAGTCTTAAGCCTTTGGTTCAAGGCTCACCTTAGCCATAAGCTCAGCTGCCCCCACCCACCTCAACTATGATATGGGGATAATAGTACTGACCTCATTTACAGCGCTATTTAATTTACAGTGCCCAATAACAGGATTATGGAGATAAAGTATGCAAAGTGCTTTGCACACTCAAAAACACTATATATATATATATATATATATGTATGTATGTATTAAATGCTGCATTTGAGAATAATGCGCACACACACACACACACACACACAACTTATGCTAAGTAGACAAACCAGAAAACATTTTACTGGCATCCCTAAGTTATTTGAAATGCAGAATCTGAGTTCTCTGTGCACAGTCTTGCCTTTCTCAATTCAACTTTCAACAGCCTTCTTTCTATTGCCTACAGTCAAATTCAGCTATTAATTCCCTCAGAGCAATACCAGTTCACCCTGATAATCTCTGGATTCCAAGCCAAAATCCATAATACTTAAGTTGCTTAAACAGTATGAAGGGAGAGTTGTTATCTCCAAGAATCTCTGCAGAAAGGTGATACCTGACATTAGAGAGCTCATTAGCAGTGATGTGCACATCCCCAGCTTCATGATCACAAGAACAATCTCCAGAGGGGCAGCTGTATTTGTCTGTTGCCACAAACACAACGAAGAGTCTTATGGCACATTAAAGTTTACGGGTATACAAAAATCTATAGCATTAAAGTATCTCAAAGCACTTGTGCTTGTTTACGTCAAGATTATCTTAGGCTTAACTGTAAAGAAGAGAAAAATACTTTCAACACTAACAACACAAAAGCTTAGCTGGTAATACATCAAATCTCTGAGATACCAAGAGACTCTGGGCTAGTTCCAGAGTGTCCTTTCTGTGAACAGAAAGGCTTCTTCCATTTGTCAAAGGGACTTAGATCCAGCAGAAGTTCCTACTGGAAAGCGTGGGGGAGGCAATTTCTCTCATTCCTCATTCCGTCTGGAGCCCCCGGCACCACCTCCTTCTCTGTTCCAGAGGGTCCTCCAACCTTCTGGAGCAGTTTTTCAGGGGGCTCCAGGGGGAAGGAGGAATCAGTGAACCCCCCCCCCCCCAGTCATCTATCTCAAGCAGGAGTATTCCATGAGACAAGTCCCTCTCATAGGAACTCTGGATCGAAGTCTATGTTGGTTTTGGTCATAGGAAGGTTCTCTCCAATCAGCCACCATAGTTGTTAGAATTTTGAGGACAGGCATTTTTTTGTGCATGGGGTCATGATGCAGTCAAGAGAAAAGATGGGCATGTCTTTCAATAGTGTCGAAACATTATGGGAGTAATACTAGATGTGTTAACACTGAGAACATCATCAATATAATAAAAGGCCAGTTCTCTAGGTTCCATTACACACTAGCATTACACCAAGAAATAGAATTCAGGGATGGGCTATGTGGAGGGGTGCTCTTTTCATTTTTGTGGCTCTTGACAAGTTCTGCGGCTGCACATTGGCCCAGCACTTTGGATTGTGGCTTGGGTTTAAGCAAAGGAAATTAGTACTAGGAATCACATTACCTATTGATGAGAGAATATAATGAATGATAGATTTGGATGTCACTACAGCTTCAGCCTCACCCATCAAGGTTTCAGAGTTAAAAAATACAGGTACTGGCATTCTAGGCACCTGTAACTGGTTTTCATTTCCCAACAGACTTACCTGATGTTATTTACACAGTCTTCGTGAGCAGTGGAGAGTGTTTTGATGTGCTTTGAAGAAATGGGATCAAAAAGCAGGACTTCTGTCTGTTCACATGCAACCGTTAGCACTGACCTGAATCAAAAAGGAAAGAAAACCAGGGCATATGCACAAAGAAACTCAACACTCTCTCACTGACATGCTCCAAAGACAGAAAGGAGTATTTCCTTATTGAAAGGCACACACATCCACAGAGCTAAAACAATAAGAATAGTTTCAAAGACCAAGCTCCATAGACTTGTTTACTGAATGTCTATGTAATGGAGTCAAATTTATTTTATCTCATTTGCTTCAATGTAATGGGCTGTTTCATGGTAGTTTCTCGATATTCTGGTAAAGCTAGCTCCACATTCACTGCCATCTGAAAAAAAGTGAGTGGGAAAGTTCATTCATCACCCTTCAAGGCATGCAAGTGCAACAGCTCTCTAACCAAGGGAAGAAGTACCTGTGAGCAAGGGGTGGATAGAGTTCAAGCTTTCGGGATCTACTTTGTTTTTTACTAGAGCCTTGAGATCCACCAGCTGGAGCCCCTTGCAAAAGACTTAGTTAGAATTAAAGAATTCTGAGCCTTGAAATGTGTTTTGAGTACCAGAACTGATCATAGCTCACAGTGCCTTCCACACAAAAATCCACTCCTGGTTACTTCAAGCTTCTTCATTTCAGCAGCACAATTTACAGTGTGTGTGTGTGGGGGCGGGGGGAGAGAATCATTTTGTTGTTGCTATTGTTAAATAATTGGGAGTCAAAATCCTTGCTGGTCTACTGCGAGTCATCCAGAGATCTACCAGAAGATCCCAATCTACCTTCTGCTCCAGAAGGTTTTAGAGATAGGTGCTGCATCAGTAGGAAAATACAGCTGTGGGACTGCACAGAATATGCCCAAAGAAACCTAACACATTTCCCTAAACAACACCTTGACATTTATTTGGCTGACAGTTTATGTTCCGTGAACACATCACAATTAAAAAAAGAAAAGAAATGGGTATATCCACTTTCAAATCTTACTTAAGTAATCCTGTTGTATAGTCACTGGCTGATAATCCTGAATACTCTTACACCAACCAAGTAATTCTTCCACTTCACATAATGCCGTACCATGTTTGGGCCCCAATCAATTAATCAAGTACTCCCATCTGATCACATTTTATCCGCATACTTTTTACAAGCAGGCCTTTAGCTGCATTAATAGAAGCATAGTGTCCAAACCATGAGAAGTAAGCATTTCACTCTATTTTGTGCTGGTCAGATTGCATCTGGAGTACCGTGTCCCATTACAGGGGCCATCTTTTAGGAAGGACATTGGCAAACTAGGGCATATCTAGAGTAGCATGACCAGAATGGTGAGGGGCCTCCATGGCAAGAGGAAGCTCAGTCCTATGAGGAATATTTGAAAGAGTTGGGTATGTTCAGCTTGGAGAAGAGAAAATTAAGAGGAGACATGATAGTTGTCCTCAAATATCTGAAGGGCTATCATGCAGAAGATGGAGCAAATAAGTTCGCTATCGCTTCAGAAGACTAGAACTAATGGGTGGAAATTGCAAGGAAGCTGATATTTGGCTAATCTTTAGGGCAGGGGTGGGCAACTTGTGGCATTTTAGATGTTTTGGCCTACACTTCCTATCAGCCCTAGCCAACATAGCCAATGCTGAGGTAGCATGCGAGTTGTAGTCCAAAACATTTGGAGGGCCATGAATTGCCCTCATCCACTTTAGGAGAAACTTCCAGACAATTACACATTCAACAGTGGAACAGATTGCACTGGAGGTGGTGGGCTGTCCTTTGCTGTAGGTAATGAAGCAGAGGCTGCATAGCCATCTATCAGAGATGCTGGAGTTGCAGGTGAGGCTGTGGAAGTCTGTGGGCAATGTAACAGACAGGATGAGTGCGAAAAAATTGAGACTCAATCCAGACAAGGCACTGTAAGTAGTTTGTAAAAAGGAGCACTTTTTACCAGCTTCGACTGATACATCAGCTACGACTATACCTGGACCAAGATGGCTTGGCCACAGTTACCCATGCTCTGGTAACCTCCCACTTAAGATTACCGCAATGAATTGTATGTGAGGCTGCCTTGAAAAATGATCTAGAAACTACAATTGATTAAAAATAAAGCTGTAAGATTGAGACTTGGAATTTTGATCATGTTATGCGGTGCTTTACGAACAGCAGTGGCTCCTGGTCCATTACCAGGCCCAATTTAAAGTGCTGGTTGAAACTTATAAAACTCTAAATGGCTTGGGCTAGGTTACCTGAAAAATCACCTCCTCCTATACATGCCTACCCAAACCTTAAGATCATCTTCGGAGGCCCTTTCCATGTGCCCACACCAAGTAAAGTGAGGCGGGGTGGCAAATGAGAAAATAACCTTTTTGGTGGTGGCAGCCCAGCTATGGAATAACCTCCACAGAGAGGCTTGCCTGGTGCCTTCTTTATGGTCTGTTCCACACCATGTAGAGGCTTTTTTATTTGCCCACACCTTTAAAGGAATCTGTCAGCTCTTACCAATTCCGTGTGATTTTTAATTTGAGTTGCTACTTGTTTTATGGGATCTCTTTTAGAAGGAAAGTTTGTTTTATGTTGCTTTTTATTTTATTTTTTAATTACTGTATTTTTAATATTTTATTTTGTTTGTCTTGATATGTCAGCCAGTCAGAGAATATTTGCTGATGGGTGGCCATATAAATTTAATAAGTCAAATCAAATTTCTGCTTGCACTATCTTAGCACGTCCTCTCCCTAGCTCCCCACATCACAGGGAGAAGTGAATGCCTGGACTGGAAGATCCCATGGTTAAGTCTTTTTTTAAAGAATAAGTTATTGCACTTAAAAAAAACCCCTACAGAGTGATATTACTGAAGTACAATATGGGTCACAGACTTCTGACTGGTGGTAATGTATTAGTGCACCTCTGACTTGTGATGCTGGGGGGCGGGGGTGGGGATGCCAAATCCTGGATTCCCTGTATGTCTCAATGCTCCCCAGCAACAAGCTAAAACGTTAAGTAGCAAAGCACTGGCACAGTAGAAGCCATGCTTGCTGCATTAGCACAGATAGACTCCATTTTGTTTGACAGCCATGAGCTAGAGGTAAGAGCACCTCTTGGAAATTCTTGCCAAGACAAAACAATCTAACTACTCCCAGCAAGGAGTACCAAGCAATTATCCCCCTATCTTTCAAACAGTCTTGAAGTCTCTACTTATGGGTGGATTGTTAGTAACCCTAAATAGCAGTCAACAACCTTTCACATTAGCTTTGGGTGCAGAACAGTAAAAATAAGGTATCACATTTGTAAACATATTTAGACAGAAAAAAATCCTACAACACCCAGCATTCCCCAGCCTGGAATTTATCCTAATACTAGGATAAAAGAATTGAGTAATCTATTTGGGCATTGGGTTAGTTAGGCTTCAATCCTATACACACTTACTTGGGAGTAAGCTTCATTGTACTCAGTGACTTACTTCTGAGTAGATATGTACAGCATTGCACTACTAGAGACTTGTATTAGGGAATTAATCAATACACTTCTACTTTTGATTAGAAATCGGACTGGTTTGCCATATCTCAAGAAAGCAGGTTTAAGTGAAATCATGAAAATGAGATTGGACATACACTGGCTATATTGGCAACAGATTTTCCCTTTTTTGCACAATACACATGAAATTATGTGGAGTTTGTTCCCGGATGAAGAATGGTTGATGCTCAGAACCAGCTGGCACAATTTCATCATATATGAAATAGACACACTTGAACCTTTTGTATTTTCCTACCAGGTTTTGGGGGGAGGGGCAGGTTTCAATTTTTGACACCCCCCCCAATTGCACTTGCAAGCAAGAGGAAAAAATAGTTTAACCTGATATGTTGACAGTACTCAAATGCCTATGACGCAGACTTTAAACGATGTGGGCCTCTTAGATGCAGGTGGTATTTTGACCTAAAATATATCCGGTTCTGCAAAACCAGAAAGCCTACATAGTTCTTATGCCCATTTTCTTTATTTTGGTTGCAGATGTTGTGAGGGAAGGTGTATACGCCATAGGACACCCTTTCCCAATCAGGTGCCCTCCAAATATTTTGGATGACAACTCCTATCAACAGGGATGGCAGGAATTACATCTGGAGGGATCCAGGTTGGGGAAAGCTGGTGTAGACAATACTGATCAAGGACCAATGGTCCTATTACTAGCTAACACACAGTAAATATTGAACATTACACTGAAAAATGCACATATGCATAAAAGTTGTCTGGAAATTCTGTGGATATCAAACAAACACCATGTGTTTCCATTTTGCATTCAATGCTAGTCCAACTTAAGTTCCATTCAGTTGCTGTTCAGTATTCAGTTCAATGGATCTAGTCTAGGGAGGACTAACACTGGTTACAATCCATGGGGTGGAATAGCAGAAAACTTAGTTGAAATAAAGGGATAAGTTCTACCAATCTCTAACTGAAATCGGAATCCACCTTATTTCCAATCAATCGGTTTGAAAACCTTGTACAAGCTCATTTAAAGCTGCATTTCTGTTTCACACGCATCTACAGCAACCACACCAGGAGCTTTAAGTGTTACACGAGACATCAGTGAGTACTGGGTTCCTACTTTTACATTTGCATGAATTTCACAAGTGTTGTGGGTCTGATTACCCAACCCTCATATTTCCTAACGGCTTCACAAACAAAACAACGGCCACAGGGGGTAGAAAGGTGTAAAAAACATTGTAGTGTAGTGTTTCCAGAGAAGACTGAGTTACGGGAATGAACGCTGGTAAGTAGGCTCAACGCACACGTTTGTTTCAAGTCTGAAACGGTTGGACCGTCCACCCGTGGTTAAAGGAAAGGTGCAAAATATACTGCAATTCGATAACTAAGCTGGGAGCTGTCGAACATGGTGATTTGCAAGTAACAACGCAACTCTCCAGCGGGATGTGAGCGGCGAGCGCGCCGCCGGGGATCCCGAGAGGCACGCACTCCACACACGGCCCCAGCCCACCAACCGGCCCCCTTTCCCCCTCCTTACCCGCCAGGGGAGTATTCCAGGTTGAAGACGGCGCCGTGCGTGCGGGTGATGGGGGACACCGAGTCTGCGGGCTGGATGGCACCGTACAGCCCCGTCATAGCCCGGAACGTGTCCCGCGCCGGCTCCACGCAGCGGCCTCCATGGCCCAGGCGCCGCCCGCGCACCCAGCCGAACAGGCCCCCGCCGGGCACCGAGACCGGCGTGGAGCTGGAGAAGGAGGAGGCCGCCGGGGGCGACTTCGGCAACAGCGCCCGGGGGGATGACGGCGGGGGCGGCGATTGGTCCCCCTCGTCCAGGGGCGGCCGCTCTGCGGCAGGGACCCAGCGCACCTTCGAGCTCATCCCGAGCCCGGGCCCGCCGCCACGGGCGGCAGCAGCAGCATTCCTCTCACACACCTTTCGGCCGCCGCCGCTTCCAACTCCCCCCACTTCCGGTGCGGTGAGCGCCACCAAGGGCGCCGGCTAGAAACAGGCGCCCCGCTCGCAGGGGCCGCCAGGACTCTTTCCCCACCAGGTAAGCAGGTCCTACATCAGACCCCTACGGAAAGCCACGCCCCCTCCACTGCAGTCCGCCCCCTCTCCAGCGCTTTCCGCAGTTATGGGAGCAAAACACATACATACATCTCTCTCTCCAACTTGGAAAGCGATCGTGAATCGTTCTGCAGTCTTCATTTCATGTCAGTCACGGGGCTCCAGAGCTGTTATTGTGCTACAACCGAAACCAAAGCATATTTACTTGGACGTAAGGCCCCCTGTGACTATTAGGGCTTACGCCCGGTAAGTGTGCATAACTGCAGGTTGAGTTGCTATAGAAACCGGCGATAATTTCACAGGCCCAAGGAGAATTTAATTACCTGGCCAGTTTGCAACACAAAGTAGCTGACGTAATGAGGGGGCAAATGTTCAGTCTTTTCCTTATCCTCCTTTAGCTGCATATTCTTTTCTTTTTTTTAAGTCTCTGCAGATGGGCATAGGCACTGTTTCACATGTCTGGTTTTAAAACAGCAGGTTCCCTTCACAAGGCAAAGGTACCAATGCAAACACTTTAGGTCATTGGTCCCAGAATTGAGCGCAAGCAAGGAACTTCTCCCCAAGCTCCTCAGCCAGCACATGAGGGGAGTTTGGGAAAGCTGAGACCATATCTAGAGAGGTCTTTGAAGTCCCCTGCATCGAAGGTGCTCTGTTCCCAAAGGGTAGGGATTTAAGCCCCCTTTTTAGCCGCAAAGCCATCATAGGGCCTTTTGGTGGGCTGACAGGACGTGTACAGCTTCTTCACCCATCCAGATATCCAGGCTGTTGGCCAGTGGCTTGTGTTGTGTACCTTGCTTTTCCAGCAGAGGGCAAAGGGTATGCGCAGACCTCTGCCACTTGGATGGTTTGGGGTGTGTGGGTGTGAGATGGTTTGGCGGGGAGATGGGTGGCATTTTGCCCCCTTGCTGTATTTGGGCAAAGGTCCCCTCAATCACTCCATCTGATTCCAGGTCCACCTGATTCCAACTCCACCCCACCCCCATGTTCCCATCTACACACTCCCATATATATTTGAAAAAAATATTTTGACTTCTTACATTTTGGCTGTTTGTGATATTTCGACACTGATCAGATCACTACAAACTGCTGCCAGGCGGCTGAGAAGCTAGTAGCTATAGTAATTACTGGAGGAGTAAACAAGAAAACTAAACTATTTTCAAAGGCTCCAGTGGGCTTGCTAAGCACACTAGTAATTATGCCTTGTATCCAATTCCGATTTTATTTATTTACCAGTCTGTAGAATGGAACGTGACCACAGAAGTATTTCATGAAGCCTGCAGCAGTGGAAGGCTTGATTACTTTCACACTGCAGTTCAGTATCAACTTACTCAAGGAAACATAGGTCACATTCATCCATGGATCTGTTTAAAATTAATAGGGATAGTTTACTAAGAATTTTAGCTAAAGAGCCTCTCATCTGTGTAAGGAACAGGATTAAATAAACTTCACTTTAATAAAGTTTGATGAAAAATACAACAAGATTTGGGAGTGTGAATGAATGGAATGCATTTTGGATATAGTATCTGCCTGGAGGTAGCTCTGAAGTCATAGAATCATAGAATAGTAGGGTTGGAAGGGGCCTACAAGGCCATCGAGTCCAACCCCCTGCTCAATGCAGGAAGTCTCCTGTGCATGTTACAGTATGCAGATACCACAGTCCAATCTAGCGAAAGTAATTGATAAATTGAACATTCAAACATATTAGAGTAAAGGCATATCTAGGCACAAAAGGGGAGAAAGTATGTTTTTTGACAACATATAATGTCCATGTATGTCAATCAACAGATGAAATGAGCATGTACCTTCATGAAAAAAATGGTCCCTTTTCACCTTTCCTTACAAGAGTTAAGGAAATATTTAGACTTTAAGATTATTTAGCTGAAATCTGGGATGGCAACCTCCTGAGCTCATGATTTGAGATCATGCAGATGCAAATGCTCATGAGAAGATTTGCAAGGAGACTAATAGAGCAGAGATTACAACTTTATTGTAAGTATTTTCATATTGCCCTTCAATCACATCCCAGCACAATTTAAAAACAGTTAAAATGTAAATACAAAAAAATAAAAGCAAAAGCCACAAAATTATAAAAACAGCAAAAACACAGTCGGTATGATTAAATCTGCATCTAAAACTCTCCGGAAAATAAGAAACCTATTTGTCTGGTGCCAAAAAAACAATAAACTAGGTGCCTGCCAACCTCTCTGATACTATAGAGGAAATGAGACAGAGGATCTTCCTGACTATCTTTTCCAGTGTCTGATTTAAAATTATTTCCAAATTTTGGTCATTAAGGGCACAATCCTATGGGGACAGGCGGCTGCCTCCGAATGCGGAGGCAACCACCTATCCAATGCAGGGCAGGAGAAGCACGGAGCAGATCGTTCCCTCTGTGCTTCTCCTGCCCTGCATTTGTTGCTAGACAGCTGATTTCGGCTGTCTAGTCACGGGAAGGAGCAGCGGGGGAGGAGGCTGCCAGAAGACCCATAGGATGTGCCGTACCAGCATTTCCACCTTCCCCGCTCCGGGATGCCCCACTTTAGCTGCTCCATGCTCCTCTTCGGAGTGTGGAGCTGTTCCACACTGCCCGCAAGGCAGCATGGAAGGGGGGAGGGGAGGCTGGTTCCCAGAAAACCAGATAACCTATGTTTGACTAGCCGCTGACTAGCGGCCATAGGATTGCTCCCTAAAAGATGTGCTGTAGCAGATATGTGCTGGGCCAAGTAGATTCAGTAGAAACTAGTGTTACCCCTGCAGTTATTAATAAATCACAGTATATCATTGACTACAATCAAAAGAAGTTGAACAACAAGTGTTTGACCTTGCCACGTCTTCAGAGTACCTCATTTTAATAGGAAGTGAATTACATTTCCTTTCTCACTGCATCCAATACTTGCCCATTTGGACCTTGTGACTCCCAGCCTGTAATTGGCCAAGCTTGGCCTCAGCATTGGGAGATCAGTGTCCTTGCAAAGACTTGGATGACAGCAAGCTTTGTTAGGAGGATTTGGTCTTTTCTCTTGGTATTCTTCCCATGGTGTAGAATTCTGAGTTTGGATGCAGGTCTGTGAAGTGAGCTATGCGATTTGACATGGCAAAAAAGGCCGAAATAGTGCCTATGTCCCAGGCATCTTCTCGGTCAAACCCGTGTGCCTCTAGTTTCTGAAAGTGCTCTTCGGCGATGTTCTCTGCTCGACAGACAGCAAGTGCAAACTCGAGCATGGCCAGTTCCCGATCACTTAGGTCAGCCATTTTCCAGTTCACCATGACCTGGATAAAACCAAAGATACAGAAAATTACAAACTTTGGGCCTAGAAAACACAACACTTGGGTTCACTTATGGCCAAACATGGGGCCTATTAGTCATATACACACAATATACACACACAACTTCAAGTCAGAAACAAAGAAATCTGAGTCTTAAAACAAGAATTATGGAGCATCCTTGAATATGAACCAAAATACATTACTGGCATATTCTAAACAGGGTGATCAGATGAAAAGGAATAAGGGGTTTCTGTATCTTTGATACTTGTACAGAAGAGGGAATTTCAGCAACTACAATTTCTCAAGCTTGGAGCATGATGGCATGGTGAACCACACCTACCAAACTGCCCTCTTCTATACAATTCAAAGCTTTGAGAACATTTTGGACAACAGCTCTTTTGCGCTGCTGCAAAAGGCCTTTAAATGCACTCGTTCAGTAATAGTATAAACCAGGGGTCCCCAACCTTCTTGGGTCAGTGGGCACATTTGGAATTTTGAGAGTGTGTTGTGGGCACATTCACAAAATGGCTGCCACGGTGCTTGGTCTTTATAAAATGGCTGCCATTTGGGGCATGGTCAGTCTCCCTGGTAAGACTAAAAGAAAAGTAACTTGCCCAACAACCTAATTACAAGGCTAAGGTAGGTTCTAGCTCCAAAACTCATAACCAGTCTTTTGAATCCAAATAAAGATGGCACTGGAGGGCATTGCTTTTCAGCATACCTCCCAGTTAAAAATAATAATTAAAAAATGTTAAAAAATAAAATGAAAATCAGGAGGGACAGGGAGCCTTAGTGGGAGACCCCAGGAATAAATTCATTAACATCTATAGTTTTATATAATACTTAATACATAGAATCATAATTCTGTAATTACTGTTTTGCTTTCTTTCAATGCTTCTTTTAAATTGCTATTTATTGTAGGTATTTTTGATACCTCCTGGCGATCATATTCCCTAGAAGGGAATATGTATAGTAAAGAATAAAATTGCTGAGAATAAAACTGCTTTGCATATTTCACCAGGATAATTTACATCTTAGAAGACTGGCCTTCAAATTTAGAAGAAGTTTGCCTTCATTCATTTCCCTCTTGTTTTGCAAGCCATTTCACACAAGTAGATCCCAATCATCTGCGTGGACCCGACCAATGGCAAGAAACCAAGTGCAGGATGTTAATTGTAAGGAGTTATTTGCTGCATAAAGCAACACAGAAGTCAAGCATACACAAAAATGCGACAAAGACAGACATGGGGACTAACCTGATCCGCCAGAGTTGGTTTCTTGGAGTATATCCTATGTAAAGCACTATGCGCAATTACACAGTAGGGACAGTGGTTAACAGCACTCGTAGCCACAATAATGAGCTCTCTGTCAGCTTTACTTAGGTTTCCTGTGGGAGAATAGACATGCAAAGGATGGTCCATATTTTGAGAGTGGTCTCACGATTCATTCACAACATCGTGGGATTATTCTTTCAAATCCTGTATCTGTTCTGTAATTGCTTTACTGCAGTACGCAGTTCCTGGTTTTTCAATGCAAGCAAGCAATTGGAAAAGTTAAACTTTTTATATTTAAATACTGTTATCTTCCATAATCACTACCTTTTAATGGGTTGAAGTCAATTGGAAAACAGGCACAGACTTAAGGAGATTGATGTCCTTTGTTACTGCAAGTTGAATCTGCAAACAACTCTCACCCCAAAGGGTATTGGACAAATACACATTTGATAGTTACAGCTATCACAGGATTCATAAAAATCTCCATCCACAGAAATCACAGGCTAGCATGTAACCAACGCTAGGTAGATCTGAATCTCAAATAATCAGGGCTAGAACCAAGGATTCTTCTCTAGCACAATCAGCTAGAAGCAGTAGCATGTACAGTATATTAAAGACAATAAATTAAAAAAGAGGGGCCCTGGCAACTCTAAGACATGTAAGCCACTTTCCTTTGGGACTACAATTGCACAAGGGCCTCAATGATCTGGAGTTCTACTGTAAAAAGAAATTCAATTGATGCAGAAATGTAAAACAATCCCAACCACCTGCATGTTTCCAGACCTTTCATATCAGTTGTGACATTGTACTGGTGCTGTTGTCCAAAAACCCACTGCGCTATAATGCTGTTCCTTCATTGGTCACTTATTTCTATTGTACATTGTACTGATACTTCCACTACTCTGGGTTGTTTGCTCTTTGCAGACAACCTTACAGCCACTACAAGGGCTTCCAAAATTAAAACTCAGGTCTGGTCAGAGCCAGTGTCGCCCCTGCAGCACCCTGCGGAGTCTCCGCGGGGGGCTATCTCAAACAGCTTTTTAAAAGGTTGAAAAACCTTTTCATCTCTCCCCTGGAATGAAAAGGGGAGTCAGGGCAGCATTTGGATTAAGTCTTGGTAAATTAGTCACCTCGGCAAAGCAGCAGGGGGGCTGGATTCCAAGACTACCCTCCCAGAGCTTAATCATCGCCAAAAGTTGTTTTGAAACTCCTATTTAAATAGGAGAAATTAGGGCTGACGTGCTCCGTTTAATTTATGGATTAAGAAATACCAACAACATCTGAGGAATAGTTTAAGAAATATTAACAATATTTGAGGATATCTGAGGACCTGCAAGATCTGTTTGAAGAGAAACATGGCTACAGCAAGGAGAAAAAAAGGAAATGTATCTCTGCCTACTCCCCCCGTATCTCCTTTGGCAAAGGCGCCGAGAACTTAAAATATAGGGGAGTTATTTACTTTGATAAAAACTTCATCTTTGCAATTAGCTGAACAGGCTAAAAGGTTGGATTTAATTCAAAATTCCATCACCTCCCTGCAAGGGGCTGTAGATTTAATTAATAACTCTTGGCAAAAAACGGAGGCGAAGGTTAACAAGCTGGAAGATGGGGTGGCTGCCAACGAAACTGTGTCACACGTTTTTAACGACTCACTCCTCAGAATTTCTCAACTGGAGGCTTTTATTCGCAAAGCCAATGTATGTATAATTAGCATTAAGGATGTGCCTAGTGATGTAAATTTGTCTACTTTTGTAGATAAGCTTTTGCATGAGATACTCCCTGTGCCATCTGATTATTTACTTGATATTGAGCAGGCATTCCGTGTGTCAAATGCCAAAGGGACTGCTTATACGATTATAGTCCAATTTGCAAGAATCTCCACAAAAAATTATATCCTGTGTTTGGCAAGAGGGGGTGGAAATCTTTTTTGGAAACAAGATAAAGTTATGTTATTCCCGGATTACAGTAAAGAAATTGCTGAGAAGACAATTCATCAAGGCGAAAAATCTGGCAAAACAAATAAACTTACAATATTACTTAAAATATCCTGCTACATTGAGCATTGTTTCTGAAGGTCAGATGAAGAAGTTCCGGAATCATGAAATGGCAGAGGCGTGGCTAAACACAAAAATAAGATCTCTGTTACAGCCCCATGAACTGGAATCCATAAACAGCTCTTGTTAACTGGTTATGTTTAGTCTGAGTGACTCAGATTAGGCCAGAGTTAATTGCTTATATCCCCTTCATGGATCACTGCCTTGTTGTGGCGAAGGGGCTTGCGTAACTCAGTGAAGCCATAAGCTATGCCGTGCAGGGCCACCCAAGACGGACAGGTCATGGCAGAGAGTTCTGGCAAAATGTGGTCCACTGGAGAAGGAAATGGCAACCCACTCCAGTATTCTTGCCAAGAAAACCCCATGGAACGTATCACAAGGCTAAAAGATATGACGCCGGAAGATGAGCCCCTCAGGTCGGAAGGTGTCCAGTATACTACTGGGGAAGAGCAGAGGGTATTTCCAAGTAGCGCCAGAAAGAGTGAAGCGGCTGGGCCAAAGCCGAAAGGACACTCAGCTGTGGATGTGTCTGGTGGTGAAAAGAAAATCCGATGCTGTAAAGAACAATATTGTTTAGGAACCTGGAATGTCAGATCAATGAATCAAGGTAAGCTGGAGGTGGTCAAACATGAGATGGCAAGATTGAACATCGACATCTTGGAAATCAGCGAACTCAAATGGACAGGCATGGGCGAATTTACTTCAGGTGACCATCATATCTACTACTGTGGGCAAGAATCCCTTAGAAGAAATGGAGTAGCACTCATAGTCAACAAAAGGGTGGGAAAAGCAGTACTGGGGTACAACCTTAAAAACGACAGAATGATCTCAGTACGAATCCAAGGCAAACCATTCAACATCACAGTAATTCAAGTCTATGCCCCAAACACTGAGGCCGAAGAAGCTGAGGTTGATTGGTTCTATGAAGACCTTCAACACCTCCTAGAACTAACACCAAAAAAAGATGTCCTCTTCAACATAGGGGATTGGAATGCTAAAGTAGGAAGTCAAGAAATCACCGGGATAACAGGCAGGCATGGCCTTGGTGTACAAAATGAAGCAGGACAAAAGCTAATAGAGTTTTGCCAAGAGAACACGCTGATCATAGCAAACACTCTTTTCCAACAGCACAAGAGACGACTCTACACATGGACATCACCAGATGGTCAATATCGAAATCAGATTGATTATGTCCTTTGCAGCCAAAGATGGAGAAACTCTATACAGTCAGTAAAAACAAGACCTGGAGCTGACTGTGGCTCAGATCATGAGCTGCTTCTTGCAAAATTTCGGCTGAAATTGAAGAACGTAGAGAAATCCACTAAACCATTCAGGTATGACCTAAATCATATCCCTTATGAATATACAGTGGAGGTGAGGAATAGATTTAAGGGATTAGACCTGATAGACAGAGTGCCTGAGGAACTATGGACGGAGGTCCGTAACATTGTTCAGGAGGCAGCAACGAAATCCATCCCAAAGAAAAAGAAAGCCAAGTGGCTGTCTGATGAGGCTTTACAAGTAGCTGACAAAAGAAGGGAAGCGAAAAGCAAGGAAGAAGGGGAAGATATATCCAACTGAATGCAGAGTTCCAGAGAATAGCAAGGAGGGACAAGAAGGCCTTATTAAATGAACAATGCAAAGAAATCGAGGAAAACAACAGAATGGGAAAGACTAGAGATCTCTTCAAGAAAACTGGAGATCTCAAGGGAACGTTTTGTGCAAAGATGGGCATGATAAAGGACAAAGAAGGCAGGGACCTAACAGAAGCAGATGAGATTAAGAAGAGGTGGAAAGAATACACAGAAGAACTATACAGGAAAGATCTGAAGGTCCCTGCTAGCCATGATAGTGCGGTCACTGAACTTGAGCCGGACATCCTCGAGAGTGAAGTCAAGTGGGCCTTAGGAAGCATTAGTAACAACAAAGCTAGCGGACATGACAGTATTCCAGCTGAGCTATTTAAAATCCTAAAAGATGATGCTGTTAAAGTGCTGCATTCAATATGCCAACAAATTTGGAACACTCAACAATGGCCGCAAGACTGGAAAAGGTCAGTTTACATTCCAATTCCAAAGAAGGGCAACGCCAAAGAGTGTTCAAACTACCGCACAATTGCGCTCATTTCACATGCCAGCAAGGTGATGCTCAAAATCCTACAAGCTAGGCTTCAGCAGTATGTGAACCGAGAACTACCGGAAGTACAAGCTGGGTTTCGAAGAGGCAGAGGAACTAGAGATCAAATCGCCAACATTCGCTGGATCATGGAGAAAGCAAGAGAATTCCAGAAAAACGTCTCTTTCTGCTTCATTGACTACGCTAAAGCCTTTGATTGTGTGGATCACAACAAACTGTGGCAAACTCTTAAAGTGATGGGAGTACCAGACCACCTTACCTGTCTCCTGAGAAACCTGTACGAGGGTCAAGAAGCAACAGTAAGAACCGGACATGGAACAACCGAGTGGTTCAAAATTGGGAAAGGAGTACGACAAGGCTGCATATTGTCACCCTGCTTATTTAACTTATATGCAGAGTACATCATGAGAAACGCCGGTTTGGATGAATCACAGGTCGGAATTAAGATTGCTGGGAGAATTATCAGCAACCTCCGATATGCAGACGATACCACCCTAATGGCAGAAAGCGAAGAGGATCTAAAGAGCCTCTTGTTGAGGGTGAAGGAGGAGAGTGCAAAAGCTGGTTTGAAACTCAACATTAAAAAAACTAAGATCATGGCATCTGGCCCCATCACTTCCTGGCATATAGAAGGGGAAGAAATGGAAGCAGTGAGAGATTTTACTTTCTTGGGCTCCAAGATCACCGCAGACGGTGACTGTAGCCATGAAATTAAAAGAGGCTTGCTCCTTGGGAGGAAAGCTATGGCAAACCTAGACAGCATAGTAAGAAGCAGAGACATCACCTTGCCGACAAAGGTCCATTTAATCAAAGCTATGGTTTTCCCAGTAGTAATGTATGGCTGTGAGAGCTGGACTATAAGGAAGGCTGAGTGCCGAAGAATTGATGCTTTTGAACTGTGGTGCTGGAGAAGACTCTTACGAGTCCCCTGGACTGCAAGGAGGTCAAATCAGTCAATCCTAAAGGAAATCAACCCTAGGTGCTCATTGGAAGGACAGATACTGAAGCTCAAATATTTTGGCCACCTAATGCAAAGAGAAAACTCTCTGGAAAAGACCCTGATGCTGGGAAAGACTGAAGGCAAAAGGAGAAGGGGACGGCAGAGGATGAGATGGCTAGATAGCATCATCGATGCAATGAATATGAACTTGAGCACACTCTGGGAGAGAGCGCAGGACAGGAAGGCCTGGCATGCTATGGTCCATGGAGTCACAAAGAGTCGGACACGACTGAACAACAACAAAATTGCTTATATGTGTGTGTGTGTATGTATGTGTGTATGTATATATATCCATCCATCCATCCATCCATCCATCCATCAGCTTTCTCTTATTTTTCTTCTCTTTTTTTTTTAATCCTTCTTCTTTAAAATGGATATGACATACTGTACCTAAATATACTGTTTAAGGGTGCATAGAAACGTGCACACTCATTTATATATCCAGTATAAAATATATTACTGATTGCTGTAAGGTTGTTTTTAACCTTTATTATCATATAACATTATAAAACTTATTAGTGATTTGTTATCATTATTTATCCTTTTTAATTTATCTCTGTGATGATGAGGAGGAAGAGACTGGCTATATGGTCAATGGAACTGAATTGTAGGCCTGCTTCCTTGTTATAAGACTGATCACATATTGAATTGCAATTTTATTAATGTTATAGGTATAATTTTTAAGTGAATGGAATCTGAAGCCCGTATGTACTGGAGTTTAAATTTAATCCTTTTAAATAATTTTTTCCTTTTTTTCTTTTTTGTTGCTCCTTTCTGATACTGTTGTGTCCTCTTAAGAATATTGTATTGTTGGGAAACTGTAGCTACCACTTAGGTTGTTGGTATTGTTTATTTCATTTATAAAGATAAAAAATAAAATAAAAAGTATTTTCAAAATTAAAACTCAGCTGTTGTACTTATGATCCAGTTTGTGGCTGGATCCAGTGCATATGGGGGAGACACATACATCCAACCGTGGCATGGGGAGAGGGGTCTTTGAAGGCCCTGGTTTAGCCACTCGCAAGGGCCCTGGTTTAGCCACTTGCCAAAGAGACAAGCTTTTCCACATTCTAAATTCTAAAATGAAAAGTGCCTTGCTCCTTTGGGATGCTGGAAATTTCAAATAAACCTCCTCTTATTTTCACTGGGGTCTCAAACAGTGTACCAGCTACCACTGTTGCTCTCCAAAGAGCTGTTTAAGAACCACAGGTATACTGCACTCAGTGTGACAAAAAAACAACAACAACCAATCCAGAGGGCTTACCCTTTTACTGCAAGCTAAAGATTCTGGGATGATAACGAGGACCAGTGCAGCGTCTTGAATGATTTTACAGCCAATGGAAGTTACTGTTTTCTGGTAGTTATTTCTGCTAATAAGGTTTGCAGAAGCACTTACATTGCACAACCATCCATTGGCAATGCCAATGGAATTCCATATACCATTGGTACTTTACGACAGTCATATCAAGTCAGATTTTTATCATGTTATAGACCAACATCAGTTCCTGTTCTTACCTGTCTCCTTGTTCATGATGGCATTGTAATAAGCAAAGAAGGCTCTAAATTCGGCTGGCCGATGAGACATTAGCTTAAACAAACTGGGCAAAAATCCACTCTGGAGATTGAGAAAAAACTGGTCAGATACCTAAAAGTCCCCAGCTGTTATGATTAATAATAATTTCATTTCTATACTATATATATATTTCTATAGCTGAAGCTCTCTGGGCAGTTCACAACAATTCACTTAACCAATAAGGGAAGATTCTATGCAATGCTGATATTATTTCCAATCGCAGATATACCATATGACACATGGTGAACTGCCCAGAGAGCTTCGGCTACTGGGTGGTATAGAAATGAAATAAATAAATAAAATGACACAATTAGCTACAGTTTAGCACTAGGACACTACAGAGCCATGTCAAGTCTCTGCTTCTGAATCATCATTGCGACGAGAAGGGACCATAGCTCAGTGGTGGAACATATGCTTTTCTTGCAAAATATCCCAGGTTCCCAAACTTTTGCTTCCCGCGTTTAAAGGAGCAGGTAGCAGGATATGGGAAAGCCCCTCTACCATAGACACTGGAGAGTAGACAGTACTGGACTAGAAGGATGAAGAGACTGACCTGGTACAATATATTCTTTGTTCCAAAACAACAGGCTTGTGGCCCACTAAGCCAAACACAACCCACCATATGGACTGCCAGATGCTCTATCACTCCATTGTTTTTTCAGTCCCAGGCAGGTAGCAAAAAAGGGAAGATGACTGCCAGGCTATCTCTGACCCTATCTGGACAGAGATAGTCTGGCAACAGTTATCCGTGCTCTGGTAGCTTCCCAGTTGGATTATTGCAATGTGTTGTACTTGGGGGTACCTTTGAAGACCATTCAGAAACTTCAGTTAGTTCAAAACAGAGCTGCTAGGTTACTAATTGGGACTGGCCAATATGATCATGTGATGCCAGTGCTTCATCAGCTGCACTAGCTTCCAGTCTGTTTCCGAGCCAGATTCAAAGTGATGATGTTGACCTTTAAAGCCCTAAATGGTTTGGGACCAGAATATCTAATGGAACATATCCTCCCACATGTACCTGCTCGGACCCTTAGGTCATCTTCGGAGGCCCTCCTCCAGGTGCCCCTGGCAAAAGAAGCTAGATGGGTGGCTGCAAGAGATGGGGCCTTCTCAGTGGTGGCACCCCACTTATGGAATGATATCCCCAAAAAGGTTCACCTGGCACCTACATTGTTATCTTTCCGGAGTCAGGCAAAGACTTTTCTCCCAGGCATTTTAGAGACCTAGTTCTAGATTTGTATGGCTGTTTAATCAATTCCCGTGCTTTGTTGTTTTGAACTGTATTGTATTCTTTTAAATATTTCTATTGTATGTTAAATTTTTAACTGTTCTATGGCATTACAGTTAACTGGTTGTAATCAGCCCAGACAACATTATTATATTATTATTATTATTATTATATTTATTTATACCCCGCCTTTTTCCCAATACTGGGACACAAGGCGGCTTACAAACATTAAAACATATACAATTAAAACATATGAAAATATACAAAAGTTAAAATATAATTAAACAACAATACAATTAAAATTATATTAAAACATTAAAACAGCATTTTAGCAGCTTACCCCCAGGTTCCAACTATGTCCCAAAGGCCTGCTGGGACAAGAATGTTTTAGCCTGCCTCTGGAAACACATAAAGGCCACTGAGAAGGACCTCTCCTGGATTCCCACCAAACGTGCCTGTGACAGTGGTGGGACTGAGAGAAGGGCCTCCCCAGAAAATCTCAGGACATGGGCAGGTTCATAAGGGAGGATACGGTCTTTCAGATAACCTGGACCAGAGCTGTATAGGGCTTTATAGGTCATAGCCATCACTTTAAATTGTGCCCAGAAACAGACTGGGAGCCAGTGAAGCTGTTTTAACAAGGGAGTTGTATGCTCCCTGTAGACAGCCCCAGTCAACAGTCTGGCAGCAGCTCTTTGAGCCAACTGCAGTTTCCGACCACTCTTCATAGGCAGCCCCACGTACAGCGCGTTGCAGTAATCCAAACGGGATGTAACTAAGGCATGTGTCACCGTGGCCAGATCAGACATCTCCAGGAATGGGCACAGTTGGCGCACTAGTCTTAACTGTGCAAAAGCACTCCTGGCCACCACTGAAACATAAGTTATAGGGAGGAATATAAATGAAACAAACAAAGCCTGATGGGCTACCATACATTTTGTATGTGCTGTATCAGGCTTGATGGCTTTGATGACCCACATTATAAGTTTGAGGTTCTCTGAAAGAGTCAACTAGCAGTAAATACAGCCATTTCACCTTGCCACTCACTTAGGACAGGTAGCAACTACTCCTGGAAGAGAAGCAAAGTACCAAAGCACACAGCTGCCCCACTTGCTCTGCCTTTCTTGTAATCACTGTGCTCACTGCCTTTTGCTTACCCTACCGCTGCTGTTATTTCTAGTCAAAGCTACATCGGTAAGCTCAGTAACTTCTGATGTGAAGCTCATATCACCACTGAAATCCAGTTTCAATCAGGATTTTTCTGTCATTTATACTTGGCTAAAAACCAGCCTTCCTCAAGCTGATGCCCCCCAGATATGTTGGACTACAAATCCCATCATCTCCAGCCATGCTCCAGGTTTGGGAAGGCTGATAAAAACAGGCAGTGCAAGTATCTTTGAAGTGACAGGGTTTTTCCAACAGGACACTCTTACCTTTACTTCTACTTCCTCCATGAGTTCTACTATATCATATGGCAAATCGTTCTTACTGGGTATTGGATAGCGCCCGATTGGCTTAGTAGTGTTTCCTCCCTCTGTGCTGTATGCATGGTTCAAGGTTACAGTTTGGGGTCTTCCCCAAAATCTCCCCGAAGCACTGAGAGGCAGAAGCTAGAATACAGGAAGGAAGAAAAAACTTCTGTTTGTCAAACTATGGCAGGGGTGTTGCATTCGAGGGCCGAATTTCTGAGAAGTTTCAGGGGCCGCATTCCAGTGGTGGGCAGGGCGGAAGGCAAAAGGGGTGGGGCTAAAGATAAAATGAGCGGGGCCGAAACACCAGCATAATTTGGCTTAGAGACCATACTGCCAGTAACTAAGGCTTAGGAGAGACTTCTCAACCTTTTAGAAAGGAAAAATCTGTGCAAAAGCCAGAAAACCACCAAGCTATCAGTTGTCAGGAGAAAGGGGGTATGGTCAACTGGGGAACCATGGAGGGCCAGACTGGGACCTCAGGCAAGTTGAATTTGGCTTGCCTGCCTGAGGTTCAACATCCCTGTAGTATGGTGTGCAGCTCATCAGTGTCCAAAAAATTATTTGCAAAACAGTTAAATTCTCTCTGCTCTTTAGCATCACTGCAGGGCCAGGCTCCAAACAGCCACAGCAGGATTTTTATATTCCCCCTCCCACCTTTAAACAGGAGAGTCTCCTACCAGTTCTGAAACTGAGTAGAGTTTCAAGAGCAAAGCTAGCTTGCTGGATCTCACTGAAGATTTTTACTTGGGACACCCAAATCAGCTTTGTACTATAGTAGTCCAGGCTCATGCCCTGAGCATCTGTGGGTCAGCATGAGTTCAGGCCAGCTGTTCTGAAACCTTTGGAACTCAGACCCACTTCTAAACAGACTCGATCTTCTGAGCACCCCAATTATCCCTTCATCAGGCAAGTGCACAGAATCCTTAATGTGCACTTGCCTAGATGCAGGCTATATCAGGGATAGGTAACCTGGTGCCCTCAAGATATTCTGAACAGCAACTCCCATGAGCCCCAGCCACCATAGTCAATGGTAAGGGATCATGGAAGGTGTAGTTTAAAAAAACACCTGGAGAGCACCAGGTTGCCTTCCCTGGCTTACACAACTGGTTGCTGTTCTGTGTGTGTGTGCGCGCGCATGTGCACACGTGTGTGAGAAAGAACGGGGGGGCACACTGGCATTATAAGAGGGCTTTGTTGTTGTTGTTCAGTCGTTAAGTCATGTCCAACTCTTCGTGACCCCATGGACCATAGCACACCAGGCCTTCCTGTCCTGCGCTCTCTCCCAGAGTGTGCTCAAGTTCATATTCATTGCATCAGTGATGCTATCTAGCCGTCCCCTTCTCCTTTTGCCTTCAGTTTTTCCCAGCATCAGGGTCTTTTCCAGGGAGTTTTCTCTTCGCATTAGGTGGCCAAAATATTGGAGCTTCAGCTTCAGTATCTGTCCTTCCAATGAGCACTCAGGGTTGATTTCCGTTAGGATTGACTGATTTGATCTCCTTGCAGTCCACGGGACTCGTAAGAGTCTTCTCCAGCACCACAGTTCGAAAGCATTGATTCTTCGGTGCTCAGCCTTCCTTATAGTCCAACTCTCACAGCCATACGTAACTACTGGGAAAACCATAGCTTTGATTAGACGGACCTTTGTCGGCAAGGTGATGTCTCTGCTTCTTACTATGCTGTCTAGGTTTGCCATAGCTTTCCTCCCAAGGAGCAAGCGTCTTTTAATTTCATAGCTACAGTCACCGTCTGCGGTGATCTTGGAGCCCAAGGAAGTAAAATCTGTCACTGCTTCCATTTCTTCCCCTTCCATATGCCAGGAAGTGATGGGGCCAGATGCCATGATCTTCGTTTTTTTAATGTTGAGTTTCAAACCAGCTTTTGCACTCCCCACTTTCACCCTCAACAAGAGGTTCTTTAGATTCTCTTCGCTTTCTGCCATTAGGGTGGTATCGTCTGCATATCGGAGGTTGCTGATAATTCTCCCAGCAATCTTAATTCCAACCAGCCTGGCCTTTCTCATGATGTACTCTGCATATAAGTTAAATAAGCAGGGCGACAATATGAAGCCTTGTCGTACTCCTTTCCCAACTTTGAACCAATCGGTTGTTCCATGTCCGGTTCTTACTGTTGCTCCTTGACCCTCGTACAGGTTTCTCAGGAGACAGGTAAGGTGGTCTGGTACCCCCATCGCTTTAAGAATTTGCCACAGTTTGTTGTGATCCACACAATCAAAGGCTTTAGCGTAGTCAATGAAGCAGAAATAGACGTTTTTCTGGAATTCTCTTGCTTTCTCCATGATGCAGCGAATGTTGGCGATTTGATCTCTAGTTCCTCTGCCTCTTCGAAACCCCGCTTGTAATTCCGGTAGTTCACATGCTGCTGAAGCCTAGCTTGTAGGATTTTGAGCATCACCTTGCTGGCATGTGAAATGAGCGCAATTGTGCGGTAGTTTGAACACTCTTTGGCGTTGCCTTTCTTTGGAATTGGAATGTAAACTGACCTTTTCCAGTCTTGTGGCCACTGTTGAGTGTTCCAAATTTGTTGGCATATTGAGTGCAGCACTTTAACAGCATCATCTTTTAGGATTTTAAATAGCTCAGCTGGAATACTGTCATCTCCACTAGCTTTGTTGTAAGTAATGCTTCCTAAGGCCCACTTGACTTCACTCTCGAGGATGTCCCGCTCAAGTTCAGTGACTGCACTATCATGGCTATCAGGGACATATAAGAGGGCTAGTACAAGGCATTTCAGATTCTGTCCTAAAATCAGTCAGCCACCCAGCCAAAGAGGGAAGAGCAGGGCTGGAAGACCTGGCACCGGGAGCTGCCATATATTCCCTGCCTCTGCACATCTTCCATGGTTAATGGGGCAGCTTGCGTGGCTGCCAAGGTAAGCTTCTGTGACTGAGAGGAACGGGCCTTGGTTCTGTCCACTGCAGGAGCTCCTCCACACACACAGCTTTACGCTGCTTCCCATTAACAGGGGTGTTCATTAGGCAGTCTGAGGCCGTCGACTTTACTGCCCCGAATCGGACGCGAGGATCTTTTCCAGCAGCCTCCCCCCATCTGGTGCCCTCCAGACACCAGCGTTGCACTACAACTCCCATAATTTCCAGCCAGCATAGCTGTCGGCCATGCTGGCTGGGAATTATGGGAGCGGTAGTCCATTCCATCTGGAGGGCACCAGGTCGGGGAAGGCTGTTTTATGGTGATGTGGGGCGCGGCGGGGCGACGACTCCCGCTAGTCTTAGGTCGCATTTCCTCAGGGAGCCATCTGTGGGCCGGCCCATACTTGACCGGAACGGTCGAACGCCCGACTCGGCAAGAGGAGGCTGGCGGCAAGCCGGGCGCGCCCAGGAGGAAGGCGGGCCCCGCCGCTGCCACCCTTCGCAGCGCGCCGTCAGCAGCCGAGCTCGCTCCCCGAGCGAGTGGAGCGGGCTGCCCGCCGGCGCTGGCGCTACTTACGGAAGCGGCGCCCCGGCGGCGGAGCTGCAGGAGGCCGGCGAGAAGAACGCGCTTCATCGCGCCGCTCTCCGGAAAGGGCGAGCCGAGGCTCCTTCCCGCAGGGATCGGCGAGGCGAGGGGAAGGGCGCATGCTCGGCAGCAGCCCCGCCGCGCCCCGCCGCGCCCCGCCCCCGACCACGCTTCCCAAAGCAGAAAGCCTAATTGGACAATCGGGGAGAAGCCGCAGCCAACGGAAGGGCATCGGAAGGGGGAGCGCCCCGCCGCCGCCGCGCTCGCACCCGCGCCTGCTCGGAAGCGCGGCCCGCCGGGGTCCGCGGGGGCTGCGCCCGCGCGGGGGCGCCTCGCGAGCGGGTCGTGGCCCGATCGGGCGCCGGTCAGGTGGCCGCCTCGGAGGGCGAGTGGTCCGGAAGGGGCGGGGAGTGATGGCACAGCCTCCCAGCAGTCACGGGTCCTTCTAGCAAGACACGCGTGTCCCCGGGGAGCAGGCGCAGCACCAGCTCCTTCGGCGCGTAGGACGGAGATCCCTGCGGAACGCAGGGAGAAGTCCGATCGCTGGTCAGTCTAGCCGGTGCCGCCTCCAGGGTTTGAAGGGCGCTTGGGCAAGGCCCCTGCAGTGGGGCCCCTCCCTGCGTGAGTCCTCCTTCTCACCCCCATTGTCACCAGCTGCTGTTGCTCCCCCCCTTTCTCGTCACTGCTACCACTTGCTTGCTTGACGGAGAGAGCCGGTGTGCAAGTAGGCCGTGGCATCTACTGCTCCTCCTCACCACCACCACTCTTGCCTGGGCCAGAGGCAGGTTGAAGAGGAGCAACTCCAAGGGACTCTTGCCATGGGGGCCCTGCCGGAGTGTGGCTCCTTGGCAGGTGTCCAACCATGCCTCCCCATGATGCTGGCCCTGCATGTAGCTCAGTATTGCTTACACCTGGGGTCCCTAAGGTGGTCACCTCCCTTGGCACCCGCAAGGCTCCCTGCCCCTCCTGGTTCTTTTAAAAAAACGAGATTAAAAAGCAACCTATGAGTCTGGCACGCTGCAAAGTGACACGCCGGCCTCCAGAACCATCTTTCTTTCCAAGAATTCCTCTGGACTCCAAATGAAGGAGAAAATAAAACAGGCAGGTGGCTGCAGCCCAGCATTTCATTTTGAAGTGTGTCCAGATGTGGTTGGGGGGATGCATCCTGGAGGGCCAGGGGGTGAAGGGAGCATTCTCAGGGCTACAGAGTGTGCAAGGAGCAGAGTGTTTGTGTGTGCCACCCAGACTCTGCGTGCTTGTTTGCCTGGTGTTAGATAGTTTGTTTTGGCATTGTGTGTGTGTTGCGTCTGGAGGTTGTGTGGGGTTGTGTGTTTTGCTTGTGTATGTTTCTCTGAGCATCTTGTTTGCCATCTGTGAAATGGGTATTTTGTTGTGCTTGTGAAGACAAATATGTGACTTGGCATTTGGAGCTCAGACTCCAGTCCTGCCTTGTACTCATTTTCTTGTCCAAGTCACTTGCTTGTGAGCCTCATCAGTTCGACTTCTGTGAAATGGGTGTTGGGGTAGAAAATTCTGGGTTCAAGACTGAATGGCTTTATGTTTTAAAGCTCATATCCGTATGTTTTGAAATCAGGTAGAAGGAGATGCTCCTGGGAAGATTTACAAAGAGACCAACAGAGCAGAGATAACATATTTATTATAAGAATTTTCATACTGCCTTTCAATTATACCCCAAGGTGGCTTAAAAAACAAAATGTAAAGGAAAAAAAGCCACAAAATTATAAAACATAAAGCATAAAACAATCAGCAGGATTAAAACTGCATCTAAAAATCTCTGGATAATAAAAAGTTCTGGTGCCAAAAAGACAATAAGGTAAGTGCCAGCCAATCTCTCTGGTATTTGTAGAGGGAATGAGGCAGAAGGCCTTCCTGACTACCTTTTCCAGCATCTGATTAAAAATTATTTCCAAATTTTGGTCATTAAAATATCTACTGTAGCAGATATGTGCTGGGCCAACTAGATTCAGTAAAAACAAGCGTTACCCCTGCAATTATTAACAAACCTGAGTAAATCATTGATTACAATCAAAAGAAGCTGAGCGGGAAGTGTTTTGATCTTGCCATGTCTTTAGAGTACCTAATTTCAATAGGAATATACTTCCCTTCTCACTACATCCAATACTTGCCCATTTGGACCTTGTGACTCCCAGCCCGTAATTGGCCAAGCTTGGCCTCAGCATTGGGAGAACAATGTCCTTGCAAAGACTTGGGTGACAGCAAGCTTTGTTAGGAGGATTTGGCCTTTTTGTTTTCACTTGGTATTCTTCCCATGGTGTAGTATTCTGGATTTGGATGCATATCTGTCAGAAGAGCCACACGATTCGCCATGGCAAAAAAGGCCGAAATGGCACCTATGTCCCAGGCATCTTCTCGGTCAAACCCGTGTGCCTCTAGTTTCTGAAAGTGCTCTTCATTGATGTTCTCTGCTCGACAGACTGCAAGTGCAAACTCGAGCATGGCCAGTTCCCGATCACTTAGGTCAGCCCTTTTCCAGTTTGCTATGACCTGGACAAAAGCAAAGCTGCCGAAAATTACAAACATTGGGCCTAGAAAACACGACACTTGGGTTCACTTATGGCCAGTTCAAAGCCTAAGATGAAGAATTCTTCTGAGCTTTTGCAAAAGGCCTTTAAGAGCGCAGTCCTATGCATGTTTAGTTGTAGGACTTTTTTCTGTCTAAACATGCATAGGATTGTGCCTGAAATGAACTTACCTGGCTGTGGCATGCTGGGAGTTGTAGGGCTTTTTTCTGTCTAAACATGCATAGGATTGCACTCTTAAGGAGTCATTTGCTGCATGAAACAGCACAGAAGTCAAACATACAACTGAGATGAACAAGGCAGACAAGGGAACTGACCTGATCTGCTAGGGTTGGCTTCTTGGAGTACATCCGATGTAAAGCACTATGCGCAGCTATGCAGTAGGGGGTGTGGTTAACTATGCTCGTAGCCACAGCAATGAGCTCTTTGTCAGCCATGCTTAAGTTTCCTGGGGGAGAATAGACATGCAAAGAGTGGGTCATATTTCTAGAGTAGTCTCGGGATTGACTCAAAGGATTATGGGCTTTTGCTTTCATATCCTGTATCTGGGTTTGTGGGTGCTAAGAATTTGTCCTGCAGCTGCTTTATTGCAGTGCCCATGTCCTGAATTTTTGAATGCATACTTGATGTTTTGCTATGCTAATGCATGCAAGCAACAATGGAAAAACAATAAATAGTATTTATACTTGAATACTACTGTCTACCACCATCATCACATTTTAGTGCAGGGGTGCAAAATCTCCAGCCCAGGGGCCAAATCTGTACTTCCAGGGTTTCCCAGATGGCCACACCCACTTCCCCTGGCCACACCCCCTTCCTCTGCCCTCACCCGTTTTCCCCAAACACTGATGGTTTCCTGGCTTTTGTGCAGCTTTTTTCCCATTGTTAAAGGTTGAAGTGCCACTCCTAAGGCTTAGTGACTGGCAGTAAGAGCTTTAAGCTAAAATATGCTGCTGCTTTTGCCCCACCCCTTTGCTTTTGGCTCCGCCTGTGGCTGGAATGTGGCCCCAAAGAGGTTCTCCAAAATGGAATTTGTACCTGGAGCTGAAAGAGGTTCAAGAGGTTTTAGTGGTTTGAAGTCAATTAGAAGGAGATTGATGTCTTTTGTTGTTGCAGCTTGTTGAATCTGCATGCAACCCTTTCTCAGCCCAAAAGGATGTTGTACAAATAAACATTTGATAGTTAACAGCTACCACAGGATTCATAAAATTCTCCATCAACCAAAATTATAGGCCGACACGTAACCAATGTGCACAAACGTCCACTATGTACCGATAGGAAGAGCTGAATCCCAAACAATCAGGGCTAGAACCACGATCTCTGCATTGTGCCAATGAGCTAATCCTATCAGCCAGATGCAGTAGAATGGTGTATGTGTTGTAGAAAAGCAGAACCTGGTTATCCTAAGACATGTAAACCATGCCCTCTTCTGGGGAGTGGGGCAGGGGGTGGGATCTGTCTTTGCACTGCCCAAGAGATAAGCGCTGTCACCATTTGAGTTCTAACTTTTGACATGAGATGTACCTCGCTTCTTTGGGATGTGCTGGGAACCTCAAATAAACCTCTTGCTTTTATTGTGATTTCAGAATGTGCACATTGCTGGTCTCCAAAGATCAGTTTAAGAACTACTAGCATACTGCATTCAGTGTGACAAAGCAACAACCCAGAGATTGCAAATTTGGGATTTTACAAGCTAGGGATTTGGGGATGCTAAATTCTTTTGTATCAAGAGTTTTCAAGCATTTCGCAGGATTTAAAACCTAGTGAAAGTTACTGTTGCCTCGTAATCGTTTCTGTTGATAGAACCAAGGAAGATTTGCAGAGGTACTTTGGTTGCTTATTCACCCATTGGCAACACCAGTGGAATTCTGTATACCATTGGTGGTGTATGGCAATCATATCAAGACAGATGTTTCCAGCAGATTATAGTCCAAGTACAGTTTACTGTTCTTACCTGTTTCCTTGTTCATGACAACATCGTGATAAGTAAAGAAGGCTCTAAATTCTGCTGGCCGATGAGACATCACCTTAAAGACATTGGGCAAAAACCCACTCTAGGAATTGAGAAAGAACTGGTCAGGCATCTTAAAATAGTCAGTAAAGTAATGCAGTGCTGACACTATTTCCATTCTCAAGAAATATCCATATGAGCTGCGGGTCTAGCGCTAGGACACTACAGAGTGATCTCAAGTCTCTGCTTCTGAATCATCATAACAATGAGAAGGGACCATGGCTCAGCTGGAGAGCACATGCTTTGCGTGCAGTACATCCCAAGTTCTCAGTCCTTTGCCTCCCATGTTTAAAGCAGCAGGTAACAAGTGATGGGAAAGTCCCTGGAAAGCCACTGCCAGTCAGAGTAGACAATACTAGGTTAGATGGACAAATATCATAGAATAATAGGGTAGGAAGGGGCCTATAAGACCATCGAGTCCAACCCCCGGTAGGCTGACCTGGTAGAAGGCAGCTTTAAAAAAAAAATTCTAGCAAGTATACTTCGTTCCAAAATAATAGGCTTGTGGCCCACCAAGACAAACATAACTCACCGCATAGGCTGCCAGGTTCAGTCACCCCATTGTTTCTGCAGTCCCAGGCAGGTGGCAAAAAGAGGAGGTTTATATTGAGCCCCCACCCCCATGGGCCACCGTATATGGCTTATTTGCCTTGTTGGTCTTAATGGCTTTGGTGACCCACAATATAAGTTTGAGTTTCCCTGAATGTGATTGGTAGCAGTGCAAATCATAAGTAGCATTCGATAAAGGCTTTTATACAGCCATTTGACCCTGCCACTCACCTAGGACAGGTAGCAGCTGCCCCCCCCAATCCGGAAGAGCAGTAAAACAGCAAAGCACACAGCTGCCCTTCTCACCCTGCCTTTCTTGTAACCACTGTACACGCTGCCTTTTGCTTACCGTACAGCTGCTGGTATTTCCAGTCACAGCTACATCAAATAGTTCAGCGGTCTCTGATGTGAAGCTCATATCAAGTAGCGTACCAGATAGAGATAAGCAGGTTTGATCAGATTTTTTTCCCTTTCTTATGTCTGGCTAAAACTGGCCTTCCCCAACCTGCTGACCTCCAGATATACTGGCCTACAATTCCCATCATCCCCAGCCAAAAAGAAAGTTAGTGCAAGCCTCATTGAAGTGACAAGGTTTTTCCAACAGGACACTCTCACCTTTACTTCTGCTTCCTCCATGTGCTGTATTATATCAGATGGCAAATCCTTCTTATTGGGTACTGGATAGCGCCTAATTGTCTTAGTGGTGTTTCCTCCCTCTGTGCTGTATGCGTGGCTCAGGGTTGTGGTTTGGGGTCTTCCCCAAAAGCTCCCCGACATGCTGAGAGGTAGAAGCTAGAACACAGAAAGGAAAAACAAACCTTCCAATTGTGATAGTGCAGCATGTAGTCCATCAACATCCACACATTTACTTGTAAAATGGTTAACTGCAACATTTATGACCTGAAATCCCTTTAGTAGCGCCTCACAATTCTACAGCAGCTAGATCTCTCTGCTCTTCAGCACCACTGCAGGGCCAGGCTCCAAACAGCCACAGCGGGATTTTTATATTCCCCCTCCCGCCTTTGAACAGGAGAGTCTCCCACCAGTTCTGAAGCTGAATAGAGTTTCAAAAGCAAAGCTAGCTTGCTGGATCTCATCGAAGATTGTTACTCGGGGCACCCAAACCCAAAGCTACCACGGACATGTAGAACTCCTTGCCTGGTTCTTCGGATAACATCAGGTGGGACAAGGAGGCAGGCAGCTGGACTGCTGAAACAAGAAAGCTGCAGAATATCTTGGCCCTCTTAAAAAGGGGGTGGGGAGAAATAACCTTTGCCTAGGCAGTAAAATCCCTGTGGCCTTCTGAATAATTTGTCTATTCTTTAGGCTTTTAATGGCTCTTATTTTTCTCTGGTTCGATGGAAAGTTTTCTAGATGCTGTGCAAGTGCATGGTGCATGGGGGAGGCACTAAAATTGTTCAATTGAGTTTACTTGCTTTTAAAACAGAATGGTAGGCTAGGAATCAAGTGCCAGTCTAAACAGGAACCTCAATATGAATCCACCGAACCGGGGAAAGGGAGTGAATAGTTCATGTGTCTACATGTCTTGCCACATACAGGCAAGGCAGATGGACTGAGAAAAGGCAATCTGATAAAGCAAGCCATTTCCTGTGTAAAGGTCCAGGTTATTATTTTGCAATGGAACAGAAGCGGAGGAATGAAGCATTTCATGTAGATCAGTAAATACAGAGCAATTCATCCTGTTGAAGTATGTTGGAGGGGAAATATATGTTAAAATGTAGACAACAGATACGCACTACTACAACATGGTATCTTGGGTGGCTGCACAGCTAAGCTTCTGTGGCTGAGAGGAAAATGCCTTAGCTTTGTCAACTGGATCTCCCCCCTCCCCTGCAATGTTACACCTCCTCCCCTTAACAGGAGTCTTGCACCCTTCAGGAGAGCGCATTGCTTATTGGCAGTCGATTTTACTGCCCTAAAACAGGGTTGGACAGAAAGTATATCTGACTAACCAATTTCCTAAGAGTAACAACAATTAAAAAGCCCCCCCCCAAAAAAAATTGGAGTTCTGAAAAAGAACCCTTGGGGGGGAAACCAGGAATGTTTTGTGTGTGAAAGGGCTTGTGTGATTAGTAGCAGCTTGATTCTGGTACTGATCACAGAGTCCGGAGCTGAGCATATGTTCAGAGGCACCCTTGTTCCTGAATTCTTAGCATAGGACCACTTGCTGAGCCACTGTTTTGCACCTGGCTCCAGTTGGTGGACCTCAGGATCCTGGACAAACACCAAGTCGATCCCTCCAGCCTGAAACCTTCCAGCTTCTGCCCTAAAAGATGTGAGGACTGTTCGCTGTGATTTGGAGGGTTGGGGCGGGGGACAACTCCCACAGGTCTTAGGTCGTATTTCCTCAAAGCGCCTTCTGTGGGTGGGCACATATTTGCCTGGCGTGATCGAACACCCGAGTCAGGCAAGAAGAGGCTGGCAGCAATCCGGGGCGTGCCCGGAGAAAGGGCCCCCCCGGCCCCCCGCTTCAAAGCCAGTGGAGGCTGGTGGCTCCTATGTCAGTGCAGCGCTGAATCCGCTCTGGGTGTCAGCCAGAACCAGGCTGAACTCTCAAGGAGCTGTCTAAAGTGCTGAACCCTATGGGTTCACTTCGGACAGCTCCTTGAGAGCTCTGACTGAGACCCAGAGCGGGTTCCGCAGCCCGCTGGCACAGGAGCCGTCAGCCTCCGCTCTTCAAAGCACGCGGCGGTATCGGCTCACTAGCCGAGACCGGAGGAAATGGCTGCCCCTCGGTGTCGGGGCTACTTACGGAGGCGGAGCCGCGACGGCGGGGCTGCAGGAGGCTGGCGAGAAGGCGGCGCTGCATCGTGCCGTTCTCCTGGCCCCGCTGGAAAGGAACGAGAAAGGGCCGGCAGGGAGCCTTCAGCCCCTCGCTCCACCCCCGGGCCCCCGACCACGGTTCCCAACGCTGGAAGCCTGACTGGGCAATTCGGGAGAAACCGCAGCCAATGGAAGGACATCGGAAGGGGGCGAGGCCAGGCAGCGACGCGCTCGCACCCTCGGAAGCGAGGCCCGCCGGGGTCAGCGGGGGTTGCGCCCGCGCGGGGGCGCCTCGCGAGCGGGTCGTGGCCCGATCGGGCGCAGGTCAGGCGGCCGCCTCGGCGGGCGAGTGGTCCGGCGCCTGGGACGAGCTGCTGTGTCTGGAAGGGGCGGGGAATAATGGCGCAGCCTCGCGGCCGTCACGGGTCCTTCTAGCAAGACACGTGCGTCCTCGGGGAGCAGGCACAGCACCAGCTCCTTCGATGCATGGAACCAGGGGAGGCTGGGGGCTCCGGTGCTGTGGGCGTGTGAATCCACTCCGGCCTCCAATCAGAACTCTAAAGGAGCCATCCAAGGGGATGAACCCATTTTGGAGGCAGGGCTCAGCATCTTGCATAGCTCCTTTAGAACTCTGACTGGTTCCGACTGAAAGCCAGGGTGGATTTACAGCCCCGCTGACATCGGAGTCATCAGCCTCCAGTACATCGAATGGATGGCCCGTAAGAACATAGGAGCAAGCTGCTGTATGCCAAGTCAGATCATTGGTCCATCTAGCGAATGACCATCTCCACTGACCGGCAGCAGCTCTCCAGGTTCTAGGCAGGGGTCTTTCAGAGCCCTGAGATGCCAGGGATTGAACCTGGGACTTGCACGGCAGGTGCTCTACTATGAGCTAGGGCCCTTCAGTAAATTAGAAAACAGCCGCCAGACTACACTCTTGCGTTCAGGCAGTTCACTGCAAAAATACTTTAATCATATTCATGGCATGACAAGTTATACAATTGTTGACAAATTATAAGGAAAGGGCTGATCCTCAGGGCATTTATTTATCAGGAAAGGCCAATAAGGTCAGCAAAAGTGTCTATAGATCTTTCCAGTGGTATTCAGGCTGCAGAGAATCTCTCCTTTGGGAGTTTCAAAATGTTATGCTTTGCATCCTGTCCATTTTATATTACCCGCTGAGAGTCAGTTCATACACGCTGAAATAAATGGCACACACTTCCAGGTTAATAGATATGGGGATTAGGGTGTTCAGCATTGCTGCAATCACATGACTTCTACATTTGGTTTATTCAAGCCAATTAAACAGAGCAAGCAGTTTACCAGTGTGTGAGCAGTTAGGTTCAATGTTAGTCATCACCAGGACTCCTGGTGATGACTCATGCCAAGGCAAAGGTCAGTCAGACAGAGTGTTAAAGCCCAAGATTTATGACAAAAGCCCAACTTTTGGGAGTTTAAATATTGTAGCTAATATCTTTTGCAGAGAAAAATGTGAAAATATGACATTCAAAGGTAAACAGAAAGAGCTCAACCTTAAAACAACAACACCATTTTATAATAATTCTAAGGATTTTTAGGGGGCTTTCTCACAGTTTTTGTATTAAGGTTAGGATGCCCCATAAACTGACCACTCAACTCAACTCCTGTCAATTGACCAACCTATTTGAACAAACAAATATCCCTTGAAGTCTAGAACTCTTATTCGTTCATTATGTCATCTGAGAATAATTAATGAAATGATTATTTGACAAGTGCAAAATGAACCATACTAGGTAGGCAATGTGAAATAGAATGAACGCGCTTGGTGGCTGAGCATGCACTTCTTGAAAAACACCTGTTTTTTCAAGAAGAAATGTAAAATCCAACCCTTGGCATCTCCAATTACAAGAATCTCAAGCAGCAGAAGTGGGAAAAGGTCTCTGTGTGTGACCTTCAAGAGCTGATGCTGTCCAGCTGAGCTAGATGGACCAATGGTCCTACTCAGGAGAAGACAACTTCATGTGCACTACTCTCAAGCTGCCAATGTCTCTTATGCAGGGATGTTGCAAGCATAGTCCTCAGCATTTTTACTCAGAAGCCATAGAATGGGGTTTACTCCCTAGTAAGTGCGGTTAGGATAGCTTCTCTAGGGACCCAGGGAAGGGGACAGAAATCTTAAAAACTCTAGTGCACATATATGCACAATAACACAATGTGAAAGAGATCTCCCAAATCTTCCCAACTGGCCCCTGCAGTTTTCGGGTGAGGTGTACGGAAAGCAACAGCGGAGACATTTCAGAATTGTTTTGCGTTAAGCGCCAGAAATCAAAGCATAAAACAGCTCACCTCCAAATCAAATAATACGATTGGTTGTTGTTCAGTCGTTAAGTCGTGTCCGACTCTTCGTAACCCCATGGACCATAGCACGCCAGGCCTTCCTGTCCTCCGCTCTCTCCCGGAGTGTGCTCAAGTTCATATTCATTGCATGGGTGATGCTGTCTAGCCATCTCATCCTCTGCCGTCCCCTTCTCCTTTTGCCTTCAATCTTTCCCAGCATCAGGGTCTTTTCCAGGGAGTTTTCTCTTCGCATTAGGTGGCCAAAATATTTGAGCTTCAGCTTCAGTATCTGTCCTTCCAATGAGCAGTCAGGGTTGATTTCCTTTAGGATTGACTGATTTGACCTCCTTGCAGTCCAGGGGACTCGTAAGAGTCTTCTCCAGCACCACAGTTCAAAAGCATCAATTCTTTGGCGCTCAGCCTTCCTTATAGTCCAGCTCTCACAGCCATACGTTACTACTGGGAAAACCATAGCTTTGATTATATGAACCTTTGTCGGCAAGGTGATGTCTCTGCTTCTTACTATGCCGTCTATGTTTGCCATAGCATTCCTCCCAAGGAGCAAGCATCTTTTAATTTCATGGCTGCAGTCACCATCTGCTGTGATCTCGGAGCCCAGGAAAATAAAATCTGTCACTGCTTCCATTTCTTCCCCTTCTATATGCCAGGAAGTGATGGGGCCAGATGCCATGATCTTCGTTTTTTTAATGTTGAGTTTCAACCCAGCTTTTGCACTCTCCACTTTCACCCTCAACAAGAGGCTGTTTAGATCCTCTTCGCTTTTTGCCATTAGGGTGGTATCTTCTGCGTATCTGAGGTTGTTGATAATTCTCCCGGCAATCTTAATTCCGACCTGTGATTCATCCAACCCGGCGTTTCTCATTATGTACTCTGCATATAAGTTAAATAAGCAGGGTGACAATATGCAGCCTTGTCGTACTCCTTTCCCAACTTTGAACCAATCGGTTGTTCCATGTCCGGTTCTTACTGTTGCTTCTTGACCCTCGTACAGGTTTCTCAGGAGACAGGTAAGGTGGTCTGGTATTCCCACCTCTTTAAGAATTTGCCAGTTTGTTGTGATCCACACAATCAAAGGCTTTAGCGTAGTCAATGAAGCAGAAAGAGACGTTTTTCTGGAATTCTCTTGCTTTCTCCATGATGCAGCGAATGTTGGCGATTTGATCTCTAATAATACGATTAAAAGCAAGCAAACCCACTAATCGCGCTCTCACCTAAATATCTCCCCAACTTTTGAATTGGAGGCATTCGCGATATAAACTACAATTCCCAGACTGCAACTGGCTCGTTCGTGTCAATGACGTTAGAGGAAGTGTCTCTCGGTGATGCCCCGATCTGTGAAACAACGTGCTCGTGTGGATTTAACTCTCTAATTGTTTAAACCGGAGTGTCTCTAAAGAATCCTGTTAGTAAGAAAGCGTTGGCTGTTGGATATCTTGTTATTCGGACTCAAAGGGAGGTGAGTAACAAAAGTTCAGTCTTTACAATAATTAATGAACATTAAACACTAGCAAAACCTCTTTAATTGCATCTTTATGAGAGTTAGCTCAGCTGTAGCCCAGATTAAAGCAGGGTAAGGGCGCAATCCTATAGATTGCACCCGCCTCAAACGGAAGCCTCCGTTAATTTGATTTTTAAGGGTACAATCCTATGCATGATTTAGACAGAAGAAAAAGCCCTACAGGATGTTTTCCTGTCCAAACATGCATAGGATAGCGCCCTAAGTCAGTCTTTTGCTCAGCCAAACACTGGTCTTGTTGCTATGGAGCTGCATAAGCCATCCTAGCTGTTTAGGGCCAGTTAATGTAAAAACAGCCTCTTTGAAGATGCTATATGGCTGGAGTGGGGGGCAGGATCGTGTGCCCCTAACCTCCATGTGTACAAATGTATATGCAGATGGTCCTCTCCCTAAGTGGGAAGTCACACACAAAAAGGGATCCCTGTTTATACCGAAAAAGGTGCAATTGTCTGCACAGGGGTTCCTTTAAGACATCCCCCACACACACAAATGTGAGGGGGGGCAGGATCACATCTGCTGACTGCACCCCCTAACAGCCACATGCTTGGCAGTAGTGTAAAGCAGAGGTGTTGAACCTCAAGCCTGTGGGTCAGTTCTGGCCCTCCTGGCATCCCAATCCAGCCCTCTGGGGTTCCCCAGAAAACCATGTCCCCTTCCCCTGGCTCCGCCCTTTTTGCCCTGACTGGTGATCATTTGGTCATTTCCTCCCCCCCCCCCCCCCCGCTTTCTAAAAGGTTGAAATGCCTCTCCTAAGGCTTAGTTACTGGCAGAAAGAACTTTAAGCTAAAGTAGGCTGGTATTTTGGCCCTCTTGCCTTTGGGCCCACCCACCACGGGAATGCAGCCCCTGAGAGCTTCTCTGAAATTGAATGTGGCCCTGGGGCTGAAAGAGCTTCTGCACCCCTGATGCGAAGGGGCTGTGTGCTCCATGCAAGGTGGAATCCCCCTCACGCGAAGGGACCCTATGCATGGACGTTGGTGCGCACTTATAACCCTTGCAACCTAAAAAAAGACATGGCACACAAGGAAAAAGAGATGGGGAGGGAAGAGGAAAAAATGATGGATTTTCAGCAGGTGTGGCGGACTGGCTCTGCTTACCTTCTCATCTCTGTGGGGAGGTGTAGTCCAACTGAAACAGGCCCTGATACTCCCTGTGCCTGCTTCTGCCTCCCTCACTCCCATTAATAGGATCTCAGATAGCATTGCCGGGGAAACCCTCTCATGAATTCTCTGACAGCTGCTTGGGGAATAAGCAAGACCGAGCTTAATGGATCAGTGCTCTGATTATCAGAGTAAGCCAGTCTCATATTCTCAAATGTTGTGAAGATCCCTGAGTTGACTTAGTATTTAAGAACACCTGTTGCCTTGTCCAGCACTTTTCATGCTTACAGCTGCCAAATGCTGCAATGCATATCATACATGTCTTATGTTAAATACAACCATGTGTAGATGTACATTTTATATCTCATCCCTCGATCTGCAGGGCCCGCTCTCTCCCTTTGCCAGCTCTCAAGGCAACTCTGCACATTGGGTCGCATCCGGTGTTAGTCTAACTTAAGTCCCATTAAGTAGGACTTACATGGCGTGCAACCCATTCTGATGGCTGTAGCAGACACACACAGCGTGGGCAATGATGCAGAGCCCTCTGAGGGGGCCTTCTCTGATCTAGGGCTGTGTAGGGCACTGGCCAGCTTGGAAACGTGAGACCCTGGAGACCAGCAGTACCAGGACAGAGGCGCCAGTTGTCCGGCTCAATATCAGCCTGTGTCTAATATCCAGCCGGCAGCAGTCTTGACCGGAGGGCCAGTTCTGCCCTATCAAATTAGAATATGTGGCTCAGCATTTGACGCCTTCGTCTCTGCCCTTCCCCTCCCTGCAAATTAGCCTGCACGGGCGTAGAGGAATGATGACCTGCCCGGAGAATGAAGTGGAGAGAAGGACCTGTGGAACCCAGCATGAGCAGCAGGAGAGGCATGGCGTCGCTTGCCCAGACGGGGAGAACCTCTGGGACCCCTTTGGCCTTCTGCAGATTGACGTGGGCGGTGCAAGCGCCAGGGACCAGTTTCCAGGGAATGAGAGTTGGTGTTCGGTATGTACAGTGTGAAACGTGTTCCTGCCTTTGGGAAGTGAGTGAAGAATGCTATGCAGCCGCAGCCGTCCCTGCGGATAGCGGTTCTTGGCGGCACAAATCCGGCCACATGGTTTTGACTCTCAGCATTGTTGGTTAGCAAATGTTTGACGGTAAAATCATCCCTGTTTTGATAAAGAATTTTGGCGGGACATTTGGCAGCAAGGGGGCAGGGGATGTGGCCCCCAGGGGGGCCAGGGGGAGGCAATATGACCCCCCACAACCCCGAGAAGTTGCCCACCCCCTGCTGTACAGCCTGACGTTTCAGTCTGCTGCTTGAATCACAGCCAGTCTCATCTTCCCAGTGACTTTCTTCACATTGTTTATCTCCATACTGTCATGTGACTTACTGAAGAATGATAGAAAAATATCCGGGGGTTTATGGCAAATCTAGGACTTAAAGTTTGTCATGTCCAGGCGAGAAGCAAGCAGGGGATCGGCCAGAGGGAGAATGTCTGAAACAAAAACCGTTCATGATCCTTCTCAATGTAGGGCTTTAAAAAAAATTCTGCCAAATTAGGCTGCAATCCTATATCTACTTTTCTGGGAGTACTGAACTCAGTGAAACTTACTTGCATGTTGAACATCTGAGCGTTTCTCAGCCTTTTCCAGATTTCTCTAGCTTTTGCCAATGGTGTGTTTTCCTACATGATTCCTCTTCCGTAAATCTCCAAAGATTCTAATTTTCCTACCTCAATCAACCCAAGTTTTTTTTTAAAGCATAGACTGATTTCCCCCTAAAGAGAACTCAATAGCTCTGCAATAGCATTGGTTCTAACTTGGGCGCAATCCTATACCTGGGAGTAAGTCTTGTTGAACTCAGTGGTGCTTACTTCTGAGTACACACATGTAGGACTGCACTGTTAACATCTTTCCTCAGTCCATCTTTGCAAAAGATGTGTCAGTGCCACCTGGATGTGTAGCTATAAATATGCTTGCAGGTAATAAATGGATTAATAATAAGGCATAACATTCTTTTTACAGAAAAAGGAGAGAAATGTAAACTTTGGAGGGTGAAAATTTCAGAGGGAATATATAGTTCCATCATTTTGTGGTTACACACATTTAATTTTACTGTTCTGTTGTTAGTAGTAGTAGTATTTTCTTGCAGATGGCAAGCAAAGAATTGAAGGCAACTTGCAAGCACTCATATTTCATGGAAGATAAGGCTGTCAATGGCTACTAGCCATGATGGCTATATATTACCTCCAGTATCAGAAGCACTATGCCTCTGTTTACCAGTTGCTGGGGAACATGAGCGGGAAGGTGCTATTGCGCTCATGTCTTACCTGTCGACTTCCCACAGGCATCTGTTTGGCCGCTGTGTGAACAGGATGCTGAACTAGATAGGCTTTTGGTCCGATCCAGCAGGGCTCTTCTTGCATTTTTATCTTCGTTTTAGTGTTTATCACGTGCCTTTGATTAAGAATGTTTTCGTTCCACTTGGAGTAACAAATCTCAGCCAGCTCTGCTTTCCTGTCTTCTAGATGAGCTGTAAATGTGTATTTTAGGTATTTGTTTAAACAGGGCAAGGGCACTCCCAGAACAGTTTGGCCGGGGAAGAAAGGGTGTGTACATGCAGGTTGCTGGTTTGTATTTTAGAGTGCAATGTGCACCCTATCGAAATGAATGATGAAACACTCACTTGATATCCTGATGCTGGATTGTGTCCTTGCAGCAAGTTTCCTAGTGTAAATGCAACTCACTGTGTGCACACTGTGTAGGAGCCCTCATTTTTTGGAAAAGAAAGCTTGCCGGGAGACTCCTGGAAAGGACCCCTCTCCTGCACTTTGGGGCCAATGGAGAGGGATTTGGGTGAGGGAACTTAATTTCCCAACATCCAATGTGGTGTAGTGGTTGGTGTGTTGGACTGGGTCTCGGGAGATCCAGGTTCTAGTCCCCACTTGGCCGTGAAGCTCACTGGGTGACTTTGGCCCAGTCACTGACTCTCAGCCTAACCTACCTCACAGGGTTGTTGTGAGGATAAAATGGAGAGGAGGAGGACTATGCTATGTGAACCACCTTGGGTTGCAAGAGGAAAAAGGGTGGGATATAAATGCAATAATAAATAAAAATCCTGCTCTGGTACCAGGCTCCAAGGCACCTGTGCTCTTTGCCACTGCAGCAGCAGCTTAGATCAGAGGTTGATGGTGGACGGGCCCTCTTTCAAGTGACTGTCTAGCTGAGTCCAGGCCAAGGAGCTTCAGCTGGAAGGACTTGGGCATCGTCCTCCTTGCTGTGCCTTTGGTTCCCTCCGAAATCCAGTCTGCCACCATTTCCTTCACCAAATGGATGCTGCTGGCGCCAGCACAAAGGGGCGATGTTACAAGGGCTGAAACGTCCCAGTGACAGTGCAGGGGCTGGAAATCCCTGCCCGCCCCATTCTCCATATGAATTCCATTGCCAGTGGTCCTTAGTGTGAGATCTACACCTCTAAAAACAAATAGCAAAATTGCATTCATGTGTTTAGTCTTTCTATTCAGCTACCCTAGAAGTGTACCAAAAAAGGCACTTGCTGGTGCGGCCCTCTACATGTGTCTACTAAGAGGTAAGCCCCATTGAGTTCAAAGGGGCTTACTCCAAGGAGAGTGTGTATAGGATTGCAGCCTCAATGGGCAAGGACAGTAAGCATTAGAATGCCATTTACCTGAGAGTAAGGAGGCTCTTGATCTAGCTAAGAAGCTCTGATATCAACCCTAAACAGTAACACCCAGATCCTAAATGGCAGTAGGGAAAGCCTGGCCAGTGTGTGTTCTGTTGTTGCACGGTGGTGGTGAGGAGGGGGGCAAGACCCTGAGCTGGGGCCTCTCTGCTTTGCACTTCTACTCCTTGCCCAAGCACAGATCAAGGAAAGAAGTTCGAGCTCAGCTTGAGCAAGAACGGAAGCTGCAAAGAATCTTGCTCCCCCGCTTGTCTCTGTCCAAGGCCAAGGAAACTTTCAAGGCCAGCAAGAGAGTAGCCAGTCGCACAGCTCTAGTCAGAGCTGCCCCTAGTGCCTCCAACCAACATTTTGGGCAACTTCGGGGGGCATCTTGCTCTGGGAATTCTTTTCCCATTAGAAAAGGTGCCCCCCTCCATGCAGATGGGGATGGAACAATGGGACTCAAAAGGGTGGGTGTTGAACGCCCCCCACTTCTGCATGTGTCCGTTTCAGTCACGAACTTCGGCGGTGGGAGGCAGAATCGTGCACATTCTTGCAGTGCCTCAGTCATCCCCCCAAACGCCTAATAACGAGTTGTGTGGATGGCTGCAGAATGCTTCCCGCTTGCCGTCCCCATGAGTACTTTATTTATTTATTTATTATTTTATTTTATTTATTTATTTCATTTCTATACTCCCCAATAGTGGAAGCTCTCTGTACTTTAGACATTTCTTTTTCTTTATACTTAGAGAAATGTTTTAAGGAAACAGAGGCACTGGGAGAAGATAGTTTCGGCAAAGAAGAGCAAAAGAAAACGTGAGAGAGAACGGCGTAAAGCTAAGCATTCAGAACAGAAAGGTACAAAGTTAAATTGTCTCTCTCTCCATCTCCTTAGTTTGCAGGGCCGACCCAAGACATTTTGCTACTTGAGGCAGAACAGTAAATATGCAGGGAAACAATCCCATGGGCTTCAGGAGATCAGCCTCCCCCAAGCTGGTGCCCTCCAGATGTGTTTACAACTCCCATCACCCCAGCAAGCATGAGCAGTGGCTGGGGATGATGGAAGCTTTAGTCAAACACATCTGAAGGGTAGCAGGTTGGGGGAGGCTGCATTAGACAGTCTCCCTGTGCAGAGAGATCTTAACCTGTGAGCATCTCTGAAGAAGCAGTCCTCCGCGTGCCTGTTAATGGGGCACATCGAGGACCATGCCATGTGCAACCGCCACCTCTGCGCATTTAATTTGACTTAGCTGTGAGTGGGTTCAGTACACTTAAACGGGACATAGCAGCCTCAGTTGCCCGAAATGGTCTTGTGGGCATCCAAAACATTCACATTATCAGACATTCAGATAAGCGGAGCACATTTATGATTCTTGCGTGCTGCTCCCTGTTCTCTCTCTCTCCTCTGCCTCCTACGTTTGCCTGTGTTTCAGGTGCTGCTCCCCAGCTCAGCAAACGAGATTTAAAAGTGATGGCAAAGGAGCGGCTCCTGGTGGCCAAGGAAACAGGCCCTCGGCTGTGTATCGATTTGAGTATGACCAGTCACATGACAAAGAAGGTAGTGGCAATATGTCCCCCCCCCCCGCCTCCGTTTAAAATGACTGACTGGTTTTCCAGGATTGGGTATTGTGGGTCTCTGCTGTTCTGTTGAACAGCACCTACTGAGTGCCTAACAGCCCTCTTCTAAGAGAACCCGAGTGAGTTCAGCAACAGCCCTTGCTGCCTCTGTTCCTGGATGGTGCAGCTTAGGGCTGCGGGTGAAGGGACGGAATGTCTGCCTTCTTCCTCATGTTAACAACAACAGCGACCTGTCTGCGCTTTCAAAACTGGTATGTCGAGCTGGAATCTTTCCCTGACATGCTTGTTTTGTATATTCAGGAAGGTTTCTTTTGAGGCATGCAAATGTTCCTGTCGCCCCTGTACTCTGAAGTCGACCGGTCCAGCAAGAATTCACTTGTTGCTGACATTGTTTGGCCCTGAGTACTGTGGCTTGAACGACAAGGGAGCTCAACTCCAAGGCTTGTTTTGGCAAGTCCTGGCCTCTACTTGGCCGTTGCCGTGGCCTCTTCCTGACGTCAGTTCTTTGGCCTACCTAACTATGTCGCCATTGCACGTTTTGGCCCTTCTTTTCTGGAGGGATGCAGCAATTGGCCAGTTCTAACACTCAGTTGGGGAAGGATTTGTGCATTTCGCCTCTTGGAGTGGATGAGAAGTTGTATGGAGATGGCTTTGCGTATTGCCCACCAGAAGGCAACGGTGGAGGGGAGTTCTCTGTATGAAATTTGAGGACAGTGTTGCCAGGGGGCACAAACTCATTTTGATGCATCTGTTTTACCAGTCAGGCTGGTGTGAGGCAGTTTCTAGCTGAGGGTGAGCACTTTGTTGAGCTCATCAGTGCCCATTGCTGCCATGAATATGGAGGGGCTGCGCCAGGGCTTTATATTTTGGGAGGGACCTGGGTCAGAGAGGGCTAGCACTGGAAGTCCGCCATTTCTAAGCAGCTTTTTGTTTCTTTTCGCGGAAGGAAATAAGCCGTCTTGCCACTCAGATAAGGCGACTGTATGGGTCAAACAAGAAAGCTCAGAATCCCTTTTGGCTCTACCTCACTGGATTTGCGAAAAACAGCCCAATATATGATGCCTGCCTAAAGATGAATGATGGATTTACCAGCTATCTTGTAAGTAAATCTCCCCCCCCCACACCCCCAGGCGGCTGACCTCTTCTCATGGTAGTTATAAATGTAAGACATGGCTGGCCAGACTGTGCCATAGCATCATAGAATAGTAGGGTTGGAAGGGGCCTACAAGGCCATCGAGTCCAACCCCCTGCTCAGTACAGGAATCCAAGTCAGAGCAACCCTGACAGATGGATGTCCAGCCCCATCTTGAATGCCTCCGGTGTGGGAGAGCCCACAAGTAGCATAGGCCAGCTTCCCCCAGCCTGGAGCTTTCGAGATGTGTGTGTGTGTGGACTACAACTCCCATCATCCTTGGTGAGCAGGTCAAGGTGCTTGGGTGATGGGAATTGTAGTCTGACGCACCTGGAGGGCCACAGCTTGGGGAAAGCTAGCACAGGTGGCGTGAGTTTGTCATGCAGGGAAGGGGCGGGAGGGCCAATGGGCCTGGTTATCATGCCTGACCCTAATCCCTATTGCTCCCACCTCCCTCTCCTGGGCCGCACTGCTGCCCGCTCTCCAGCTCAGTAGACAGAACAGTCCCAAGGCTCCAGTGGGACGAGGGGGCCCAATGAGGAACGGGTGAAGGGCTGGTGTGTTCTTTGCTTGGAGAAGAGGCAATATGTCCACCATCTTCAAATGTTCAAAGGGGTGCTGCGTAAATGACAGAGCAAATTCTTTCTCTGTTGCTCCAGACGAGAGGGCCCAAGCCAACAGGCTCCTTTTACAAGAAAGGGGATTTCAGCTATATGTTAGGAAGAACATCCTGATGCTGTGAACTGTTCTTTAGTGGAACAGATGGCCCCAGATGTTTGGGGGCTCTCCTTCATTGGAGGTTTTTAAGCAGAGGCTGGACGGCCACCAATCTGGGTGCTGTGGCAGTAGATTTCCTGCACTCGTGGCGGGTTTGGTCAAATGACCTTTGAGGCCCCTTCCAGTTCTAAGACTATGTACTAAAGACAGCCAGTGTGGTGTAGTGGCTAGAGTGTTGGACTGGCAGTCGGGAGATCAGGTTCTAGTTCCCACTTGGCCATGGAAGGTCACTGGGTGACTTTGGGCCACTCACAGCTCTCAGCCCAACCTACCTCATGGGGTTGTTGTTATGAGGCTAAAATGGAGAGAAGGAGGATTATGTACACCGCCTTGGGTTCCTTAAGGAGGAAAAATAGCAGGATATAAATGTAATAAATAAATAAGTAAATGAATAAATAAATAAGGAAGCGGCTTCCCCAACCTGGTGCCCTCTAGATGTTTTGGAGCACAACTCCTAAGAGTCCTGACGGTTGCCTGTGCTTACTGGGGCTGATGGGAGTTGAAAGTCCAAAACGTTTGGAGGGCACCAGGTTGCGGAAGGCTGTACTAAAGTATGCGCTAAATAGTACCATCCCATACTTTGGACGTGACTTGTTGTGGCACACTTGCTAGAAAAAAAAGGGTGATCACCGTTGGTTTAAGAAACAAGACATATCATAAAAGCAGTATGCTGCTTAAGCTCTGCCATAGGAAACTGAAATTATTATAAGAACGCCCTTGCTAGGTCAACCCACAGTCTATTCAGGCCAGCATCATGTTTCCAGTGGTGGTCAGCCAAATGCCACTGGAAGCTCACAAGCAGGATGTGAAAATGGGGCCCATCTCTTGTTTGTTGCCAGTACCTGGTACTCAGGGTTATACTGCTTCTTACTTGAAGGCTCTATTTTAGGTATCAAACCTAATAAGTATTGACAGATGTTTCCTATTGTCTAGTGCTTAAAAAAGAAAAAAGGATCCCACACTTTTCCAGACAGTTGATTTCCCTTCCATGGCGTTCAGTGCAATCTTAATTCCACCAGCTCTGTTCCCCGTAAATAAGCTTACCATGTGGTGACAACTGCCATGAGTAGTGATTTAAAGTAGCCCTCACAGAACAGCTGGGTGTAAAACTTCCTCAACCATGAGCCTCAAGGCAGAGTGCGGGGAGAAGGCTTTGGTGGGAAGAACTATGATTTCAGGTGGGGAGGGAGGAAAAAACATTCACTGAATTTGCAGTTGTTATTCCTGTAAATGCACTAACTTCTTAAAATTGCTTAAGTTTTAAGCTGAGGATAAATGCTGATTTATTTGAGTGACATCCAATGTTGTGCGAGCGGATTTCTGCTCGCACAATGGGGTGTACCCTCCCCAATGCTGCCCAGATCTGCTCTGGGACGTCCTCCCACCCCTCGGAAGCAGATTTCAGGGGTGGGATGTGCAGGGCTGCAGAAGGGAGAGGGAATTTGTTCTGCCAGCAGTGTCCACTGGATACAACCCTTTTGCAGGATATGTATTTGCTTGTTCGATTAGGAGAGTATTTATTTAGCAGGCCTTGGGAAAGTAAATATTCTTGAGCAGGAAGTGATCTTTCGCTTCAAAAAGTGTCTGCCAACTCCTGAATACAAATGGTGGTAGGTTAGTATCTGTTCCAATGTGCCTCCTTTCTGGGATGTACGCTCAATCTTGCCCAGATGCCCCTTGCCAAAGAACGTCTAAAAATCCCATATACACATGTTGCATTATTTTTCAGATGGATTTTACTCCAGAAAGCTACCTTGACCTGTTTCCTTTAGAAATTATTGTTTACCTCACTCCAGACTCTGAGAATGGTATGTTGCAGCTTTGGTGCTAAAGATTGCTGTTAAAGTATTTGCTTATTTTGAATGAATAATAATTGTCATAGGGATTAGAAACTATTGTTTACCTCACTCCAGACTCTGAGAATGGTATGTTGCAGCTTTGGTGCTAAAGATTGCTGTTAAAGTATTTGCTTATTTTGAATGAATAATAATTGTCATAGGGATTTAAAACAGGACGGTGGACCCTGAAGGTAGATCTCCAGATGTTTTGCACTTCAACTCCCAGCATTCGTGATCATTGGCCATGCTGGCAGGTGCTTCTGGGAGTTGAAGTCCAAAACATCTGGAGAATCTACCTTCTGCCCACTTGTGATTTAGAGCATACCTTTTTGAAGTATGCTTCAAGTCATCTTGGCCAAAATTGTCCCTAACCAACATAGTTTTTGCTTATCTTATGCTCTGCTCTTGAACATTTGTACGCAGATATCTGGCTTCGGCGTTATTGCAACATCCCCTTGAACCACTGACATCATGCCATGTTTTGTGACATTGAGCTAGATAAGCAATCTATGCATCCCGTCTTAAGTAGCAAGTCATTAGATGCAGCCTTTAGCGAGGGGAAAAATGTGCAGAGGAGTGGTATTCTCAGCATCACAGACCAAGCCTCTGTATTTTCTGATACAGTCCCCCCTGCCCTAAATATTGTGACTGGGATCCAGAGACCAGGTATATGGATATGTGAGATAAATGCTCAGAGTGAAAGCTTTGCTTGCTGGTTTTGATGCAGCGGTTCTCATTACTGAAGAGGCAGTCTAACGACAACCCAAAGTACAGGCTGAATCGTGGGTTGTCATTGAATCGTGGGTTGTCGTTACGTGCGAACGTGTAACTAAATCTGTCTCATATCAGACTTGGGGTCTAAAAACAGTTGGAGTAATGAGGCTGCACACAAGAGCTCTTCTATTCTTACATTGTTTTATTGATTACATCACTTGCATAGAGAGAATTTGCACTTCAAATCACTGATATCAGGCATCTTATAAATAGCATTTGGTCCCTGTCCAATCATACTCAGCATTCGCTACAATGGGAGGCCAAGCCCAGTCCATGAGACATTGCTCCAGAGATGATGGGGTCTCAAGGTGCGCACCTGCCGGATGTTATGAGAACTCCGAACTGGGCTGATCTTAAGCCCACTTTCATATCCATCAGTCTGCAGTCACCCCACGGCCCTTTCTCCACTGTCCTGGCTACCTCTCACACACATGCACGTCCTTTGCATTCTGGCCTGTAGCTACAACCCATAGTACATAAAGAACTGCACCAACCAGCAACAACAAGATGAGTGGAAAACTGTAATGTGAAAAAAAAACTTTTAATACGATGTACCTCACGACCAGTTTGACTGTTGACCCTCATCTGTTAATCCACAGTCGCTGCCGTCTCTCGCTGAAGTTTGACCACTGACTCACAAGCCAAAAGACGGTCTTATTGCTGAGGGAGAAATGCTGTGGGGTGAGCTGCCCACGGCCCTACTTGTTATTCCACAGGATGCGACAAGGGCTACTTCGAGCCATTGTTCTACATGACGCTGTAACCGCTGACACAGCAATCGTTGATCTTAGACTGTGAGGGCCTCTTTGCCCAGTTTTCAGACGTACTTATGGTGTGGCTTCTGAGAGCCCTAATACTCTATAGTTCATGGCCTTGCTGGAACCCATCATCATTCATACTGCAGGAACCCATTCACCTAAAACCTAATATGAACTATGGATACATAAATACTCGTACATACCTGATAACATATAAAATCACATGTAACAGACAAAATGCAATGCCTAGTCTCACAAACACTTCACTGTGGTTCAGCTAAGGGTTATCAACCACAAACAACCCAGAGTTCACAACCAAACAACAAATCATGAGTTCTCTTCCTGGGTTGTTCATGGTTAGCAACCCATAGTTAAACAATGCAGGGATCGAGCGTAATGACAACCCGTGATTTAACAACAACCCAGGATTCAGTGACAACTCTGGGTTGTCGTTACGTGCAAACCAGGCCTGTATGTTTGGTTTGCAAACAATGGTGTTACTTCAGCAATAGGAAGTGCTGCAAGAAAACCAGCTTTTACTTTGTGCATGGCTATCTCTCACACACATGCACGTCCTTTGCATTCTGGCCTGTAGCTACAACCCATAGTATATAAAGAACTGCACCAACCAGCAACAACAAGATGAGTGGAAAACTGTAATGCGAAAAAAAAGTTTTAATACGATGTAGACACTAGTTTGTCCTGATGAGTTTTGAAACCAGAATGCCCTTCTTCAAGGAGTATGCTAAAATGACAGTGTAAAAAGTGTCTATAACTAGTATCATTCCTTCTACTTCCAATGTTCGGGCTATGAGTGCCATTGCTTATGTAGCCAAAATGGCATCACCACTCACGCAGAAGGTATCAGCAGTCTTGGTGGAACCCTGAGGTTTGTAGGAGGACAACAAATCTTGAGGGGAAAAACCCTAACATGGTGGTGCAGGAATCTCCAAAAACAGCTCGGTGAGGACTGAGCAAGCTCAGTTGATGTGGAATGCTGGCTGATTGGGGAATAAAGGGGAAAATGGATGGGGAAGGGGGAATGGAATGGCGCGGCTGGAGACCTGAACAGGGAGATCGCCATGTTGCCACAGTTTGTTGCAGGTCCCACTTATGTAATAAGAAACACAATGATCATTTTTTAATTTCATCAATACATGCTGTACACACACACATGCATGCATGCGCATACACATACATACATGGATAAGGGATTCGTGTGGAATTCGTTTTAGTCCAAGCAGGGCATTGATTAACACTGGATAGGATCCAATGTTAGTCCTATGTAAAGGAGACCAATTGAAATGAATAGGGCTTAAGTTAGTTCATTTTAACAGGTCTACTCTACGTCGGAGTAATATTGGATACCATTGTTGATAGTAATGGTTGTTTCAGTCTTTCAGGTATTCAGGTAAATGGTCATATTTTCCGAGTTTGCTGTACAGCTAAGGGCGCAATCCTATGGCTGCTAGTCAGCGGCTAGACGGCCATACGATAGGTCAGTTCCTGGGAACCGACCTTGGAGCCCGCGCTTTGAGGTCAGTTCCTGGAGAACCAATCTTTGCCCCTCCCACACTGCCTCATGGGCAGTGCAGAATGCCCCCATACTCTGCGCTTGGAAGAGGAGCACGGAGCAGCGAAAACGGGGAACTTCTGGGGGCAGGTGGGGGCGGAAATGCTAGTACAACACATTCAATGTGTCATCTGGCCGCCACTTCCCCTGCTCTGACTTCCCGCTGCTAGACGGCTGAAATCAGCTGTCTAGCCGCAAATGCAAGGCGGCTGAAGTGCGGAGGGGACGATCCCCTCTGCGCTTCTCCTGCCCTGCATTGGACAGGCGGCCGCCTCCATGTTCAGAGGCGGCTGCCTATCCCAGTAGGATTGCGCCCTCCGAGGATTACGATGCAACTACGTATTACTCAATGAAACTGCCAGCAAAAAGAGCATCCCGGTGTTGAGCTCTTCCACTTTCCCCCCTCCATAACATTTAGTGTTACCTTCTCCTGCACCCCAAATGTTGATATTGTCATTGTATTTCCCTCTCCGTGTTATTGGCTGCTGCTGGGGAGAGGAGGTTGGGCAGGGAAACACACAATGTGATGTCAGAATACAAGATTAGTTGCCCTATGCGTTACAGAGGGCGGAAATTCGATGCGAGGATACTACTTTCAGCGGCAGCTCCGTGTTGTTCATAATATGTAGTTTTCCCCACTTCTAACAGAAATAAAGGCAAACCTCTAAACTGGAAATGTGGAGCGTTTCCACTTCTGCAGAAGATACCCATCTTCGGCAGAAAACTACGTACGCGTACATCTCAAGTTTCTGGATCATGTTATGAGGGTACGCCAGCCTTGTGTGTTTGGAACTGAAGATTTTTGTGTCTCCATGTTGCTGTTGCCATTTTGATGTTGGTCTGTGAGTGTGTGATGGGCTGGTTTTACATATGACCACATCCTTTGAATTCTAGCTCTCGAGGAAGTGGATCCACAAAAAGTGCTTGTCCTTGGAGGATTGGTGGATGAAAGCATCCAAAAGGCAAGTGTGTGTTGCACATATTGCAGTTATATTTTTACAGAAATCTCTGGATATTGTCAACCTTAACACTAGTCAAGCTGCAGTTTATACCAGTGCCCCAATACCATTTTCCTAGAGTGCCTTGTACTGGATGCTTCGGAAAGGTCAAGCATAGCTGGCTAAGGAATGCTGGGAGTTGTAGGACTTCCTTCTGTCTAAACGTGCATAGGATTGAGCCCTTAATAGTTGTGTAGGAGTGGAAGGTTCTGCAGATGTGGTTCATCTGGTCTTCACAGGACAACCTGCCTCTGCCAGAATTCCTTTTTCTACACAAGAGTTAAAATGGCCGTCACCAACCTGGGGCCATCCAGATGTGTTGGGAGTTGTAGTCCATAGTCCCCAGCCAGGGAGGAGGATGGCTGGGGATGCTGGGAATTGTAGTCCAACACATTTGGAAGGCGCCTGGTTGGGGTGGGGTGGGTGAAAGGTACAGGAGTCCTACTCCCCCCCCCCCACCACCACCATGTGTGGGTTCATCCTCTCAGCATGGACTAGCCATAATACTTTTTAAACATTTAATTACGGTCACAGACGAGCCACGAAGAGTACAAAATATGAATCAAGCTGACAAGTACAAGCATGCATAGAATAACAAGTTCAGATCAAAACTGGGTTCAGTGACTGTATCTATTAGTATCAGCTAATACGAAGACGAGTTGTAATAAGATTTAACCATCTGATTCCTAATAGTACATGCCCAGGCACAGAATTTTGCCACCTTAAAAGTAAGTTCCTTAGCAGAGTCTGAGAGAAGAAGAGCAGAGCACAACTTATCAGATCTGCCTGGGAATTTTGTTACAATCGGGGCAGTATAATGGGAGCGAATGTCCTTGTAATATAAACAGTATAGCCATAATAGTGAATTGGAACCTCCAGGTTTGGAGGCTCCGGGTACCATAGACTGTGTAGAAACGCAAGGAAGCAGACAAGCACATCCAGCTGGTCACTGCTGGAGATGGCATTCTGGACTAAATGAACCCTTGGTATGATCCAGAAAGGTGCTTCTTTTGTTTGGCCCTCCTTTGCCTCTGGTTGCTCTAGCGGTAGGTGAAATGATATACTTTTACATGAAGCACTTGCTCAGAGTCACTGTTCTGACCGCTGCAACGTCTGGCAAGAAACCAGAGGATCACCCAGGCAGTCAAATGGAGCGAGTGGGTGGCAGTGCTGGGAGAGAGCTGGAAGTAAGCTCTCTGTAGAATGACTGTACCAGCTATCGATTCTGATAGCTTTGGACTGTTCAGGGGCTCTGTCCTGGGCTCTTGTGACCATTTGTGTCTTTTTCTTTTCTGATCTATACGATTTGCACTTGTAGAGACTCACCTTTCAAAGAGCCCAGGAAAAACAGCTGCAGACAGCACGACTGCCCATCCAAGAGTACATGGTAAAGAATGTCAATGCAAAGAACTACCACTCGACGACATTAGCAATCAACCAAGGTGAGGCTCTTCTGCCACTTGGTGGATGCTCCTTGGAGTATGCCTTGTAGGCAATGTGCCCCCATCGGTTTTCCAGCGCAACCAGCAGCTGCTGCTTCACGTGGTGGGCTATCATGAAAAAGCATTGCAGGAGTGATATGCTGGGAGCTCTCCCCTGTTTGAGCCGCATCGCCATCATGAATTGGTCCAATCTAAATCCCAGCCGTGGTCTTCAAGGTTGCATAATGCAGAACTATCTTGTGTATAATGAGGGAGTTGGTGGATGGAGGAGCTAAAATGAAGTAGACTTTCCCATTGTGTTAGTGGAGCAGAAGCAAGTTGTCTGACACGGCCCGTCATCTTGGCCCATTCTCCACAGTGCTGTGTGCACCCGTCGCAAACAAGGGGCATAATTCAGCCAAAGTTTAGCAGGTTCAGGTCCCATTGTCATTTCTAGGACCACATTAAGTACGTACCTAACACTGCTGTTGAAATGAATGGGTCTTAAAGATGTTTAAATTTGTCTGGATCTTGCCCAAGCTTTCCCCCGCAGCAAGGTCAATACCACTTGCGAATGTTTCAGATTAAGCTGCTGTGACGATTTTGCACAGCTGGTTTGTGCACATCTATGTTTTGGATTTGGAGCACTGTGTGAGAGGGCAAGAACATCACATTTCTGCCTCTGATATGTTCGTGGGAATGTGGCTCCTCTTAAAGTCTTCATATAACATGCAGTTCAATAGATCTGTGACCCCTGTGGTGGAGCTGTCCTGTGAGACTTGTGAAATAGGCCAAGGTCATTAATCCATGGAACTCTTTGTCTTGAGATTGTAGGGAAGCTTAGGGCAGCCTCCCTCAACCTAGTGCCCTCCCAGATGTTTTGGACGACAACTCCCAGTATGCATGTCTATTGCCCATGCCGGCAGGGGCTGATGGGAGTTGAAGTCCAGAACATCTGGAGGACACCAGGCCAGGGAAGGCTGGCCTGGAATATAAAAGGGTTCTTGAAAGGATTTGTCCATTTCATGGCACATTAGCTAGAAATAACAGATCTTGGCGAACTCTCCTTTAATAGTCTAAATCTCTGCTAGAAACTTGGATGGATTCTGTACATGCCACAGTTGTATCTCATCCTTCTTCCAAGTTCCAGTAATCTCTGTAATAATCAAATATCGTTCTCTTAGTGTTTGATGCCTTATCAACATTCTATGAAACCAAGAGCTGGGAAGAAGCCCTTAAAGCTGCAGTTTCTCCGGGAAAAGGATATGTCCTTCGAGAGACAACACTGTGACAAAAGGAACCTGCATGCAAGTGTGGAAAAAGGTGGTAGCGGGTGGGGTGGAGCGTTAATGACTGTCTTCAATAACCTATAACTACTGAACTGATCTCCACTTCTGTCTGTCATACCTTCTTGGAAAAGACTGGGACCAATCAACTGCTTGTTCTTGGTGGATCTGTGTTAGGAGAGAGGGTTAAAATATTATTTGACTTCTTTCATATGAACTAAAAAGCTGCCAAGGGCAAGATCTTCCTTTCTCTGTGTAACAGAACATTTGTTCTGAGATTTATTTTTTTTAGCTGAGAGGCATCTAATACTTTTATTTAATAAACCAGTGTCCCATCACAGGCTAATGGATGGGTTGGCCTCGGGCTCTGGAGCTGACTAGACGGCCTTCCAACTTTGTGATTGTGACCATATTGTGAGTGAGGTTATTGCTTACTGTGGTGTGATTATGTTTTGTTGTAAGTTACAAAGCCACTCATTAACAACAGCAGGTGGTCTTTGTGCTTGATGGGACAGAGCAGGCTGTGCAGTAAAACACAACTTAACGAAAGAGTCTTGCATTAAGATATGTATTTGTTTTATTTATTATTGCTACATTTTTAAAAATTTATTATCACTACATTTAGCTCCTGCCTTTTTTCTTCTTTCATGGAGCCCAAGGCAGCTTACATGGTCCTCCTCCTCCTCTCCATTTTATCCGTACACCAACCCTGTAAGGTAGGTTAGACTAAAAGTCAGTGACTGGCCCAAAGTCAACCAGTGGCTCTCTGATGTGTTCAAATGAGATGTCAGCCTTCTCTCAAATTGCATCTTTAAAGATGCATGCAACCCCCGTTCCAACTTGCAGGTAACCCCACAATCCAGTTTAAAAGACACATTCTTATATATCCTATGTTGTATCATAGTTGGTGTAAAGTGGCACAACAGCAAGCAACAAGGAGGCTCTGGATCCACCCTTAAGGTCAAATGTACAAGAAAGATAGAAAGACTAACAACAGGGTATTACAAATATGTATTTTAAGCTAAACATTTCCGCTTCTGCCCTCATCAGCAGCTGTGCTGTTAAAGTGTTTAACAGTGCAGCTACTGATGAGGGTGGAAGCCGAAACATTTAGCTTAAAATATGTTTTTTAATGCTCTGTTAGTCTTTCTATCGTGTGTGTGTGTGTGTGTGTGTACAATACACACACAACACACACATAAATATCAACACACACACCAATAGTGAACTTCTTCTAGCTATTGGGGCACAGGTATGGAGATAGCTAACTTGAGCACACTCCGGGAGAGAGTGGAGAACAGGAAGGCCTGGCGTGCTACAGTCCATGGGGTCACGAAGAGTCGGACACGACTGAACGACTGAACAACATGGAGATAGCTGGACCCAAAAGAGCTCAGTGAGGATGTATGTTCAGGATGATGTTCAGTGGGTACAGAATGTTGACTGACTGAGTGGGGGAAAACGGAGGTGGGAGGAGGGAGTTAAGTGCCCTGGAAGACAGCATGGCTGGCATCCGGACCAGGAATATTCTGCACTGCAACTTTTTGTCGCAGATCCCATGTATATATACTAACAGTCAGAAAGAGACCACAGGGACCAGCAAAGAAGGCAGTTACTGCAAGCAAGTTCCTGCATTGGAGGCAGATCCGTGAGGCACCTCTGGAAGAGAGACATCTTGAATATCTGCAGCAAAATAGCTGGAGATAGGAAGGAGCTGCGCCTTTCTCAGAGCCCTCCCTTTCAAAGAAGAGAGATGGGCCACACAGGTGTGTGCCGTTCCTGACCTTGCCAGACAGCAGCAGCAGAGTCTCCTCCTCCTCCCTTCTGGAAACGTAACCCCTGGAGTGCAGGAGGCGCTATGCCTGCGGCCACGCTGCTGCCACCACCGGTGCAGGAGGGAGGAACATTGTTGGGCTGGACAGGGACGCAAGCATTGGGAAACGTTCCACTCCCTGAGCAGATGGGGCAGCGATCCGGGGCCCACCCAGGGCAGTTACGGCAAGGCTGGCCTGGACACGGCTGCAGCATTATAGGCAAAGGAAGCCCCAGGCTGCTGCCGGGGCTGCCGTCTCCCGGCTCAGCTAGGGGTTGCCGGCTGCAGAGGGTGCGGGGAAAGACACTTGGGGCAAAGGCATGCTTGTGTGACTGGAAGGAAGAGCGAACGCATGTGTGTGTGTGAGGGCCAACTCACACAGAGTCTAGGAGCGTTACCTCACCCTTTGACTAGGCAAAGTGGAGCAGCACCCCACCTCCGATGGCGAGTTACGGAGCAGTCCAGTTTCGGTTATTTGGTGTATTATCCTGCCATTTGAATTTTATTTCTTGGGCATCAAAATGTCCTGGACCATCTCTGTGTAGGTTGTGGGAGTGAGATCCACAGCCCATACAGCCCTTGCTGTGAGTTGGGGCCTACACCCAGCGCACACTTACCTGGGTGCTGAAAACCATAAGACACCCACAAACCCATGCCGCAGAGTTAGTGCATGCATGCTTGAATGCTAGAGCAGCCCTTGTTATGCATGCAGCAGCCATATAGCAGAGAAACTATGTAATTGTGTCATCTGTAGGAGGAGCCTTGGGTGGGGGGAGAAGTGAACCCAAATACCTCCTATCTAGGAGACAAGCCATATGCATGCGCAACCTGTGAGGAAGGGGTCAGTTTCAAATGCAACATCAGCAAAACAATTCAGCAAGGACGTCCTGCACATTTATCTATCGGAAAAGCTTCAGGGATGGATCCACTTCTTAGGTACCAGATGGTTCCTACAAGAGAGTGCCAACATATGTGCTGAGCCTGTGGGAAAACATTTCGTCAGATAGTCTTTCTTAGCACATGAGAGCATCCATACAGGAGAGAAACCAGACGTGTGGTTTCGGCATGTGGGAAAAGCTTGAATGCTCTGTCAGCCCTTGTGACATGCAAGAGGAATCCACTCAGGTGAGAGATTGCATAAATGTGTAGGTTGTGGGAAAGCCCTCAGTTAAATATTGGCGTGTACAGTCCAAAAGAGAACTCACAGAGGAAACCATACCTATATGTAACCTGTGGGGAAATGTTTCAGTTGCAAATTGCACTTTAGTGTACAGTGGAGGACCCCTATAAGCAAGAAATCTTGTGAATGCTCGGATTGTGAGAAACGGTTCATCCAGAGCCACATCACGCTTTTACACACAAGGCATCCGATACGTGGGAAGCCACATATATGCACAAACCGGCGAGCCATCTTCATTTGAAAAGCACACCTTCTTATGCATCAAAGAATTAACCCAGGAGAGAAACCACATGACTGCTCCAATGTGGGGAAATAGGCAGTTGTGTGACACAGTGCATGAGACTATGAGAGAAAGCGTACAGGGAAAATCATGTGTGGATGTTCTAGGCGGAGAGGTCTGCTCCAACATCAGTCGTTTCTGTATATTTAAAAAATGCATACAAAATATTTAGGCTGAGAAGTGTGAGATAGAAAAGTATGCCGTACAAGAGTCACAATGCACATTGTAGGGTGAAGATGAGCTGACCCAGTCTATATAGCAAGGATGGGGAACGTGTGGTGCTCCAGATGATGTTGGATTGCAACTCTCAGCATCCCTCACATCTGGAGGGCCACATGTTTTCCATCCCTGCTGAATAGCAGCCTGCAAAGGCTTTCCAACAGACAAGCAACAAAGACTCTCCAGAAAAACCACTAAGGCTGCAATCCTATACATACCTGGAAGTAAACCCCATTGAACAGAATAGATCTTCTTTGTGAGTAGACATGCGTAGAATTGCACTGACAAAGGCTTTAGTTTGGATTAATTATAGAATCATAGAACAGTAGGGTTGGAAGGGGCCTACAAGGCCATCGAGTCCAACCCCCTGCTCAGTGCAGGAGTCCAAGTCAGAGCATCCCTGACAGATGGCTGTCCAGCCTCGTCTTGAACGCCTCCAGTGTGGGAGAGCTCACCACCTCCCTAGGTAAGTGGTTCCACTGCTGTATTGCTCTAACAGTCTGGAAGTTTTTCCAGACATTCAGCCGGAATCTGGCTTCCTGTAACTTGAGCCCATTATTCCATGTCCTGCAGTCTGGGATGATCGAGAAGAGATCCTGGCCTTCCTCTCTGTGACAACCTTTCAAGTACTTCAAGAGTGCTCTCATATCTCCCCTCAGTCTTCTCAAGGCTAAACATGCCCAGTTCTTTCAGTCTCTCTTCATAGGGCTTGGTTTCCAGTCCCGTGATCATCTTTGTTGTCCTCCTCTGAACCCTCTCCAGTCTGTCTGCATCCTTCTTAAAGTGTGGTGCCATAATAACTGGATGAAAAAAATCTTGTGATGAACAAAGGGATTCCTTGGAAGCAGAATACCAGAGTGGGTAACATTTATAATGGGCCAGTGTGTAATCCTAACTGTTTTTAAGTTATTAAATCTGGTTTGCATTCTGCAACCATGGGTACATTCTTGCTTGCCACTGCCAACCTCCTCCTCCAATCCAAGGCTGGTTCAGGAGTGTGAAGGAGAATTCTTGCACCCCTGCATTCCATCGTACGCGTGGCTTGGCTTGTTCTGTGCCAGGGGGCTGGCTGCTGACCAGAAGTAGGTTTTGTGCTGCACATGTCGCACATTAGACAAAAAAACAACAACAGCATTCTAACCATTTTGGTAATCAAAACCCTTCGACTACAGACTGTGAAGGAAATGGACTTAATTTTTAAAGCTTGGTCAACCAGCTTCTCAAAGATCTGTATCTGAGGCCTAGAATTTAATCTGGGAACATGCCTGTTTGCATACATGTACGCAGGTGTACAGACGCTTTGTTCTGAGAGTCAGCATTTTTAAGAAATGGTGAAACTGAAGTTTTTCTGCAGCCAAATATGTTGATGGATGTCTTAGCCGCATCATGAACTAGGTAGACAGAATCTTGCATTGTTATTTTTTTAAAAGGCGTTCTCCCTTTTTAATAGGATGTAGATTGATTTTCTTAAAATAAATACAATTTTACTGTTTTATTACAGTAATTCTGCATCTGAGGTTCATGCTCACACCCTGCCTACGTGGCTAAATGTACTATGAAGAGTTTAGACTCTCTAAAATTTGGATTTTAATGCAAGTTTCAGCAGAGGTATAGGTTGCAATCCTATACACATTTTCCAGGGAGTAATCCCCACTGAACACAATGTGGCTTACTTTTGAGTAGACGTGTAGGATTGCACCACTAGTTACACTGTGTTGTGTGGCAGCTGTTTAACAGTTACATATGTTTTTTGGGGGGGTCCCTGTACCCCCACTTTTGACCCCAATCCATCATACATGGAGAAATTTCAGCTATCTGTTGCCAAAGTATCCTACAACTTTGACACCATGCATTTGGGTTTTTTGGCAGGTGGGAGGATCCCCTCAAAATAAACTTCCTGGTGAGGGCTTACATATTAGAACTAAGACAAACAACGTTGTATGGCAAAACTAACTGATTTATTGCGGCACAAACTTTGATAGACAACAGCTTAATCCATATGAGATGCATGAAGTGGACAGAGAAAGTGCTAGAAATACATTCACATGAGGTACACCATTTAGTAAGCCAACAGGGTACATTGGGGCTGGGCCTTTAAATGCTATTAACAGCTTGTGGAAAGGTAACGGTAGAGGTCGTGGGCCATTGTGCACACACTGCATTTCTGTAGCTTTGAGAACACATGTTGCTCCTGGAATCAATGTTCAAAGGCAGTGCGTCGTAAGTCCAATGGGAAGGCTTGTTCAGAATGAAGGTTCCTGAGCTCCTCATTGTGGCACTGAAGCATGTGATCATGAGTGTGGGAAAACGTCCCACCATCCGCCACACTTTCTGTGAGTCATCATGAGTTCTGCACAACCAACACTTGAGACTAACACAGGCAGCAGACAGCTTTAGGAGCCATGAGATGAAATGACACACCCAGGCTCCTACATTAGAGCCACCTCGATTAGAGCATGATCAGCCACGTCTGCTTTTGGAAATCCACCCCAGTTGGCATTGCTTAAGCATCAAAAGCCAGATTCCTATGCAGAACACACAGATGCCTGTGGTATACTTTCTTTGACCTTGGTCAATATTTCCACAGGCTGCCCGCACATGCCAAAGCTGTAACATGAAAACATTTTCAATATACGGGTCCATGTGACATGCAGCATTCTATCTCAGCCAGCCTTAAAAAACAGTGTATGGTTAGTGACAACTTGACACTTGATGCTGCATGAACGCACACAATGGCCGCTGTTAACACCAGGAAAGGACCCTGAGTCACTGAAAAGAGATTAATCTCTTGTGCTCTTTACCGTATGGCACAGGAAAAAAGCAAGTTGGACATGCACCCAGATATGGTTCGATATGAGGAATGACTTATCCTGCTGACTTCAACTTATTTAAGTCTTGAGCATTAATATCCATTCAAGCAGGGGTGGCTGACTGTTACTCTGTTGGGGGCTACATTCCCTCATGGCTAATCTGTTGGCGGTGGGCAGGGCCAGTACCAAAAGTGTCACACCTTCCCTTGTTCCGCCTCCTCCTTTTCCCTTTCCCTGTTCCTTCCCACCCAGCAGACTGCCAGAGAAGTGACAGATCACTCTTGCCAGAGGTCTGAACTGATCGCATGAAAAGGACTTCTGAAATTAGTCTGAGGGCTGCATGAAATTAGGCCAAAGCCCACAGGTTGCCCACCCCTGCATTAAGGAATGAGACCAAACTATAGAATCACTTACTTCATTCTAGCTGTTATACATACATTATTTTTATTGGGAGAATGGTTGGCTAGGTACTTCCCCACCAGAGGAGGAGGAGGAGGATGGGGTGACATCTGGAGAAGATCTCATACACCAGACGATCCCCTGAATTGTTGCACAAGGCAGAAGAGGGCTGCAGTGAGGGCAGTATACTGGCACACAAGCAGTTTTATGCTCAAACTGGGATAGCCCCTCTCCCAGGCTTGCTTAGCTGCCTGTACAAATTGCCGATAGCTGCATACAACATCCCTCAGATTGATTGTGAGGTCTTTGTGCCTCCTACTGCAAAGGCCACAGTTTGTGAAATGAAAGCACACTTCTGTCAGTTGGAGAAGGTTCTGGAAGGTCTCCTGAATAGCGTTTTGTGTCTCTGAGGAAGGCCCGTGTGTTTTGATAACTTTCTGGCAACTGGACATCAGCCTTTGTGATTCCATGTACAAGGTGTTCTTATTTTCTGAAAAATGGGCTGAACATTTATCCCGAGGATGTTTTATTCTGTTTCCCCAAAACTGACTTAACATTTCCTGTAGCTCTTCCACATTATCTAACAAATGGTGGAAGTCAAATTGTGAGGCACACATTCTATCCTTTATATAGTTCAGTGCTTTGATATGAGATTCTGGAAGCCACACGTGATTTTTACAGTCTTTGGGGTTACCATTAACATAGTTATGTTCTTTAATGAGTCTTCTGGGATACAAATCTAGAGACAGTGGGCTTCTTGTTGATGGTGGGGTTGTTAACGGCCCCTCAGAAGTACCACAGGCGACTGGACTGGTGAATTCTAATTCTGCCTCATTGTCTAGCCCACGGAAACAACTTGCATAGGTCAAGTGGCAACTGCATCTGTCTGTTTTATGTTTCACTGCGAATGTCTCCGTAGCATCTTCTGTTGAGTTAGAAGAACACAGAAATGATTGCTTTGAAATATCGCTGTCCTCACTGGGCCCTGCAGACTTACGCAACTTGTCAAGCGAAAAGCAGTCCAGTCCGTCTGAATTGTCAGCTTTTCTCTGCTTCATATTCTCCTCTGTGGGAACAGTTAATGGACTGGGCAGTTTATATTTATAATCCACATGCAGGGCATCTCCTGCGAGGTCTTTCTCCTCTGGCTTCTGGTCATCAGCATGTTCTGTAGATAGACACCAATTCTGAGAAGGAGGCACAGCTGATAGTGGCACTTGGCCTACGACATCATCTTTGAAAGAGGCCTGATTAACCACAGGGATGCTCTGGCCAATCATTCCCTGGTGTTTATCATCTGTCTTCTGGCCTGTGTCTGCATGACTGACCATCGAACTAAAAGCAAGCCAGGACAGGCGCGTCACTATCCCCGAAGCACCATCACAGTGGGAAAGCAGCTCGGTTGTGTCTGAAAAACCCAGCAGTTTATCACCTTCTGTTTTTTGTGAGGAGCCTTCACTCGGCACCTCGCTGGCATTTTCTGGGAGTGGCACACCTCCAAGTGCCTGGCTTGATTCACGCAAGGTGGGGCCACCTTGGACACTTTTGCAAGGGCCTAGCGCAAGCTGCTCCTGTTGCTCCACCTCCTCAGCAGGCAGAAGATCCTGGTCCAAGGTTGGCACGTAAGATGATTGTTTGCCTTGGTGGTTATTCAGAGACCGGGAGGGTTTGGTAGTTGTGTGGATTATTTCCTCAATCAATACGTAACTGACCCCTGCTTCCGGCAGGGCTTTTGCTGTCCCCACTGTATTCCCTAATGCTTCCTTGACATGATGCCCCGTGTTTGCTACACAGTGTTTCTGAACCCTGCTAGGCGTTTCTGCAACGTCTTCTGTTTTTTCTTTGCAAGTGGTGTTAAGCTCTTCCAGCTGAAAGGGGACTACCGACATACTTAAAGAACTTCTCTGGTGGACAGGCATGTAGGACGAGATCAAAGAACTATCATGCTTCTCTGTGGAGAAGGAACTAGGGGTGAAGTCTGATCTTCTTCTACCTTCCTGGGAATCCTGGAGATGAGCGGCAGAGACAGGACATACGAGTGAACCAGTGACCGACTTTGTTTCTGATGAATCTGGCACCATCTCCATTAAGTCGGATGAAGGGGTTGTATTTTTGGCCAATTGGACTTGCCGTTTGACTTCAAGGACATTAGACTCACTCTTAGGGTCTCTCAAGGAGACCACAGCTGGTGAGCAGGAAGGACTTGAAAGGACAGGTTCTCCATCAGAGCACATATAATCAATGTTCTCCAGGGAGTGAGGAGTGAATGGAAAAGTAACATGTGAGGTATAATTAGTCTGTAGGAAAGACCTCCTTTTCCTCAGGCCGTTGTCACACCGTGGCTCCTTTCCTAGCCTGTGCTTGGGTGTCCTTCTGCTTTGTCTTGACAGGACGTTTTCACCCAAGCTGCAACAAGGTGGCTCCTTTGGTGAGCTCAAGTCTTCCATACTGTGTAGGGACAGGTCTCCAGAACCTATAAATAAAGAGGAGGCAATCAATGTGGAGAAACAGTTTTCATGTGCTGTGGATAAATGATCTGTTCCTTCAATCAGTGATCCAAAAACAAACATCACTGTTAACTGCGAGAAGTTTTTTGAGCCCCTGCAAGTGAGACAGGAGGCTTTCCTGTCTCCTGTCCACTACAAGCATGAGATCTTGGGAGGAGAGAGCAAAGGGTTGGAAGACATGAATATGCTGCTGGAATGGTGTCTCCTGCTCCCTTCTCCAGTTCTCTGCCTAGCTGCAGATAGGGGGAGAAAACAGAATATAGCAGCATCCTCATCCCCACACACACATTGCGAGCAGGTTGGGCTCCTTTATGGCTGGAGCAGAGGTAATTTTTTAAAGCCTCCTCCCACTTAAAAACCAAGATATGAGTCCTTCATGTTTCAATAGTAGCTTGTGAAGTTCTTTATACAGTGCTGATATCTTGGGATTACCTAAGGCTGCACCCTAACCCTCACCCCTGACACTTCTACAAGCTAATTTACACAACCAGCAGATGTGCACAGAGCTGTCCTCGTCATGTGAGAACAATACTGAGAGAGTAAACTTATTACTCGATAAGTACCACCTCAGGTGATCTCTGCCAGTTAGTCCTCCATTCATCCAAAGAAGCTGTGAACAGAAAGCTGGATGCCAGAGGAGATACTTGGGGCCCATAGTCAAGAGCAAGGCCAGTGAGCTGGAAGCTGCCGGTTGGAATCTCGGCTCTCGCTGGGTACAATCCATTCACTCTCAGCCTTAGACACTCCGAAGGAGATCATCATTTTGACCTAGACTTAGAGTGGCCGTGCGGTCTGCTTTACAGGGGACACTTTATCTGACGGGCTGTCAGAGGACAGTCCTCTATTTGAAGGCACACTCTATTTGAAGGACTGTCCAGTCCAAGTCCAGTTTAAAGGTGAAAAAAACAAGGGAGAGCCACCCTATAAACCTGAATTTGGCCATCAACAGTTAACACCTGTACAACAGCCTGAGCAGACATATGGGTCACCTGGACACAGTCTTCCCCTGTATGGTAAGATGTCGCATTTTTCTATTTAAATTATCGCTAAATATTTATAGCTAAATAAAACATTAGCATATGTAAATGTTACGCAAATCTCCGTCCTCTTTTTAGGTGACGTGTAAGTGGCTACCCTCCCTAGACTTAAGAGGGCAGTTATAAGGAATAACAAAATAACGCTTGCTTTGCATTATACCATGCTGCCCACACAGTCAAAATGGCACATCAGGCACACATCCCTTCTGGCTCACCCGCTCGCATCTCTGTAGGCGCCACCCTTTCTGCTGTGTCATAGAATTCGTCGTCTGAACTGGTATCGTCAAAGCCAGGGGGAGGAGCCAAAACGAAGCCCCGCGCTTCACCTTCCCCAACACAGATTCCCTCGTCTCTGTCCAGCCCGTTCCAAGAGCCACACTCGGGGCTGTTGCTCTGGGTGTTCCTCTCTCCGCTACTGGCTGGGGAGATGTTGGCACAGAGGCTGTAGTACTCCATGACGTTGTTCTCCGCCAGGCTGGACACCAGAGCAGAAGCACTCGTTTCGCTGTCTCTTCTGAACGGTGCCTCAGACTGCACAAGCGCCGGATAAGGGAGGGAGGGTGGCAGGAGGAAAGAAAAGAAACACTCCTGTGCTGCGCAACTTCCCTCTTCTTGGTCTGTACCCGAGAAGGCCTTGGCATGGCCTGTCAGCTCCTGAAGGGTGGGGGCGTGAAAATCGAAAAGCTCGGGCCGGCTTGAGGAGCATGCTTCTAAATCGTCCTCCTCTAGGGCATCCATAGAGTCGCTAGAACCACTGGTCTTAAGTTCCCGGCTCTCCATGTTGGCCGAGTCAGAGGCTTCCGACAAGCTATCGTTTGTGTTGTTGTACCCATTGCAAAAGCTCTTCCCTTTGTCCTCTAGATGCTTCCTTTCTTGCTCCTGCTCCCCTTCCCCCTCAAGTGGGGGGTAAATGCTGCTGCACTTGGGCGAGTGGGCTTCTGAAAACCGGTCCAAGGAAGAGTCCAGCTCAGAAGATTCTTCAGAGTCGCTGCCAGTTCGAGACTCATATCCTACAAGTCAAAACACACACAAAGATGGCTTGTTGGGAGTGGCTCCTGCTTGCAACCTGCCCCAGAACTCAACTGGCACACAGGCTCCCCGGAAGTGTATTCTAGAACCTGTTTTCAATATGAGGATTCAGCCCTGCTATGTGTGACAAAGAGTGCCTCTGAGCACATGCAGAATGCTGCTGTCTTACTACTGGATAGCCACAACTGCCACATGGGCTTCTCAGATCACAGGGACTGGTGTTCAACAAGCTCTCCACTACTCACACACACACACATGGGCAAATATTAACTGGCTTCTATTTCTATCACTTTCTAGCCTGATCAAGACATAGAATACATGAAGCTAGGGAGACTGGAGTAGTCGGTTCTCAGGTCCCATTGAGTTCTAGAGATAAAGTGAATAGGCCGCTATTGGATGCAGATCTCCCCTCAAACTGGAGGTCATCCGAGGTGTGAGTGAGAGAGAGACCACCCCAAAAGGTATCCCTGAGTATCCCTTTTAATTCCTCCCATCCAAATGAATGGCTAGAAATTGCATTCAGCAAGGTTTATATATTCATATGTGGTGGGTCATGTCCTGGTGGTGTTAATCGTTTTGGAACATGGCATTTTCAGAAATGGCAAACATTGCACACCAAACTATCTGTGTCATATCAGCGTTGGCTCTGTTAACAATATGGGAAGAGCAAAATGCAAAAGCAACTTCTAAGCATTTCATTGTGTTCATGCTGATGGCAGCTCACAGGGTAACCTATGAGTTGGAGAACTGCAAAATGTTTAACACTGAAGCCCTGGCACATGAAGCCCTGGCAAATAGCCCTGGCAGAAAAACTGACTTATCAAATTAGCCAGAGGTGAAGTTAAAATTATTATTATTACTACTTCTTCTACAACGACAACATTTATATCCGGCCTTTTTTCCTCTTGCAAGGAACCCAACAGTGGTTTACATGATCCTCCTCCTCTCCATTTTAAACTCACAACAACCCTGTGAGGTAGGTTAGGCTGAGAGTTGGCAACTGGCCCAAAATCACCCAGGGAGCTTCATGGTCAAGTGAAGACTCTAACTACTACACCCCACTGGCTCTGATTTTTATACACTCTGACTTTTCGACAATATGGCATGATTTGATTACATACACATTTCAAGGACATATGCAGCACCATCCATCGAAGCCTTTCCTCAGATTATGGAAAAGGGGCTAAATATAATTTGCTATTACGAAGAACCACAAAGACGATCTCCCAATGCAGCCAATGGATCCTACCCATATTTTGGCATGTAAAGTAGTAGAAGAAAAAAAGACCATGTTAAACGTACTACCTTCCGTCGATAATTAGACTTGCACCCGATGGGGCTGGATTCAGATTTAAGCTGGATCAATGGCACTGGTGGAAGTGGACTTCCCCGGCCCCTCCTTCCCAGGGCAGCCCCTCCAGTCCCCTGAAAGTGCTGCACAGAGAGTCAGGAGACCCTGCTGAATGGGGTGAGCAGTGGTGTGTGTGGGAGGGGAGCCCTCCCTCTCCCAGAAGGTCCCTCCCTCTTGCAGAAGGCAGATCGTGGATCCAACCCAATGGTGTGCTTTCCCCATGTTTGTATGTTTGCCTGTCTCTGTATTTAGAAAATTAATTGTTAAAAGTACGAATAGCTGCCACTCGCTTCTATGGGGAGAAAAGCAAGCACTGTATGTCGGGTTTCCAGGCCCTCCTCCCGAGCAGTAAAAGGAGTCAGAGACTGGACTTACAACCCACACTCTCTGAGCTAACAGCCGCTCTTCAAAACCATCAGAGTCAGTAAAAGCTAGAGGCTGCCCTCAGGGTCTAAATGGCTAAGATGAGTCCTCTGATAGGGAAACTTCAGTGGGGAAGAAAGTTGCCGCTCAGCTAACAGTAGGCTACTGCACAGTACTCGAATGGCTTTCTGAGCCCCTCCCTCGGATGGGTCCTCCCTCCCTTGCCTCTGGTTGGTGGCCAGCTTGGCAGAGCACCTCCTTCCCTTCATAAAGGTCTGCCCTCTTGGCTCAATGGCGGACTCTTGTGCCTGCCAATTCGTGCCCTTCCTCCCCCTCTGAAAGAAGCTGATTTCCCACCACAGTGGGAGGGGAAGGCGGTACCTGTACCTGACCCACCTGACTGATATGCCCTTGGGAAGGTTCCTTGCTGGCTCCTGGGGAGTCTTGGGGAATTTCCTCCCCCGCCCCCTGACCCAGCTGTTCTTCTAGCCCCACCTCTGGATCGGAATTGGACTCTTCAGACTCCACAGGGAGCCTGGGCCCAATCCTGACACTGTACTTGGGGACATCACTGTGGCAAAGACTGCTCTGCTTTGCACATCTTTGCAGCGACAGACGCTGCTGCAACTTTTCCCTTAGCTGGTCAGATTCCTCCCAGCCCTTTGGTTGTCTAAGGCAGCTTGGTCTGTACCTTCCTCAGCCGAGAAGCGGTGTGTTTGGGGCTTTCTCTCCCCCCAAACAAATATGGAACTGCCCGAATCTACAAATATCCTGTAGTAGCCACTGATGAGACAAACCATATCTTTGGCACTGTTGGATTCCAGCAGCAGAGTCAGCACCTTTGAAGGAGGGGACAGAAAACAAAAACAGGCTGAAAAGATTCTGAGACCTACAGTAGCCTTCTCTAACCTGGGGCCCTCCAGATGTGATGGACTACAATTTCCAGCATGGTTGGCTGGGGGATGCTTGGAATGGTAGTCCAAGTCCAACACATCTGGAGGGCACCAGACTGGGGAAGGCAGATCTACATAAATATGTATCTACCCTAACTCACAGATTCTTTGGGTTAGATCCAGAAACAGGACTGCAGAAAGGGAGAAAAGGGGTCAATCCCCCCTCCCCATCTTCCACAGTTCTGATAATTATCAGCCCCCTCACAGCTGACGCTATCTTCATTTTTTAAAATCTGTATATTAAACGCAATGATGTATTTAATGTCAGGTCTAGTTTGGCCCTGGATCACAGCCTGAAATGGGCTGAAAGAGGAGTCATAAACGGCTGCTAAGATCAGTGGCTTTTGGCTCACTTTTTTTTCATCCCACGCATGGATGGGGGGAAAGATAAACTTTACTTCAGCTCTGGCTTGGGCTAAAGGCCCAGTAGCATGAGGGAAAAAAATGCTAAATTGTAGATCATGCCTGAGGATGTTTATGCAATTTTATTTCTCTAGGTTATGCGGAGTGTCTAGGTCTTGTAAGATCTTACGAGATTTTGCTGGAACCAATCAGAAGTTGAACAAGCAACAATCTTGAGCAGAGAGCTGCTGATCCTGGCACAGAGTCCTTATAGGACAAACTTCTCCAACATGGTGCCCTCCAGATGTGTTGGACTACAATTCCCAGCAGCCTCCACCAACATGGCCAATGTATAATTAAGGTATATACATTCTATACTGTCAAGTCTGGCAATAAATCCAAATCAGGCTGCCAGAAATGTAAGGAGCTTAAAACAAAAAGACCAAAAGAAACTAAAGGGCAGCAACTAATCCTCCAATTGTTCAAAACAGACATGCCCTTTTGTGGAGAGGTGAAGTGGCCCCATGTTACGAGTATGTACTGGGCCCAGAGAAATGATGCTTGAGCCCTGAGGGCTGATAAGACTGGGTGACATGGACCACTGATCCCACCTGGTATAAGGTGTTTCCCATCTCCTCTTTACTATTAAAGCATACAACTGCACATTTTGGAAAATAACACAAAATGGATCTCCCATCCATCCATACATACTTCAAAGAATTGTTAAGGTCATGCTTACCTTTATATCTTGCAGGTAGATTTTTACCATGTTCACTCTGTCCGATTCTTCCATAAGTTCCAGTTTGCTGATGTTAGCAAATTCTGCCAGCATGGTTACAATGTTGAGTTTGTAATTAACGACTTGACTGATTCCATATTTGGCTCCCACCAAGAGGGCAACACACGATTCTCTATCCTGTAGCTACATGGGGGGGGGGGAGCAGCTTAAACTCCAACTTAGAATGCTTTGCCAGTGGTGAGTTTGTGCATGCATGTTCATCACTCAGTGGCCAAAACACCACATTGATGACTTGCACATGCAAGTCAGCCTTTATGCAACAGATGCTACAAACAGAAGTTTCATATCGCCACACTCAGTATTTTTCCATTAACACTTCCAGCCGTGAGTCATGGGATGAAAATGTGTGAACTGGTCCCTACTCTGTTGAGAAAGAGAGCATTTCTGAAAAGTTCAGAAACTCTTTTAACCATCGCTCTCCAGCTAACATCTAAACTAATATATAGAGAATACCATACTGTATATTGTATACATAAAGGATATTGTTCTGGAGCCAGTATCCATCCTAGCAGGAGCATTTTCCTCATACTTCAGCCTCTACTAGTCTTTGTGAACCGCCCACAGAGCTCCGGCTATTGGGCAGTATAGAAATGAAATGGAATAAATAAATAAAAAAAAATAAAATAAAGACTGAAGAGGAAGCAGGAAAGCCTCACAATACACAAATGGCCAAGCGACCTAGACCAAGGGTGATGATCCTGCTCCTACCCTGTGCAGAAAACAGTATGCAGAGGGACTTCACTGGACCCCAGCAAAGGGTTCTGTGGGAGAGGGACTTAAAGAGAGAGCGATGGGTGTCAGGACTTAAGCCCACTCACAGGCTATTTTAGACTGAGGGATATCAGGAGGCTACCCTTTGTCACTTTTGGCAAAAGAAGGGAACTGCAGGGAGACTAGCCACCCTCACCAAGGTAGCCTCCTTACACCAATAGGCCAGACAAGGTCAGGTGGTGCTCTCTGATCCCTATAAGCACTTCTAGGTCAGTCTTGTTCTCTGGTTTGCACAGCTAGAAGACTATGCTCTGACTATTCCTTACTGGCTATAAACCAAGATATGAACAAGGCTTGTGTACTTGCATGCAACCACTTTGCTTCTCCCTTTACACTAGTCAGCAAACAAGCCAGGAAGTCTTCACTTAACTATAGTCTCCTGTTATGTCCAAACCAGGAAACCATGGTTAATGGCTTTGGAACAAGCCAGGATATTAAGCCAACTTTAAACCACGACTTCATATCCTGGCTTATTCCAAATCTGTTAAACACAGTTTCTAGGTCTGGCTGAAACGGGAAAATATAGATGTGTTCAGGAGCACAACACTTGCTCATGTCTCACTTTATTAAGCTGGGCAGATTATTCAGCTCCCTGAAATTTCCAGCTTTTATTTGTTTTTATTTTTTAAAGTTGATAGCCCTTATGAATGTGAAAATGTGTAGGCAATGCCTAGTCATTTCTGAAGAGCCAGATGGTGGACTGAGAAGGATTTCCAGTAGTCCCCAGAAGGGGTGGGGACTTCAATAGCACCAGGGACCCAGAAGCAGAATGAGCAATTCCACAGTTAAAACATATGCAAAAATACCCTTTTCATGGCACCACCACATCACATTGGAGGCGGGGGAATACTGCTGGTACAGCACTGAGGAGCTGCTATCAGTGCTGTCATTGGCTTCCGTGGCCACACCACGGGTTGTGGCATTCATCAGTACTGCAACTTGCATTTGTCTCTAATCCTGGAAGTAGAGCACTGGATTTTATTTTGGCTCCTACAATCTGCATTTTATTCCTGGCCAGCTACCCGCAAGGAACTATTGCCTTTTTTGGCTCATGTTCTGGAGGGGGTGCAAATGACCGGTAAGTGGGCCTGGGTGGCTTTCTCATAGGCATTTTAGGACATTTAGGAGGTGAAAAACTGTAACAGACATCCTTTATGCAGAATAAGCACTCCATTGGGTGGATACATGTAAAATGCGAGGAGGGGGAACTATCATGTACAAATGGAGGTACATGTGACAAGAAGGGTCGGAGCCTTCTCTGTTGCGGTGCCCCAGTTGTGGAACATCCTCCCCATGAAGTTTTGTCTGGCGTCAACATCATCTTATTTTTGGCGCCAGGTGAAAACCTATTTTTCCCCCAGGCATTTCAAACTGCTGTATGAAGCTGATTGATATGAGCTGTTTATTTTATGTGTCTCCTGCCTTTTATTGCTGTAGCTGATGTTGTGTTATTGTTTTTATTATATACCACATTGGGATTTTTTATTGTATTTTGTATTCCACCCCGGATTTATAAGGTGAAGAGCATCATGCAAATATTTTAAATAAACAAACAAACAAACAAACAAAATATAAATCAGAGCTGTGTCGTTAAGTAGAGTTTTCGGTATCAAACAATATTCCTTCAAGTGGGATGCTGTGTATCAGCCTAGCACTCCCAAATCTGGAATTCAGACTTTCCTTGCTTGGCTGTGTTCCTGAAGACCCAGACAAAGATCTCACAAATCATGGGTGGGATATGCTTCGAAAATGTATTCAAAATGTGGAGTTCAATTACAGAATGTGACTATTCAAAGTAAAAACAACAGAAAAAGTCATGGAAGATATATCTAATCCAAGCATTGTCTTATTACATAAAACAAATAATAACCTTACCATGAGAGTGGCGTTAAAGATTTTTCCTCCGTAGAGTTTCAAGTCTCCAAGAATCTGGAGGTAATACAGACGCACCTGTGCTGCAGAGAGGAGGTGCTGCAATTGTTGAGAAGAACGTGTAAGAACAAGTTAAGGTCAAGGGGTTGGGAGGCACTGGGATCCTTGTCCTTTGCTAACATCTGAGCAGATGCTCAGAGTTCATGTGACTGGATGCTAGGAACGAGGGCCCCCAGGGTTCTGATACAGCAGGGGTGGGGAAACTCAGGTCTGGGGCCACACCCAGCCCTCTGTGTGTACTGTTAACCGCTGATGTTACTCCGATGTTGAAATACACTCCCAAGTTAACACACAATGAGAGGCCCCTGAAAGAGGCCCCCAAAGACTGATACATACGGAAAAAGGTGGTATCTGATTATCTTTCTGTGCTCAAATATGAAGATATATTCACCATCACAAACACAGGCAATTATTCACCATCAATAGCTATATTGTCCTGTGTTTATGGTTATGCATGGTAGCCTTTGAATGAGGCACTATATGTATAGAAGCCCTTGTGTATCTATCTATGCATATATTTATTTTATTTTTATTTTTTCATTTACAACGTTGAACGCCACTCCCCATCCAGAACAGATTCCGGAGCAGTGTACACAAGAAGTACAATAGTAAAAAAGATAAAAGATTGAAATGCCATATTAAAATTATTAAAAACAGAATGCCAATAAAAACTGACTGGTCAATTAAGGAATGCCTTCTGGAAGAGACCTGTTTTCAGGAGGCGCTGGAAGCAACTTAGTGTTGGCACCTGCCTGACCTTCAGGGACAGGGAGTTCGAAAGAAAGGAGGCCACCACACTGAAGGCTCTTCTCTTGGTGGACTCCAATTGGGCCATAGGTCCTTGTGGAACCACCAGGAGCATGCTCTCTGATAACCTCTGTCACACACTCACACAGTTCCAACAGTCACTACAAGCATCTCCTTCCAGCCCCCTCTTGTCCCAGCAAGGAGAGAACTGCTACTGCCCACTCACTACCACAGTAGCCTTGCTATTTCTTGTCAGTGGAACAAAGGTAGTCACTTCTACCTTGCGTGGTTTCCTTCCTTGTTTTTTCTGACATTAGCTACTCTTGCTGGCATTTGGGAGGGGGAAAAGCAGCGGCCATCAGACAGATTAAGGAAGGAAAGCAGCCAAGGTTGTGGCTTCCTTGGTCGGTCCAACAAGAAAAATTGTGGCATTCCTAAGATGATGACTCGATGTTGTCATCTCTCGCCTTCCCAGGAGCATGGGACAAGGAGAGCTGGAGATGGCATTCCAGTTGTGGGTACCTGTGATAGCTGTGTTGGAACCAGTAAGCAGCCACTACAACTGTCAGGATTCCCTTAGCCCCCACTTCACTTCAATGCCCAAACATACACAGACGAGAGGTTTCAGTCTACAGCTTTTAATCCATTACTTCACAGGGCCATACAGATGCAAATTCTCAGAGAAACTCTCCGTCTACAAGGAATGCCTTCAGGGGATCCAAATGGAATTTACGAGAGTTGCCCACGTTTGAAGAGGGTGGCGGTCTCGATAGCCTCACTTAAGGTGGGGAGGTCCCTCTCTTCTCGTGAGGCCTCTAAGTGCAGCTTCTCACACAAGGCCAATCGGGTAGACTTCTAAGTTCCACCCCTGCCTTCTCTCTCTTTGCTCTGCACCTGCGCCTGGCATCTATTAGGTCAACCTCCTGTTTGCTGCCTCTCACGGGGAGGGGGGTGAGGAGGGACCCTCAAGCTCAGCCATCTGGACATTTGTAACCTGAGAAGCAGGCCAACTCATATCTGGACTAGCCTGGGAAAACACCTCCCGCCATGTCTCTGATGGTTTTCCTTCAGAATCTGAACTGCTATCCCACTCCCTGCACTCAGAAACACCCCTGACAACAACTACATGGAGGCTTTGGTCTATATGGCACCTTTTAAAGAGGCTAATGTACGAACCACCTCATAGGCTTAAGAGTTTAACATCCACCTCACACCATGTATGTATATCCAAGTCGATCACATTTTTTCCATAGTGTTTCCTGTCTATTAGTCCATTATAAATTTGGAATGAACGATCCAGCAATTACCCAGGCTACTCTACAGTAGTGGCTAAGATCACAGAGTAGATGCATTCGGAAACATAAAACTAACTCAGGCTAACAGGGCAACTTAAGTCTTTGGAGAGTTCTTCAGTAAGGTGACCTTTCACAGATGTGCAAAAGCCACATTACCTTTTGTCTTGGATCCAGCAGAAGCTGATTCCTCTTCATGTGAAAGCTAATGGCTTTTTTGATGTCTTTGCCTCTCATGTTTCGGAGTAAAGTTGGGGAGATAAAGTTTTCTATTCCCCAGTCCTTCCTGTAACAACAACAACAACTCAGAGGACGAAAAATTGAGATAAAATCCCTGCAGAACTCCTTGCACTTAATGTAATCACCCAATAATGGTTAGAGTTTGGAATTGGAATTCAAGGCTGATATATACATTTGTGGGGAGTGTTTTTGCCTTTAGATTCAGAGGTTATATTGTTGGCATGTATAAAAATCATTACAAAGAGGATAGAGAAATGATCTTCTGTATGATGTCTGTAGTAAAATTATTAATGGCAAAATTTTGAAAGCATAAAAATGCTTGTCCAGGTATATCAATGGTTAGAATTTAAAAAGGAGGCAAATGGCAAATGTAATGCAATTATCATGCATAATACAGTTTAGGAAAGGGGGAAACAGCAGATATGGCTTAAATTAACCTGGTGCCCTCCAGCCAGCAAGGCCATGGTGATAAGATCCCAGATACAACCCTCGGCATCCCAAGCCAGTAGAATCTCAGCAAAAACCTGCACGTGAGGCCTTGGAGATCTTCTGCTGGTCGAAGTAGACAATTCTGGGCTGGATGGACCAATGATCTATAGGCAGCTCCTTATGTTCATAGTACATAATTCCTGCGTAAAGGTACAACGCATCTTCTTCCTTACACAGCGGTGAGTTTGCCATCTGACTAATGTGGATGCTTCTGTCGCTATAGTTTTTTCCTAAAGTGATACCAGTGGGAATCAGCATCTTTGACAAAAGAACGTTCAACTTCTTTGAAGGATGATGGATGTTTCCTGAACTGGCAGTTCACTAGCAGAACTGGGCTCTGCAGATCTGGTATGAAAAGCAGTGTGTTTGCACGTTTTTTTTAACAGGTCGGGAGACAGAAAAGGACGAGAGCTGCGACTTGGCTGAAGGTGAACCTGGCTCTCCTTGGAGCAGAGGGCTCTCCCTTGGGAACCAACCTGGGGTAGCAGATCCAATGTCTTGAAGGGCCAGCCCACCTGGCGTCCCAGTCCAAACCTTGGGGGTTCCTCGGATGGCCACGCCCCCTTCCCCAGTCCCATCCCTTTCCCGCCGACCACCAACAGTTTGGTGGTTTCCCAGCTTTTCCTGCAGTTTTCCCCCATTCTAAAAGGTTGAAATGCTGCTCCTAAGGCTTAGTTCCTGGCAGAAAGAGCTTTAAGTTAAAATAGGCTCGTATTTTTCACCTGTCCCTGTTGCTTTCGACCCCACCCACCACCTGAAAGCAACCCCCAAGAGCTTATCTCAAATGGAATTTGGCCCTCTGGCTGAAAGAGGCTCAACACCCCACTTTAGCTCAAAGTTGTGGAACCCCTGGCCAGATGCAGCCCCCCACTCAATTTCATCCAGCCCCTGGGCATTTCCATGAAGCTCTGCCCCTCTTGAGGGACAGGCAGACAAGGAGTAGCGATGCTCAGCACCCTCCACCCTGCTGGCCTTTCCTGAGAGAAGGGCCAGTCCACAGAGAGTGGATGGTTGCACACCACTGCTGGAAGGTGCCCTAAGCCTTTCCTGCTCTGGTGGAAATATTCCCTGTTAAAAGGAATAGATGTGTGTCTTCATCTGCCTAGGGAGGTAATAGGTATATTATTGTCCCTGACAGTCAGTGAATCCCAACCTGAGTATCCAGAGATTCAGGAGGTGGCAATACCTAGGCACTAACAATACTTTTATTTATTTATATTTATAGTACCATTAAGAACTTAGAATACCATAAATTAATTATTGTGAGTGGCCCCCAATTGATTATTTTTTCTGTCCTTCATAGAAAAAAGGTTCTCCATTCGTTCTCTAGATGGAAAGCTTTATGAGTTAGCTCACCCATAATCCTCTTGGGAGCTGCAAGCCCTGTGACAGAGCTGAAGGACTAGCAGAGCCAGCGTGAGGGGCACAGTATCTGTGGTGCAAAACCGGCAATGGTAGCACAAAATCCCACACTAGTGAGTACTTGTTGTTGTTGTTGTTCAGTCGTGTCCGACTCTTCGTGACCCCATGGACCACAGCACGCCAGGCCTTCCTGTCCTCCGCTCTCTCCCGGAGTGTGCTCAAGTCCATATTCATTGCATCGGTGATGCTATCTAGCCATCTCATCCTCTGCCGTCCCCTTCTCCTTTTGCCTTCAATCCTTCCCAGCATCCGGGTCTTTTCCAGGGAGTTTTCTCTTCGCATTAGGTGGCCAAAATATTTGAGCAGTGAGTACTTAGTGAGAGACAAAGCAGTATAGTAGCAACTAGACTGTTGGGTAGGACTACGGTGACCTGAGCTCAAACCTGCACTCAGCTGTGAAGCTGACTGGGTGATCTTTGGCCAGTCATTCTCTTAGCCTAAATCTACCTCATAATCACCAGTGGAGGCTGGTGGCTCTGATTTCAGAGGGCTGGGGAATCTGCTCTGGGCTTCAGTCAGAACCAGCCAGAACTCTAAAGGAGCTATGCAAGATACTGAACCCTAGCCCCAAAATGGTTTCAACACCTCGGACAGGTTCTTTACAGTTCTGGCTGGTTCTGACTGAAACCCAGGATGGATACACAGCCCCGCTGAAATTGGAGCCACCAGCCTCTACTGGTAATCACCCAATAATTGTTAGGGTGGGGGAACATGTGTACCACCCTGAGCTTCTTGAAGGAAGGGTGAGAGAAAGTGTAATAAATGATGCTGCTGATGATGTAATACCTTGAGACACTTCCTTCCAATAATAATACCTCATTTGAGACTGCTGTCATTGGGGTAGCTGCCATCTAGAAGTGGCCTAAAATAATAGATGATCATTTTTTGTGGCTAGTCCCTATGACAACCTTTACCAAAAAAGGCAAGGCAGGGAATCACGGCCCATGAAAGGTCATGACATCATCATTTCCATCAAGGCCTTTGTTACTATGTGCCTGCAGTCCATGGAATGCAAAGGTGGCCAGGCAGACAATACACATCCATGCGGAGGCAGGTGATGTTCAGTGACATTTGGTGGCCCAGCAGTAACTACAATGACGACATCTCTGGCAATCGACAATACGCCGATGCCAAGTCTGTGCTAGATGTTCAAGAAGTGATGTGAAGACACACGTGCAGATGTGTGTGGACGATCCACTCAAAAGTGTAGCACAATGTGTATGTTACTAAACCGTATTTCACTTAGCCTAAGTCAACCGCTGGGTCATCACTGATGCTTGCATCCCAGTAAATAACTCAAAGGACACAAAATTCACATGGAGGCTGTCACATACACCTGTGCAATCCGCAGCATATTTCATTACGCGCGTATGTATCATAAAGCTTTTATGATTTATGTATCATAAATGTATCATAAAGCTTTTATGATTTATTTATCATAAATTACTTTCAGTTTCCCACTGCGTATTTGTTTATTGCATGTTGTATCCCACCCTTTCTACAAGAAGCTCTGGACGGCATCCATGGCCTTTCCCATTTGACCCTCATAACAACTCTGTGAAGTAGGTTACGCTGAGAGACAGTGACTGGTGCAAATTCATGACTGGCCCAAGGTAAACCAGTGAGCGTTATCTCTGAATGGGGCTTTGAACCTGGATCTCCAAGTCTCACAGTGACACCCTGGCGTCACACACGTGCAGCGCAATACGTGTGCGCCTATCACATGCAATGACCCAGTGGTGAGTTTCACGTGATTTTCTACATGGAAGTACTCCCCACATAGGGAATGCACATACTGTATGTGTGAGGTGTCCTTAAAGGGGCAACTGAATGCAAGACCCTCACCTATTTGAGCTGGTGCTTCCATTTCTTTTTGAGGACACAGGCCTTCCACTCTCTGAAGGGGGGTTTCTTCTTCTAATTCTTCTTCTTCAAAAAAAAAAAAGCAGTGGCATTTACAGAGACACAGCTTCACTTACTCTATATACTTCAGCGAGACTTTCTGTGGCTGAGCGCAAGTGACGATCCGCTCTTGTATGTGCAGCGCAGCCAACCGCAAAGCGACGCTGCACTTCATCTCGACAGCAAACCTCTCCTGGAGCACATCACTGCAGCTCTGAAATGGACAGAGCCGGTTCAGCAAGTGGAGAGAAGCACTCTTCCATTTACACCAAGGGCAGCGGAGGCTGATGGTGCCCACGTCAATGGGGAGGTCAATCCGCTCCGGGTTTCAGTCAGAAGCAGTCAGAAGCAGTCAGAACTCTAAAGGAGCTATAGCTTTATAGCTCCTATAGCTTTATAGCTCCTTTAGAGTTCTGACTGCTTCTGACTGAAACCTGGAGCGGATTGACCTCCCCACTGACGTGGGCGCCATCAGTCTCCGCTGCCCAAAAGTGGACAGAAGGCAGATCTGACAGCTCGGTGGGTTGCAGTAGATCGGCAAGGATTCCTCACTCCCACTTGTTTGCCAGTAGCAGCAACGAAAGGACTCCCCTCCCTGCCCTGCCATCCAAAACTATACTGCTGAAATGGAGAAAGCTTGGGGTAACCAAGAGTAGATTTCTGTGTAGGGGCACTGTGAGCTCCATTCGACTCTGGCACTCAAAAGACATTCCTGGGCTCAGAAACCTTTAGTTCTCAGTGTGTGTCTTCTGCACCATTTTCTTTTCATTTCATTTATTATATTTCCAAACCGCCCAATAGCTGAAGCTCTCTGGGTGGTTTACAAAAATTACATCAGAGAAAGTATGAAGCCATTCATGTAATGACACAGGCCAAATGGCACACACAATAACATATATCTAAAACAATGTAAAACCATCAGCCAGAGACAATCAAGAGACTTATTATACGCTGCCAAAGGCCTGAGAGAAGAGGGCAATTTTAACCTGGTGCCAAAAAGATGACAATGTTGCCACCAGGCAGGCCTCGTTAGGGAGATTATTCCATAAATGGCAGCCACCACTGAGAAGGCTCTCTCCCTCTCCCCCCCAAGAAGGCCCTCTCCCAAACACCAGTTCATGGATCTCGAGGGTTCTACTAAAAACCAAGTAAATCCTGCAAGCCTAAAGTCTGCCCACCCCTAATTTACACCAAGCCATTCCCACCCAATCCCCACAAGCAATCTCTGCTGCTCTTAGCAGCATCAGGTAGATGGCCACAAAGCCAGTTGCTTAACTGATAGGATTACAGTCTGACACATGATGCATTAGCGCATCACCTGCAAATAGAGATACTCAAAGGCAACTGGATCTTGCTGCAACAGATGCAGTGGATCCCTGGGTATAAAGCAGATTCTGAAGAGGCACCGATAAGCATGAGACTCTTTCCTCTGAACTACCTGAAATGAAGGAAAAAGAGAAATTTATTTATTTATTTATAATAAATAGATTGGCCACCTGGGGGGGGCACCTTTCAGGACAGGAGCCCTCCCAGGGTGGTGTACAACAAAAAACCACATAATTAAAACTGATGCGGTATTAAAAACGATAAAAACAGCAACAACGGTAAACCTATCAGGGGAAGGACAGAGTAAAATAGTATGTTTCCAGAATTATCACCATCATGCAGCCATTAGGTCCCAACTCTAGCTTCTTAAGAACAGATGCTGTATTTTTTTTTTAGGCAAATGCTTATGTAGGATTGCAAAGACGGTTGTTTGAAAAAGTGTGGGCAGTTCCTAGTGAAATTCCAGAACTTGTCGCAGAGATTACCGTGGAGCAGAATTTTGTTTTTTTTTTCCTAGCACACACAGCCTTGAGAAGCATTTGGATTAACTGACCGTTATCAAGAATATGACCAAGGTTCTGGATAGATACTCAGGGCATAGCCAGACCCCAGGGCTGGCCTGACTGAAGAGTTGCATGCCAGCATTGTCCACGACATTGCAAGTTCCATCTAGCAAGTACTGAGAGGAATACGGCACAGGACATCTTGCAGCATTGGTGCCCCTAAAGGTATTGCTATGCCAAGCATCTGCTTGGGCAACGCAGTTGTTTTTTGTTGTTGTTGTTTATTCGTTCAGTCGCTTCCGACTCTTCGTGACTTCATGGACCAGCCCACGCCAGAGCTTCCTGTCGGCCATCGCCACCCCCAGCTCCCCCAAGGTCAAGTCCGTCACCTCCAGAATATCATGCATCCACCTTGCCCTTGGTCGGCCCCTCTTCCTTTTGCCTTCCACTTTCCCTAGCATCAGCATCTTCTCCAGGGTATCCTGTCTTCTCATTATGTGGCCAAAGTACTTCAGTTTTGCCTTTCATATCATTCCCTCAAGTGAGCAGTCTGGCTTTATTTCCTGGAGTTTGACCTTCTTGCAGTCCAAGGCACTCTCAGAATTTTCCTCCAACACCACAGTTCAAAAGCATCTATTTTCCTTCACTCAGCCTTCCTTATGGTCCAGCTCTCGCAGCCATAGGTTACTACGGGGAATACCATTGCTTGAACTATGCGGACCTTTGTCGTCAGTGTGATGTCTAGGTGGCCCCTAATCCAGATAGCTCTAGTTTTGACAACCAAAAGCAAGGGGAAATACTATGTGCATGAGCCATCATTCAACCATGGTCATATGCACCATCATCATTCAGCATCCCCTGCAATAACACGATGGCTGTCCTGTTCTGTCTGTCGAACAAAGGAGAAGGTGTAAAGAAAGAAATAGGTGCTGTATTGCAGCCTACACTATTATCCTAATTCTGAGGTTTATTGGGAAAAGCAATTTGTGTTACGTCCACCTACAGGAAAGTATGACTTTACGTACATTCCAGTGGGGTTTTAGACAAAGAGCAGCCAAAGTGACAAGTAAGTGGGCACCTATGGCCTACTATCATCAAGAACACTATATAAACACCTGGAGCAGCCTTCCCCAACCTGGTGCCCTCTGGCTGGCTGCACTACAATTCCCATTATCCCCAGCAGGCAGGACCATGCTGGATGGGGATAGTGGGAGTTGTAGTCCAGCACACCTGGAGGGTGCCAGGTTGGGGAAGGCTGACGGAGAGAGGGGGCCATCATAGCTTAACCTTGAACAACATAATACGTGGCTGTAACAGTGTCCTGAAACAGTAGCAGTTGTGTGGGGAGAAGTTTATAGGAAAGGAGCAGATCTTTGTGGACACTGGTATTTCAGAGAGCTTCAGTACGACTGCTTCCTTATAAAACAGGTCTGCAGGTGATCAGTGCTCTGAATCAGAATGCTGGTCACCCACAATCCAGACATTCTGAGGGGATACCCACATTTGGATGGCTGTTAGTCCAAATGGACTAGCACGGGGTGAGGAACCTATGGCCTTCAAGACATATGTCGTTGGACTACAGCTCCCATCATCCCTCACCATTGGCTTTGCTGCCTAGGGCTGAGGGGAGCTGGAGTCCAACAACACCTGGGGGGGCCCAGGGTCCCTACCCCTGTGCGAGCAGGATGGGTAAAGGAGGCAGAGGTACTATTGTGCCTGAACAAGAACAGTAGTGACAGGAAGTACCCCTTCAAGGTACTTCCTGTTGCTCTTCCTATATACCCACCACCATCACTGATGGGAGCATGCTGAAGAACTGAAACTTACCTGTTCGATGAGTTCATCCTCATGTAGAAGATACATCTTGAACACATTGTACTGCTCTTCCAGGACCAAGGCAAAATGATCAATACTTTGAATGGAAAGCTTTTCTTTCAAAGTAAGAATAATGTCCTGCCAATTATTGATGGCAAAACCACAAATCAAAAAACAGGTCAATGCACTGGAGAAATTGTCCACACACACCCCAGCCCCCACCACCCTGTAGCTATTCTTGTACTGCTTAATTTTACACAGAGGCAGTGCTACACATGAGGCATAGTGAACTGGCCACCTAAGACAGCAGATTTGGGCCAACATCAAGGGCAGCCGAGTGGGAGAGCAGTAGAACTGACCATGGGGCAGAGTCCACCGGGAAGCTATTCCATGCATGGTCCATTCAAATGCACACAAGCGGTGTGAGAGCACAGGTGGCCTCTTGACACAAACTCTTGCCTGTTGCAGCTGATTGACTAATTCCGGGTGCTAAGCACCCAAAATCCCACTGATTTTGATGAGATCTGATGATAATTTGGAGGGGAAAATGATGCCTGTAAGGTTTAGAATAGAAGTTGGACCACAATCCAGCACAGAGTTATGTGTGCTTAAGAAAAGCACTGATTTCTTTAGTACTTAAGTGTGCATAACTACACACTGGATTGTGGCCATAGAATTTGTAATAAAATACATTACCCCCAGGCTACAGCAAAATCTACCATACCATCACATGAGAATAACATCAAATCAAAGCTATATAAACGTATGGGTATGGGTATTATGCTGGTTTTAGCAAGGATAGGGCAAGTTGCCCATCCAGGAATAGCTAATTTTTGCAATCTCCATATCCTGTTTCCAAGACACTTCTCAACACTCTACATCTCTATCATGTCTCCTCTTACCCTCTTTGAAAAAAAGGAGGCTAAGGGGAGACATGATAGAGGTGTACAAAATTATGCATGGTGGATGCATAATGTGGATAGGGAAACATTTTTCTCCCCCTCTCATAACACTATAACCCAGGCTCATCCCATGAAGCTGATTGATGGGAGATTCAGGACAGATAAAAGGAAGTACTTCTTCACACGGCACATAGTTAAACGAATTCACTTCCACAAGACGTAGAGATGGCCACCAATTTGGATGCCTTTAAAAGGGGATTGGACAAATTCATGGAGGATAAACCCATCAATGGCTACTAGTCCTGATGGCCATATGCTACCTCCAGTACCAAAGGCAGTGAGCCTATGTACACCAGTTGCTGGGGAACATGGGTGGGAGGGTGCTGTTGCACTTGTGTCCTGCTTGTGGGTTCCCAGTTGACAGCTGATTGTTCACCGTGTGAACTAGATGGACCCTTGGTCTGATCCAGCATGGGTCTTCTTATGTTCTTGTGTAATGAAATGTTGAAATACGTTGATCTGTGCATTGGCTCCTACACTTTCTAGAGCAGGGGTGGGCAGAAGATAGATCTCCAGATGTTTTGGACTTCCACTCCCAGAAGTCCCCACCAGCATGGCCAATGGTCAGGAATGCTGCAAGCTGGTCCCAACCATCTGGAGATCTACTTTCTACCCACCCCTATTCTACAGTGCGCCAGCCCCATACTTAACCCAGCTTATAGTGAGTAACATCAGGTGTCCAACTCAAGGTACCTTGACGGTTGTGTTTGCCTCAAACTTGAAAGCTTTCGTCTGTCCATTTTCCAAGTACACCTTGAGAACGTTGGGCATGCACAGGAGAGAACTTCCCTAGAAAGCAAAAACAAAAATCTAGTTACCATTCAGCATGCCATTCAGCAGATCTCACTGGAAGATATCATCTTGGGAGACCACAGATGACCTGCAGTTGAACAAAGGGAATTCTTAATACACATGTTCTCCCACCTACAAAGTTAGCTTTGCTTAGTTTGGAAGCCATTCAGAGGACCTCCTCTTGATGCGCCAAGTGAGGTGTGACATGTGGCTACTAGGGAGAGGGCCTTCTCAGTGGTAGCACCCAGCCTGTAGAATGCCCTTCGCAGTGAGTTTGGCCGGGCACCCACTTTAGATTCTTTTTGGTGCCAGGCAAAGACTTTTTAAAAACTCTACCAGGTTTTTAAGAGGTTCTTAATGGCTTTTAAAGACTTCTAAAGGTTTTGGAACTTGGAAAGTTTTAAGGCCTTTTTGTGTTGCTTGCAAGTCTTGTTGTACTGATTGATCTTATTTTCTGATGCTGCCTAATGTTTTTTAATGCTTTTTATTTTCACGGTTTGTTTTTAGTGTAAACCTCCCAGAGAATCTTGGTTATGGGGCCTGGAGAAGCATATACTGTAAATAAGTATGTCTTGAACATTAACAGTGCTTCCCTGACTGCTCCATCCCCAGTATGCACACGCAAGACAACAGGGTCAAAGGATTTATTTAATTCTGTTGCTACAAAGTGGTGTGTTCGGGGGAAGGCAATACCCCACCATATGCTAGGCTGATGACAAAAAGGATGATTTTCTCCCAAATACACAAATTCTTCCTCTTTGCCAAGCAGGTGGTGATCTGTTGCCTTCCCCAGAGCACAGTATTTTATAGCTATAGAACTGAATTAATTAAAGTATGGATCCTTCTTCAGCAACTGAGCCCACAAGTGCATGCGAAGATTAAAACAATGCAGCCATGATCTGTTCTGCTTGCCTTAGGAGCCAGAATCCTAGAAGATGTGACATGGTCAAGTTCCACTCATTTAAAGGCCAGCAATCAAACACGGGACACCTTGATGAAATGTCAGCTGGGAGTTGTTGCAGTTCAACAGTACCATTTGCCTTTGTCTTTAAGATCTTCTTGCATTATCTTAAGAGCTTCAAGGGAGGCTCTTCTCTGGATTCCTTTACCAGGAGAAGTTCACTGTGTAGGAACCACGGAGAGGGCTTTCTCAGTGTTGGCACTCTGTTTTTGGAACGCTCTCCCCAAAGAGGTTTGACTGGTGCCAGGTTAAAGCTCATTTATTTCCCAACCCATTTTAAAGTTTTAAAACTTTTTTGCTGTTTTTATTTGCTGATTTATTTTTATTATGACGTTGTTTTACAGTTTTGTTGTATCGTATTTGGGGGATGTTTCAGATTGTTGATGCTACTTATATACCACCCTGGTATCCGTTGTGGTGAAGGACCAAAATACTTTTGACACATAAAATAAAATAATGGAAACACATTTGCCAATTCACAAGCTAACAAAAAGTGACAGGTTTTGAAGCAGGTTGCTCAGAGAATCATAAAGCTGGAAGGGGCTTTGGAGGCAGTGGAGTCCTGGTTAATTCTAACGTGGAGGCGCTCCTCAGGAAACCCCCATAGCCATGTCCCCCAGGGAGAGTCCAAAACTGCAGGCAGCTGTCCATGTCAACAAACGAGTTCTAGCAGTTTTCATCTCCACCAGGAGCAGGTCTTCTGTAAAGCTAATGGTTGTTGTAATAGAAAATACTTTGTATTACAAAAGGAACAATATATTGTTGCTGGGAAAATTCATTTCCCCCAAAGCTCGGGTGAGGATTGCAGCTAAGCTCAGAGGGAACAGGGAAGTGTGAGGGGGGCAGCAGATGATGTCAGCGTCCCTGCAAATAAAAGAAATGTCAGAGCTGTGTCCATGTGAGCCATGGCTCCACAGCACCTCTTCTTGGAGGTCATTCAGTACAACCATCTGCTCAGTGCAGTATCTACAATGCAGGGTGCAGCTACAACCTCTTGACTGATTTGAGGGCAATGCAATTTGGTGTGGAAAAGTACATTAGCTCAGCAAACATCTGTCTCCTGGTTAACGTGAGGGCAGGGGGAATTTGAGAGGACAACTGGAGCGCAAGATAGGGGTGCTTCTCTCACCCACAGGTTCTCTGCTTCATTCATTCCCACCACCACCCGGCCTTTTCAACTCAACTGGGCTTATTTCTAGTCGCAGGGCTCAAATGGGAACAACAGAGAAAACAGACCTGGGAGTGGTTGTAGGGGAAAAGGTTAAGTATCCCTGTTCTGCCCAGTGATCCTCCCCTGCCAATCCCCACCCTTTTGCCACAAATCTCTATATTACTGTTAAGTGGCAAACATGAGTTTGAGAACTTTGTGTCTGCTGCATAGCATGTGGTTCTATCCTGAGTGGCACTGAGTCAACAGAGGCAAAACAAATAAACAAACCAACAAAATAAGATACAGAGGGTGGCTTCACATGAGGAACTGAGGGTGGTTTCACATGGGGGAAGAAGAGGGGTGCATATAACCACACCCCCCAACAAACAAATTAGCTCACTGAATGCACAGTCTCCCATGAACCAGAGTTGCTTCTCCATCAGCATGAGAACACAAGAACGTAAGAAGAGCCCTGCTGGATCAGACAAAAGGCCCATCTAGTCTAGCAGTTGCCTCTGGGAAGCCCCCAAGCAGGACCCAAGTGCAAAAGCACCGTCCTGCCCATGTTCCCCGACGTGCATACAGAGGCACAGTGCCTCCGATGCTGGAGGTAGCACATAGCCAACATGACTCGTATCCAAGTCAATGATTAGATTCTCCTCCATGAATCGAATTCCCCTTTAAAGCCATCAAACGTGGTGGCTATCGCTGAGTCTTGTGGTAGCGAATTCCATAATTTAACTCTGTGCTGTGTGAAGGACTTCCTTTTATCTGTCCTGCATCTCCCACCAGTCAGCTTCATGGGATGACCCCACTGGGTTCTAGTATTGTGAAAGGGGGAGAAAAATGTCTCCCTATCCACATTCTCCACACCATGCATAATTTGATGTCTATCATGTCCCTCTTACTTGCTTCCCACCCCATTAAACTACCCCCCCCCCGCAGCTATTGTAAACTTTCTTCACAGGGGAGTTTCTCCAGCTCCATGATAACTTTGGTTGCCTTTTTCTTTTCTGCACTTTTCTGCGCTTTCTCCAACTCCACAATATTCTTTTTGAGATGCTGCGACCAGAACTGTACACAGTATTCCAAGTGTGGTCACATTATAGAGCCGTATAGAGGCTTCATGATACCAGCAGTTTTATTTTCAGTCCCTTTCCTTACAACCCCTAGTGCCAAATTCACCTTTTTTCACTGTTTTTTTCATTTAGAACCAGGGTGAGCAACTTGCAATCCTCCAGATGTTTTTGTCTACAACTCCTATCAACCCTAGCCAGTGTAGCCAATGGTGAGAGACGGTGAGAGGACCACAAGTTGCCCACCCTTGATTTAGAGGCTATATGGTAGAAAGCATCTTGCTTCCTTCTGGTGTCAGGTACTGTTCATTCACTTCTATGGGCTGATGTGCTCAGCTGGGTCTGTATGCACCCTCCCCTCTTGCAGTGCCTACACAAACCCTCCCCAGGGAGATGAACTAGGTCATCAACCTTCCCCAACCTGGTGCTCACCAGATGTTTTGGACCAACTCCCATCAACCCAGCCAGCATAACCAATGGTCGGGAATGCTGGTAGTTGTAGCCCAAAACGTGTGGTGGGCACCACATTGGGAGAAGCCTGCACGAAGTTAACTGCTTATACCAGGTGTGCAGAACCTCAGGCCTGGGGGGCCAATCCAGCCCTCTGGGATTCTCCAGATGGCCACATACCTCCTTTGGCTCCACCCCCTTTCCCCCAACCATCAATCATTTGGTGGCTTCCTGACTTCTGTGCAGTTTTCCTTCCCCTCATTCTAAAAGGCTGAAATGCCTCTCCTAAAAGGATTAGTTACTGGCAGTACGAGCTTTAAGCTAAAAAAAGACTGGTATGTTTGGTATTTTGGGCCCCATCCCTTTTGCCTTTAGCCCTGCCTACCCTGGAATGCGGCCCCCGAGAGCTTCTCTGAAATGGAATTTGGCCCTTGGACTGAAAGAGGTTCAACACCCCTGCCTTATGCTGCTTTCACAGACAGAGGCTCTCCTCCTCTGTTCAAAAGGCATTTCCTTTTGGTTTGTTTCGTAACTGCTGTTGTGTTTTATATTAAGTTTTCAAATGACATTAGATTCTATTGTTTTGTTAACCTTTGATGTTAAGTCACGCTGAGCTATTCTAGTAGAAAAAAAAGCAACTGACAAATGCATAGATCAGTAGTAAAGAAAACAGCGTCTCGTATAGAATCGAAAACCCGGCTGTGTAGTGCACATTCAATAGACATGAGAAAGCATGCCTGGTCCAGAGCTCATTGTTTACCTTGCAAAAATCCTTAGATGACCCAGTGCTCAAATCTAGCTTTGCTACAGGGCAATAAACAAGATTTACCCTGGAAAATTAAGGTTTAAAAGCATTTGGTCTCATCAACAATTCATGCCCTTAGAAAGATGGTTCATATTTCAGCGGTGTGAAAGCACTGCTGGGCTTTTTCCAAACAGAACTTTGTTTAGCAACGACGGTCCATTTAAAATGCCCATTGTGAGCAGTTTGCTATGCAGTTTTTGAAAGTGAGCGAGAACTACCTGGGAATGCTCCTTTCCCACATGGGCATGCTGGCAGTGCATGGAGGGGTCCCCATAGAGGACAACAGCATCCTGTTTCCTCCCATGATGCATACACATAAGCTCACAGTCCTTAACCGAGCAGAGGGGAGAGGGCTGGATGTGGAAATGGGAGGCATGCACAGACCTTCTGTTGCAGCGCCAGCCCATGTTGCAGCGCCAGGAGTGGAAGGGAAGAAAAACAGAAGCCGGTTATGCTCCATGGAAGCCTTCCCAGCTTGGTACCCTCCAAATGTGTTGGATTGCAATTCCAATCATCCCCAGCCATGCTGACTAGGGATGATGGAATTATGTCCAATACACCTGGAGGGCACCGGCCTGGTGGAGGCTGATGTATGGGGATACGTCTGTATGTGGGCACTTAATGCCCAAGGGGGAAGGCTTGTCTCTCCTCCGTTTCTTCCTTTATTCTAAAAAGTATAACCTAATTCTCTGTCATTGGACCCAAGAGAGCTTGCAATCAACACACACATAAAAAATATACTCAGAAATGGAATACGCTGTAAATTTACTTTTCGTTTTCAACCGCACAGAACGTTTTTAAAGATGAACGCTCACAATGTAATCCTATGCATGTCTCCTCTGACTTAAGTCACCTTATTTCCAATGGAGCTTACTCCCAGGTAAGTGGGCATAGGACTGCAGCCTAAGGGGTTACTTGTTTGACTCCAGTACTCCTTTTCTGTAGCAAGGAATAGAAAACAAACCCGTAGAATGGGCTTTCTGTTTTAACTATGAGCAATATATTTTATTACCTTTTCCATTATTTCACACCTCCATTTTAAGAAAAGGCACATATAATGTTTTGGCAATATACACATGTATTTAAACTGAATGAAAGATCCCTTAAAAGGCAGATGAGCATCCAGCTATGTTCCTTAATTGTCTGAGAGGCCTCATCACAACTTCCAATCCAGTCAGTGTGGTGGAGGACCTCTTATCAGGACAAGGACGAATGGCATTCTGGAGGAGCTTCTCAGGGCTGTGTTTCAGCGGGGCTCCAGGATGGCCAGAAATCGGGCCCCTGGGCCCGAGGTTCTAACCCCTGGCCTACTCCATAATTTTTGCCTCTGAGCCCAATAAATGTATTTTGGCAAATTTAAAAAACATAAAACTTGGTGACTGCATTGGCACAGACCTGAGCATGTCCATTCACAACGACTTCTTCTGCAAAGCGGACTTTAACAGGATTTGTCTTTAGCCTGGCTCTTTTCTCTGCTGTAAGAAAGGATGATTTTGGGCCACCCTGGAAAACAAGGGCATTGGGTTGGCAAACTGAATGGCACAACAGGACCACAAACGTGGGCAGCTGCAGATGAGTTGAGACTGAGTTGAGAACATGAGAAAAGCACAGCCATCAAGTTGCGAGAACTGTCTTGCTGGATCACATCAAGGGACCATCTAGTTCTGAATCCTTTTCTACCGCAGCCAGCCAGATCCCTCTGGGAAGCTCACAGAGCAGTCAGGGCACGAAACTGTTCTCTTTTATTGGTTCCCAGTCCTCCCCAGCCTAGTGCCCTCCAGATGTGCTGGACTACAGCTCCCATCACCCCTAGACAGCATGGCCATTGGGGAAGGCTGGTCCACAACATCTGCAGTCAGGAGCAGGGCTGGGGCCAGACCTCTGGGTGCCCATGGGCGTGGTGCTGCCGAAGGCCCCCCTCCCCACTTTCACTGCTCCCTCACTCGCTGCCATTCCCTGTCTGATGCCTGGCTCTGATGGGGTCCTTCTTCAGAGCCAATCATCGCGGAGACTGGAGAGGTCTCCCAGGAGATCACCTGTGCCACAGGAGAGCTCCTGGGACACCTCTCGGTCGGAGCAACTGCCCGTCCTCCATTAGCTCTTGCTAAACAGAGGATGGGCAGCCTCCCTGGAAGACAGACAGCTGCTCTTGAGGTGTTCTGGGTGACTGCCCATGGTACAGGCAATCTCCTGGGACACCGCTCCGGTGTCCACATTGTCTGGCTCCAAGGAAGGACCCCTCAGAGCCAGGCATTTAGGTCTAGCTGGCTCTCTGAAGAGCCATGCCAGCCACTTTCTCCTGCCGACATGGCTCTCCAGGGGATAGGTGGTGACAGTGGTGGTGGTGAATGTAGGGTCTTTGGGGGCGGCGGGGTGGGCCCTTCTGAGCCCATTCAGCAGCTGCCCAACCTTGCCAACCCCTTATGCCAGGCCTGCTCAGAAGCATTCTGCTTCTGAATGTGGAGTTCCTTAACTGTCATGGATGGACCTATTCTTCATGGATCTGGTTCATCCTTTTCTCTCATTACCGTCACAGCTGTTGGCCATCAACACCATCTTGTGGTAGGGAATTCCATATGTTCACTATGTGTTAAGTGAAGAAGTATATCTTACTAAAGCTGGGAGTTGAGACTCTGAGGATTCATTTCTTCCAACTACTAGGTAAAGCTATCCAATTTGGCTTCTATTGACTTTTTTTTTTTTTTTTTTTTACCAAGCAGAGCATTTAAAACCATCTCCAGCTTTGCTAATATAAGGGCTGCCTATTTTCCCCCTGGTTCCACTGCCAAAAGAGCCTGTGTGCTTCACCCAAGATGGAGACATTTCCGAGCACGACATTTATATTCTCAAAAATGGAGAATCAAAAATGTGCCTTTCTTCCTCCCAGCAGCCCTAGGGGCAGCTCCAGCAACTGCAGGTGAAACCTGAAACCACCACTTCACTTGCTAGAGAAGGGCTGGGCAACATGTGGCCTGTTTTGTGGTCCCGGCCATGCCCCAAGTTGTTGCTGCAGTGGGGCTTCCAGAGCGATTATGCATTAAAACAAGGCCACACTCCCAGCATGCCTTGTTTTAAAGTGGAACAGCACCTTTTTTTTGCTACCACTGAATTGCTACTGAATTTTGGTGGCAATCTGATGGTGCTGATTTCTGCAGCAGGGGTGTGTGTGTGTGTGTGTGTTTGTGTGGCCCGTGGTGGTTTCCAGGGATGGGAAATTGGCCCCCGGAACCTCTGTGCCTTACTTCGATGTCTGCAGACCCTTCCTCCTCCATTCCATCTCAAGACTGTGATCATACAGACACAACGTCAGTGACAAGCCAGCTTCCCTGCCCCCCTTCCTTCCACCCTCAACCTGCTTTTGTAACATCTTGCCCGATGAAGAGATCTGAAGATCTTGAAAGCTTGCACATTTTTGGTGAACTTTTGGTTGGCATAATGAAGGTACTTAGGATGGATTTTAGAATCTTATGGATTGTAGCTATGTGATGAGTAAAAAAGCCTATCTTATTGTTGCTCCTGAATCTTCCACCACTCAGCTACACTGAGTAAATCTGAATTCTCCTATTATGGGAGGAGGAGAAAAATGTCCAGTGGAGACTGGTAGCTCCAATGTCAGTGGGGCTGTGAATCTGCTCTGGATTTCAGTCAGAACTCTAAAAGAGCTATCCAACAAGCCAACCTATTTTGGGGATAGGGTTAAGCACTTTGGATAGCTCCTTTACAGTTCTGACTGGTTCTGACTGGAACCGAGAGCAGATTCACAGCCCCACTGACATTGCAGCCACCAGCCTTCACTGGTAGTTACACTCATCACACCGTCCATCACTGTAGAAGCCTCTGTCATGTCCCTCCACTGTAATCTCCCCACATCCCCAAACAAACACCCCTCCCCACCCCAAACCTTTAAAGCTTTTCATAAATGTCCCCTTCCACTGCAAGAGAGGGTGCAGGGGTTGGATTCGATGGTCTTATAGGCCCCTTCCAACCCTACTATTCTATGATTCTATGAATTGAGATGTTCCAACACATCAGTCGGGTTTTTCTTTCTGCATTAGAGAAGCGAGTTGGACACAGTCTGAGGACAGAGACAAACAGCAGCTGTCTGCCCTCGGGGCCTTCAGAAGCAAGTTGGCTTTTGGATCCACCCTACCACAAATACCTACATTGGCAAACCCAATGCTCAGCATCTTCTCCCAGACGCTCAACATTCTGTCACACTCTAATGCAGGGGTCCTCCAACGTTTGGGGGCTCTTGGCGATTAAAAAAATAATAATTAAAAAAAATCGGGACAGGTGGGGCCTTGGTGGGCACCACGGGCGGTGCCCAGGGCACGGTGGTGCTCGTGGGCATCGACCATCAACCGCAGCTCTAGCGAGACAAAGAAACAGAATGCAGAAGGAGACAATGCTGACAGCAGGAGGCTTGACGCGCAGTGACTGATGTCACCACCATGGGCAGGAAGCAGCTCCACCGGTGCCCCTCTTCACTTCTGTCACTTTTCCCCATAGGAACGTAGGGCAAGCTTCTTTACTGCCTACATTTTCTTAACCCTGCGCTTCCACCAAGGAACTCAAGGTAGTGTACCTATGGTCCCTCCCCCTTTTTTCATCTCACACACACACACACACAATGGTGATCGGCCATAACTCAGTGGTACAGCATATGGTTTCCATGCGGAAGGTCTCAGGTTTAATTCCTGATGTCTCCAGTTTGAAAGGATCTTTGGGGACAGAGGCAGCCCTAGACTAGCTGCCAGCAACTGGCGTCCCAGGCGAACCATGCAATCGGCACCACCACGCCCAAGCCCCAAGGGCAGATCTAGGCTCAGGTTTTTGGTAAACGGGGTAACATTTTGCCCTTATTCTCCGTTTAATGTTGTTTGAGTGTATTTATTTAAACAGAGCCATAATTATTCATTTTTTCCAGTGGTAGGTGGCAGCATTGCAACCGAAACTCTCCCCACGACCTGAGTTTGATCCCAGCAGAAGCCGGGTCTCGGGTCGCCGGCTCAGGTCGACTCAGCCCTCCATCCTTCCAAGCTCAGTAAAATGAGTACCCAGCTTGCTGGGGGAAAGGTAGTCACGACTGGGGAAGGCAATGGCAAACCACCCCGCTACAGTCTGCCATGAAAACGCCAGCGTAAGTAGGCGTCCCTCTAGGGGTCAGTAATGACTCGGTGCTTGCACAGGAGGAACCTTTCCTTTCCTCCCACCCACCCAATGTTTCTGAGATCAGAGAAAATAGAAACATGGAATTCTCATTTGTATTTTTTTAATGTGTATTCTTCCCCTCAGATTTGGCATCCCACTTGGTGCCCTAGGCAACCGCCTAGTTTGCCTATATGGATGGGCCGCCCCTGCTTTGGGGGCAGGGCTGGGAAAGACCTCTGCCTGAGACCCTGAAGAGCCAGTTGGGGTAGAGAGAACAGAGCAAGATGGACCAAGGGTCAGACTCAGTACGAGCAAGCTTCCGCTGTTCATGTGGCTGGTGCAAGGTCACAGGTGGCCTCTGTGGCTAAATGTAGATTTCAACTTGAGTCTCTTTGGCCGAAGGCCCAAAATTATACAGCAAGAGAGGATGGGGGTGGGTGAGCGCTGCTCCCTGTTTGCCTGCTCCAAATCCGGGTTTTAAATGCAGGAGGGCGATTCAGAATGGGAAAACAACGGGTAGGTAAGGGTTAAGCACCCCCTTATCACTGCTGCTTCTTCACTCCTGAACTGCTCCCCGTAACCAGGCTTTCCTCATCTACGCTGTCAGGATACATCTGCATGTAGTATGTCAGTCTGGCTGGAGACCAACACTGTGCCTGCTACGCTACACTAGCGCCACATTGGACTTGATGACAGTGCTACAGTGCAGGCAAAACGTCCTGACCCTGGGTGGCAAAGATCTCACTGTCCTCCCCAGGGCCCCCACAATACACAAGTTCTCTAGTCTCAGCCCACCCCCCGCCCGTCCCATAACTCTTAAGATTACCTCCTGGAACATCTTATTTGTGATCTCATGTGCATACCTAGCAGGAGGCCAAACCCTTACCCTCCAAGGAGCATTTCAAACATCAGTGGTACATGAAGGCAATTTACCGAGGTGCATCGGAGAATTGTAAACTGGAGAGGGTCTTGCGATTCCCTGTAAGACCAAAAAAATAAATAAATGACAGCCGATTCCTCAAGGGGGAAAATGTACTCTTGCTTCAGGGCAGAAGTTCAACATCATTCATCTACAGGCATGCTATGAATGAGTGTCTTCAACAAATCCCATGGTTTCCAGATCTGCCGATGCCAGTGGCAGGCAGACTTCAGGCTTGGGGAATCTACTTTGTTTTTTACTAGGAACCTTGAGTTCCATGAACTGGAGTCCGGTGCAGAAGGCGTACACTGGGAATCAAAGGATCCTGAGCCAGGAATTTGTTCTGAGTACCAGATCAAAAGGGAGCAGCCTGCCCTTCCACATATAAATTCCCTCCTGGTGACCCCAAGCTTTCTTCATTTCAGCAGCATAATTTAGGGCAAGGGGGAGTCACTTTGCAGCTGCTATTGCTAAACAACTGGGAAGAGTCAGGAATCATAGAATCCTAGGGTTGGAAGGGGCCTACAAGACCATCGAGTCCAACCCCCTGCTCAATGCAGGAAGCCTGATTCCCAGGCGGTCTCCCATCCAAGTACTAACCAGGGCTGACCCTGCTTAGCTTCTGAGATCAGACGAAATCAGGCACCTTTGCTGATCTACAGCAAATCACCCAATGTCTGCCACTAGATCCTGATCTACCTTCTGCCCACTGCTGACCGATATGCAGTTGACGTTCAGCACTGTTTCTCTACCCCTGAATTGTCGCCCTCACTCCAGTCGCTCATCTCCAGCTGCCTCTCCAGTATTGCTGCTGGGATGCTTTGGCGTGGTCTCAGATGTCCAAGATGGGACTTCTCCTTTGCCCTCCCAAGCCCTCCCCTCCCCAGGTGCTCTCCTTATCCATTGACAACGTTACCACCCACTCTGTGGAAGTGGCATGTTGCTTGGGCTTCGCCTATTTTTTTCCATATTTTCCCCCAGAAAAGTTGGAAATTTGGGGGAAAATTGAAAAATAGGCAATACATATTTTTTTAGAGCTCTTTACAGATCTAAAGTTACTTTGTTGCTTTAAGACAGCCTTCCCCAAGCTGGTGCCCTCTAGATATTTTGAACTTCAGCTCCTATCAGTCTCAGGCAGCATGGCCAATGGTCAGGAATGCTGGACACTGTAGTCCAAACCATCAGGAGGGCACCAGGTTGGGGAGGGCTGCTCTAGGAACATAAAGCAGCCTTTCTGTTCCTAAAGTTATTTTATGTATGACTTAGTTTGCTCACCAAATTATTATTATTATTATTATTATTATTATTATTATTATATTTTAAAACTTTTAAAAAGTAAACAGTTAGTAAATTTGCAATTATTGTCTGAATAGATTAGAACTACATTAAATGACTGCTACAGCACGAGCAACATAGGACTCTGTAGAACAAAGCCCAAGCTGTCAAGAATGCACATTTACTGTCAAGAATGCACAATGCTGACTCTACTCACATGTTGGGAAATGAGCATAAATGTCTTATCAGTAAAATATACTTTAGATCAATAATTTGAATAAGGAATGAAAGAACTACCTATGTTGGGTACATTACAGGGAGGATTAAAAAATATATTTTCCCCATGGCTTCATTATTTCCAGACATTTTACATCTCTAGTCTTTCTATAAAAAACCATATTACATAGTCTTTGGAAATCATTTTGGGGGGAGTAAAGGCTGGGTAACAATATATAAATACTTTGTCTTAAATGCTAAAAGAAAATATTTCATAACTCAAAGCTGTTCAATTTTTCCAGTTTTTCAGAAACAACCCCCTCCCGGTCCTTGGGGAAAAAGGGGGGGAAACACCCCCGCCCATTTTCTGGTTTTTCCCCAGGCCTTCACATCTCTAGCCCTTTCACTCTGTCCCTTTGGCAAAACCTCCGTTCCATGTCATAGGAACCTGGGAAGCTGCCTTATACTGAGTCAGGCCCCTGGTTCATCTAGCCCAGTATTGACGACATTGATTGGCAGGAGCTCTCCAGGGTTTCAGGCAGGGTTTTCCCAGCCTTCCCTGGAGATGCAGAGGGTTGAACCAAGAACCTTCTGCATGCAAAGCAGGTGCTCTACCACTGAGCCACAGCCCCTCCCATCTCCTGGTCATCTCTTGCCTAGATCACTGTAGTCTCCTCCTCCCTGGTTTTCCATTACTTCATCAAGGTCCACTCATGTCTATCCAGCACTCTCTTGCCAAAGCCATTCACCCTTCTCACCACTCTGATCATATGACGCCTCTTCTTAAATTCTTACAATGGCTTCCTGCCCACTCTAGGACCTAGCACAAGCTCCTCTCTCCACACTCATGCCGTGCCTTACCTTCCCACTCTTATATCCAGATACATCCAGATACATCCTTTAGTCTTCCAGCTCCACCATCCTGCACTGTCCAAAGGTCTCCTGCCCTTCCAAGATACCGTGCCCTTTCTCCCTTGCAGCTGCTTATGCTTGGAATTGCCTCCCAGAACACCTGCATGCCACCTCTCTAACCTCCTTCAAATCTCTGCTCAAAACACACCTTTTCCATGAAGCATTTGGCAACATAGTTCCCGTGCCCTACAGTAACTGAGCCCGGCACGAACCCTAAGGATGTGTCCCGGAAACAACTTCATATTGCTTCCCTGCTTCCCTCTATCTCCCCTTCCTCTGTTGTTTCCTCTGTATCAGAGTTTAGACTTTAAGCACCATGGGGCAGGGACGTGGACTCTGTAAAGGGCCGTGCACACTGATGGTGCTATATAAACAAACAATTCCCAGAAAGCGTGTGAGTAGGAAATGCCAGCAGCCACTGGAAAGCCTGGATCCACCTTGGAATAGGGTAACCCAGGGGAGTCAGAGCTCTTTCAGCCTGAGGGCCCAATTCCATTTCAAAGAAGGTCTCAGGGGCTGTATTCCAGTTAGTGGGTGGGGCCAAAGGCAAAAGGGTGGGGCCAAAAATACCAGCATATTTTAGCTTACTGCTCTTCCTGGCAGTGACTCAGCCTTAGGAAAGGCATTTCAACCTTTCAGAATGGGGGGGGGGGACTGTGCAAAAGCCAGGAAGCCACCAAATGATCAATTATTGGAGGAAAGGGGGTGGGGCCAGGGAAAGGGGCATGGCCATCTCAGAAACCCTGGAGGGTCAGACTGGGACCCCAGGCAAGCCGGATTTGGTCCGCAGGCCCGAGGATCCATACCCCTGGCATAACCTGTTTCCATACCAGCATTCTACATTGTTTTAAGATAGGCCAGGATCCAAAGAACCATGAAACTCCTTCTGTCAGCCCAATGGGGCTTTAGATTTGTTTGTCTTGAATACCACCCCGGGAAGCAAGAAAAAACCGCTTTGGACACAGAACAGGGGCTCAAAAGCTGTTTTGTGATTTGGCATGGCCGTCAACTATCCAAAGGAGAAAAGTCAAGATCCCCAGGCTAGCACAAATCCCTGGCATGAACTTAAGCAGCTCTTTGGAGCCCGGCCATAACATTTTGCACTGTCAGCAAGCTTTCATGTAGCACCTTAAAAGAGTGGCTGCTTGTTCACCAGCAATGTCTTCCGCTGCTTCGTTGTTTATTGCAAGAATGTGGTCCCCTGGAAGAAGCTTCCCATCAGCAGTGCTGCCTGCAAAATATCAGGGCCTTGTTAGGAATACGTTATCTTTCCAGTTGACAAAACGACCCTACATCAGAAGACGTTTGGAACCATGAGAGATACTTTATGGGAACTGCAGTCCAAGACATCTGGAGGGAACCAGGTTGGGGAAGTCTGGCTTACTTGGTCAGCCTTCCACACTACAGAGTGATGCGCTGGATTTCTAGTTAAATTATAGTTATTATTTCTAAATTTACATTGATACCTACAATTAGCTTACGCAAATTGGTATCCTCTTTTGTCCTCTTTTTTGGCTAGGCATAAAAGGCCACCTTAAGGCCCATGGCACATTTTGCCCAAGCCCCCCCCCCCCCAATTTGCTCCAATTGACCCTACCCTACTGTAATCATACTGAGAAATGTAACCATACTAAGAATCATACTCTAATCATACGAAGAAATGTATGTCAGTGGGTGTCCTAAAGCAGATGTGTTAAGGACTGTTGTTTTCCAAGGACAAAGTTTTATAACCCTTTGTCATTATCCTTACATGCCCTCGACTATAACCTATGACTTGGGTATCACATGGGAGGAGAGAGGAAATGGGTTCCTACCTGCAGCAACTGATATGACAAGAAGGGGAAGATGCTGGGAAATCTTAAAGCCATAATGTCCAAGCAGCACATCTTTTTGGATGTCCACTGTGAGTTTTACACGGCTTGCAGGTTGGCTAATTCCATCTAAGGATCTCTCACTCACCAATGCTCTCCCTCTGCGAATGTAGAAAAAGAACACTGAAAATAATTAACCAAAGCTTTCAATTTCCTGAAATATCATCATCTGCTCCTGCCATATCCTTATATCGACAAATGAAAACAAAAAAAGAGACCCTTGACACCTGAAGGACTAACATAGTTACTGTGGAATGAACTTCCATCAACACACGCAGGAAGTGGAAAACCAAGGTCTGATGGGTGTTTGAAATTCTATTGGGTGTGTCAATGGGGCATACCCGTACCTGGGAGGCTCAGCATAAATCCAGCTAAAACCAACATCTAAAACTTTAAATCAGAATTTCTCCCATTGTAAACGTAGCCTTGGGCCAAGAGACACAGTGCCAGAGTGGTTGATGGATCCCAGCTCAACAGCCCCATGCTCCGTGGTGCTCTTTCCTGGAATCTATCAAGTGCCATTAAAAACTATTTCCGAAAGGAAACTGTTGGCCCTATTCTTAACAGTGCTATTTTGTAGCGTGACACAACAAGATGTGCAATCAGTTTGGGAAGACGTTTGAGCATTTTGTGTTGTAGAAAGTACCATTCCTGGAAGGAATGGTTTTCAAACTGTATCCCTAAGAAATGCAGCCTTTGGAAGCCTGTCGGGCAGGCCCTTCTCTCTGAGAAGACAGACCATGGCACACGATTGTCCATGACAACAGATTATGCCCTGCAGAGCACATCTGCCAGGGAAGTGTTAGGTATATCCTGGACCACACCCTGAGGCTTCATGGTCACAAACGCCAAAAGGTGGCAAACCTATACTGGCCTTGTAACACTTCAGACTGAGGAATTGGTGGGCTCATATGACTAAATACTCAACTATACTAAAATTCCTGGCACCCAGAAAACTAGCAAGCTGTGCGGGGGGGGGGGGGGGGTTAGTCTAGCCTTCTCCTTGACATGCTAGTTTTCTGTGTGTGGGGAATGACTTTCCTTTACCCACTTTCCTATAATTGCCATACAGAATGACACTCACGCTCATTTACAGGGAATGGCGAAGGAGAGCCGTAGATGCTGGGGCAGGCAGAAGAAACCATTGGCAAACTGGTCCCTTTTGCTTTATTAACGTCAGCCTCCCAGCCTTAAAAATGGCTCAACTTGTGTAAAATGGGGCAAGATATTGTGGGCTGCAACTGGGCCCCCTAAATGCCTGATCTGGCCCTGAGGAATTAGGTGTGAATCTCTGGTTTATGAGGGGTGAGTAGAAGGTAATATTTTAGTTATAGGGCTTTTCTATATGATGCTTTTAACCGGCACCTTTACCGAGGCGTCTGCTTCCAGAATCTTTGCAGGATTAAAGTTGGCTCCTTTACACGTTTTTTTCTGGGGGGTTTCTTTCTCTGCCTTTTTATATGTTTCATTGTACAACCACTAGATGGTGCTGTGGTATAGTGGAATCGCACAATTGCACAAGAGCCACATCCCACCATTTCTAAATAATACCACGCTTTCCTTGATCTAAAAAAAGCCAGGGAAATGGTTGCAAAGGAGAGGACTTGGAGGATGGCAATGTCATGTAAAGGACTTGAAAACTACTGTGAGTAATCACGAGCACACAATAAAAGTTTTGTGCAGGAAAGCTTATAGTTTAGTTTAGATTCTTTGAGTTTAGATTAGATTCTGGATTTGAGTGCCAATTTGGGGCAGAAAGACGGGATAATAAATGAATGAATGAATGAATGGTTGGTTATTAATTTTATTTTTCCATTTCTTTCTATTATGCTCTGAGAAAGAAAGTTTGGAAACTCCTTCCCAAACTAGCTTCCTGATGCTTTCTCATCCCCATACAGTGGTTGCTTATTCTTCCCCAACCAGCTGGGGAAGAATACACTCCATATGGCTTGGACAACAACTCCAATCAGCCACAGCCAGTACAGCTAATGTTTGGGGAGGATGGGAAAGGCACCAGAGAAGTGACTGGCAGGCAGCAGGGGGACATAGCACAGAGAGGTGCTATTACTGGCAGCCGGAAAGAGTTGCAGGGCTGTCACCTCATGCATCGTTGGACACTGGCGCCTGCCTCCTGAGGAGAACCTTGCCTTTGAGGGGATGGTGAAGTGAGGGCTAAACTATGCACTACATTAAATATGTAGCATACAGCTCATCCTCACCAGCTCGTTTACCTTCATGTAATCATGTGGGGGCCCAGTCTAGATCAGGACCCCTGCGCGCAGGTCAGGGATGGTGACACCTTTCCACCCAGCCACTTTCTAACCCAAAATTTGCCCTCCACCTCCATGGGGTCTAAATGAAGAAAATTCCAGTGGCACCAATGGAGGGTTTTAAAAAACAACCCTGTGTGTGTGTGTGTGTGTGTGTGTGTGAGAGAGAGAGAGAGAGAGAATTGGGTGGGAGTGCCTGGGTGGGAAGGTTTTAACCTTCCCTACCCCATATCTGGTAGTCTCAATCCAGATCAGTCCCCTGCACACTTACACAAAGGGAAACAAAATGGTAAGGTTCAGGTGCATGCTACATATTTAACATAGCTCTGAGAAAGAAAGTTTGGAAACACTTCTCTGGTCTAGGATGCAGACAGGGCACAGTATGTGGAAATGGGGGCCATTTTTTAGATGGACAGCAACTGTGGTGGGGGGTGGGGAGCACATAGGCCAGTGACTCCTTCCGGTGGGCAGCACCAGCATGAAGTCACAAAGGCCAGACTTCTTCAGGCAAACAGGGTCAGCATGAGGTCATAATGGCCAGTCTTTCTTCTGCAGGAAGGCAACAGGAGCACATCGCTCACTAAATTGGGCAGCAGCACGAGGGTACAATGTCGCCGTGTATGGCAGCAGCATGTAGCAAAGAAAGGAAGAGAGTCAGCAGGCAAGCTCTTACAGGGCTTCTACTTACAGTGAGTACCCCAAGGGGGCCCTGGCAGCAAAAGAAGTGGAAATAATGGAAGCGGGGACAGGAATATTGGCAGCACTCCACATACAATGGGGTGACAACTTGCAAAGCTTGCCAGAACTTGGCACAGACTATGTTACTGTCAAGGGACAGAACTGCCTTCCATCTTTGCAGTTAGTTTGCTGTTTGGATACTATGGGATTACATTTTTTGTGTGTGTGCACTGGTCAGTTTCAGCCAGTTGGTAAAAAGTTTAGTCACAGATTCTAGGAGTCAGGATGTTTGCTCAAGTAGCCAAAGGTTTGCAGAAGGCCCAAGTTTAGTAAAATATAGGAGCCAGGATGTCTGCAGAGGAAGAAAAAAAAAGAGTTTGCAGGGATTCAATAGGAGGTCAAAGGAAGAGCTTAGGAAAAGGAATTTGGGGCAAACATGAACAAGAAACTACCCTCCTGATTGGTTGGAACTGAGGAAGGAAAAAAAAACAATTTTAAGATAAAAGCCTAAGACAAAAGGGAGTGAAACACAGAGAGAAGAAGAGAGATGGAAGGAAAGAAGGCTAGAAATAGTCAGAGCTGCTGAAACTGGAGAATTAGTTGAAAGACAGAGCTAGGCTTATGACAGTAAGATATTGCTTGAATAAGAGACCTGGATAAAATAGGGATACAGTCTAGTTAGGTTAGCAGGATGCGTTTGTCCCTGGTTGTTTTATTACACTATTTGCTCATGTGTTTTTGTATGTGTTGTGTGTATTCATTAAGGTTTTCATTTTTTTCCTATCAACATTTTTCTTCAATACACATTTATACATTATCTGAAACTTTGTGACTGCTTTCTTTTGGGGCTACCCACCACACATCTGGCCCCATCACTTCCTGGCATATAGAAGGGGAAGAAATGGAAGCAGTGACAGATTTTACTTTCTTGGGCTCCAAGATCACCGCAGACGGTGACTGTAGCCATGAAATTAAAAGACGCTTGCTCCTTGGGAGGAAAGCTATGGCCAACCTAGACAGCATAGTAAGAAGCAGAGACATCACCTTGCCGACAAAGGTCCGTCTAATCAAAGCTATGGTTTTCCCAGTAGTAATGTATGGCTGTGAGAGCTGGACTATAAGGAAGGCTGAGCGCCGAAGAATTGATGCTTTCGAACTGTGGTGCTGGAGAAGACTCCTACGAGTCCCCTGGACTGCAAGGAGGTCAAATCAGTCCATCCTAAAGGAAATCAACCCTGACTGCTCATTGGAAGGACAGATAATGAAGCTGAAGCTCCAATATTTTGGCCACCTAATGCGAAGAGAAAACTCCCTGGAAAAGACCCTGATGCTGGGAAAGACTGAAGGCAAAAGGAGAAGGGGACGGCAGAGGATGAGATGGCTAGATAGCATCACGGATGCAATGAATATGAACTTGAGCACGCTCCGGGAGAGAGCGCAGGACAGGAAGGCCTGGCGTGCTATGGTCCATGGGGTCACGAAGAGTCGGACACGACTGAACGACTGAACAACAACAACACCACACATCTAATAGTCAATCCCCACCCTATCTAAAGTAGATACCTGAGTCACAGAGAGTTTTAAGGCTGGTTTGTTGGAGGCAGACAGAAGGGAAAAAAAAGATTTCCACCTGGTAGCAGCAGAAAAGGCCACAGGAACGGAAGGGCAAAAAGGAGCAGGGGCATACTATTTGGCCTGTGCTGCTTTCCACGCATAGAACAGGGCATTGCTGGTCTGTGAGAGTGACAAATGGGCAGTGACAAATGCAGAAGAACAGGCACTGGCATGACACCCAGTGGAGGCTGGTGCCCATTGGGGCTAGTAGGGTGGAGGACAGGGCAGATGCTCAATATTCTATTGAGATTGCCAGAGGAGGACAGCAGAAGATCATGTGTGGTACTCAGTAGCTATACATGTACCTGCTTGGGGTATGTGTGTCTCTCTCTGCCCCAAGTGGGTGGGCACAGGTAGAGGGTCACTGCCCCACTTGCCCTAAATATATTTTATTTTATTATTTATTTATTACATTTATATCCCACCTTTCTTCCATCATGGAACTCAAGGTGGCTTCATGTGGTTCCCAGGTAGTCTCCCCTCCAAGCACTGACCAGACCCAAACCTGCTTAGCTTCAGCAAGGTGGCTGCCTCATGTGCCTTCAGACTATGCCCTGGGCCCACCTCTGATGACACCTCAGATATAGTGGGGACCCAGCTTTCAGTGTGTGCCCAACAGGGGGTGAATTGAGAGAGAGAGATCAGATGGCAGTGGGTGGTGAAAGCAGCAGCTGCGGTGGGCAGAGGCAGGCACCATCTGGTATCTCACATACAGCACGGCTTCAACTTAGGGGGAGATGGGGGAAGGGGGAGAGAGACCCCGAGCTGTATAATATGTGAGAGAAGAAAAAAGAACAGAGAGCAAAACCGCAAAACCGCCAGCATGTAGGCAGAAAAAGTCAGGAGCAGAGAAAGAGTGGAGGGGTAGCAAAGCTCATCCTAATCTGGCAGTGTGTCACTCACCTGAAGTTACAGTGCAGCTCAGGAAACCCCACCGGTGCTGCCAGGGTTGAGGGACGCCCAAGCAAGGTATCCTGGGGCCGCCTCCCTGCACACTCATGAGTTGTTTTTCTCTTCCCCATCTCCCTCTCTCTCTGCTCCTCCACCTGGCTCTCTCTTTACTCCCCATTTCTCACTCCCCCTCTTACCAGGCAGTGGCATCTTTCTTCCTTCCTTCCATTGCAGAAGAGTTTGGGTGCCCTGAAGAGCAAAGCTGCAGTTGCATCCAGCATCCTGATTTCCCTAGAGCACCTCTGGGCCCATGTGGGCCTGCCTAGAGGCCTTCTGGAGAAATGAAGATGCTGGGGCATGACTGCAGCTTCCTCCTGCCTGACCTCTTCTGAAATTTTTTTTAAAGAAAAAGACATGCGTGGCGATTGCATTTGGAGGCCCTCCAGGGTTGTGGATCTGGCCCTAGAAATTATGTGGCAGGTTGTGGATCTGGCCCTAGAATTAGGGGACAGGAGATAGGAGGAATACACACAGTAGGAAGAAGGTTAAAGTGAAAAGCATTGCAAGAAAAGCATAACACTTAAGGTAACCTGAGAAGCAAGGGATGAAATCCAGAGACAGATGAGATGTAAAATGAATGGGTTTGGAATAGGAGTATGATTTGGGATGGATCTGGCAGGCACTGTCCACACAAAATTAGCAGTAGCTCAAAGCAACAGCCCTCTATATAGTGGCAGCTTCTACAGCACCCTCTTCCAGGATTTCTGACTGGGAATTGCCAGACTGTGGCATCATAAAACAAAGACAGTCCAAGGGAAGGTATCTGTCTGTCTGTCACAATCCTGCCTAATGCATTCACAATGCCAGTTGGTTCACAGGGATGCCCATCGTGATGACTTTTGCCCTCCCCCTCCTCTCCTCTCTGGCTTAAATCGCGACATTGCTTTGCGTCCCAGCCTGATGGCAAGTGGCTATGAAGCAAGGCTACCACAAAAAACCCAGTTTGCTTTCGGTTTAATTTTACTGCATTAGTTTTCGTTATTGTAGTACATAAGAACACAGGAAGCTCCCTTATACTGAGTCACAGCCTTGGTCCATCTAACCCAGTGTTGTCGACACCGACTGGCAGTGGCTCTCCAGGGATTGAGGCAGGAGTTTTTCCCAGCCCTACCTGGGGATGCCAGGGATCGAACCTGGGACCTTCTGCATGCCAAGAAGGTGCTCTGCCACTGAGTCATGGCCCCTCCCCTGAAAACTGAAACTAAATGCACACCTGCAGCATGCACCAAGACTTTGAACTGGGCTCAGAAACAATATAGGAAACCAATGCAGAAAAGCCCAAACTGATCTGATGTTCTCCCTGTGCCCCACCCCACCCCACAAGGAAGAGGACACCAAGTTCTGCAGTAGCTGCGGTCTCTAGACCCGGGCTGGACCACTTGTGGCTCTCCAGACTTGTGGCCCTCCAGACCATACAGCAGGAGTCTAAAGCAGGGATGCAGAACCTCTTGCAGCCCGAGGGCCAAATTCCATTTCGGAGAAGCTTTCGTGGTCACATTCCATTGGAGGGCAGGGCCAACAGCAAATATCACCTATGTAGCTTGGGTGCCCCACATCTAATGCAAGCCCCCAAACATTTAACAATATTTGGTTAAAAGACATACCTGGCTGAATTATCCCGTGACCGACGCAGCCATTTTGCTACCATCTGCTCTATCCTGCGTGCTTTGCGTGTCTCCAGATCTTCCATTTACCTATGGAAAAAAAGATATTGTTCCTATGATGTCCTTATCATAAAACCAGGACCCTGCAGATCACGAGGCTTGACTGGATTTCCTCCAAGAAGGATCACTTCTGGATCCTTCAGAAAAGGAACTCCCAAAATGCTATTACAGAATGCTCCTGATAAACAGGAGATGTTTTTCTAATTCTAAAAGCCCAAGGATGGAAGAGTGGTTATTAAGACAAACTTCAGATATTTCTCTGTAATCGTAAATACAAGTTCATACAATTTTATGTGAGTGTTCATAACTGATCTAGATCAATTAGTTAATGAGATTCAAATCCTATTAAAGAAGATGATCGAAAAGTTAGGTATGCACATGGTAATTTGGGATTGGGGCAAAGGGTGAAACCAACAATTTTCAAAGAATAATCTCAAACGAGAGAGTCAATATGACTAGATTGTTGGAGGTCTGAACTGGAGAAAATGGATTTAAATCCCGACTCAGCCAGGGATCTTACTGGGTGATCTTGGGCCGGTCACTGTCTCTCAACCCATCCTTCCCCACTGTGTTGTTGTGATGATAAAATGGGGACAAACCCTGGAATCTTCAGAGAAAAGAGCAGGATACAAGCAGTGGGCACCACGTCCACTGATGCCATCCAGCCCTTGGTCTGGTGGGGGACAGTCCAGCCTCCCACTCATATCTACTTCTGCACCCCTGTCTACTCTGAATCTTTTCTACATGAGGCTTTTTATTTAACATGCTCCTTTATCAAGGCTTCTGCTTCCAGATTCTTTGCAGGACTAAGATCGGCTTCTTCACACATGTTTTTTCCTGGGGTTTTTCTTTCTCTTCCTTTCCTTATGTTCCATTACACAAGCACTAGGTGGCACTGTGATATAGTGGAATTGGGCAATTACACTAGGCTTTTTCCTGCCATTCACAAATAACACCAGACTTCCCTTGTCAGAAAAAATCCCTGCTAACATGGCTGCAAAGCATGGGAGAGGCCCTGGAGGATGATGACACTGTGTAAAGGACCTGCAAACTACCGTAAGTGAGGAATCATGAGTGCCCAATAAATGCCTCATGTATAAAGGCTCTGAAGTGGCTTTTCTGTGTCTCGGCAGAAAAGTGTTGTTCTCATCATCTGATACTTGATGTTTTGCTTTGCAAACTGAAGATGCCAGGGCTGAACTAGGGACCATCTGCAGGCAAAGCATATGCTCTGCCCCTGAGCTGTTGGCCCCTCTCCAAAAGGTTCTTTCCCTTGTATGGATGTTGCTCCCCCAGCAGGACTTGAAGTCTTGGGCCCAGGGAAGCCTGTGCGCTTGTTAAACATCCCTCCTCCCAAGCAATCTATCTGGGAGTTAAGAAGTGAGTGAGCTGGATGTCCCTTGGTTAGCTATGGTTTCACTGGGCCGCCCTAGGCAGGCCTCTCTTTTCTCAGTCTCAGCCCTCTAGGTGGGGCTAATACCATTAGGCTGCAATCCTATACACAATAGGCTGCAATCTTATACATGTTTACCTGGCAGGGAAGCCCACTGAACACAATGGCACTTACTTCTGAGTAGACATGCCTAGGCTTGTGGTGCTAGCCTATCTTACAGCAGGGGTGGGCAACTTTGGGCTTGTGGGATCTACTCTGGACTTCTTGCTAGAGCCCTGTCATCCACTAATCAGAACCAGGTGCAAAACAGTGGAGGAGCATCCCTGGAGTCAATTACCCAGTCTGCCCCATGAGCCTAGGCACTGCATTTACAAATACAAATCTGCATTTGAGTTGTTATAGATCAGAAATTCTAACACCAATGTCTCGAAGAGGCCAGTAGAACTGCACAAAGACCTGGTCAAAGGCAACCAATTAATACTCCCTTTTCACAGATGAGGAACACTGAGGCGAAGAGATATGTGGTTAGTGCAAGGCCAGCTGTGGCAGAGATTTATTATTTTTAGCCCTTTGCATTTTAGAGAGCAATCCTATGGCCCCTAGACAGCGTTGGGGGGCCACTGAATACTTCAGATTCCTGGATCCATGGTCAGAGACAGTGCTCCGATCTTGGACCCAGGAATCCGTGCTCCACTCCCCCTCCCCCTCGCAGCTGGCACAGAAAGAACCATGCTGGCTGCCTCTCCAAGGTCGGGAACTCGACTTGGGGGGGGGGTAAAGGGGGCATTCCAGAGGGCGGAGAGGGGAGGAGACTGAAGAGGTCGGGATCCTGACACTTCTCCAGCCTCCTCTCCTCCCCCTCTGGAACACGCCATGTAGATGGGCAAAAAAGCCCATCTAGTGGAAATTCAGAGTCGACGGAGCGGCGGAGGTGACGATCGCCTCAGCCGCTCCTCCCACTCTGCACTGGATGTTCATAAGCTTCCAAGTTCAGAGGCTTACGAGCATCAAGGGCAGAAGTCATAGGATTGCGCCCTTAGTTGCCATCTTTCAACTATGAGCCAGAAGCCCTTGCTGAACTACTGTAAATGACTAGATCTACTGGTAGATCCTGATCAACATTCTGCCCACGCCTGTTCACTATAGAAGTGATCAAAAGGTTACTAAGATAATTTATACATATATTCAAAGCATTTTAAGAAGTTAAAAAGGTAAAAAGGTAAAAAGGTAAAGGTGTTCCCAACCAGTCGTGTCCGATGGTTAGTATTGAGTCTTGGGAACACGCATTGTTCAGATGATGATTTCATACTAAAGACCGCATGGGTCTCTCTACTCTTTCATGCCATTGTTCTCACATGCTCACATTAATCTGTTTTACAGTCTTAATAGCTTGTTATTTCATTACTGGGGGGCAGGGATGATCATGATGCATTGATAAGTTCAAGCAGTAACAGAAGACACACATGCATCTTTGGCCTACAAAACTGGAGCCATTCAGATTTCAGTTGCCATCGTCATGAGAAGAAGACAGATTTGTACCAAATCCATTATTTCAAATTGCAAGTTTTCAACAGCATGACCTGTTGCTGACATCCGTACAGACTGAGCGCTCTAAAGCCAATCCTATCATACCATTTTCGGATGACACCCTGTCAACTCCGATATCCTCTAAGCACTGCCAAGTCCCATTGGCCAAGTTAAACTAATGGGCAAAGTGGTCCCAAAATGGCTCCAGTGATATTTTAATAACTATACTAGAAGGATTACTGATCAGTGGGTGGGGCACAGGGGGGCGGGGTGGGGAGATGACTGAAAGGATTAAATATCAAGGTATTAGAGATATAGAATAGAGATGAAGCATTTTATTGAACCACCAAATGTGTTGGTGGAATTAGTAAAGTGGGGAGGGAGAAGGACAAATGTGCTAGATCAGTGCTCCTTCGGATTGGTGTTGTAATCCAGCCTTCAGTCCCCCTTTCATTGTGACCATTCCGATAATCACCTTGAGCCAGGATTGTCTGCCCAGGAGGTCTTCCAGCCTCTGAATCTCCCAGGCTCCAAACCTGGGAGGGACAGCTCAGATCTTTCAGGTGAGACACCTGAATCAGCCCACACACCCCCTAAGGCTGTTCATTCTCTGGTGGAGTGGGATGCTACTAAAGCATACAAAGGTGTCACGCCCTCCTAGAAGACTCCGGCTCAGAGGAAGAGCTGGAGGACCAGGAAACACCCCCCCCACAAGCAATGCCCAGGATTTTCCAGCAGAGCAGTAGGCGCTTGGGCTCCCAGGGGTGACTAGCAGGAGGACTTCACCTGTGGAGGACAAGAACTGTGCTTCAGAGCTGGAGACAGAGAAACCCCCAAGCCCCTGGGAGAGATGTGGCCTAAAAAGACATGAACTCAGAAGGAGTGCTAGACTGAGCCAGAGGTCTCCTTGTGAGAAAAGGTATATTTGCATGTAGGAGGTTTGTTCACAAGGAGGACCTTTTTAGCTGCAGTCACTAACAGCTCACAGCTGAGGCTTGGGTGCAGCTGTGACAGCCTCTGCAGAAAAACAGCAGAGTACGGCTGAGAGAGCTGCTAGAAACAACATTGACCAGGCCTTCCTGAATCCAGCTTCCCTTGACTCAACTCCAGACTGCTTCCTTGACTTGATTCCTAGCGTGAGTACTTCTGGACTGAACTCTGACTCTCCTTCTGCCTGCTCCTTGTCTGCTGTGTTGTCTTGGGGCCCTGTTGCCTGTTATCTGGGCAGGACTATGACCCTCCTCTTGCCTGCCTGCCCCTTGGAATCTTGTTGCCTGTGGCCTGGACTGTTTATACCGTGCCTTTTGCCTGATCCCTGTTTGTATTAACCACCTTGGAACTCTTGGATCCTTGAGCCTGCAATTCCAGACTCTGGAAACATGACAAAAGGTAATCTGAGGCCACAGTGCATGCTGGTGCACTGCCCCCAGTATATTCCTTTCAACTTTACTTATGGCTCTGGCAATCAGCAGGCCCTGCTTACATACTGAAGGGCTCTGTCTGTTCCCAGAGCAACATCAGCCTTCTTTGGGAGCTCTCCAAGGTCTTGCAAAACCCGAACCTGCTAGCCTGGGATGAATTACCTAGAACCTGTCACCTTCTTTCCACCGCTGGATAACTTCTGTGCAAGGTCAGTCCATTCTAGCCTGTCTTTAGATCTTGGTGGATTCCCAGCCTGGCTGGAACAAGGCAGGTTTGGGAGTGGAAAGGTGAACAGCTTAGCTCAAAGAATAACTACTGAATGTTAATGGCCTCTCAGGCCTTTGTAGAACAGTGTTATGAATGCATAAGATGCATTGCAGTATGGTACTTAGAAGGCCAAAACCCAAAGGAAAATGTTTCATGAAGAAGCAATAGTGGTATGATTACCGGACACAGTGTTTGTTCTCTTTTTGCATAAATATTATATACCTCTAGTCTCCTCCAGAAAGGGATGTATCTGCTCTTTGCTGGGGTGCCTTGCAAGACAGAACAAATTCTGCAATTAAGAACTTCTCTCTCTCTCTCTCTGTGTGTCTCTCTGTACATCCAGTACACAACAAAATGGAAACAAAGCCAGTTGTTGCTTTGGAAAATGTTGCTAATGAGAGAGGCCGGCTGAATGCAGAATAGTTAAAATACTAGCAGTGACTCTGCTAGCACAGGTGGTTGCCTCAGGCGGTGTCATTAAGGCGGCAGAGGAGAAGGCAGACAGATCAGACTCATAAGACTCAATCCACCAGGAAATTCTTTTCCAAATGCCCCACTGAAATGAATGGGCAGCTCCCAACATTTGGCACTTGGCAAGTTATAGTCATCAAGTAAGCGCTGCTACCTGTCCAGGACTGACTATGCCCAAGGGACAGCACAATATCCCCATTTCCTTAGTGTGTCTGAGCCACGGATCCCATGGATAGCAGCGTGTGCCTTTTGCACCAGGCTCCAGTTGTTGGATGTCGGGATTCTAGTAAAAAGCAACTTAGATCCACACAAGGCTGGCCCAAGACAAAGGACACAATGAGGCCCTGCTCCGTTCCACATACAAAAGCTGGCTGGACTGGCAGTTCAATCTTACTTTCCCCCCCTTTTTATTGTTTGGAGTTTTTCTTAATATACATACATGGATTTGTATATATCCATAGCAATGAACATGTATGAAATCCGTTACAGAAAGGGCCTTCCTTTGTGGTCACTATGCCTGGTCCAAATGGTAAAGGCAGCTGAGGCAGTGCCTCATAAGATCATCTCCATAATCAGGGAGCTCTGTATGGCTTAGAGCTGCCTTCCCCAGCATGACGCCCTCCAGATGGGTCAGAGCATAACCTCCAGCATCCCCAGCTGTGCTGGCTGGGGATGATGGAGGTTGTAGTCTGACCCATCTGGAGGCCAGTGGGTTGGGGAAGGCCACTCTATGCCATACAGGCCTCCCTGATTACGGAGATGATCTTATGAGGCACTGCCTCAGCCATGCTGTGGTTTGTTATCCTTCCTGAGGCAGCCCTGACAGCTTAGTTTCTTTCAGATACTGCACAGGCAGGTGAAATTCTTTTTTTCTAGTCTGCAAGACATCTAGTGATAATTCAGTTTACTTGTATTTATCGCTTAGGCTGGCTGCTCTGGTGGGTTTTAGGATTTCAGGTTGATTGAAATTATGGAGCTTTAGTTGATCAATGGCTCCTTTTGTTAGAATGTTGTGTTTTATTTAGCCGGTCAGATTTATTTGTTTACAGCCACAGTTCATCATAAAACAAGGCTCCATTTAGAACACCAAGAGAGACATGCTGGATAAAGGTACAAATCAAATGAATATGACCATTAATATTACTATGGTTACAAAAACCAAGGGGAATGTTATTGAGAACAGGAAGCTCATTAGACATCTCCACAACAGTTTATACTGAATGATCTCTAGGACACAGGACAACGACTCAATTAACATCCGTATTTATAATTTTCTCTGTGACTGCAGCAAATCAAGCCATCTCATAGGTGGCAAACTTGCCTGAGTCAGATAGGAAAAAACCAAAACATTAAACTCAGACACTTTGAATTTCTGTGAGCTATACCCATCGAATAAATATATTCCCACAACAAACTATTAACTAGTCCCGTGCATCCATTTCCATCCTCATGTAGACAATGTGCAGAGAGGGGAGCCTCTCCACATCTGTCAGCCAGAGCTCCAAAACCACATCCCCTGCAGGCCCCATGCTTAACATCTTGTACTGTCCTGTGACATGGAGATAATTCAGTATAAACCGTTGTTGGGATTTCTAATGATCTTCCTGTTCTAGGTCAGTGGTCTCCAAAGTAGGGGGCACGCAAGATGATCCATTGGGGTGAGTGAGCCACCTGATAATTGAGCAACCTCCTGCTGCCCCGACGAGCTGCCATTGTGTGCAATGATGGCAGTGGCGGAGGCAGCAGGATGGGACGGGAGACGAGAGAGAAGCTCCATGGCATTTCTCTCTCGGCTCCAGTCCTATCCTGCCTCTGCTGCAGCCACGGAGAACAACTGCACCAGTCTCTGCTCGGCTGCGGCCCCGGAGCACTTAATCTGTCCCTTCAAGGTAAAGGTGACATTTTAACAATAAGTGAGAAAGTAATTGTTTTCGAAAGAAACTTGTGCTATGGAGAGAGAATTTTGAAAATGGATGTTTGGAAATGTTCCACCGGTATGTGATTTTGTTGCCGAAAACAATGTAAGTGTGTCACCTATATAAACTCTCATATCTGGACACTTAAAAAACTTGGACATGGAATTTTCTAACCTGTTTAAAAATCTTCCAAATGAAGAGTTTCAGTGGGTTTTGAACCCATTTGTTAAAAAATATAAAAATGCAACACCTTCCGATTAGTTTGCAGGAACAACTGACTTGACACCAGGGAAGATGGGTTGGACTTGATGGTCTTAGAGGCCCCTTCCAACCCTACTCTTCTATGATTCTATGAAGATGGAAGTTTACTAGGTGAATTTCATCAAAAACCTTTGCATACTTGGTGGATGGGATTGAAAAATGAGTATCATGATTTAGTAAGCGCAGCCAATGATGCACTTCTTCCATTTGGATCTACGTATCTTTGTAAAGTGTCTTTTTCAGCTACGACAGCCATTAAAATCAAGTCTCAAACTAAACTGAACTTAGAACCAGATCTTCCAATCACTGTTTCAAAGTGTTAAACCAAGATTTTCAAAAATAATGAAGCATATTCAATCACATTGCTCTCATTAAAAATATTATTATTAATATTTTTTTAGTGAGAGCAAAAAGGTCTTTATACTGTTAGACAATATTTTTAAGATAATTTATTTTATTTATTTCATCTCCATCTCATCCTTTTTTAAATTTCTATTTTTTGTGTATATTTTACAATGTACATAATATATTCTTCAGCAAAGGAGATTGTTACCTTGTCGTGGTGCTGGAGCTTGAGCACTTCAATGACATTGTGAGCTAAACCGTGAAGGGACACCCAAGACGGGAAGGGCACGGCAGAGAGGTCAGACTAAATACGATCCCTGGGGAAGGAAACGGCAACCCACCCCAGTATTCTTGCCATGAAAACTAAATGGATCAGTACAACCACAGATATCTCGGTATACCATCGGAAGATGGGACTCCCAGGTCGGAAGATGGTCAAAATGCTGCTGGGGAGGAACAGAGGATAAGTTCAACTAGCCCCAGATGTGATGACGCAGCTAGCTCAAAGATGAAAGGACAGCTAGCAGCCGATGGTGCTGGTGGTGAACGACGAATCCGATGTTCTAAAGATCAACACACCATAGGAACCTGGAATGTAAGATCTATGAGCGAGGGCAAATTGGATGTGGTTATTGGGGAGATGTCAAGATTAAATATAGACATTTTGGGTGTCAGTGAACTGAAATGGACTGGAACGGGCCACTTCACATCAAAGGACCACCAGATCTACTACTGTGGACAAGAGAACCACAGAAGAAATGGAGTAGCCTTCATAATTAATAATAAAGTGGCTAAAGCAGTGCTTGGATACAATCCAAAAAATGACAGAATGATCTCAATTCGAATTCAGGGTAAGCCATTTAACATCACAGTGATCCAAATATATGCCCCAACCACAGATGCTGAAGAAGCAAAAGTAGATCAGTTCTATGAGGATCTGCAGCACCTACTGGATAGTACGCCCCCCCAAAAATGTTATTTTCATTACAGGGGACTGGAATGCTAAGGCGGGTAGTCAAACAACACCTGGAATTACAGGCAAGCATGGTCTGGGAGAACAAAATGAAGCAGGACATAGGCTGATAGAATTTTGCCAAGACAACTCACTGTGGATAACAAACACTCTCTTCCAACAACCTAACAGACGACTTTATACATGGACTTCACCAGACGGTCGACACCGAAATCAGATTGACTACATCCTTTGTAGCCAAAGGTGGTGGACATCTATGCAGTCGGTAAAAACAAGACCTGGAGCTGATTGTAGTTCAGATCACGAACTTCTTATTGCACAATTTAGAATCAGGCTAAAGAGAATAGGGAAGACCCACAGATCAGTTAGATATGAGCTCACTAATATTCCTAATGAATATGCAATGGAGGTGAAGAATAGATTTAAGGGACTAGATTTAGTAGATAGGGTCCCGGAAGAACTATGGACAGAAGTTCGCAACATTGTTCAGGAGGCGGCAACAAAAAACATCCCAAAGAAAAGTAAACCAAGAAGGCAAGATGGCTGTCTGCTGAGACACTGGAAGCAGCCCAAGAAAGAAGGGAAGCAAAAGGCAACAGTGATAGGGGGAGATATGCCCAATTAAATGCAAAATTCCAGAGGTTAGCCAGAAGAGATAAGGAATTATTTTTAAACAAGCAATGCACGGAAGCGGAAGAAGATGATAGAATAGGAAGGACAAGAGACTTCTTCCAGAAAATTAGAAACATCGGAGGTAAATTCCAGGCAAAAATGGGTATGATCAAAAACAAAGATGGCAAGGACCTAACAGAAGCAGAAGAGATCAAGAAAAGGTGGCAAGAATATATGGAAGATCTGTATAGGAAGGATAATAATATCGGGGATAGATTTGACAGGGTGGTCAGTGAGCTAGAGCCAGACATCCTGAAGACTGAGGTGGAATGGGCCTCAAGAAGCATTGCTAATAACAAGGCAGCAGGAGATGACGGTATCCCAGCTGAACTATTTAAAATCTTGCAAGATGATGCTGTCAAGGTGATGCATGCCATATGCCAGCAAATTTGGAAAACACAAGAATGGCCAACAGATTGGAAAAAATCAACCTATATCCCCATACCAAAAAAGGGAAGCACCAAAGAATGTTCAAACTCTCGAACAGTGGCACTTATTTCACATGCCAGTAAGGTAATGCTCAAGATCTTGCAAGGTAGACTCCAGCAATTCATGGAACGAGAATTGCCAGATGTACAAGCTGGGTTTAGAAAAGGCAGAGGAACTAGAGACCAAACTGCCAATATCCGCTGGATAATGGAGAAAGCCAGGGAGTTTCAGAAAAACATCTATTTCTGTTTTATTGACTATTCTAAAGCCTTTGACTGTGTGGATCATAACAAATTGTGGCAAGTTCTTGGTGGTATGGGGATACCAAGTCATCTTGTCTGCCTCCTGAGGAATCTGTATAATGACCAAGTAGCAACGGTAAGAACAGACCATGGAACAACGGACTGGTTTAAGATTGGGAAAGGAGTACGGCAGGGTTGTATACTCTCACCCTACCTATTCAACCTGTACGCAGAACACATCATGTGACGTGCTGGGCTTGATGAAGCCAAGGCTGGAGTTAAAATCGCTGGAAGAAACATTAACAAGCTCAGATATGCAAACGATACCATTTCGATGGCTGAAAGCGAGGAGGAGCTAAGGAACCTCATGACAAAGGTGAAAGAAGAAAGTGCAAAAGCTGGGTTGCAGTTAAACCTCAAAAAAACCAAGATTATGGCAACCAGCTTGATTGATAACTGGCAAATAGAGGGAGGAAACGTGGAGGCAGTGACAGACTTTGTCTTTCTAGGTGCAAAGATTACTGCAGACGCTGATTGCAGCCAGGAAATCAGAAGATGTTTACTTCTTGGGAGGACAGCAATGACAAATCTTGATAAAATAGTGAAGAGCAGAGACATCACACTGACAACAAAGGTCCGCATAGTTAAAGCAATGGTATTCCCTGTAGTAACCTATGGCTGCGAGAGCTGGACCATAAGGAAGGCTGAGCGAAGGAAGATAGATGCTTTTGAACTGTGGTGTTGGAGGAAAATTCTGAGAGTGCCTTGGACTGCAAGAAGATCGAACCAGTCCATACTCCAGGAAATAAAGCCAGACTGTTCACTTGAGGGAAGGATATTAAAGGCAAAACTGAAGTACTTTGGGCACATAATGAGAAGACAGGATACCCTGGAGAAGATGCTGATGCTAGGGTAAGTGGAAGGCAAAAGGAAGAGGGGCCGACCAAGGGCAAGATGGATGGATGATATTCTGGAGGTGACGGGCTCGACCTTGGGGGAGCTGGGGGTGGCAACGGCTGACAGGAAGCTCTGGCGTGGGCTGGTCCATGACGTCACGAAGGGTCGGAAGCGACTGACCGAATAAACAACAAAAACATAACATATTAGTACAGTAGTACATGTATATCATTTATAAATATACATATATTGGGGTGCACGTTCAATTTTTTTTTTACTGATAACGGTGCACGATCAAAAAAGTTTGGAGACCACTGTTCTAGATAACAATTCCCTGGATTTTGGAAAGTAATATTAATGGTTATGTTCATTTGACATGTACAGCATCTTCACTTTGTGTCATTAACAGAGCCTTGTCCTGTGATGAACTCTGGCTATAAACAAATACATCTGACTAAGTCAGGGATGCAAAACTTCCAGCCCATGGAGGTTCTGCTTCTGGGCTGCAGAGGCTCCTTGGGTTTCTCTTGCTTGTGTTACTAATGTCATTATACTACGTCTGAAGTGATGATGTCCTAAGAAAAGCCATGCTGGATCAGACCAAGGGTCTACTGAGTCCAGCATTCTATTCACACAGTGTCCAACTAGCTACCCATGAGAAACCCACAAGCAGAACATGAGTGCAATAGCACCCTCCCACCCATGTTCCCGAGCAACTGGCATATGTAGCGATACTGCCTCTGATACTGGCCGTAGCATGTAGCCATCAGGACTAGCAGACATGGACAGCCTTCTCCTCCAGGACTTTCTCCAAGCCCCTTTTAAAGCCATCCAAATCGGGGTGGCTATCATCCTGTGGTAGCGAATTCCATAGTTTAACTACGCACTGTGTGAAGAAGTACTGCCTTTTATCTGTCCTGAATCTCCCACCAATCAGCGTCATGGGATGACCCCAGGTTCTAGTATTATGGGAGAGGGAGAAAAATATCTCCCCATCCACTTTCTGCACACCATGCATAATTTTGTACACTTCCATCATGTCCTGGAGGGCTGTGATCAAAATCCCAGGGATTGCCACTGCCAATTGGTTTCAACAGCAGCATAGGGTAATGAGGCCAAGAGGGCAAAGAAGGAAAATAACCTTGAGAAGCAGCAGCAGCCGGGGGAACAAGAGATCACTGAACAGCATGAAAATGACCTGAATATTTGGCACAGTGAGTGTATTTTCAGCAGTTGGTTTGGCTGCATCAAACATGCTAATTTCAAAGCAAATATCAAAACTAAAGAACATCTGATACAGCCGCCCTATTCAAAACAAAAGCTCTCTTCCACATGGCAATTAGATTGCCTTTGATGCTCTCCTCTCCATTCATTGCAGAAATTCTAAAGCATGCTCTATCCAAACAACACGCAAGAGATCATTGTGAGTTGACTATTGCCAAGCTAGGAGCCATGGAGCAATTGCTCTTTCAAAGGCTGTGTTGTATCTGCCTTTGCGATTTATATGTTATCTTGTGTGTGAGAGGCAGGTAAAATTGGACTGAAGGGAGCCAGGATCAGAGCAGCACCCCGTCCATGCATGTTTAGGGCGGCAGTATGGTTAACAGTATGGTTAAGCCCCTTCATGGATCACTGCCTTGTTGTGGCGAAGGGGCTTGTGTAACTCAGTGAAGCCATAAGCTATGCCGTGCAGGGCCACCCAAGACGGACAGGTCATGGCAGAGAGTTCTGACAAAATGTGGTCCACTGGAGAAGGAAATGGCAACCCACTCCAGTATTCTTGCCAAGAAAGCCCCATGGAACAGTAATGTATGGCTGTGAGAGCTGGACTATAAGGAAGGCTGAGTGCCGAAGAATTGATGCTTTCGAACTGTGGTGCTGGAGAAGACTCTTACGAATCCCCTGGACTGCAAGGAGGTCAAATCAGTCCATCCTAAAGGAAATCAACCCTGACTGCTCATTGGAAGGACAGATAATGAAGCTGAAGCTCCAATATTTTGGCCACCTAATGCGAAGAGAAAACTCCCTGGAAAAGACCCTGATGCTGGGTAAGACTGAAGGCAAAAGGAGAAGGGGACGGCAGAGGATGAGATGGCTAGATAGCATCACGGATGCAATGAATATGAACTTGAGCACGCTCTGGGAGAGAGCGCAGGACAGGAAGGCCTGGCGTGCTATGGTCCATGGGGTCACGAAGAGTCGGACACGACTGAACGACTGAACAACAACAAATGGTTAACAGCCTCTTTGGCACAACTTTGCACACTTCTCTGGTGTTGCTAAACAATCCTATTTTTGGTTGAAGATGATTATCAGGGAGCATTATAACATCACTGTTCCCACACTGAAGTACCTAAAGGCTCTGATAAGTGGGGCGCAGCTCCTCTAAAGGGGTGTGTATACCAGCTTTCCCCTGAGATATGTCCCAAGATAAGCTGGCACAATTGGTACCTGTCAGAGTCCATGCTGGGTGAAGCACATCTGAGTAACAGCTGGATTCTATATTTCCAAAATGGAGAATCCAACATTTCTCCCAGCAATCCTAGGGACAGCTGCCTGAAGGTCCAACCTGCAATCATCACATGACCTGCAGAGCCTAATTTGAAGGTTTGCAGACCCTTCCTCCCTGCTTCATCTTGAGACTCTGAACGCGAGGACATCACCATCAAGTCAGATTTTTCATTTCCCCCCACTCCTCTATTCTGTCTCCCCTGCCCCCCGCCAACCTGCTTTTTATGATATCTTGCCTGATTAAGAGATCTTGAAAGCTTGCACATTTTTGTGATCCTTTGGTTGGCTTCATAAGGTATTACATTAATATAGATTTTGGAATTTTTCTTACAACACAACTACCTTTTGTGTGTGTGTCATGTGTAGATAGTCACCCATACATAATATGATGTGCCCCCATCGACTTTAAACAACCCTCGTCAATTGGCTTAGCTCTTTCTAGATGTTTCTTTAGGCCAAAGTTAGGATGCAAAGTGCAGTCTTGGGCAAAACAAATGGCTGAATTAAGTGCATGGGCTCCTGCAGAAGAAGAGAGTTCAGCACTTCTGTGAATATTGATCAACCTGTCATTATTGTTCCAAAGCTCCTGTGGTTAAAAGGTAGGATGACTTCTGGTTGCTTGTTTGCTTGCTTGCTTTTCCTCCCCGCAATGGAATTACTTCTACTTCTGGTCAGATCTTGTGCCTGGCTTACAGGTATAGCTCCAGTTAAAAAGTTAACCTCATGCCCTCGAACAGATAACTTGCTGGCCCCATGCCAATCAGGAGGGCAGTGAAAGGGGAGCAAACCAGAGACAGGATAGGGTGTCTCTGTATGCTTATGGGATCCCCCAGGTACACAGGGCAGGGGAAGGACAAAACCCTGTTCCCAGCAAGGGCTGTGCATTGGCAAAGCCCCTCCAGGACATTATAAACAGTTAGAAGCCTGACAGTAACAAAAGCAGGGGGAGAGGGAAGAGAACAGCCCAACCCCACACCCCAACCAGGAAAAAAGACACTCTCCCAGACACTGTGGGAAGGAGCGGGTGTCCCGCCCTCAGGTTCTTGCTCAGGTTAGGGGGCTAGCCAGGGGGGCAGATGCACAACAGGACAAGGCTCCTGCCCCTCTAAAGTTGTGTAGAAGATGGAACTGTATGCATGAAAAGCTACACCTGCTGAATTTTCCTCTTCTACCCAACTTTTAAAGATGCAGGAGCCCTGGCCTCTTTCGCATCCGGCCACCTTACGTGCAGCTTCTTGTGGAACCAGCCCCCAAACCTTCCCGCTCTATGGTGCGCAGGTGTCACCCAAACTCGACAGGGGAGATAAACCCCCTCAGCCCGCTGCACCATTCAGATTGGGCACCGTCCCTCGCTTCCCTCCCCCTGGCAAACAGTTCAGGAGAAACCAAGCCTTCCCAGTGAGTCCTCACAAGTCCCCCTGACTTGTCTGATCCATGAGATCCCTTTTTCCCTCTGGCTTAGTTCAGATGTAATGCTTAACCTTGGTTTCCTACCCCCACTCAGCCTTACCCATAGTTAGACAGTACACTGTAATGAACAAACTGAGGGTTAAAAAAGTTCAAGGTTTGCCACAAGCCACAGCGTCGTTTCACATTTTGGAGCTGGTTGGCAAGTTATGGTAAAGTCAACACCAAGCAAATGATGATTACGGTGGTTTCCTTAACCCTTGTTAAGAGCCCAGGTGTACAATGAAACCACAGAAGGCAGATGTGGGGAGAAGCTACAGTTTAGCTCACCAAGCTACACTTTGCCTGTGAGATACCAACAGGGCCTATGTGTCACTTACAAATCAGAAACGTTGAAGAAAACCACCTTCGCCATAGCTTACTTGGTTCCGATGGAGCACTTTGCCATAGTTTGTGAACCAGCTCCAAAACGTGATGGTGCTGTTTGTGGCAAACCTTGAGCTTCCTTTATCCTTCATTTAAGGATAAGAGGTGGTATTCCCTCTCATACTGCTGTGGTTATAATTACTGGTAAAGTAGGGATGGAGAAGAAATTTGTTTGGTTCACAATTGAATGCAAACTTATATAATTGAACACTTTTGTACCAATACGTGAACTGGAACTCAGTGACCTTCCCAAATTCGGACTTCTCTGAATTTTGCAGCAGAATTCTCCAATTAAAAAAAGGTACAAAAATGTGTATATTAGAGAACGGTATTAGAAAGACTAATTTTAAAAAAGAATGATATTAGGCAGAATTCCATACAAAAATGAATGTATTAGGAGAAATGTACACAAATGCATATGAATTTTCATGCACGCTTTAAAAAAAAATCTCAAAGTTTGGAATGAACTGAATTTAAGATTGGAAAAATGAGGAACTGAGAGAAACCAACATTGACAGATCCCTTGTAATAACTAGCACAGTGCTTGACCATATATGTACACCCCCAACATGAGTTAACATTGCTGGTGAAATAATTGCGTATAAGAGGTTTGAGTCCTGTATGAAAGATAAACACTAAACACACTCAGTAAGTCTTCAATAAAATGCTAAAAAGCCCCTATAGAAAAGGCTGGGTTTGTGTGGAAAAAAACAAGTTTACAATTAAAATCAGGGAGAGACAAAGACAGACAGAAGGGAATGAGTACACAGGAATGAATACACTGAACTAACAGCCCTGCCAAGACTTACGTGTGTGTGCTTAACGTTGGCTCTAACCCAGCCGACCTGCTCACGTCCTTTGCATTTTGTAAGATGCCAGACCTTCTCCCAGCTCTGGATGCTACCTGTTGCTTAATGTCGGAGACATCAGTTCATTTGCCTTTCAACCTGTGGAGGAAGCAGAGCACTACGTGAAGAGTCAGACAAGGTTTTGAGTAGCACCTGGTTCAAGGATCTTCCCCTCTACATGTGCCCTATGCATACTGTAGTCATCTCTTTAGTGGTCTCTTTATTATGGCCATAAGACCCATTCAGGTTAACATACAAAGCACGAACAACAGCATGCAAAGATACACCAATTTAGCTAATAGTTAGTCAGTTGGGCTCTTATATGTATGGCTGTTTGGAAAAAAATTAGCCACCTATTCAGTAATTTGTGGGACCTTGTCTGATTGGAAATGCATTACCAGTCTTTCATCTGGATGCCTGGGAAAATTAGTCAGAAGAGGATATCACAAATCAGAGGAGAAATTAAACTACAAAAGTCCATGTGCCAGAGTTCCAGGGACTCCTGCCTTACACGTATACAATCTGTGTTGAAATGGAATTTTTGAAAGATCTGCCTTGAAGTACTGCTGTTGGTGGAACATTAAGTCTGAATGCTCTATGAACTTGTCTGTTCTTCCGAGAAATCAATAAGAAGGTGAGGTACCCTAACTGGGCAGAATCCCATGGGCCGCGGAGAAACAAGTTCCATTAGCCAGAGAGTCTTTCAATGCCCTAACATCTTTGTTTCAGAACTTTGAAAGCTTGTTGTAGCTTGAGCATTAGAAGAGATTTGAAGAAAACACCACGTGAACCAATCTTATGTAAAATTGTATGGGAGCGTTTCCTAGACTATGAGCCTGTTAGCGCACACTTCCTGGCTTTCCTGGGAGACAGAATGAAGAGAGGTTTCAGAGCATGAGAAATGCCTTGCGGATGAGGCCTAGAGACTCCAGCATCCTGGAGTGGCTCCCAAAGGCCTCTGGAAGTTCTCAAGCAGGGCAAGGGAAGGTGACGGCTGCCCCTTTACATCTCCAGCATCTGGTATTCAGAGGTCTACCACTTCTGTACATGAAAATTTCATGTAGCTATCATGGCCAGTACCCATGGAATTTGCCTAGACACTGCTTTAAAACCATTTTAGTAGCTGTCAACACACCTTGTCGTAGGCAGTGAATTCTGTAAGAGAATTAGCTGTTGTGTGAAGAATACTCCCTTCGGTGTATGTGCAACATTGTTGTTTGAGCCTGTGTCGCTGGTATTACGGGTGGGACAGGAGTTTCTCTCACCATTCTTTCTGCACCAGTCATAGTGCCATAAACCTCCATCATGATCTCCCCACCACTGCCTTTTCCCCCTAGGCTAAAAAGCCCCAAATGCTTTATTTGCTCCTTGGTGCTCCTGCCCCTTAATCACACGTTATCAACGCAGCACGGGATTGACGCTGCCAAGGAGAATGCAATAGTCAGGCCTCTTGAGAAATATAACTATGATCCCCAAAACCAGAGCTGTGCAACAACCCAATGTGCCCCTAGTCAAGCTCTGTCCAGACATTGCTTCAGAGAAGGCATCCTGCCTATTTGGAGCAGGGGTGGGAAACTGCCAGCCTGTGAGTCAGACGCAGCCTGTGCCCTCATGTGTACCCCAGTGGCAATCCGATTAAGGAAAAAAAGGTTCAGTTCGAGGGAATAATATGGGCAGTCTCAACAACGTCTGCCCTGGAAGTCCTAATCTCTAATCCTAAATAGATGGGGCTCCTTATGGCAGGGAGAAGGCACTCTGCACATCTAACAGTGCCCCTTTATCACTACTTAAGTTCCACAACTGACCCCTAGCCCCACACTGAACCCTGGCTCCAAGGCTTTTACACTCTCCTGAGGGATAAACTGAAATACAGAAAGCGAGGGGGTAAAACATGTCTGCCCCCTTATTGGCCTTGCAGCAGGAGCACTTTGATGATTTCTATCCCTTGCCTTAATTCAAGGCCACCTGAAACCAAACGTCAGCTAAAGGTATTCTCCCAGTTATTTCCCCGGCCAAAATGGAAATAGAAAAAACAGAATGGCCTGACTGATGTTTCAGTGGCACACACAGCTAGTGTTACCTGCAGGGGCTATTGGCCTGGAGAGAAAAGTTACAATTAGTTGGTTCACTGGGCCTCAGTGAGCATTGTCATGAACGCAAATGAGCATCTGGATATGGCTTCTGCCTGTAGATTTTCACTGCTGGATTGGACTATTTCCTCAATTATGGTGCAGTGTGGGCAGTTGCTGTGTTTCTCCCCGGTCCTTTCTCTCCAGCTCCTACTGAATCAAACAGCACAAAACTCATCCCTATGATCCTGGGTTCCAGATCTCCTTCCAACAGAAGAGTTTAAACATTTTCTTTGAAGAGGAACGAGCCACTTTCCTACCACATCATGCTTTTGATCTCTCCTCTCACACAAATAACGAAGAACAAATAAATAAAACTGGGGCTTGCAAAACAGACAGAAGCGGGGGGAAAACCCTAAAGCTACAGCTGACAAGCTTAAAAGCTTTTGTGCTGTTCCAGAGATGCACTGCCTGTGATAATTACCAGCTGAAGGCACAAGATGCTGTTCCATCATCTGAAGGACATGAGCTGCGAGAACTGTGAAATCCCATCTGAGCCGATCCCTTGCATTAGCCATGCCGATTGCGAGAAACACGTCAGTTATGACTTGGCAACTGACGTCAAGCACCCCGTCTGTCAGCATGGGAACCGCAGCAAGCAGGTCACTTGCTTCCAAAGTGCACTCTTATGTTGAAACGTGCAAAGAATGGGCCGGCAATCGCCCAACACCCGACAGTTTGTTACTTCCGAACGCACTGGTACATCACACTTGGATGGTGGACTATGTGCTTGCAATCCATATTTTGCAGAAAAACCTGAACTACTTTGCACCACAACTCCAGAGGAGACACGTATTAGTGTTCTACTTCCAGCAGAGCTGGGAACAGGAAGCTCAATCCCACTGAACCCCAGCCGTCCATCCTGTCCACACAACACCTCAGCCTCCAGTGCAGGCTTCCCCAACCAGGTGCCCTCCAGATGTTTTGGAGTGCAACTCCCAGCAGCACGGGCCAATGGTCAGGAATGCTGGGCACTGTAGTCCAAAACATTGGGACGACACCAGGTTGGGAAAACCTGCTCTAATGCATTGCAGGGTTACAGAGGATGTCCTAATTTGGCTGTTGATTGGCAGCTACTGGGAAATATCTCCAGCAGTCTGCTTTTGCAACCATGATATGTGTTTATTTCCTGTGGAGGTGGGACCATGTGAACCCGTCTCTCGTCTTGTATGGGCTTGCATGCCTCACCATTCAGGTTTTTGCTACTGTCCTTGAGCAGAGCTGGGCAGATGGTAGATCTGGATCTGCCAGTAGATCTCTGGATGATTTGCAGTAGATTGGCAATGATTTCTGACTTTCAATTATTTAATAATAGTAGCAACAAAATGACTCCCCTCCCACCCTAAACTATACCGCTGAGATGAAGAAAACATGAGCGTAAGTAGAGGTGGATTTGTGTATGGAAGGACCAGTGGAGGCTGGTGGCTCCGATGTCAGTGGGGCGGTGAATCAGCTCCGGGTTTCAGTCAGAACTCTAAAGGAGCTATCCAACACCTTGGATAGCTCCTTCTGAGTTCTGACTGAAACCCAGAGCAGATTCACCACCCCACTGACATTACAGCCACCACTGGGAAGGATTGTGAACTCTGTTCCGTTCTCAGAACAAATTCATGGGATCAGAAATCTTTAATTCTGATAGTGTATGTATTTTGCACCAGGCTCCAGTTGGTGGATCTCAGGATTCTAGTAAAAAGCTACCTAGATGCTTTTTTTTTCTTGTCATGAATTGGACACCACAATGAATGCAGTTCCATTGGTAGAGGCATCCAGAGCACTGTCTGGTCCAGTTTTATTGGATGGGTTTCAATTATTGAGGCCCGAGGATGCAGACAAGGTGCTTGGCCAAGTCCAAGTCAACCACCTGTGTGCTCAACCCTTCATGGCTTATCACTTCAAACAAGGAAGGGATATCCAGCTAGGTCCAGGAGGTTGTAAATTCTTCCTTGAGAGAGGGAGTGGTGCTGGCCTCTTTAAAAGAAGGGGTAATCAGGCCACTCCTGAAAAAGCCTAACCTGGACCTGGAAGACATTGACAACTATAGGTTGGTGGCTAACATCCCCTTCCTGGGCAAGGTACTTGAGCGGGTGGTTGCAGGACAATTCCAGGCACTGTTGAAGGAAATGGATTATCTTGATTCATTTCAATCGGGCTTCAGGCCTGGTTTTGGAATGGAAACTGCCTTGGTCGCCCTGTGGGATGACCTTTTCCAGAAGAGGGTCAGGGGGAGTGCAACCCTGTTGATTCTCTTGGACCTCGCAGCGGCTTTCGATACCATTGACCATGGTATCCTTCTGGGTAGGTTGTCTGGGTTGGGAGTTGGAGGCACTACACTGCAGTGGTTCCGCTCCTACTTGGAGGGCCGATTCCAGAAGGTGGTGCTGGGGGATTATTGCTCTGTGCCATGGCAATTATGCCTTGGGGTTCCACAGGGCTCTATTTTATCCCCTATGCTGTTTAACATCTACATGAAATCGCGGGGGAAGTCATTCGGAGGTGTGGGCTGAGGTGCCATCAATAGGCGGATGACACCCAGCTCTACCTCTCTTGCTCATCAAACCCAGGTGAGGCAGTGGCTGTTCTGAATCAGTGCCTGGGCATGGTAATGGACTGGATGAGGGCCAATCCAGACAAGATGGAGGTACTGTTGGCGGGTGGTTTGTCTGCCCAGCTCAGTGATGTTCAACCTGTTCTGGAGAGGGGTTTCACTCCCCCTAAAATATCAGGTTCGTAGTTTGGGGGTGCTCTTGGACCCAGAACTGTCACTTGAGGCACAGGTGAACCTGGTGGCATGGAGCACTTTTTATCAGCTGGTATATCAACTACGCCCTTATCTGGACAGAGATGGCCTAGCTATAGTTATCCATGCTTTGATAACTTCTCGTCTGGATTACTGCAATGCGTTATATGTGGGGTTGCCTTTGAAAACAGTTTGGAAACTTCAGCTGGTCCAAAACAGGACAGCGAGACGGTTAATGAGGACTGGCCGATGAGATCATATTGTGCCAGTACTTCCTAGGGATGTACGAAAGTCCCTTACCTGATCCCGAAGGTTGATTCGTGGGGGGGGGGAGGCGCTCCAACCCTCCCCCCGAAATTCTGGCCGGGGGGGGAGGCGCCCCGACCCTCCGGCTGCGAATCCTCCTGTCCTGCTGGGACGCAAATGGCGGCGGCCGTAGCCGCTGCCGTTTGCGTCCCTGCAGTCAGCCGTGATAGGCTACGTAAATGTTTATGTAGCCTATCACAGCTGAGTGGGAACCCCCCCCCCGCGCGTATGCAAATGGCGGCGCCCATGGGTGCCGCCATTTGCGTACGCGCGGTTTGTTTTGTTTTTTTTCCATCAGCCGTGATAGGCTACGTAAACAGTTACGTAGCCTATCACGGTGTTTTTTGAAAATCTAGCCGTAAATCTTTACGTAGCCTATCACGTTTGTTGTTGTTGTTGTTGTTTTACTTGGAAATGGCGGTGGTGGCAGCTGGTCAGAAGACCGGCCACCGCAGCCACCGCCGCCGCCAGGGACATTTGCACAAGGTAAGTCCCGTCCCGAGGGGGGGCGCGGGGGGGGCAGACCGTTTCTCCACCAATTTCGGGGGGCCGAATGCGCTGGAGATTCATGGAGAAATTCTCTGACATCCTAGTACTTTCCCAGCTGCACTGGCTGCCAGTCCCTTTCCGGGCCCAATTCAAAGTGCTGGTATTAACATTCAAAGCCCTTAACAGCTTGGGGCCAGATTATCTGAAGGATCGCCTGCTCCCATATGTGCCTGCCCAGACCTTAAGATCATCCTCAGCGGCCCTCCTCCATGAGCCCCTGCCCAAAGAAATAAGGGAAAGGGCATTTTCTGCTGTGGCACCCCCGTTGGGGAATGAGCTCCCTAGAGAGGTTCGCCTGGTGCCTGCGTTGTACTCTTTCCAGCACCAGGTGAAGACCTTTTTATTGTCCCAGGCATTTTTAGCATTTTAACATTCCAGGCTTTTTTCTTCTACTTTTTAGCTCTGCTGTCTTAAATCTGCTGTTGCATTTTAAATAACTGCACTGCTGCTACCTTTACTCTGGTTGTATTTTTATTCTGTAGTTTTAATCTCTTATATTTTATATTGTATTTTCTGTTGTATTTTTATGGTTTTAATTTTGTGAACCGCCTAGAGAGCTTTGGCTATTGGGCAGTATAAAAATGAGATAGACAGACAGACAGATCTCACAGAGGGCCAGCCCAAGACAAAGGACAAGATGCCACCCCCCTTCATTCCACATACAGAAACTGACTGGACTGGCAGTTCAATCTTACTTTTCCCCCCTTTTCACTGTTTTGAGGGTTTTTTATATATATATACACATGAATTTGTATATATCCATACCAATGAAATCCATAGATATGATACTACAGCTTACTTGCAATTATACATATGCTTCAACAAAAGTGGATCAGATATCCAAATAAGTACCTATTTGAAGGTGGCATCTATATGCCACCCATTCAAATGCTGAAAGTATTACAAGATCCTCGGTCCAATGCATTATAGGAAGTGAACATTTATCCTTTCAATGTTGTAATATCAATCTTTTAGCTGTCAAGAGTGCACAGAGAATCAATTTACGCTGACAGTTTGTTAATTTCCATGAAATAGGTAAATCATTTAAAAGAGCGTGTACATCAGCAAATATTAAAGACTGTTCCAGTACAAAGTTTATCCATGTAATAACTTTCTCCCCAAAAGAAGCAACTACCGGACATTGCCAAAACATATGTTTAAAAGAAGAAATAGCTATACTGCACCACCAGAGATTAGCTGAATTAGACAATATTAAAGAGATGTTGCGGTATCCAATAGACATGAAACAAGTTTTTGCTGAATAAGACGCAGCCTAAGATCCACAGGTATAGACACCAAAGCAGCTATCCAGTGATTAGGCAGAATGGAACAATCCAATTTCCTGTTCCATTCCTGCTTAAAGCCCTGTGTATCATATTTATTCACCAATAACAAGTATTTATAGACATAGATTGTGGATCAATTTGCCTGACCAGCCTCAAGAACCACTTCCAATAATGACAGAGACTCTGATGCTGTAAAAGCAGCTGGGTCAAACCTATATACTAAAAATGCTGCCATTGCAAGTATTGTCATTCAGCCATAGCTGGCAAGTCATATTTGGCACTCAAAATAGAAAATGACAAACTCGTCATCGGCGCCCACCAGTTGATCCAAAGTAAAAATCACCTTAGCTGTCCATATTCACCACAAAACATCAATGTTTAGATCTGGATTGCCTCATAAAGTTAATTTAGCATGAGAAAATGGATCAAAGTGTAATTGACGTGACATTATACGTCACACATCTCCAACTATAGAAACTGTGGGAGGAACCCTATGTGTTCTTGTATGGCTAGAACCAAATGTCATCCATTTAGAGAGAGGAACCAGACAAGAAGATTCCAAAACTAAAGTGGAGAGGAATCAAAAACACGTTTATGAAACAAAGCATTGATTTTGTAAGAACTTAAGAAGAGCCATGCAGATCAGACCCAAGGGTCCATCTACTCCAGCATTCTGTTCCCACAGTGGCCAACCAGCTGCCCATGGGAAACCCACCAGCAGGACATGAGTGCAACAACATCCTCCCGCCCATGTTCCCCAGAAACTGGTGTACATAGGCACCCTGCCTCTGATACTGGGGTCCTGATATAGCCATCAGGACGAGTAGCTATTGATAGCCTTGTAAAAATATTTGCCACATACAACGTAAATTGTCTGAGTATAGTATTCATAGAATCATAGAATAGTAGGGTTGGAAGAGGCCTATAAGACCATTGAGTCCAACCCCCTGCTCAGTGCAGGAATCCAAGTCAAAGCATCCCTGACAGATGGCTGTCCAGCCTCGTCTTGAATGCCTCCAGTGTGGGAGAACCCACTACCTCCCTAGGGAATTGGTTCCATTGTCGTATTGCTCTAACAGTCAGGACGTTTTTCCTGATGTTCAGCCAGATCTAGCTTTCTGCAACTTGAGCCCATTATTTTTGATTGATTGATTGATTGATTGAATGATTGAATGAATTTCTTATTTGCCCACCTGGCTGGTCACCTGGCCACTCTGGGCGATTTACAGCAGTACAATTTTAAAACAATAAAATTCTACTTTAAAACATCGTATTTCTAAAAATACCCTAACCCACCCCAAATGCCTGCCTGAACAACCACATTTTTAATGTGTGGCAGAAGCTCATTAAAGAGGGGGCATGGCAGAGTTCCTTAGGAAAGGAGTTCCACAGAGTGGGGGCCACCACAGAGAAGGCCCTCTCCCTTGTCTTCACCAGCCTACCTGTCCTGGCTGATGGGACAGAGAGGCCATCCGAGGCTGATCTTGTTGAGCGGCCTGTCTGATGTTGCTGGAGGCGCTCCTTAAGATAGGCTGGGCCAGAACCATATAGGGTTTTAAAGGTCAAAACCGACACCTTGAATTTGGCCTGGAAAACAACTGGTAACCAGTGCAATTTCTTCAGCACCAGAGTGATGTGATCACGCCGGCAGCTGCCTTTAATCAGGCGAGCCGCAGTGTTCTGTACCAGCTGCAGCTGCCAAATGATCTTCAAGGGTAACCCCATGTAAAGCGCATTACAGTAGTCTAAACGAGAGGAGACCAGGGCATGTACTACCGATGGGAGCAGATGGTCAGGACGCAGCTGCCGTATCAGATAGAGTTGGTACAGCACTGTCCAGCTCACAGCTGACACCTGAGCCTCCATGGACAGCTGGGAGTCTAAAATGACCCCCAGGCTGCGGACCTGGTCTTTCAAGGGTAGCCGTACCCCACTCAACACCAGGTCAACATCCCCCAGCCTCCTCTTGTCTCCCACCAAAAGTACCTCGGTCTTGTCAGGGTTCAGCTTCAGCTTATTCCTCCCCATCCAGCCACTCACCATCTCCAGACATTTGGACAGGGACTCTACGGCCAACCTTGGTGAAGATTTAAATGAGAGGTAGAGCTGCGTGTCATCTGCATATTGATGACACCGCACCCCAAACCTCCTGATGATAGCCCCCAGCAGCTTCACATAGATGTTAAATGGCTTCCGGGAGAGGCTGGAACCCTGTGGCACCCCACAAGTGAGCGGCAATGGGTCCAAAACCTCCTCTCCCAGTGCTTGCCCTCTGGTACCTGCTGGAGAGGAAGGACTGGAACCACCATAATACGGTGTCTCCAACGCCCAACCCCTCCAGGCGGTCCAGGAGGATACCGTGGTCAACGGTATCAAAAGCCACTGAGAGGTCAAGGAGAACAAGGAAGGAGCATTCGCCCCTATCCAAAGCCCTCCTCATATCATCCACCAAGGCCGTTTCTGTCCCATGCCCAGGCTTGAAGCCTGATTGAAATGGATCTAGATAATCAGCTTCTTCCAAGTGTGCCTTCAACTGCATCGCCACCACCCGCTCAATCACCTTGCCACAAAATGGCAGATTCGAAACTGGGCAAAAGTTGTTCAGAACTTGGGGATCCAAGGAGGGCTTCTTTAAGAGCGGTCTTATCACTGCCTCCTTGAGAGCTGATGGCATCACTCCCTCCTCAAGGGAGGCATTCACCACCACCCTGATCCCCTCACCCAGCCTCTCCCTGTAGCTCATAATGAGCCAAGATGGACAAGGATCAACTAAGCAGTTGGTCAGCCGTACAGATGAAAGCACCTTGTCCACTTCATCAGGAGGAAGAAGCTGGATCCGATCCCACAAAACCGGTTTGCCACAGGCTGCCTCTTGCTCGCTAACTGTATCCATGGCACATGGAATAACACTCATAATCCGATCAATTTTATCCGCAAAGTGCCTTGCCAAGCCCCACAGGAGGCCTTAGAATACTCCAGCGGTTCCGGAGCAACTGGACTGACCAGGCTCTGGACCACCCGGAACAGCCTCCTGGGACAGCACTCTGCAGACGTGATAGAGGCAGCATAATATTCCTTTTTTGCTGCCTTCACCACCATGTGATAGGCTGAAGATACAGCTCTAGCCCGTGTCTGATCATCTTTGGAGCAAGACTCCGCCACCAGCGCTCTAGCCCTCTCACCTGTTTCAGAGCTCGTAACTGCGGATTACACCATGGTGCAGTATGAGCCCTGTTCAAGGGGAGAGGCATTTCAGAGCCACCCAATCTAATGCCCCAGTGATTGCAGCATTCCACCCACCAAGGTCTCGACCGAGTGGCCGTTGACATGCTCCAGAGAATCCCCAGGCGCATTCAGGAATACATTCGGATCCTTAAGATGCCTGGGGTGGACCATTTTAATGGGTCCTCCACCCCTGCGGAGGGGTTGTGGAACCGAGAAGTCCAACGTCACCAGATAGTGATCTGACCATGACAAGGGGGTGGTGGATATACCCCCGACTTCCAGATCACTCTCTGCCTCTCCAGAACCAAACACAAGGTCTAGCGCATGACCGGCTACATGGGTGGGCCCAGTTGGAATAGGGTGCAGCTCCCAGGAAGCCATGGTCTCCATGAAGTCCCGAGGTACCCCTATGAGGATGGCCTCTGAATGTACATTGAAGTCCCCCAACACCAATAAGTTAGGGGACTGTACACACACATCAGAGACCACCTCGAGCACCTTGGCCAGGAAGTCAGTTATGCAGTGGGGTGGGTGGTTCACGAGCAGAATCCCCAGACTGCCCTTCGGGCCCAACCTCCAGTACATGCACTCAGCAACCTTGGTCTCCCGGAGAGGGGGTCTGGTGAAGACCAAGGGCTCTCAGTAAATAACAGCCACTCCCCCTTCCCCGATCCCCAGCCCTCGGCTGCTGTGCATACAAAAATCCAGCTGGACACATGGCCGCAAGAGTTGGAGCAGCAGCCTCAGCCAGCCAGGTCTCCGTAATACATGCCAGGTCTGCACCCTCATCCCGGATCATGTCCTGGATGACAGAAGTTTTCTGGGTAACAAACCTGGCATTGCAGAGCAGCAACCGAAGGCCAGAGGATGGAGTCACGCCTCCCCCAGCCATCCTTTGGCTCTGGACAGGCTCGGAACAGGGGACAGATATTACACATCTCTCTCTTGTTCCCCTTACCTGGCATGGCCTGCCCCTAGCGCTCCGCCAGCTCCTGCCGCCCAGCCTCTGTATAGTCTAGCCCCCAACACTCCCCCCACTGCCTCTGTCAGGTGGACACATGCCCCCTTGCTTCTGCCTATCAGGCAGGCTACCCACCCCTAAAAACACAACAGAATCCCCCCAAAACCCACCCCCACCAATTTAAAAAAAATCCCCTCACAAATACTGCCAGGCAGGAGTCCACAGGAAGAGCGGCGGCAGCAGGCAGCAGGCAGCAGGCAGCAGGCAGCAGGCAGCAGGCAGCAGGCAGCAGGCAGCAGGCAGCAGGCAGCAGGCAGCAGGCAGCAGGCAGCAGGCAGCAGGCAGCAGGCAGCAGGCAGCAGGCAGCAGGCAGCAGGCAGCAGGCAGCAGGCAGCAGGCAGCAGGCAGCAGGCAGACCCTCTTCCCTGGGTGGTGGCTTCTCCTACAGATCCTGGCTCTCCCAGGCCACTTCAGCCAGCCAGCTTATATAAACCTTCCAGGAAGGGACAGGTGGAGGTGGTCAGCACAGCTGGCTCAGTACCTGGGGGCCTGGTCCTGCAGGGACTGGCGGTCTGCCTGGCAGAAGTCCACAGGGAGAGCGGTGGTGGTAGTGGCAGCAGCAGCAGAAAGCAGCAGCAGCCGGCACGCCCTCTTCCCTGGGTGGTGGCTTCTCCTGGTTATTCCGTGTCCTGCACTCTGGGCTGATCGAGAAGAGATCCTGGCCTTCCTCTCTGTGACAGCCTTTCAAGTACTTGAAAAGCACTATCATATCTCCCCTCAGCCTTCTCTTCTCAAGGCTAAACATGCCCGGTTCTTTCAGTCTCTCCTCACAGTTATCTGTTTCCAGTCCCCTGATCATCCTCGTTGCCCTCCTCTGAACCCTCTCCAGCTTGTCTGCATCCTCCTTCTTAAAGTGTGGTGCCCAGAACTGGACACAGTACCCCAGATGAGGCCTAACCAGTGCTGAGTAGAGGGGAACTAGTTAGTACTTCATGTGATTTGGAACCTATACTTCTATTAATGCAGCTCCAAATAGCATTTGCCTTTTTTGCAGCTTCACATCTTAAGTGTATTTACCTTACCCCACGAACTCAGCTTTAAAGTTGCCTATCAATCTGTAGCACAAATTCAGTCTTACTTTAACACTGGCAATGAGATTACATCCTCCATCACGCCTGAGGGCAGCAGGCTAATTTATGGGGTGCAGGACAGGCTTCCCCAAGAGAGGGGAATGCTCTAGAGGGGTCAGGAGGAATGCCTTGGGGGCTGCCACTGCTGCCACCCCCCCCGAATCTGCTTCCTGAGGCGGTTGTCTCACTCTGCCTAATGGTAGGGCCAGCCCTGGTCCCCCAAGCCTAAAGTCTGCCAGTCCTGCCCTAGAATATTATAGCAATGCTTTTCAAAATGCTCCAGGGTACCTTGGGATCACTTGGAAGCTCAGCAGGGTTTCCTCAATGAGAAGATAAGCCATGGTAAAAGCTTTCCTAAAAAGACAGATTGCCCACCCCCCACCTATCTTTTCCTGAAATAAGCAGCCACAGAGAAGTATGAGAAGGGCTCTAGAAGGCACACTCCCAGCTGATGTGGGGTAACACTGAGGACCCAGACATCTTGCTAACACCCTACAAGAACTGAGTGGGCCATCCTACAACATCTCCCCCAGTCTTCTAACACACCACAGATGTGGCTTTCTAAGCAAGTTGACGTGGAAACTGAAGTTTCCTGAAGCTAGAAAGTAACCCCCCACCCCCTGCTGTATTAGAGGATCTGTGATTCTTATTTCCCAGGACCAGAAATAAAGGCACATTGGGCTCCTGCATTATATTATTATGTACGTTTAGATCCTGCCTTTCTTCTCTCATAGAACTCAAGGAAGCATACATGGAATTCCCAGCTGGCAACCCATCCAGGCCATGGCCACACCCAGACCTTCAGTGAAATGGCTGCATCGTATGCTCTCAGACCACACCCTGACCCCTCTGGAGGTTGTGCAGAATCCTTTGGCAGGTGCAGCTTTTTATTCCAGCCCTGGATGACAAATTGCAGCTGCTGCAAACAGTGGCAGCTGGTGCTCATTGGGGCTGGTGGAGCGGAGGGCCGGGCAGATACTCAATATTCTACCGAGGTTGTTGGAAGAGGGCAAGAGAAGATCGTGTATGGCGATCGGCAGCTGCAGGCCGTGCCCTGGAGCAAATGAACCTGGGCGGGCGGATTTCTCTGCCACAAGCGGGTGGGGGAGAGGCAGTGTGTCGCCACCCCATTCGCCCCCAGTGGCTGCACATTGGCTACATCATCTCTCTTCTACACATCTATGAAAAAGCCCCAGCAGGCCTTCGGACAGCCTGGAGATTCTGTATGGAAAAGCAACAGTCCCCTCCCACTCTATAAACAAAAGACTCTGGCACAGTCTGTCTGTAATTGTCAGAACAAGACTGACTGGCACAGTAACTAATGTACAAATCCATCTGTTCAGTAGAAAACAATGTGGCTTCTTCTGTCTGTAAATGCCCGACGAACATGCTGCCTTTAGGAACATTATAAAGCAAGATGCATTTTAACGCATAATGGGGAACGTCCATGCAGCCACTCTAGAACTCAAAACAAAACAATAATCCTGGGTTGGATCCAGGCTTAGTCATACTTAGAGCAGACCCACTGAAATCACCTTGAGTTCCACAGTGGAAGAAAGGTGGGGCATAAATGTAATAATAAAAATAACTAAAAATTAAAAAAGCAGAAAGGGAAGGGTGGTTCCAGACTTAGTCATACTTAGAGCAGACCCACTGAAATCAATAGGATTTAGTCAAGACTGATTCCTGTGGGTCTACTTTAAGTACGACTAAGTCTGGAACCACCCTCCCCTTTCTGCCTTTTTATTTTTATTATTACATTTATACCCCACCTTTCTTCCACTGTGGAACTCAAGGTGGCTACATGTGGTTCCCAGGTGGTCCCACCTCCAAGCACTGACCAGACCCAGGCCTGCTTAGCTTCAGCAAGGTGGCTTTCTCATGTGCCTTCAGACTATGCCCTGGAAACAAGATATCTGTTCCCTAACTTTTTTTAAAAATGTCCAAGTCTGCATACAACATTAGATGCTTGCAGCAAATAGCAGTACATATGTCCCTGGCCAGCAACTAATTTTTAACATGCCATATTTTGAATGACGCAAGGGCAGGGAGGCCAACAAGAGTAGCTCTGCCCACTGACTCACTCCTGAATGCGTGAGGGCAAAGGGCTCCGTAACCCCTCTTTTCCAGCTTAAGCTGGAATAGAGGCTTTGGCAGCACGCTCCCCTTCCCATGCAGTCAGCCACTCGCTTCACAACCACCAGCAAATGGCTCTTGAACTCCCCCTGCCCCCATGTGGATAGCAACAGACTAGTGTCAGGGTGGAAACTGAGCCCATAGAGCCCCAGAGCAGTTCTGATTCTGAGGAGGAACAGCAATCCGTGGGAGAGGAGCTTGCTCATCTCTCACAAGCACAGCAGCTGGCAGAGATTCCTCCTGCCAGCATTCCTGGGATAGATAGTGACCTTGGCAGTGAGAGAGCACTGGAGGGGGGCTTGCTGGACGCTTGGCGCAGACGCAGGGAGCGATGACAGATGGAGGGCACCGAAAGGAGGCGTAGCGCTCGTTTGGCATGCAAACAATGGTCGTGTCCCGAGGACCCAAGGGAAAGAAGGAGGATCTCTCCCTAGCCCATAAGTTCAGGGTCTTCCCGTGATTCTTCTTCAAACGGGGACCAACTGCCTTACCTGGAGCTTAGGCTACTCTGCTATCTTTCCCCAGTGCTGTTCCTTGCTTTGGCGCTAGCGACTAGTATTCTGAAAGAGTCATAAAGTAATAAAGGAATAAAGTCTTGGAAAGAATTCCTCGTCGTCTGTGTCCTGACTTGGCTATTGGTGGGGACTGCAAGAGGCAGCTAGGGCGCTCCTGACACAGAGGCTCCACCAGAACGCTTCCCTTCTGCACCCAGCTTCTCACGTGGTTTGCTATAACGGTGGAGAACACTAAAAGAACTGCTATCGCTGCTCCCAATTGGGGGGTGGGAGTGACTTCAAGAGCCCCTTGCCTGTGTCTCAGCTTGAATGGGAGGAAGGGGCTAACAATAAGAGGGGCGACTTTGGGATCAGAGTCCGTGATCCCTGACTGAGTCTCCAGTTGCCTGCTCCTGGCATTATATAAAAATCCAACCCGAACCCACCGTGGCAGATTTTCCAAAAGGAAATCGCAGCTTAATCATTCAAGCCTGTAAATCACCATTCACCCAGGCTAGTAATTTTCATGGACTTATTTGCAGGGATGCCCTAGAAGCTCCCAGTTATAACTTAATCAGAGACTACAGGCCATGAGTTTGGAAACAGGTCTGCTGCACCTGCGCAGGATTGAAACTGAAAGGCATACAAGAGCAAAAGCAGAGACAATGTTTTAAGAGCGGCAGAAGAGATTTGTTAACACCATCTGTGCCTTACAAACAAAACAGCTTGCTGTCTGTGGCAAGCTCTGGAGGGGAAAATATATATGGCTCTGCACAGTTTCCGCATGGCTCAGAACAAATTGGGCAAAAGCCAGCTGTAGTAGCAGGTACCTATTGGCTAGTGCCTGTGACATCAATACATTAACACACACACATGCACGCATGCGCGCACGCTATCCTTTGAAGCAGTTTTGAATCTGTTTGTAAAATGCTGGCGAATAGGTGAAGGATTAAATGATATACATACATAAATGAATGTATACCAGCACCACTTAAATATGTTTTTTTTTAAAAGCCTGTCAGTCAGCCTGGAGCACAAAGGCTGACATACCAGCTTAGCATGGAAGCAACTTGCCAACCAAGCAGTTAACTAAAATAAATATATTTTATTTTTTATCCATTTTTCTGTTTCGTGATAACAAACATTAAATAACTATATCAACAGTGATTTGTATAAACCTTTAACAGTCCTTTGGTTTTGTAAAAACGTAACTTGTCTTTGATAGCCACTATTAAATGAGGGAGGCTGATTTTAGGAACAGGTAAGCACCGTGTTTTCACTTTGTTAAGGCCTGGAGCAAGCCTGGCATATTGTGTCCTTAACAGGTGAACAAATTCCTATGCTGCTGAGGTCTAGCCCCCACCGGGATCTTGTCCGTATCCCTGAGCCGTACAAATGACAACAGGCTATCTGACTGTTGGGTGTCTGCCCCAATCCTTATCTGATGGGACAATTTCCCCCCATCACTGTGGTATTCCAGATTTTGTTCTCTCACTATGTGCCTGTCTTTGGCTTCCAAGTTCCTGCAATCACCATCTGAACTGTTCTTAACAAACAGGGGACCAGTTGTTTTGCGGCTGGTCCTTTGTGTCTGTTAACAGCAATTGTTTTGGGTTCAATTCAAGTTGTTGCCCTGTGATCGAACATCTCTCGGTCACTGTCACGTGTGGGAGTAGCCTGGGCCGGTGTCAAGGGCAGGTATGGTGGGCGCCTGCCGAGGGTCACAGCCCAGCAGGGGCCCTCTGACCGGAGCCCCCTGGAGCTGCTTCTCCTCTGCATTCTTGCAACCTGCTTGTTTGCCTGCCTCTCGCTCTGCCCCAGACAACAGTGGTGCTGAGAAGGAAAAGTACTAGATGCCACTGTCTGCTTGCTCACTGGCCCTATCAAGCCAGCCAGTCAGCCAGCCGGCCAGCCAGCGGTCGGAACAATGAGAAAGAGGATTTGTTCGTTTTATTTTAAACATTTCTATACTGCCCGAAGCTCTCTGGGCAGTTCACAAAAATAAAAACCACAAAGTACAACGTAAAACAATAGAAAACAGAAAAGCTTAAAACTACAGGATGAGGAGCCATAGCAGCTGGTGACAGTGGTGGTGAGAAGGCGGACTCACTGAGGGAGGGGGCCCATGGAGACTGTCTTGCCCAAGGGCCCTCAAACACCTGGACCAGCACAGGTAATAACATATTGCAGTGCAACTTGTGAAGCTGTGTTCATTTTGTGGGTGGAGAGCTCACTGTCTCTGCACTTAGAGTATCATGTCTGAGACTATCTACAAAGGACATCACACATTTTACAGCCTCCCCACTATTTTAACTCCACACCTCTTGCCACCTTGCTCAATTTTAATCACTGCTAACCATCCTCCCTTTAATGCATGCCATACTTTATGGATGCCTGCACCCCCCCTTGTCTTCACCCTTAGCTACCACCGTACTGGTTTTCTCCCGTTCCTCAAGTGCTCTCCACCTCCATCACCCAAGAAAAACAACCTCTCTGGAACACATGGTTTGGTAGTTACAAATCTCCTTAATAGGATTAGACTCTGCATTACTGCGTCAATTACTTATCTGATCGTTTCCCCCCCCCGAATGGCCTAATTTTAGTTACTTTGGTATCAGAGAACAGCTCACTTTTATGGAGGATGGAAACAACAGCTGTGTGATCATTCCTCCTTCTTGGGGGTGGGGAGAGATCATCTGGAAGACAAAACCAGTCTCACTCTGGCACAGTTTAACAGGACAAGGAAGCGTCATCCTGGAGAAGCAGGAGCTTCCGAGCTATTAGCCTAATATATGAAGGCTAAGTAATGGGGCATCAGCACTTTACTGGCCTTTGGTCCAGCAGCTTTGCAATCCAGAAACAATGTGGTTTCATAAAAACCATCTGTTACCGGACAATACTGCTTCTGCTCCTCTGGACGCCTCTACTGCACCCTTCCCCAATCTGGCGCCCCCCAGATGTGTTGGACTACAACTCCCATCATCACCAGCCAGCAGGGTCGTGCTGGCTGGAGATGATGGGAGTTGTAGTCCAACCTATCTGAAAGGCGCCAGGTTAGGGAAGGCTGCTCTACTGATAAAAGAGTGGCTGTAATGTGGTGGCAAAGAGCAATTTCCTGTGTGACAGCAAGACCTGAAGGTTCCAAGTGACCACAGCAGCTGCTGGCTGACAGCTGCTGCAGCAATGTGCGGAAAGCCCCGTTCTTCGTACTGTAAGCAAGCACAGCCACTTCCCCGTTCCTCTCAACTGCTGCAAAAGGGTGCTGGGCACTGCCAGTGATGCATGGGCAAGTGAGTCGATGGGCAGGCTGGCCCAGAGGGGGCAACCACAGGCTCATCTATAGGTGACCGCAGGAGCTGTGAAACGATAGCTGCTAGAGTCACAACACCGTTGACTGCATTTTCTGAGGGGCTGATGCTGATGTGGAGAGGAGCCTCAGAAAGGGGGCTCCTCCCACTAGGCCTCTCATGTAACCCCAATAGTGTGTGAAGGACAGTGCTGGCTGTGGGTTTTGGTGGGCCCTGGGGCAAGACACCCTCAAGGGGCCTCCTCTCTCAGTGGGTTTTGGTGGGCCCTGGGGCAAGACACCCTCAAGGGGCCTCCTCTCTCAGTGGGTTTTGGTGGGCCCTGGGGCAAGACACCCTCAAGGGGCCTCCTCTCTCAGTGGGTTTTGGTGGGCCCTGGGGCAAGACACCCTCAAGGGGCCTCCTCTCTCAGTGGGTTTTGGTGGGCCCTGGGGCAAGACACCCTCAAGGGGCCTCCTCTCTCAGTGGGTTTTGGTGGGCCCTGGGGCAAGACACCCTCAAGGGGCCTCCTCTCTCAGTGGGTTTTGGTGGGCCCTGGGGCAAGACACCCTCAAGGGGCCTCCTCTCTCAGTGGGTTCTCCGTCTCACCACCCTGGTCACTGGATGCTCTTGCTCCTCTTCCTCATTACTGCTACCACTTGCTTGCCTGACCGGCAGGCAGCCAAGGAGCGAGTAGGCCGTGCCATCTACTGCTCCCTTTCTCACCACCACCGTTGTCTGGGCCAAGGTGAGAGGCAGGGGAACAAGCAGGTTGCAGTGGTGAAGAGGAGAGGCAACTTCAGGAGGATCTTGTCAGAGGGACCTCAACCAAGCCTACCCTTGACGCTGGCCCTGGTGAAGAAGCCATACTTCTGTTTCTCCTGTGCCTCCAGAGGAACGTAGGAATCCAGCCTTAGCTGAAGCAAGCGTTGGAACAGAGCTTGTGGCTCCACAAATCTCATACAATATATATCCAGATACATTTAGACATTAAATCACTGTTCCCGTCTGTCTGGTTATTCCACTTGTTCCTGCCATGGCACGCAAAAGTGTCATTTGGGTATGCAAACAAGAGGAGTGTTAGCGGTGATACGCAGGGGCACAAACTCATTGCCCAAGAGATCTGGATGTGTAAGACATGTTTGTGTGGGTGGGGCGGGGAGAGAAAGAGAGCGGCTCCGATCCTAATGCTGCTGCAAATAATATTTCATCCCTGCCGTGACTGGAAGTGCTGGAAACGAACCAGCTTCGAGGAGTCTTGATGACAGATACCTTTCAGACAAATACATAACTGAAGGCAAACTCAGGAAGGAAGGCTCTCGCAGTGCGGAGATGTGAACTCATCCAGCTTCCATTAATTGGCACAGAGCTTTCTTAAGCAAACGGCTAAGCACCACCTGAATGTCAAACATCTGGCCAAGAGACTTGACCAAAACCCAGGGAGCGGACCAGCGGGCTAAGAACAACTCAAGCAAAACCAAAACAATGCTGGGAGGAGAGAGAAAGGCTTCGACAAACAACCCGTCACTTCCGAGGACATTTAACTTTCTGGTTGTTGGATTAGGCTATCCACTACAACGGACAGGACTGACAGAATTCCATGCATAAGAGCAGTCACTTCAACTCTGCATGGATGTAATGTGTCCTCTGATGCCGAGAATGCTTGTAATATATTGTTTACCTTGGTCAGGTGCAGGGCCAGCGTCAAGGGTAGGCACGGTCAGGCACCTGCGAAGGGCCCACACCCCAGCAGGGGCCCACTGACAAGAGCTCCATGGAGTTGCTCCTCCTCTCCACCAGTGCAATCTACTCTTCACCTGCCAGACCAACAGTGGTGGTAAGAAGGAGCAGCGAGAGCAGCAGTCACGGCTTACATGCTCCCTGGCTCTCTGCCTGTCAAGCACGCAAGAGGCAGCATTGATGAGAAAGAAGAGGAGGGGCCATAGCAGCTGGTGTCCATGGTGGTGAGAAGCTGGATTCACCACAGGAGGAGGCCCATTGAGGGGGTCTTGCCCAAAACCCCAGAGCCCGCCCTGATCTCGTGTGTGCTTACTCAGCTGAGTAGAACAAGGTTCGCTCCCGCCCGGCAGCACCGGACTGCAGCCTTCAAATGCTGAACTTTCAGCAAAAGGTCATAGAAAATGCGCACAACGTCACGGGAGCCCCTTCAGTACAGGAAGAGGTATTTATTTGAGTTACATAACAGGCATCAGACTTTGGAGTTTATTTCAGAAGCCACACACAGAATTTTGATACATCCCAAACCAAAACGCAGCCATATCAGACTGATAGCACAGTCCCCCACACCAGGGGTGGGCAACCTATGACCCTCCGCCACACCCCATGTGGCCTGCCAAGCCCCAGGGAGCCCCCACCCACTTTCCCCCATAGTCCAGCTGATCAGCTGGGCTGCAGGGAAAAGACTGCTGTTCAAGCGCTGCTAGTAGCCACAGCAGGACAGCAATCCCAATCAAGGTTGCTTGGCGGGGAAAGAGGATTTAGCCTCCCACCCCCTCAGCAATCCTAGTGCAGCCAGGATCACTGTTTCATTGCAGTTACATGTTTACCCAGAAGTAAAACCCATTAATTAATTAATTACATTTCTCTACCGCCCATTAGCCGAAGCTGTCTGGGCGGTTCACAACAATTAAAACCACAAAATACTGTATAACATACAATATAAAATGTAAAGGTTTAAAACTACAGTATAAAAGTACAACCCAAAATAAACCTAGCAGCAGTGCAGAGATTTAAAAAAACAACAGCAGATTTAAAACGACAGAGCTAAAAGACTAAAATGGCTGGGAGAATAAAAAGGTCTTCCCCTGGCGCTGGAAAGACCACAATGTAGGCACCAGGTGAGCCTCTCTGGGAAGCTCATTCCACAACCAGGGTACCACAGCAGAAAAGGCCCTCCTCTTGGTAGCCACCTGCCTCACTTCCTTTGGCAGGGGCTCCCAGAGGAGGACCGCTGAAGATGATCTTAGGGTCTGGGCAGGTACACATAGGAAAAGACGATCCTTCAGATAACCTGGCCCCAAGCCGTTTAGGCGTAACTGAATAGGGCTTACTCCTAGGTACTAGATTTCAGCCTGAGTTTCTCTGAAGCTACAGAGACTGTTAAGATGCTATACCTTAGCCACCAAAGACTGCTTCATCACACATGCATGTACATTATTCAGTGACTGACAGCTGAATGTTTAAACTGCATCCACTGAGAAGCATTTGATGTGCTATCTGCCATGTTTGATGGCTCATTCAGACACACAACATTATTTAATGCTGCGGCCCTATGCTTTTAACATGTATAAAATGTTTTACATGAATGTGTATCCATGCTTTCTATAGGTATGTGAGCCAGGAAACTTCTTAAAAGAAAAAAGTGGGGGTGGGAAGGCGGGTGAGCAACAGTATGGCTATCTTCACCCCAGGCCTGTGACCCAAAGTTTCTGGCATGGGGGGCAGAGGACATTTGATTTATTTGCTTATATTTCATGTTCTTCTACTTCTATTTATTTGCTTATATTTCATGTTCTTCTACTGCATCCTGAAGGGCTCCCAGATTGGCTAACAACTACAAAGAAAGTCAACAATGAAACAATAATCTATTTAAAAATATAAAATACATGGGATAGGGAGGGGAAGCATCATAAAAAAATGAAGTCTGTCTAATTTGTTGCACCTTCCAGCCCCATGGCTCCAGCCCTGTATCCCTCCCCCATTTATTTAACTTGGGTCCTGCCCTGTTGTCACTGACAATATTCTGAAAAGCTCAAATGCGATGGGGCGGGGCACACTTTGCTTGTGGCAAAAGAGGCCCGGCGGAGCGGAGGAGGACTCTGGTTTATTTCAGAACACAAGCATGGCAGATAATAGCAATATCAGTGCTGAGGTCACATTACAGGAGCACCATGGAATATAATTCTAAAAGAAAGAGGCCAGTACATGACAGCCAGGACAGAAGGAATCAATAGGTTGCCTTTTAAAGGATTTTTGGTTCTAAAAATACACCTCTGTGAAGTGTGAGGAAGACGTCAGTTCCTCAGACAATAGCAAGCTGGGAAGAAAACAAATGTAATATAGATGAGCCCATGTAGAATCTTTTCCCCAGCTGTCTTCCCTTGTTGAAGGGCTCCTTCACTACAGCCCCCAGATGGAAATCAAACCCACCTTGGGACGTAACCAGGGCTCCATCTGTGCCACAATTCTGAGAGAGCACAGAAAACCACCGATGACTCTACTGGGTGTAGAATTCAGCTTCCCGAGAATCTCTGCTTTAAAAGCAAGTTTCTAGCCCTCATGGTTGCAAAGATCTGCTTGAAAGTAACATGTGGGCACTGCCTGCTGAAATCTCAAAAGCTAGCTTTGCTGAAAAGGATTTCTAAGGGCATAACCCTATGTATGTTTAGACAGAAAAAAAATCCTACAACTCCCAGCATCCCCCAGTCAGTAAAATAGTCGCCTTCTCCTGCGCTTCTGTTAGTGGGAGCCTCTGCTAGGTTGACGACCGTTCTGTGTGTGGAAGGGCACCGCTGGATCCAACCCATTGTGTTTAAAGCCTCATGCAACTGCCTTAGACTGAGTCAGACCATTGGCACATCTAGCTCAGTATTGTCTGCACTAATGGGCTCTCCAGGGTCTCAACTCAGATGCTATCTAGACCAGGGGTGTTGAACCTCTTTGAGCTGGAGGGCCGAATCCCATGTCAGATAAGCTCTCAGGGACCGCATTCCAGTGGTGGGTGGGGCTGAGGACAAAAGAGGGCGAGGCTAAAACACTCGCTGCTATTGCCGGTCAGTAAGCCTCTGGAAAGGCATTTCAACCATTTAGAATGGGCAAAAAACCCGCACAAAAGCCAACAAACAATCAGTTATCTGGGAAAGGGGGTGGGGCCAGGTGAAGGGGATGGGACTCTCTGGGGAACCCTGTAGGGCTGGACTGGGATGCCAGGCAGGCCGGACTTGGTCCCCAGGCCTCAGGTTTTGCACCCCTGACCTAATTGTTTTAACTACAGATGCTGGGGAATGAAGGGGGGCGTTCTGCTTTGCCACTGAGCTCTGGCCCCTGTGATGGGAATCAACTGTCTCCACACCAGCACAACCACCAGACTGTTGGGGAAAGTTCCAGGCATTTAAAAAAGTTGTAGTATTTCCAAGTCAGGGTGGAGTGAAAGGTTATTGGTTTCTGCATCGCTATTATGTATAAATTCCTATTCTATCTCCTCACCGCATTTAAGACCACATTTGGTCTTGCAATAATAGAAAATAAATGAGTGGGATCTGCAACTAAGTGTTGCAGCATGGAGTGCTTCCTGTTCAGGACTTCATCCACCCTATTCCCTTCATCCCGCCAGTTTTCTGTCCCCGTCTCCACAAACAGCCATCATCCCACAGCCACTGAGCACACAGAGTCTTCATTGGGTTGTTTGGGGGGTTTCCACACTCCTTAGGTTTTATTCTTCTGGGGGGGGGTTGGTTTTCTTTTAGTATTTCTGCGAACCCCGGGATTCCCCCAAGCCTACTGATACTTCCCACTCGCTTATGGGTGATAGTTCTGGCTACAGAAGCAATAACACTCACTGTCTGAACATCAGAAATAGAGGGCATGATGCATCTAAACCCCACCTATCCACCCCAGTCGGTCAAACCTGAAAATAACTAGGGCTGATGTGGAGGCATTTCACCCCGTTAGGATGATTCATAAGCACAATACAAAGCTATTTCTGCCCCTCACTCAGAAGCATTTTGAGAAGTTCCTCTCCCTTTGAACAGCTGCTCTTTCAAAAGGAAAACCCTCCGGAGAAGATTCCAAGGGTGCATGGGGGGCGGGGCGGGGGGAGAATCACCCCTCTTCCTTCTGCCATTGGAAGCCATTTTGTTAGAAGGAGGGGCTAACTGGATACAACTCACAGTATTAATTCCTACCCTTTAATAATACCTTCAAGCAGTGACCTTCACTATTTTTCAAGCTGGAGTCACTTTGGCTCCAGGCACGGCTGCTCAGGTCTCTCCCGTGCAGGGCCACACTGCGCTCTCTCAACCGTGCACTTAATTTCCCCTCTGCCTCCAGTGGCTGCACGGTGTATCACTGCAGCTAGCCAATCATGTTGCTCTTTGCCTCTTTGGCTCCTCCCCTACCATAGCTAATTGGCAGAGTCCTCCTGCATTTCCCCCCTCCCCCAGCCACCTTACAGTTGAGCAGCTGCAGGTCCCCTGATGCCCCACCCCTGAAACCTCCTCTGCTAGCCCAGACTGCTGTGACCGGCCCACCACTGAAGCAAACAAGGCAAGGCTAGAGTGTTTCTCCTGAGAGTGAGCAGCTGCTTCAAAGCGAGAGGCAGAGAGAGAGAGAGAGAGAGAGAGAGAGGCAGAGAGCCACACTTGAGGTGGCTGTGAGCCACCAATGGCCCTCGGGCCTTGCTGTGAAGAAAACTGCCTTAAAGCCTGCTGTCTGAGGCCTCACTTTGTCTAATAGGAGGGGCAGCCCTGTACCTTTAGAGTTTCACTGAAAGGACAATTTTGCTAGGTGTAGCCTTTCTGGTCAGTGTTGCTGTGTCAGGAAAAGTCTCCTCGATATGCAACATACCATGGGTTACACCCAATGTTAGTCTAGCTTAAGTCCTATTCATTTCAATAGGTCTCCTTTAAGCAGAATTAACACTGGATACAACCCTTTAAGAGAACATTTGGTAAGAGACCAACAGCATCTCTACACCAGCCTAAAATCCCACATTCAAAACGGGGCTTTCCGCTTCCATTTAAAATGCAGGATCACAACAGACTCCCTTTACACGTGCTTCCTCCCCCGCTTTCCCCCTCCTTTCCCCCCCCCTTAACTGAGTCTTCCATATGTTTCATTATACAGCTGCTAGATGGCACTGAGGGTTTTCCTCTTTTCACAAGAGAACTCAAACGGAACTCAAATGCTGTAATTTGATAGCTCATTATCTCCGATCTTTTAAAATATGGAATAAAGGTCATTTAGGGCGCAATCCTAGGGGGATAGGTGGTCACCTCCAAACTCGGAGGCAACCGCCTATCCAGTGCAGGGAGGAGAAGCACAGAGGGGATTGTCCCCTCCGTGCTTCAGCCACCCTGCATTTGTGGCTAGATAGCCAATTTCAGCTGTCTAGTTGCGGGAAGGCGGAGCGGGGGAGGAGGCTGTCTGATGACACATAAGATGTGTCGTACTGGCATTTCCGCCTTCCCTGCCCCAGAATGCCCCCCGGAACACCCCATTTTTGCCACTCCATGCTCCTCTTCCAAGCGCGGAGCCATTCCGAGCTGCCTGCGAGGCAGCGCGAGAAGGGGCGAAGGTCAGTTCTCTGGGAACTGACCTCGGAGCATGGGCTTTGAGGTCGGTTCCCAGAAACCCACATATCCTATGGCCATCTAGCCGCTGAACAGCGGCCATAGGATTGCTCCCTTAGGGTGGGAGGTGCCCTGGAGGTTAATAATGTCATCTAAAGAGCCCACAAACTTCCATGAGTGAGCAATCTCAATAGCAGGAGAAAAGCTTTGTGTGAAGAAGCCCCATCGCTACCTCATCCATACTAAAGAACTTTGGCTGTTATTGGCTAGTACACTACAGGAGAAGAGACTAAAAGTCCAGTCAGAAAAGATCCAAGGCAGCAAAGATTAGGGACAAAGCAAGATTGCAGACAAACTGTAGCAGGTCATTCCACAGTGTCTGCATTTTTTGTCTAAGAGTTCACCAAATGGGAAAATGATCCATGCCTATGGATGTATCGAATATATTGAGATGAAGGCAAGGGATAGCTTGCTACAAAGGATAAACTTACTCTAAAATAAAGTTGCCACCTTTTTTGGGCCCTGTTCCTGTACATCTAGCTTGACACACTGAAATTCAGAAGGTGAAGCTTTTCCCACCATAGAAATAAGTAGTGGGAAAGCTTCCTTGCTTATGTTTGTGTGTCAAGCTGCTGTAAAGGCATAGCAGCAATATATACCACGACATTCCTTCTAAAAACAAACGACAACAACCAAACTCCATGCTTGCCCACTTCATACAGAAGTTGGATGTTTTATTATTTTGTTCTAAATTGTGAGCCACATCAGGGGCTCGAAGCCAAATGGGTGGAATATATGTTTGAAAGTAAACACAAATACAACAGTCTGCATGAACAACTATTTCACAGACAATCCGGTTCTGCCAACCCACAATTTTCAACTCTTAGCTCCTCTGCCCCATTATGATTCAAGTCTTATTTGCTAAAATGTTGTCCAGTGCTAATTCCTGCAAAGAGTTCGTAAACATTCCCAGCAATGCAAAACCCTTGACAAATGAAAATGGGGGAAAAAATGCTAGAGTGGGCAGACGTTGAAACAGAACACAAAAGGATTCTTGTTGCAGGCAAGGCATTCCAGGCTGGGCAAGAATCTCCCCCTCCCCAATCCTTCCTTAGGAGTCAGGTTGTCTACTGGACTGTCAGGGGCATGGAGGGCTGTACTCACATCCAGACCTAGGTGGTGTTTTTCAACTCAGGGTCCCGGCTGTGTGTTACTGGAACTAGAGCAGTGGGGCTTGAAGGTATTGCTCTGTTGATCAGGCAAAGGTAGAAACACAGGCTCCTAATACTCACACCAGGCCCAAAGGCTTCCTACTGCTCATCCGTGGCAGTGTCCACCACTGCAAACATCCAAATCCTCCTTCTGTGCCTGAACAGGCTAGAGCACAATCACACAAATGCTCAGGCTAAGTGGTATGCATGAAATTAGTGTGCTTTTGAACCTCTCTTCTGCTGATGTGGAAGTCTGCAATTGAGGTTTAAATGTGCTTATATCAGGTTTTTGTAAAGTTAATTGATGGCTTTGCAGGAAGGTGCATTTACAACTGCATTTCAGCCTGTGTGTGTGTGTTTGCACCACCTGTGAAAAGATGCATTCTATTTCAAGCACATTTTTGTCCTACACCCACCATCCCCCATGTCTCTGGTGAAACTGACAAGACTGGGGGAAAGCTATGTCAGTTATTGTTATTTTTAAAGATTTTGTGTGCTCCTGAAACTGACAAGGACTTCCCCATGCTGTCAGTTTCACCAGAAAGAGGCAGATGATAGTGAAGGAAGTGGTCCTGGTGGGGCTAGCTGGGTGGCAGTACAGCAAGGGGAAGTTAGAGATTGCTATACTGTCAGCAACTGCATCAGTATTGGAGGATTTCATATAAGTCTAGTTGCAGGGATATACAAGCCATCATGTGGGATAGACAAGTAGAAGAGCATCTTCTAATCTATACTGACTGGAGGGAGTTAGTGATATTCAAAACAGGAAAAATGTCATTCGTGAATGGTAGTAATGCACATTAAATGAAATGGAAGATTCCCAAGTGACAACTGAAAACAGTTCTGTTCCAGGAAGCATTCCTTAAACGACCAGCCAGTTTTTACTGGCATTCTGTTTTTAATAAGGTCTTTTGAATACTTTTAATAAGGTATTTTGATCTTTTATCAATTTTACTATTGTACCGTTTTGTCCACTGCTCTGGAATCTGTTTTAGATGGGGAGCAGTATACAAATATTGTAAATAAATAAAATAAATAAATAACTGAAAACATATTTTGGCCCAAAAGTCCAAGACTCAGGACCAGTGGAGGCTGGTGGCTCCAATGTCAGTGGGGTGGTGAGAGTTCTGACTGAAACCTGGAGCAGATTCAATGATCTTGGAAGCTAAGTAGGGTCAGCCCCGGTTAGTACTTGGATGGGAGACTGCCTGGGAATCAGACTTCCTGCACTGAGCAGGGGGTTGGACTCGATGGTCTTGTAGGCCCCTTCCAACCCTATGATTCTATGAGATCTATGAGAACATGTAGATCGTCCCTCAACCCATCAGTTGCCCAGTTCAAATTCAGAAGTTCTCAATACCTTCCAAGTTTCACATAATGTGATTTGTGTGTGGTGAGGATTCCGTTAGGGAGAAGCAAATCTCCGACTTGAACCTGCATCCCCTGTTCAAATGCATTCACAGCAGTTTTTAATTGTTGGCACAAGCCAGGACATCACTGTAGATAGGGTGTTGCTACTTACTTAAAAGATCTGGGGCATGCACACACGCGCACGCACACACATACACACACACACACAGAGCAATAAATGTGTGCGTGTGTGCAAATTTAGAATTACTTGAATTTATTTACATGTCACTAATGTTAGCAAAAAATAACAGTGAAATAAAGAGTGCCTCTGAGCATATGCAGAATGCTCTTCTCTCACCATTGAGCAATTCTAGCCTACCCTTTCCACATACTTAATAGTGATGGAAGATATCTCACACAGATTAAAGCCCCAGCATTCCTTTTTAGAGGTTAAGCACCGACCACACCTCTTGCAAGAAAATTACCACCAGATCACATACATTCTGTTCCCCTCCAACAACAGTCCTCATTTTTCCATCCTCCAGCAATGTTTCATCAAACACATTCTTTGTTTTTGTTTTTAGCAACTCTCCTCTACCTTCTCCTTGATAAGTGCAAGCTCTCCTAGTCTCCTCCTCCCTATAACTTACTTTCTGTCAAGATTTTACCAAGCTTCAGCCAAGGAGTCTGTTTTCAATATTAGGGCTAAGTTATGGAGAAAGTAACTCTGAGCATGTATGAAGTGCCTTTCTCTCACTGCTAAAGCTAGAGTCCATGCAAAACAGAAAAAACACAAATTATAAAACATGCACAGAATTGAGCTGAAAGGTTAGTCATGTCAGTGGAGTGGAATAGGGTGAGCAGTTTATTAAATCTGCAGTACCATGCTCATGTCTTATTTCTGAGTAAATATGCAGAGGATCAGGCTGCAAAATGTAACTTGGGTTGCAGTCCTATATAGACATTCCTGGGAGTAAGCTCCATTGAACATAATGGGACTTACTTCTGAGTAGACATAAATAAGATTGTATAAGAGAGCAGTATTTATCTCTCCACCCCCAATTAACTCCTGATTTTATTAATGCTCATCATTCCATTGGTGGATAATGGCAACTGACAAGCAAAATAGCCCCAAATTCCTTCCTCTGCAGCCATGTGAACCCACCTTACCCAAAGAGTTGAATGAGGAAAAGACAAAATCCTCTTGTCTGTTTATGTAAGGTCAAGTACTCTTCAGAATGTCTCTTACCCACCACCCTCCCCTCTTAAGAATTCCAAGACTTGCTCTGGATGGAATAAAGAAGAGAAAGAAAGACCACGATAGGACAGGGGATGGAAGAAGAGGAAAAGAAGAATGGTGACTGGAAATGGAGGAGGGAGGAAGAGAATTCCCCAACCAAAGTTGCTTTTTTCAGAGGGGCAACACTTCAGAGGAATTGGAGGCAGGCAGGTGGAGGGTGTGTGAGGATATCTTAATTAACTTTTTGAGGTGAGGTGGCTGAGAGCTTTTTCTTCCTTTTTTTAAATGCCAAACTTATTTAAAAGCCCCATTGGGGAGGGGTCATAGCCCAGTGGTGAAGAATATGATTTGCATGCAAAAGGGCCCAGGTTCGATCCCTGGCATCTCCAGGTAGGGCAGGTAAAACTCCTGCCTGAAACCCTGGAGAGCCGCTGCCAGTCAGCGTCGACAATCCTGGGCTAGATGGACCAATGGTCTGACACAGAATAAAGCAACTTCTTGTGTTCCATGAGGCACTCTGCATGCAGCCTCCCCAGCACTTCCTGGAACATAAGGCCACATAGTCCTAACCCTCCTTTTGGTATAGTCTGCTGCCTGCAGCTATGTGGGAGAAGTTAAAGATGGAGGGGGAAAAGAAGTTTGTGGAAGCAAATTAAACCCTTTACTGACCCAAAATGTCCAGTTTGGGGTAGTAAAATCAGATGATGTATGAAATACCAGTATTCCACAGGGAGCAATTCCTGCCCTTCTCCCTCCCTCCACAAACTTTCATTGCAAGCAAACTCCCAGCAATGGGAATGTAAGAGTAGAAAAGTAGGGAGCGAGAGAAAAAACAATGAACAGACTGTGGAAGGAAAGGTGGCAGTGTCTCCTATGGTTTAAAAGGCTTCTGTCTTCATACTACACCCCTTACTGGTCTGCTAAGGGAGTGAGTCTTAAGGTCTCCAAGTCCCTGCAAGGCTGCTGAGCTCAGAGGGAAGAGGCAGGCTTGTATTAAGGCAGATGATGTCCATTGGGGCATGACAAAAGATCTGGGGCACATGTCCTGGTGTGCCCTCTTTAACAATGCCCATGGCTGTACACACTCTAGTCACCATGGAAAGTTCCAGCAGCAGCAGCAGCCTCCCAGTGGAATTATCCCATACGATTTTACAGCTTGGAGTAACTACATCCATCCTCCTTAGCTGAAAGAGTTGGCTAGAGTATGTTTCATCCTTCTCTCCCTCAATTGTCTGCAGAGGAACATGGGAGAGATCTCCTGGCAATCTGAAAGGCAGGCAGGGAGAAACAAGAGCAAATGGGAGGAAATTACATCAGGAATAATTACAGAATGCATTAAGACTATCAGATTTGATACAAGGCAGGGTACCCATTCCTCTCATAATTGTAAAAGAAAGAGGAAATTCAGCAAATGTAGATCTGGGGGCCCCACTTTTTTAACTGGCATTGCTCCAGCGCCTGTAACAGAGGCCTGACACACAAGACGGTGAAACTTGTCTCCATGTCAGGAAAAGCTTCACCTATGTCAGGCTGCTGTTAAAGGCAGAGGAGCAGGCATGCTCAGAATAGACAGGACTGCTGATATATTTTGGCATTTTGTACCAGAGTTTAAGAGTAAGGTATGAATTGGTCCTCACTTATTAGCAGCATTTAGGGCTCTCAGTTGATTGATCACCTCCCTTTTAACCAAATTAAATTTACATACATTTGCATATGACCTAAATTGCAATATAGATGCCTATTTCAGATATTCAAAGTGTGCGAGAGAGTTTGCAATATAAATATAATATAGCTACTACTCAATTTTAGAAGGAAAAGTGTTAATATTTTCTTTTTTCCATTCCCTATTTCAGCAACACACCAGAATAAAAACAGCTTTTAAAAATGTACATGCATGTACCTTAAGTCAAAGCCCCACCTATTAAAATTGGCCCCCACTGATTATTAAAGTAAAGCTTTAATTAATTAATCAGTAGATCAAAGACTGCACACTTAACAATGAGGCAGTGGAAGTGAATACCGATTTATCTAAGTTCTGATCTACTGAAAACATTGTGGCATAGACAGGACCTTACATTACTCTGAAAATCCAACCCAATACAAAGGGAAGCCACAAAGAACCATTACTCCACCTTAACATCAGTCAGTGCCCGTGACCTTGGCTCTCTCTTGCCTACATCACCCCAATGCAATTCGGGGGGGGGGGGGATTGCCTTGCTGTGCTGATGAAAACAAAACCCAACTGAACTCAGATCAATACTTTTTGAAATAAAACTATAATTGTTCATTATTCATCTGCCAAAGCACACTAGGAGGCTAGAGTAAGCAAGATAGAAGTGTACCTTGCAGAATGGTGGGACATGGAAAAGTCCATAGGTTCTAGCAGCCAATATGGATCACATCACTGGAATCTACCCTTTAGAACAGAGCATACTTTACCCAAATAAGGGTAGTTTATTCAGTTTGCCTCCAATTCAGGAGCAATGCTCAACTAACCAATGAGTTAATATGCCATAATGGAGAGTGTTTTGTAGGTGGACTAAGGAACCCCTAGTTCAGGTCCCTGCTCAGCCATGGAAATCACCTAGTTATCTTGGTTCAAATCACTGTTTTCAGCCTGCCCTACCTCACAGGGTTGTTGAGAGGATAAAATGGGATTACCCCATGTCCACTGCTCTGCGCTACCTGGAGAAAGGGTGAGACAAAAACCCAATAAAATCATTTAAGACAGGCTTCCCCACCCTCGTGCCCTCCAGGTGTGTTGGACCACAACTCCCATCATCCCCACCCAGTATAGCCAATTGCCATGCTGCCTAGAGATAATGGGAATTGTCATCCAGCACACAGGAACATAGGAAGTTGCGTTATACAGAGTCAGAGCCTTGGTCCATCTAGCCCAGTAACATCAACACTGACTGGCAGCAGCTCTCCAAGGGTTTCAGGCAGGAATTTTTCCAGCCCTACCTGGAGATGCGGAGGATCGAACATGGGAGCGTATGCATGAAAGGCATATTTCCTGCTACTGAGTTATGATCCTGAACATCCAGAGGGCACTGGGTTGGGAAAGCCTGGTTTAGGAGGAGGAAGATTTTGCTTCACATAATCATTGTAACAGAGGCTTAGGGCTTTCTACTTTCAGGGAACCCATTCCTCATTGGCTAGTACCCTTCCTATGCAGTCCGTACACATTGCAGAGGATTCTGGGAAGCGTTCTAGGGCATACACTCAATTCCGATCAGGTGCTGGCCAGGCCTGTTCGTCTCACGCTTGTCCACAAGAACTGATCATACACCTTAAGGACGCACTCAACACCTTTTGGCGTCACATTGCAGGGGGTGGGAGTAATAAGCAAGCTGTCTGAAACCACTGCCATATGGGGTGGGAAAGAGAAACACGGGTTGCTTCTCTTAGTACACACAAAAGGCATGAGCAAAGAGGTTTGTGGCACCTTAAAGGCTAACAAATGTATGGCAGCATAAGCTCTTATGGACTAGCACCCACTTCATCAGATGCATGAGGTGTTATCATCAGTTGGCAGGGGTCTATGTGTGCGCACGCGCACGAGCGCACACGCGTGCGTGCGTGTGTGTGTGCGTGTGTACAGAGGATTTTGGTTTGTTTGTATGTACAGAATAAGTATTATCTATTGGATAAAGTGTAGCACTTGAATTTAAGAGACTAGGATTCAAATCCCAGCTCTGCTATAGGTTCACTGGGTAGCCTTTGGCAAATCATTCTCTTTGACAGCTTGATCCTAACCATCCATGTCTACTTAGACAGAGGCCCCTTTGCTTTTAGTGGAACTGACTCCATCAGTAAATTTGGAACACTACTAAGTCTGGCCAACTGACAGCCTGCGGACTAGATTCCAGATGCAGCCCCCAGAGTGGCCTTATCTGACCTCCAGACTTTAATCAAGTTGTGTGCGTGCGCACGTGTGCATGGAGGGAAATGTTGCTTGCAGAAAAAGAAACGAAGCACCAAGTTTCTCCGTACTGCAGTCTCATATGTAATTTCTGGAATGACAAAGCAGGACCACTACCAACCTGCCTCTTGAGAACGGTCTTTCAGGAAGCATCTTCATTCTTCACCATCCCAGTCAGGGGCCTCATATTTGTTATTTATTAAGACATTTATATCCCACCCTTCTGGTGCAAAAGCCCCATTCAGGGCTGCTTACAACATTTTAAAATTATGTTATAAAAACAACAATATAAAACAATCAGCCAAGGAGGCAGGGCGAACAGTTAAAACCAAAACAGAGAACCGTTATCTGCCACATCATTCCACAGAAGCCTGCCGGACTAAATGGTCCTCAAGATATGCCAAAACACATCAAGGGAAGGGGGCAATTGCTCTTCATGGGCCATCAACTGGATGCAACCTCTGACAACGTGCTCTATTTCATCCCATTCAAATGTGTCTCCGTTCCAGATGGGACTCCTTCTGATCTTAGGGAAGAGACAGGATGTTATGGAAGGAGGTGGTCCCGAAGGCACGGGCAGGCAACCTGGTGTCCTCCAGACTACAGATCCCATCAGTCCCAGCCAGCATGCCCAATGGTCAGAAATTTGAAATTACAGTCCAAAATGTATGGAAGCCTCCAGGCTGCCTGCCCCTGCCCTAAAGACTAAGGCCATTTGGGACTAAGCCATTTGGGGCTTTAAAGGTCACCCCCAACACTTTGAACTGCACCTAGAAGCAGATTGGTCACCAGTGCAGCTACTGTAGGAGTTATGTAATGCAGCCATCCCCACCCTGGTGCCCACCTGATGTACTGGACTGCCAGTTCTACTCCCGTCATGCCCACCCAGCATGCTGCAATCCAGCACGTCAATTCCTGGAGGAGAAGGCTATCAATGGCTACTAGTCCCGATGGCTATATGTCACCTCCAGTATCAGAGGCAGTATGCCTCTGTGCACCAGTTGCTGGGGAACATGGGCGGGAGGGTGCTGTTGTGCTCATGTCCTGCTTGTGGGTTTCCTGCGGGCAGCTGGTTGGCCACCGTGTGAACAGAATGCTGGACTAGTCTGATCCAGCAGGGCTCTTCTTATGTTCTCTGAAGGGTGCCAGGATGGGACAGACTGATGCAAGATGATCCCATGGGCAAGTGCCCACCACCATCCTTGCATACCACCAGAGGACATCCTCGCATACCACCTCATGTCCTCTGGTGATATGCAAGGATGGTGGTCATGCCCATTTTGCTGTAGAAGCAGGAAGCACTTGGATCACCCACCCGCTGGACCAGAGAAATTGGAGGATAATGGGGCACCTGAGAATATACCTCCCCCCCCCCGCAGTTAACCATTATGACCAAAAAAATAGAGAGAGAGAGAGAGAGAGAGAGCTCTGTTAGGGCCCATTTTCTACAGGCATCTGCATCACTCAACATCTTGCCATTTGATGACCTCATATTTGCTGGCCCACAACTGATTGTGTGAACTGTCTCAACGGAAAGTACGATGCCACTGGGCCGGAGGAACCTTGTGATCTTAGCAGCAGCATGTCAGCCTCGCTGCTGCAGCCATCAAGTGAGGGACGTACATGTGCGAATCAGCTGTAAGAATGCTGTGCACTCGTACAACTTACAAGTTTATAATGTAACCAATGAAGCAACCTTGACTCTCTATAGTTACAATCCTATGCACACTTATTTGGAGGGAAGCCCCTCTGAACTCAGTGGGACTTACCTCCGATTAAATGTGCATAGGACGAGGCTGTCGGAGTGGCCCCTGGGCCAAGGGGAAGTGGCAACCTTGCCTGCCTACATTCGTGATTATAGAAAGATTCGGATTTCTCCAGAGCCATTTAGATAAACTGCACAGGGTTATACTGCAAGAGTCATTAGGCCAATAAGTACTACCATTATACTATTTTGAGTGCCAGATGTGTTCCTCTCTGTAGGGAAGTAAGCACTCACCTTTTCTCATGATCTCTCTCACAAATGCCGCAGCATTTATTCTTCCCGTTGCAATTCCAAACATATAGCTAGAATGACCATTTCACAACTTTTCTGTTTTTAAAGTAAACTATTATTGTGGGGTGGGGAGGCAGGGTTGTGATTTATTTCTATACAAGACTTTCCCCTGTGCCTTGGCCTGCAGGATGACGCGCAGAAATTCAGTGGGTGAAAAAACCTTCTGAAAAAACCTTCCCACATCGCTTTATGTCCAATGTCAGGCAAAGCTTAATTTGCTTAATTTCTGCATGCCAGGCTGCTGTTAGAGAACCAGCAGCCGGACCTTTGAAAAAAAGAAGCTGGCAACCCTGCGATGGGGGTATTTTAAAGTGGGGCTTAAATGCACGCTAGCAGCAGCACTGTAGAACTAATACGAAACATCCGCCCTCAGCATACATGTCACGCACGGGCCCAACAGCGGCCTGAGTGTCTCCCGATACACACACGCCTAAAGGGACAGGCAGGATGTTAAATCCTGCTTTTGCTAGACCTCTGAACTGAAAACAAAACCAAGCCAAGCAGGGCCTGATCTTTGAGAACCAAAAATCATTAGCTTTTGAATATTTTATGCTCTTGTTGCCAGCTGGCAGGCAGGCACAACGAAGTACTTTCACACTGGCCCGTGGATTTCTATTTCTGCAAGCTTCAAGTCCCGAGGTCCTGACACCTCGGACAGCCAGAGGCAAAAAAGAGTGGGGTGGCTCACTTTCAGCTGTCAAAGGGGGAACAGTGTGGCAGGTGCAGCTTTCCTCCTCTCTCCGTAGCAAGCGGAATTTGCCCAAACTCTCTCTTCCACACACAATTATAAAGGTATAGGAGCCCTGCGTGGCTGGAGAACTATTGGGGAAGGGCTGCAGCTCAGCAGCAGAACACATGGCAGGGAAGGCAACCTGGGGCCCTCCAGATGTTTTGGACTACAACTCCCACCAGCCCCTGCCAGCATGGTCAATGGTAAGGCATTATGGGAGTTGTAGTGTAAAACATCCACAGGCGCCAGGTTGCCTACTGCTGCTGTAGAAGGTCCCAGATTCAATTCCCAACACCTCCAAGGTAGGGCTGGGAAAGAGCCCTGCCTGAAACCCTGGAGAGCTGCTGCTGGTCAGTGCAGGCAATACTGAATTAAATGGACCAATGGCCTGACTGGGTACAAGGCTTCCTATATTTCAATTTATCTGCAAAGGGCCGTAGAGCAGGCTTCCCCAACCTGCTGCCCTCCAGATGTGTTGACCTACAACTCCCAGAATCCCCCAGCCAGCATTGATGAATACCCTAGAGGATACCCAGAAGTGACCCTGAGAAGTTCATACACATTGGATTGAATGTCCCTTACTGAAGTTTGCGAAACTCTGGAGTTTTATTTGTTTTGGTTATTACATTACAAGAAAAGCCATGTTAGCGTTTTGAACTACATCAGGGTTTTTTCTTTAAGTTTGCAAAATGGCAAGTTACACCAAACTCTTCATTAAGCAGAATGGAAAGGTACATGAAGTGCAATCCTGGCCATGTCCACTCAGAAGTAAGCCCAGTTGAGTTCAACAGGGCTTATTCCCAGGTAAGCAGGTATACAGCTGCAAGCCTTTGCCCACTTCCCTAGAAGCAGAGGTCCCACTGAATGCAGTTGGATCTAAATCCCAGCCAACACGCACGCAGAGGTCTGGGCAGCTATGCCACTCGTTTTGCAAGGGAACTCTTGATCATCACTGTACGCTGTAACCCCTTTTGAAACCAGCAGGGCCTTGACCTAAGCAAACGTGCTCTACCATGGGAATTATTTTGACTAGGCATGTTTAGGATGGGGTTGGTGCTTTCAAATAAGGCATTACACCTCTGGAGGGAGTCAGTGATTTCAGATAGGGAGTGGCTGGATTACAAAAATTTTGACACAATAAATGCTATGTTAATTGAGAGGCAGTGTGGTGTAATGGTTAAAGTGTTGGACTGGGACTCAGGAGACCCAGGTTCTAGTCCCCACTCGGCCATGAAGCTTACTGGGTGACTTTGGGCCAGTCATTGACTCTCAGCCAAGCCCACCCCATAGGGTTTTTATGAGGATAAAATGGAGGGGAGGACCATGTAAGCTGGTTTGGGTTCCTTGCAAGAGAGAAAAAGGCTGGATATAAATGTAATAATCAATAAAATAAAAATCCATAATAACCGGGAAAACCTTTCCTTTCCAGCTGTTCCCAGACTGACCCTTCGTCCAGTGGAGGCTGGTGGCTCCGATTTTGGTGGGGCTGTGCTTCCATTCTGGGTCTCAGTCATAACCAGCCAGAACTCTAAAGGAAGTTTCCAAGGTGCTGAACCTATTTTGGAGGTGAGGCCCAGCACCTTGGATAGCTCCTTTGGAGTTCTGGCTGGTTCTGACTGAAACCCAGAATGGATCCACCAGCCTCCAGGGCCTCCGTCCCAGAAAGTAGCAGAGCCCCCCCACCCTACCCCCGCCTGAATGGGGGGACACACAGAGGGATCGGGCTTCCAGCAAACGCCCGAGACTTGAAGCTACGACCGTCGGCTCGTCTCCCCGCCCCCCGGCCCGCCCCCCAACAAGAGTCGCATGCATCCCCGCCACGAACTCCACAGACTCCCCGGCAATTGCAGACGCATCCGTCCTGCCCGGGAAGGCGCAACTCGAAAGACCGAAAGAGAGCGAGCCTCCCTGGCCGCCTCCTGCCCTGCCCCGCAGCCCGGCGGAGGTCGAAGCTGGGCAAGCAGTGCCAAGATAGCGGCCAAGGGGCGGCCGGAGGACGTGCAAAAGGCTGCAGTCCTGCGCAGCTTGCTCGAGAGTGAGCAGCACCGCGATCAGCGGGGTAAACATGCAAAGGAGTCGGCTGCAGCCCTGTGCACGCTCACTCGGGACTAAGCCCCCTTTATCCAGCCGGGCTTACTTCGGACTAAATACGCCCAGGATCGGGCCGCAAAGATCATCCGGCTTACTGCTTACCGTTAGCGCAACCCCCGGCCGAGGAATGCGAAAAGTGCCTTTCCCGGCTCGATCTCCTGCCGTCCGGGCACGCGCCGTCGGGCCAGGAACTTTCTCCCCCCGGCGCGCGCAGAAAGAAGAAGATTTACGGTACCGAAGTGCCCTCTGCTTTGGCGCAGCAGCAGCGGGGGTCGGGAGCCTCTGCCTGCCCGTCTGTCGGCGGCAGCAGGTGCTGGCTGCGTTCTGCGGGGAGGCGGAGCTAAGCTTCAGGGCAAGGACGCCCCGCCCCGCCTGGAAAGCCCCGCCCCTCGCTTCGCCGCGGACTTCGCCGGCTGCAGCCCCTCTTTCTCCCCTCTCTGCCTCTGCGCGGGATGGATTCGATCACGAAGGGATCCGAGCTGCCTGGAAGCCGCGCCCGCTCTGCCGCCAGCTCTGCCGCCCTTAACTCCAAGTGTATGAGTGGCAGGCTGTGTCATGGGAGACATTTCTTTATTTGTTTCGTTTCTGTACCGCCCAGTAGCCGACGCTCTCTGGGCGGTTCACAAAAACTAAAACCAAAAGAGCAACACAAAACAATATAACATATGAAAGCTTAAACCCACGAAATAAAGTACAACCAGAATAAAACCTAGCAGCAATGCAGAGATTTAAAACACAAACTGAAAACACCGGATCTAAAAGATTAGGAAGCTAAAATGCTAAAATACTGGGAGAATAAAAAGGCACCAGAAGGAGTACAACGTAGGGGCCAGGCGAACCTCTCTAGGGAGCTCATTCCACAGCTATGGTGCCACAACAGAAAAGGCCCTCTTCCTGCTAACCACCCACCTCACCTCCTTTGGTGGGGGCTCCCAGAGAAGGACCCCTGAGGATGATCTTAGGGTCCGGGCAGGCACATATGGGAGAAGGTGATCCTTCAGTTAGTCTGGCCCCAAGCCATTTCAGGCTTTGAATGTTAATGCCAGCACTTTGAATTGGGCCCGGAAATACTTTCTGCATGTTCTGAGGCACTGCTGTATTGTAAGTTTGTGTTAGAATCTGGGGTGCAGGTGTGTGGGGCTTGAGTCTAGCTTAACTGTAATGATCCCCAGTGCCAGAAGTTCTATTGCAAGCGCTTAGTAATGGAAACAGATATTTCCATTACGTAAACCAACCCAGTATATTAGGGCAATAACTCTTGCAGCTTCAAAAGTGACAGAACAAAATCAGCGGAAAGTAGATGGACAACAATCTGATTCCCCCATTGGAAGCCTTTTTTTTAATGGATTTTTAAACCCCCTTTTGGGTTATGTTATCCTCCCTAGGTGGTTTACAATTGTCAGTAAAACCATATAATTATACAATGGCAACAATAACAGCAATATTAAAATAACAGCAGCATATAAATAAATCAGACAAAACAAGCAAAAATAAGAGCAGCAGATGAAACAACATTAAAATAGAAGCTTTGCTTTATTCTGCATACCATACAGGGCAGTTTTTGCTTTAGCTTCAGTGGCAGTAGGACTAGACCAAATATCTTGGTGCAGTCCACTCTGAAACTATTGCATTTAGTTGGCCCTGGACTAAACTGAGGATCGCTGGCAGCATTAGGTAAGGGAAGGGGGCAAAGCAGGGACTTTGGGACAAACGAGAGCTCACATGCATGAGCCACAAAACATCAGCAGCACAAGCTCATCTCGTCTGGCAGTTGCCTTCAATTGAATCCATCAGCACTCAGGGGTCATCGTCGGGGTGGGTGGGTAGTAACTCCTCCTTGTGTATCAGACTGCATGTGATTATTCCTCAGGAACATCTGGCCAACTCACTGGTTCTCCACACTGACAGGTGCAATCTTATACATTGGATTCAATGGGGCTTACTCCCAAGTAAGTGGGTATAGGATTCCAACCTGAGAGAATATTCTTATCATTTGTTATATTTGTTACTTATGGATTGCTGATTGAGTTTATGTACTAAATATGAATGTGCACTGTTTCTTAGCAGAATTGCTACAGCATGGCAGGAATTTTCAATGGCATAGCAATGGCGGTGATGGGGGGGTGCACAGATGGTCTTGGCAGGCCGCATCTTGCCTACCCCTGTGTCAGAGGAAGCCTGGGATAAAAATGAAATAAATAAAAGAAACGAGATACTAGCTGCAGCAAATGTTCACATGAATTCCACAGTCTGATGACATGGGAGTGTTTCCTTCACTTAGGGCACAATCCTATGCATGTTTAGACAGATAAAAGGTCTACAGCTCCCAGCATTCCCCAGCCAGCCAGGCATTCCCCCATAGTAGTTATATATAAGGTTAAAGTGTCTAGCTTTGAAGAGTTTTCCCCCTCAAAGGGAGGGATGGAGCATAAGACAAAGGAGAGTTAAAGGTTTGGAGCAAGGAGAGACAAGAAGGCCTTCTTAAATGAACAATGCAAAGAAATCGAGGAAAACAACAGAATGGGAAAGACTAGAGATCTCTTCAAGAAAATTGGAGATCTCAAGGGAACGTTTTGTGTAAAGACAGGCATGATAAAGGACAAAGAAGGCAGGGACCTAACAGAAGCAGATGAGATTAAGAAGAGGTGGCAAGAATACACAGAAGAACTATACAGGAAAGATCTGAATGTCCCTGATAGCCATGAGAGTGCGGTCACTGAACTTGAGCCGGACATCCTAGACAGTGAAGTCAAGTGGGCCTTAGGAAGCATTAGTAACAACAAAGCTAGCGGAGATGACAGTATTCCAGCCGAGCTATTTAAAATCCTAAAAGATGATGCTGTTAAAGTGCTGCATTCAATATGCCAACAAATCTGGAACACTCAACAGTGGCCACAAGACTGGAAAAGGTCAGTTTACATTCCAATTCCAAAGAAGGGCAACGCCAAAGAGTGTTCAAACTACCGCACAATAGCGCTCATTTCACATGCCAGCAAGGTGATGCTCAAAATCCTACAAGCTAGGCTTCAGCAGTATGCGAACCGAGAACTACTGGAAGTACAAGCTGGGTTTCAAAGAGGCAGAGGAACTAGAGATCAAATCGCCAACATTTGCTGCATCAAGGAGAAAGCAAGAGAATTCCAGAAAAACGTCTATTTCTGCTTCATTGACTACGCTAAAGCCTTCGATTGTGTGGATCACAACAAACTGTGGCAAATTCTTAAAGTGATGGGAGTACCAGACCACCTTACCTGTCTCCTGAGAAACCTGTACGAGGGTCAAGAAGCAACAGTAAGAACCAGACATGGAACAACCGATTGGTTCCAAATTGGGAAAGGAGTACGACAAGGCTGCATATTGTCACCCTGCTTATTTAACTTATATGCAGAGTACATCATGAGAAATGCCGGGTTGGATGAATCACAGGTCGGAATTAAGATTGCTGGGAGAATTATCAATAACCTCCGATATGCAGACGATACCACCCTAATGGCAGAAAGCGAAGAGGATCTAAAGAGCCTCTTGTTGAGGGTGAAAGAGGAGAGTGCAAAAGCTGGTTTGAAACTCAACATTAAAAAAACTAAGATCATGGCATCTGGCCCCATCACTTCCTGGCATATAGAAGGGGAAGAAATGGAAGCAGTGACAGATTTTACTTTCTTGGGCTCCAAGATCACCGCAGACGGTGACTGTAGCCATGAAATTAAAAGACGCTTGCTCCTTGGGAGGAAAGCTATGGCCAACCTAGACAGCATAGTAAGAAGCAGAGACATCACCTTGCCGACAAAGGTCCGTCTAATCAAAGCTATGGTTTTCCCAGTAGTAATGTATGGCTGTGAGAGCTGGACTATAAGGAAGGCTGAGCGCCGAAGAATTGATGCTTTCGAACTGTGGTGCTGGAGAAGACTCTTACGAGTCCCCTGGACTGCAAGGAGGTCAAATCAGTCCATCCTAAAGGAAATCAACCCTGACTGCTCATTGGAAGGACAGATAATGAAGCTGAAGCTCCAATATTTTGGCCACCTAATACGAAGAGAAAACTCTCTGGAAAAGACCCTGATGCTGGGAAAGACTGAAGACAAAAGGAGAAGGGGACAGCAGAGGATGAGATGGCTAGATAGCATCACGGATGCAATGAATATGAACTTGAGCACGCTCCGGGAGAGAGCGCAGGACAGGAAGGCATGGCGTGCTATGGTCCATGGGGTCACGAAGAGTCGGACACGACTGAACGACTGAACAACAACAACAATGGGTGTGTTGCAGTTTGACTAGTACCTCATAAAATGGTTTCCATAACAAAGGACATTTGGGTAACTGGGAAATGATATTTTCCAGGGGTTACAATAACACTGTTGATTTTCAGAATTCACATTCATCCATGTTAGTATGTTGCAGCAAAGACAACACAAGAGTTGTGGCACCTGAAAGACTAATCAGTTTACTATGGCATATGTTTTCATGGACACTGTCCACTTGATCTGTCTGTATTAGCCTGTTTTCCTGGAGGCAATTTGGTTTTTATAAAGAACTTATGATAACAACAAACATGGATCATTAAAAGGCATTCCCCCCCCCCTCCACCTAGGAGGGCTGTTTGACCTGTCTTGGTATCCGTGCTGTAGTTATTATGAGGCATTAAAAAAAAATAGTGGCAATAGATGCTCTTAAAATATACTGTCATTTTCCAATGTTAATCTTGAGGACAAGGTGAAATCGCACAATTGCAGGGTATTTTAAGAACATCCGTTGTGGTTACTTTTGTTTTGTTAAATCCAAGAGCAAGCTTTTAAACGCTGCAGAAAGAGATTGAGAATATGGCTCCCCACTTGCCATGACATCTGAAACGGTGCACCTGCGTGCATAGGCTGCTGTGGGGAAACACCACAAAACCACACAACACCATCAACACTGCAGGAGGCGTGTTTGCTCCCTCAGCAGCTCTGGTTCCAGCTACTGGTGCTAACCATGTTCTGCAGTACAGCTGGCGGGGGGGAGTAATGCCACCTATGCTAGGCTCACATGCATGGTTAATGGTGCTATTGCAAAACAAACCCCTAACAATGGCATCCTTGGGGAGGGGGGAATTGTAAAAAAGGACAGGATGTAGACACAAAAAGCTGTGGGAGGGGGGGCATGAACAACAAAAACAGCACGGTCCAAAATGTCAGAGAGCTGAACCCTATGCACATTTACCTAGATGTAAATCGCACTGAGTCCTAAAGAACTTACTCCGAAACAGAAGTGCACAGACTGCAGTCCAAAAGTCATAAGGACTAACTATGTTTTTGGGTCACATCAAGTTCCATTAGTCCAGCATTCTGTTGCCAGTGGCCAACCAACCACACGACTTTGGGAAGCAACGCATGAAGGTACTGAACTGGGCTCTGCCTCATTCTCAGTTTGGTTTAGGAGCAAAGGAAGCCGCCTTATACCAGGTCATCCATCTTACTGATCCATCTAGCCCAGCCTTCAAACTGGTGCCGTCCAGATGTATTGGACTACAACTCCCAGAATCCCCCAGCCAGCCCAGGTTGGAGGATGCTGACTCAGAAAGGGAGTCTCACTGTGGCAAAGCTTGAGAAGGCCTGCCCTACGTCACATAATTTTCATTCTGCTTGAGATGAGAGGATTCCCAAGTCACAATACTGGCTTAGGTAAGCATTAGAACATGCGAGCACTTTGTGCTATAAGGCTATTTGGATATTTGGTTTGTTCTTATTGTAGTTTAATATAATTGTTTTTTTTTCTTTTTTCTTTCTTTCCCTTCCTTCTTTTGCTATCCTCCCTTTTTTCTTTTTTTTAGAATACTGTATTGTTGGAAAATGAAGATTCTGATTATATTGTTGGTAGTGTTTATTTCATTTATAAAAATAAAATAAAAAATAGATTAAAAAAAGAAGAACATGCAAGCACTTATGACTAGATGAGGATCCCAAGATCTCTTTCTTGGTCACTCACTACTAGCTCAGATCCCATCAGTGTGTACTTGAAGTTGGGATTTTTTGCCCCAATGTGCATCACTTTAAACTTGCTTACACTGAATTGCATTTGCCATTTTAATGCTCATTCTCCCAGTTTGGAGAGATCCTTTTGGAGCTCTTTGTTGTCACCTTTTATTTTAAGCCCCTTAAATAATTTGGTGTCATCAGGAAACTTGGCCACCACATTGCTCACTCCTAATTCCAGACCATTTACGAACAAGTTGAAAAGCCTGGGTCCTAATACAAATCCCAGTGGAACCCCACTGTTTACATCCCTCCATTAGGAGAATTTACCATTTATTCCTACTCTCTGCTTCCTGTTCTTTAACCAGTTACTGATCCATAAGAGGACCTCTCCTCTTATTCCATGACTGCTAGGTTTGCTCAGGAGTCTTTGGTGAGGGACTTCCCTTTTTGGAAGTCCAAGTAAGCAATGTCTGCCAGATCACCCCTGTCCACATACTTATTGACACTCTCAAAGATCTCTAAAACATTAGTGAGACATGACTTACCTTTGTAGTACCCATGTTGATTCTTTTTCAGCGGTAGTATGTGCCTACTAATTTTATCTTTATCTTTAATAATGTTTTCAACCAATTGCCCAGAAAAGATGTTAAGTTAACAGGCCTGTAATTTCCTGGATCCCTGCTGGATCCCTTTTTAAAAAATTGGCATTATATCGGCCATTCTCTAATCCTCTGGTACAGAGGCTGATCTTATTTATTTATTTACGATATTTATATACCACTCCACATCAGAAGATTTCGGTGTGGTGAAGAACAAAGGTAAAAGAATAAAACACCAGGTTTAAACAGTTAAAACATTTTTTTAAAAGACAAATTCCAATAAAATCAAATTTAATAAAGTGCGGCTGGTCACGCAAGGAAGGCCTCTTGAAATGTCATCAGGAGGTGTTGGAAGGAACACAACATTGGCACCTGCCTGACCTCCAAAGGCATGGAATTCTACAGGAAGGGGCCACCACACTGAAGGCTCTTTTCCTGGTGGAATCCAACCAGGCCATGGATCCATGTGGAACAACCAGGAACATGCCTTCTGATTACCTCAATGATCGGGCAGGTTGGCAAAGAAGGCGGCGCTGTCTCAGGTATCCTGGTCCCAAGTTGTTTAGGGCTTTGTACACTAGTACTAATACCTTAACCATGGCCTGGTGGTTAATAGGCAGCCATTGCAGTTCCTTCAGCAAAGGAGTTGCATGATGAAAAGGGGCAGCTCCCGACAACAGCCAAGCTGTTGCATTCTGCACTAGCTCCAGCTTCCAGACCAGCGTTAAGGGCAGCCCCACATAGAGCACATTGCAGCAATCCAGTCTTGAGGTTACTGATGCCTGTAGCACTGTGGCCAAGCAATCCCTGTTTGGGAGAGGCTGTAGCTGGTGAACCAGCTAAAGCTGGTAAAAGGAACTCTGAGCTGCTGTGGCCACTTGGGCTTCCAGCAACATTGATGGATCTAGGAGTATCCCCCAGACTATGAACCTGATCTTTCAGAGGGAGTGCAACCCTACCCAGAACAGGCAATGAACCTATCTCCCAGACCCAGGAACTACTCACCCACAGGACTTCTGTCTTGCCAGGATTCAGCTTCAGTTTATCGACCCTCATCCAGCCCATTACTGAGTCTAGGCACTGATTCAGGACTTGCACAGCCTCTCCTGATTCAGGTGTCACAAGGAGACAGAGCTGCGTATCATCAGCATACTGATGGCATTTAGCTCCAAATCCCCAAATGACCGCTCCCTGTGGCTTCATGTAGATGTTAAACAACATTGGGGACAAGATGGTACCCTGTGGGACCCCATAGCTCAAGGAAAAGTCACGCAATGTTACTCTCTGAAATCAGCCCCATAAGTAGGACCGGAACCACTATAGCCAGTGCCTCCAATGCCCATCCCATGGAGTTGATCCAGGAGGATACCATGGTCAATGGTATTAAAAGCCGATGAGAGATTGAGCAGAATGAACAGGTTGTACTCCCCCTGTCCCTCACTCGATAAAGCCCATCCATCAGGGCGACCAAGGCTGATTCAGTCCCATAACCAGATCGAAACCCAGACTGGAATGGGTCTAGCTAATCAGTAGATAACCAAGAGTGCCTGCAGTTGCTCTGCCACAACCCTCTCAAGTACCTTCCCTAGAAAAGGGGTATTTGCGACTGGGCGGTAGTTCCCTAATACCAATGTTTTAGGGACATGTTACATATTTTTGTTAGAAAATCAGCAATTTCACATTTGAGTTCTTTAAGAACTCTAGGATGAATACCATCCGGGTCTGGTCGCTTATTCACTTTCAGTTTGCCAATACGGTTGAGAACTTCATTCTTTGTCTACACTATTTGTCTCCGTTCCTCAGACTCCCTTCCCCAAAACATCAGTTCAGGCACAGATCTCTGTCCTACATCTTCCGCAGTGAAGACAGAAGAAAAGCATTCAGCTTCTCCACAATCTCCTCCTCCTCCTTTTGTACTCCTTTAACTCCATTGACATCCAACAGTCCAACTGCTTCCCTAGCTGGTTTCCTGCTTCTGATATATTTAAAGAATGCTTTATTGTTGGCCTTGATGTTGTTAGAGATATGCTCCTCAAAATGCTCCTCAGAATGCTTTGTGGGGGGGTTTTGCATCTCTTATTGTCTGCTTGCATCTCCTTTGTGCAAATGTGTGCTCCTTTTTGTTCTCCTCATTTGGATAAGGCTTCCATTTTCTGAAGGAAGCCTTCTTTCCTCTGATAGCTTCTTTGACCCTTCTCATTAACCATGTGGGTGACCTCTTGAACTTGGTGTTACCTTTCCTAACCTGTTACTATACATTTTAGCTGAGCTTCTATTATTGTGGTTTTGAGTGACCTCCAAGTAATTTGAAGGGATTTAACCCTCTTGACTCCCCCTTTCAACTTCCTCATTTTAGAGACATTTCCTCATTTGCAGTCAGTTATGACTGTGTTGGACTTCCTTGACAATTTCCCACTTAAATATACAGGATGTTTAAAAATGATGGACCCAATTTCAAAGCAGCATATTTCACGATGGCAACATGTTACAATTACACCAAAACTTACAAACGGTTTAATCAGTTATCAAGTTTTACTAACCATTTTATAAATGCTCTATGTGCCCTCCACCTGCTGTACGGACAATATCAAGACGATAGTTGAATTCGTCCCAAACACCTCTCAAAGTGTCTTCTTCCACTGAAGTCACCGCTGCTGTGATTCTGTTTTTGAGGTCATCCAGATTAGTCGCTAATGGTGGCACAAAAACATGTTCTTTGACGTATCCCCACAAGAAAAAGTCGCAGGGTGTAATGTCTGGAGATCTCGGGGGCCAAGAGTGTAGCGCGAAGTCTTGCGGTCCCATGTGGCCTATCCAATGTTGAGGCAGTGTGTCGTTTAGAAAACGTTGAACCTGCAGGTGCCAATGTGGCAGTGCGCCGTCTTGCTGAAAAATGAAGTCATTGGAATCTTCATTAAGGTGTAGAAAGAGCCAGTTCTTCAGCATTCCAAGATACATTTGCCCCATAACTGTGTTTCCCTTGAAAAAGAAAGGGCCATAAACCCTTTTTTGAGGAACAGCACAAAACACGTTCACTTTCATTTTCCTCTGAAGTGATGGTCTTCCCCTTACATAAACAGCCTGTTTCCTCAAATTGTTGGTATCAACGACGAATCCTCTTTGGCATTGGCGGATCAATGCCAAAACGCCGTTGAAATGCACGCTGCACCGCAATTGCGGATTCAGTCTTGCTGAACTGCAGAACGCAAAACGCCTTGTGTTGCGGGGTCGCCATCTTGCGAATGACTGAGGCTAGGGGCTGTTTGTGTGCTGAGAGAAGCATCTAGCGGTAATCATTTGAAACTGTGCCCCACCCTTTCAAGTGGTAAGAGTTTCATTCATGGGCGGTTCGTGGTTGCAGAGATACAGCGATTTCAAATCGGATCCATCTTTTTGAAACACCTTGTATATTAAATCTGATAGCGCTGTGATCACTGTTTCCAATTGGTTCGACAACAGTCATATCTTGTACTAGGCCCTGGGCGGCACCATTTAGGATTAAATCCAGGGTCACCTCCCCTCTGGTTGGTATCATGACCAATAGTTTTAGGGCATGGTCATTTAGAGCAGCTTGCAGTCCACTCCTAGCTGCTCTCCAGCCAACACACGATAGACTCAAGGCCAAAACAGACTCAAGTCTTACTTTCATAACTGTAAAGTAAGTGAAGGGCCACCGTCTGGGCCAGGACCCTAGTGTGGTCAGTAGGGGACTTTAAACCCCACCCCCCACCTCACTGTGGGCCCGATCCGGTTTGGCCGGGGGGGGGGGGCATGCCTGCAATTTCTATTGCAAAATTGCGGTCCATTTCCTTTATGGGCCACTATTTTGCGACAGAAATTGCAGGCATACTTAAAGCCCCCCTACATGCCATGCAAGGGTCCTAATCCAGATCAGGCCCCCTGCACCTGCTCTAGAGTAACCATGAAAGAGAGACATAGCTACTAGTTACGTCTTTAATGTAATGTCTGTGTTGGCCACCAGGTGCCTTTGCAACAGGGTTCGTCTTTATTACTGCACTGCATAAGAAGACACTAAGGTCTGAGTAGCTGCATGGCTGTCTCTGCTCCAAGGCCTGCACTAAAAGAGGGAGGCGGGAGCCACCCCCGGCTTCCAGCAAGAGCTGAAACTTGCATGTTCTCTTAAAGCTGTACACACACACATACATCCCAAGAACCCTCTCCAGATCTTAAGAAATTGCACTGCTGCTACAATCCGCTTCACAATCCTGCCTGCCCCTCTGCAATCCCCTAAACACACACACACAGGAAAGTGGATAACAACACTGGACTACATTGCACAGTTGTCATACAGTACTATAACCCACCCACCCACGTAAAATGAGCTTAACAACCTGTGCCAGCCCTAGGTTCTGGAGGGCCCTTGGGCAAGGCACCCTTGGTGGGCCCCCCTCCCTCCGTGAATCCTCCTTCTCACTGCCCTTGTCACCAGCTGCTCTTCCTCCTCATCCTCTCTCTCATCATTGCTACTGCTTGCTTGCTTGACGGGCAGAGGGCCAGGGAGCAAGTAGGCAGGGGCACCCAGTGCCTTCTCATCGCCTCCATTGCCTGGACCAGAATGAGAAGCAGGCTAACAAGCAGGTTGCAACAGTGAATGGGAGGGTATAGCTGATGGGCTGTCACCCTCCTATTAGGAGGAATAAGTGACATCAGCCAAGCCTAGCTTGCCCTGGCTGAATAATATAGCAGTAAGACCAGCTCCAACGCCCGTTATACCAAATATGAGACTGCAGGATCAGAAGAGCCTTTTGACGGACCCTTTGAGCAATGGGTATAGTGGATCCAAGTGGACTTTCCTTTCATCTTACCTCTGGTCAGCAACAGAGGTGACAATACATTGCAACATTTTCTTGCAGATTCCACTTGCACAAGTATAACAGCCTTTTCCTCCTTTGCATTTAGTGATCCTAAAAGTAATGCTCATAGTGCTTATTTTTTATATATTTATTTATGACATTTCTGTACCACCCAATAGCTGGAGCTCTCTGGGTGGTTCACAACAATTAAAACCATAAAACACAACATAAGATATAATGACTGGATTCACACAACCTGATAACCCACACTCAGTGGTTGAGTGTGGGTTGTTGTTGAATCATGGGTTATTGTGTTGTCTGAATGCAGAGCTTTTTCTGCAGGGTGGGTTATCATGATGTCTGAATGCAGTGCATTTTCTGCTGGGTGGCTTGTTAACCACCCTGAACAACCCAACAACAAACCACAGGTTCTCAAGGTGGCTTGTTTGAGAAAAATAAGCCACACTGCATGGTTAACAAGCCATCCTGCAGAAAACGTATTGCGTTCAGACAACACGATAACCCACGTTACAGCAATAGCCCACACTCAACCTTGCAGTGTGGGTTAGTGTGCTGTGTGAACCCAATCTATGGCTCTGCAATCAAGCTGCTGTTAAAGGCACAGGAATGGAACAGGATGTGTAAAGATAAGCAGGCAACCATCTACAAAGCGAAAAGAGTGAGATTTAGGTCAGCATCGCAAACAATTCTTAAAAAAAAAAATTACTAATCCAGAAGCACATATGTTAAGGTTTTTTAGACTTTGAGCTAAAAAGGAAAACAAAAAAGAAGAACCAATGTTTTTAAAGATTTCCTGCTGGTTGCCTAAGCTGATTTACTTGCCACAAGAGATCACATGAGCAGCAATATGCCATCTGATTTTGGCTTCTCCCACTGCCCGCTGTTTGACTTCCAATGAAAGAAAAACAATTTTCACTTTTGCATTGGTTCTAAACTTATGTGCAAATGCATACTGGCTACCAGCAAAAACGTTTAGACACTTCATACCACCAGACTTTTTATCAATGGTTTGAATCTTTGCAACTCTTGACACCTTGCAGGAACCTCTGTTTTGAACAAGAAGCTTGGGTTAATTTTATTTGGTTTGGAGAGGCACAAAAGACTTGGATTGCTTCCAGACAGAGGGCTCCTAGCACTGCTAATTAGAACGCATTGTGCAGCTATTTTTCTCCGTAATGGTTTTCCTGTGGTAAGAAAAAAGATGGAAGAAGAGATCGGAAAACACAGGAAGGTTGCAGGTGGAAGATGCTGTCATCTGGACCTCCCAGTAAAATTCCATGATTGAGGCATGGCAATGGCACGATAAGTGCCCTTGCAACAAAGAGCCTAAGGGCGTTGGAGCACTTTCCCTATAAGGAAGAGTTAATGCAAGGGCCTAATTTTATGTGGTCCTCAGCCTAATTTCCAAAGCCCTCTTCAAGCAATCAGTTTAGAGGTCAGGCAAAAGTGATCAGTCCCTCCCCTGGCAGTCAGCTGGGAAGAGAGGAGGAAGGAAGGGGACAGGCTGACTGCGTTTGCACAACACACTAATCCACAATGGATTGTTTGCTCGAATAACCCACTGTGGGTTAGCGTGTCATATAAACCCAGACAATCTAAAAGCTTAACAGTTTAAAACTACAGTCTGAAATAAAAGTAAAAACCCAAATAAAACCTAGCAGCAATGCAAAGATTTAAAGAACAGAAACAGATTGAAAACAACCGAAACAGATCAGTGGTGCAGGTCATGCCCAAGTCCAGGGGCCTGCATCCTGGGGGCCCCGAACGGCCACCCAGAGAGCAGCAGGTGCAGAAGCAAAGCCCATTTCATCCTTGTTGTCATGATGGTGTTGTGATTTCAGTGAGTTTTAAAATGCAAAACCACACAATGGTGTTGGTGGTGTTGGTGTTGGGAGTAATGTTAACTGTGTGTGTCACAGCTGAAGTAATATACATGGCCATCTAAAGGATGGCCCCATAAGATAATTAATTCCAGGGTCTAAAATTACCTGGCTGCACCACTGGCTTGGATTGAGGAGATCTTCAAAAATTATTCTTTATTAATTTTCTGATTTTGTTAATCTCTGCCTTGCCTTCTTTCTGCTTTCTTTCTTTCTGCCCAACATGCCTTCCGCGAGGTAAAGACAGATATGGCTTCTGTGCCTTTAAGAGCCAGGTAGGAGAAGCAGTTGTGCCAGATGCCAACTTTTTGACCCCTGTATATGAAGCTGCACCTGCCAAAATCTCACTTTGACAGGAACATTAAGGGTGCAATCCTATGCATGTTTAGACAGAGAAAAGGCCTACAACTCCCAGCATTCCCCAGCCAGCCATGCTAGCTGGGGAACGCTGGAAGTTGTAGGACTTTTTCTGTCTAAACATGCATAGGATTGCTCCCTAAATGTACCTTTTTGATTCTCAGCATACTATTCCCACCCTGCTAATCATCACTAGTTATTTGTTTATTAAATTTCTACTGTGCTTGCTACCTGTCACTTGGGCTATCAAAGTGACTAAAGCAATGATGAAATTACAATTACCTCATGACAAAATTCAAATTCCATCAAGTTTTTATTAATTGAAAACACCTGACACAAACAGTTTGTAAAAGAACAGCATCAGAGGCTATACCCTCCACTCACATATGGTTCTCTGGTGTGTTTTTTTCCCCTTCTGTTGAGTAAAACAGCCTGAACCATTTTCTGGGACTTCTTGTTTTTATGTATTTTATGGTTTTTTTTAATGTATCTGTATACTGCCCAGAGAACTTTGGTTACTGAGTGGTCCAAAAATGCAATAAACAAACAAGCAAACAAGAGCACATGACTGCTGCTGAAAGGTCATTCTTTGTCTATGGGGGATCTTCAAATTCATCCTGCCCAATTTCCCAGCTTCCTTTCCTTGTATTCACAATGCCTCCTGTGTCTTTGGTGCATATTTTAATAAAACGCTCCCTGTCTGTAAGTGCCACTAGGATCACCTGATCCCTTCTGCTCTCTGATAATGGCACACCATCGCTCGGTGTAATTATATGCTACATTTTGTACTGTGTGGGCTGCCTCTTTCATGTTAAGACAGCTTTTAAATTCTCTTCCCAGACCCAAATTATAAACTACAGGTGGGCAGCTTGTGGCCCTCCAGACACACCCTTTAACATGGACTCGTAACATCTGGGGACCAACCAGCGTGGGCACTAGCTTGTAGGACTGCCAGCTGGCTGCATCTTTGTGAATAAATAGTTCCATGAACCATCCAGGCAGGCTGAAAATTGCCCTGGAGGGATTACTCTACAGCAGCGGTGTAGTGGAGCCAGGGCTCGCAGGGCTGAAGCGCTAGGACTTCTTGATTAGCAGGAATGCTGACGTCATCTGCAGACTTCCCTGTTCCCTCTGAGTTTTGCTGCAATTCTCACAGTGGCTAAGGAGAAATGAATTTTCCCAGCAATAATATGTTGTTCCCTATTGGAATGCAAAGTATTTTGGAATGGCTTGGTCTTGAATGGGCAATTAAGGGCAGAATCCTATGCATGTTTAGACAGAAAAAAGTCATACAACACCCACCATCCCCTTATCCAGCCATGCTGACTGGGGCATGCTGGGAATTGTAGGACTTTTTTTTCTGTCTCAGCATGCATAACATTGCACCCTAAGACCCATTTGCTTTACAAAAGACCTGCTCCTGGTGGAGATGAAGATGGCCAGAACTGGTTTGTTGATAAAGATAATTTTTTTACCTCTCCTTGGGGGTGTGGCTATGGGGACTGTCAAGGTGAGAGCCTTCCACTTCAAAGTTTACCACTACACCACTGCTCTATGGCAGGGGTGGGCAAAAGGTAAATCTCCAGATGTGTTGGAGTTCAAGTCCCAGAAGCCCCTGCCAGCATGGCCAATGGTCAGGAATGCTGGGAGTTGAAGCCCCAAACATCTGGAGATCTACTTTCTCCCACTCCTGCTCTACGGGACAGAACAAGCTGTGAAATGAGCTTCCCATTCCTTTTAGGAACCAACTCTTGCAAGCTCTTTGATACTGAATTACTGAAACTTGTTTGGATTAGCAAAAATAAAAAATAAAAACATGTTCCGGTGAAGCACAGAGGCTAGATAAAGTCCAATATCCAAGGCCAGGCAATACCTTTATTAGGATCAACCAAATATGCACAAATAAATGTGGGCAAGGTCTTGAGATCTCCAGATCTCTTCATGCACAAATAAATGTGGGCAAGTTCTTGAGATCTCAAGATCTCTTCATCAGGCAAGATGTTACAAAAGTGTGGCGGGGCGAGGGAAGAAAAAAAAATTGACTTGATCTTGACGTCATGAATTCTGCATGGTCAGAGTCTAATGATGGAATGAAGTATTGCAGTTTTATATGGATTAGGGGAGCCTTCCTCAACCTTGTGCTCTCCAGATATGTTGGACTGCAACTCCCATAATTGCCAGCACCTCTGCTAGGATTAGGCTTCACAAGGTGCCATGCGGGTTTCAGGATTGTTGGAACAAACATGTAATAGCTGATTCTCCCATTTTTTAAAACAGCGAATGTAGTAGCTCTTGGATTTGTCACCAACCTTTGTTGAAACCCATGGGTTAGCAGGCAGAAATGAGATAGGAATTCCACTTCTAGCAACAAATGTTAACAGATTGTCACAGACTGCATGTAAAAGGATAATCAATTTGACGTTGCCATTTAAGGGTACAATCCTATGCTTATTTTTGCAAAAACAGTCCTACAACTTCCAACATTCCCCAGCCAGCTATGCATAGAATTGCACCCTAAAATACTATCAGACTCTTAATGGTGAGCATTGTTTGGTGATTTTGCTCTTGAGCAGAGGGGGTAGTGGGAAGAACTAATTTCCAAGGATCCCACTTTCTTTCGGGGGGGGGGGGAGGATGGGGGAAAAAGGGATGGCCCTACCCCTCAACCAGGTCACAGCGAGGTCATGGACCCACCCCTAGGCACACCCAGTATGCAGGATTTAATTCCAGGGAATGGGGCACACTGCAGCCGAACCGCACAGGAGCCGTGTTTAAAGAAAAAAGGCGTGGTAAAACGACTTCGTGCAAATGCACTGTTTTCAGGAGAAATCTGCGGGTTTGCTGCGGAGTGGCGACAACCACGCATCATGAACGACCCTAATGTGTTCTTGCTCCAAGCTAAATCACCCATGTAGACTGGGCCCCAGTTCTTAACATCTCTCTCTCTCTCTCTCTGAAGCCCCTTTCAACCGAGAGGTGACTGTCACAGTTCGCAGTGCTGGATGCGCTGTCTGTCGATCCGCCCTGCTCCTCCACCCGCTGTTCCCGAGGGCTCAGGGATCTGCCTCTGCAGCGCTTCCGACTGCTGCCAACCGGAGGAGGGAGAATGAATTATAGATCACTGCTAATTGCTGATGTGTGAATGTTGCTCCCCAGACTCTACAGCCTTCCTCTCATGCCTTGTATAAGTGCCCAACTCAAGTGCACAGCAGTGACAAAGCACTTCCACGACATCACTCCGATCCCAGAGGGACCCTAAAGCAGTGAAAGCTTGGGGGAAGCTCCGCTGGGCCTACCCACTGATGGTCAACACAAGGGACTGCGCAGGGCAGGCATCGAAGGTGGGCATGGCTGGGCACCTGCAGAGGGCCCACACCCCAGCAGGGCCCCACTGACAGGAGCCCCCCGGAGTCCCTCCTCCTCTTCAGCTTTGCAGCCTGCTTGTTCACCTGCCTCTCGCTCTGGCCCAGACGGTGGAGGTGGCGAGGAGCAGGAGATGCCCCGGCCTACTCGCTCCCGGCTTCCTGCCTGTCAAGCAAGCAAGTGGTGTCAATGGTGAGAAAGAGGAGGAGCGGTGAGAAGGAGGACTCGTTGAGGGAGGGGGCCCAGGGGGGGTGTCTTGCCCAAAGGCCCTCAGAAACCTAGAGACTGGACATGTGGGTTCTTGTGTTGGAATGGATTCCTGATCCACTCAAGTCTCACATTAGGAGCGGTGAGGAAACAGGAGCCTGCACCCCCCCCCCCGCCTCTCCTGCCCTGGTGAGGTTCACAGCACAGGAATGAGAGTAGCGTGCCATCCCCATTTCCCATCAGCACCCTTGAGCAGCTGCTGGGGCCCCCTGACTCTCCCGCCCAGCCGTTTCCCCCACTGCAGCTGTCTGTGGCAGCAGTGATGGAGTCCTGTGTCCTGGACACCCGCTGCAGTGTCACTCCGGGGAATTGTTGGCAATTAAAATGGTGAGCAGCTTCTCAGATCCAGATGCTGCCGCCAGGGAAATCCAGTGGTGCAGCTGGGTAATTTTAGACCCTGACTTATGATCTGGGGGGGGGGGGCTTTAGATGGCCCTGTGTACTGCTCCAGCTGTGAAGCGCACAACAAACATTTCTCTTCCCCCCCACCCCACAACCACCGTCCCATGCTTTGCAACTGCTTTGACATTCCTGGGATGTTAAATGTTTGCAAACCCTGATTAAAATAACAATAAAGTACCATTTAATAACAGTAAATAACAGTAAAGTACCATAAAAAGTAAGGTATAGTAAAGTATCATAAAATAACAGTAAAGTACCGTACTCTGAGCATGTGCAGCTTTGCATGTTAAGCTCACTTAAATCATAGCACTGTCATGACTACTGGAATGAAGTGGCGTTTGCATCTGCTACCCTCATCATTGGCTGCTCACCGGGTGGTCAGCTGGGAGCCCTGGACTTTGGCCCCTAGGTCCAGCCCTAATTGCACCACTGTGTATGTCCCAGTGGAGGCTGGTGGCTCCGATTTCAGTGGGGCTGTAAATCCATTCTGGGTTTCAGTAAGAACCAGCCAAGGAGTTATCCAAGGTGCTGGACCCTATCCCCCAAATGGGCTCAGCACCTTGGATAGCTCCTTTAGAATTCTGTCTGGGTCTGACTGAAACCCAGAGTGGATTCACAGCCCCAGCAAAATCAGAGCCACCAGCCTCCCCTGGTCTGTCCACAGCACCAACCAGGCAGCCCCACTGGGAGGTGCCTTGCTGGGGGTCCCCTCAAACCTAGTCTGCTTCCATTTGAAAACTCCTATTTGGGTGCCAGGCAATGCCCTACTATAGGTGAGGCGGCCACCGGAGGCAGCTGACTTCGGGTGTCATGAAAAGGCAGCAACTTGTTATTTATGATTGCTGTATTTTTACTGCCATGGAAGGGGAGAGATGCTTGTGGGATTTTCTGCCTCAGGTGCCAGCCTTGGAGCGGGGGCATCATGTCCTGCTCCACCTCTGGCAACCAAATGTCTTGGGCCAAGCCTGGACAATGCCTGGTATTGGTTTCCACTCGAATGATCCTATTCAGTGGAAAGCAGGAATTGCTGATCCAATTGGGGCTGTGACGACTTGGTTCATAGTGCTGCCACCTTTGTGTCTGACCCTGCTTTTGTGCCTTTAACAGCAACATGAAGAAATGAAGCTGATGAATCTTTTCGCACCACTTATCTCCATGCCAGGAACCACTTTTCCTGCCAGATAGGCTGCTCTAAGGGCAGAGGAGTTCAGCCAGAAAGAACACAGCAAGTGTAGATTAACCTGTTTCTCAGAACAATTGCTTTATGCAAAATAGTAAGTAATGCAACACCATGTTGCCATTCCTTTGGCTTTTGGTTTCTAATGGACCAATATGCAACCACTGCGGTTCCTCTAGATGGGATGCACAGGGAGCCAAAATGAAGAAAGAAGCCACCAGGTATGTTGTCTTTAGGAGGAAATGCAGGTTTTCTTCCACGCAGTGACAGATGTTGTCTTAAGTAAAGCCTGATGGCTGTTTCATTAATCTCGTTACCGTCACAAGAAGCCAGAATGAAATCCACATTGTGCCACAATTGAATTACACCCCTGTTGTGTGATACCTAGTGGTGATCACAGTAAGATAGCCTGCAGATGAATTGTGATCAAAGTCACCAGCATTAGGGGATTGTCTCCCAACCTGTCTGATCTCTGTTGAAACTGGCCCTTTCAACAGATGGGATCTGTGCCTTGGTGCTCCATCTTATACCTACTGTTCCTTGTCTTTGGTTTATTGCACTGGTTTGCATGCATATCTTCCCCTGGTTGTTTTAGTGAACTGAAGTGAGCAGAGATATTAAGGGCGCAATCCTATGCATGGCTGGCTAGGAGATGCTGGGAGTTGTAGGACACTTATTTTCTTCTTAAAGATGCATAGGATTGTGCCCTGATTTACTGAAGGGCTGCTGGAGAGCAGCAGATCTGTAATATGGGCATAATATCTCTCAGCCTCATCCCCTCCCATCTGTAATATGATATTGGACAATTATTGTAATCTGTAATGTGACATTGGATAGTGATATTGGGCAGTTTAGTCCTTCTCTCCCAGCATAAGAAGCATTTGTAAGACAATTAAAAACACACACAACAGAATGTTCTTATACAAGAAAGGCCGAAATATGAAAGAGCATGAAATTCTGTCTTTGCTTCTATTTGTTTATTTCCTTGGAGGGTGGGGATGCAGAAGACGCTGCAAAATCATGCAGCGAGAAAGTCCTAGATTCCCCATTGTGTTCTATGAGAAGATGGCATTGCTCCCAGTCATACAAGAGAAGGCTTCAGAAATAATCCAGGAATCTGGTCAGTGGACAAAAGACATCGCAGTCGGGCCTGCATTTTCTAATATGCCTGTGCAGATTCCTGGCAACTTTACAGCCCCACCCCCACCCCCTGGCCGGGAAGGAACTTAGTGCTGTCCATAAAGAATATAGAAATTTAGAATTTTAGTATAGCTGTGACTGTGTGTCCACCCAGGATCTTTTTAAGATTTTGGGAGGCTCGGGGCCCAGATTTTCATTTCATTTTCTTTTCTATTGGAGTGTACTGTCTTGTCAGAGCAATGGGCCTCTGTCGTAAAAAAGAAAAGAAAAAAAGAAAACTTATTTTTTTAACCCATTTCCCACACAAAATAAGACCCGAGTTAGAAAGAGCATCTGTCCTGTCTGCCACCTTTTGATTGCAGGATGGAGCAGAGATGGAGATGCCCAGTGATATTTATGCTACTACCATCCTGGATTTCTTCCTTGTTTTCCATGGGCAGCACTCACTTCCTCACTGTACAGAGAAAAAATGTTCAAGCACCAGGAAGGGGATCCCGTGTGTGTGTGTGTGTGTGTGTGTGTGTGTGTGTGTTCTATGCATTCATTACAAGTCTATTTGGCTAAAGCCCTATTCAGACATGATTAAAAGCAGTGCAACTGTACTCGCCAAGACCTCCTCGTCAGGGGTGTCTTAAAAGATCTGGGGCACAGACCCATAACACAAATTTGTGTGTGTATATATATATATATATATATATATATATATGTGTGTGTGTGTGTGCACGTGCGCACGTGCGCACGCGCGTATACCTCCGAGTCTAAGCACACCTCTAATATATATATATGTGTGCGTGGTGTGTGCATGTGCTGTGTTTGCGTGTGTGTATAGATTACATACATACATCAGTGTGCACTGACCCCCCACCCCGCTTCAACTCAGAGCCTGATTCAGCATTTTGGAAAACATCCCGCTTCTGCTTGGGACAATTTATAGCGGGACCACATCAGCTCAGCACCAAACCTGAGTCAAGCTTTGGAAAAATGAGTCTTTATGCTTCCCGTTGACTACCATGGGGAATTAGAAAAAAACTAACTTTTTTCTCTTGGTCAGACCTGGATGATAATCCAGTCCTGACCAAGCTATATTCAGGCATATAGCCCCCTAGAAAGGGATTACACCTGCCCACTGTCAGACAAATAGCTTCAGGGTTTATATTTTGATTTTCTTTTAAAGGGAACTGCCAATAACTTCTTTATTATTTGGAAGAATTAGATAAACATTTCAGGATTCATTGCCCCATCAGAGGAGATCATGACTGCCACATTTCAGAATGATAGCCACAAGGGTTTTTGTGCAAGGGTGGCCTTGACTTTTTGAGGTCTCCAAAAGAGGACATATTTATCTCTTTATGTTCCTTGTGGACCATTGTTCTGAAAATTACAGACAGCCTACAGTTGTCCCTAAGTAAGAAACAGCAAAGTTTCAGAAGGATAGGTGCAGCGGTTCATGTAGGAGTTCTCCAGTTTGGAGGAGGGAGTGATTTGCTTTCCCTTCCCTCCTTCCCCAATAATTTCTGGGTAAGTTCGTATGAAAATACACAGGTCATTAGAGGTGTCCCCTGGGCAAAAAACCTGCAAAGTTCCTGAAGGATATACATGCATGCAAATTTAGAATTCCTAGAATTTATGTACATTTCACCAATGTTAGCAGCAGGGGAACATAGGTGGGAATGTGCTATTGCACTCATGTCCTGCTTGTGGGTTTCCTGTGGGCATCTGGTTGGTCAGTGTGTGAAGAACAGAATGCTGGACTAGATGGACCTTGGTCTGATGGAGCACGGCTTTTCTTATGTTTTTAAATAGAGAGCATATGCAGAATGCTTTTCTTTCACTACTGAGCACTTACACTCTCCCCCTATTCCTCTCCATGCAACCATCCCTCCTCATCCGACCATTTTCCAGCAACTCTTCATAAAAACAGATGTCTTGTTTTGTGCAGCTCTCCTCTACCTCCTCCTTGCACAAGCTCTCATTGTATTTTCCTCCCCATAACTTCATTTGTGCCAAGACTTCACCAGGATTCAGCCAATGAGTCTCTTCTCAAAACTAGGGATAAGTTATGGAGAAGCTCTGAGCATGTACTAAGTGCCTTTCCCTCACCACTGAAGCTAGAGCTCATGCAAAATAAAACACACACACACAAATCACAAAACATGCATAGGACTGGGCTGAAAGGGTAGTCAATTCATTAGACGGAATTTGGTAGGCACTGTATTAAGCCTGCAGTACCATGCTCACAACTCAGGACTTATTTCTGAGTAAACATGCAGAACATCAAGGTGCAAACCTCCCTGCAAAAGTAACCTGTGCTGGAATCCTATGCACACTTTCCTGAGGGTGAGCCTCATTAAACATAATGGGGCTTCTGAGTAGGCATACACAGGACTGCATAAAGTAGCAATATCTATCTCCCCTCCACTTAAAAAACAAACCCTAAACTCCTATTTTTATTAAAGCTTTCTGTTCATAGGAACATAGGAGGCTGCCTTATACTGAGTCAGACCCTGGGTCCATCTAGCCCAGTATTGTTGACACTAACTGGCAGCAGCGGCTTTCAGGCCGGATTCTCTCCTAGCCCTCCCTGGAGATGCTGGAGATCTAACCTGGGACCTTCTGCATGCCAAGCAGGTGCTCCACCACTGAGCTGCAGCCCTTCCTGTTGCTGGATAATGGCAACTGACAAACAAAACAGCCCCAGATTTGTTTCTCTGCAACCATGTGAACCCACTTTTCTCAAAGACTTGAGTGAGAAGGAGAAAAACCAACCCGCTTGTCTGTTTGTAGAAAGTCAAATACAGTTCAGAACTTCTCTTGCCCACCGAAGTGAATTCTCTTTAAGAATTCCCTAAGATATGCTCTGGGTGGAATAAACAAGAAAAAGAAAGAGCAGGATAGGGGAGGGAAGAAGAAATGAAGAATGGTGATTGGGAATGCATGGGGGGGGGGGAGGAGAGAATTCCCTAAGCTGAGTGGCTCCTTTCAGAGATGTAGCACCTCAGAGGAATTTAGGAGGCTGTGGAGGGTTTGTACTGCATGTACTTAAATTAACTTTATGAGGTGATGTGGCTGAAGGCTTTTTTAAAAGTGTAGAACCTATTTAAAAGCTCCAGCAGTTTCTCGATCATGACGCCACATAGTCCTAACCCTCCTTTTGGAATAATTTGAGTCCTGCAGATATTTAGGAGCAATTAAAGTGGAGAGGGGGAAAGAAGTTTGTGGAAGCTGACTGGATCCTTTGCTGTACTGAAGCTACTAAACTTCTGGAGAAGCCAAAGGTTCCAGTTTGGGGCAGTAAAATCAGATGCTGTGTGAAATACCAGTATTTCACATGGAGCTCTTTCTTCCCTTCCTTCTCCCTCTTCAAAATTTCATTGCAAGCAAGCTCCCAACAGTGCATATGTAAGAGCAGAAAAGTGGGGGGGGGGAGTTTTTGCACCTCAAAAATACCTGCAGCAGAGGTAGGGATAGTGACCTCCTAATGGTCACCTTAAACATCTTCTGATTAGGATTCCTAATCCCCTGTGTGGCTTGACACAGTTTTTGTTTTAGTCTTTGAGAAAAGGAAACTTTATGCATGGCTGGCACAAAAGCCACTGGACCTAACTGTCTGAAACCTGGCAGTTTCAGTCAGCTCCATAGGGGCTGCCTGGTCCCCAGATTCCATGAACTTATGTGGAAGCATAATTTTTTTTTATGGCTCTTTGCTTTGACAGTTTCTTGAAAATCACAAATTTCACCTGTGACTAGCACAAAAGCCACTGGACCTAACTGTCTGAAATTGGGCAGGTTTAATCACATCCATGGGGGCTACCAGGTCTTCAAGTTCCATGAAGTTGTCATACAAACTAAAAAAATTATGGCCGCTTTTGTTTCCCAGTGCAAGTCAATGGGAAAATGTCAAAAAAATGGCAATTAGGACAGCTCAGAAAGATCCGGGGCCCGTGCCTACGTCGGCCTGGCCGTGACGACGCCCCTGCTCCCGCTGAAAAGGGCCGCCAACATTAGCCCTAAGCAGCGCCTCCTCCGCCCGCTGCAGGGTGAAGGGGCCGCGGGCGCGCACGCAAGCCCCGCCCCCGCGTCTGCAGGCGAACCGGGCGCCCGAGGACGCTGGGGGCGGGGCTCGTTCCCCTCCGCGCGAGCGGGTGAACGCCGCATAGGGCTACAGAAAAAGTGTAAAGCGGCACACAGCCGAAACGTCCGATAAAAATTAGACGTCGCCGTTATTCTCCACGGAGACTGCGGGGCGTCGCGCCACCCCTTGGCAGAACTGTGGTGAGACGCCTACCCTTCGCGTGGGAACGTAAGAGTGGAAACCCGGCTCATTTTTACACCGGAAGTGCTGGTGCGGAGTGCCACGGTGCTTAACTGAGCTCTTTCCCTAGGAAGGGGGGCGGGGACGCGGATGACGGCGGAAGGAAGAGGGTTGTCCCCAGACGACATCCGTATAGAGGGCGGGGCCGGGGATCTTTCCCGAGAAGCGTAGCGCGCGCTCGTTGGTCGGCAAAGGGCGAAGCGAGGCCAGGCCAGGCCAGGCCAGGCCAGGCCATGTTCCGCATCGAGGGGCTGGGGCCCAAGCTGGACCCGGAGGAGCTGAAGCGGAAGATGCGCGAGGACGTCCTCTCCTCGGTCCGCACCTTCCTCCTCTACGTGGCGGTGCTGCGCGCCAGTGAGTGTCCGGGGAGCGCGCGGGGCGCCCCGGGGCCGCGCGCGGCTCGCGCCCTCCGCGCAGGGGTGGGCGACGCGGAGGGCCCGCGTTGCTGCTATTACTCGGAGTGTATTAAATGCCGGCTGAATAATCGCTGTGCGTTATAACCCCGGTTTACTGGGAGACTGAGAATGATAGAACAATGGATCCCCCACCCCGTGATGGTGAAGTAACTGGATAGATCTATTGACGTATTAGGATCAGCCACATAAAGGGCATTTCAGGTGAGGTAAGAAAGTAGTGATGATTTAGCAGATCGATAGGCGTGTTCGAAGGATTAACTGTATGTATTAGGTGGAGCGGGGTGGTGGTGTGAGGGATGTCTCAGTTTCAAGTACAGTGGTGCGTGCTTCATTTGGTTCCCCATGTTTTGCGTCAATGCGCGGTTAAGGGACCGATCCTGTTGCTCCTAGACAGCATCTGAGGGGCCATCCAGTTGTTCAGAGTCCCCCCTCTAAGGTTGGAGGGAGGACTCTGAACTCGGAAGGAGGAGTGGGAGATCTGACCCCCCTCTCCTGCCCCCTTGCAGCGAGCATGGAACGAACCTTGCCAGCTGCTCTCCAGTGTTGGAAAACGGCCTTGAAGTGGGGGAAAGGGGGCATTTTGGTGGGTGGGCAGGGCTGTGAGCTATCCTGAGGCCTCCCCAGCCTCCTCCTCTCCCCATCTGAAGTGCCCCATCTAGATGGGCAAAAAACACCCAGCTAGTGAAAAATGCAGAGGCAGCAAAGATTGCCTCTGCCACTCCTCCTGCCCTGCATAGGATGATCGTAAGCCTCCAAGGTTTGGGGCTTATGATCATCGAGGGCGCAACCAACAGGATTGCACCCAAATTTATGGAATTCACTGTTGCAAGATGTGGTGATAACAGCTAGCTTGACCATGGGGTGTGTGTGTTTTTTCATTCAGCTCCATACATCTTAAAGAAGCTGGACAGCATATGAGAACAGAAGAGCTTCAAGGATGGCCTGTGTGGAAGAACAGGCTGGACTGTGGTTGGTTTTCTGTTGAAAGGCTGCAGAGAGGAGACTTAGCATCGTGACAAACAGATCCCATAGAAATACATGGGAAGCCACAGAAGAGCTGAAGAGAGAAAACAGACAACTTCTTGTCCCTATTCTTTCCATGTGTCAAAATGCTGTTTCTTTATGTTGGTACACGTTTATCCTTGTTCAAAAATTATAATCAACCTTGGTTTGGGAAAACTAGCAACTGTAAACAGAGTGCTTTGGAATTGAGCTATCTGAAGTATTACTATCTGTGATATTGTCTCAATTTGAAGACTGCCATTTGAAGCCTCAGTGGTTAAAATAAAATGGAGCGTACGTTCTAGTCATAATATTTTGCTAGTACTCACAGTTCAACCGGTCACACTGATTCTTGGATAGAATCCTACCCCCCATCCCCCATTCCAAGCAATTGTGCACATATAACGCAAGTGCAGATACAGACAGTAGCAGCTTAGTATGACTAGATAGGAATGAAGAACAGTGAGTCTAGTGCTCTAGCAGCTTTCCAGAATGCAAGGAGTTCAAAACCAACTAAATTATGCCAGTGTTGAAACTAACTAGTCTTCCTGATTGCTTAACAAAACAGGGTGTCATTGCTTGTAAGGCAGAGACAACAGCAGGGAAAAGGTATAGAGAGAAATTCTTCTCCATCATTAGAATTTGGGGTCATCCAATGAAGTTGAATGGTAATTGGCTCAGGGCAGGCACCAAGTTATTTAGGGTGGTTAGAACAAAAAGGGACACCAAAAGATCCCCCCCGATGGGATCTGAGTTGGTGATGACTGATGACTGACCAGGAAAGAGATTTGGGGGATGCGGTGGATAAATTGACGAAAATATTGACCCAATATTATGTTTATTTGCTGTGAAAAAGGCAAATTCCATGTTAGGGATCATTAGGAAAGGAAAATAAAACTGCCAGTTAGCATGCCTCTATACAAATCTATGGTGTGACCACACTTGTAATACTGTGTACAGTTCTGGTTACCATATCTCAGAAATGGTATTTTAGAGCTGGAAAAGGTGCAGAAAAGGGTAACCAAAATGATCAAAGGTTGGAGCAGCTGCCTATGAGGAAAGGTTACATTTGGAGCCTTTTAAGCATAGAAAAGAGTGAGTTAAGGGGAATTGATAACGGTGTATAAAATTATGCATAGCGTGGAGAAAGTGGATAGAGAGCTGTTTTTCTCCCTCTCTCATAATACTAGAACCTTGAAGCAGAATGGTAGGATATTCATGACAGATAAAAGGAAGTCCTTCAAACAGCATATAGTCAAGCTATGGCATTCACGAGAACAAGATCTAGTGGCCAACAACTTGGACCGCTTTAAAAGGGGATTAGACAAATTCATGGAGGAGAAGGCTATCAGCGGCTACTAGGCATAATAGCCATATATTCCCTCCAATGTCAGGGGTAGTGCACCTCAGCATCTGAGGAACATGAGCAGGGGGGGGTGTCATTGTACTCGTGTCCTGCTTGTGGACTTCCCATGGGCATCTGGTTGGCCACTGTGGAGGGAAAAATGCTGTACTAGATAGGACTTTGATCTGATCCAGCATGGCTCTGCTTATGTTTAGAAGAAAGGAAGTACTTCAAACAGATGCATGACCTATGCAATTTAGAGCGCAATCCTATGGCTGCTAGTCAGCGGCTAGACAGCCATAGGATTGGTCTGTTCCCGGAGAACTGGCCTGCATCCCCTCACGCCACCTTGTAGGCAGCGCGGATCCGCTCTGTGCTCAGAAGGGCAGCGTGGAGCGGGGGAAACGGGGTGTTCCTAGGGGCAGGGTGGTTGGAAGTGCCGGTACGACAGTTCCTATGTGTTGCCTGGCCTCCCCACCCTGCGCTCTCAGGTCCTGCAGCTAGACGGCCGAAATTGGCTGTCCAGCTGTGAAAGCAGGGTGGCGGGAGCGCGGAGATGTGCTCCTTACCACTCCTCCCACCCTGTGGTGGATTGGTGGTCAGCCCCGGGCTTGGAGGCAACCATTGATCCCCATAGGATTGCTCTTTCCGTGCCTCAAACACGTGATGGGAGCTAGTTTGGGTATGATCTGTGCATTACAAGCAGAAGCGGGGGAGCCATAGTGACATGGCTGCTCCCGTGTCAGTGTCGTGTGGAGTGAGCTGAGAGCACGGGCAGGCTGGGCAACATTACTTCCCATGGGCAGCAGCCATGTCATGGTGGCTCCCAGGCTGTTTGCTTGCGACATTTAGTTGGGGCCCGCGATGAATAAGAAATTCAAGGATATGTCAATCGAGAACTTTAATAACCTAAATAGAGCATCCACATGCAGAGGCAGTATAATTTTAAATACTAGATGCTGTCGACCAGTGTGGGAAGGGGGGCTCCTTTGCGCCCTTGTCAGCTTCCAGAGGCATCTGGCTGGCAGCTCTTGCGGACAGAGTGATGGTGCTAAGACTGGGGCCTTGGCCTGATGAAGCGAGGCAATGCTTATGCTGTTAAAATGCTGGCAGTCTTATTAGTGAGTCCTCTGTGTACAATGTCTCAGTCATTTACATTTCCTTGCCTCATTCTCATTACTCAGCGATGCACTATTTACTTATTGGTGACAGTCAAAATCGATGATGTAACAGTTGCAGCACTGATTGCTCTTCTTAATTGAGACAAGTATCTCGGCATATGAAAGTAGCCACAAGGTGGCAGAAGCCAGCTATTTTCTCTTCAGAAAAACCCTTGGTAGGAGCATATTTGAATAGGTATTTCAGCTGTTGGTCATACTGATTTTGTGTAGATTTTGTTGATCAGGAATGCATCCTTAGAGGCTTTGTGAAGAGAAAAACTACAGATTGTTAAGACAGTTATGTTATACAGCAGAATGATGAAGAACAGCTCTATCCACCTTTCCTGTGCAGGCTGATGCAGAGTGAAAAAAGGCTTCTGGTTAAGCATCACGAGATGCTATTTTGGCCAAGTGGCTGAACCTAACAGAAGGTTTGTAGTAATGTTACAGGGCAGTCCTATGTGTATCTACTCAGAAGTGAGTCCCACTGAGTTCAATTGGGTTTACTCCCAGGTAAGTGTACATCAGATTTCAACCTATGGGGAGTTACCACCTTTCTTCTGCCCCTGTGCCTTTAACAGCAGCCTGTTAAGATATGAAAAGGGCTTTAATTTCTGCATGACAGGCTACTGTTAAAACCGCAGGGGCAGAAGAAGGTGGCAATCCTGTTCTTTAAAGATTAAACACAGATAACATGGCAGAAGTCAAGATGACAAGTTCTCAAATGATCCCTTTTGGTTCACTTTGAAAGAAGCAAGAATTATAGTTCTGCTACTGCCATTTGTCACCATAGTATATTGCAATGAGAGGCAGACATGCCGCTCAGTGCTCTGTTTTCAGTGTGTGCTCACTTGAATAGTTCTGTACAAGGACCATTGCACTAAGGTTGAGCCAATAAAAGGGGGGGAATTGAAATATTAAAAACACATGCTTTTATTGAGCATTTCTTCCATTATTAACTACATGTTCAATATTACGCAGACACTCTAGAAAAAGAGGTATAAACTGCACCATTAATCGAGAAGAACATCAGGATAACGTCTTCCAGTCTTCAGCCAGTAAGAAAGCAAATCACTAATTCAATGGTTTCTATCTGCACACAGGTCTGATTTTCTTCCTAGAGGGGAAAAAATAAAGATTATCTGGTGACATCACCTGCTGATGTATTATGGCTACCCATCTGTTCACAACGTTCTAGGGTAGAGGTGTGAAACTCAGATCGGTTGGAGAGCTCCTTTTTGCAGACTTGGAGGGCTGCATGGCGGCATTAGTTGCAGAAAAGCTATTTGTTACAATTTTAACTTTTCAATGCATTCTCCGTTAATTCTCTCTGTGTGCCCCATAATGCTGTTGGTCTGTGTGCGTGTGCACGTCTCTCTCTCAACTGTTACTGCTTCTCTTTTTACAGCCCACTGTGCACGTGCACATTCTCTCTCTCCTGCCTCTCCATCTGTTACTCCCTCTTTTTCTCTGCACCCAGAATGCATTCTCTGTGTATCACCGTAGGCATCTCTGCACCCGCTCTTGCGTCTCCCCTTTTCTTGGCTCCTGATTTTATCCCATACTCTCCCCCGCCATCTCGATTCTTCTTTGCTGGGTTCAGCGACAGCTGCATACAAAGCTTCCGCTCTCCCAGCAATTCACACTGGTGGGCTGCTTGCAACAGGCTGGGAAAAGTGGCATCAACTCAACAGCACATCTCAGAATCCAAGCAGAGGAAGAGCAGCACAGCCATGGACGAAGGCGTTCACCCACCCCATACTTCCCACTCTCCACAAGCCTTGGTTCCCACAGAGAAGTAGGAAAGGGTCACAAACAACGGATTTGGAATTTCCTCAGGGCACTACAGATAGAGAAAGGGCTGCAGTCCTTGTGTTGTTCTGGTCTGTTGGAGCATATCCCTTCCAAGAAAACAGAGACACAAATAGCTAGCAGTGAAATTGGGGAGGAGGGATGCTGCCACTGCCCCCCAAATTAAATTCTTGAGCCACAGAAGACCTGTGTGTGCTCCTCCGTTCCCCTGGTGTTATCTGATCCAAATATTCAAAACCAAAATCACAGTAATACAAAACCAGCCAACCAAAAATACAACCCATCAGAAATACATTAGGCAGGATAAACCTGTTTCGATATCCACCCCCCGCAGTGGCTCAGTAAGGAGCGGGCCTCTGCAGGGAGGAGGTTCTGTCGGGAGGGGGGATGCTGGTGCTCACCAAGCCTGGTCCCTTGTAGCCACTCCATTTGTCACCAAGAGGAGAGGCACTCTAAGCAGGGCTTCACTGGCTGATCTTAATGGGAAATAACGATCTGTAAAGTGCCCTGCAGAGCAGGGCTGGGGAATCTTTTTTTTCTGTCAGAAACGACAAGGAGTCTCATGGCACCTTAAAGACAGACGCATTTATTCTGGCATCAGGTTTTGTGGGTGCTGTGCATTTCACCAGGGGATGCATCTGATGAACTGGACAGTGTCCACGAAAGCTGATGCCAGAATAAACGTGTCTGTCTTTAAGGTGCCATGAGAATCCTTGTTTTTGCTGCAACAGACTAACAGGGCTACCCTGCTGGGATTCTTTTCTGTCAGGGTCTGCTGAGCCACAGAAAAAAAGGGGACCACATAGAATCATAGAATAGTAGGGTTGGAAGGGGCCTACAAGGCCATCTACAAGACATGCTACAAGACATGCATGAAAGAAGCTTTGAAGATGAAGACTGGGCAGGCTGACAGCCTACTTGAACTGTGCTTTCACAAGGTCCTGCAGGCTGTATCCGGCCCAGAGGCCATAGCTTCCTCAGCCCTGTCAGTCTAGAGTTTTAAAGGTCAACACCAAACTTTGACATTTACCTGGAAACCAAGGTGAGAGACATGCTCCGATGGCAAACGTGTCTGCACCATCCCACCATGAACTTGCACTGCTACAGGGCTTCCCTGTTTTGAAACTGGATGATCTGCAATAAGGTATTCCTGTACGATTCTTTTTCTTTTTCCCCAGAAACCCGGTTAACGAGAGCTTCGGTACATGGCATTGTGCATGCTTCTAGACATTCCTTGGTAGGCCATGCCTCTGTTTCCTCTAGGCTGAAATGGAGACCTGTCCTCTTATGTCACTCTGTAAAGCAGGAGTACGGAATATCTGGAACTCCAGGTGTTGTTGGACAGCAACTCCCATCAGCCCTAACCAGCATAGCCAATGGTGAGGAATAACGGGAGTTGCAATCCAACAACATCTGGAGGGCCATATGTTCCCCATCCCTGCTGCAAAGCATCATGTACAAGCAGGTACTTAACTGCTGATTATGATGAAAGCTGGGCATGCACACTCTTTTGAAATGGCATGCCTAGAATCAAAGAGGACTAGTAGTATCAACAGTACCTTGCTACTTCATGTCTTCTGACAGTGGGAAATGAGCCTTATTTTTATTTTGCTCTAGAACTTTGATATTCCCTTCTGCCTGTGTTTCCCCCACCATATTTGTAGCATGACACTGGTAAACACCCTCGTCTTCTTTTGTCAGGGGATTAATCTAGGGAAAACATACATGAAGAAAAATTTACTATAGCAACAAAAAGAGTTAGGGCACACCTATACAATTCACAAATCCATTATTACATGGTAATAGCTCATCCACTACCTTTAATTTCATACGGATAACTGGCATGCTTTACTTGAAGACCTCAAGCAAATATATCCAATAAACAAACAAACAAACAAACAGTTTGCAAAATACAGTTTATATGTGAATCTTCTTTGGATAGTGGACATTGGTCTGGGCTAGACAGCACTGGATGGCTTGTAGCTGGACCACCCGAGCAACAGAATCCAAGAAAATCGCAGCTGTCGGTAATTGAAAAACAGTGGCAGAAACCAAAGGTGACGCTGCCCACAGCTGCCAAACAATGCTGTGCTCGGGTTCTGCTCTGTCCAAACATCCTTTTCTGCCTTTATTTCATGTAACAGCCAGCCCAAAGAAGGGCTCTGTGCAACTCAAACTCACTCACTAGTTTACTGCAGCCTTTCCCAACCAGGCGCCTTCCAGATGCCTCAGACTACAAAGCCCATCATCCCCAGCCAAAGTAGTTCTCAGATTATGGAAGTTGCAGGCCAAACACATCTGTAAGGCACCAGGCTGGGAAAGGCTGGTTTACTGTATTGGGGTGGAGTCCCCCCGCCCAATGGACCAGGATGTTTTGTTGTTGTTTATTCGCTCAGTTGCTTCCGACTCTTCGTGACTTCATGGACCAGCCCATGCCAGAGCTTCCTGTCGGCCGTCGCCACCCCCAGCTCCCCCAAGGTTGAGTCCGTCACCTCCAGAACATCATCCATCCACCTTGCCCTTGGTCGGCCCCTCTTCCTTTTGCCTTCCACTTTCCCTAGCATCAGCATCTTCCCCAGGGTCTCCTGTCTTCTCATTATGTGGCCAAAGTACTTCAGTTTTGCCTTTAATATCCTTCCCTCAAGTGAGCAGTCTGGCTTTATTTCCTGGAGTATGGACTGGTTTGACCTTCTTGCAGTCCAAGGCACTCTCAGAATTTTCCTCCAACACCACAGTTCAAAAGCATCTATCTTCCTTCGCTCAGCCTTCCTTATGGTCCAGCTCTCGCAGCCATAGGTTTTACTATGTTGTTTATTTCTTTGGCTGTAGGACTCTGGTGACACAAGAGTCACCAGCATGTACTGGATATTGTTTGTGATGCAAATGGCGATCAGCAGGAAAACCTTTTCCTTCCCATCGTCCGCATCATTTAGCGAACATAAAGTATTTTTCTATTTTAACACACATCTTTTTGATGCTGCACGCTCCCTCTCTGTACAACAAGGGATGAGTGAACAGTATGCTATTCAGCTCAGTTCAGAATTGGCTTGATAATTAAAAGCTCTCTCAGCAAGCATTCAGAAAAACAGAACTTGCCTTGTTTCCTGACCGTTCCTTCCTGGCTCAAAATGTTGGTACACGTGTGCTGCCGTTGCCGGGTGTGAGCACCTCATTGCACTGCCTGCTGGGAATTATACTTGGAGCGGGGGTGGGGTGGGGGGAGATGATGCTTGTAATCTAGCCAAGCATTATGAGTTGGGCAAATCTGGATTCCAAACTGGTTCGTGATGAGCTCCGGCAGCATCACCGTGCAAGTCTCAAACAGGAGTGCGCACTTTGTTTGGAAGCAGAATCATGCTCCCGGGAGGCTTCCTTGTTTTCAAGCAAAATTACCACTTTGTTGCCACTTCTGCAGCAAATTTGGCAGCAGTGGGGGGACACAAAGAAGGGCCGAGGGGCACACACAACCTGGGGGGTGCGTGTTGCCCCCCTGCCCTAAGGCAACGCGTCCCTCAACAGAAAAACCGTTCCTCAGCCCGCTGGGCGCTGCCCCATCACTGCCTGCCCCCCTCCGACACAAACGTACCAAAACCCAGCCTGTGCTCTCGTGTTTCGAAGGGCCGCCTCGCACCTGGACAGCCACGTTGACTCTGTCTCCAGGCAATTCTTCAAGGAGCTTCACTCCCTTCGGGGACTCCATGACCTGCAGCGTTTGATAATGCGAGTGCACTTTAGAGACAGATTCACAGGTTTAGCTCAAACGCAATCATTAACCTCACCCTCCGTGTGGACCTGTAAACACACTGAACTTCCTCCAATTGTCGTGACTGTCCCACTAACCAGTGCTTGGTCAAGACTTATCCTTCAGGACGCTCGTAGCCCTGACCATCGAACAACAAGTGACAGAGGATCCACCTCCATCACTTGGCAGCCTCTCCCAGCGGTGAAGCGCGATGTCTCTTGCCAAGTCCTATGGCACAATGCATACGCTTTGGACGTGCCGGCAGCCTCCCCCTTGCCGCCAGGCCCTAGTAGGACTACTCAGGATCAGTTCTATGAACCATAGTCATAGCGTCAAACCTCTTTCAGCCCAGGGGTCGAATTCCATTTCAGAGAAGCTCTCGTTGGCCGCGTTCCGGCAGTTGGCAGGGCGAAAGGCAAAGGGGTGGGCCAGAAATACCAGCATATTTTAGCTTAAGGGCGCAATCCTATGCAAGTTGAGAGAGAGAGAAAGGTCCTACCACTCCCAGCATTCCCTAGCCAGCCATACTGGCTGGGGAATGATGGGAGTGGTAGGACTTTCTCCTCTCTCTCTAAATATGCATAGGATTGCACCTTAAAGCGCTTACTGCCAGTAACTAAGCCTTAGGAGAGGCATTTCAACCCTTTAGAATGGGGAAAAAACCCTGCAAAAGCTGGGAAACCACCACACGATCAGCAGTCCGGGGAAAGGGTGATGTCTGAGGTTCGACACTGCTGCTCTAGGCCCTGCATCCGATCACCTACACAGCAAAGGCTGTAGGACAAGGGCCATGCTGTCTTGGGATGGTTGGAGTTGTAGCCCAACACATCTGGAGGGTGCCAGGTTGGTGAAGAGCACTGCAGATGATCCAGGTTCAGCAGGGCTACAATTGTTCATATCAGCCTCCATGTCAGAAGCAAGGCTGCTGTGGCTCGAGGCACCTACCCCCATGAAACACGGGGCATTCAGAAGGACCATCTTTTAACATACCTTTTTCCAGGTGATGATGGGGGTTGGGACTGCTTTCACTTCACAGGACAGGTAGACTTGGGCTCCAGTTACGTTGTGGATCCTTTTTGGTGGCACAACAATAGCAGGAGCTGGAAGAGGAAAAAAACAACAAAAATTCCTGTGTGTTGGAATTACAGCTCTCCTAGACGTCAATGGGTTTGAAGACTGCACCCTTTGGCATAGTGAGTGTTCTGTAGAGTGTAATTAGCTATCGAAAATAATCTGTTAAATTTCTTTTGTTGTTAAATCACCTTAATTCTCAACATTAGGCAGTATCAGTGCAAATACAATTTATTCATTTGCCTTAAGTCTGTATTTAATTTGCTGTCCTGGAAAAGTTATATTCAACAATTAATGACGCACAACATTTAATTTGGAGCCTGGTGCAGAATTTGGATTCTTCGAGAGCCAGGAATTATGTTCTTTTTAAGCATCCAGTCCTCATGATTGTGGAGATACGATTGCAAACAGCCAGTATCAGAAAACAGCCACAGATATTCCGGGGGGGGGGGGGGGGAGTTGTCCCTCTCTCATAGATTCCAGCCATGTTTCTCCCCTACTGGACCGCAATTGCTCTCATCTATATACAGTTCTCTTGCTGTAGTACTGGATTTCCTATACTGGCAGGGGGTTGGACTAGATTATCTCTGAGGTCTCTTCTAGCACTGTGATTCTTCCTGCCACCATTCAACTCTATGCAAGGGAATTCTAGACTCTGCAAAAACTCAGCTTAAAAAGAAGTTTATAAAGCATGAAAAATGATAACGGCTGTGCAGAATATTATGGAGGCTGCTGATCCACATAACTTTGCAGTATTTGAATTTTCTGGAATCAAGTTCTGCACAAATTTGACTTCATTCAGGTGAGAAATGAACCCTGATGTGGAACAATCTATGCACTTTAACCCTTCAGTTTTTCCAAGACAATAGCTACACTCCATTTAACTTCTAATATAAACCAAGACCCAAAGAAATGATCAATTTGGTCATCAAGGCTTTTGCATGGCTCTTAATAGTTTGATAATGTTATTATTATACTGCTGTTTAAATTTTAACTGTGTTGTTTTAACTTGCTGTTTGCTTCTGCTATGTTTTATGACATTTTAATAGTAATTATTGCTTCTGCTGCTTTTATAGTTGATGTCATTCATATTTTTATGCACCGCTGTGTATATTATTTTAGTACTGAAGTGGCTTATAAAAGTTTTAGATAAATAAAATAAAAAAAGAGTTCCATGCACCTAAGGGAGACTTTGTGTTTGAATTTCTCAATCAGCTGTTCCCTGCACACCATTTTTGAAACTGAAGGGAGTTCCAAAGGCAGCTTGGAATATTGCATAGCACTCTGCTGTTCAAACTGAGTGGGGGGAAAGATGTCACTGCCTTTGGGTGTCCCCGAGTATTTCATTGGCTCCGAGTTCAACTGTTAGCTCTTCCCGTTGGAAGCTCAATGAGAAGAAATACTTCATCATATATCCAACCACTTTATAAGGAAACCATCTACAATGTTGACGCAACAAAGAATCTTGTGGCTCCTTAAAGACTAACGTGTTTGTAATGGCACAAGCGTTGATGAACTACACAAGAGCTTATTATGCCATAATCAACTTGTAAGCCTTTAAAGTGCCTCAAGACTTGCTGTTGTTTTTGCTGCTACGGACTAAACACAGCAACGAGGATCCAGATCAGGACTGCTGTGGGAGTGGCAGTGAAGGCCCCTTATTCCCGCCCCAAGAGATCCTCATACAGGTGTCTCTTTCCTTGCCACTGCCAGCAGCGAATAATGAGCCATCTGTACAGGGATCACTGGGGTGCGCATTATGTGCGTGTTTATGGATGTGTCTGCATGCAGCCCCCAACTCCTGAGCCAGCATCATACGTGGCCCTCAGGGCAGAAAAGCTTGTGTGCCCCTGGTGTAGCATTAGGGGAAAGAGACCGCTTGAGCCTTGGGTGCGAGCGCTCCCCCTTCCCCTCTCCTCCCCTGGCGCAGCCCAAGGAGGAGATTGGAGGCATCCCCTTCGTGGTTTACATTCACCAGAGTTTCTCTTAACGTAAGAATGTAAGAAGAGCCATGTTGGATCAGACCAAAGGTCCATCTAGCCCAGAATTCTGTTCACACAATGGTGAACCAGATACCTATGGGAAGCCCACAAGCAGGACCTGAGTGCAATAGCACCCTCCTGCCCATGTTCCCCAGAAAATGGTGTACATAGGCATGCTGCCTTTGATACTGGAGGGTGCATATAGTTATCAGGACTATATAGTAGCTATCATCCTCCATGAATTTGCCCAATCCCCCTTTAAAGCCATCCAAATTGGTGGCCGTCACATCTTGTGGCAGCGAATTCCACAGTTGAACTATGCGCTGTGTGATGTACTTCCTTTGATCTGTCCTGAATCTCCCACCAATCAGCTTCAAGGGATGACCCCACTGGGTTCTAGTATTATGAGGGAGAAAAATGTCTCCCTATCCACATTCTCCACACCATGCATAATTTTCTATACCGCTGTCATTTCTCCCCTCACTCTCCTTTTCCTAAGCTAAATAGTCTCAGATGTTGTAACCTTTCCGTATAGGGGAGTTGCTCCAGCCCATTGATCATTTTAGTTGCTCTTTTCTGCACTTTTTCCAAGTCTATAATATCATTTTTTATGTACGGTGACTACAACTATACACAATATCCCAAGTGTGGTTGCACCACAGATTTGTTAGAAGGGGAGTATGATCTTGGCAATTTTATTTATGATTCCTCTTTATGGCAAACACAGCCAAACTGTGGTTAGATTAAACAATGGGCCCAAACAGACATTACTTTAAATCTGCATATAGCAGCTGCATCTTTCCCCCATTTTTACTCTAGAGTAAGTGCAAGGCCCCCAATTTAGATTGAATCCCTAGGGTATGGGATTTTACAATTTGGCTTCCCCCCCCATGCATCTACTCTAGAGTAAAAATGAAAAAATATGTAGCCGCTAAACTAATGCCTGTTTTGTCCCTATGATTCATGGAAACAAGCAAAGATCAAACCATGGTTTCGGATGTTGCCTAAGCTTTTTTCAATAAACCACAGTTTAAACTACCTGCAGTTCCTGGTCTGGACTTAACAACAAATTGTGATAGTTCAAGCTAAGGGCTCCTTCACATTTTTTGTGTGTGGTGCGATTGTCGTTCTTCATTCACGGCATTTCCTGAGTACAATACATGACATCGTTGTCCTGCAGCATCTGTCCTACACCTTCCCTGTTTTCCCTGTGATGTTTCTGTATGGAGAAAGTGTGGTATTATTTGCAGCCACGCAATGGATCCTCCATCACCCGCCTGTGTACTGCTGACACCGTGCTATGGCATGCTCTGTGTAGGCAGGTGTTGGGCAGTGCGGTGTTGACGGCGCTTAGTGATGTTGATCGCGTGGGAACATCGCCCTCCCGTGCCTCCCTTGACCTCCACCCCCTTTGCCATTCGCTCCTGGGAACAACACTGGGCACTTCAGAAGTGCAGTACACCAGCATTTCCCTAGTACAGCATGGCAGAGACTGCTGCTGCTCTGAAAGCCTGCAACACTGCAGCCCCTTTCAACTCAATCCCCTCTCCCAATGTATACTCAAACTAGAAAAGTGTTACTGTTTGCTTTTACAAGGACAATACTGGTGGGGAGCGGGACTTTGGAAGTGCATTTCACTAGCACAGCATGGCAGAGATGGACCTGTGCACATGGGATTGGGGGGGAAAGAGACTTCTGAAGTTGCGAATGTAGTGTGGATTGTATATAGGAGTTGTCAACGTAGGGATCAGAGGCAGTGGAAGTGAAAAGGGGAGGCAAGGAAATTGAAATGGAAAAGTTCATGCTGGGGGGGGGGGGCTACCCCAGAGGAGGTGGACAGATCCAATAACATCCCACCAGGCTCCACCCACCAGTGTAAATGGCAGGTAGTGTTATGAAGTAAAAGAAAAACTGGCTGTGCAAAGAACCCATTTCAATTCCTCAAAGACTCCAGAAGCCCCGGTAAGTTGCAGGATAAAAAGCCTCATGTGGTGAAGCCCTAAGAACTGGATGCTTCCAATCTCCTCCTTGCAGCCGTGCTGGAGGAGAGGAAGCACTCGAGACTTGGGCAGGCGCATTCCCATAAAGCTAAACTATGACTTAGATGTACATACAAAGTGGGCCAAGATGTCACAAGCATGTGATGCTCTTGGATATAAGATGGTCTGGTCGCTGAACACAGTGGAGTTTTCATCATTGGAAGAAAAGAGTTTTTCAGAGAGTTAAAAGTGGTTTGAGAGGGGGAATCACCATCTGTAAAGGATGCACTTATTTCTTTTCTCTCACTGTTGCTTCTGATCAAGGACGTTTTCACAAGGTCTGGAACAATACCCAGACCTGCAAAACCTTATTTAACAGAAAGAAAATGGGATGAGCACGCACAGCAATTCCTTTCAAACCAGCTTCACCTCTTTGAAAGAAAAATAGTGCCTGTCTCCAGCTTGAAGCACACAAAGGGAACACAGAAGTTCAGGAGTCTTAATTTCTCTTTATTTCCCCTTTTTATTTCACGCAGCGTGCTTTGCTAGCTGTATCTATGGCAACATTTCAGAATGATGGCGAGTCTCTTTGGAGGGGCACCTTTGCAAAATTAAGCCAATTTTCTTTTAGCTTTTATGAACCCTGAGGAAGAGGCAGACGCTCTTAGATTCCCTCACTATTAGCACTATTTTCCTTTCAGATGGCATTTATCACAAGAGGATACCTTTGAATTACTCTCTGGAAACACAATACCCCCGCCCCCCGCCCAGTTCCTTATCTATATTAAGCCCAGCTCTTCAGAATCTACATCACAGTATGTATTCCACTGAGCTGGTACCATCGCACCTGGCACACCACAGATGCTGGGAGAATACAGAAGACTGTAGAGGATGCCCTGTTTAGACACTACGAAGAACATGGACTCTCTTCAATGTTGGCACCTGTCCCTGGTCACGATGCTCTTTGAAAAATGGAAGGAAGAGGGGAGGGAGAAAGGCCATCTGTTAGGAGATCTCCCATCTGTAAAACTACCATTGACAAATGAATCTTTGTATTAATGCGACTTAACTGAGTCTGCAAGGAGATGAACCATCCCATGCAGGATCCAGAGTAATTCCCTTCGGATCTCACGATTAATACCTGTTGAGTCCCCTTCTGTTCCAGGGGTAAGGTGATCTAATGGCATAATTGTTGACATCTGCTTTAAGATACGGTTGTCCCTCAGATGTACATTTAAGCTTGTGTGTGTGATTAAAACAACAACCCTGTAAACAGATGTAATAAATAACAGACTGGATTTCATTCCCCTATATATTAATAAAATGTATGTGCCTTGTATTTTGAAACCAACCTCTGACTGACCCTTTTATCCATCCCCAACCCTGATGACAACTACAAAGGCAGCTCTATGTGTTTGCTCAATTCCTCACCTCCTCCATCCCCAGGCCACAGGCTGCATTTCTAGAAGATCCAAAATTCCATGGAGTTTCTCCCTGACATCAGCTTCTTATCGGCACATTTTGCATCACGGACGTCAACACAATTCTTTCCAGGCAGAATTTCACCCCAGACCCATTACAAAGACAGAATAAAGCAAGCTTTGTGCGAAGACCTAAACTGAGTTGGAAGCAGGCAGAATCCTCTCCTCAACCCTGGCTGTTCCTTTTTTCTTGCAACTTACTTGAGAAATTCCAAGCAACTAAGGAAAGGGTGTAAATTAGCACAGACTGCATCATTTCCTGGAACTCCTTGCAGAATATAAGGAGCTGTCATATAAATAATAAACACACACCTCTTTTTCTTTCTAGACCAGTTTTCTCCAACCGGGCAGAGCCCTGAACATGCCTCACTCACAGGGAGCATCTGAGGTGCATAATAAGTCAAGGGCTCTACCAAAGTCAGCACTACTGTCTATATTGGGGAACTGGCAGAGGAAGTGGCTGCGGTGAATAAAGTTTGGGAGTTGGGATGGAGCCCACGTGGCTCCTACAGGGGCCAGACTGAGCCCTTGGACTGCCAAACTGCTTATCCGAAATATGCGTACTCTGTGAAAATGGGCCTCCATTTTTGTTTTGGAGGGTGAGGGGAATCCAGTTTCAAAACTAAACAAAGACCAAACAAAACAAATGAAGGCAATGCTTCCATTCAGTATCCCCAGAATCTGTGTTCATTGTGGGTGGGGGGACTGTATAGGGAAGGAAGAGGCAGGACAATTCTGAACATTAAATGTCTTTGGGCACTCCTACAAAGCCATAGCCAGCATCAATCAAGGTTGTTGCAGGCATGTGTGGGTCCTTTGTAACCATCCTGTGTATTATAAAAAAATCTCTTCTGTGATCTTTTCTCCCAGCTGGCTGGCATCTTTCCTCTCCGGTAGGAGGAGAGATGGAAGCAAGAAGGAGACTGGAAATTCTCCAAATCCTCTGACTGATCAGGTGTTTGTGTGCGCGTGTGTGCGCGCGCGAGTGATAAGTCAGTCCCAGATGGCAAAGCCCAGCTGTTTAAAAAGCTCCTTTGTGTATAGTACCAGCAGTTTTCACTCTGTACTTAATCTTTAATATATTTAAGGTCACAAAAGGGCTTAATAAAGAGAAGTGAGAGTGGGTGGGTAATATTTGATGGGGAGCTGGAGGTAGGAGGGGAATAAATACTAGTTGGTCATTAGAGGTGGCTGTAACTTTTTAATCAAAACCTTTCTGGTGTTGTGTGATTACACACACATTTTGTCACCCTTTTTCTTCAGTATTTTATTTCTTTTCTCTTTTCAGTAGCTACAGTTAGCGGTGGCAAAGCAAGTCTGCCAGGTTTCATTGTCGTTCTAGTGGTGCAGACAAGTATCTGAAGTCCTATGTCCAATTTTGTAAAAAAAGGCTACGTAAATAAGCAAACACTTGCAGACATTGCTCAGAGAGGAAAGAAGATGCCGCTGGATGCATGACCTCTTGCATAAGCTTGGAGATTTGTGTATAAAGGTTGCAAAGAGGAGTGGAGGAATGGGTAAGATTCCCCTTTCTACTGCAGAAGTGGGGAGACCCTGTCAATTTCCCCACTGCATTTTGCATACCATTCTAAGCTGAAGCAATTGTTTAGAGCGGAGCTTTCCAAACTTTTCATGTTGGTGACACACTTTTTAGACATGCATCATTTCGTGACATGGTAATTCAGTTTTACTAGCAAACCGGAGGTTAAACTAACACGTTGTAAGAGATACGGACACATACATAAATTGTAATAACGAAATGTATGGGGATACAACAGATCTCATGAAAACCTTTCATTTATATTTTTAAAAATATATGATTTGTAAGATAAATCATACATTGTAAGATACACTGTTGTCATTTATAAGTAACAGTATGTAAATATGTCCCCTTCATGGATCACTGCCTTGTTGTGGCGAAGGGGCTTGCGTAACTCAGTGAAGCCATAAGCTATGCCGTGCAGGGCCACCCAAGACGGACAGGTCATGGCAGAGAGTTCTGACAAAATGTGGTCCACTGGAGAAGGAAATGGCAACCCACTCCAGGATTCTTGCCAAGAAAACCCCATGGAACGTATCACAAGGCTAAAAGACATGACGCCGGAAGACGAGCCCCTCAGGTCGGAAGGTGTCCAATATGCTACTGGGGAAGAGCAGAGGGTATTTCCAAGTAGCGCCAGAAAGAGTGAAGCGGCTGGGCCAAACCCGAAAGGACACTCAGCTGTGGATGTGTCTGGTGGTGAAAAGAAAATCCGATGCTGTAAAGAACAATATTGTTTAGGAACCTGGAATGTCAGATCAATGAATCAAGGTAAGCTGGAGGTGGTCAAACATGAGATGGCAAGATTGAACATCGACATCTTGGGAATCAGCGAACTCAAATGGACAGGCATGGGTGAATTTAATTCAGGTGACCATCATATCTACTATTGTGGGCAAGAATCCCTTAGAAGAAATGGAGTAGCACTCATAGTCAACAAAAGGGTGGGAAAAGCAGTACTGGGGTACAATCTTAAAAATGATAGAATGATCTCAGTACGAATCCAAGGCAAACCATTCAACATCACAGTAATTCAAGTCTATGCCCCAACCACTGAGGCCGAAGAAGCTGAGGTTGATCGGTTCTATGAAGACCTACAACACCTTCTAGAACTAACACCAAAAAAAGATGTCCTCTTCATCATAGGGGATTGGAATGCTAAAGTAGGAAGTCAAGAAATCACCGGGATAACAGGCAGGCATGGCCTTGGTGTACAAAATGAAGCAGGTCAAAAGCTAATAGAGTTTTGCCAAGAGAACATGCTGATCATAGCAAACACTCTTTTCCAACAGCACAAGAGGCGACTCTACACATGGACGTCACCAGATGGTCAATATCGAAATCAGATTGATTATGTCCTTTGCAGCCAAAGATGGAGAAGCTCCATACAGTCAGTAAAAACAAGACCTGGAGCTGACTGTGGCTCAGATCATGAGCTTCTTACCGCAAAATTTCGGCTTAAATTGAAGAACGTCGGGAAAACCACTAAACCGTTCAGGTATGACCTAAATTATATCCCTGATGAATATACAGTGGAGGTGAGGAAAAGATTTCAGGGATTAGACCTGATAGACAGAGTGCCTGAGGAACTATGGACGAAGGTCCGTAACATTGTTCAGGAGGCAGCAACGAAATCCATCCCAAAGAAAAAGAAATGCAAGAAAGCAAAGTGGCTGTCTGATGAGGCTTTACAAGTAGCTCACGAAAGAAGGGAAGCGAAAAGCAAGGGAGAAAGGGGAAGATATACCCAACTGAATGCAGAGTTCCAGAGAATAGCAAGGAGAGACAAGAAGGCCTTCTTAAATGAACAATGCAAAGAAATCGAGGAAAACAACAGAATGGGAAAGACTAGAGATCTCTTCAAGAAAATTGGAGATCTCAAGGGAACGTTTTGTGCAAAGACGGGCATGATAAAGGACAAAGAAGGCAGGGACCTAACAGAAGCAGATGAGATTAAGAAGAGGTGGCAAGAATACACAGAAGAACTATACAGGAAAGATCTGAATGTCCCTGATAGCCATGATAGTGCGGTCACTGAACTTGAGCCGGACATCCTCGAGAGTGAAGTCAAGTGGGCCTTAGGAAGCATTAGTAACAACAAAGCTAGCGGAGATGACAGTATTCCAGCCGAGCTATTTAAAATCCTAAAAGATGATGCTGTTAAAGTGCTGCATTCAATATGCCAACAAATCTGGAACACTCAACAGTGGCCACAAGACTGGAAAAGGTCAGTTTACATTCCAATTCCAAAGAAGGGCAACGCCAAAGAGTGTTCAAACTACCGCACCATTGCGCTCATTTCACATGCCAGCAAGGTGATGCTCAAAATCCTACAAGCTAGGCTTCAGCAGTATGCGAACCGAGACCTACCGGAAGTACAAGCTGGGTTTAGAAGAGGCAGAGGAACTAGAGATCAAATCGCCAACATTCGCTGCATCATGGAGAAAGCAAGAGAATTCCAGAAAAACGTCTATTTCTGCTTCATTGACTACGCTAAAGCCTTTGATTGTGTGGATCACAACAAATTGTGGCAAATTCTTAAAGTGATGGGAGTACCAAACCACCTTTCCTGTCTCCTGAGAAACCTGTACGAGGGTCAAGAAGCAACAGTAAGAACCAGACATGGAACAACCGATTGGTTCCAAATTGGGAAAGGAGTACGACAAGGCTGCATATTGTCACCCTGCTTATTTAACTTATATGCAGAGTACATCATGAGAAATGCCGGGTTGGATGAATCACAGGTCGGAATTAAGATTGCTGGGAGAATTATCAACAACCTCCGATATGCAGACGATACCACCCTAATGGCAGAAAGCGAAGAGGATCTCAAGAGCCTCTTGTTGAGGGTGAAAGAGGAGAGTGCAAAAGCTGGTTTGAAACCCAACATTAAAAAAACTAAGATCATGGCATCTGGCCCCATCACTTCCTGGCATATAGAAGGGGAAGAAATGGAAGCAGTGACAGATTTTATTTTCTTGGGCTCCAAGATCACCGCAGACGGTGACTGTAGCCATGAAATTAAAAGACGCTTGCTCCTTGGGAGGAAAGCTATGGCCAACCTAGACAGCATAGTAAGAAGCAGAGACATCACCTTGCCGACAAAGGTCCGTCTAATCAAAGCTATGGTTTTCCCAGTAGTAATGTATGGCTGTGAGAGCTGGACTATAAGGAAGGCTGAGCGCCGAAGAATTGATGCTTTCGAACTGTGGTGCTGGAGAAGACTCTTACGAGTCCCCTGGACTGCAAGGAGGTCCAATCAGTCCATCCTAAAGGAAATCAACCCTGAGTGCTCATTGGAAGGACAGATAATGAAGCTGAAGCTCCAATATTTTGGCCACCTAATGCGAAGAGAAAACTCCCTGGAAAAGACCCTGATGCTGGGAAAGACTGAAGGCAAAAGGAGAAGGGGACGGCAGAGGATGAGATGGCTAGATAGCATCACGGATGCAATGAATATGAACTTGAGCACGCTCCGGGAGAGAGCGCAGGACAGGAAGGCCTGGCGTGCTATGGTCCATGGGGTCACGAAGAGTCGGACATGACTGAACGACTGAACAACAACAACAACAAATGTAAATATGTGCAAGAATTTTTAAAAGTTGAATAACACCAATAACTACTTACCATTTTAATGGGATGTATGAGGTTGATGGGATGAACACAGCTTTTCAATATTTGATGGAATACTAGATAAAGCCACTCGCATTTCGTCATCAAGCATTTTTAAGCTTCCATGTTTCAGTGTCTTTAAGTTTGCCATTGTTGAAAAGGATACTTCACAAATGTATGTAGTAGAAAACTGCAGAAGAATTTTTAACGCTTTTTTAGCTATGTTTGGATGCATTTTTGAAATGCGAATCCAAAAGCTGTCTAAGTCACCCTGTTCATGCATCATTAACAGATTTTGATCATTTTTATGTCAGCTAATTCTTCTTCTTCAATAAGTGAAAAGTTCCTCATTGCAGTTGAAAGAAATGGATTTCTGATCCAATCATAGTCTTGGATTTCAACATTTGGGAAGTAATGATGAACTTTCTCTCCAAGCAATGTTAAATGGTCAACAATTAGCGAGCTGATACCACATTTTAGCTGGCACTCAGCAGTTTTGGAAAACATTTCAAAATTTCCTTCTTTCACTTTCCTTTTCCAAATTGCTATTTTGTCCCTCATAGCACAAATTTTATCTACCGCTGTTAAGGTATTTTCTCCTTTTCCTTGCATACTGCTGTTTATTTTATTCAAATATGTCAGCAAGATATGCCAATTTTGTGCACCAAAGTTTGCTTTGAATTAGATCGCAGAATTCATTTTGCTGATTTTCCTCAAAAAGTTTAAGCATCATTTCCCTCAATTCATATACATGACAAAGCACTCGACCTCTTGACAGCCAACAAACTTCTGTGTGTAGTAGAAGCTTTTTAAACCTTGCCCCCATGTCTTCACAAATATAAGCAAATAAACTTGATTAAAGAGGTCTACTTTTAATGTAATTGTCCATTTGAACCACTTTGTCCAAAACTTTTCTTAATTCACTTCCAATGGTTTGAGCGACTAGTGCTTCGCGATGTAAAAAGCAATGAGTAATTATAATATTTTCATTCTCTTTCTTTGCTATAGCTATAAAACCTTGTGTTGAACCAACCATTGAGAGTGCACCATCTGTGCATATTCCTACACAATTTAACCATGGCAAATTATTTTCCTTCATGAAGCAATCAAAAGTTTTAAATATATCTTCACCTCTAGTTCTCATTGGAAGTTCTAGACAACACAAGAATTGCTCAATAATTCTGTCAGTATGAACAAAACGTATAAAAACCAATAATTGTGCTTACCCACTGACATCTGTTGCTTCATCTAATTGCAATGTAAAGATCATATTATCATCTTAAAAAATATCCTTCATTTGCTGCTTAATGTCATCAGACATGTCTTGAATATGTCTTCCAATTGTGTAATCTGCCAAAGGGATTTTATTAACTTCTATCTCAAATTCGGGCCCAAACGTTGTTCGAACAATAGCACAGCAAGATTCCTTTATGGTGTTTTCGGCAATAGCATGTGGGTCCTTGTTTTTGGCAATTATTTGAGCAACCAAGTAACTTGCCTTTTGAGCTTTCTCTGATGTCTTCATTCTCTTTGTGAATGATGCAGACTGCTTCTTTATAGATTTTGAAAGCTCAATAACGTATTCTACTGGTTTTTCTGACAAATGACAGTGTTTTGACGTAAAATGATGCTTTAATTTATTTGGTACCATAGTTTCATTTGCAAGTATATCCCCACAAACTAAACACTGGGGACAAGGATTGTTTTCATTACCAGAAAATGTGAACCCCAGTTTCATATAATCTTTGCTGTATAAACGAGGCTTGGAAATTGTTCCTTTACACTTCTTACGTACTAATACAGACCGTTCAACAGTTGATTCTTGCGTAGTTTCCTCTATAGTGGCTACATTTTGTTCATTGCAAATGTCATCTTCACCAGCTTTCCTTTTCTTAATTAGAAACGTATCCATTTTACGGGTAATTCAACTGCAATTTAATGAATAAATCTATGCGAATTTATTTCTAGGTTTTAGCATTAACTAAATATGAAAATAGGGCCGCGGTGGCTTAGTGGTTAAGATGCTGAACTGCAGACTGGAAAGTCGGCAGGACAGCAGTTCGATACCCAAGTGCTGCGTGACGGAGTGAGCTCCCGTCTCCAGTCCCAGCTTCTGCCAACCTAGCAGTTCGAAAGCAAGAAATTGCAAGTAGATAAATAGGTACCGCCTCAGCGGGAAAGGTAACAGCATTCCATGCACCTCCGTGTTCAGTCATGCCAGCCACATGACCACAGAAGCGTCTTCGGACAGCGCTGGCTCTTCGGCTTAGAAACGGGGATGAGCACCGCACCCTAGAGTTGGACACGACTGGTTGGGGACACCTTTACCTTTACCTTTTAAAATATGAAAATAACAGGACTGTTTTTAGCGCTTATCTTTCTCTGTTTTTTCTTATGAAAATAACAGCACCTGCGCTCCACTCCCACAGTGATAAAGTGAGATAAAGATAGGAATCAGGACCAGGAGAAAATGTGAAAAATAAACAAAATTAACTAAAGTATTTACCATACATATTAGGAGACATAGGTCCAGGTAGGAGCTCAGCTGCAAAAACACATGAAGTAGAGAAGCAAAAGTCCAACAAAAATGGTGCAAATATATATGTCTCACTACAAGCCTATATTGCTGTAAATATTAGCAATGCCTATGTCCAGAGTCCAGTTCCAGCACTCTCCGGTGGTACACTGCCAGTGGGTGGTTAATCCACAATTACAGCAGAGTAAAAATAAAAATAAATGACAGAAATCAAATCATAAGTGCCATGTGGTGGGTGGCTTGCTGTTTGCCACATTGGGTTTGGGAGGGTGGCCTCCCTTCAGCCAGCAGCAGGTGGGTTGACTGGGTGGCAGCCTGCAGCTGCGCTCGCCTGGGTGATTGGGAGCATGCTGATTCTGAGGCTTCTGGCCTCCACTGAGCTCCGTTCCGACTGGCCAAGAGGGCGGACGGCCCGCTCGGTGCAGTCCCAGGCAGCGTTTCCACCTGCGTGTTACTCTGGTCTGGCCGCGCGGTAGCGCGGTGCAGAAGTCCGCGAAGGGCATGCCCGAAACCACGCAGGGCTGGTGGCCGCTGCTACTTCTCCGCGCTGGCCGAGCTCTGCTCCCAGGGCAGTGCCTCCCTTCCCCTCTCTTTGCTCCACGCCTCTACCTTTCCGGGGAGTGCAGGCTCAAAGCTCCTCGCCTGCCCGGCTCAGCCCTCCCTGCTCTGGGGGCGTCCAGCAGGCCGTTGTTCTCCCTCGCTGCCCTGCAGCTGCACCGAGGATGTGGGGAAGCCTCTCGCCCGAGCTGATTGCAAATTGCTTGACTAATTGCTCCGCTAACTTCGAATTCTCCACACTCCTCGTGCAGCCAGCATTACCACACTCCTCACCGTACCGCTCCAACACCGCCAATCACGTGCGTCCTACGTCAAGACGCCACATGTTCCTAAAGCAGCTAATGTTAAAGCACCTAAGCCTTAGCTGCTAAGCCTTAGCAGCTAAGCTGCTTTAACATTAGCTGCTTTAGGAAGTTCCGGGGGAGGGGCCAAGGGAAGCAAACGCGAGTAAGGGAGCTCCGCGGTGCTCTTCCGCACAATTTTCTGCATTTCGCGCGACACACCTACACACTGCCACCGACACACTAATGTGTCGCGGCACACTGTTTGGAAAGCTCTGGTTTAGAGCATAAGTAAAACCGACAAGGATGGAGACCAGAGAATGCCTTTCAAAGTAGAAATGAAACTGACAGATTTTCACATTTTTTGTCTATTTCAACTCCTATAGCAAAGGGACTTCTCTGGACTGGCTGCAATGGAGGCGGGATAATTTGGCAGGGTTTTTTTTTGTTTGTTTGCTCTTTGTAGCTTTTGCAGGGGACAAGATATTCAATTGACACTGAATTTTCTAGGACCAGTGGCTGGATGCAAGTGGGAAGCTGGGGGGGAGGGGGGATGAAGCTCTCTTAGGTGGGCGGACACACTGTGTGTACATGTACACACACAAACACAATGAATGTTTTCTGTGCAGGCCAATTTCCCCCAATAAAAATTGCCTTCCTTGGACTACATTCTCTCCCTGCCCCAGCTCCCACCCTGCCCAACACATATCCAGGATTGAAGCCCAACAATTTATTATGGCATAAATTTTAGTGGGTTGGGTGCCAGAAGACTGTTTATAACCAAGGGAAAATATCCAGTGGCTAATGCTAGCAGCTGCGATGTGTAATAGTATTTGAGATACCATAAAGATTTTTTTAAAAAATCCCTCTCAAACAGGATTCATGACAATTTTATATTTTGAAAAAATAAAACCCTCTCTATAATAATGCAAACTCCTGGGGCGACATCAGCAATCTGACACTTCCAGGCTGCAAAGCTTAGCAAAGGATCAGTTTGTAGTTCTTTTGAAACCACATGAGGCAGCGACGCAGCATGTCTCACCATGTTTTTCTGTCATCTTAAAGCCATTTTTCAGTTCATTATAGTGTCAATCTCACTGCATCTAGAATATTCCAGTCCCCCAAGTCTCTTGAACCTTAATTCTCCACTACCCTACTCCACACTTCCAAACAGTTCCCGAACTGGACATTTACTAACCCATATATGCAAATTCAACAATACTCAGCTGGTATTCCACCAACTAATTAGCTGCTCTATGCATCACACTCAGATTGGGCTCTTGGGGTTTAAACAACAAAAGGTCAATATAAAAAGTATCAACTATAATGAATGCCAGATATTAGAAGCCATATAACCATAAAATCAGTGCTCCAAATAGGTAAAGTTACATGGGGGAATGAGTTGAACTGAGCTGAGAAGCAGCAGCCCTAGTTACCAAGAGAAATAGTGTCATACCCCAAAGTAGCATTATAAGAGAAACTCTGTTAACGTGTTTTCTGATCTCATCTTTTGCTCACAGTGGCATCAAGCAGATGCACATATACCTTTCCTTCAAGCTATTACATCCTCTAACTATAGAAGGGAGCTGAAAAAAACAATTCTTGATAGTTAATAGGTAATCCAGCCTGATTCCAAGTCTTTTGGGGTCTTGTCACACAATACATTTGAGGTACACACCCTGGCTGTTTCAAGTGTGGCTTTTTTAAGCATACACCTATAAATGCGTAGTGTGAATTCAGTGAACACGTATTTGCCACCATGTGTCCCACAGAAATACACTTGTCAGGGATTGGCTGAAGTCTCCGCCTGAGTGTCTCCAAGTATGCTGCCATATAATGTGTGCCTTACTGTCTAAATTCAGTACAAATAAGGATTCCTCTTACCTTCCCATTTAGGTTTTATTCAACATCTCTTGGACCTGAACATGCTTTTCTGCATGTCAGCCTTGTCTTTCTACAGCAGAATTGTCCAATTAGCTGTTGGTGAAACAGATCCAACTCTAAAAGGAATATTATCTGGCCCCTGGTGGCCCAACCAAATTTTTAATCAAGCCACGCTTCCATAATAGCCATTTTCTCTTATACCAACATCATGAGCTCACTAATTTATTGCCAAGAACCCAGACAATGTCCACCGCATTCCTGTTTTCCCCACTGTTTTACAGTGTTCATTATGTTTAAGAATAATATCACAAACCATCTTCTTCCCCAAGTCAGTTCATATCTGAAAGCATTGTCCTGCAACTGCAGTGGAAGGCTGTTTTTTAAAGAAAGCTCTGGTGAAACTGCGAAGTCTTTCGGGCACACTAGAGAAGCACAGTGAAACTGACATGAGTGTAACTGACAGACTTAATTGACTAGGTGCTGAGGCAAGGGCAACTGTGCCTCACCATTCACTACTCCTACTCCCTCATCTTGCAGGGTGAGGGTAGACACTGCTGGAGCTGGAGAGATATGTCTTCCCTTGCAAATTTTTGCCTTCTTCTCTCCTGGGTACTAGATAATGAAAGCTTATGTGAGAAGTAAACAGTACTCAACAGGACTGGCATTAGTACAATGTTATGTTTGCCCCGTTCTCAGAAGCGCTGAGAAGATTCAGGGGCACAGCGCTTATCCAGGTTTGATTTCTGTGGGAAGGAGGTCACTGGAGGTGGATGGCATTTCGTAATATTTAAGTTTATTTACATATTTATACACCTGTATGTAGGTGAAGGCACCGCATAACACTCCAACTGACAGCCAAATCCATTGCCGCACATCAGGTATCTAGACAGAGGAAAGCCCCCAAGGCGGCACTTTCCAGAGCTTGCTCCCTCTCTCTCAAACACCACAGTCTGCGTAGCAAAAGTCTACAATTCACACTTAGCTTGCCCCTCCCTCTTGCTGGAGAGAGGCAGGATGAATCCTCTTCAACGATCTCCTAGACTCCTTGGACCATTTACCTGTAGTGTCCTTAACAAAAGATGTGCCTGGCAGCTTTGCCACGGACTAGTATTTGCCATCATTGTAGACCCAGGGACCCTCTATTGTACAGACCACCCCCCCGCAACTCATCAAAATAGCATTATCCACCCTCCTAGCAATTTTCTTTCCCTTTCATCATCTGGAAGCACCCTATTCGTTCAATTAATTTTATTTATTACATTTGTGTAGCCGCTCCATAAAGCAGGTTATGTGGCAAACAATTTGCTCACAGTTTCACTAGTAAGGAAAAAATAAGTGATGAGCCTCTGTGTGTATGTCATATACAGAGACCTGACGTGTGTTCTTGAAAGGGGAAGGACAACTGCCAATCTGCCCCTTCAGGAAACATTCATTTCTTAGCCTCAGCGCTCGCAAGTTCCATTTCTGTGAAGCTGATGTTAGGTGATGCCTGACTTTATGCTAGAACCTGATCATCCAGGGGGTTTTGGGTAGAGGTGTGCACCAACCCCTAGATCCAACTTGGATCCTGCCTTGGAAAGTGACCTGATTCTGCTTAGATTGATTTGGAGGCTGTCCATTTTGACTCGGGTACCAAATCTGAGCCAAGATTCAGAAATCCAAGGCTTTATGCTTCCCAGTGACTATCATGGGAAATTAAAAAATGGCTATAACATTTACCTCCTTTGCCAGAATTGGATAATTGCAGGCATGGTAGCCCCTTAGGAACTAATTATGCCTCCAAAATGTCAGAAAAATAGGCGCAGGGTTTTTTTTGTGCTGCACACCTTTATATTTTGATTTTTTTTTTTAAGGGAAATGCTGATAATGGTTTTATTTCTTGGCAGAATTGGATGAAATTTTCAGGGATAGTTGCCCCTTCTGAGGGAATGGAGCATGCCTAGTTCCAGATAAATAAGCATAGGACTTTTTGTGCAAGAACAGTCTAAAGATTTGAGGGTATCCCAAACATATCCTCCTATGTTCGTTAGGGAACATTGTTCTGAAAATGACAAACACCCTAAAGGTATCCAAGTACAAAATCTGCAAGGTTTCAGAAGGATAAGTGCAGTGGTTCATGTGGAAAAAGAGTCCTCAAATTTGTTTGAGGGAAGAAAATAATTTGCTTCCCCTTCCCCCAACCCCCAGGTTTTTGGAGCAATTTGTATGAAAATGACACACTGCACAGAGACATCTGCAAGCAAGGAAGCTATGACATTTCAGAAGCTTAGGTACAGGGGCTAAGGAATTACGATGCCTGAAAACCTGTTTAAGGCTTTTTTTATAGCGAAGCCTGGTGCCGATGGAAGAATGGCCACCTCACGGTCCCATCCTTGCCTTCTCCGAAGCACGTTGACTAAACAACCCCTGGTAAAATGTGCCCTGTGATTAGAAGATGAACCTGTCAATCACTCAACCCCACTCCCTTCCCCCTTCATCAGTATTTAGGGAAGTGAAAGCAAAAGTCATTATTTGGAGAGGAGATAGAATGTTTGCATCTCTGAACATGAATCAGTAATGAATGGCCCAGTAATTTTAAGGCCCAGCTTTGGTTCTGGTGGCTTTGGGAGGAAGCCTACTTCACCCCAGGAAGAATGAGAAAGAGTCCAAAGGTGTCCATTTCTGCTAGGGCTTTGGGCTTCATCTGAATCCAGCGCATATCCCTAGTTTTGGGTAATTCCAGCCTCCCAGATAGAGCCCAAGGACTGCGTGGCCCCCTGATAGTACAGATTTTGGCAACCCTTGTTCTACAGCACAGAAAGGACTTGCATTCTAAAAATGTGCAGTTGGTTAAAAAACAATAAAGACTAAAGAGGAGTCACCCTTAAATGAGAGTAAGCTTACCCCTGCAAGATGCTCACTACAATTTGTCTTGCTATAATTCCTCCGTGCAGCTGGTTTACAATCTGCTCGTAATTGAGCAGAGCCATCAGAGGCGAAGGCTTGCCAACTCCAACTCCCACTGCAGGTGGTTCCTCTTCTTCTTTGCAAACAGGCCCATGGCCAAGCTGAGCAACAATTCATTTCATTCCTACTCTTCCGTTATTCAAGCCCACTGCTACAAATCCCACTGCGTACTGCGGTGCTCTTCAATAAAGTGCCTCCCAAGAAATCAGCTGTATAACTGTGACCATGGAACAACTGGAGACTGCACGATTCCTTGATCAACACACACGAACTTCGACCTGAGGCTGACGTCTCCAAAGGCGTTCTCAATGTGTTTTTCTTCTAGCCAGGGTTCTGCGTTCGACCCCTCAGTAGCCTTAAGGGGAAGTGCCTTTCCTACTCTGTAGAAGTCTAATGCCCATGGCTAGAGATGGATCACCTGAGTAGACAGGCAAGGGTCTAGGGCTTACGTGGAAGGCTTAAGTTTTTCAAAAATCTTGTCAACTTTCTCAGGTTGCACAAAGGGAAAGCGACCTATGTGACACTCATAAGAAGGAACCCCAGAAGCAATCACAAGAGGCTCTGTTACCTACATGGTGTCCAGGACAGAGCAGATCCACGTGGCTTTACCCGCCAAGAGTCTTTCAAACTGGCCATAGTGGGCCATCAACTCCTCCTGTCAGCCTTATAAAAGGCCTCCCACCACCTGGAGCAGCTCTGCTGGATGACACTGCATGGATGCAATGGTGTAAAAAAATATTTACCCCCACCACTGCCACATAACAGGCTGTAAAGGTGAATTCAGTCTCACCGGTGTTCAGTTGGATTTGGCCTGCATTTTCCACGACTTGAACTGTATATGTTTGTCATGCAAGGTGTTTCGCAGAATGGCAAGGTGCTAGTTTCTTCAACCTCAGTGCTATGATTCAGGGAACCAACATCCCCCTCCCCCACACCGCCATTTTCATCATTGGGGCCACAAGCAGAAATTCTGGGACTCTTGTTGGCGTCTCATATCTCAGCATTGTGGTTTCCTCGCTAACTGTCATTCACCATACAGGGAAAGTGAAAGGTGATCATTAGCGAGGCTGCGAACAAAGCTGCCACTCAAAAATGAGAACAAACGAATTATTCCTTGTACCCAGCACTGTTGTCTACCCCTCCCCCATATTCTGAGTGACATCTCGCAGGTTCACCGTGCCTACCCCTCTGGCTCTCTTTCTGAGAGACAATCCAGCACCTTTAATAAGAGAAAAAAATCTCTATTATTACGTGGCTGCAGTCTCTGTGTGTGTTGTGCTAAATGTATGACAAAAGCAGCATCCCGGCCTCAGGCTTAGAGTGTAAAAGATTCTCATGTTTCATGTTGTTGCTTTATTATTATTATTAAAAACCTACACTATCTAAACACAGAAAATACTGTAAAGATTTTTTTGGGGGGAGGGGGATATACAAGGAAACATGAGGGTGTTTCAGAGGGCAAAAACAAAATTTAAAAATTATGCAGAAGTTTGGAGAATTTGGGGGTTTAGGAATTGTATGGTGTTACATGAAAACTGTAGTTTTAACTGTGACTAGTAGGACTGTGTCAGACCCACCCTAGGGATAAATATTCACAACATCTTCTCACCCAGGCCCGAGGCCTTTCACAGTGAGGCTCACCTTACCAGTACCACTCTCTAATGACAGAGTGCTTCACCAATGTTAGCTTGCTTCCCTTCCCCCAAAAGCCTTGCTCCCCCTTCGGAAAATGAAAGACAGAGTCAGGATTTACCCAACCCAAGGGGCAAGAGAGGGGTGTGGATGAGAAATACGTACAAGAAGACTTGGCAGCAGACCATTCGGAGTTGGGCCTAGGCCTGCCACCGCCCCCCTCCCAACTCCTGTGTCAGAGTGGGTCTTCAATGAAACCAATACCTTGCCGCACCCCCCACCCCCCACTTTGATATAGGTTGTTACATCCCCCAGAATCATCTTGCTACTTCCCCCATGGCGTATGGTGCTACTTGAAGCCATCTTGGCCAGGCCCCTCACTTATGCATCACCGAGAGAGAGGAAATGCACCATAAAAAAAAAAAAACAGGAGACAAGTTTGCCTAAAATTTGCATCTGCTAATTTATATGCATAGATGCAAGTTTAGAAATAATTGTTATAATTTAAATAGAGATACAGTATATCTTACCATCTGGTGGGAGACTGTGACTAGGTGACCTGCCTGCCTATTCAGTCTGCTGTTCAGGTGCTCGCTTTTGATGGGTGACAGTTCTTGCGGTTTGTTATCTTTAAACCGGAATTGAACAGGACAACCCTTCAAATAGAGGACACCTTCAAACAGAGAATGGACACTCTACGTGCCCTCCACCATACCCAGCCATGTCCCCTCAAATATCTTGAAAGTTCCACATTGAAATAACCTGGCATACTCCCCGCTGTACCGGATCCATCTACCCACCCCCTCCCCAACATGATCTTGCCACACAACCCTGCCATACGTTGCCAGGCCCGTCTTGGAATACCCCTGAATGCCCCCTTCCAATAGAAACAGGTATTCCACTACTTCACCGTTGTTCACTGGGCAGCCCAGGGACCAAATGTGGCCAACAACTTTACTTCATAGTGGGGGGCGGTGGGAGAGCCATTCAGTCCCATTTAGATGATTTTTTTCTCAGGCAGCAGGTCATGGGAAAGACCTCTGCCTGACACTCTGGAGAACATTCGGAACACGCAAGACTGGGCAAGACTGACAAACGGTTGGACGGGGTATGAGGCAGCTTTCTATGTCCCTAGTCCTGTATCCTGGGTCTCATCTACACAAGCCTTTTACTCCGGGGCGGCTGCGAATTGAGGTCCCTCGGGACAGACGACACAATCACCACTTCACAGCCATCCATGGTTTTCGCCCGGAAAATGCAGATTTCCGAGGAGACGTTTTGCTGCGATGTTTTTAGTTTGCTGTGGGTTTCCCCACGGTTGCGAAAATCTGTCCCTTCCCCAAACTGACTTCACATTTTCCAGTGGGCATGTTGTAGGCATGCATTGTGCTTGCGTCACTCTGTGACACCCCTTTACTCCCCCTGTCCCTTCGCAGCTGCGCAGTTACAGAGGCACAGAGGGGCATTTTCATCTATTTAATCACACTGTCGCACATTTTTGCACCTTCGTATCTTCGCAATGGTTGCTTTTGGACTCAGTGCCCAAGGGCCGGGGGGGTCTTGTGGGAGGACCAACTTCACTCCGGCCACCATTTCGGAGTGATGGGTAGGCATGTACCACTCATGCTTGTGAGTGCGAACCATCGCAAGAGTCTCGGGCTGGGGAACTGACAAACATGGCATGGAAATGAAGGAGCACAGAACACCCACTTTTTACTTAACGAGGGACGGAAAGACACAACAGAAGCCCTAAAATACAAAACAGCCCCTGAAGTGTCACACCTCCACGCTCACGGGACTGCACAGCTGCGCATTAAAGTATAATGGGGAAAAAAGAGGCCATGGTGGAGTCAGTTAGGGAACCCTGCAGTACATCGTGAGTGTATCCCAGCAGAAGCTAATTTGAAGCTGAAATGCTGAGAAGTTGCAATGGAGTGAAGGGTGAAAGCGGTGCCACGTAGACGGGGCCCTGCTGGTAGGTTGGACCAGCTGTATGTATTGCCACTGCTACTCTCTCCTATTTATAGATCAATCTGATCCGTATGTCCCAAGGAGAGAGCTGGTGCACTGCAGAAATGTCCTTTTGCTACCAATTGAGCATCATACCAGTGAGACCAAGGCCGAGTTCTTACACACAGCTGAGGAAGTAATAAATCTGTGTCTAGGCTGCACTACTTCTGACTGCAGCATGGAATGCTCCTCCATGCACAAAAACAAAGAAGTTCTCCACACACAGAAAATGAGTACGTCAGGGAGAATTCTAGGTTAGAAACCTTCTCCCCAATATCTAGCTTTCCATAAGCAGGGCATTCTTCTTCGTATGGAGGAGCATTCAATCATGTGAGCCCACACCTGCAATCTGGTGGCACAGCCCAAACTAGGGCTCTAAAGGTGATAATTTGTCAACTGTAGTGTATTTTTCATTTTTAGTTTAGTTTTATACATTTACTTCTTACTTGTGATTTAGTTTTAGTTTTCCATTGTTCTCTATGGGGATACCTACACTCCTTCCCAAATTAGCACTCTGATGCTTTCTCAACCCCAAACAGTAGCTCCCATTTGTTAGAGAAATGACTGGCAGGGCAGACATAGCACAGAGAAAGACTGGCAGCATCAGCAGGAGGTCACACTAGCCAGTCTCTCTCCTTCAGCCAGGCAGCATTAGCAGGTGGCCACAATGGACAGTCTCTCATTGAAGGGGCAGCAGCACGCAGGCACGGAAGCAAGTGTGTGAGCCCAAGTCTCTTTTTCACTGAGATGAGCCGCAGGGTTGTGTGCGGACAGTGGCCACCAGTAACTCTCACTGAAATGGGCAGCAGCCTGTGGCCACAGAAGCAGCAAGCAAAGAGCGACAGAGAGTTGGCAGCCAGGCCACTCAGCCATTACAGGGCTTCTGCTTCCAGCGAGGACTCCAGGACGGAACGGCACCCAAAAGGGTCGAGACAATGAGGGCAGCCACAGGAATGCTGGCAGCATTCCAGAGGGAATGGAATCTGCCAGAACTAGACACCGTTTGAGACACAAAGGGACAGACAGCAGGTGGGCAGAAGGATAGCAGGCCCTGGTAGGACACCCCAAATCCAGGGGGGGGGGGCTTCAACTTTCAGAGTCTGCTCCACAGGAGCCAGATTAGGGGAGGGAAAGAGAGAGGGGACAGATGGTGGTTGGCGGGCACAGGAGAAGTGGAGCAGAGAAGCAGACGTAAGCGAGGGAGACTGACAGGGGTAGCCAGCCAATTATAAATTTAGGTGAATTTGGGGACAGAGGGGGTATCGGGGCAGGGGCAGCAATGTTCACCCTGGACTTGGCACTGTGCCACTCACGCCAAAGTCACAGGGCAGTTCGGGGAATCCCAGGAATGGAAGGTGAACCTTCAGAAACACCAGCTGCCTGAGAAAGAAAAGGGTTAGGAAGAACAAGGGACAAGGGAATACAGCACAGAGAGAAGCACAAAACGAACACCAAAGGCTGCAGTAAAAATAAAAGCCACCACCTAAGCTGGAAGCAGTGCAAAACAGAGGCACAATGTGAAAACGGAGGAAGACACTGACTTGGTTCGCAGACCACTGTTGGGCTAAGCAGCCAAGGTACTGGGCAGCTTCCTAGGTTTTCCAAGTCTTGTGGGCCTCCTTGGCAACTCCTGGCTTTCAGAACTCTGGATGGCTACTGGAGGCAGCAGGGGAACAATGACATAAAAGCCCTCTCCCCAACCCTTTAGTTGCCTTGCCAATCCTGTGGCGGCCACAGGGGAAGAGACCTCCTGCCCTGGGAGGGTGTTTCCGAGCACCGGCCCTGGGTACCACAGCATGTTAGTGTGTCTCAAGAGGACACAGTCTTCTCCCCTAGGCAGCTGGGATTAATGATTCCTGGCCACTAGAATTCTCAAGAATTGCATGATTCAAAGCCTACTTTTAACCCCCAGCAAGTTGTTACGATTGGTCATGCTAACAGATAGGAACAGTTTTGTAAAATCCATCCAATCACTTAAAATCTCTCTCTCTCTCTCTCTCTCTTTCTTTCTTTCTTTCTTTCTTCAGGTGGCTTTTCTATGCTTATGAGGGAATACACAAAAACTCTGAATACAGTGGATGCAACGACTATAACCAGATTTATATCTCATTTCGACAAACTGAATGGGTAAGATCATGCGAATTGGTGGCAAGAAATAGTTGCACTGCTCCATCTGAATCACTCTCACGCAGGAAGCCTTTTTCTTTTGTCCCTTTTGCAGAACAGCTATCCAAGCCACTTCGTAGTTGCTTGGCAACATGCCCCAAACAAGAATCAGTTGTTTAAGCACTCTCAATTTTTAATTTATGTTAAACTTTCACTGTGACAAACATGAGCTGAAAAGTCTTCATTATTTGCAGAGGTTATTGTTGCCGCATCAAGTTTTATTGGCAGAGATTCAAAGTCATTCAGTTATTTCTCTTAGTCTGGTAAAGCCTCCGAGATTGTAAAACACAAGTGTATTAAGTGTAAATTCCAGCTCTTGCTGTACGTTGCATTGAACTTCTTCTGTATCTGAAGTTTGTCCTCCAGGAGGGGCTTCTGAATTTTTTTCATTATTAAAAAACAGATTGGCTTAGGGGGAAAACTGGAGCCTTGATGGACGGAAATATCGCCAAACATTTCCCCTCCCACAATAAAAGCATTTTCCTACCGCAATGACAAAAAGCAATTCCCTGCCTTCCCACACAAAGAGAGCCCAAAAGACAGACCTGCACAAGCAAAACCTTGAAAAGAAGGGCGAGGATAAAAGTAGATCACACAACCGTTCAGAGGGAAGGAAGGAAACAAAGGTCTGCAAGCACAGCTAAGACGACACAGTGCAGCTTTCCAAGTAGATCTACAAAAGTTACTAGACCACAAATGTTTTACTGACCTGTCTGACCGAGCATATCTATTTATGTCATTTTTGCTGCACTGGTAGCCCGAAATCAACAAGCAAAAATTACCTTCCTCCCCACCAACACACCGACCTAGAAAAGAAGAACAAATCGTTCTCTAAAACTGATAAAATCTTTCCTGTGCCTGCAGTTTTTCCAATACAGGCTACTAGCTGAATGGTCTATTTATGAGCCAGGCTAAATAGATATGGCTTGCACCTTTAGCAGATACAAATGAGAAGTTCCCATTCTTGCCCAAGGGGTCATATCCATTTTACAATTCTAAAAGTATGCTTACAGAAAAATGTCAATACTTGTCCACCTGCCATTTTAACCTCCTTTTTTAATCTACATTATTTACAGGTTCGGAAACCAAAGACTTAGCAAGAATGTCTTTACACAGGAGCACAAAACTAGATAGGAAATATGGCAAAGACAGCATCCCCATACCTCCTTCTATACTCTCCCCTGGATATGTCTAGTAAAATGAAATGCATGATGTAGCATCATCACACTCTGCTCCCCAAGTGGGCAGGGAGAGAGCATGGAGCACAACGGTGTCATGCTATATATTTTGTTTTTATTAGATGTTTTCAGTGGTAGTCATGCATTTCCCACAAGATCTAGTTCTGGTCCTAGGTGAATATTTCCAATCATATTATAACTGTGAGTTATTTTCATCATACTTCTTCCTTGGGTAACATGATATCAGTTTAAATAGCATCTTTGGTCGAACTAAAATATACTGTCTTTGGATCTCTGTCAAGATTGACAGTTATTTTAATGGGTAATGCGGAACTGAGTGGTTATTCCATCTTTCATGTTTAGCTGTACACCGACTTTGACATTTCCCTATATAATCTTCCGCTTGTCTATTTTAGTACCTTGGGCATCACATTACTGCCAATGGACACTATCAGGATATAAATGTGGTAGGATTCCATTATTAGATATAAATATAAAACCATGTTACTCATCTGTACCAGGAGACATTTAAGAATGGTAGAAGAGATAGAGGTGAAAGCTCCATGCTTTGATGTTAGGGTAGTGTAACAAAAACTGCACATTTCATCATTGACTTGAGATCCCATCCATCCCCAAGGAGGGGTCACGAAGCTGAAAACCAGCAGGGTATGATTCTTCTGCTTCCTTACTGTGTCCTGCCAGGACCTGCACAACATCTGGGAGTTGAAGTCACCCATTTGTTTCAGATCATGTCAACCTCTAAGAGGAACTAAACATAAAAAAAAAGCTTGGACTGCTTTTGAAGTCTCTGCACAGATATGCTCCTAGCATGAGAGCTAGTCTGTTTGTAAAATTTTAGGACACAAACAAGGGAAGATAAGTACAAGGTAAAAATAAGGCCACATTTGTTTGACTTAGCTAAAGAAATGTCTGCATCGGCAGACCACTTTTTTAGCTTCTCTGCCAGTTTGGCTACTTCAAAAGGTGCTGAGCACTTTTTGGATGGACTCCATTCCAGCTCTGATGTTGCTCAGCATATTCTTTTTAAAAATGTTTCAGCATCATTAAATAGTTTCATTAAACAAAAAAAACCCAGAACTGCTGCTGAAAGCCCAGCATGTTCCCAGCAGAGAACCCACTGGTAAGGGGGTAACGAATTGGTGCTTTGAGGTCAGCCCTGTGGCACAGGGCACCACAACTCTAAATACTGTTGCCAACGTTTCAAGAATTTTGAGAGCCAGAGTGGTGTGGTGGATGTAGTATTGGACTCTGACTGGAGAGACCCGAGTTCAAATCCCCACTCAGCTATAAAGGTCATTGGGTGATCTTGGGTGGGGTGCCATCTCTCAGTCTTGCCTACCTCGCAGGATTGTTGCAAGGATAAAATGGGAGGGGGACCAGATATGTCAGCCAGAGCTTCTTGAACAAAGAGTAGGATTTATTGTTTAAAGCAATACATTTATCTCCTTCAGGGGAAACTTTGAACATATTCATATGAACAAAAAAACTATAACAAGGATTGCAAAAAAGAAAAAAAGACCATTACTATCTGGAGGCACTACACTGTTAGTTAGGGTTGTTGCACATGCATGAACTATAGCGCTAGTTCAAGTTAGTTAGAGCATCTTGTTTCTCCTGTTTGTATCATAATCGTTATCGTTATTATTATTATTATTATTACTTTTATGTTGCTTAGGCCATAATCCTATGCATGTTTAGATAGAAAAAAGTCCTATAACTCCCAGCATGGCTGGCTGGGGACTGCTGGGAGTTGTAGGACTTTTTTCTGCCTAAACATGCATAGGATTGTGCCCTTAATATACTAAAATACCTAAGCGGCTCAGTGAGCATATTTCTGGTGCTCTGTCTTACCAGGAAGTTCCCAGGGTGTGACATATTTTATGGTTCTTGCAAAAAAGAAAAAAAAATAGTGCTATATTCTACAAAAGATCAAAATATCAGCTATTTTGGGCGCTGCTGGTACTTTTTTTTCTGCTTGTTTCAAAAGATAAACCCATTCACATCTTCCTGGTTTTGTATAGTACCGCACTGTCATGAGAGCAGCCTCCCCCACCTTGATTTCCATTTTATATCTGCCTTTTACAACAAATGTGAGAAGCTTCATTGCTGTTTGTGCTACATTCATTAATACCTTGCAGATTTTCACAGGCATGGAGCTCTGGGAGTACAACTCCCCCACACCCACTCTTGGACTGAATATCTTCAAGCTGATCTAGTTCAAACTGAAGAACTGCATGCAAAGCAGCCGAGAAACTGTAAATCCTGGAAGCCTTATGTAAAATGCTTTACGAACAGTGATGCTGTTTGACAACGACAGCATTCCAAGCTATGAGCAGAAAATCCAATCCTAATCTTTGGGGAAACAAGCATGAGAGACTTCAAGGACATAATTTTTCAAGCATCCTGGTGTTATGGGGCTCCTAAAGGCTTTGGTGTTTGTAACTTAAAACACACACGCACACCGTCCAGCAGAAGTTAAGAATTTACACAACATATGATTCAAATGGGAGAGTAAAGGGTCAAACTGGGTGATATGTGGGAGAACAGAGTCCCAACTCTACCCTGCCCAAATGAAATGCAGCGCCACAGGAGACAGCCAGATTCTGTAGGGAGAAGGGGTTGCTCAATTCTTTACTCTTCTGCCTTTGTCCCCACAAAATCTCCTTCCCCAGCTGCTTTTCTCCTCATGGGGGAAAAGACAGAGCAGCAGTGCGGCCCTCCTGATGCTGGACTACAAATCCCATCACCCCTGGCCATTGGCCATGCTGACTGGGACTGATGCAAGCTGGAGTCCAACAACATCTGGAAGGCCAGGGGCTCCCCCACCCTAGAAGAATGCCATGTGTTTCTTGGACATTCTGGCAGAGGAAAACATTTTTGAGAAGGCAAATTGGAGGGTGGGAAGGGGTTAAGCTCCCCTCCCCTCCGCCATTCTTCTGCTCCCAATTTCAGCCTCTGATGCAGCACAGGCAGCCATGACAGCTGGTATAGCCCAGTGCAGCCTTCCGTAACTTGGTGCCCTCCAGATGTGTTGGACTGCAACTCTCAGCATGGCCATGCTGCCTGGGAATGATGGAAGTTGTCGTCCAACGTATTTGGAGGGCACCAGGTTGGGGAATGTTGGCCTAGTGCCTAAGAGACTGAGCTACAAATCAGGAAGGTCCTGGATCAAATGTCACTTCTGCTATGAACTCACAAGGTCACCTTAGCCAAGCTGCTCTCTTTCGGCCTTGGTGCCCCATCTGCACTATGGAATTACACTGCCCTGCCTTACAGGGTTCTTGTAAGGACTGCAAATACAACAATGAAGGCAAAGCACTTTGAGCACTCGTAAGGGCGTAATCCTATATTCCAGATACACTGTCTGCGGAGCTTTAGGATATGACAGAAGCTCTGCTGTGCCAGCGTATCTCAAGATTCTCCTCCCCCAGAGGAGATCTGCTGGCAAAATGGCGCAGATATGCTGGTGGGACTCCATGCTGGCAAATCTGCACTGCCAGCACAACTCTGCAGGAAAAGGGCCAAATGGCGTGAAGACAGGAGCATGATGGGGAAAGAGCAGAAGTACGCCACATCCTATATTCCCTCAGATCCTGTCTTCCGCATCCCTGAGACTGGGGTGTGGCTGCCATGCTGGCTTCTGATTGGTCAGTCAGCAACACTGCCACAGAGGGTGGGTGCACGGGTGGTGCTGTGGCTCCATTCCATGCTTTTGGGACCATGTTTTCCTGCCCTCAACGTTGGTGCTGGGAGTACACAGAATACTGACTACATTCCGCCAACGCTGCAGCAGCATAGTGATTTCTGTATTTGCTATCATCTTATTTTACTTTTTGAGTTGTTGTGAATTGCACTTTAAGGTATTTATGATTATTTTAAGCCAGGCTTGTAAACAGCCACTTACATGACAGCCTGCAGCAAGTCAGAATTGCCTTGGGAAGGAAAGCTTTCTCCTTCTCCACCAGGAAGACAATTAGTTCCTTTTTCTGTTGGGCTATCGGTATGCCAAAAGATGATTAACACAGGTATGTGTGGGCGGAGGAGTAAAAATCTCAGTGGGCTTTTGCAAAATTATTTGCAAGGCTGTTGAAAGCTATGCATCAACCACTCTAGATTTTTTTTTTTTTAAATGAGGTGCCTGTTAAAAATAAAGAAAAATAAAGGGGCACCAACTCCTAACGTATTTCTGTTCCAGCTACCTTCCAGACTATGCTAAGGGGTAAGTAAATATTTCTCTGTGCCCATTTGTGTTCTGAGCTCACCATTCCCTGGGATTAACTGCTTAACCATGCAGACTTAAAGCGAGATGCAGACTTAAAGTGATTAGTACAAAACCTCATTTCCAATGACCGCTTTTTAAAGTCCCGCGTAGGAGCCGCAGAGCCGCCCAAAGTCCTACTGCCTGGGCTCACCAAAGAAACAAGGTAGGGCAAGCCCTGTCTCCAGCCCTAAAACCGCCGCTGAAGCTTTCCGCACGTTGGAGCACAAAATGGCAGGGCTGGCCTTACCCAGGGTTCTTGCCTGGGGGAGATTCACCTTACCAAGCAGTCACAGCTAAGGAAGCCCTGACAGCCCCTTCTGCTTTGGAAAGTCCCTTCAGGAGAGGGAGACTGCCTTGCAGATGGGACAGAGGGCTTAACCCTTCCACTGCCAGCTACTTCCCCCCCCAAACATCCCCTGTAGAGGATTTTACTACGTAGGGGTAAAATTATCCGCAAGGCTGTCGAAGCAATGCGTTTATTCTTGTCAGACACTCTAGTTGTGCTTGCAAGGAGGGAAAGCAGCTGGTGGGGGAAGTTTCAAGGGGAAATGACTGGTGGGGAAGGGCTACGCCATGGTTGGCAACCCTTTTTCAGTCTGGGGCTGCATTCCCTTGTGGCTAACCTGCCAGGGGGGCCGCATGCCAGTGGTGGGAAGGGGCAAAGTGAAAAGTGAGCGGCACCCCCTGAAGTGGAACAATGCCACTTGCATTGTTAGCATGGGAATGTGTTGCAGAGGTGCCGAGAGTCACGTAGGCAAAAGGACGCAGTGACTGAATCAGTGCTAGAGGACAGGGGCTGATTAACTTACTGCGCATGAGTCACAATGCCGAGCAGGGCCCTTGTTTCTGGAAACCGGAAAACTTCCTTTCAAGGAAGGTTGTATCCCCTTGACTCAGCGTTGCACCAAATACTGACCAAGGCTCACTTCATGAACCTTGTTTACTTGTTTGTATAGACACCAAAGTCGCCTATTGTTCTGGGTTCAGTCCCGAGGGGTCACATAAGTGTTCTCATCAGTCCCGAGGGGTCACATTAGTGTTCTCGTAATAAACACCTGCTCAAACAAAAGTTGGTGACTGCTCTCTGACTGAGACCGGCAGAAGGGTAAAATTCTGCAACACACTCTACGCTCTCTCTCTTGCACACACACACCATGTGAAGATTCCCCCCCCCCCCCAAATACCGCGATTAGGCCTTTTTCAAAGTCTAATTGCAGGCTGGGAGGGGGAAATCATTCTCAAGATTGCAATGCAAGGACAGGATAGGGTTAGCCCTTCCCACCCGGCTGAGATTCCCCTCAGGCAATTGCAGAGGGGAGGCAGGGCCAAGGAGGGAGCGAGGCAGGGCCAGGTCAGAAGGCTCAATGCACCAGCCCTTCCTCACCCATCAGCCCTTCCCCACTCATGAGTTCCCTCTAACCCTTCTCTATTTCCAACTGGCCCCTCCCAAGGGCACTTTGCTAGGGAGAAGGGACTGTCCTGGCTTCTTTGCATGCGGCTGAAGTACAAAGCGTAGTTGGCCCCTCAGACTCAGTTAACATGCTCATCCACCCACTGTCATTTTATATTCACAATCTGTGTGAATATAACACAGTTAAAACAGTGGCAAAAAGGTGAGCGTCTCCAGCCTTTCAAGCTGACCCTGCAGATACTGAGATAGCTGGGAGCAGACTTGGTCCATCTGCAGACAAGGGGATGTTGTCCCAAACTGATGCTTCTTATCCTGAGAGTTCCCTGCCCTGCTCATCTAGTGCAGATGCCAGACAGAAACACCCGGCATCAGCTCCAGGTTTCAGGTGGGTCTCAGCAAGATGCCCTCCGATGCTCCCCCCGCATTGTATCCCCCCCGGCCCCGACTGTGTCTTGACCAGCAGCTTGGGGGTGATTCAGATTAGGAAAATGGCTTAGGGGAAAAGGGTGAAATTTACACATGCTAATCTGCATGTATAGTTGCAAATTTAGACATGATTATTAACATTTAAATAGTTATACACTACATCTCACCATAGTGTGGAAGACTGTGACCAGGTGACCTGTGTGCTGCCTGTTCAGCCTGCTGTCCAGGTGCTCACTGGTGATGGGCAACAGTTCTTATGTCTTATTATATTTCTAACAGACTTGGACTGGACAGTTCTTCAAATAGCAGATGCCTTCAAATCAACAAGGATGATCAGGGGACTGGAAACAAAGCCCTATGAAGAGAGGCTGAAAGAACTGGGCATGTTTAGCCTTGAGAAGAGAAGGCTGAGGGGAGATATGATCACGCTCTTCAAGTACTTGAAAGGCTGTCACAGAGAGGAAGGCCAGCATCTCTTCTCGATCATCCCAGAGTGCAGGACACAGAATAATGCGCTCAAGTTACAGGAAGCCAGATAGCAACGTGACAATGGAACCAATTACCTGGGGAGGTGGTGGGCTCTCCCACACTGGAGGCGTTCAAGACGAGGCTGGACAGCCATCTGTCAGGGATGCTTTGACTTGGATTCCTGCTTTGAGCGGGGGGCCGGACTCAATGGCCTTGTAGGCCCCTCCCAATCCTACTATTCTATGATTCCATGAAATAGAGGACAGCCCCCTGGCAGCTTTTGAAACAGGACTACTCTTTGTAAAATAGGACAGACAGCCATGCTTCTTTCCCTCTTCCTTCCCCAAGACTGCGGGCATCTGCAGTACAACCAGTGCAACCGTCCCCTTTTTTGGTGAAAACCTGTAGGTACAGCTGTCAGGGTGGACACTGAGCCCATAGAATCCCAGAGTAGTTCTGATTCTGAGGAAGAGCAGTCGCTCCTGGGAGAGGAGCGCACTCCACTTTCCCAGGGCCCACAGCTGGCGGAGATTCCTCCCACCAGCATTCCTAGACTTGAAAGCAGTCCAGGGAGTGACCGAGCAGAGATAGCAGACTTAGTAGATGCGCGACGCAGACGCAGAGAGCGGCGCCAGATGGAGGGCACAGAAAGGAGGCCAAGTGCCAGGTTGGCGCGCAAACAAGGGCTGCGCCCAGAGGCTCCAAGGGAAAAGGGGAGGGACTCTCCCTAGTCCTTAAGTTCAGGGGTCTGCCAGTAATTCCCTTTCAAATGGGGACCAACTGTTTCAACGTAGGGCATAGGTACTCTGCTGCTCAGATCTAGTTACTACCTGTAAAGTTGTTAAGTTGTAAAAGAAGAATAAAGCTTTGAAAGGAATCCCTTTGTCTGTGTCTGGACTTGGCTACTGGATTAGACTGAGAGAGGCCTCCAAGGAGCCCTTGACAACAGCCTCTGCGTAGAAATTTTGGCCTTCCAGGCCTTCAGCTCCCCCACCCTGCACAAGGCCTCAATCAACAAGATACAAAACATAGCCAAAGCTACTTCTGTTTATATCAGCTGGTCAGCCATCGCTGACAGATAGATATGACCGCTTTGGCTGATCAAACTTCAGCTTCATTTCTGCATCACTGCAGAAGACTACACAAGTCATGACAACGGGAATGTGTGCGCATTGGTCTGTCCGCATTCCTCACCCCTGCAACTGGAGACATGCAATGTTTCCCCTTCCAAACACATGTAGGTGAAACCCAGCGGGTTCATATGATACAGGAGAGGCCCAGCCAGGCAAACCCTTTGCTCCTTTTGTTAACTGGAAAAACAGAGATAGCTGTGCTCATGAACTCACATAAAGGCCTGCCAGATCTGCTTCTTACCCTGGTCTTGAAAAGATTTCACTCAGGGGCCTGTGTGCCTCAGTCATGGCAGAAGGTGGATCTGAATTCAAGCCGGCCCTTATGTTTTCTGAACTGGGGGTCAGCCATTGCTTCTTTGTCCTAGAATGCATCACTAGGTGTAATCTGATACCTGCAACACCTACCAGTGACTTACTGAGCCTGTTCATGTGTCAGGACAGCCCACGGTGGCTTAATTTACCTGCAAGGCCTGTTGAATCATGCTGGGCACCCATGGATGTCATTTTTTCATGGTGCCCACAGGAACGCAGCTTGCAATGGCTTGTCGTGTCATGTAAACCCAGGTAGGAGGGGTTGTTTGAGGGTTAGACAACCCTCAGATAACCCTAAAACAAGTCATGGGTTATTTGAGAGTTGTCTAACCCTCAAACAACCCTTGCTGCCTGGATTTGCATGACACAAGCCATGGTAGGATGGGCACCCATGAGTGCCATGCAAAAATGGCACTCACAGGCACTTGGCGCGACACAAACAGTTCCCATGGGTAAATTAAGCCATGGTGGGCTGTTGTGTCAGACACACCAGGTCCTTCAGTCTGCTATCAGCATTTTATCATTATTTGGGAACGACATCTATAGCCTTGCAGACCTCATGGCTAGAAGATGTGGCCTAATTTTTGAACCTTTCTGTTTCGTCCCCCATCCCCTGTCTCTTATTCTACCCTGATACAGAATTCTGGAGAACTCGAAAGCTTGCACTATCTCCTATGGCATTTGGGTTGGTCCTGATAAAAGTACTGCCTAACTGTGGACTTTGGATTTTGTTAAAGAAAACTCTAAGTCAGGGGTGGGCAGAAAGCACATCCCACCAGTAGATCTTTGGGTGATTTGCAGTAGATCGACATGGATTTCTGACTCCCAACAGTTTAACAATAGCAGCTGTAAAATGACTCTTCCTCCTCACCCTATTATTATACTACTAAAATGGTGAATGCTTGGGGTAACCAGGAGCAGATTTTCATGTGGAAGGACTGTGAGCTCCATTCAACTCTGGTGGTCGAAACAAATCCCTCAGCTCAGAATTCTTCAATTCTTAGTGTATGTCTTTTGCACCAGCCTCTGGCTGGTGGATCTCAGGGTTCTAGTAAAAAAAAGAGTAGATTCCACAAGCCTGAGGTATGCCCATCCCTGCCCTAAAAGACAATGGTGTGGTCACTATTGCCGTAACCAAAAACCAGTACTGAGGAAAGACCACTGCATAGATAAACGCCTATAGGCTACATGCATGCAGTGTGTGTGTATATATATAATTTATGAAAATGTAGCCATAACCACACTGGCAGTGAAACGAGCAGAACTCCAGACTAATCTCTTATTGGTCGAGTCAGCAAGAGGATTAGCGAGTGTGAAAAGCGCTGGCAGGGATGAAAGGAGATCTGTCATTTCTTTCTTGATAAATTCAGAGTATTGTAAAGGCAGCACCGGGTTGGAACAGCTCAAAGGAATCACAGGTTCTTTTGAAAGAGCCCCGTCTTGCGCAAGGTTCCCATTTCACCAAGTTCTGCCTCTAGCAAGACTGACTGAGGTTGGGGGGTGGGGGAGACAGAAGAGGGTCTGGCTTGGTTTAGAGAAAGTACTACAAAGCCATTAATGAATAGATCCGATTAAAATGAGAGTGGGGGAAGCAGTGGAATAGAACCTTTCATGTACACACAAAACTTCACGCCTAGGGTTGGACAGCATTCCATTAAATAAATTAGGACGCGCCCAGAAGGAGGCAGACATTTCTAGCTGACCCACCAATTTTTGGAGTATGCCATTTTACCTTGGAGGATGTGTCCTGCTAGACAGTGGGAATCAAAACCTAAGGGGAAAAAATCATTACGGAATCCCCTCAGATTCCTGCTCATTAAAACACAGATATAACAAACTAAAAGGAATGGGCTTGATTACAAATAGAAAGAGAAGCAGCTGTTACACACAACCCATTTCCCAAAGGGGACTGTTAAATATTACCCCGCTGATTATACATGAATAAATTAGTGCCCTTGGGTTAAGATATAATGAGGTACTCACTGACACATAAATGCCCCCTCTTTGGCTGAGCTTTCATTATCATCAGAATGGACTGCTGAAGATGCGGGCAGAAATGCAACACTAAGCTCCATTTAGACAATTGTTTGGTTGTTTTGTTTATTTATTATGTATTTATCCCACACTTCCTCAGGGTAGCATACACAGTTCCCCCTATTTAATCTTTACAAAAACTCTGTGATGGGTTAGGCAGAGGGTCACCCAGTGGGCTTAAGGGCTGATGGGGGATCAGAACCTGTCCAACCTTCTAACCAACACACGTGGTTGGTTTATTTGTGTTGAATAGAGCCCAAATAAACGATCTATCTGAAAAATATATGAGGTTGCATTTACGGGAAAGAGAAAAGCTTCCAAGCTTGCTCTCGCAAATGCAGAATGTCGTCAAGAAGGGCTTAGCCATAGTAATGACTGAAGGTGGTAACCTTTGAGCTAGGATGCTACAGGCTCAACTCTTGGCTGAGTCATAAATTCACTAGGGCTGATGTTTGCCCAAAGAGCCCATGATGCTTTTGTCCAATTAAGATTTCCAAATATCGCAACAGATGGGTTTTTGTAAAAGAAACAATTACCAATAGGGCACTATAAAGTACTCCAGAGGTATCAATGGGTTGTCATAAAGTACATGGTTAAAGCTCCCACCATCTTGTTAGAAATATGTCCCAACACCCAATGTGTATTGAAGATAGTATGATAGAGCTCGCCCATGGTGTGCACGCATGCCATTATCATCTTAATGCTTCAAATACCTGCAAGACCTATTTAACCAGCACCAGTAGCAAGGTTCTTCAGATGGTCACATCCCCTTCCCTTGGCCCCATTCCCTGTACTCCAACCACCAACCATTTGATGGTTTCCCAGCTTTTGTGCAGTTTTTCCCCATTCTAAAAGGTTGAAATGCCTCTCCTAAGACTTACATATTGGCAATAAGCTAAAACATGCTGGTATAGTTTGCATTTTTGCCCCACCCTTTTTGCCTTTGGCTCCGCCCACCACTGGAATATGGCCCCCGAGAGCATTTTTGAAAATTAATTTGGCCCTTGTGCTGAAAGAGGTTCCCCACCACTGATGTAGATTGTGGGCAACGATGGCTCTATCATACCCCTTTCAACTCTTCAAAATGTCACCTGTTGTTATCTTCAGTGGCCTTAAGCAAGCCACTATTGGCTCAGCCTCTCCACATCTGCAATATAGGAATAATAATACTGACTTGCCTTGCAGGGTTTTTGGGAAGATGTTATATATGTAGGGATGCTGGAGAGATTCAAGACAGAGGAAAATGAGCTCGGATTTCTAAGAAACCAACCTGCAGAACCTGCTATGGAGCGATCCCCTCAGGCCGCGTGGAGTCCAAGGTCTCTTGGATTTTTTTTACTTTCATGAAATTTATGCATATTTATTTGTAGGAAAATACACAAGTTTCCGCTGAGGAAACGTTGACTGGAATGGGGGAAGATACACTAAATGCTACGTACTAAGGTAAATTATGTAAAACCCTCATGATGAAAAAAACAACAACCCTGCATCCATCTGTGAGCAGACGATGGAACAAAAGGCGCCTGACAATCCACGAAACACAGATGAAGCAGATTTTACACAGTCTGTACATCCCTATAAATATGCTTTCAACACTCTAAAAGCACTATATAAATGCTAAGTAATATGGTTCCTTCAGTAGATTCACAACTATATCTGCAGACTAAACTCATCCTCAGGTATACTTGCATTTGGGCCAGGCCTGCTGGCATTAAGATTTGTTCCGATGCTGGGATGCATTCAAGGTCCTGATCCTGCAAGCAAGGCTGGCACAGGGTACTGCCTGCCTGAGGCGCATCTCCTCCCCCCTCCCCCTTTAAAAAAACCCTTTTTTGCTGCTGCATTAGCAGGGGCAGCATAGGAGATCCAAGGAATTCTGCAGTCATTTTGAACCTCAATGCCATGGTCGGCAGAAAGGGTCCTTCCTCATAACGAGGCATTGTGGGCAAGGTGGCCTCACAGAGCGCCTGGCTGCCACCACTTTGCCGTGATGGTGGCAAATACTGTTTAAAGCGTATGTTCGCTTTAAATTAATTAAGCAGCAGCACAGGTGCTCTCCACAATATCTGATGGAGCGCCTCTCCCAGTATGAACCTACCCGTACACTGTGTTCAGCATCTGAGGACCTCCTCCAAGTGCATTCTCTGATGGCAACAAGGGAAAGGGCCTTCTCAGTAGTGGCCCCCTGACTCTGGAATGCTCTCCTCAGTGAGGTCCATCTGCTGCCAACACTGTCAACTTTTCAGCACCAGGTTAAGGCTTTCCTCTACTCCCAGGCATTTGACAGCATATGATGGTCCGTTTTTGGTTTTTTATCAGACAGCATTATTATGGTAGTATTATTGCCAATTGTTTAAAACTTGTCTTAAAATGTTTACATTTTTTGAATGTTAACAATTTTATATGATGTTTTATCATGCTGTGAACTGCCCAGAGAGCTTTGCTATTGGGTGATATCGAAATGTAATGAATAAATGAATGAATGAATCTTAATGTACACTTGAAATCAGAGTGGTCAGGAATTAGTGCTGTAAGCAACTGACATAAGCACACAGCTCCCAATCTCAGTGTGTCGCAGAGAGCTCTCATTTCCTGGGACAACCACTATTCAGCACTGGGCAGCTGCCTCAAATTACAGCATGCCCAGATGGTGGCAACCATGGTCGCTGCTGGGTGCTGCAGTGCACAACCACAGGAAGCACCCGACCCCACCAGAAAGGCAGGGATCCTCTCCCCAGGACAGCCCTGTGCTCACCACAGAAGCCAGCCTTGCCAGTCCCCTGTCTGTGCCCGTCTGTCGGCCGTGTGGAGCAGCAGGTACAGACTGGAGTACAATGCGTGCCTTGGATAGCCAGGGTCAGAGATATTCTGGAACCACACAACCCATTCCTAAAATTAGAACCATGGGGAAGAGGGCCTTAGGAGGCATTGCTGACATTCGCCTTCCCTACCTGGTGGCCTCCAGGTGTGTTGGTGCACAACTCCCAGCATCCCCCAGCCAGCCTGCAGAGGAGGAAGTGTGGATTTGTATCTACTGCAAAGTGTTTCGTACATGTGGAACGCTCTAGAAAGAATAAAATGACAACTGACACAGAATTCAGCAGCAGAGGCAAAAGGGCAATTTTGGAACTCGTGCTTTCCAATAACAGCACCAGGGGCTGATTAAGGCTGTCATCCTACATACTTCTGAGAGTAAATTACACTCAATTCTAACTAACAATATAGAGAATCAGGCTGCAGGAGGCCTTTCTAACCCCTCCAAAGCAGCACCTTATCTCCGCATATGCATCTACTATTCTCTGCTCCTCACTGTCAGTCCTCTAACCTCATACTCACTACCGCATGTGAGTAAATTCTGATGTTACGTTGAACTATGGTTATGTTTCCTGAACCATGGTTTACCATGAACCTGACGTTACTGAGCCTTAAAATACTCCTGAAATCAGAGCTATCGGGAAATGAGACTTTAACCAAGCAGAGCAAGCACACAACTCCCAGTCTCACATCCAAATCCCCAACTTTTCTACATGCCCCTTCCACCTTCCCAGCCCTCCGTACCTCTATTCTGCCCCTGCATGTAACCTATGCTAATCAGCCAGAAAATCACCCCTACATCTTCTGTGAGGAGTCAATTTGTCCCCCCTCTCCAAAAACACTCCAGTGCAGCTACAACAGTGAAAAGCATAAGATCACATCACAACACCTTATGTACCACACATCTCCTTGTGCCCAGTGCCAGAGGTTTTTGTTTTCCTTTTTCACTGTCCTAATCCCCCTCCCAATCTTATCTTATGATGATGAATAGCCTAAGAATAGCATATTAAAGCTGCAATCCTCTGCATATTTTTCTGGAGTAAGCTCCAGCGGGATTTACTTCTGAGGAAACATGCATAGGACTGCAAGACAAGAGTTGATTGGAACACTCTCTTCTGATTTTCATTTTAACACCCGTCACTTCTTTGCTTCCCCTCCTTTGCAAATTTCAACTGGGTTTATGCCCTGGACCACAGCCAGTAGAGATGATGTACCCCAGAATTCCAGGGAGCATTCTCAACCAGCCCATGAGCTGCTAAGCCACCTCTCTGCTTTTTCCTCCAAGCGTGCAGGCAGTGGCACATTCTTTCCCAGACATTTCCCTAATGACCACAGGCGCTCTTGGAACTTTAGCACCTCTACTTTGCTTGTGTGTTTGGGCCAGCCCTGCCCTAAGCTGTGTTATCCCTTTTCATTTGCCTACCACTCCCCACATCACCCGCCCCACTACACAAGTAGGATTTATCACAGAAAGGCAGCGGTGGGGGCCTTTCTGTGATAAATGCCAAGTAGCAGTAGACCAATATACCCAAAGCCTCATGCCGCACCTTCAGCTAAACTTAACTGCCGATTCCCCCACTTTTCCCAATCCTGGCAAAAGGGCTTCAGAATACAGACTGCATGACCAACAGCAATCTTAGGCAGGTCTACTCAAAGTAAGCCCCACTGAATTCACTGAGACTTACTCTCAGGTAAATGTTATAGGATTGCAGTGTGTGTGTTAGGGGGAGAAATGGTATGTACCTTCAGAAATGCATGTATCCTTAGTATTCACCACCCTAAATTTTAAACTAACAGACCTGGAAGTTGCCTTGCATTCAGTGGGAACTTTCTTCCACGAACAGCTTCGAAGCTACGTTTTTTATTGGGAGGAAGCGGTTTTTAAAGCCCCCTTGAAAGAAATTAAGCCTTGGAGAAAGAACTACGCCAGCACTTGAGGCCAGATGTCTACAGCCCTACTGCGGTGGGGAACCTTTGCCCATGCTCGGACACGTATTACTACTCTACTTTCTCTTAGGATTTCAAGGGGAAGTTTCGGAACCGAGGCTTAGCAATCCCAGGCTTAAATTAAAAGGATTAACAAAGGTGTGTGTGTTTGGGCGTGTAGAATCATAGGTCAGTATCCCATGATAGTCCTACTTAGAGTAGACCTACTGAAATGAATGAGACATACGTTAGTCATGACTAACAAATGGGTCTGCTCCAAGTAGGACTGACACTGGATACTAGCCATAATTCATGATAACTGCGACTGTTCGGAGAAACAAATCTGGGGGGAGAGGCAAAAGTATAGAAAGACAACATTTCCCAGTTGGCCAAGTAACACTTCGGCTGAGGAGAGGAATGGGGCCTGCCCCGCCGGGTGGGACCACCGTCTCCGCCGCCCCGCCCCCGGCCGGCCCCGGCTCACCCAGCTTGCACTCGCCGTCGTGCGCCTTGCGGACGCGCCCCCGGCCGCCGTGCAGGGCGCGCCAGCTGCGCAGGTGCAGGGCGCACACGCTGCTGTAGGAGCGCCCGTCGGAGCCGCAGACGGCGCCGTCCTCCTTGCAGACGCAGCGCCCGGTGCCCTCGTCTTCCCCGCCGGCCTCGGGCTCGGCCGGGCGCTGGCTGACGCACACCAGCCCCGGGCCGCAGCGAGCGCCCCGCGCCCCGCCGCAGCGCTCGCCCTCGGCGCCCAGGCAGCGCTCGCAGCAGCCGCACTCGTCCCGCGCCGCCAGCTCGGGCGCCGCGCAGCGCGCCGCCGCGCACCGCTCGGGCTGGCAGGGCGCGCAGGCCCCCGCCGCGGCCAAGCCGGCGCCCCCCGCCGCCAGCCACAGCCCGAGCGCCAGGAGCGCCCGCCGCCGCGGCGCCCAAGGCCGTGGGCCGGGCATGCCGCTCGGGACGCGCAGCGCGTGGAGCGGCGGCGGCAGCAGCCGTCTGAAGGGGCGGCAGCGCAGTCGCTGGAGGGAGGCCGGGGAGAGCGCGAGCGACGCCCCCAGACGACCACGCCTCCGCGCCCGGGCGGCTCAGCCCGCCCCGCCCCCGACTGGCGCCGCTCTTGAACTTCGGGGCACCTCCTCCCGAGCCGGCGGGGCTGTGCCTCTAGCGGGGGAGCGCCGGGCGGGTAAGTGCGGCCCACCGGGTGTTGTGGGACTCCAGCTCCCATCAGCCCCAGCCAGCAGGGCCACTGGTCAGGGGATGACGGGAGTTGGAGCCCAACAGGTTGCCCCTCCCCGGATGTAGGATCAGGTTCGCCTGCCCTTTAGAGGTTCAGGGCGCCTTCCCACGAGTAACGGCGCAGGAGAGCAACCCACCCACCCATGTACAGGGGCTTTTTGAGAAAGAGAAAAGCTGTTCTTGACAGGGAGTTAAGCGCGAGAGAGAAGCGCGGCGTGTTCGGTATCCGTGTGCAACCCTTTCTCCACCCACCGTTTCAACAGAGCCAAATCTCTTCCGCGTGGCTTTCCATCTGTACCTGAATCCTCACTTCCTCACAGGGCTAAGGTGCCGAGAGCAGGGTGGAGACAGATGCAGGAAACGGTGTGGGCAGGAGAGTTAAATGCTCCTTCTTCCAGTGGTGCTGCTCCACATTGGGAGCCCCCTGTGCCCGTTTCATAGTTCTTTCTTCCTTTCTTACTTAAAGGAAGATCAGGAACCTCCCACATCACCTCTGGTTTGGCCTTTTCAAAAGCACAGGGGCTTGGTTACATGGTTACACAGTATCTGGGGTGTGTGTGTATTCAATCATCAAAAAACCTGCCAGTTTAAAAGACCAGACGATAAGGCTATCTCACATTGGTCCAAACTCTATAAAGCCAGGCAATTCGAAGCTAAGGCTGATGCCTTATCTGACGTGCCCCGTGATCAGCCATGATGTTGTGCAATGTCACAAATTGTGCTTGCTTACGGCTTACTTTCCATGCACCCACACTTTTCCTGGGTCTTTCAGTCCCAAATCCAGATTGGGAGGATGGAGTGCCAGGGACCAGCAAAGATACTCCACATTGTCCTGGTCCTGTATTGCCTTATGAAGCATCTGAGCTTTACTGTATTGCTTGAGGAATCCTACTGTGAGGTGACCCATGCCTGTTTGGTGCGTATATCAGTAGCTTGCAGGATGGGTTGAACAGTGAGAGGGAGCCCTCTTCTTGCACCTGTCACCATCCTTATATTATTTTTTGTGTCCCAACAAGGTAAGCCTGAATTACATTGTAAGTCATGTTTTTTTTATTCTGGTTTTTCTATTGCACCAACAGGAATGAGACAAAAAAAATAATTCTACACCACACCGAGATTTTCAGAAGCAGGACCGTTGCAAGATTTTTGGGGTTGCATTCTAATACAAGATGTTTGGTTGCGACAGAATAGTTTTGGAGTCTGAAAGGAAAATATTCATTCTGTACCAGACTGAGAGTTCCACTAGTACGCATACTGCAGGACCTACCCATAGTTGCTTTGGATCTTGAGTTGCTTGGTGCAGATAAAACAATGTGGTGGTATGGTGTTGGAAATTAAAACAAGTGATTAGTGGAAGGCTTAAACACCCTCTTCCAGCACGCTACTTATTTGTTTCAGACGGCATCTACCCAATATCACTTCACCCCAGAAAAGATGTATGGCTTCAGGTATGTGAGTTCAATTGTCTATCGTCATATTCTATGTAAGTCTCTCTAAGTACTTTTTAGTAGGGAGAAGGCACTGCTCTACAAACATACTTACATTTAATAAATGTGGCAACCAATTTCTGCAAAAAAACATTATGTTCCCCACCCCCACATTACCAAGTTCCACTTTTTCTTGGCGCCTCCTAATAATCTTTGAAACAATTTCCCCCACCACCTACCACAACCTGCTTTGACATTTCTCACCTTCACTACTAACATCATCAGTCATACTATTGCTAAGAAATACAGCTACATGTACTGCACCCCATTATTAGCAGTAGTACTGCTCTCAGCCCAGCTATATCAAAGGAGACACCCATCTCTCACTATAAACTCTCCCAGTAAAGACCTAGGTCAGCTCACAGAATAAAGGTGTGAATCACCTCACAGTAGGATTCCTCTAGCAATACAGCAAGGCTGAGATGCTTCATAAGGCAATACAGGACCAGGACAACGTGAAGCATCTTTGCTGGTCCCAGGCACTCCATCCTCCCAATCTGGATTTGGGACTGAAAGACCCAGGAAAAGTGTGGGTGCATGGAGGGTAAGCTGTAAGCAAGCACAATTTGTGACATTACACAACATCATGGCTGATCATGGGGCACATCACATAAAGCATCAGCCTTAGCTTCCAATTTCCTGGCTTTGGGGAGCTTGGACCAACATGAGATAGCATTATCGTCTGGTCTTTTAAACGGGCAGGTTTTTTGATGATTGAATTTCCTTTGTTTTTGAAAAGCAAATGTCTCCCCAAGGGGTGTATGTGTGTACATGTATGCGCGCGCGCGCACACACACACACACACACACACAGTTCTGTCTTTCTTTCTCTCTGCCTTTGCAATCAGAGGTACAGTGCTTCTGAACACTGAGGTCCTATCTCTAATATGAACATAAGAGCCATGCTGCATAAGACCAAGGGTCTAGCATGGTGGTGAACCAGCTGCCCACAAGGAACTCACAAGCAGGACAGTACCACAGCACCCTCCTGCCCATGTTCCCCAGCAACTGGTGTAAATAGGCATACTGACTCTGTTACTGGAGATAGCTATAGCCATCATGACTAGTAGCCCTTGATACCCTTCTCCTCCATGAATTTGTCCAATGCCCCTTTAAAGCCATCCAAATGAGTGGCCATCACTACATCTTGTGGCAGCGAATTACATAGTTTAACTACGCACTGTGTGAAGAAGTACTTCCTTTTACCTGTCCTGAATCTCCCACCAATCAGCTTCATGGGATGACCCTGGGTTCTAGTATTATGAGAAAGGGAGAAAAATGTCTCCCTATCCACCTTCTCTAACCATGCATAATTTTAAACACCACTATCATACAGTGGAGGTCAGTGGCCAGTCTGAATGGTGGGATGGAGGGCAAGTCAGCAGAGGCATAGCCAAGGTGTCATGAGAAGAGGAGCCAAGGGGGATCAACGGATGAGGGGCAGTCTTTGAATCCCTGACCTATACCACAGAAGGAGAAAACTGAGGCACAAACCCTGCAAAGGGGAGGGGGGAATCACACAACCAGACAAAAGTACTCCTTTGCATCCACATTCTCCTGTTCTAGCAATAACTCCCATTTCACAGAGAGTCAGGTGACTTTAAGATGATGAATGGGAGCAGAGAGTCCACACAGCCATAATAACAATGATATTAAAATAAGACGTGATACTCTCAGAGCCACATAGAAAAGCAGCCTTTGGAACATAGGAACAAGTTCTGAAAGCCTCCCAACTCCCATGCTTTTGTTCTGAAAGCATCCAAAAATCCATCACAAAGCATCTTCCAGAGCAGGCCTATTCAGAAGCAGCACAGTACAACTTTATTTTATTTATTCATTTCATTTCTGTACCTCCCAATCGCCGAAGCTCTCCAGATTATGCATATCTTACTTGTAAGAAGTAAGGACTGGACTGCTCAGGAGAAAGCACAGGCATACCCTTTGTATGTAATGATGATGATGTTTATATCCCTTGGAAGCCAGCAGGACCCTTTGCAACCCCTCCCCCTTCACGTGATATCCTCAAAATCGCACAGAAAAGCAGCCTTTGGAATACAGGAACAAGTGCACACCCCTGCCTCACCAATCCATGGTGTACAGTTGTTTGCCAACCCTGATTAAAAAATAATAGTACTCTGACCATGTGTAGTTTTAAACTGGATCACAACTATGACTGCAGAAATAGAATGGACCTTGCTTCTGCTGTCCTGATGCTGAACACATTTACTTCAGGATCAGCACCATTTTCTTGTAGAAAAAGACGATTTCAAAAATAAAATGTTTATTTTTTTTTTAAAGTCCATTTGTATAGTTCTGTATTTTTTCATCCTGTAAGTTCTACCCTTAAAGGTGGCCTAAAAATTCCATTCCAGCAGGCTGGGCTGAGGGAGATGAGCATGAGAAGCAGCTCCATTCCTCCTGAAAGGCTGGCTGGGGAACGCTGGGAGTTGTAGAACTAATTTCTGCCTAAATGTGCCTAGGATTGCATCCTATTTCCCCCCCCTCATCCCTCCCTATTCTTTTTTCCTTGCATGTCATGTCTTTTTAGATTGTAAGCCTGCAGGCAGGAATTGTCTTCACTTACTGTTTATTTGAGTTCAACGTGCGTGTGGTTTGTTGGGTTGTAAGCATGACTTGTCCAAAGCCTTTATAGCATGTTTGATTTTATGATCCTCCTTTTGCTTGTGTTCTTGCAATGCAATGTGTAATGAGAAACAGCTACGCCACATGGCTTCCCCACCTTGGCTCTGCATTTCCTCCTCCCTCCCAATCCCCTCTCCTTTTGTGTTATGTCTCTTGGAATGTAAGCCTGTGGACAGGGGCTGTCTTATTTCCCATCTTTGTAAGTCACCTTGGGAGACTTTTGACCTAAGAAGCAGAATAAAACACAATAAATAAATAAAAAGGCTTGCATACAATTTCAGTCTATATCTTACTCAACAGTGGTTTTGAAAAAGTGACTGGCAGTGTGGAAGCTTCTGTGATAAAAATTAATGAAAATTTCTGAGTGCATTCATTCATTCATGGCAATCACTCGTGACCAAGTAAGATTGTCTTTCAGGGATGTAGTCTTAGCAGTGGGTCTGCAGGTGGCTGTGAAGGCCAATTCTGGATCCACACAGCCTCCTGCAGTGAGGACATAGGTGTCCAGGTGGAGGCGGTCACGGTGAGGGTTTGCTTGACCTGCCTTCCGCTGAGCTCGTTTGTCCCTTTCGCCCCGTACTCGTGCTTCTTCAAAGTCCATCGCGGCTTTAATATAGGTTCACCTCCAGTTGGAATGCTCATGGGTTAGAGCTTCCCAGTTCTCAATGCTTATGTTACATTTTTTTAGATTAGCTTTGAGAACATCTTTAAATCTCTTTTGCTGTCCACCAATATTCTGTTTTCCATTCATGATACAGCGTGCTTCTGATTCTGTTGTACAGAGAATCCTGTGTAACTGGGAAGTTTGCACTTTTCTTTTTGTTTGCAGAACTTGCCCTGAGAAGATGTGAAATTACTGTCCTTATACAGTATTTGCCTGACTTGAACCAGAAAGTCATGGATCGGGGTGGGTGGGGTGTGTGAGACTTTTAAGAGTGTGTTGAAACATCAGTGCCTTGCAGCATTTTCCCATCTCCTCAACCTTTCCTAATTATGCCTTGGAATACATGGAATGAGCCTTTTTTCATAGCAGCTGCAAACTGGGTTGACATTGTCATCAAACTGTCAACCATAAACCCAGGATCTTTGTCTTGGTCAGTCACGAGCATGCAAGTGAAGTTGGGATTCCCCCCCACCCACCCCCAACGTGCATCACTTTACACTTGCTTACATAGAACTGCATTTGCCATTTTGATGTCCATTTTTCCACCATGGAGTGATCGTTTTGGAGCCCTTCGCAATCCCTCTTTGTTTTAACTGCCCTAAATAATTTGGTGTCATCAGCAAACTTGGCCACGCTGCTTAGTCCTAGTTCCAGTTCATTTATTATCATTACTATTATTATTACATTTATATCCTGTCCTTTCTCTTGCAAGTAACCCAAGACAGCTTCCATGGGCATTGTCCTCCTCCGTTTCATCCTCACAACAACCGTGTGAGGTAGGTTAGGCTCAGAGTCAGTGAGTGGCCCAAAGCCACCCAGCAAACTTCATGGACGAGTGGGGACTAGAACCCAGATCTCCCAGGTTCCAGTCCAACACTCTAAACATTACACCACACTGTCTTTATGAACAAGTTGAAAAGCGCTGGTCCCAATACAGATCCCTGCTATCTAAAAAGCTATCTAGAAGTTGAATATGTTTGAAAATATATTTTAAAACTTAAGCAGGAAAACAGTGAATACCCATTTAAGTTGTTAAACAAATGAAATCATGCCAAACAAGGCTTAAGATATGGTTTATAAAGAAAATTCAATGCAGAAGAACATCATACAGAAGTAAAATGTGAAACATGCAGTGATTACAAAGAAAATACATGTGTATCCTATGCAAAATACACTACAGTTTAACTAAGGCATATTAAAAACAACAACAATGTTGGTAGGCCCAATGTTAGTAGCCCCAAAGCAATCATAGTAGGCCCAAGTCAGCCCAGCAGCGATTTCAATTGTACTTACCTGTACTTAAACTTCCACCAGTCCAAACTAGTTAAATGCAGTGTTTGAAGCTTTCTGCTATATAGCAGTATGGTCCAAACATTTAGAGAAAAGGAAGAGTGTGAGGGGCAGGGCAGAGGGCAGGATTAAAAAGAATGTATAGGTACCTCTGCAGATCCCAAGCAGAGATCTGAAGACCAGGCTTTTGTGGACCCAAGGGAAGCTTGAAAGAGACATCGCCTAGAATCTAGAGTGTAGAACTCAGCAAAGTCCAGGTAGGGGAAATTAACCAGGTAGAGAGTGAAGACAATATTTTAAATTGAAAAGGGTTGTGAAGCCCATGCTTCACCGGTGAGCGAAATAAAATAGCCTGCAAAAACTACACCAAGCTGCTCAGGCACCAGGCAGAGAAACTGGCTTGGGGCAAGATAGCCCCAAATAGTCTCAAAGCCAAGAGAAAACATGTTCAAAAAGAGAAAAGGGGCTCTTCTCCCAAAAGGGAGGCAAGAACCAAAAAAAGCTCTCAGAACAAATCAGAATCTGCTAATAAAGTTCAGAGTTAAGCAAAAAGTAAAAAGCAAGCCAGGTTGGAACAAACATGGTTCTTGTCTTTTTCACAGGGTGCTATTGCTTTCTTTAATCCCCTGCAGCCCTCAATTTTCTGTTTTTTGATTAGCTCTTTTCTGTATTCACTAACTGGAAAATGTGGTTCTGATGGACATATGGGGAGTGGGGGGCGGGGGAGAGAAACCTGCAGGGACAGTTTCTCATTGTTTTAGGCAGCTGATGTTACTCTGGGCCTTATCAGGGTAGATGGCAACACTCCAGACTCATGGAGCTGCTAGCTGCAGGGAGTAACAACTGTAACCTTTTCCCATACTGCTCCATTGTTCCATGGCTTGACCACAGCTTTGTCAGCATCACTGCCTGCTTCTCAGACTCCAGGCAGCCAAACGTTCTGCCCTCAATGAAAGACAGGCCTGCTTATGAAGCAAAGTTTCACTCCCATTCCATGCCATGGCTTCCTTCTCAGGCCTCTCTTTCCAGCACTTGAATCCAGAAAGGGACCTTAGTAACACAAATGCTTAAGGGGAAAGGGAGGAGCAGAGGAAGAAGGGAACGGCTCGGAGTGCAGTCCAGTAAACAGAAGCAGTGGGGTCCAGTCACCTGAGGGGATTGCTTGTCTGTGTACACACACACACACACACACACACACACACACGTGACCCAGAAATTCAGTTAGCAGCTGCTACTTCTTCTCTACACAGTAGTTATTCCCTCCCCCAACATTCTGAGTGCCGGCTTATGAAAACTCATAGGGATTCATTATACCAATAAAAATTGTTTTAAAAATAAGTAAACTGAATTTAAAAAAAAGAAATTCCATTCCACCAACTACAGCAGAAAAGGAATAGGAAAACATATGGTTTTCATATATAGCTTCCAGCTTTTTGGCAAATGATGGACACAAACAGTTGCCAACACATGTTTTCATTGCCAAAACTGTGTGATCAAGTATTTTTTTTTTCTGTTAACTTCCCTTTCTCCCTCAGTCTTTAACCAATCTTCCTGAAATTTTCAGGTTATGTAAAAGAGACATTTTTGTCTGGCACGTGCAATTTTCAGGAAGACTGGTGAAACACTTTCGATTTTATTAAGGTTAGAATAACCCACCTCCCTGATTGGCGGAATCCTTTTTTGACTGATTGCCTTATCTATTGGAGGCATAACTGTGCCTCCAATAATCATTCGTGTGTGTGTGTGTGTGTATATATGTGTGTGTGTGTGTGTGTGTGTATATATATATATATATATATATATATATACTGTCTGCCTCTGAACAGAGAGGTTCCAATCCCAGCTAATAGCCATATTGATCCACCTGCAGCCTGCAGTGGTACAGTCCTAATCCAGCTGTACCTTATGAGCATTCTGAGCAGGCAGTGTTCCCCATCTGGATCCCTCCAGATGTGTTGGGCTACAGCTCCCATAATTCCCAGCCAGCATGGCCATTATGGGAGTTGTAGTCCAACACATCTGGAAGGCACCAGATTGGGGAAGGCGGATGTACATTATCTGGTTCCCCACACAATTGAGTCAGTGGAGGCTGGTGGCTGTGATTTCGATGGGGCTGTTGATCCATTCATGTTTCAGTCAGAACCAGCCAGAACTCTAAAGAAGCTATCCAAAGTGCTGAAGCCTAGCCCCCAAATAGGCTCAGCACTTTGGATAGCTCCTCTAGGGTTCTGGCTGGTTCTGACTGAAACCCAGAGTGGATTTGCAGTCCCACTGAAACCGGAGCCACCAGCCTTTACTGAACTGAGTATTATCCAGTCCGGTGCAAAGGGAACCTTTGGAAGGGAAGACAGCTCCAGCAGCACCCACCCCATTCCTCTCTGCTTGCTGCAGCCTTCCCAACCGGGTGCCCGTCAGCTGTTCTGGACTCCACCTCCCATTAGGTCCTGCCAGCATGGCCAGTAGTCAGGGATGATGGAAGTTGTAGCCCAAAACATTTGGAGGGCACCAGGCTGGGGAAGGTTGTCCTACTGCTACCGTTGCTGCTGCTGCTCCAAAGGCCAGGCATGTGCATCAGCACTGGAGTGTGCATGAGAGTATGTGCATAGGTGGTGAAATTGGCAAGACTTTCTCCCCATCTGTGCAGTGAGCTCCCAGAAATCCATGGAACAGTCAAGCTCCAACTTGCAGCAGCTGAAGTAGGTAGAAAATAAAACTTTGTCATTTTCACTGCTGCTTTTAGCAACACAGTAGGGATGGGTGGGTACAGATGGGGATGGAGAAAAGGGATAATAACAAGTCTCCCGCGTCACTGACCATTTCTCTGCCCCAAGTGAGACCATAACAACGATCAATTCACATCTGAAAGGATGTAGCTGTAACTGCAGTGGAAGTTTTAAAAAAAAATGAGAAATCAGCCCCTTTCAGGGAGCGGGGAGGATGAAAACGACACAGGAATGAAACAGTTTGGGGCAATTGTCATTTATCTATTTATTCATTACAGTTATACCCCACCTTTCTTCCACTGTGGAACTCAAGGTGGCTACATGTGGTTCCCAGGTGGTCTCCCCTCCAAGCACTGAACAGACCCAGGCCTGCTTAGCTTCAGCAAGGTGGCTGCCTCATGTGCCTTCAGACTAAGCCCTGGGACCATCTGAGATCATTTGGACTCACAGAAGTAAATGAGTGAACAAATGGTGTCACACTAGTTAGAGAAAGCAGCAAGCGTAAAAGTGTGTGAAATTACCATTTCAGATCAGCCTAATATGTGAGCTGAAGATGCTCTGAATGACTGGATTAGGATATCTAGCAGTCCTGCTCTATTTAGGACTAAAATATGCATTATTCTTTGCTCTAAGGCTCCCACTTAGCTGCATGCCAGTCCTTGCCATCCTCTTGCAAGGTGAGTCCTTGGCCCATCTGCGCCATTCATTCATTTACTGAGCGCCTTTGCTTAATCCCTGCACAGTCGCAACGGGATTGTTTATAGAGGCAGCTTCCAGAGCTGCATTGTGCTGAACATAATAGCAGAGCAGATTCCCACACCAGTTATTGCTGGGCTGGGATTAGCATCTGCAACCGAGTGCTTTCAATACAATGGGGATGTTGCATGCCATCCCAGCACTTGGCCAAGCCGACTTTTCTCCCCAGTCAAAGCATCGCTCCATCAGGGGATTTGATGGCTGTTAAGATGATAAAGCCTACAATCATCCTAGAAGCCAAGGAAGGTGAGCAGCAAGGAGCGGAGAGGCCAACTTTGGATTGCAACACCATCAGCTCTGGGACCAGGATCAGAAGGGGGAACCCAAGCAGAAGAGAGCTTTGGTGGGGTGGCCAGGATGCAGGCCACAGAAGGAGGGATGAGTCTGCGGTTAGCACCAGCAGCAGTGCTTGAATTAGGGGTGGGGGTGTCCTGAAGCCCCACAAGACCCATCCTGATGCCCCCAATTTTAGCCAAACCATGCACCCCTCATCACCGTCTAAAAACAGTGGCGAAGGGAGCTGTCACAAAAGGTAAAGGGGCCAGGATCCTTCTGACACCCCCACCCCAGGTAATGCAAGCAAATAGATCTGGATAGACAGTGTGACTAAGGGTGCAATCCTCTGCAGCTTTAGACAGAGAAATGGCCTACAACTCCCAGCATGCCCAAGCCAGACTAGGCTGGCTGGGGCATGCTGGGAGTTGTAGGCCTTTTCTCTGTCTAAACCTGCAGAGGTTTGCACACTAAATGACGTAATGTGGAGCTCAGTGTCAGTCCAGTTTTCTAAACCTAGACCTAGGGCTAGTGGCCCTCAGTGGGCCCTCTCTCTCTGTGAGCCCTCCTTCTCACCACCACTGTCACCAGTTGCCCTTGCTCCCTTTCTGCTTTCTACCGCTTGCTTGCTTGACAGGCGGAGAGCCAGGGAGCAAGTAGGTATTTTCTGCTCCTCCTTCTCACCGCCCCTGTTATCTGGGCCAGAACAAGGGGCAGGTGAACAAAGAGGTTGCCATGGTGAAGGGGAGGAGGAGCAACTCCAGCGAGGCCTTTCCAGTGGGCCCCTGCTGGGAAGTGGCCCTCAGCAGATGCCTTACCATGCCTACTTTTGACATTGGTCCTGGCCGAGCCGGATGCCAGATTGTTGTCCTCAGCCTGGCACATAGCCCCAAAGATCCCTGGAGGAGAGATCTTGGCAGGGGCCCTTGAATTAGAGGTCAAACCATGCCCCTTATATTCTTCTAATGCTGTAGCTGGCGGGAGGTGTCACAAAAGGTGGGGGGCTGCCCCCACATAATGTGAGCTCCAACTAGCTGACATTTTCCTGTAGCAGAGCAGTGCCTCTGTGGAGGCCTCTCTATAGACAGCCAGCTCATGCAGTGCAGGCTTTTGTTGAGTGCTTGATGGCTTTGGCCCTAATATGGCGACCACACAGGAATGGCCCAAAAACAGAGAGGAGAAAAAGGTGGCGGTGGTGATAAGTCAGTCAAAAACTTTTTGATCAGCGGTGCAACCCTGCAGATGTGCTGGCTCCATCCCAACTCCCCCCTGCACGCTGCCCTGCTGAAATCGGGGGAAAGGGTCATTCAGCCCTCCCTTGCCTTCTCTCAGCCCTCCCTTGCCTTCTTTCAGGTCATTCAGCCCTCCCTTGCCTTCTCTCAGGCCATGGCCCCAAGTAGTGAAGAAGGATTGTGGGCAGGGCAGCGATGCAGGTGCGCCACCATGAGGCCATGGAGAGAAGGTTTCCCGGTTTCCCTGAGTGTGGGGTGAAGCACCCGAGAGCTGGAAGAAAGGCAGTGGAGGCAGTGGTTCCAGGGCATCCTGCTACACAAACAGGTTGGCTGTTGCACCTGGGAGATTTGACAGAGAGCCAGTGTGGTATATTGGCGAGAGTGTTGGACTGGGAGCCGGGAGATCCGGATCTGAGATCCCCACTCAGCCATGGACGCTCACTGGGTGATTTTGGGCCAGTCACAGACTCTCAGCCCAACCCACCTCACAGGGTTGTTGTTGTGAGGATAAAATGGAGGAGGAGAATGTAAGCTGCCTTGGGTTCCTTAAGGAGGTAAAAAGGTGGGACATAAATGTAATAATAATAATAACAATAATTCTTAAAGATTAGGAATGGAGCCAGGGAACAACCGGGTAGCCGGGGCAGGGGCACCTGGAGAGTTGTGGGCAGAGCATGGCAGGTGTGAATGGAGGCCTTTTCCCTTTATTTTCACCTGCCCACCACCACCATGGAGCAGGGGGGGGGGATTTCAGGAGTGTGTGTGGGGAGGAAGGTTTAATACCCTGGAATACCCTGGTCCCAACCCAAATTGGGTCCATGCATGCTTATGCTAGAGTAAATAAAAAGGCAAGCTTTAGCTACACGCTACATGAGCAGCATAATATGTAGTTCGGCTCTTAGGCGAGCATGTTGTACGGGAGGCATGCCAGAGTAGTTCAACCTAAACCCTTTGATGCCCTCTTAAAATATTAGGCATCGTTCATACAAACTGCCACTTGCACTGGATTAACTTCCCAAGCACTTACATGAAGCTGTGCTCCGAAAATGTAACAGAGTTTAAATGGTAAAATATTCAGTGTGTTGGCACATGTTGACTGGCTTCCTCTGCAATAAACATGGAAACTCAGCCTGTGATTCTTCCTTTCCCAATCTTCACCTAACAGCACTTTCTCTTTGTTGAAAGCTGTACAGTTGGGCTGGCCAGATGCGAAAGAGAACAGGGGGGCTTGTGCACCTTTAGTAAATGTGCAAATTAGGGAATTTCAGCAGCTGTATCTTGTCATTACCTCTTCTACACAGCTATTAAAGGTGCATGAGCCCTCCTGTCCTCTTTTGCATCTGGCCACCTTAAGTATAGTCAAGCCTACTTTCTCTTCCAGGTTTCAGGTTCATGATTGGGGCTGCAATCCTATATACATTTACTTGGGAGTAAGCCTCACTGAACGATGGGACTCACTTCTGAGTAAACATGCTTAGGATTACTGACCCTCTGCCCTTTGGCATTTAACCCCACCCCTGACCCCGTGGTTTACAATCATACATATAACAAATACAAACATAAAAACAGAGGGCCTTAAAACAGAGCCACAAAAGCATAATCAAACAGAAGAAGAGAACTCAGTTTAAAGCAAATGCCTGGCAGAATAGGCATGTTTTAACAACTCACCTAACAGCCACAAGGGAAGAAGCCAGCAAGGCCTCTCTAGGGAGGGAATTCCACAACTCTGGAGCAACAGCAGAAAAGGCCCTGTCTAGTGTCCTGTCCAGTTTTTATCCCTGAAATCTACAGGATGCAAAGCAAGGCTTCTGATGACGAATACAGCAGGTGGTGGGCAGGTTCATGTAGGAGGAGTATGAGGTTGTGCTGTACGCCTGGAGACAGACAATAGCACCCCCACGCAGATAGTTGAGAATAGTATGATAGGATGGAACTACACATCAAAAATCCCGGGCTTCTGCTGAAAATGGCATCCCCACTTCATATTTTCCCATGTCAAGTTCAGCTCCTGGTGGTGATGAAAACTGCTAGAACTGGTTTGCCACTGCCCCCGTCAGTCGCCGCTCTCTGAGTGGTCACTGGGCCAGGACGCTGGACTTTGGCTCCTATGCTTGGCCCCATCTTCCCTTTCCAGCTGGCTTTGCCCAGTCTCTCTTGCTTGAAGCCTGCATCGTCCCTCTCTGTGCCGCGCTTGGAACCCACGACTCCATTTCCTGCCTCATCTGCACCACCTCTGCTTCTTTTTTGCCCCTTTCTCTCCAGTCCTGGTCAGCTGCAGCCCAGCCAGCTGTTTCCCCATGTTCATGTGTGTGGGGGGAAGCAGTGCCTTTGTGACATCAGCAGCTGTTCCACCAATCTCCATCCATATCAGCCCTTTCCCTGAGCTGCTTGCTAGGCATGGAATGAGTTAAAGGCAGGGATTGGTGCAATGGCTTTTGCTGTCTAGGAAAAATGTAGAGCCTTTTTGACATCATCAGGGCCTTTGTGACATCATCTGCTATTTCATCAGTCCCCACCTTTAACACAGATCTGTTTGCCACAGCACCTTGGGTTTGAGCTCTAAGGATGGAGACTGCCATAATAAAGCTGCTGCTGTCAAAAAGGCAAAAGCAGGGGAAACCTCTCCTATTATTCATTTATCAATTATCTGACAGATTTCTATCCCATCTTTCTGTCGAATGAGATCCGAGGCAGCTTACATAAAACAGTAAAAAGCGAATACAAAGGTAAAATATTGCTATGGCTGTGCCATCTGGCTATTGTGATCAGGCCGGTCACTGTGGGTTTGCCTCAAGACAACACTTGGGCATTTAAAAAAGGAATGTTAATAGCTTGAGACAGTTTCCGTGTCATGAAAATTAGCTCAATGGGAGTGATTGTTCTTTAAGTTTTTAGGGTGGCTTCTTGATACAAGGACCACTTTGGAATGTTCTGAACAGGAAAACAGGTCTCCATCTCCCCCCACCCCTGCCCCAGTGAAGGATGATGGAATTTAGATTTCAGTGTGAAAAGAAATAGCAGCAGCAGCAGTTTTGAGCTGGGGGCCTGAGACAGACTGGGAGAGACACAGAGAGAAGGCTTAGCTGAATGCTGGGTCTCTGGCAGCCAGCCTTCCCCAAACTGGGGTCCTCCAGATGTTTTGGACTACAATGCCTAGGATTCCTGACATTGGCTATGCTGGCTGGGGCTCATGGGAGTTGAAATCCAAGACATTTGGAGGGCACCTGGTTGGGGAAGACTGTTTTAAGCAATCCATATCTGGGGAGGAAGGGATGCCTCTCTCCGGAGAGCTGATGGGGGATCAAGTGAACTTGCTGTGTTGGAGTATTTAAACCAGGGGTGTAGAACCTCTTGCCCCGGGGGCCAAATCTGGCCCACCTGGGGTTCCCTAGATGGCCACGCCCCTTCCCTTGGCCCCAACCTCTTTCCCCCAACCACCAGTCATTTGGTGGTTTCTTGGCCTTTGTGCTGTTTTTTCCCCATTCTAAAAGGGTGAAATGCCTCTCCTAGGGCTTTGTTACTGGCAGGAAAAACTTCAAGCTAAAATATGCTGGTATTTTTGGCTCTGCCCCTTTTGCCTTTAGCCCCGCCCACCCTGGAATGCAGCCCCCGAGACCTTCTCTGAAATGGAATTTGGCCTTCAGCTGAAAGAGGTTCTGCACCCTTAGTTTAAGCTGGACCTCCACCTCTCTTCAAACCTGTATATTTGTAAATAAACTGAAATGTGACCACAAAATGCTTTAAGACCCTGGTGACCTCCTTCCAAAGGAAACCAAGCCTAGGTAAGCACCATGACCCTGGAATTCCTCACTGCTCAGGGATGTGGGGCGCACATGACAACATGAAATAATTAAGTATAACCTAAAACACTTCAGAGACGGGGGGTGGGGACTTACTCCCAGGAGAAAAGGTTGCAGGTTCCCTGAGGAGACTATATTCACTTCCCTTCCCTTTCACTTTCAGACTATGCCTCGGCCTCCCCCACATGTACGAGCAAAACAGTCCAGGGGAAGGTAGACCGACCCAAGAGGGATGGAACACTATGATCGAAAATCACATTGTTTTTGCCTTTTCATGGTTTGCATAGAAAAAAAAAGTTACTTTTTAAAGTTGTCGCCGTCTTCCTTGGTCCTCTGTGTGTATTTCTTTGTAGACGATGATGCTGAACATCAACCATAGCAGAGTAATTGGCTGTTGCATTCCTCCACTCCGTATTTGGCGATTTCCATTGAGGCAGTTGCTGTAGTGTGTTTTGGAGCTCTGTTTATGCTATACTCGCTACACTGACTGCCTTGGATGAAGATGTGGACAGACAGTATTGTGCACTTCTGAAAAGTGCGTTGCCCTCCCTTGACCCCAGAGTAAGTAAGGGCATACAAGAGGTCGCTCACTGTAGAGTGAATGACCAGACCCAAACCTACATCCACTTGCCTGGGTACTGCGCGCCATCTAGTGGGCAATATTGATATGGCCTTCCTCACTTCTCACGCTGGTTTGTAAAATGGTCTCAGGGAGGAATTGCTTTATTGTTGGGGGCTTATGTTTTATCTGTTTATTCTTTTGTTGTCAGCTTCCTTGGTAACCAATAGCAATGTTTGAATGTAAATCTAAGGAAGAAAGTTACAAAATAGAAATAGAATGAATACCAGTGGAGGCTGGTGGCTGCAATGTCAGTGGGCAGTAATTCCGCTCCGGGTTTCAGTCAGAACCAGCCAGAACTCTAAAGGAGCTATCCAAGGTTCTGGACCCCATCCCCCAATTAGGTTCTGTACAGAAAGAGCACGAGAGCAGCAACCATGTGGGGAGAGCTCCAAATAGGGGGACTCCAAAGGACCCAGTTGCTCTGCTTCTCCCCACTGCATCTGGGAAATGATTGGCAATGAGAGGTCCATACATGTCTCCCTTATGCCCTTCCACGATCCCTCAGGCCATCCTTCTTGCCCAGGTTTATGCCAATTTCTGGTGCTAGGATGGATCGTGCCCATCACGTTTTCCAGGTGACTCTAGACAGGGATGCAAAACCTCTTCCAGCCTGAGGGCCAGCTACCATTTCGGAGAAGCTCTCAGGGGCTGCATTGCAGTGGTTGGCCTCTGTTAAAGGCCAAAGGAGGTGGAGCCAAAGGCAAAAGGGGTGGGGCACCCCAAAACCCAGCACATTTCAGGTTAAAGCTCTTACAACCGATAACTAAGCTCAGAAGAGGCATTTCAACCTTTTAGGATGGGGGAAAAAACTGCACAGAAGCCAGGAAACAAGCAAATGACTGGTGACCGGGGGAGTGGGTGGGGCCAGGGGGTGTGGCCTAGTGGGAACTTGGGATGGCCAGATTGGGACCCCAGGTGGGGCAGATTTGGCTGTAAGGGCACTCCTGCTCTAAGGGGTGGGTGGATGGTCTTGACTTTCTGGATAACTTACACACACATCTTTACTGTACTTAAAAAGAAAAGTAGGGATGGTGGAGAATTCCGCCACAGACGCCAGTGAGGCCGGATTCCTTGGAATCCACCCCCCCCCGGAGTCCATGGCAGAATGGACCACCTCACCCCACCACCCCGCGAAGTCCGACCTGGCTGGATCCTACCTGGCAGGCTGGCACTGCCGGCTCTGGATCCGTCCGGGTTCATCCCCAGCCGGTCTTTGGACGTGAATGGCATCCGGCCTAGCAGACGCCATTTGCGTCCCTTCCCCTTACCGTGATAGGCTACGTAAAGCTTTACGTAGCCTATCATGGAAGGGGAAGGGATGCAAATGGTGTCTGTTAGGCCGGACGCCATTCGCGTCCGGAGACCGGCCGTGGCTGGAAGTCCGACAGCAGCCAGCCCCGGCCCGCGGCTCCAATCCCTGCAGATTGGAGCTGGCCAGGGAGGATTCCGGGGGGAGGACCGGATTGCCTCCCCCCACAATGGATGCAAGGTAAGGGGGTTTTGTACACCCCTAAAGAAAAGGGAAAATGATAAAAGCTGCCCTAGACACACCTGCTGCAGTGCTTCTGATCAGAGCTACCGTTGTCTGTTTCTAGGTCCTGTACGAAGTACTCTAAACAACAGCTAAATCAGTCTCTCTCTCTCTCTCTCTCTCCTTCCCCGGCCCCCAGTACTGTGGGAATGGATGTCTTCACAAGGCCACCTCCAAACCTCTGAAGAGGTGTCGCCTGCCATACGTTGGCTTTATGGAGGTTTTGCGTGAGAAAGAGCTGGTGCAACAGAAGCCCGCCTCTCACCAGTGCTCCGTCATGTGTTACACAGGAAAGAAGGTGGTGGTGTCACCTGGCCCTGCCTCTGACCTCCGTTGAGACAAATGGGAGAACTGGGTTTCTGTGTGCGCAGGAGGGTATGGCTGAACAGGGTTCCTGCGTGGAGGTTCTCTGCACATACCGCTGTACGCACCTGTAGCTGTGGAGGCTGGTGGCTCCGATGTCAGCGGGGCGGTGAATCCGCGCCAGGTTTCAGTCAGAGTCAGGCAGAACTCTAAATGGTGCACCTTGGAGAGCTCCTTTAGAGTTCTGGCTGGTTCTGATTGAAACCTGGAGTGGATTCATTGCCCCACTGACATTGGAGTCACCAGCCTTCATGGACCTGTGGTGACCTGATTCTCGCCTTCAGGTCAGGTCTGGAATGCCAGGTACGCTCATGGGAAGGGGGCCGCAGTGCCGAGGAGTCTGAGCGGCCGGTCAGGATGTCTGTGGTTTGACGTCTGCCACCACCTCACTCGGCTTGCCTCAGGCAGGCCTCCTCTCTATGTCAGCCCCCCCCCCCCAATATAGGGATAATTCTGACCTCCCCTACAGGGGGGTTCATACAAGACAATATATGTGACACACTTTGACCACCTGAAAGCATTTCATGAATGACACATCTTCTCCTCTAATAAGCAATGGCCATTCTCTGTATTCAGTGGAAGGGTGGGGGTGGGGGAAACTACATTCTCCAGAGCAGCCCTCCCCACCCTGGTGCCTTCCAGATGTTTTGGACTTCAACTCCCATCAGCCACAGCCAGCGTGGCCAATGATCTGGAATGCTAGGAGTTGTCTTCCAAAACATCTGGAGGGTACCAGGTTGGGGAGGGCTGCTCTGGAGTCTAGGCCACTAATGGAGGCTTTTAAAAGCCTCATTGCAGCAGGGGAGGGAGGAGGGGAAATGCCTTCTCTCCTGTCCCCACTTGGAGTTAACGATAGCAGGGAAGCTGGCAGGCCAGATGGGGACCTCCCGCTGGATGTATCTGGCTGGACAGCCACTTGTCAGGGTTGCTCTGACTTGGATTCCTGCATTGAGAAGAGGTTGGACTCAATGGTCTTGTAAGCCCCTTCCAACCCTACTGTTCTATGGCCCATGGGCCGGAGGTTTCCCAACCCTGCTCTAGACGTTAGCTCCAGGGCTGAAATGATCTGATCCCCCATGGATGGGTCAGACTGCACAAGGAAGCTGGAATCCCCTAGCAGCAGCAGCGAGGGCTTCCGAAGCCTGGCACACATGTGCTCGGAGGGCAGGATCGCGTGACTCACTGCTTTGTCGCCTTTCAAGTGAGCGCAACACTCACCGCCCCTTCATTGCCATTTGCAAAGGATGCCTGGGGCTTGATGACGTCGTTTCGAGGTTGCATCTGGCCCACAGGCCACCAGCTGCTCACCTCTGCTCTAAAGTGGCGAGAAACAGTGCAAACGTATCCGTGGTCCTAGGGACGCCCTGCATTATTCCTAGGAACTGGCACTGCAGGAGCAAAGAACAGCCCCAGCCCAGAAGACCTGAGTTCATTGCGGAACCTGTGGAATGTGGCATCCAGCAACATGAGCCGTCTCAGGAGCTTCTTGCCCTTTTCAGTCATGACCTGTCTCAGCCGACTGAGCAGGATGTGAAGCGCCTTTTGCTTCGAAGAGCCACTTGCTGTCCATGCATTTGTGCAGGGAGCCGTTTTGGGGCACTTACCATGGAGAGCAACTTGAGGCATCTTTCTAGTGGTCACTGGTGTTTTGCTTTCATTTAGAACTCAAATCATACATCAAGTCTGCCATGAGAAGTTCTCCCATTATGTTTGTTGCTTAAAACAGTTCATATATTACAGTCTTCTTCTTCTTCGTCTTCTTCTTCCTCCTCCTCCTCCTCCTTCTTGACTTTTAACAACAACTCACCAGGCACTCAGCAGGCAGCAGTACTGGAAAGCCCCTGTTTATGTCCTCCAGGGGGCTTTTCAGAAAGCTCAAGCAGAAGAGAGGCTGCAAGGACAGCAGGGGATAAAAATGGTTAAAAACAAGAAAGAGAGAGCACCCCCCCACACACACCCCCCTCACTGGCCCAACCATACCAAATAAAAGGCTGTTTGGTCAGGTGATCTGGTGATAGGGATGTTGGAAAAATCTGGAACGGATTCAAATGAGTTCGGATTTTGATGAGTCCGACCTGCGGATTCTGCAGCAAACTGGCGTTTTCCAAGTCATGTGGATTCCGTGGACTTGTGGACCTGCTTTTCATTTTGGGGGCAGATTTGCACGAAAATGCAGTAACGCAAATGCACATTTTGCATAAGTGCACGCTAGTGCTAATGTGCACTTGTGATAATGCACACTAGCACTAATCAACAGTAGCACAAGTAGAAATACATTCTTATTTTAAAAATCCAATTCCGTTAACGAGTGGATGATGGAACAAAAGGTGGCTAACAACCAGTGAAATACAGACAGAATGGATTTAACAAAATCTGTACTGTGATATAGTTCATAGCACTCACCAAGAATTTAATGCAAACAAACCTTTGGGTGTGTGCCTAAAAGCAGCTTGTGTTGGGCACCTGGGCTGCTCAATGCGCATGCACAGAATTCTCATTGAGCATTCTCAGGGTCCTACCTGTAAAGGCTGCCTAAATTTTTTAAAAATAAATTAATAAAGAGATAAATTTAAATAGATAGATAGATGATATAGATAGATGATAGATTGGTAGATAGACAATGCAACTGAGCATTATGCGCTCCAAACTTTGGCAACATCACTGGTAGGGATGTTGCCAAGACTTGTATTTCTGAGCTTAGAAATAAGAGCATTGGGGGCTTGGAACGCTCACTCAAATATGAGGTGAGTATACCGACCCTGTGGTTTTTCTTTAGCCCTTACTCTAGCCATCAGTTAAAGAAGAGTTGTCAGCAACATATAATGCAAGAACTCCTCAGACAGTGATTTTTGGCGTGAGAAAGGTGCATTACGAGGGCACAAGAGAGTCCCTGCCAGTTCATCCAAGAAAGGATAGAACCATCTTTCAAAAGCAGCCACTAGAGGGCAATATATGTCAAGTTATTCATAGAAGGTCCCCCCCCCCCCCCCCCCGTCACCATGCTATTTCCTTGCAGAAATATTTGCTGGGTAAATTCATTACAGATTATATAAAGCCCCTGACTTTTCCCTTGAGCAATACTCATCCAGTACTTGTAGCACACTGCCCCATCTCTGTGCATTAGATGGAGTGGAAACTGTACTGTACTGCAGGACAAAATGGCCTTACTTGAGAGACACGCTAGATGCTCAGTGGAGACCTGGATCTGGAAATCTGTGCTGACTGCTGACAATCTAAAAGGTAGGGGTGGGATGGCACATTTTGGAGGGATGAAATAGTGGGGTGGGGTGGGGGCGAGGTATGCCCTCCCAGTAGAATTCCCAGCTTTGTGTTGGGAGAAACACAACAGCTGTGGGACCTAAGTACCAGGAATGTGCAAATCAGTAAAACTCGATCTCACTGAAGTTCTCTGAATTCCATCTCGAAGCTCACTCCAACTCAAGTCCATATCAGATTGCAAGCTTTGGAAAATCCAGGCATCTTCGCATGTGAATTTTTCCAAATGCACGCATCAGTTGTGCACATCTTTGAAATGTATGCATTCTTCTCCCATTGATCAATGCATGTTTGCATGCATTTTTCAAAAGTACACATTTTCATGCACATTTCCTGCTGTTGATGAGTTTTTGGGGGTCCACGCTTCACGTTGTAAGCTCAGGAACATATGGACTTGTACCACAGAGTGCCTCAGAGTCTGTGTTCAGTCCGGAAGATGTGAACTGGGTAAATTCTGATCAAAAATGAACTGAAACAAATTTCTCATAATCCCTACTAGGTGCATGGGAGAAGCGGCAGGTGAGTTACGCCCCTTCTCCTCCCCGCCGCCACCAAATTGCACCCCCCCTACAATGTTATGAGACGGTTGGCATAGGCCTGGGTTCCAAGATCTAGGTCTCTGCCATATCAAATTTAGCCCCAAGTCCACCACCACCCCTTTAAAAAAGAAACTGAATGACTTTCAGGTCATTCCAAACCATAAGAAGTGAACGGAAAGGACTTCGGTGCAGAGGGAGAGGGACTAGCTCGCAGCGTGAGCTGCAGATGTACTGGATCCAGACCCCAAGAACAAGCCATCAGCCATTAGCCAGGATCCCCTCAAGCTAAAGATCCCTGAGTTGAGACAGTAACCCCTTGATCCAGATTCTCCAACGGAGCAGCACCTGTGACACCAAGGGACAGGGCCGGCCCTACCATTAGTCAAAGTGAAGTGGTTGCCTCAGCAGTGAATGCTGAGAGACAGCAGCCAGTTGTTGGAGAAGAGAAGTGTGTGCCATGGGGCCTTCCCTACGCCCCCTGAGCTAGTCTGCTGCCTTCAGGTGCAGTGTCCCATTGTCAGTGTTGAAGAAAGATGTTCAGTCTTGAAGAAAGGCTTTTGTTCATGGAATGGGAGGGGGTGCCATCTTGCTCTTCACCTCAGGCAACAAAATGTCTTGGGCCGGCCCTGCTGTCAGGGTGGAAACTGAGCCGAAAGAACCCCAGAGCAGTTCTGATTCTGAGGAGGATCAGCAATCCGTGGGAGAGGAGCCAGCTCTTCCCTCACAGGCACAGCAGCTGGGAGAAATTCCTCCTGCTGGCATTCCTGCAATAGATAGTGATCCTAGCAGTGAGAAAGTGTGGGAGGGGGGCTTGCTAGACCCTCAACGCAGAGGCAGGGAGCGACGAGCGATGGAGGGCGCAGAAAGGAGGCGTAGCGCCCGTTTGGCGCGCAAGCAACCGCTGCCTCCCGTGGACCCAAGGGAAAGAGGATCTCTCCCTAGCCCATAAGTTCAGGGTCCTCAAGTGACTCTCTTTCAAACAGGGATCAACTGCCTACTAGGCGCATAGGCCACTCTGCTGTTCCTTGCTTAGTCGCTGGTGATTAGCATCTGAAAGAGACATTGAGTTATAAAAGGATTAAAGCCTTGAAAAGAATCCTTTCGTCTGTGTCTTGAGTTGGCTATTGGAGTCTACTGAAAGAGGCCGCCAGGGCGCTCCTGACACCTGCCAAGGGACATACACCTCTTGTTGCCTGCTTGCCAATGCAGTAGGGATGTACGAAAGTCACTTACCTGTTCGTGGATTATGCTGAAGCTGGGGGGGAGGCGCTCCGTCCCTCCCCCCCCCGAATCCTGGCCGGCCGGCTCCGCTCCGCAGGGATTCTGCAGAGCCGCTGGCTGGCTCCGCCAGCGGCCGGACATCCGGCCGCTGGCTAGCAGAGACGAAAATGGCGGCGGCTGTAGCCGCCGCCATTTGCGTCCCTGCAGTCAGCCGTGATAGGCTACGTAAATGTTTACATAGCCTATCATGGCTGATTTAAAAAAAAAAAATGCACGTACGCAAATGGCGGCACCCATGGGCACCGCCATTTGCATTCCTTATTTTGGCACGTCTTAGTCTACGTAAATATTTACGTAGACTACGGCAAAAATAAGGGGAACGCAAATAGCGTAGATGCTACGCTATTTGCGTTCCCCTTATTTTCGCCGTAGTCTATGTAAATGTTTACATAGACTAAGATGTGCCAAAATAAGGAATGCAAGTGGCGGCGCCCATGGGCGCCGCCATTTGTGTACACGCGTTGTTGTTGTTTTTTAATTAGCCGTGATAGGCTATGTAAACATTTACGTAGCCTATCACGGTGTTTTTTAAAATTTAGCCGTGATAGGCTACGTAAATCTTTACGTAGCCTATCACTTTTTATTTTTTTAACTTGGAAATGACAGCGGTGGCAGCCGGTTGGAAGACTGGCCGCCGCAGCCGCCGCCGTCAGGAAGATCCGTCCCACGTAAGTCCTGTCCTTGGGGGGGGCAGGGGGGTGGCGGGCCGTTCCACCACCGATTTCGGGGGCCCGAATGCGCTGGCATTCGGCCTCCCCAAGATCCGTGGCGGAACTTTCGTACATCCCTACAATGCAGGCAAGAAACCAGGCGAGATGTGAACTAGCGCCAATTAGCACAATTCCCCTCCCCCCCAGCGAGCAGTCCTCAAGTCCACGGAATCCACATGACTCGGAAAAAGCCAGTCTGCTGAGGACTCTGCAGGCTGGCTTCATAGAAATCCAAACTCCGCTGAATCCATTGCCGATCTCTCCCACCTCCCGGGGTGGCATAAAGCAGTGATTGCACTGGGGGTGCTGTGTCCCTGACGCAGGTGTGTGTGTCTCCTGTCCACCCCACTATGCATGTGTGAGCATCTCCCCCCACCCCAGTCTGTGTGTGTGTGTGCAGCACCTGGACTCCACCTGGCAAAACTAGATTTGGCCCTCAGGCCCCAATGGCCTGTGCCCCCTGCTCTAGAAAGTCCGAAGTGGGGAAGGTGCCCATCCCCAGCTCCTGGCCCAACACCTGGTGCCCAAAGGTCCGTTGCTTCTGATCATGGCATTGAGCAGCTATTGCTCGTAGCCAGCGATACGCCCATCTTCCATCCTTTTGTCTAACCCTCTTTTGAAGCCATCTAAACTAGTGGGCCACTCTAGACACACTACATTTCTGAGACGTACACAGAAGATGTTTTCAGCGTACACCTAAAGCACAAAGGCTGGATGTGACAATCGTGTGTTTGGGACGGTGCCCTCGTCGGCAAGCTCTGATCGTCTGCCATTCCCTGTCGAGTGGACCCTTGCAAAATGTGGGAAATGGCCTGAACTCTGTGCCGGGCACTGGCCCTGTTCCAGTTATGGCCTAAGATGCTTATCACTCAAAAATGAGCAAAGGTGCACTAATGACTCTGCCTGTTGCTCTTTACGCTGAACGATGTGGAATTTATGCATGACCTTGGGCCTTTGGATGGAATAACAGTGACCTGAAGGATGAGCAGAACATTAAATTCACCAGGAAAGCACACAAGGCAGCTCCGATTGCTGCCTGGTGTAAAATGTAGAAATGTGGGAGAGTTTGGGGCGCCTTCCAGCCTCAGCCCGGGAAAGCTTTACTGGTGTGTCAGGAACTTCTGGTCCACATACTGAGGAAACAACAACAGCTACATCCTCATGTCCATGGAAGACAACAAGTGTGGAGTGGCTACAAGGCCCAACCCAAGACACTATACTGCCTGAGGCACAGCAGCAAATGGCACCCCCACCCCAGTCGAGGTGCATAGTACCCCAAGCCAGCCACGTTATTTTGGTGTACGAGGCAGAAAATCCTATAAGCCCCTCTCCTCACTCCTGGCAGCAGAAATACAATAATAACAAAGTAAATAACCAACAATTTGTTGCCCTTTTATGACACCCCAATTCTGCTGCCTGAGGGGACTGCCTGAGGGGACTGCCTCACTCTGCCTCCTAGCAGGGCCAGCCCTGGCAGCAACGGAGGCCACGTTACCAATTACAGCATGATTGGACCACACCAGGGCAAGCTCCTCCAGGCCATCTCTAAGACGATTTAGTCCAAATGTTCACTCCCTGGAACAGCCTTCCCAAACCTGCTGCCCTCCAGATGTGTTGGACTACAACCCCCATCGTCCCCAGCCAGCGAAGGCGACTCAGTGCTTCTTTTCCTTTTCACGAGGTCTTATACCAGTACGTTTGCGTCTGCACCTTCGTTACGTGATAGGGCCTCCAGGCAGTGCCGGTTCCAGGTGCTGAGTGGCCATTGGGCAAGAGGCTCCCCACGGGCCCACCTCCCTTCTCCTCATCCCTGTTGCTGCTGCCCATTTGCCTGCTTCTCCCTCTGAATCCAGCATGCACCACTTTCCAGGAGGAGAGGCCCAGACCAAGGTGGCTGGGAGGCCCCAGAGACTGGTGGCTGGACCCCCACTGGGACAAGGGCCTTGGCAGGCTGCTTTGGGGCCAATTCCAGTCCTGTGAGCTCCACGCACCCCCCGGCCTCCAGTGCTGTTGTGTTACCCCCACTACGTTAGCACGGCAGCACAAGACTGGCGGTTTGCCACTGAATTTAGATGGCAAACCACAATGGAAGCAGAGAAAGGGAGAATGTAGCTTGAAAACTAGCTAAATTTGTTCTTTTCAGCCTCTGTCGCAGCATGCTGTCGAATTGTGGTGGCAAACGGCTGATGTCTCGCTGCTGTGCCATGGAATTGCAGTGGTGCACCAGCAGCACCAGGACTGCAACCCCGGGGGTGGAAATTAGTCCCCAGGCCGACCGAAGTTGCCCACCCCTGCCATAAGCCACCTGCCATCCATGTGCCAGATAAAACTCTCTGCCAGGAACTGAAGTTTAGTCTTTTATAAACGTGGATAGTTGTCCTACCTTTTCCATTGCCCTATCCAGTTGGGACTGTGCTTGCCTGGAAGAGGTCTTCTCTGCACGCATCTCTAGGTGTACAAGGAGCTGTGTGTACAAACCGGGTCCATGCACGCAGTTCCTGCCCAGTCCGATTGCTGGGGTTGTGTATGTGTAGCCTGCTTCAGAAAATGGGCAATCATGTTGGTCAGTTTACCAAAGGTGGGGAAGCCGAAGGCTTGCCTTAGTGCAGTTTGAGGGCTGATCAGTGCACCTGATGTTTCTGATAGGGCAGTGCCTGTGTGGCCCCAGGTGCTGGGCACACAGACACGCAAATATAGAGTTGGATTGGTGCCTACATTTTTAGCAGGTGCTTACATCACAGGATCTGTCTTCCTAACACAGGACTGTCGAATGCACTGGAAGGTTTTCTCTCTCTCGTCCTAATACCGAGAAGCATTCAAATATGCAAATACATTCTGAAAGTGGAGAGTCCGAGAACTGGGTACATTACATGGTGATTCTGGTCCTGGATTTTGGTTCCAATAATCTGGTGGAATCTTCTAGAAAATGTATGCATATCTTGCAACCCGTGAAGCTATTTCTTCCTCTAGTTGTATTTAATATTTGCATAAACACACACTCAGCGCATGCATTAACATTTATGCACAATATGGAAGCTTGTTTTGAGCGTATGCAAAATACTGCCTCCCTCTTCTCCCACCCCCCCCCACACACATACACACTCCACATGCTGCAAAAAGCATTACTGAGGACACCAATCAGGTTCCAATAAAATGTTATTGTGTTTTATCTATGTAGATTGGGATCATAGTTTGATTCATTTATCTGTCACTTGATTATCCATGTCTCATGGAAGGCAGCTGGCCAGCTTCTGCAGCTCAGTGGCAGGCCTTTCTAATTTGGTTCTAACTCAGTTCCTTACCAGCTCCATAATCGTCATGGATCTATTACAAGTTTCCCTTTGCAGAAATCCATTTGAGATTCACTGCCACATATTTTTATATCGATCTCCACTCCCGTGCAAGCAAGCGCCTTACTCTAATCTCCTCATTTTGAGCAGCATTAGCTGCTAGATTTGCTACTTCATAAACTCAATCTAATTTGGAAGTTTTCGAGGCCCAATTTAAAGAGCTTCCCAAGTTTGTGATGATAGAAAGGCGTGGCTGTACTTCCAGGGCTCTTACACACATCACCATAAAGCCTGAATTTATATGTCACCTAATGAAATACTTTCTGTTCTGCTCAGCTTTACTGCTTCATCACAGACATGAACCACAATCCATCACCCACCTAAAATCTCATCAGTGATATTCAGCTATTGATTTCCTCCTCCAACGATCATAGAGAGAGTTCTGTGCAGGGTTTTTTCTTTCTTTTTTTTTAAAGCCGGCACTGTGTCAACATCCTAAGCGAATCAGTGTAATTTTATGCATGTTTAGTGAAAAATAAGTTCCATTGAGTTCCATGGGACTTACTCGAAGGTAAGTATGTATAGGATTGCAGCCTAAACCTTGCTGTGGCATTTGCACATCAGGAAGAAATTGCAATAAGGCAAAAAGGAAGTCTCTATCTAATTTATCTATCATTGATCTACCATCGATCTGTCTATATCATTAGGCAGTTCCCAATATTCTGTTCCACTCTCCCAACATCCCATCACATTCTAGCACAGCAATTCCCAGCACTACTCTCCTGCAAGAGAATGGCTGATGTTCCATACTAAGTCAATCAAATAACGAAATTCTCTTGTAGCAGGCTGCCCGTGTATCTCTGCACGATTTACTGCTTGGGCTGCCCCGCTTCGCAATCAATCTCTGCTGTGGGTGGGTATTTCTGCCATCTCTCTGTTCTCAGGTATGAGTGGGGGCAAAACCTGGCTACACTCTCTCATACAACTGACAGGGACCCTAGAAGGTGGAGTGATGCCCTGACTCCTTCTTCCAAAACCAGCTCCAGCAATACCACTGTGGGCACATTAATGTGAAAAGGTGGCATGATGATGATGGAGAGGGAGGAGGACGAGAAGAACAGAAGGAGAAAAAAGGAGAAGAGAAGAATATGAATATTATTTCTGGAACTCAGCACAGCCTGGGCATTTCCCAGCAGCAGCAGCAGCAGCAGCAGCAGCAACAACAGGAGATTAAGTAGGTTGTATGACTCGCGCCAGAGCACTATGGGACAAAGTAAATGGAAGGCACTCATCAAGACTGTGGCAGAAAGGGATTTTTTTTCCAGTGCCGGGAGGGGGAAGAGCAAGGGAGATCAGCCCTGCCAGAGATAACAAGAAAGGGAAGAGCCTGGCCAGCAATGCTTCCTTTTCTCTGACAAGGAACTGCTGTTGGTGAAGGTGATCTGAAGAGGAAGTTCCCTCCTTGCTGGGAGTCCAGGAAAAGTGAGAATCCCCCACGTGCTCCAAGCCCTCTCTAGTCATGACTGCCTGTAGGGGCAGCTGATGGGGAGGAGCTTCTTTGTCTCATGGTGATGACACTGTGTTAGGTGCTGTCCAATGTAAGCAAATGGTAAGTCTCTGGTCATATGGATTTGTGTTGAACAACCAAGGTAAGAACGACACATCACAAAGAACATGGGGATTCTTTCATCACAGCGAAAATGGCAGTGCCGGGTTCCTCCTTTGTCATCATAATGTCCCTTTCCTTTCAATTTACTGCACTTCTCCTGTCATCACGACATGCCTCCTCCTGGTCCGTAGCCATGGCAGCCTCTGGTGGGAACAACAAAATATACAACCATAACGCTGTCGGGCCCTGAGGTAAGTTGAATGAGGCGTTCCAGAAGGCAAGCTCTGCATATTGTGCAGTTTCCCCAAGACAGGCGAGGGATTAGGACAGGTGAGGGATTCTGGTTTTTAAGTGCCACATTACAGGTCAGCGGTATTGAACAAGAGACCTACAGGCCAAATCCAGCCTTCCAGGGTTCCCCAGATGGCTATACCCCCTGGCCCCACCCTCTTTCCCCAACCATGGATCATCTGGTGGTTGAAAGACCTCTCCTAATGCTGAGTTACTGTCAGGATGAACATTTAGCCAAAATTGTCTGGTTTTTAAACATAATTTCTGGGATTTGGGGCCTGGCCCCTTTTGCCACCCACCACTGGCATGCGGCCGCTGAGAGCTTCTCCAAAATGGAATTTGGCTCTTGGGCTGAAAGAGGTCCAACACGCCTGAGGTAGGCAGCCATTTTGTTTGTTGTTGTACATAGCTTGATTCATCTTCTGGGTTCCAAGCAACGTGGACTAGGGAGTCTGGCTTCTACAGTGTCACATGTGAACTGCACATAGAAGTGCTGCGCTTCTTAAGAAGCACTTGATGTGCCCAAGGGCTTCCAAGTGGTTTGTGGGAGTCTCGCTTAGCACTCTACAACGTGGCTATGAATTTAGAATGTCAGGTTCCAAAGCTGGCTTCCCCTTTACATTGCCATTTAGAAAATTTCCTCTGGCGTGTGTCGTCAGTCCTTTTAATATATTCTGCCACAAGACTGTCTGCATTCAGCTTTTCTGTTCTCTTGATACATGATGCAGCCTGAGAAAAGAATTAGCACTTCGGGCTGTATTTTTGTAACATAGCTCTCGCCGCTAACTTTCAATCTCGTCTTTGAATGCACGTTGTATAAATGGGCTTGGGAACTCCATTTTCAAGAGAATATCATCGACCCTTTGCGCATGAACCACATTATTATAAATCTTAAATTATTATAAATCCTAAATTATTTTAAACTAGGAACAGACCCAGCTCTGCACTGGTTGGAATACCCCTAAGTTGATGCAAAGCCTTCAAGCAAACTGACGCAGCTGTCAAGAGTTGGATGCATTGTGCCTGCCCTGTCTGGGTGAAGCCATGGTACCCCTAGGCACAGCCCCCTGCCATGGTATACATCTATAGCCCACTGAGGGAGGGGTCTGTCCACTCCATGCCCCTGAGCTGGGGCTGCCCCATAACAGGAGCGGAGGCGTATACCTCTGTCCTTCACCTTTCTTTGGCCTGGCTTCAAACTGTGATGTTGTTCACGCACAACAACAACCCAGGGTACATGTTGAGTATGGGTTATTGTTGAATCATGGGTTGTTATGTGCGAACCCTGCACTATGGTTTAACAAACTATGGGTTCTCTTCCTGGTTTCTTTGTGGTTAACAACCCATAGTTAAATCATAGTGCAGGGTTTGCACATAAGTACAACCCACGATTCAACAACAACCCATACTCAATCCATACTCTGGGTTGCTACATGTGAACCAGGCCTGTATGGACTGCAAGAGCACCCTGGTATCATGTCAACTCCTCTCAAAATCAGGTAGATCTCAGAGTCCTATGGAGAGGTGGGTTGTGCATTGGGTAGGGTTTCATGATGGTTGTATGGATGCAATCTGCTCATTTTGGGTTTGGATGTCTGAGCTTCATGGATGTGACCTAGACAATATTTCTGTTTCTGGTGGATAACTAGAAAATGACAGTACATCAGGTATTGACCGTCAATGCTGAAAGTCTCATCATCAATCACAATTTACATATCCATGCTTCTGGCAGTAAATTAAACACACTCAAAAGTCTTAACAACCCATCAGTTAATTACAAGCTGAATTCTGAGAAATGAGCCAATTGGTGATCGTTAGGGTAGGATAATGTGACATGATGACATTCCAGATTGTTGTACCATGGGGAGAACATACTAATAGCCCCATGTGAGCCTACGAAACATATGCATGACAATCACTAATTGGAGGGACTGGTTTTCTATCAAGTCCTTGACTTGTTGTTGCTTCTTCCTGGCAAGAGGTTTCCCAGCATATCAGATGAGTTACTAGATCTAGAAATAATGTCTCTTTTATAAATAAAGTGTCTACTTGAGTATCTATAATTGGTCTGGCTCTTCTTAGAGATCAGCAAGTTTGGGTTTTGAGAGCTGTACTGGTTCTAAAATTAGTTTGAAGCTCTGGAAATCTATATGTTCCCAGTGGAATACAGCAATGGCTGGAGGAATTAGCACATCTGGCAGAAAAAGAACAAACATTATACAGCTCAAGGGACCAGGATGAATGGGATGATATATGAGCACCATTCCTCAGAATCAGCCTCCCCCAACTTGGCGCCCTCCAGATGCATTGGACTACAGCTCCCATCAGCCCCAGCTTAGGGACATTGGATGGGGATGATGGGAATTGTGGTCCATCACAGCTGGAGGGCGCCATCTTGGGGAAGACTGCTTAGAACTGCATGTATGTTTAACAGGTTTCAGATTACACCTCGCAGTGCAATGTAGGTGTAGTGAATATCAGATTACACTTAGTAATGCCTTCTGGGACAGCGAAGTAATTTCCCATAATGCACTGGTAGGTATAATCTGATACTTGCTACACCTACCAGTGATTAATTTAGTCTGCAAATCTCTGTTTTCGAGACTGGGTCTAAACTACAGACCTCATAGCTACCACATCTGGCCAAATTTTAGGAGTTTTCTGTTTCTCTCCCCTCACGTCCCACCTTCCTCCCCTTATTTTTACCATCTAGCCTGATGAAGAGTTCTGGGGGACTTGAAAGCTGGTACACTTTTGTGGCAATTTGGTTGGTCCTAATAAAGGTATTGTGGGCCTGGGATTTTTTTCTTCTTCTCATGGACCAGCATGGCTATCTTTGTTTTTTTACATGTCAGATCCATCGAGGCATATTGGATACTTTAGAACATATTTGAATCTACAACTAAGAACACTATTTCTTTTTAAAATAAATCAAATTCTTCCATTATAAAGGGGTGTGTGTGTTTGTGTGTGTGTGTGTGTGTGTGTGTGTGAGAGAGAGAGAGAGAGAGAGAGAGATTAGGTGTCTGGTTATATACATAAAACTTATGGTTAATAGTAACCATCAGTCTCCTAATAACTAACTTTTTCTTTTATATTTTGCACAACTATAGGCAGACCTCGTTTCCACCTGGGGCTGGCTCACCTGGAGATGTTCGTAACTCACTTGGCTGTAGATTTTTGGCAGCAAACCACTTTGTTCAGTCGTTCAGTCGTGTCCGACTCTTCGTGACCCCATGGACCATAGCACGCCAGGCCTTCCTGTCCTGCGCTCTCTCCCGGAGCGTGCTCAAGTTCATATTCATTGCATCGCTGATGCTATCTAGCCATCTCATCCTCTGCCGCCCCCTTCTCCTTTTGCCTTCAGTCTTCCCCAGCATCAGGGTCTTTTCCGGCAGCAAACCACTACAGGAGGCTAAAATGGCCACACGGAGCTTGAGAATGGCAGGCGGTGGTGGGGGAGGTGCGGCCTTTGAGCCGCCCACCGCTGCCTTGGGCCTCCTCGCCTGCCTTGCTGCTCTCTAGGATTAGAACAGCTCCGCCAATGGCATCTCTCCACACGACTCTGTCTTCCAGCCAATAGCAGGGACGTTTTGGCTGCCCCACGCTCTGTGACGTTAGCATAGGTCAGCTGATCAGGGGGTTATCCCCACATCCCTGAGCATATTACAATACCTGTCTCTAGAAGTATTTTAAAAATAAATGTTTTAAAAATAAGAGTACAGCACAGAATGGAATCGGGATTGTGCTTCCCCTATACCAGAGAAGGGCAACTTGTGGCCCTCCAGATCTTTTGGCCTGCAACTCCCAGCAGCCCTAGCCAGCATAGCCAGTGGTGAGGGATCATGGGAGTTGTAGGCCAAAAGAATCTAGAGGGCCGCAAATGGCCTGCCCCTGCCCTACACCTTTGCTCCCAAGCACCTTACTTGGAAGCAAATTCTGTTGTTTTCAAGGGGCCATGGGGGGCGTGATCCATTTCCCATCGACTTCAGTGGAAGGCACGCTCCCCAGGCACTGAGATCAGAGTGTTCACTTGGCAACGCGTGAAGGCATGGCTTTCATATATAAGTGAAGCTGTCTTGATAATGCTTTTTAAGGCTGCCTTAATTCCCCGATTGGTTAGATGAGGCCTCAACAATTTGGAACAAGCCTAATCTGAAATAATTTGAGGCCTGGAATTTTTCTAAATGTGAGGGGATTAGTTATATGTATGTGTGTGCAGGGAAATCTTATCTTCTGTGGCTGGCATGAGTGAATTATCATTCCACTACTGTTACAGGGGCCGGGGGGCCGGGTTTGAAGGCAAGCAATCCTCTCAACTCTGGCACAGAGCAGCCCAGTTGTAAGCCTTCTGCGGGCATCTGCAGTTACATGAAAATCAAGTGCCGGGATTATGGAGCAGGCTGCTTCTCATCAGGAGCCAGTATCCAAGCCTGGCCTTAATGTGATTATTTTCCTTTGGATTCACAGGAAGGTTCAGAAAGCAAGGCGGAGGTTTTGCTTTCTGCTTCTCCAGATTGTTGGGGCCAATGGAGTTTTATTCCCCTTGGTTTAGTCCCCACGCACGGGGCGGGTGACAAATTTGTGGCGGGGGGGTAGTGGCTGGGCAGGAAGGTGTAACCCCCTACTCATATGTGGTGGTTCCAAACTGCATTGCCCGCCGCCCCCATGCTTACAGTAGAGCAAAATAAATAAATGTTAGGATCCTCTAGACCAGGGGTCCCCAAGGCAGTGCCCACGGGCCCCATGGCGCGTGTATTGCCTCCAATCGCATCCACAAAGCTCTCCCCTCTCTGCCCCCTTCAAAAAAAATTGCTTTCAGAAAAACCTTGGAAAATGTTAGGGCAGTCTTCTTTCTATCCCTTCCTAGACTTGCCCTTTCTCTCCCTTGACCCCCTTGCCTTGCTACTTCCCCCAGCCTCTAGCCTTGCTAATCCCCCCTTCCCTTTAGCTCACTGTTTCTCCCCCTCTAGCCTCTGGTCTTCCTCTTTCTCTACCTCTCTGCCTTGTCGTCCCCCCGCCAGCCTCTAGCTTTGCTGTTTCTCTCCCCACCTCTTTACCTTGCTATTTCTCCCCCCTCCCAGCCTCTAGTCTTGCTCTTCCTCTGCCCCGTTGCCTTGCTATTTCCCCCTCCCTCCCAGCCTCTAGCTTGGATATCCCCCCCCCTTCTCTTTAGCTCACTTTTGACTAGCCAGGCCCCCATTGCAGCCATTATATGACTAGCCACATCCTCCATGGGAGCTATTTTGTGGTGGTGCCTACAGCAGTTTCTCAAATTTCCAAATGTGTCCATGGGTCCAAAAAGGCTGGGGATCCCTGGTGTAAGGTCTAGGTCAGGGGTCCCCAAGCCTTTTGGACCCATGGGCACATTTGGGAATTTGAGACATTCCCAAAATTTAGCCTTTGTTTTTGCTTTCAGGGACAGCCCAAAGTATTTTGGTGCCTGAAATAGAAAATCCAAGTGACTAGACACCATTGATCACTATACATTTTACTTCTGTGTATACATTCATAGGATTGCGCTGTAAGAGTTTTTCTTGTTCTTGGGCAGGGTTGGGGGACCTGTGACTCTCCAGATGTTGTTGGACAACAGCTTCCATCATCCCTGTCTAATGGGTCATGCAGGCTGGGTGATGGAGTTAGAGTCCAACAACACCTGGAGGGCCACAGGTTGCCCAAGCCTGAACCAGACAAGAAGGAGGCCGGGACTCCTGTATCTTGCATGGTGGTATACAAGCAGAAGAGGGAATTTTGGACAGTGCAGCTTTTCAAGCAGGGGTGAGAGGAGCTGCATATGCTGAAATTCAGTGCCTTAAAATGGATGCACCCTCCCAAAGTGCGCAGATCGTCCCGGACGCTTTGTGTGTGTGCATGTGTATTGCCAGAAGGCAATTGGAAGATCTCTAAGAGACCCCGAACACTTCCTCGGAAAGGATGCAGACAGCAATTGATGCTCCATTTCTTCATCCCCAAGATGCTCAAATGCTGAGACTAATGCATGTGCCTCTAGGCTCAAGCTGGCAGGGCTGGGATGTCCCAGGATCTGCCGCCAGAACATATGTGCTGCCTGAGACACTGTTGGGAGAGAAGCAGGTGCCTGGCCATGAGTGTCGGCTGCAGGTTTCGGAGGGCCCTTGGGCAAGACACCCTCCATAGGCCCCCTCCCTCAGTGAGTCCACCTTCTTCCCACCATTGTCACCAGCTGCTATGGCTCTTCCTCCTCTTCCTCATCATTGCTACCACTTGCTGGTTTGACAGGAAGAAAGCCAGGGAGCAAACAGGCAGTGGCATCTGCTGCTCTTCCTTCTCTCACCACCCCTGTTCTCTGGGCCAGAGCGAGAGGCAGGTGAACAAGCAGGTTATAACAGTGAAGTGGAGAGGAACTCCAGGGGGCACTTGTCAGTGGGCCCCACTGTGGTGCGGACCCTAGGCAGTTGCCCAACCATGCCTACCCTTATGCTGGCCCTGCTGGTCATTACCTTATGCCTCTCGCCACCTAGACTCACCTCAGTTCTTACTGCCTGACACCTCCTTCTCTGTTGCTGCTAAAGACTGAGAGAAAGGGCCTTCAAGAGGCCTACTTTTTCCCTTGGTAGAGCAGCAGTGTCTTTGTGAAGCAAGGAGCCCTCTTGAAGGCACTTCCTCTAAGGTGGCAAAAGAGGAAGTAGTATTCAGGCAGCAGCCCTGGCCCAAGGTATCTCACAGCCTGATGCCGGAACATGTGCTGCCACCACCTACCCACCACTGCTGCCTTGTGCCCCTTCCCAGCAGTGGGGCTCTCAAGAGAGCTCACACGAACTGTCGCAGGGCCCAACTGAGCTCTTGCAAGACCCGCAGCTGCAGTAAGGGGAACTGGGGCGCATGTGATAGAAGGGCGGGCATCTGCTGCTCCAGAGAGCCCTGTCAGCTGCTTTTTTACTTCAGCAAATGCCACGGCAGGAGAACAACTAGTGGGGCTGTCCAGAGCACCCACTGGAGGTGGCAGGATGGTGTCAGGGGCCCCTTCTGGTGGGGGCAGAGAGGGAGTGGTGCAATTCGCTACTCCTCCTGCTCTGCCACCTGATTCAGGTGGATCAGTCCACATAATGGGAGGGCCGGTCCTGTCAGGCAGCAAGAGGTGTGGGGAAGCAGTGGATAGGTGAGAGATGAGGGAAGTTGGGGGAGAGATATAGGGAGGGGGAAGTAGAAAAAGAGGGATGGAAGCTTTGAGGAAAGAGGGAAGATGAGGGAACAGAGATAGATGAAGATGGAGAGGAAAGGTGAGAGGTTCACATCCGTCCCCTGTCCTGCTCTGCTCTTTCCACCCACTACAAGGGTTTGTGGTTCCCAACTTGGGGTGCATCAAAATAGCCAGCATATGACAGCAAGCATGGTGGTGAGCAATAGGTATGGGAGCAAAGAGCACTAAGCCCTGAGAGTGTCGTACAGCTTTAAAAAAATCCAAATAAATACATACATCAGAAGGAATTCAGATGGTTCTTGCAAAAGATAATGTATCTCACAAACATGTATTTAGGAGTCATACTCACAAGATGGATCAAGTAGAAAACTGAAGTACTGAAGTAGAAGAAGTGTCTATAGCAGCCTTCTCTAGCCTCCAGATGTGTTGAACTACAACTCCCATTACCCCCACAATCTCCAGGGATTAGAGCCTTTCTTAATAAGTCTGGCTATTGTTGTTTTCAGTTCAAGGTATACTGAGGGTGAAGGTTTAATCTGGTTTGACATGCAGTGAGTGCAAAAATATATCTAGAGATGAACTTGTCTCCATTTTATTAAAACCAACCAACCAACCAACCAACCAGAACCTGGTTCTTTCATGATAAAGTTGCTATCCCTTCAGTAGCAATTTGCTAGTCCTGGTGGATTATTATATATGTCTGCTCAAATTCTAACCTCAAGACTAGGAGTGGATCTACACAGAGAATTCACTCTGGTGCTACTGTGCCTCAAACATGGTCATGGCACATGAAGTTCCCCCCTTTCCACAGCAACCACAGGTTTTCATGCCGCATAACCTGCATTTTTGCAACGCTATTTTGTGACAGATTTTCTGTCTCAACAGCTTCAGTGCAGTTTGGGAGTCTGTGTGACCGCAACTAGCAATACTTACCTTGGTGCTGGCACTGGGGAGTAGCGCTGATAGGCAGAAGGAAAAGTTGCTTCATCAAAGGGTGGACAAGGAGATGAGTTGGTGAAACATGTCTACTCAGGAGTAATTCACATTGTCTTCAATTTCACTTACTCGGCATGGGAGTGGGGTGGGGAGTTGGCTTTGCTTTTTGTTTTAAATCTCTGCTTATCTAGAGGAGTGGACCTGCGCATAAGGGGTAGGCAGTTGGGAATTGCTTTGCCTTTTGTTTTTGCATCTACTCGGAAGTAAATCACATTGTCTTCAGTTGTACTTACTCAGCGCTGGAGAGAGGGAAGGGGAATTGGGAATTGCTTTTGGGATGAATTTTTTTACTCTCTGCTCATCTGCTGCTTCTCACCTGCACAGAAATAGTTGATGATGTTCCATTTTATTTGTGGGACTCTGCCCACACAACCCCAAACTAATGCGGTTTCAAGTGCTATTTGCCCTGCAAAAGTAGGGGTTTTTTAAAACACCACTTTACTAGCTACATGTGCCATGGGAGAAGCAAATCTGAATTAATGAAAATCTGGTTTTAAACGGAATTTCCTCAGAAAGCGTTTCCATGTAGATGGGGCCTAGCTAAGGGCAATACACTTTTGGCTGAAATCTAAAATGTATTTACCAGACTCCTCAAAATGGGTCTATTGGAGGGAGATCCACTTTCATTTGATTGAAAGAAAAGATACTAAAAGATACTGACATATATAAATGGATTAGAAAATATTATTATTTACTATGATTCACTCAAGCCCTGCCCAGCAGATTAAGTAAGAAATTAAAAGATACAAAATGATAAATTGATATAATGGTGAAATGCTCTTGGTGCTCTCATCTTAAAACGTCCATTTAATTTAAGATTTGATTTTACATTGAATCAATGATATGTAATCTGTGCAATATTGAGGTAATGATGGCTGTGGCTTAAATCTTTGAGAGTCAACTGGTGACAATGGACTACTGCTGGTCTGCCAAAATGTTTGTCTGTGGCTCCTGTAAGCCTTCCTGTTGTGTGGAGTAGGAGCCAGCTAGGCTAGAAGTAGCTCTTAAGATTTGGTCATTGGCTGAGCTTCTCTGACATCACAGAAAGGCTGAGCAGCAGTGGGGAGTTTATGAACAGGGAGCTTACAGTCAGGGTCCTGAAAGAAGCGAGCTGAGCAGGTGGTACATAGTATGGTAAGGAAGACAAGCCTAACAGGAATGTTTGGAATTCCCTCCATAAGTAAGTAAAAGGTAGGTCTGTGCACCGCTTCAGTCCGAAACCTGAATAATGAGACAAAGCAGGCTGATTTGGAGGTGCTTCATCTTGCTACAAAGCAGATCATAACAGCACTGAGGCACCCCAAACCGAAGGGGGTCACCTACGAGGCACATCAGTCCGCGCTGTATATTCAGAGCTCTTCTAATGCCTTCTGAGCAGCCCAGACAGGCTGTCTCCAAAATGTATCAACTTCTGAAAGATCACACAGAGGGAGAAGAGGAAGGGGAGGGAAGGAGAAGGAGAAGGGAGGTGCCAAATGTATCAATTTGAGAGAGATCTAGCCACTGGGAGGGGCAGAAGATGAGGAGACAGCGGGGAAGGGGAGAGGAGGCGGACGAGGAGGAGGGAGGGAGCTTTGCTGTGAGTCAGCCTCCATTTGCTCATTGTGAGAGAGGTGGTGTTACTGGACAGGAGAGGTTTACAAGGTAGAGCAGTGGTCTCCAAGGCATGTGTGAGCCACCTGATAATTGAATAGCCTCCAGCTGCACTGACGAGCTGCCACTGTGTGTAATGGTGGTGGTGGTGGTGGCAGCAGCAGGATGGGACGGGATCCTAGAGGGAAGCTCCATGGCATTTCTCTCTCTACTCCAGTCGTATCCTGCCTCTGCTGCGGCCTCTGCTGCGGCCACTGAGAGCAACTGCACCAGTCTCTGCCAGGCATGGCAGAGGAAGCCTTAATCCTTCCCACTTTCCTTTGGCAGAACGAAGCCGAGAAGAAAGTGCGTGCTATGGCAGCTATGTTAGCGTCTCCCCACCCCACTCCACTCTTCTGTAATAGGTTTACTGATCATTCTTGTTGTTTGTTCATTTAAAAATCCAGAAAATTTCACTGTAGTTGCTTATCTCCCCGCCCCCCACGCACACACACACACACACACACACATCTTTTCAATTCTCTCTCAACCATTAGTTTGCCCTTACTTTGATTCTGTCTAGAATATATCATCTATCTATCTATCTATCTATCTATCTATCATCTCTATATCTTGTACTTTCCTTCCCTTGTTCTTGGCTCCCCTCCACCTCCCCTTCTCAATTCCTGTATTCCTTCTCTTCCCATTTTTTTATCTCTTTCCTCCCCTCCCCCCCCCCAAAATTAAAAGCCTCTTTCTCTTCTGTTAGGATTAGAGTTAGTCCCCCCGCCCCCTTTGCTTGTAGTTTAGTGTTTGCTCATGTGCGCGTGTGCGCGTCTGCTTGTGCTGTGTGGACAAGCAAACAGTGTGTGTCAAAGGACTACACACAGTCCACATTTCCAAAAACAGTGGGCAAAGCACTACACACATCAACAGCTATTATTTAAATAATATAATACTACACTGTGTGTTGCAAAGCAAGCAAGCCCAATATGAGGCATCTTCAGGTCTTGGCAGGGGCAGAGGTGGGCCTGGCAGGGTTGCTGTGTTGCTTCCTGCCTCTGTCGGTCCAGCAGACAACTGTCCTCGCTCTTCGTTCAAGTCAGTGTGCCCACCTGGCAGGGTTGTTGTCTTTGTTTGCTTCCTGCCTGCCAGTCAGTGTTTTCCCAGGCAATTCAACCAAAGAGACCCTGAGGTTATTGATTGTGAATAGGAAAGTAGTACTAGGGGAAAGGGGTCATTTGCACTACAAAGAAACCTACAGCAGAGTTTAGGGACAGTGACCTCCTCACCACTTCAACACCTAACTTGGTTATCCCTTTATGAACTTTGGTTTGAGTTTCTGAGAACAGCACATTTTACCTGTGCCTTGCAGAAAAACCTTGGCCAAACTGTCTCGGATTTGGCAGGTGGGATGCCCTCCAGGTGGGCTGTGCATTTCCCAATGTTCATGCACTTTTGTGCAAGCAGTGAAAAGTTATAGCTCTTTGCTTTGAGAGATTTCCTTGAAAAAAAATCAAATTTCACCTGTACCTAGCACAAAAACTACTGGGACAATTTGCCTGACATTTGGCAGGTGGACACCCCTCCAGTGAGGCTGAGGCTTCCCCAAATTTCATATATGTATCATAAAAACTGAAAAAGTTATGGCTGTTTGTGTTTTCCCATGCAAGTCAATGGGAAAACACCAAAAACAAGTAATTCGTATGTCCGATTCTCACTTCGGATTTGGATCTGAGTTGAAGTGGATGGGGTCCAAATAGCTCCGAAGTAAAGCTGGTCCACTTTGGAAGGTCCAGAGTGGCATCCAAAGCAAAGCAGGGGGTCTGTGCACAGCCCTAGTAAAAAGGGTAAAGGGAGAAGTGTTAGGAAATGCTAAAAGAAGCAGTGGGCCAAGGAGAGGAAAAGTGGAAAATCATTCTCCACAGGAAGAAAGCGAAAAAGGGGAAGGCCAGAGGGAGAGTCTGGTAGGGGCAAAAGAAGGTGACGATCTAGGAAAAGAGAGGAGAAGAGGAAGGCAGAAGAGGGAGTCTGAGGAGGAGGATCATAATCAACGACAGTTTGCAGCCGTTAACTGTGTAGTTTTACAGTGAGGCTTCTAAAAATATTAGAAGAACCACAATTCAGAGAGTGAGAGAGCATCCAAGTAGTAAAAGGAGGTATTAGATTCAAATTTTAATGACATTTATTATAGAATCTTCATCAGCTAAACCTTGATGATCAAAAACACCTTACTTGAAACCCTAGTTAGCCAAAGCTCCCTGCAATCTAATTTTATAAATGTTGCCAGATTGTGTCTCTTTCTCTGCCCTGGTGATGCACTTTAGTTTCAAATCACAGCCACAGGATCTTCCGACACATCGCTGGAGTGAGCACAAGTCACGGGACATCTTTGGTGACTGCAGAGTTGATCTCTGATTACATCATCGTGGCCAGAACTCATGAAAACCACACAGCCCTATATCTATACACACACACACACCGAATGCCTAATCAGCGGAAAAAAGAAACAAAGGGGGTGGCGGGGTGGGGGTGGGGGGAAGCCAGCTATATTTACAATTGAATTTAGCAAGCACAAATCAAATAAATTTGTGCCTGCCCAGCACATGTAGTTGGCGGCATATGTATATAAATTAAAGGCACCTACCTCAAATATGTATGTGCATACATAGATTGGAGATTATTCTTTTGGGGAAGTTGCATGTATATTAGGAGGTGGGGGTTTGCTTCCACATCAATACAATGGGGTGGGGTGCAGGAGGGAGGAAAAAGGGAGAGGATTAATAACTCCAAACCCTGCAGTTATTGTGAGTGATGGTTGTTTGCACACAACCACAGTTTTTTGGGCATGAATATTTATAAAGTACTTTGAACGTCTCAGATGACAGCAACTACATATGAATCTTATTATTTTGACCTTAACAAGAAGAAACTCCTGGCTAAGCAGTTTAACCATTGCTTGGCTGAAGTTGTATACTTGCGGGCAAGGAAAAACAAACAACTTTAATGGGAAGAAAGATCCTGTTCATGGCAAGAATGCTGGGGTCACCCCTTCCCTCAGATCAGCAATTGGTTGAGCACTACTTACATCGAAAGCTGACTGATGCAATCTGCATTAGAGATGGGGTTACTGTCAGGATCTATCCAGACGTGAACTGGGAGCCTTGGTATCTGTACGTATATGATGTTCCTGGTGGTGAGCCACTCAAGGCTGCACCACAGAGGAAAAGTAAGGCCATGGTAATCTTCTAGGCCCCAACCTGGTCCCCCATCCCAGGCAGTCTCATTGGTTCCACTTGCCCAAGCCTCATCATAATTACATCCAGGCCAGGCCTTAGTGCTTGCCTGAGCAACAGTCCACTTGGTTTTCTGCTCAAGTACTTGCTCCTTGTTACCCGTCGCCTGCATTCTCTGCTTCCCAGTTGTCTTGGCCATCTCTGTGGATGGAGTACCTGGCACCTTACCTTACCTCAGCTTTTCTGACCCCAGCTCCGGTTCTCCACAGCCCTTGTCAACCTGAGGAGAGTGCTTCTCTGGTTCTAGACCCTGCCTCTCTGCGTCTATTTTGATCCTCTATCCAGACAGAGGGCCAGAATAACCCCTCACTGAGCCCTCGACAGGCTGGATGATGTCATCTGTTCCCAGCATTCTACCAGGTTCTGTTCACACTTATGTCTTGAACCCTCATGCCTCGGTCTCCATGACTATGACTGCCTGCAGCCCAGCATTGATTGTTATTAAATGCTTGCTCTGCAAAACTCAATGGTAGAAATGGGATGGGCACAATCGCTGGTGCAATTGTGCCTCTAGATCTGCACAGACTCTGGATTTGTATGCACTAGGGCCCCATCTACATGGGTGATTTACTCTGGTGCTACTGAGCCTCACAGACGGTCATGGCACACGACATTCCCCCCTCTCTGCAGCAACCGTGGGTTTTCATGCCGTAAAACCCTCAGGTTCGCAAAGCCGTTTTGTGACAGATTTTTCCTGCCGCACTAGTTTCAGTGCCGTGTGGGGGTCTGTGCGACCTCAATTAGCAATGCTGGCTTCGGCGTCAACTTGGGGGGGGGCAGCACTGAAAGGAGGAAGGGAAAGTTGTGTCAACTGCACCTCTCCAGCGGAGCGGAGCTTTGCATAAGGTTAATTACTTTAAAAGGCCCTTTGTTTTTCCCCAAATGAGCCTTAAAGACAGCACATTGGTGTGGGATGATGGTTGTTCTTTTGAAATCTCCACTTCTTCCCTGAGAACAGCCTGCTCAACATGTCTGCTCAGAAGTGATTCCCATTGACGTCCGCTGCACTTTCTCAGCACGGGGCAGAGAGAGGGGTGGAGAAGCCTATTGTTTCGAATCTGCACTCATCCGGAGGCACCTTCTCAGAAGGTCAATCACTTTCTTTTTAAAAAGGGAGCTTGTTGATGCCACAATGAGACACCACCCACATATGCCCAAACTTAATGCCATTTCTCATGCAGTCTGCCACGCAAAAGCAGGCCTTTTAAAAAAACACACTGCTTTAATTGGCTGCGTGTGCCACAGGACGAGCAAATCCGATTGGATGAAAACACAGTTTTATCACACTGAATCACATTGGAAAGCATCTCCGTGTAGTTGGGCCCCACGTTTCAGCAGCAAACTGTGGGAGATGGAGGCTCAACTTAAAAAGTAGAGAAAAGAAAAGAGTTGTCTCTATTGACAGTCGCTACAGCATCAGATAATTCTTTTGGGACAGTGTGTGATTCAGATCGGGGCTTAAGAGTGTAGCAGCTGCCTCATACTATATTGCATGGCATGGTGTGATGCAATTACGAGGAAGTAACCATTACAGATAAGAAAATGGACACTCTTTGAAAGCAACGCCTGCTTTACATACTGGCTGGCAGAAGGGCCAGTTCTGGCTTTTGGGAGCCCTGGGTGAGATGCCCTCCCATGGCTCCCCGGTAGGCACACCAACACAGCCTACAGTGGTGATGACTCCTCGGACATCTCTAATCATCTGAAGTTCATCTGAGCTCGTCTGATCTCGGAAGCTAAGCAGGGTCAGCCCTGGTTAGTACTTGGATGGGAGACCGCCTGGGAATCAGGCTTCCTGCATTGAGCAGTGGGTTGGACTCGATGGTCTTGTAGGCCCCTTCCAACCCTATGATTCTATGATTCTTCCCTCCAACTCCATTCAGGCAAAGGAAGAGGGCAACCAGCTGCTGTGGCTTGCTGCAGTTAGGAACAGCTGCTGCTGCTGCACAGAGGGATGGAGCAGGCAAGGGAGTGGTGGTTGCTGTGGCTCCTAGCTGCTATCAGCCCCCCAGGCTGAGCCAGCCTAGAGGAGGAGAGAGAAACTAGCCCCTGCAGACTGCCAGCTCACTTAAAGCCATGCGCGCACACACGCACACACATGTGCACACGCGCGCATACGTCACAGGGGGAGCAAATCTCCCCCTCCGAAAAAGAGGGCGGAGGCAGAAGTGGCAGTGAGCCTTCCTCACACGCTGGGGCCTTGGTAGTTCCCTGACAGTGACGACTCCTGATCCTGGCCTTTATCCAGGCACATATAAAAAGAGGAAACAATGTCTGCTCGGAATTGCGTCTCAAGGAACAGGGCTTTGCCTGTGATTTGGAAGCGCTTCTGCCAGATCATAAAGTTCTGGGCTTGATCATGGGTCTGTGGCCTGACATAATATCGGGCAGCTTGGCATGTTCATCTGTAAAAGGAAACATGTGTCTCTCTTGTCCATATATCCCTACAGCAAGTCTGTGTCTATTCTGCGCACTCCACATGAATGCAGAAAGACCCACAGGATGTGGTGCTGCACGTAGTATCCAGCATTTTGCAAATGTGTTTGAAACATCTGGTTCTTTTATGCTGAGCCCAGTTCACAATGGAAGAGCTCAGGAACCAGTTGGGAAACCCAACTCAGGGACAGTGCCATGGTATTTGAAGATCTTGGGTGGCAAGTTGGCTCTTGCGATGCTTTCCTCTCATGCGGGGCTGTGTGTACTCTCTGCTAAGAAAAAAGAATAAAAATTATGCGACCAGGGAAGCCAAATTTGCTACCATCTGCATAAAGGTTGGACCTTGCCTCGATTATCCATGCACTAGTGACATCCAGCCTGGACTACTGTAATGTGCTGTACATGGGGCTGCCTTTGAAGATGGTCCAGAAACTTCAAGTGGTGGAGAATGTGGCCGCCCAAGTGTCGGTGGAGGGCAAGGCAATCAGGTTATATAATGCCTATACTGCACCAGCTGCACTGATTACCAGTGTGTTTCCGAGCCCAATTTAAAGTGTTGGTTTTGACCTTTGAAGCCTTAAATGGTTTGGGACCAAATTACTTGAAGGACTGCCTTCATCCTTATCAGCATGCCCACACTTTAAGATCAGCAAGAGAGGCCCATCTCACTTGCACACCTGTGAGGGCAGTTTGGTGGGTGAATACAAAGACAAGGCCTTTTCTGCAGTGGCCCCACATCTCTGAAATAAGCTGCCATCAGGGATCTGCCCAGCCCCATCACTGCAGGCTTTTAAGAAGGCCTTGAGGACTTTCTTCTTTACTCTGGCCTTCTCCTGATTATGTTTTATAAGACTGCATTACAGCTGCAGTTGTGTTGCAGGTTCGGCCTTATGCTGATGTTTATTGTTTTGTGGAACTGTTGCTACTTTTATTATTGCATCTGTTTTTTATTATGAATATTATTCTATGGATTTTGTACGCTGCCTTGGGAGCGCACCTGCCTTGAAAGGTGGCCTAAAATATTTTAAATAAATAAATAAATAAATCAGGGGTAAAGAAACTTTTATGGTCCCAATGACTGGATTCCATTTTGGAGAAGTTCTCGGGAGGGGGGCATTCCAGTGGTGGGCGGGGCCAAAGGCCAGATTGGGCAGGGCCACAGGCAAAAATGGGTGGGGCTGACAAGTCCAACCCCACCCATCACATTGTTACCAGTTTATAGTAGGAAACATGTCTACTCAGAAGGAAGAATGAGCAGCATGTTTACTCACAAATGAGCAGGATAAGCCTCTGCAGTTTACTCAGAAGTAAGGAGGACTTAATCACTCACCAACATTTTGAAATAGCATTCCAACTGATCGTTGAGATGGTATGGATTGAAAGTAGGGCCTTAGGCATACAAAGCTTTCATTCATAGATTGGACTGATAGCCTGCCCTGTGCCAAGGGCTCAAGATGAGTAACAGACTACTAATTATTCTTCCCTATCCTTGACTATCAGAAGCCGGTTTGAATTTTTTAAAAGGGCCCTTGTAGAAGCAGGAACTTGAAACACGTCGCGTGGATTGGTGTGCTGTTTCCAAGCTGAGAGAGAGAGAGAGAGAGAGAAGAGTTCATACCTGTAGAAAACATGATAGTTAACAATAACCATTACATGCATAATCTGAATTCTTGCAGAAGATTCCATAACCCACACCAGTGTCAGAATGCTGAATTGTGACAAGGAACATGCTTTCTCTTGCAAATTGTGGATGTCCCAACCAAGAGGGTTATCACTGAATGGTTCTCAACTGTGGGAAACTCTGTATGAACTTCTGTAAAGAAGGGAGAGAGAGAGAGAGAAGCTAAGAAATCATGGGTGGTCTTGAAGCACAAACTCTGGCTTGTTGCTCAAGAGAACAATCTTTCACTATCTTGACCTGCCACAAACTTGATGTTGCCTTGAGGAACATTCTTGAGCCATGAGACTTATTTCCATCCTGAGGGGGTGGATAAAATTGGACCTGCTGCATGGGGAGAACAATCCTTTTGAAAGCCCTGTATGTTCTTAGCACCTAGCCCATGTAGGTAGTAGTGGCTACCTGAGAGCTGACAACAAGCCACCTAGATGAGGTGTTCCCATTGCTCACAAATGAAGGAGAATGGGCAAGACAGGTGAGCATAAAGTAATGGGGGTCAAAGAGAAGAGGAAGATGTGCATACATACTATACCCAGGTCCATATTTTAATATGAACTGATCTCATTCACATTCCCCAAACTACTATGTTGACCAGAACACAATTATCCTTGGGTTTCCACACTCCTCTGAATTTTGAAATGCAGTTCTCTGTACAAAAATGCATACATTTGGGAAAACAGTGTACAAAAATGCACATATTTGCGAAAACAGTTTACAAAAATGCACACATTTGGGAAAACAGTGTACAAAAATACATACATTAAAGAAAATAGGTACAAGCATGTACACGTTAGGGGAAATTCCTTGCGAAAAAAAATGTGTACAAGTTTTCATGCGTATGAAAATGCATACATATTTTCATGCAAGCTGAAAAATATATATTTGCAAACTGATGTAGAAACAGGATGGAACGAACATGTGCCTGGAAAAAAATGATTGTTTTAGAAAGTGAAACAGACAGATTTGTCTATCCTTACATATACCAGGATTTAATTATTATCTTGAGTCATTTGCTATTCCCACCTTCCACATATTGAAAATTGTATATTGCAGTTTTTCTGGCAGCATTTGTCTCATCTGCTCTGAGAACACACAACAATTGTACAGGGAGCTGCAAAGCTTCAGCCTGCAGAACACTGTGAATGCTCATTTTGGAATGGTCAAAGAGCTAAAAGCATTAGAATGTAAGATTTAGACTAATTTGTAATTTTTTCAGCACATGTACTGAAAAACCATTGATTTCCTTTCAGAAAAACAGCCCTGAGCAGATTCAAAAATAGATTCAATCTAGACCATATTTCCATAAAATGGAGATGAATTAATTAATGCAGATATCTCTGCAAATTGCTAAGCTAATTCTCATTCAATGTAAATGTAATGACCAGCCCTCTAGAACACAATTCAAGTATGCACCATTTTTATTTATCCAGGGCACTGCATAGCATATATCAATAAGGAACTTGCATGATTACCATAAGGCTACAAACCATCCGTTCCGTCTTTGTCATTACATCAGGGGAGTGTGCCGCTAAAAAAATCTGACTGAAGGGGGAATTCTAAGATTCAGGAGGAAGCTTGAGCCCAATTACAGCCCATGTAACGTATTGATTGAAAATGATACATCTTGTTTTCTGTCTACCTCCTAATTACAGGCTGCATTAGTTAAATTAGAGAAAGTGTCAGAGTGAGCTGGACTGGCCATTAGGGAGAAGACAAATCTCCGTTCACATCTCATTTGTACAAGGATCAACTAAGTTGGAGATTCTTGGACAATGTTTTTTAAGAAAAAAAATGGCTTTTAGAGATGAGTGCTGATCTGTCTGGTTCATCCTGAGACAAGGCTGCATGCATTAGAAGGAGCAATGAGCCTTTGCTTTATACTTGAACCTTTGTGGTTAATGGAGAAAATAAGGAATTTTCCCCATTAACCACAAAGGTTCAAGTATTTCTCCCATGCTGGAATTTTCCCCATGTGGGAATGTGAGGATTTGCCCCAAGCACAAAGATCTCAAGCCTTATCAACAGGAGATCAGAAGGGCCAGTCTCTCTCCTTCAGCCAAGCCATATCAGCTTGGCTGAAGGAGAGAGACTGGCCCTTCTCCTTGACTGAAGGAGAGAGACTGGCCCTTCTGATCTCCTGCTGATACGGCTTGGCTGAAGGAGAGAGACTGGCCCTTCTGATCTCCCGCTGATACGGCTTGGCTGAAGGAGAGAGACTGGCCCTTCTGATCTCCTGCTGATACGGCTTGGCTGAAGGAGAGAGACTGGCCCTTCTGATCTCCTGCCGATACGGCTTGGCTGAAGGAGAGAGACTGGCCCTTCTGATCTCCTGCTGATACGGCTTGGCTGAAGGAGAGAGACTTCTCTGTATCAACAGGATATTCAGCCAAGCTGTATCAGCAGGAGATCAGAAGGGCCAGTCTCTCTCCTTCAGCCAAGCTGTATCAGCAGGAGATCAGAAGGGCCAGTCTCTCTCCTTCAGCCAGGCAGTATCTGTAGGAGGTCATAATGACTGGTCTCTTTCCTTGAGGCAGACAGCCTCAGCAGAATGGCTAGTTAGTAGTTTCTCCTTCAGCCAGGCAGCATCGGTTAGGAGGTACAGGTGGGCAGTATAAGGTTGGGGGGACATAGGTCAGTCAGTATTCTGGCAGGCAGCATCACGAGGACAAGGCCAGCCCTAGACATTTCACTGCCTGAGGTGAAGGACAAGATGGTGTTCTTAACCTGGACAAGGACCCAGTGAATGGCTCATTTCTAACTTTCCTATTAGCCCTAGAACTTCACCACTTATCAGCTCTGTTTGCCTTAGTTGTTCAGTTGCCTTCCCTGGCAAGGGTTTTCCAGGTCTGAGTATCTATCGAACATCTTCTGAAGTGATCGTCTGTGTCTCCTACCATCCATTTCCGCCATCTTTCTTGGTATAAGGGCCCTATTCCCCATGCCATTTTTAACCCCACCCCAGTCTCACTGCTACACTGGGGTCTCTTCCTGTGTCCCACCATGTGTGGGTCTACATGCCTTGGACTTGCGCAAGTTCACACGATGCCAACATATTTTCCCACCCCCATCAGAAATAGTTACCTTTTCTTGGTGTTACCTTTTCAAAACCACGCTGCATTTCCTAATTGTGTTTACCGATAAGTTTGTTCTCATGTCAACCCTGCGCCGTGCCTATTCTCTTGCTGCTTGCATATGCTATCAAAGGAGAGCTGACGGAAGCAATACCGTCTCCGCAAGAAGGACGTGTATGTAATGTCCCAAGGTTGCTTTGATATGAACGCTGTGCAGACGGTTCTCCCTGCATAAACTTCAAAGACCCGGGTTGGAATAACATTGTGGAATAGAGCTGTCAGTGCTTTTCCCCTTATACGCTCTGTTCAAAATGCAGAATAAATGAATAAGGCTTCTCTCCCAAGTCTGACATTCCCTTTGCTCTTTAAATGATGTAGGTCTATGAAGGCAGGAAGGCAAACTAGTTTAACCATAGCTGACTTATAAAATGCTCTTTCAATCAGGATACTAGAGCTGTGCGCATATGGCCTCTTGAAATCCTCCAGCCTCTTTGTGGGCAGAGAAATTGGGGGGACAATTTCACCACGTTTCTCCACGGGGAGGAGAAATTCTCCAACAGTTTCTTACAGGCAGGGCTAGGGCTGTCGGAAAAATCCACAATGGTGTCAAATGAGCTTGGATTTCTATGAATCCAGCCTGTGCATTCTGCAGTGGACAGGCCTTCTTTGAGTCACACAGATTCTGTGGACTTGCAGACCGGTTTTGTACTTGAAGGAGCAATTTGCTCTAATTCGCATTAGTGCTAATGGGCATTTGTGCAAGTGCACATTAATGTGAATGCACATTTGCACTAATGTGCTAATGTGAATTAGTGCTGATGCAAATTAGTGCAAGTAGAACAAAATTCTGGCAATAAAATCTGATTCTGTCAATGACTGGATGACAGAATGAAAGACACCTGGCAATCCGCGAAACACAGACGGAATGGATTTAACAAAACCCGTACACCCTCAGGTAGGGATGTTGGAGAATTTCTCCACGAATCTCCGGGAGGCCGAATGCCAATGCATTCGGCCCCCCGAAATTGGTGGAGAAACGGTCCGCCACCCCCCCCAGGATGGGACTTAACTTGGTCGAATGTCCCTGGAGGTGGCGGCTCCCGGCGGCGGTTCGGCGGCGGTGCGGCAGCGGTGGCGGCAGCAGCCGGTCTTCCGACCAGCTGCCACCGCCACCATTTCCAAGTTTAAAAACAACAACAACAACAACAAACGTGATAGGCTACGTAAAGATTTACATAGCCTATCATGGCTAGATTTTCAAAAAACACCGTGATAGGCTACATAAATCTTTACCTAGCCTATCACGGCTGACTTTGGGGGGGAAAAAAAAGCGCGTATGCAAATGGCGGCGCCCATGGGCGCCGCCATTTGCATTCCTTATTTTGGCATTGGTAGTCTACGTAAATATTTACGTAGACTACGGCGAAAATAAGGGCAATGCAAATAGCGTTAAATCTTAAATCTTTACGTAGCCTATCACGGCTGACTGCAGGCCAGGGACGCAAACGGCGGTGGCTACAGCCACCGCCATTTGCATCCCAGCAGGAGAAGAACTTTCATGGCCAGAGAGGCGGGGCGCTCCCCCCCAGCCAGAATTTCAGCGGGGAGGGATGGGGCGCCTCCCCACCGGCCAGAATTTCGGCGGGGAGGGATGGGGCGCCTCCCCCCCTCCAAGAATTTTGGGGGGAGGGACGTAGCGCCTCGACCCCACCGCGAAGCAAGCTGCAGGACCAGGTAAGGGACTTTCGTCCATCCCTACTCTCAGGTAGGGCTCACCATTGGCAGGGGTTGTAGCACAGTTTCTTCCTTTTTTCCTAAGGTTTTGTTGTGCTGCCACTGCAAGTAGCAGCAGCATCCACTGTGTTGGCAGGCTGGCCTCCCATTTTGCATCCACCACAATCCAGGTATTCGTAGAATCATAGGGTTGGAAGGGGCCTACGGGACCATCGAGTCCAAGCCCCTGCTCAGTGCAGGAAACCTGATTCCCAGGCAGTTCCCCATCCAAATACTAACCAGGGCTGACCCTGCTTAGCTTCCGAGATCAGATGAGATCAAGAGGGGGGCAGTGTTGTGTTTAGCTCCAGGGAAGAGATGGAGCTAGTGCTGTATAGGGATGTCAGAGAAATCTGCTGCGGATTCAAATGAGGCCAGATTCTTTGGATCCGCAGCGGATCGGGTAAGGTAATCGGCCCCCAAGCCGGTTTCCCCCCCCGGAATCCTCGTGGAGCGGAGCCACTCTGGAGGATTCCGGGGGGGGAGGAACATTTTGCCCCCCCCAGATTCCCCACCGGAATGGACGGTGGGGAATCTGTACACCCCTAGTGCTGTGCCAAAATCTGTCCTTCAGTTTCCTGAAAACTTCCTTCCTCTCATAAAAGAGGCTTCCATTGTTCTGCCTCATTTTCAGGGAGTTTTGTCATTTATTTTTGTGGAGGTTTTGAGCTCACCTAATCACTGTGAGGCAGCCGAAGGTGCTGTGTGTTTTTTTTTGTTCTGTTACACAACTCTCAATTGCTCTGCAGCCTCCCAGGCTGCTTGCACTTCCTGATCTGAAAATGCCCTATGGGAGAAATTACCTCATGATATCTTTCTCTGGGCTTTAATTGGAGCGCAGGAAGCTGAGGATGCTACAGGTTGCCAGAGAGATGATTGCTCAGTGAAAGACAAGATACTTGTGCACACTCCTTGGCCACTTCCTAAGTCAGGTAAGCACAAGAACAATGCACCCAAACCATGAGAATTTCTCCGCAATGTTATTTTCCTTTGAATTTATTTCTGAAAGCCATTTCTTTTCTATCAAATTGAATGAGAATGGTTGAAGAAAAAGATGGGAGAACTCTTTAGCATAGCACTACTGAATACGATCTTGCCCCAAATACCTAAATGGAGCACCTCTCCTGAAATACCTGACAGAGCAATTCTCCTGAAATGAACCTATCCGTACTCTATGTTCAACATCTACGGTCCTCCTCTGGGTGCCTCCTCCTCGGGAAGCTCAGAGGGCCTTCTCAGTGGTGGCCCCCACCTGTGGAACAATCTCCCTGATGAGGCCAGCTTGGCGCCAGCATTGTTGTCTTTTCAGCACCAGGGTAAGGCCTTCCTCTTCTCTCAGGCATTTGGCAGCACATGATGAGTTTCTAATTGGTCCTAGACCTGTCTTTGGTTATGATTGCCTGTTCAAAGCTGTTTTCAGTCATATGTTGTCTTTGTGTATATTGTCTGTGAGAATACCAGCTTGCCTAAGACTGTGTCAGCCTTTCCCAATGTGGTGCCCTCCAGACGTTTTGGACTACAACTCCCAGGTTTCCTGACCGCTGGCTGTGCGGGCTGGGGCTGATGAAAGCTGAAGTCCAAAACATCTGGAGGGCATGATGTTGGGGAAGACTGGACTATTTATTTATTACATGTCTATACTGCCCAATAGCTGAAGCTCTCTGGGTGGTTCACAAAAATTAAAACCGCAAGTACAGCATAAAAACAATATAAAATATAAAAGTTTAAAACTGCAGTGTAAAGTACAACCAGAATAAAACCTAGCAGCAATGCAGAGGTTTAAAATACAGTAAGAAATTTAAAACAGCAGAGCTAAAAGACTAGAATGCTAAAGAATTCCTGGGACAATAAAAAGGTCTTCGAAAGAGCACAAAGCAGGTTCCAGGTGAACCTCTCTAGGGAGCTCATTCCACAACCGGGGTGCCGCAGCAGAAAAGCCTCTTCCTGGTAGCCACCCACCTCACTTCCTTTAGCAGGGGTTCCCAGAGAAGAACCACTGAAGAGGATCTTAGGGCCCGGGCAGGTACATATGGGAGGAGATGATCCTTCAGGTAACCTGACCCCAAGCCATTTAGGGCTTTGAATGTTAATACCAGCACTTTGAATTGCGTCAGTGCAGATGAAAGAGTACTGGCATAATATGATTGCACTGGCCCGTCCCTGTTAACAATCTCGCTGCCCTGTTTTGGACCAGCTGAAGTTTCTGGACCGTTTTCAAAGGCAGCCCCAGGTATAACACATTGCAGTAATCCAGATGAGAGGTTATCAGAGAATGGATCACTGTAGCTCGGCCATCTCTGTCCAGATAAAGGTGTAGTTGGTATATCAGCCTAACTCAACTTTCATATGAGTTCATGAAACTGGTGAGACATGAATCCGGATCTTACCAGCTCACCATCCTTGTCACAGAGCTTTCTGCTCCGCTGAAATCTCTTTAGGCACAATCCTTTGCACGTTTAGACAGACGTTTAGACAGCCCAACAACTCCCAGCAGTCCCCGGCCAGCCATGCTGGGAGCTGTAGGGCTTTCCCCCCTGTCTAAACATGCAAAGGTGGCACCCGCAGGGTGCAGTCCTAGGCTTGTCCACTCCGACGTGGGGCCTATTGAGTTCAATAGAGCTGACTCCCAGTTGGGTGTGCAGTGCGTGGGCTTTGGCCTTCGCAAAATTAGCCCACTCTCAGCATGCTTTGTATCGCATTCAAAAGGCATGCTACGTTGCAGAGAGATGGCATTCATGGGACGTGATCAGGGATAAGTTACTGGCCAGCTCTTGGACCACAGCACGGGCTTCTGCTGGCACTGATGCTGGGCCAGTTGTGAAATCGATCATAAGCAACTTCCGCAGAAAAAGAGTGGCACGTGGAAGCAACCTCGAGTGATGAATGCTATGACAGTGACAGATTACCTTCTGATTGTGCGGCAGCAGGCATGTACGTCAGGCGGATAACGACACTTCAGGCAAAAACGGAGGGTGCGGGGTGGCTGAAACGCCAGCGAAATGGACTTTAATCCCTGAGGCAAAGTCTGTTTCTGGGCAGTTTGTACGTATGTGCTGCTTGTGCTTTGTTTTGTCTCAGAAACCTTTTACCCAGACATGGCTTCAATCATGGGTTGGCTATAAACTTGGTCAGCCTTCCCCAGCTTGGCACCCTCCAGATGTGTTGGACTCCATAGTGGGCTGGCGGTGCTGGCAGTTGTAGTCCAGCACATCTGGAGGGCACCAGGTTGGGAAAGAGGTAGGAATTTTTCCAGCCCTACTTGGAGATGCTGGGGATTGAACCTGGGACTTTCTGCATGCAAAGCAGGTGCCCTATCACTGAGCTATGGCCCCTCTCTAGTAGAGGAGTGGTGAGTTTTGCTCCCTTCCCCTGCAATCTCCTGGTGAAGAACAGCCCCCCAGCCTGTTTGATATGTGCATGGGACAGACATGCCCCAGCCTGTCCAGTCTTGCCCTCAGCTAGAAAGTAATGCTATACATTTGGATTTCTGAAAAGTCCTTGTTAACCACTTCCGTCTTCTGCCAGTTGAGGAACACTCTCAGCAGGAGGGTACCGGGCTTGATCATCTTCAGCTGGGTGAACATCTAGCTTTTAATTTAGCGGAAATTACATCAGATCTTCCATCTCCACTCCCTGTGGCTCCTTCCTGTCTTTGATATGGGCCCACAAGCTACATTGCATCCCTGATGTAATTACTTCCAGGCTGATGAGATCGAGTGCCTTCCTCTCAGAAAGATATATGGTCTATGGGCAGGAGCATACTGCGGCTATCATATGGCTGGAAGGAGCAGAGAGCTGCCGATGCAGAAGGGTTCTTCCAACCAGTGGGCAGGAGCCAGGGGAAGATGTTGAAGTGGGTTGCATGCACTCTAATGTGGTTTGCTTCCACACTAGAACTTTAGGCTGCAATCCTATACATAATTATCTGGGAATATGTCCCACCAAACTCAGTGGGACTTACTTTTGAGTAGACATGCATAGAATTGCACTGTTAGTGTTGTTAAGGCATTGGAAACTTAACTAAAATGGAGATTCTACAGCACACTTTACAGAACTATGGTTTGAATCCAATGTTAATCTAAGTCCCATTCATTTCAATGGCTCTACTCTAAGGAAGGCTAACACTGGATACAAAACTATATTATCCAGCAATGCCCAACATGGAAGGAAGTTCCATTCAACAAAGGTCTCTTCAAACATTCATTAAAACCTTTCTGCCTTTTTTCTGCTTTCTGTCGAATGTGACCGAGGTATTAGTGATGAACAGCCTGTTAATTGTCCCATATTGTCAATGTCTGATCCCATATGGGGGAGAGGCTTTATGTAGTGATTTCCCTTCATTATGTTTTCTTTTCATTTTAATATAGTGAAATATAAAGAAAAGTGTGCTGGTTTGCTAAATAAAAATGAAAAGAAAAAAGAGAATGGAAGGAAAGAAGCAATTTGAGCCCCCTCCCCCACATGGGAACAGAAATTGTATATAAGGGGCAATTAACAAGTTAATCACTATCCTGCCAGCCACACTCAAAACACACTGAACCTCAAACAAGAAGCCTTTAATTAAAAGCACAGGCACTCTGAAAAGCCTCAATAATGTTTTGCCAGCCCACATTGGACAAACTGGTGCTGCAACTGTATTTAAAAATTTAAAATGCAAATGAGGGCTGGAAAAAAGCATAGGAGGAAAACACTGAAAATCAACAGTTTGTCATCACCATTCTTTATATTACCTGTAAAAAGGAAACGAACAAAGGATGCCAATTCTAGAGAAAATGTCTAGTGTGGAAGTAGCCTTCATCTCTTTTTCTTTCTTTCTTTCTTTGCTTGCTTGCTTGCTTGTTTTTTAATTAATTATTTACTTTATTTGAGGTTTTTCTATACTGCCATTCATCATTTGAGATTTTAGGGCAGTGTACAATATAAATAATACATTATTTAAAAACCTAATTCAATACAACAAAACTACTGCTCCACAGTTGGGATAAAAGGTGGCAATACAAATTTCACTTTCAGTGGCAGGCTGAGAGGTTATACCAGCCTTTCCCAACCTGGTGCCCTCCAGATGTATTGGACTGCAATTCCATAAACCCAGCCAGCCAGGACATGCTGGGAGCTGGAATTTTTCTGTCCAAATATGCATAGAATTGCGCCCTTGATTTCTTTAATTCTTGTGTATAGTCTAGATTTTTAAAAATGGGTGTGGTGCCAGGCCTCAGTGGAGAGGGACATAGAATTGGGAACATGCTTCAGCCATGGGAATGGCTAGTTGGAGCAGAGGTTTGCTGTTTCCTTCATAACTGTGGAGCAATTGATTCAGAGCATGGATATATGATTGCTTGCTTCCCAGAATGGATAACTGCTATTCCAGAATACCAGTTATTAGGGACTGAAATATTTAGTTAACTAATAGTTAACTAATCCATAAGCTTTTGATCAATTAAAAAGGAGAAGGAGCAAGTGTTTAATCTGTTCCCTTGCCTGCCATTTTGTATGTATCAGTGAGAGTAAGTGAGGGTCATCACATGAGGCTGAAATCCCGCATCCTTACTGGGGCTTTCTGCTTCCAGTTTCTTTGCAGGATTACAACGACTCCTTTACACCGGGACACATGATTTGAACTGAAAATTTCCTTTTTCTGTAATGTTCTATATGTTTCATTACACAGCGCCAACTAGTGCAACACTGTCATTACACACTGCTGTTATCTCGCATTAACATTTCTTATTGGCTTATCTCTGATCTTTTAAAAGCGGGATAACACTCAAAAAGTGCAGGAGAGGCTCTGGAGGTTGACGACATCATGTAAAGGCCCTGCAAACTTCTGTGAGTGACCAACAAAAGCATGCATTTCTACATTTCTTGTAGGTGACATGAAGCGTGCAACTCATTCTTATACAAAAACAGCTGGGGGTGATTTAGAGAGAAGTAGAAGGCAGGGAAAGCACCAAATAACTTCTCTGCTGCTTCTCTGCTCAAAATTGCCCCTCCCCCAGTTATTTTCCCCTAGGAAAAGCAACCAGTAGCCTCTTGTTGCATATGTATCTATGCAGTAAGTAGTACCTCCATAGTATCTGTGGGGCTTCTTTTGCTCTACATGGCACACTCCCCATCACACAGAGAGGTGGGCGTGCAAGGAGTCAGGGGTCAAGAACCGGGGTTGAATGTCAGATCTACTAACATCCTGGCTTGCAAGAAAGATGGCATTTTCTGAATCAAATGTTTCACAGAATTAGAGGAAGCTTGAGGAAAGGCTTAGAAAAAACCTGGCAAAATTAGGAAAAAACGATCCCCCTCCCGCAATTTCCCCAAAATCTCTGGAAAAGAAGAAGAAAGTGTGTTTTTTTACATTTCTCTAGTGCACCCCACCCAATTTTTCTGGTTTTGTTCCAGGCCTACACATCTCTACACAGAATATTAACCACCAGCAAAACTGTGATTCATAGTGGTGGTTTAAAAGAAGAGGCCTCTAGTAAGCTCACCAACACCCCTCACTTATCTAGATATTTGCTCCAGCAACTCACTGGCTCTCTCAGCGCTGTACAACATTTTACGTATCCAGTTCCTGTCCTCAGTTGAGTGCCTCCAGTCATCCAGCCTCCCTCCTGTTTGTCCTGAATTTAAAATCTGTCCTGCCTCAAGATAAATTGCTCTTCATTGGTTGCCTTGTGAATGAGAGGGGATTGAAAATTAGAAGTCTTGAATAATCTTCCAACTATAGCAGGCGCATTCGCGTGGTTCTAATTTATGGCTTTCACTTTGAGTTTCCATCGGATGCATGGTACCTGTCGTTTCTTCGAGGAGCAGCATCTCTTCTAAATTGGATGGAGAGGCTCATTGTTTAGGGGCAAGGCTGATCTGGTATGCGCAGAAAATTAATGCTCCCGCACACATCAGATTTTCTGCTCAGTTGCTTGTGAATCCATCCAGGGCTCAGACGCATTCATGATGAAAAAAGGACTAAGGTCAAAAACAATCAGATGGGTCTGTCTAAATATGCCTCTTCAGTCTGGCATGTTTTATATTTCTGCATGAAGCACAAGAGCAAAGGGATTGGGTGTTTTTCTTCAGAAAGGACTGCTCTTAGAAAAGGTAACACTCGAAGAGAATTGTATTAATAGGCGGCATGAAGCACGCAACTCATTCTAATAAAAGAACCTTGAATATACAATGACGATGACTACTTAGCATTTATATAGCTGTGGGTTCAAGTGAAGCTTTCCACATTATCTCGGTAATCATAAGAATGACCCTGCAAGGTAGGCTGCTGTATTATCATTACCCTATAGCAGATGAGGATGCTGTCATCCTCTGTGCTAGGGCTGAGCATCAGATACAGACAAAGCCTGAAGCCCAAGCAGAATTAGGCCCCTTCAGACCATCCCATGCGGTTCCCAAGGTGAGGCAAGCTTCCCTGCAAAGCCACCAGAAATGAAGCTGGGCCAGAACAAGGTTTTGTTACCGATTTGTGCTTGGAGACGTGCAGACTTTATGCCTCCTGAGAATCGCATCTTTTGGTTCCTTTTCTCTACTATGGTGATGAGAGTGTGTGGGTAGTGGGGAGGAGGTGGGAGGGAGGGAGTGTAGTTGAGTGACTTAGAGGCCTGCTTTCTAATCCTAGGGTGCATTTTACCAGGGGCTCTAATCCCTGTGCTTTGGAGGGGGGCAAGAATGAGACCATGAGATGGCCATTCTTCCAACGCTACCATGCTTCACTATGAAAAAAGCTATACATTGGTTTTCAGTCATCATAACTCCCGAGCACCAATCCTTCTGAAACTTTTCAGGCTTCTTGCCTGGGGATGCCTCTGTGACTTGTGTCTTTTTCATACAAATTGCCCAAAAACCCAGGGGGGAGGGAAGGGGAAACTAATAACTTTGCCCCAAATTTGCCCCAAATAACCCCTTCAACATGAACTGCTGCACCCATGATCGTGGAACTTTCTAGGTTTCTCACTTAGGGCCACCTCAAAGGATGTGTCGGGGCTGCTCTTGCATGAAAAGGCCTATGCTTATTCACCTGATGCTAGGCAGGCTCCATCCCCTTAGAAGGGGCAACTATCTCTACAAATTTCATCCAGTTCTGTCAAAGAGAAAAAAATGCTATAACCATTTTTTAATTTCACATGCTGGTCAACAGAAGACCTGAAGCCTTGGATTTCCAAATTTGGACTCAGGTTTGGTACCAGAGTTGAAGCGGATGGCCTCCAAATTGGACTGAGTAGAATCACTCCATCTTACAAATCACTGAGACAGGGTCCGATTCAAATCTGGGAGTTGGTGCAAACTGCTCTGCCCCTGGTGTACTCACCTTTGAGATTTGCCATTCATGGATAGCAAAACAGCCTCTTTATTAGGGCCAACCAAAACCACGAAGTAGCGTGAGCTTTCGTATTAAGCAGAACTCTTCTTCTGGGTGTTAAGCAAGCAAGCAAAAACAAACGAAATCAAGAAACCAGAAAAGTGACTCTGTGTGAGTGGGTGGTGGGAGAAAAGAGTGGTGCTGGCCATGATGGAAGATCCAGTATGGATTTTGTAATAGTCGTCAGATGGAATGGCAGAGGTGCCTTTGAGGCTGAGGCTGCAATCCTACACACTTCCATATAAGTCCCATTAAACTCAGTATAAAGTTAGAAAGCAATGCGAACCCGTGGAGAGGAGTGAAGTGGCGGATCATCCACCACTTCCCAAACTGGGTGGGAGATTGTGGGGAGGTGTTTTTTTTCTTACCTTCTTCCTGGCAGATCAAACTCACACATGCCCATTGAATTAAAAGTGGCCCTCCCTGATTAAAATTGGCTCCCACCAAATCAGTCAACTAAAGTGTTAGTTGATTAATCTACTAACTGAAGCTTTCGGCCTAGTGAAAACACATGTGTTATTAAGCCCTCTGGCTGCTAATGTGATTGGATAGCTTTACCAGATGGCCGCAGTCTAAAGGAATTGTATGTTTTCTCCACAGTTTTTGCTGCAGCAACTCCCAATGGTGAATAGCCAAATTGCTTTTAAAACAAAACCCATTTAAATGTCTTTTTAAAAGGACCTTAATGTACCATTTCGAGGAGTGTGTGGAATGGGAATCCATAAAGCTTTTCTATTTGTTCCGCGAAAACAGATGAAACGACAGAGTGGGCTCCGGAGTCGGCCTTGCCTCTGGCAGCCGCACACGCCCTCACAGAGGGGTTCGGATGAGATTACGATGGTCACACAGGCAGAGACTGGCACAAAAGCAGAAAGAAGGCTGTTTTGTTTGTGAGCGTAGCTCTGAGCTGGCAGTGGCACTGCTCCCGCATTCCACCGCCTGCTATAATAATAATAATAATAATAATAATAATAATAATATCATCATCACTGCAGAGTGCTGTTGAGTGACTGCCAAAAGAAACACATCCTCTTTCTGCCTCTCCACTCTCCACCTTGGCGACTGAGGGTTTTTTGTTGTTGCTGCCGCATATCCTCTTTTGCAGGAAATAAAATGCTTTGCAAATGAAACGATTGCCTAAGGGAGACACAGACTGCTGAGGAGATCTGACGGGAAGAGCTGCTGCAGTAGCACACACACACAGCGGCCTCCGCTCCGCTAGGCTGCGCACTGAGTAAGGATGCGAAGCTGACTGGTGGCTTCCGACAGCATCCGGCGCAGAAGGCGGAGCTTGATGGCGCACAGGCCTGTTGGTGGCAGCGTAGTTTGGGGGCAGGAAGTCCCACTGATTTCAGTGCTGCTTACTCCCAAGCACAGGATTGCAGCCTTTTTAATGTTCGCCCGTTGCCCCGTGGCTGCTACCTGGGAACTGTTTTCCTGGCCTGGACCAGAAAGGAGGCATGGCTGGGCACCTGCGGAGGGCCCACACCCCAGCAGGGCCCCACTGACAGGAGCCCCCCGGAGTCCCTCCTCCTCTTCAGCTTTGCAGCCTGCTTGTTCACCTGCCTCTCGCTCTGGCCCAGACGGTGGAGGCGGCGAGGAGCAGGAGATGCCCCGGCCTACTCGCTCCCGGCTCCCTGCCTGTCAAGCAAGCAAGTGGTGTCAACAGTGAGGAAGAGGAGGAGGAGGAGCCGTAGCAGCCGGTGACAAGGGCGGTGAGAAGGAGGACTCGCTGAGGGAGGGGGCCCAGGGGGGGTGTCCTCCAAAACCTGCAGCCGACACCGATGGCCAGGCATCTGCTTCCCTGCCAGTGGCGTCTCAGGCAGCGCATCTGCTCTGGCTGCAGATCCCGGGGCATTCCAGTCCTGGCACCTTGGGCCAAGGGCCCCATGCATTGGCCCCAGGATTTCTTTCAGGATCATTAAAGCTCCCTTCCCTGCATGCTGTGGTCCCCATCCGGATCAGCCCCTGCACTTACTTTGAAGCATACAGAAACCCCATATGAATGTGCATGGGTAACATTTAACATAACACAAAGTTGGATCCTAAAATCCTGGTGTTTTGGGTCAAATCCGGAGACCTGGCAACTCTCCTGGCCACGCACAAAGAGGCCTATGTTGGCTAGGGCCCTTTGCACACACTTGAAGACCTCTGGCATGGGGAGGGGGCGGTGCAAAGCGTGCTCCAAGCCTTGCAGGTGGTGTGGGAGAATGGATGTTTTCACTGCTTGCTCATGAGTCTGAGATAGGGATGTCCGTCACCGGGCAACCCAGTCCTTTTGGCGCTTGCTGGATTTCGCGTTGCCCCCAACATGGCTTGCATTTGTGAGATGAGCCGCGGGGTTCTTCCCAAAATCCAGGAGGTTTTTTGTTTTTGTTTTAATTGCGTAAATAGAAATTTCTATAAGGAAGGCTGAGCGCCGAAGAATTGATGCTTTCGAACTGTGGTGCTGGGGAAGACTCTTATGAGTCCCCTGGACTGCAAGGAGGTCAAATCAGTCCATCCTAAAGGAAATCAACTCTGGCTGCTCAATGGAAGGACAGATATTGAAGCTGAAGCTTTGGCCACCTAATGCGAAGAGAAAACTCTCTGGAAAAGACCCTGATGCTGGGAAAGACTGAAGGCAAAAGGAGAAGGGGACGGCAGAGGATGAGATGGCTAGATAGCATCACCGATGCAATGAATATGGACTTGAGCACACTCCGGGAGAGAGCGGAGGACAGGAAGGCCTGGCGTGCTATGGTCCATGGGGTCACGAAGAGTCGGACACGACTTAATGACCGAACAACAACAAATAGCAATTTGCATAAACTGCAGGTGCAATTTGCAGAGATTACACAAATTGCAGCTTCAATTGTGCAAATGGCTATTTATGCACCCCCTCGCCCGGAAAATCTGCAAACTGGCCTGCATCAAGTTGGGCCAGCTCATGGGAAAGTGAACTGAAGTCCGGGGGGGGGGTCAAGCTGATGAAAGCTTGACGAGCTTCACCCCCCACACCAGATGGATTCCTCCGACATCCCTAGTCTGAGATCTCAAGGCATGTGAGGTGGTGGCCCAGTGCAGCCCCAGTTTGTCCTTGTGCTGAACTAAACTCTTGCCTCATATGAGTGAGACCTCCAGTGTAAGAAAGAGTTGGGTAAGACATTGCCCCCTTGCTTCCCCCAGGGTTTCCATGTATTTTCACAATGGGCCCAGAATCTGCTGCAAGCTGGTAGGAAGAGACCGTACTGTATCCTTAAGCCTCTTCCTTTGTATGATTACAGTGCAATCCTGGGCAAGTTTATTCAAAAGTAAATCCCACTGGGTTTAATGGGATTTTCTCCCAAGTAAATCTGTTTTGGTTTGCAGCCTTACGGTGCAATCTTGTACGTGTCTACTCAAAAGTAAATCCAATTTGGTTCAATGAGGCACACTCCCAGGTAAGTGGGTAAAGGTTTGCAGCCAAAATGACTCTTTTATATGCTTTTCTCATGCCTGCCCCTTTTTATCAATTCTCTGTCTAAATCAATGTTATGGGCACTTTTGCTAAAATAAATGGGGAATAGAGCAAGTGTGCATTCTCAGTAATGCCAAACAAGAAAAATGGAAGGTATACCCAAAGCTGTGCCCAAGATTTCACATAGGTGGTAAATCTTCGCTTGTGTGTGTGTATGTGTGGTAGTATATGGTTTCTTGCATTCTTAGGGATTCGGAAGCATACACAGTGCTCCTCTATCTGCGAGAGCTTTCCTATTCAGTTCAGCAGAGGGGATGACTGGGCGATCTAAGCAATGTAACTGCTCCCTCCATTGAACGGAATGGGGAAGCCCTTGGGCATGGAAGCCTTCAGAATGGGGCTGTTCACACAACATGCTAACCCATACTCTGTTATTGCGTGTGGGTTGTCGTTGAATCATGGGTTATTTCTTGACCCATGGGTTAGCATGTTGTCTGAACCCAGGCCATATTCCGCAGGGTGGCTTGTTAATCATGCAGCATGGCTTGTTAACCACCTTGAACAGCCCAACAACAAACCATGGGTTCTCAGGGTGGCTTGTTCCAGAAAAATAAGCCACACTGCATGGTTAGCAAGGCATCCTGTGGAAAATGTCCTGGGTTCCGACAACACATTAACTGTCAGTTCAACAAAAAGGTCACATTTCAACAACTCACACTCAACCACGGAGTGTGGGTTAGCGTGTTGTGGGAACCCAGTCAATATGTGCCTCTGTAAGTTAAGACATTCTGTCCAATTACATTGATCAGCCAATGTGAGATGAATTATTAAGTGAAAGAGGTTTGCTTTATATTTTATTGTAATTCCTCAGCTTTAGAGAAAGCAAATCTGAAAGGATATCTCAGGTGAATGAATGGCTGGAGAGAAATATGCAGAGGGGCTAAAGTAATGGAAATTAGTCGGCGACATTTAAATGTTAGCTCACAGAGCTGGGTGGTGAAGTCTAGGGAAATCAGCACTTTCATGCATTGTATTCAAACAGGAATGTCATCGGCTGGAGCCCTGAGGTCAGCATAATGTCATGTCGATAGCATTTCAAATTAGGATGACCAGATATGCAGTAATGTACCCATTGTAGATCCATTTATATTAAAGATTCCACAGCATTGTGAAAACAACTGGAATTTGGTGGTGGATTTGCTGTTCTATTGGTAGCAGAACCAGGCCAAACCATACTGAGGGACAAACTACAAGAACACTGAGCTGCTGCCAAAAATGTCAGCAGCATCTCAAGTTCTTCCCTTCTCTTCTGTAACATGGAAAACTTAGCCCATGCTGCATTCTCATCACACTGTGCATTTCCCAGACCCTGCTGCACATCGTTGGCTGCTGCTGGCAGGGGCAAGGAAAGACACAGCATGGTGACATCAGGACAGAGGTTGCTCTTCATACAGCTTATGGAAGGAGAGAGCTTCACGTGAGGCTGCCATTTTCAGCGACAGCCCCGTGTTTCTCAAAATATGTAGTTCTGCCCTCAGAAACTGACTAGAATCCAAAAGGTGGTGCTGTGGGTTCTGAAGGCTTCAGGAAAGTCATAGGCCATGCCTGCCCATAAGTGTCAGGGTCCTGGATGAGCACCTTAGTGACACAGATGATGGCAAAGTCTGGGGTCAGGAGCAACACCCAAGAAAGAGTCTTGGAAATACCAAGCTTGATGGGGAACCCCAGGATCCAGCACTTTCAGCATGTGCTTTGCCTGGGGAGGTAGCCCTGCTCCTTCCTCTGGCTCTGAAGATGACTCCTCTTCAGAACACCCCATGGAGTGGTAGGACACTCTGCCACTACTCCCCACAGCCAGGGCAGCAGGAGGTTTCCTGGCCCCACTGCAGCCAGTGCCTGAGAAAGAGGTCATATCCCCTTTAAGTGTAACAGCATGCCTCAGAATACGAAGACTGGGAGGCAATCTCTTGACTGAAGGTCTACTGAAGCCCACCATTGACTACAGACAGTGGCTGAAGCAACATCCTTTGCTGCTGCTCAGAGTGCCTTGCATCCGACCTCTCACTGGCTTCACGAGGAGCTGGCCGGGGTGCTGAACTCTTGCAACCTTCTTTTTCTGTTGCCAGGTCTTGCCAGCATTCCTACAGGGCCCCAGCCCCAGGGTAATAGGCTTTCTCCTACACCAACGTAACACAATGATGCCATTGCACTATCTAGCACAGGAGGGTCCTGCATATGTGCAGCGCAGCCCACAAAACCTCTGGAGTCTACTGTAATTGCTGAAACACTTCAGATTTTGGTAATTGCCACTGGTAGTTGGATCTGAGGTGGATTTCAAAGTAGAGGTGGAAAGTTGGTGGAAAGCTTTAGCTATTGGTGGTATAGAAATGTAATAAATACGTATTTTTTTAAGAAAAATTCAGACAAAAAATCCACCCAATCTGCCAAATTATTTTCAGAGCAGAACCTAGACATTCTGCCCATAACATTATGTCACTAAGTATAGGGAGTTTGACAAATGGCCAGGAGTCAGGTCAGGTGTTGAACTGATACAGTGTCCTATATGCTGTTTATTACATGTATAATGGCCCATCAAGCATTGAATAAAGGGCAGTTTTATTGTTTCTTAGAGTAGCTTTTAGTAGGTTTCTCAAATGGGGAGATTGGTATCAAGCAGGCACCAGTCCACAGGTTAACAATTGCTAGCTGTCTGACGGTGATAACGGTGTAATCCTCAGGTCAACAGTTACGCAGCTGCCTAATTTCCCCTATTTGCTTTCCTTTCCTATCACACTGAGGAGATGGAGAGGGTTTCTCCCCACCCCCACTCCCCGTTGGACAGTTGGGATCTCTTAGTCACAGGAGAGGTAAATCATCTCCCTGCCTGTGATGCTTTGGGCACGTTCTAAAATATCGGAAAAGGGTATAAAAGACTGGGCTGAGGCTTAACCAATTTGGTCTCACTCCACGGGGGAAATGTATACAACCAGCTTGGAGAACTTTGGGTCTTGGGAATGATGTCCCATATACTGTTGATAGGGGGCCCTGGCATACAGGCAGCTGTGATGCAGAGCTCTGCTTCATTGGCTGAAGAGCTGTGCGAGCTTTCTTTGTACTTTTATTCTGCTTCCCTTTTCTGTCAGTAAACTGTCATTCCTTTCACAATCCAGTTTCATCTTGGTAATCCAAAGAATCTATCTTGACTTGGCCCTGAGTAGATCAGACCTCCAGATTAATACACTAACCAATTCTAAACCAAAGCTCTTATTAAAGATTAACAGCGTTGGGTAACACAGTCCCCATGTAAAGTCCATCTGTAAGCACCTTGAAAACAAAGCAGTGATTACTCGAAGCCAACATGGATTTGTCAAGAACAAATCCTGCCAGACTAATCTGATCTCATTTTTTGATCAAGTAACTTCCCTTGTGGACTGTGGGAGTGCTGTGGACATAATATAGCTCACCTTCAGCAAAGCCTTCGACAGAGTGCCCCATGATATCCTGATGAGCAAACTAGCTCAAAGTGGGCTAGATGAAGCAACGATCCGGTGGATCCACAGTTGGCTACAGGATAGGACTCAAAGAGTGCTTCTCAATGAGATCTTCTCAAACTGGGGAGAGCTAACGAGCGGGGTACCGCAGGGCTCAGTCCTGGGCCCAGTGCTCTTCAGTATTTTTATTAATGACTTGGAGGAGGAGGTGCAGGGAATGCTGATCAAATTTGCAGATGAGGTGCAGGGAATGCTCATCAAATTTTGCAAATTTGCAAAATTGGGCGGGATAGCTAATACTTTGGAAGACAGAACAAGATTCAAAGTGATCTTGATAGACTGGAGCGCTGGACAGAAAACAACAGAATGAAATTTAATAGGGATAAATGCCAAGTTCTGCACCTAGGAAAAAGAAACCAAATGCACAGTTATAAGATGGGGGATACGTGGCTCAACAACACTACAAGTGAAAAGGATCTTGGAACTGTTCGTTCACAAGCTGAATATGAGCCAACAATGTGATGTGGCTGCAAAAAAGGCAAATGCTATTTGGGGCGGCATTAATAGAAGCATAGCTTCCAAATCCTGGGAAGTACTGGTTGCCCTCTACTCAGCACTGGTTAGGCCTCATCTGGAGCACTGTGTCCAGTTCTGGGCACCACACTTTAAGAAGGATGCAGACAAACTGGAGAGGGTTCAGAGGAAGGCAACGAAGATGATCAGGGGACTGGAAACAAAGCCCTATGAAGACAGACTGAAAGAACTGGGTATGTTTAGCCTTGAGAAGAGAAGACTGAGGGGAGATACGATAGCGCTCTTCAAGTACTTGAAAGGCTGTCACAGAGAGGAAGGCCAGGATCTCTTCTCGATCATCCCAGAGTGCAGGACACGGAATAATGGGCTCAAGTTACAGGAAGCCAGATTCCAGCTGAACATCAGGAAAAACTTCCTGACTGTTAGAGCAATACGACAATGGAACCACTTACCTAGGGAGGTGGTGGGCTCTCCCACAATGGAGGCATTCAGGACGAGGCTGGACAGCCATCTGTCGGGGATGCTCTGACTTGGATTCCTGCAATGAGCAGGGGGTTGGACTTGGTGGTCTTGTAGGCCCCTTCCAGCCCTACTATTCTATGATTCTATGATATATACCTCCATCTGTTCAATACTTATTTGGTGAAATTTAATGCTGCTCTCATTAAATCTTAGTTAAATGATTTGTTTGTATCAACTTTGCATTGGTGTGACCCCCCCGCAATACTTCAGTTATGCTGATTCTTTGTACATATGTTTTGCTCTGCTGTTGAATGAATTGTGCATTCCAATATTTTGAATACGAACATTATTTTTCAATAGGGGGGCACAATGTGGGAAAAGCCAGTGGAGAGCCAACATTCACACCAATATTTGGGTCTAGAGCAGGGATGCTTTACAAAAACCAGAGTACCCCATTTTCTGCTGTTACTCCATGATTGATTATACCTTTAGCGATGCTGCTAAGGAATAACTGTTCCTGGAACAAAATAACCACGTCCCTTCTCCCAGAAAACAGCATGCATTTTTGGTTATGGGTCTGTGAAATATAACTTTGCATACATTGCTAAGCAAATGGAAATCCACATCTTTGTTTCTATAAAATCCTCATCTCTATATCCCTTCAGTCAGTGTGCCTCATCTTTCAGTTCTGATTGTGTGACACAGATATTATGCTGAGCTTCCTCTAGGATAGCTAGATCAAAATTTTAACAATATGATATGATAGTAACATAGTATATCCTGTGGTTCTTCTGAGATTTGTGGGGAGAAGGAGCAAAAATGAAAGAGGGGGAAAAAGTGGACCTCAAAACTGATATGGCTTACATGTCCACCCACACAACTATCAAGAGTATCAAATTCATATACTGTATGACATCCTTACAAATCGTACAGTATACAAATGGTATACTGTCATACAGTATACTAATGGTATATTGTCTGATAGCCTTACCCAGCCTGGCACCCTCCAGACATGCTGGACTGCAACTCCTATCACCCCAGCCAGCAAGCTGGGGATGGTAGGAGTTGTAGTCCAACATGTCTGGAGGGTGCCAGGTTGGGAGGAACCACTGCAGGAAACCTGAGTGGAGGTTTCAGAAGAACATGCTTCAAGTTAAGTTATTCGTATTTGTCCCAGAGTTCAGTGCTCAATTTACTTTCCAGCTCCAAACACTAGCTTCAAAGGCTCTGTGAGGTAGCACACAGGACTGCTTCTGCATGTAATGCTGAATTGCTTTTCTTAAATTACACTTTGTGATATATGTCATTGATTGGTTTTCTACTGTACTGGTTATGACAGGATTGAATATATCAGTTTTATAAATCATCTGGTAGTCTTTGATAGTGATTTGCCTGGATGGGTTTTGGAAGAAAGGATGTAGATCATTTTTTTAATCCAAGTGTGATGTTCTCAAACAGGAATAGCTGTTACAATAAGGGACACGGGTCCAACTTTACCACATACAATAGGGGCTCTTTTACTAGACAAGGTGGGAAAGCAGCTTTGGGGAACAGATTTTTGGTGCCATTAAGGGCGACCAACTGGGAGACAGGCAGAACTAACTCATGTGGCACAACCTGGGGGAAAGTTCTCCTATGTTTGGGCCACTGGAATTAAAGTGAGACTGCACAAGTGTACAGTAGCGCTCACATCCGAGTGCATGTTATACTAATGAGTAACCCGGGTCCCTATGTAATCAAGCCACAGAGCCCCCTTTAGGCTCAGAAGGGTTTGGGGCGTGCAGCATCAGCTGCTGAGACTGTAGGCAGTATGGATTGGCCAGGCCAAATATAAATACCAGACCTGGACTTGCCTGGTCCATAGAGGAATATCTTCTGCCTGCTGTCTTAGTCCTGGGCTCCATCAGTTGACCTCAGTGACCCAGGGGAGGAGAATAAACACTCCAAGTCTGGATTTGGGTATGGCTGCCGATGGCTGTGGTATCATGGCCCTGACGCAGTGGGCCTTGCACACAAGTTTATTCCCAGTGCAGAGATTTAGTGCATACCCAAGCAATTTTAGGATAATTATAGTGGGAACTCAGATTCTCTGTCACAAAAACAGCTCCTTTGCAGCCCTGCAGCACCGGCAGCCCAGTCCCACATGGGGCTGGTAAGATGGCTGTCATTTGCTTTGATGCAGGCTGGTCAGAATCCTATGCTTGCCTAGCGATGCCACACCGACAAAGAGATACAGTTACAACAATGCCAAACGCAGCAACTGCAACTCATGCCAGGCAGAATTCATAGCGATTGTTTCACTCTTTAACCAAACATGGCATCATACTCAGACAGCTGCATTGGGGAGAAAAAGAAACCAAAGAAAAAGAACCAGATTCCTCAGCATTACTCTTCCATTGCGATCAACAGTTAATCCAATTCCACTTTATCCACCCTCTCAGATTGCAATTAGGATTCCAGTTAGGGTTGCACAGATGGAAAGCAGTGTCCTCTGAGACTTCAAAATAGCAATTCATACTGCAGCGATTAAATCCGTAAGATTCCCTCTAGAGCAGATTTTGGGGCAGGTATGGGGGCTGCAAGGGGGAGAGGTAATCACGGAAAATCACCCCTCTCCATTCCACTGAGAGATGCCTTCCATCGGCACTTGTTATTTACCATCTATTCTTTTTCCTTTTTTTTTTTTTTTTGGTAACTCACTCCATCTAATTATCTTAATAATTAGCTTAATAACTGAAGTGCTCTTGGAGAGATTTAAACCAGTTATCTGTACAATTTTATGCAAAACATCAGTCTAAAATTAATGGATTTTTAAAGCCAGCCACGACAAAGATTTATAGTCCCCCCCGCCCGCTTTGTTTACATTTGCTCTAGCAAACCAGCATGTTTTATCTCTTATAATAATGATGAATTTTGTGTGGATACCATTTATATAGAATCTTCAAAATGCTCTTCTTTAAGAGCAACCCATGGAGAAGATGCATGTCCTTTAGCCGAGTACCTTTCAACACTTCCATAGTTAATTGCAAACTCAGGAGGCAAGCAGGGTTTTAAGTGCCTGGTAGGCCACAATACCTTGCTGGCTTGGCTGGTCACAAGTTGTGCAGCCCTGCGATAAGGAAACAACAACCATATGCTGAGCTGTGGGGAATTTTACGCATGCCTATACTGGGAGAAGAATATTCCCTCTCCGCAGAGAAGCCCTTTCAAATAATTCAGTTCCAGTGTTAAGGTACCATGTGTCCTTTCTTACAGAGGACAGTCCTCTATTTGAAGGGCTGCCAGAGCAGAGGCCTGTCCTCTGTTGGGAAGTTGTTCTCTATTTGAAGGGCTGTCCAGTCCAAGTCTGGTATAAAGATAAAGAACCATCAGAAGGAAGAGCTGGGCCTTGAAGGTGCCCATCAACAGCACCTGGGCAGCAGGCTGAGCCAGGCACACAGGTAATCTGGGGGCTCTTCACAAGCAATTTTGTGCGAAATTAGAGCAGTCTGAATTGCTTCATGACAGATGACGTCGTCACCAATCTGCTGCCAACCAGCCACTTCCCTCTTGAAAAGCCACATTTTCTGAAACTCCTTTTACACCGACTTTTTTCTTTTACTGAAAGTGGCTCCCTAGCAGCTTTACCATGGTGTGCCATGTCCCTTCCCCGCACATTAAATGCTGGGCGTGCCTCTGTGACCTGGTAGTGATGTGGTCAAGGGGGTGGGACACCCCATTCCCTCTTGTTTCTCCAATGGGAGTAGTTTTTCCCATTGTGAAAATCCCCAGGAGCACAGCATCAACCCCTCACATTACCGCAGTAGTGTGGACACTCATTCACCTTAGCTAGCTTGCCTTTATTCTTTAACATATCCCCCTTCTGTGCATGTTTACTCAGAAGTAAGAAATAAAGCTTGCTCCCCTGCAATGAAAGAGTTAAAGGTTAACTTTAGAAACTCATTGTACAGCCTGCTTTGCTTCTCTGATGATGCTGTCTTAAATCCCTGTTGTGATGCTGTGCTTCTTCGATGTTCTGTAGTTTCTCTGAGGTAAAGTCGTTTCTCTGTTGTTATGTAAAGCCCTTCTCCACTTTATTGCAGTATCGATCTTTCAGAAAAGATCTTTCTTTTCATTGTGGGCAGGGAGAAGGAGAAAGGGAGAAAGGGGGGAGGTTGAAAGCAATAACTCCACGGCAAAGTGCTGGAATGGGGTGAAATAGGGGGGCTGCTCTCAGTGGGAGCCTTCAGATGCTGCACTCGAGAATCTGGGATTTTGGCTTCTCAAGGCAAAAGCGCACATTGGGAAAAATGGGGTGGGAACAATAACTCCTCTGTAGATCGCTGGACTGGGGCAAAATTGGGGTGGGGGAAGCTCTTCAGATGCTGCACTCAAGAACCGGAGATTTTGGCTTTTTCAGGGAAATCTGCACACATGGGGAAAAATTAGTTGCTCTCCATTCATAATAACGTAGTAGCATGGGGAAGCCTGGACAGGGGTGGGAAACAAGCCTCTCTCACTGATTGAGCAGACCCTGTCAGTTTGATGACATTCAGTTCTACTCTCCCCACTCCACCTGGAAATATGTTCCTTTCAAGCGCTGTGTGATCCCTGAAAACCAGATTTTAAAGGTATCGTACACTTGGCTTATCTTGCTTCATGTGTCCCTGACGGATCAAAGCTGATTCCATGAAAATCCAGGTAATACTCCAACACACTTCTCATGCCATTGTTGTGAAGGTCCCCCCCGGTCACAGTCTTCTATATTATGGTGAGATGTACTGTATTTCTATTTAAATTACAGCAAAGATCTCTAAAAGTACATCTATACACATATACATATATATTAGCATATGCAAATTGGTGTCCTGTTTTTTTGGTGATGCATTTCCTCTTTTTGGCAGTTCATAAGTTGCCATCCTATCCGTAGTGTGGGTCCCAATAAAATGGAAGCCTCTCAGCAGAGATCTGTTTCATTTAATGGGGCAAAGTGCCATGTCCTCTTAGCGCTGTACTGAATAAGAGTCTTGTGTAGTTCTACAGCATGCTGGCTAGGGGAGATAGGAGTTATAGTCCAACACATCCAGCGGGCACCAGGTTAGGGAACTCTGTTGTCCAGTATCCATAATAGTCTGAAGGAAGAAGACAATTTGGTCAGTCCTTTTGTTTTTACTGATGTGAAGCTTGCCAACACATATAAATAATCTTTTGTGTACCCTTTCCCAATGACAGCTGAAGGATGAAGCATTGCTTTAATAAAGAAAATGCACCCCTCCACACACACACACAACTGTTGGAACTGACACTTGACATTCTGAAATCTGCTGAGGGATTTTTTTTGACACCCTCCTGTCACTCATTTTAATGGGTGCTGGGAGCCCAAATCCCCATGGTAGCTTTGAATCTCTCCATTCTTGAAGATTATTTTTATGTTGCTATAACCCCTGGTTTTATCGATGGCGCAGGGGGTCATGAGTTGAACTTAAGGGGCAACGCACCCAGCTTATATCTCAGCTGTAAGCCGTGTTGGCAAATGGGTTGAAAAAAACTATTTTTCTTATGGCAGCTTAGTATTTATTTGGCTTTACTGCCTCATACCCCTGCTAAGCAGCTATGAGGGCAAAATCCCTGTATGTTCCACTGAGTATCACAAGCATTACATTCAAATCCGTCGACCCCACAGGCTGGCTTCAGAGTATACACTAAACTCTGAGAGGGTCAGCAAGAAGGTGTTTTCTACTCTAGAGCAGCTGAGAGGTGCCATGGTTAGCGGCTCAGGTACAGCCTACTCTGACACAGCTCAGCCTTTCTAACTTCTGTGCGACACCAAACTTTTCTGGTCCTTTGAGACACCTGCAGAAAATGTCCTCACAGCCCATATCCAGGTGACCTGGACTGCAACTGGACACAGAACACTGTATGTGGGTGTCTGTCCTTAAACGGGAACCAATGGCAAACAAATGGCAGCTTCCCAGTTTCAACCATTCACCTGCAACACATCTGTACCAGGCCCAGCCTCCGTCTTTACTCAGCCTGAAGCAGAAAGGCAAAGCTGACTCCTGGCCGCTCTCTGCCTTCCGAACTGGCAGGGCCGGCCCTACCATTAGGCAGAGAGAGGCAGCTGACTCAGGTAGCACATGATGGGGGGAGCAGCAGCAGCCTTTCAGCCATTCCTCCTGATCCCCCTGGCTATTCCTCTCTGTTAGAGGGCAAAGCTGTGTGTGCCATAAGGCACCTCCAAGCTAGCCTGCTGCCCTGCTGTGCGGTGGAGGACAAGGCCACTTTGCCAGTGTTGAAGTTAGATCCACCAGCTGCTCCAGTTTGCTTCTGTCCATGGAATGGAGGGCCGCCATCTTGCCCTGAGAGTTGGACTCACTCCTGCCGGCAGTGGGGCAGAGGGGCCAGCAAGAAGAAGCGGTGTCTCTCGTGGAGGAAGTGGCAGCTGCCCCTCTCCGCAGTTTGGTTGTGCTGGGCTACAATGAGGCCAGTTCCTTCTGACACAGTTAAGCCATTCTAATTCATGGTTCATCTTCTCTCTTTTCCCCTGTCACAAGGGATGGGAACCAGTGAAGCTACGGACCAAAGTTGGCATATACTAGACAACATTTCTCCAGAATTTGGTATCCCTTCAACCTTCCTCACCATCCAGCTGGCCTTGGTCCTTGTTGAGGACCAGCTTTCCCCAGAGGTGCCCTCCTGATGTGTTGGACTACATTTCCCATCATTCCAAGCCAGCATGGCCAAGTCTGGAGGGTGCCTGGTTGGGAAGAGCTGTTGAGGACCATCCTGTGAGTGGGAAAACAAGCCATGGGTGCAGCCCTGCAGCACGTGCATCACCAGCACTGGCCTTGCCCAAAGAGGAGCCCGCTTTTCACCATAGCATTTGCTGTTTGTAAAGCATCTTTTGGCTCTCTGCTAAACTAAAGCACTACATCAAACCTCCGGTGTACAGAACAACCTGTGACGGAAGGAGGAAATCAAAAAGCTTAATGTAACCATTTAGCATTTTCTGTCAGCCTTTTCAGCCACTTGTCTGAGGAGCGAAGGTTGGTATGAGTATGACATGGTGGCTGTCTCAGATTCAAGCCTCTCTCCCATGAAAGGTTATCATTTCAAATAAATGTCCCACACTGTCTTTTGCAGGGAGTTTTCACTTATCATTCAGCTGGGAACATCTCTCCCCAAAACATATGAAAGGTGACACCGTGATACCCTTGCCGTGTGCTTAGCGTACCTGGGTGGCTGAAGGGCCTTCCATTCACACATTGGCAATGGAGGGCCATTCTTACCCTTCCTTTGTTCTGTTTTCCACAAGCCAGTCTGGGCTAAATGCCGAGCGGGCTAATATATATAAAATATATTTTGGGGGGGTCAACTGTCAAGGGAAAACCATGTTAGTTACAGAGACTCCTTCCCCTTATGGTTTCAGGCCGCGGCAGCCTCTTGACCACCTGCTGAGAGCTTCTGTCTATATTACTCGCAGTGACAACTTCTGCATTAAGTGATAAACACCTTCATTGCAGTGCTCCAAGTGATAGTCATGTCATTAGATTTGAGTTAGTGATGATGAAAGGGCCTGGTGGGCTCTTTTTCCCATGATTGGGTAATGCTTTAAAGACAAGTTCTGTCTGTGGCCATTTCAGATGGATTTGTGCGTATAGCAGTCTGATTTGTAATATATCACACTGCCCCATCTCCAGGAAAAAAGCTCAGTTTGCCTCCTTTATAATCATTTCCATAATTGGTAGCCATTGGGCTGTTGACAGAATGGTTGTTGTTAGCCCTACAGTTCATTGTTTACTTAGCTTCGGCATTCTGCTGCCCATAGTGCCACCCCTGTGTCAAGTTGTGCCCGTGTGACGTAGTGGTTAGAGTGTTGGACTGGGATTCAGGAGATCCAGGTTTGAGTCCCCACTTGGCCATGTGTCAGGAAAGCCCTAGCTGCCTCTCTTACAGTCACCTCCAATAGCCAACTCAAGACACAGACGAAAAGGATTCTTTTCAAGGCTTTATTCCTTTTACAACCTAATGACTCTTTCAGATGCTAATCACCAGCTACTAAGCAAGGAACAGCCCTGGGGAAAGATAGCAGAGTAGCCTAAGCTCCAGGTAAGGCAGTTGGTCCCCGTTTGAAGGAGAACCACAGGAAGACCCTGAACTTATGGGCTAGGGAGAGATCCTCCCTCTTTCCCTTGGGTCCTCGGGACGTGACCATTGCTTGTGCGCCAAATGAGTGGAGCGCCTCCTTTCCGTGCCCTCCATCTGTTGTCGCTCCCTGCATCGGCGCCGAGCATTCAGCAAGCCCCCTCCAGCGCTCTCTCGCTGCCAGGGTCACTATCTATCCCAGGAATGCTGGCAGGAGGAATCTCTGCCAGCTGCTGTGCTTGTGAGAGATGAGCGACCTCCTCTCCCACAGATTGCTGTTCCTCCTCAGAATCAGAACTGCTCTGGGGTCCTATTGGCTCAGTTTCCATCCTGACACCATGAAGCTTACTGGGCTTCTTCATCCCAGTCACTGATTCTCAGCCTAATCTACCTCACAGGCTTGTTATGAGGATGAAATGGAGAGGAGTATTATGTACGCTGCCTTGGGCTCCCTGGAGAAAAGTCAGGATATAAATGTAGCAAATAAATAAGTTCCACTCTCTCTTCCAATGTATAGCAGGGGAGTTGAACCTCAGGCTCTGGGGCCAAATCTGGCCTGCCTGGCATCTCAATCTGGACTTCTAGGGTTCCCCAGATGGCCATGCCCACATCATCAGGTAATTCAATATTACATTGCATACATTACATAGATAACGTGCAAAATAATTAAGGGTGCAATCTTATGCAAATTTAAACAGAGAAAAGTCCTACAACTCCCAGTATTCCCCAGCCAGCACCTACATTTATATCCTGACTTTTCTCCAGGGAGCCCAAGGCAGCGTACATAATACTCCTCTCCATTTCATCCTCATAACAAGCCTGTGAGGTAGATGCTGGGAAATGCTGGGAGTTGAAGGACTTTTATTCTGTCTAAACATGCATGGGATTGCTCCCTAAAAGATGGCACCTTACATCTCTATTCACTTATATTTCTCAGGCACAGGGTCAGATGGAAAATGGAAACACTGTCAATATAGAGGAACATTTCTATGTCTTTGGTAGTCTTGGCCCAAAGTGCAATGATTCTGGGCAAGAGTATTGCATTACACAGGGAAAACATTCCTGGATACAGCTGACAGGTGGAAGCTAAATGGGGAAGCAAGCAAGGGGATGCCATGTCTTAAAATGTGTTTTGAGGAAATCTTGGATCCACTCATTTTGGATGTAAGAGCACATTAAATGAAAGTTCTGTAGGTTCAGATTCATTCCGTGACTTCCTTGCCACTCGGCTACCTTTCATTATAGTTGCAGAAAGTGATGATGTTCAGGCTGCACAATCAGTTCAATATCAAGCACATACCCATGTTCAGGCTTCCTAGGGATGTCAGAGAATTCTGCCACAGACTCCAGTGAGGCCGGATTCAAAAGAATTCCGTCCCTCCCCCCAGAATCCATGGCGGAACGGCCTCCCCCCCGCCACCCTGCGGAATGCCCCTGGGACAGAGTGTACCTGGCGGTGGCTCCGGCAGCTCCGGCGGCGGATGTGGTGGTGGATGCGGCAGCAGCAGCTCCGGCTAGTCTCCTGGCTGCTGCCGGGCTGCTGCAGCCGCAAATGGCAGCTATTGTAGCGGCCGCCATTTGTGGCAGCAGCAGCCCGGCAGCAGCTGGAATTCTGGCTGCAGCCAGCCCTGGCCGGTGGCTCCACAGAGTCATCGCAGAGCAGAGCCAGCCGGGGAGGATTCCGGGGGGAGGGATGGAGCGCCTCCCCCCCACCGCAGATGCCCTGGAACGGAGCCAGATAAGTGTTTCGTACATCCCTAGGCTTCACTAACTGGGTTATTGAAATTGTTAGGGTAATTCCCCAAAAGCAAATGCCCTGAAAATATGGTAGATGTGTAGTTCAGGTACCCCAATTATTAAAAAAATATATGGAGAAATACACTGTACACATCTCCTTCAATATGAGGAACAAGGGCCCCCTTCACACATTATTATACACGAAGGAGTCCCATGCGATTAAAGGGCAGCGGGGTCGCACTGCTGGCCGCACCTGTGCTATTACACCTGCTTGTTCAGCTCCATGTCGACCCTTCTTGTGTTGAGAGAAGTTCTGGCTATAGGTATGGAGGCTCCTCCACGTGAGCGGGAACTCTGATCACTTGGAGCTCTTGCTTATGTGGAGGAAGCTCCACTAGTTCAGACAGCTCCCTCTTCTCTCTGTACACAGAGATGAGGGGTGGGAAGCCAGGTGAGCAGGGACTCTGCTACCCTTTAATTGCACGTCGAATAATACCCACACCTCCAAATGGTGACGGTACTGCACGCTACGCAGAATGCTGGAAGTTGGTACCTATGTAGCATAAGACACACTGAGAATGGGGCATTTTTACCTCATTATCTAGCTTTTTTTTTTTAAGGCTGTGCAATAACAACAGCGGCAGACTTGGAGCCCACATAATGGGTTCAGACAGAAGGTTGCCTCAGTCAGAGCCGCAGACTGACTTGCACTTGACTATTTGCCTTGGAACTGAGGTGGAGCCTTGGGTGTCGTCCCCATTAACGAAGATGGGAGTGCCATCAAATGCCTGTGACTCAGGGGGGCCCAGCGTCACAGCCCCAGGACAAATCTGCCCCACCTGGCGTTCCCCAGAAGGCCATGGCCCCTTCCCCTGGCCCAGCCTCTTTCTCCCAACCACAGATCTTTGGGTGGACTCCTGGCTTTTCTGCAGTCTGCCCCTCCTTCCAAAAAGTTGCTTCTCCTCAACCTTGGTGACCAGCAATGAGAGTTTCAAGCTAAAATATCCTGGCATTCGGGGTATTTTGGTCCCACCTCATTTGCCTTCAGCCCCACCCACCACTGAAATGCAGCCCCTGAGAGTGTTATGTATCCTGTGTGTGTGTGTGTGTGTGCGCACACGTGCCCGTGTACGTACTGTGGCTTAGTTATTATTTTGAACCTTGGCAGTTCCTTTAGACTTGGGAGTAGCAGCAGTGAGTGGAGCTTCTGCTGAGTTCTGCGTGATAAATAAAGGGCAGTTGTACTTGAGGCCTGCTGAGTCTTGGGCCCCATCTACATGGGGCTTTTCCTCCAGTTCTACTCCACCCCCAAGTCGATTGTGGCAGATGACGCATGCTACTCCCCGTAGCTAGCCCGGTGTTTCTTGCCCGAAATCCATTTATTTTTCAAACTCATTTTGTGATGGATTTTCCCGCCACAGCAGCTTCAGTGCAGCAGTGTGGGAGTCCGCGTGATCTCAGCTGGCTTCGGCTGCCTCTCGCTTGGGAGCTTGGGAGTGGAGGTGAAGGAGCCAGCCCTGCTGTTTTGAAGCTGTGCAGCTATGCAGGAGCACAGCTGAAAAACGGTGGAAGCCTGCTGATTTGAAGCTGTGCAACTGAGAAAGGGTGGATGCCGGGGTGGATGATTTTCATAAATGTCTACTCAGAAGCACTTCATTGAGCCTGTGTTGGGTGGGGGGAGCCTGTTGATTGGGCAGTTAATATACATCAAAGACTGCATGCTAGTCACTCTCCCTCCTCGCCAGCTCCGCACTCTCTGCTCTCAGCGCCTGCTCAGTCTCCAGCGGCAGCGGCTGCTTGTTTGCCTGCCTGCCTGAGAAAGGGGTGTGTGTGTGGGGGGGGGGTACGTGGGGTTTGCGTCCGGAACGTCTCCTTGTAAGCAAGTCCTGCATTGCACTTCGTTGAACACGCGAGGGAGGGGGAGCAGGCCTCCGCTGACGGGCTGCCCAGTACCTACGCAATTGCTGACGTTCAGTTCAACTTGCGGCGGAACTCGCCCACCCCACCCCAACGAATGCGGCTTCAGTGCCCGTTTATACTTCAAAAGTGGAGGAACACAGCACTGCGTGTACCGTGGAAAGAGCTAATTTGATTCTATGAAAATGCAGATTTTGCCCAAATTGCTTCACAAAGCGATTCCATTTCGATGGCTCCTTACAGTCATTCCCTCTTCCTGTAGAAACTGAGAGCTTCTCCAAAATTGATTCAGCCCTCAGGCTGAAAGAGGTTCTACACCCCTGCTATAACATTTAGGGCAACACTTTTATTTTATGGCAGAATTGGTTGACATTTACAAGCTTAGCATGCCATTCTGAGGTGATGAAGCATGGCAAATGTCAGACAAATAGGTACAAGGGCTTTTGTGCTATGTGCATTTGGTGCTTGAGGCTTTTTTAAAAGGGAAAATCAATAAATGCCTATAACTTTTTTATTTTTATTTGTTGTTGTTGTTGTTGTTGTTGTTAGAATTGGATGCAATTGTCAGGCATAGTAGTGCATTCTGAGGGGATGTAGTCTGCCAAATTTCAGACAGATAGGTGCAGGTGAGTTTGGGCAAGGGAAACTGTTATAGTTTGGGGTTGTTGTTTTTAAGGAATGCCTCCCCTCCAATGGCTTGTGGGCAATTTGCTGTGATCTTCGGTGTGCGACTCTCAAGCTGTTTTTGGAGCCACAGGGACTCTGAGTGCTGCTTTTGCTGCTGCCAGACACACAGCCACAAAGAGCAGAGAACAACTTTGGATATGTTCTTCTACATCCCACCAAGAGCAGTGTGACTGGAAGAAAAAAGGACAGCCCTGGTAAAGTCACTCCCTGCTTGGAAACTACAGCTGTCAGTCACATTCCCCCTCCTCTCTCCCACACCTCCTCTCTGTCTACCATTTTCCATTTATAGAAAGCTTGGAGGAAGTTAAAAAAAAATCAAATTGATCAGAAGAAAATGTTTTAAAAACCTGTCTGAATCTCCGTGGCAGTTCTGAAGCCTCAGGACCTTGTCCTCAGACTGCTTTGCATCCAAATTGCTTCAGGCTTGGAAGGGTTCAGAATATCTGTGAAGTGGGGCTATTTATGCTTCATCTGATGCTTTTGCAGACCCTTAGTTTTTTTATATATTAACTTCAAATAGGATATTATGTAACTGATAATATACCATCCATTTTCTTTAGTTTTTCTTTAATGACTTCCTTAACTTTCCTTCTTTTTAATTGAATTGTTTAATTTGATACTTGCTAATCAAGGAATGTTTTTAAATGGTTGACACACGCACTTAACTTGTTTGTACTGTTTTAAAATATTAAAAGAAATAACTTAAAAGAAAAACATACACCCGCCCTCTTCACCTAAGAAATTGAGTTCTCCAGATCCACTCACCTGAGGATCAGCTGCTGTTGGCACAACTCCAGAGACTAATGTTATCATTATTTTTTATAATTATTGTTGTACTTCAAAACAATTTATGCATCAAAATTATAATAAGCCAGAAAATTGTTGTCTCTGGCTTTGGAGCCTAGATTTCCTGAAGGCATCCAACTACTCCATGCATGCAAATCTGAAGAAGCAGCCAAGGGAGAAATTGCCGGCATAAGCGTTGGAGATTGTATAGTAATAACAGCTTGTATTCTAGAGGGTGCATTTAATCATGGAGGGTCTGAATAGCACTTACTTCCTCCCTTTATTTAGATTTATACCAGGCTCATATTCTGTGCCCCTGACATGCAAAGGACTCCAGCTACATAACTACTCAGCAAGACATTGGAAAACCAAAATTAAGCAGCACTATTGAAGCCTGCTGATGTTAGCAAGGGAAATGGAGTGCAGCAGAATATAGTTATTATACTTACTCCGCTTAATGCCCCAAGTCTTATAGAAGGTGCTATGGGAGATTTCATGAGTGCATATAGGTAGAGCCGCCTTCCCAACCTGATGACTTCCAGATGTTTTGGACTACAAATCCTGCCACCCTCAACAACTGGCTATGCTGGTTGGGGCTGGTGTGAATTGTAGTCCAAAACATCTGGAGGTCATCAAGTTGGAGAAGGATGACCTAGAACCGCTCCTCACAATCTTGCACTAGCTACCAGTTGTTTTCCGGACCAAATTCAAGGTGTTGGTTTTGACCTTTAAAACCCTATATAGTTCCAGCCCAGCCTATCTCAAGGAGCGCCTCCAACAACACCAGACAGGCCGCTCAACAAGATCAGCCTTGGATGGTCTTCTCTCTGTCCCATCAGCCAGGACAGCTAGGCTGGTGAGGACGAGGGAAAGGGCCTTCTCTGTGGTGGCCCCCACTCTGTGGAACTCCCTCCCTAGGGAACTCCATCATGCCCCCTCTTTAATGAGCTTCTGCCATGCACTGAAAACTTGATTATTCAGGTAGGCATTTGGGGTGGGTTAGGGTATTTTAAATAATGTTTAATGTGTAATTTTACAGTTTTAAATTGTGCTGTTGTATATCGCCCAGAGTGTCTGGGTGACCAGCCAGATGGGCGATTAAGAAATTTAATTAATAAATAAAAACACTGTTGGAAAGATGGCTGCAGAAAACAGAGTCTCTCCTCTATGCTGCTCCTTTTAGGACATGCAGGTTCCATATTCATCCAGAAGGAGCTTCACTGATGACCCAGCTTAGAAGACTGTGTGTTATCCAATGGCTGATTCATATGAAATGTGTTTTGCAAGTGATAGAGGTTTTGGAGCCTATACATTCCTAGGGTCCCTGTTTACATGGGACAGTCTTTATTTACTGGGACAATCTGTCTGGTGAAAGCCTGTTGCTGTTTTGCCTTTTGAAGAATCCTTTAGAAAATGCTCTTAGGGTTCACACAGTGCAGTAGAGATGCTTGGGAATCAGCTGCTTCCTAGGCAGGGCTGGAATCCTAACTCAAGGAGAAACTCTGTGGCCACCGCTATCAATCTACCATCATCCAGATTAGTTCAATGTGCCACAAGCACAAAACAAGATCTAGAAATATGCACAGAGCCAATAATCAAAGCACATGATCTCATCCACAGGCTATCCATCAAGTCACCGAACATATCACATGCATATATGTAGGATATTATCATGGAATTAAGCATTTGTGAAATGGGTAAATTTAGAAGACTGGCTAGGGAAAAAAATCGCCATTTTACACATGAGTGAAATTTGATTGCCTAAATATTTCTGCTGCTTTCTGTTAACCTAACATACGTCAAAGGTAAAATACTGAGAACCCAAGATAATAACCATGTCGGCTGGGCCTACCCTTTAAAGTGACTAGGTGGGCCACTCACCAATCCACACCTCCCTGAATCCCACTCCTGCTTCTGGGTCTCACTCTTCCAGCACAGGTGCAAATGTACCTAAAGTCAAAGACACATGCCTGTAGTGTAAACGCATGCGCATAGGCACCAGGAGTGTGCGAGGAAAAATACTTGGTTAGTTTTTCCATTCATTTTCATTTTACAGTTTCATTGGTTTCATCGTACATTCCCCTGAATTGCATATATTAATATGTTCATTATTTCTTTTGTTTTTTTCCACAGATTCCAAGGGAGGACCTTCTCCAGCCTGTAACTTTGGAATTTTCTATCCAAACAACATATAAATTCTGGATATTCTCTTACCTAACACACACACACACACACACACACACACACACCAGACCTGCCAAATTTCAGATAGAAAGGACAGTGGGCCCCTGTTTTATAGGCAAGTAAAAATGATATACATCCTAAGACTATCTTATTCTTTCAATGAAAGAACCCAACTGCATTTTTCATGCTTGTAACTTCCTTGTTTGGGGCATGTAATTTCCAGGGATTCTACAACTCCCTGGGGCATTGTATCCACCCGGAGACACAGCCTAACTCCTGTTTAACTAAATCCAGCCTTCTATGCTGTTAATTTCACTGCTCTCCCTCTCTTCCCCCATGGCCCACAACCTTTCTTTGAACTGTATATAGAGTTCTGGCATATTTCTTCAATGCAAAACAATGCTTCCAATATAAAGCAGTTAAAAATGATTGAGCTAATGCAGAGGTGCAGAACCTTTCAGCCTGAGGGCCAAATTCCATTTTGGAGAAATTTGGGGTTTCTAATAGTCACTCCTAATAGACAAATAAAAGCCAGACTTCCCTCCATATAACCCCCCAATAACTTCTATGAAGACAATAAATATTAACAAATGTGTTTCAGTGATAAATGTTCTATAATAATGACAACCAGATCCATTTTCAGGAGTGAGTATTCTATTAAACCTACTTACATTTGTTTGCTTGTTTTTACTTAAGAAAGAAGAACTGTGCTGGATCAGACTAAAGGTCCATCTAGTCCAGCAGTCTGTTCACATAGTGGCCAACCAGCAATCAACAGGAAACCCACAAGCAGGGCATGAGCGCAACAGCACCCTCCTGCCCATGTTCCCCAGCAACTGGTGTATATAGGGATACTGCCTCTGATACTGGAGGTAGCATATAGCCATCAGAACTAGTAGCCATTAATAGCCTTCTCCTCCAGAAATTTGTCTAACCCCTTTTTAAAGCCATCCAAATTGGTGACCATCACTATGGACTTCACCACACCAGGCTTTTTATCCCACAATTTACTAGGGCTTCTGCTTCCAGATTCTTTGCAGGATTAAGACTGGCTTCTTACATGGACTGTTTTTTTCAGGGCTATCTTTCTCTATGAGTTCTCTGCAGCCTCTTTGCCACCTTCTCAGAATTTTCTGCCTCTCTCTGCTTGGTCTAGAAATTGGGGGGAGTCGGGCAGGGAGAAAATACTGAGAAGGGGGATGTTTTGTCAGAATTTGCTATGCTTTTTCTTTTTCTTCTCATCTTGCTGACTCCACTGAGGTAGCAGAGAGGGCACCACAATTTACCCAGTCAGAGAGGACCACCCAGAATATGTAACTCCATCAACTCCATATTACATGTTTATCCTGCCGTTCTTCCAAAGAGCTCAGAGCAGCATCCAGTATAGAACAACCCTGCAAGGTAGCTTAGGCAGAGGAGAGAGGAAGAGGCAGGGAGGAGACTAGCCCAGAGTATCTTCCCTTATTCCATGATGGAGACGCTTATCATGTGGAGCCTACCTATATTTACCTCATGGTGGTATGGCTATAGCGGAACTGCGCAATTTCACACAGCCATTAAATTGGATTTACATTTAAATACTACATTATCTCCGATCTTTTAAAAAGTAGGATCAAGGTCAGAAACCACAGGAGACACTCTTAAGATTGATGATGTCATGTAAAAGATCCACAAACTTCCTTGAGTGACCAATCACGAACATGCAATGAAAACCTTGTGTAGAAATGCTCAATGTCTTGTGGAAGTGAATTCCATAGTTTAACTACATGTACTGTGTGAAGAAATACCTCCTTTTATCTGTCCCAAATCGCCCACCAATCAGATTCATAGGGTGACCCTGGGTTCTAGTATTAGGAGAGAGGGAGAAAAATGTCTCCCTATCCTTTGAAAAATGACTCTCCATTCAATGCATAATTTTGTACACCTCTATCACGTCTCCCCTTATTCTCCTTTTTTTCAAAGCTAAACAATCCCAGCTGTTGTAACCTTCCTTCATAGAGGAGATGCTCCAGCCCCTTAATCATTTTAGTTGCCCCTTTCTGCACTTTTTCCAGCTCTACAATATCTGTTTTTAGGTGCAGTGACCAGAACTGTAAACAGTATTCTAAGTGTGGTCGCACCATAGATTTGTTTAAGGGCAATATGATATTGACAGTTTTATTCTCAATTCTTTTCATAATTATGCCCAACATGGAGTTTTCTTTTTTTACAGCAGCCACACACTGGGTTGATATTTTCATCAAGCTGTCCACCCTCCACAACCCCAAGATCTCTTTCTTGGTCAGTCACTGCTAGATCCCATGAGGTTATACATTTCATTATTTATAGGCTACCTTTCAAGGTTATCCCTTGCAAGGCAGCTTAAAACATATTAAAACACATTATTCATATTAACATACTAAAAACCATAAAATCATAAACCACAATATAAAATTTTAACACATCCAATGATATAATACTAGCAGCAGCATTTAAAAACAATATATATGCAGAATAAAAGAAACTTAGAGTGCAATTCTATGCATGTTTACATAGAAAAAAGCCCTACAGCTCCTAGTATTCCCCAGCTAGCATGGCTGGCTGGGGAATGCTGGGAGTTGTAGGACTTCTTTCTGTCTAAACATATGCCAGAATGCACCTTAAATGTGAAATGAGGCAGCAAAATAGTAAGTAAAAACACTAAACACTAAAATAGCAATTAATGTTTGGAACAACAACAAAAAAGTCTTCAAAGCCTGTTTAAAAATCATTTAAAAAAATCATGCATTCCTGCCTAGAGAGGGAGTTTCATAAATATGGGGCTAACAATGAGAAGGGCCTGTTGCTAGCGTTTGCCAAAAACACTCCATCCATCCATCCTATCTAATCTATCTAGTATCATGAACTCACTAACATCCAGTGTCTGAAGCCAATGCATGCCTGGCTATTACAGAGTAAATCAATATAGCATTGCCTTCATCAATGTGTGAATTTTAGGAGTGGTGGGTGGCTGGCTGGGGCAGTGTTCCTTGGTGTGAGGATAGAGGTGTGAAACATTCTAGGGCAGGGGAGGGATCTCTTGGCCCTCCAGACATTGGATTATAACTCCCATCATCCTGACAATTGGCCATGCTGGTGGGGCTGATGGGAGTTGGAGTCCAGCAATATCTGATGGGGCGCAGCTTCCCCCACCCCTGTTACGGGGGATGTGAGCCTTCTCCTCACATTCCTCTTCTAGGAAAGAGAGAAAGTTAGTGTGCATCACACATTCAAAAGATTGAACAGTCCAGTTTGGGCGGCAATTATCAGTCTTCCATATCTATCCCAGTGTAACCAGCAAAATCCACTGAAATAAAGACTAAGCTGATGGGAAGGCACAGCTCAGTCACCCCTTCCATTCCCCTCAAGGCTTTATATTTCCTATAAAGTGCATTAGTGCAAGTAAGTCAATGAAACTGTATTAAGATAAACTGAAGGCCTGAGGCATAAGCTATCAGGCGGCCCTCATATTTGATCTATTTCAGAGGTGTTTCTTATTGGATTTGTTTTACTGAGGGGTGATGTGTTTATGGAGAGGGTACACAAATGTTCATCCCTGTCATTTCTCATGGATTGATCACAGCGGAGGCCGACTGTTTAGAAAATGCAAGAGACTCGGTGAAATCAATAGTGTCTCTAGCATTTTGTGAAATATGCTCCCCTTGGGACATCCGTAAATGTAGAAAGCCACAGTAATTGCCCTGTATGTGTGGGGTTAAAAAAAAACAAACTGTCGTATTACAACCACTGGGAATACTTCAGCCAATACCGTGCTCTTATAGAACTTCCAGCCAAAATAAAAGGCTTGGCCAAAGGCCAATCGAAGCCTGAAAGAAGCTCATTACCATATGATGCAAATGGTTCTGCCCAGTTTCCTGGAATGGGCTCTAGCCTCTTGGGTGCCAGAACTTTCTAGCATCCTCTTCATTAAGCTTTCTTAATGAAATCTCGGACCACAGAAATTAAAATGGGAGCAGAAGTTATGTTAATATGAGCGTTCCCTAGTAGCCGAACATGTGACACAGGAGCACTAGAGATCTCATCCCCCCGCCCCATACCAAATGTTTATGAAAAGATGGATGAATGTTATTTGCTGGCAGTCATGGAATGGGTAGGGTTTCCTAAAAGAAGGGAAATTAGAACCTTTAAACCTAGCATTGTTTGTAGTAATTTTTTATTTTCTAAAACGGCAGTGAACAATTGTTGTTGTTTTGCCACAATGAGGCTATGGTAGTTGTGGCCAAAGAATAAAGGACAAATAATGTCCTAGGCCAATTTGCACAATTGACTCTTAGGGATGGCATGTATGACCCTGGCTCAAGGTTCTGGGTGGGGGTGCTCAGTGGGGCAGCCTCTCTGAGTGCGTCCACCCCCTCCTCACCACTGTCACTACCGCCATTTGATAGCCCCTCTTCCCCCTCCTTTGGGCACAACTGCCCAGAGGGTGAGAAGAAGGCAATGTGTGGATGCTGTTCCATCTTCTCCTTCTTGTCACTGCTTGCATGTTCAGATAGGACAGGAAGAATGATGAGACATCACCATGCCAGAGGCGAGATATACACATACAAGATCATGTTTCATTTTCTAAATCTGTAACAGAATCGTGAAATATGTATCTTTTCTCTGTTGTGAATACAATAAAAAGAGGGGGGCAAGGCAATAAACCGGCACGGGTGACCTGCTGCAGCTTGGATACCAGCCCTTTCTATTGTTACGTGAGACAGGATGCTGCACTGAATTACATATGATGAAGCTGCCTTGTACAGAGTCAGACCGCTGGTATCTTTGGCCAAGTACTGTCTGTTGCAGGGGTAGGCGACCAGGGGCCCTCCTGGTGTTTTGAATTACAACTTCCACAGTCCACTACCATTGGCCATGCTGACTGAGACTGATGGGAGTTGAGGTCCAAAACATCTGGAGGGCACTGGGTAGCCTACCCCACGACCTGGTAATGGCAAGCCAAAGCCTCAAGCAGAGGCCTTTCCGAGCACCTGAAACCAGGGCCCCGTCTACATGGGGGATTTACTCTGGTTCTACTGTGCCTCACAGAAGATCACAGCAGATGATGTAATCCCCCCCCCCCACGCGCATCAACCAAGGGTTTTTCTTCCCGAAAAGCCGCTTCTCTGCAAAGTCATTTTGTGCTGGATGTTCCCGTTGTGGTGGCCTCAATGCGATTTGGAGGTCTGTGAGTCCTCAATTGGCTTTGACACGGGCTGTGGGGAGCAGCACTGATAGGTGGAAGGGAAAGTTGCATCAGAAAAGAGTGGACATGAGGAGAGGTGTTGGCTAAACATGTACGTATACTTGGAAGTAACTCATTCTCTTCCATTGCACTTCACTGAGCACACGAGCAGGCAGAGGGGCAGAGAGCAAGCCTGTTGTTCGCTCTTCTTACGGAAGAGTGAAGGTACGCAGCACTGTAACAGTTTTAAAAGCTGATCACCTCCAAATGACCCTTATTCCTGCCGAGAAAGGGTGGACACAAAGAGAGGTGTTGGCTACACATGTTTACTTGGAACTAACTCATTGTCTTCCATTGCACTTCACTGCGGCTGGGGAGCAATCCTGCTGTTTTAAAAATTCACTCTTACAGAAGAACAAAGGTACACAGGATGGTAACCATTTTAAAAACTGATCACCCCCAAATGACCCTTATTCCTGCCGAGAAAGGGTGGACAGGAGGAGATGTGTTGGCTAAGCATGTCTACTTGGAAGTAAGTCATTCTCTTCCACTGCACTTCACTGAGCGTGGGCGCGAGGAGAGGGGCAGGGAGAAAGCCTCCGCTCATTCACTGCCCCGCTCTTATTCAGTTGTACTCACGGGACCCTGCCCACCCAACCCCCAACTAATGCGGCTGCAGGTGCCGTTTGCCCCATGAAAGCAGATTAAAAAAAATGTATACACCACTTTGCTGGCTACATTTGCCATGGGAGGAGCAAACCCAATTTCATGAAAATCCGGATTTAAACGGAATCGCCTCAGAAAGCGTCTCTGTGTACATGGGGCCCAAGAAACCTTTAACTGCAGATGCTAGAGACTGAGGCTGAAACGGCAAGGTGCAAAAGCTCGGCCACTTGGCTGTGGGTGTGGGCACTTGCCCAACTAGACTCCTAAGAGACAAATGTCTTCCTCTTGTTGTTGTTTTACTATCTAGAAATGTCCTAAGGCAGGTTCACATTAGCATCTGCATCACCAGGTTCCTCATCACTTGATCACATGACATGATGCACATCTGAAAGGATGACCCAGACCCATCCGAAAGCAGCCCGTTCCTTCCCCTGTCCCCTTGCAATGAGAGCTAATAGCAGCTTTGTAATGTGCGATTTACACCTTTGTGATGTACGACTGGAGATAAGAGCTTTTCCCTGAGGGGCTGTGGCCTGGTGAAGAAGCTGGCAGGTGGAACAGCGGGTCTGTGGGGGAAAAGGGCTGGGCTGCAGCTGGCTTTGCACCCCTGCTCTAGTGGAAGCATCCCTTGAGGGGAGTACTGCTCACAGGAACTCTGCGTCCAATCGTGGATCTACTTGGCCCTCAGTGTGCAGGTTTCGTAGGGACATGAAACTGTCCAGCTTGGCCCTCGGTGTAGGGCTCAAAAACCCTGGTAAACCTGTTTGAGCAGACGCAGCAGTGAAACCAAAGAGGCGAGTGTGTATAGGATGGGAAACGTTGGGTGTGTCAAACCACCCTCAGCAGTCTTGAAAAGTATTGTCTGACTCCAGCCTAGGATGATTAACAAGCACTTGGGCTCTTGGCACGTGTATTTCTTACTTGTTTTAAAATATCAGGATGTCCTCAAATTATTTGCTAGGCTTCTTGTACGTTTGTAATTTCACAGTGGCTTATGATGGACCCTCTTCAGTGCACCCTTAGGCCAGGGGTGCAAAAACAATGGCAAAACTTAGGAACCAGTTAGATTTTGTCAGAGCAAGCTTGGAAGGAGATGGAAACCCATGCACGCCACTATGAGGCTCCAGCACATATGGCAGGAGGACAAACTTGCTTCCTGCCCTCTTCAGCAACCCAGGTGCTGGTTGCCAGCATTTGTAGGTAGGGACAGGAAAGATCTGAATGTCCCTGATAGCCATGATAGTGCGGTCACTGAACTTGAGCCGGACATCCTAGAGAGTGAAGTCAAGTGGGCCTTAGGAAGCATTAGTAACAACAAAGCTAGCGGAGATGACAGTATTCCAGCCGAGCTATTTAAAATCCTCAAAGATGATGCTGTTAAAGTGCTGCATTCAATATGCCAACAAATCTGGAACACTCAACAGTGGCCACAAGACTGGAAAAGGTCAGTTTACATTCCAATTCCAAAGAAGGGCAACGCCAAAGAGTGTTCAAACTACCGCACAATTGCGCTCATTTCACATGCCAGCAAGGTGATGCTCAAAATCCTACAAGCTAGGCTTCAGCAGTATGCGAACCGAGAACTACCGGAAGTACAAGCTGGGTTCCGAAGAGGCAGAGGAACTAGAGATCAAATCGCCAACATTCGCTGCATCATGGAGAAAGCAAGAGAATTCCAGAAAAACGTCTATTTCTGCTTCATTGACTACGCTAAAGCCTTTGATTGTGTGGATCACAACAAACTGTGGCAAATTCTTAAAGTGATGGGAGTACCAGACCACCTTACCTGTCTCCTGAGAAACCTGTACGAGGGTCAAGAAGCAACAGTAAGAACCAGAGATGGAACAACCGATTGGTTCAAAATTGGGAAAGGAGTACGACAAGGCTGCATATTGTCACCCTGCTTATTTAACTTATATGCAGAGTACATCATGAGAAATGCCGGGTTGGATGAATCAGAGATCGGAATTAAGATTGCCGGGAGAATTATCAACAACCTCCGATATGCAGACGATACCACCCTAATGGCAGAAAGCGAAGAGGATCTCAAGAGCCTCTTGTTGAGGGTGAAAGAGGAGAGTGCAAAAGCTGGTTTGAAACTCAACATTAAAAAAACGAAGATCATGGCATCTGGCCCTATCACTTCCTGGCATATAGAAGGGGAAGAAATGGAAGCAGTGACAGATTTTACTTTCTTGGGCTCCAAGATCACCGCAGACGGTGACTGTAGCCATGAAATTAAAAGACGCTTGCTCCTTGGGAGGAAAGCTATGGCAAACCTAGACAGCATAGTAAGAAGCAGAGACATCACCTTGCCGACAAAGGTCCGTCTAATCAAAGCTATGGTTTTCCCAGTAGTAATGTATGGCTGTGAGAGCTGGACTATAAGGAAGGCTGAGCGCCGAAGAATTGATGCTTTCGAACTGTGGTGCTGGAGAAGACTCTTACGAGTCCCCTGGACTGCAAGGAGGTCAAATCAGTCCATCCTAAAGGAAATCAACCCTGACTGCTCTTTGGAAGGACAGATAATGAAGCTGAAGCTCCAATATTTTGGCCACCTAATGCGAAGAGAAAACTCCCTGGAAAAGACCCTGATGCTGGGAAAGACTGAAGGCAAAAGGAGAAGGGGACGGCAGAGGATGAGATGGCTAGATAGCATCACGGATGCAATGAATATGAACTTGAGCACGCTCCGGGAGAGAGCGCAGGACAGGAAGGCCTGGCGTGCTATGGTCCATGGGGTCACGAAGAGTCGGACACGACTGAACGACTGAACAACAACAACAACAACAACCAGTAGCTACCTGGATTGTTGCATCCCTGCTTTAGGGACTGTTGCATCCTCTCTGACTTCTGGCTACAGATTTAGGTCCTTGGAATTCTCCTCTTACTTAACCAACTCCATTAAGGAAAAAAAATGCAAGTAACTTGTCCTTGTCCTTAAAAAAAAAAAAAAGTATATGCAACTACAGATGGGCAAAACAGTTGCTCATATAAACAATGGCAAGACCTGTACAGCAGTCCATGAATAATGCAGCAACAAGACACAATGGCTTATGCTGCCAGCTCCGAGTAGTGCCTTCATTGAGGTGTCATTTTGTTCCTTCCATGAACTTCATTCTCAAATACGTCAATGGCAGATCTGCCCCTCCAAAGAAAAAAGATTCATATTTGAAGCCCTGACTATCCCCTCACAGCCACAAAGTAATAGGCCACTGTGGCAGCGTGACCACATTCAATCATCCCCCCCTTAAGTTTCTTCTGCACCAGGGCGGGCAACTTGTGGCCCTCCAGATGTTTTGACCTCCAACTCCCATCAGCCAGCATAACCAATGGTGAGGGATGATGGGAGTTGAAAGCCAAAACATCTGGAGCACTACGACTTGCCCACCACTGTTCTACACCAATGTATTATTTTATTTCAAAGAGGGGAAATTCATCTGATTGCTAGGGACACACACAGACAGAGAAGGGTGTGTCTGCACAAGTAGATCTTTAAATTCAAATATTTTGTGCCACAAAAGCCCACAAATAGTTTTTGAAGCTAATACCTAATATTGCTCCATCTGGGTTGGAGCTCTTCTTCTTGGTCTCGTCAGGGCTTGGACTTCAAATGGTGGATTAGAGGGCATCGTGGCTTGAGCTAATGAAGATTTTGCATAGAGGACTCATTTCACAGCACTGAAGGCACTAAGTGCAGGGCGGGGGAAGCAGGAATCAAAGAGTAACGGTGCAATCCTTTGCATGTCTAATCAGAAATAAGCCCCACTAAATTCAATGGGACTTACTCCCAAGTAAATATATTGAAGAATCAGCAGAATGATTTGGAGAAACAGAGTTGTGGGCAGGGCCATTTCACAAAACCATTTCTCCCCACATTACTGGGTCAGCTTCACAGATGTTTGGCTGCACCACTGTTTCTCCCCAGCCTTACCTCCTGTAGTTAGAAGATGCCTGGTGCCCTCTCTGGTCATGAATAGCCCCAGAGGTTCTTCTTCATCAGCTTCCTTCAGCTCTTCAGCCATGTTTATTTCCTTCCTCCAGAGAAGGTCATGAATGGGCTATGACTTATGAGGAAACCTTTCTCAGAGTCAAGGGAACTGGCCAAAGTAGAGAACTGCCTGCCTGTTGCCTCCATGGCTTCCTCGTGGCTCCTGTTTCTGTTCATCCCTCCATCATCTTCTTCCTCTTTCCCCTGTCATGGACACTGCTCTTATATCTGGGGGGGTTGGCAAGGCAGGGTGCCCCCTGAACTCCCACACAGACATAACAAAGCTAAAGGGACAGCAGAGCAAAATGGGTTGTATTGGGCCTCCGTTGCTGCCGTTTTCCTGTATTCCTCTAGACTCCAGATTATACATCGTGAGCCAGGCTGTTCCACAGCATGAGCACAGCAGGCAGGGTCCGTCCCACTGCTTGCCAGTCCATAGTCGACATGAATCATCCTGTCTGAAATTGAGCCAGCTCAGACAGAACTGGAGACGCTCGCCGTTCTCCCCAATTCTTCAGAGGACTGGTCAACTTGTGGTTTATATCGTCTGTCAAAAAGGTAAACTAATTCCAAGTGCATTCTTTAAGCAGCTAATGGCCAACTTGCTGTCGAGAGGGAGCATGAATCACTGAGCTGATGCTTACAGGGGAGCTGTGAAAGGTTATATAATTACCGAAATGCTCTCTCTGCTAATGGGATCAGAAGACAGTGAGAAATCAGAGAACTTTAATCTTTAATACTGCCCCCCCCCCCCCGGTCTCCAAAAAAGCCTCCTCATCACTTTGGATTTTGTGGGGATTTGAAAAATTCTTTGCCATTTGGTCTCTCTCTCTCTCTGAGAGAGAGTCCTTATTCACAGGCAGAGGGTTTGATGTGGTGGTGGGGGGGTACTGGCAGAATCAGAACTATAAACCCTCCTGTGAGAAAGGCATTTCAGTGGAGAAAAACAAAACTACCCAAGAGAATCATTGCATCTGATGAGAGCTGGTGAAAAAATAATGGCCTGCATCTTGAGACAAAAATATATTTTTTTAAAATTCCATTTTAGGGTGTGATACCAGGATAGGGTCTGAAGGCACATGGTGCAGGCGCAGCAATCTTACTCCATCTGATCAGTGCTATGATGGGGGCTGACTGGGAACCCAATCCAACTCCATGATGGAATAACGGTGTATTATATGTATCAGTCCGAAAGGAAATTAAATTTAGGGCCTTGCTGAATTTTCATAGATTGAAATTTGTTGAATCAGTAGGCATGTTACATTTTTTTTTAAATCACCACCACCCAGGTTGTTTTGTTTTGTTTTTTGCCCAAAGCTATTTCATAAAGGTGGTTTCCCAGCCTCAAAGTCATGCAGTCCCCGAAGGGGCAAACGCAAGGAAGCTACTAGTCCCCTGGAAAGGAAAGCTGTGCAGTTCTTCTGCAGGCCCCAAAGGGCATTATTGTAGGAAGCTTTCTAGACCTAATCCCAATGGAAATGTTAAATCAGGGCTAAGTCACTATCAGTCACGGAGCCATCCTGTGGGGGTGAGTGAGTGAGAATCCATGGCAAAGGAATGGCCACTTCCTAAGCCCTTCTGGGTTCATGCCAGCGAGGGCAGAAGGAGGGTGTGCTTTCCCCCTCTCTGTTGGCTATTTATCCACTATCATCAGTTTGTCCTTCTTAAAGATTCCCTCCCGTTGGTCTCAATGGGAGGTGAAATAAGCACACCAGCTCCCGGGGTGGTGTGACTTCCCGCCATTCTGGGGGCTTGTCCAGGGAATGAGGGGGCTTTAGATCCTGTGGATCCAAAGCCTCCCCTAATCCACCTCTGACACCCCCCGGAATGCCCCCCTTTTGCCCTGGTCACCACTGGAGCAGTGATGATGGAGCAGCCCCACCAGCTGAGCTTTCTGCCGCCATCCACAGGTGGACCTCCCTCTCCAGTCTTGGAGGGGAAGGTCCGCAGTATCCACTGGCCCTGGGATTAGGGATGTAAGGATTTTGTGAAATCGTTCCGTCCACATTTCATGGACTGTCAGGTGCCTTTCATTGCATTGCCCACACATTGGCAGAATTGGATTCCCCACGTTTGCACACATTCACATTTTCACAAATTCACACTCGTGCAAATTTGCAAATGCCACTCAAAATGCATCCCCTCCCTCATGTGCATTTTCATGCTTTAGCCTATGGGGGAAATGTGCATTTTCAGCCAGTGTTCTTTTTTATTTTACATATTTTTCTGTGACTGGATTTGCATAAAGTTCCCAAAAGTTTTTTTTAAAAAAAACTGTTCGGAAGCCTGCGGAATCTGTGCGATTCAGGAAAAGCCTGTTCGTGTCAGAATCTGTGGGTTGGGTTCATAGAAATCCAAACTCATTTGATTCCATTGTGGATTTCTCCGGCATCCCTACCTGGGATGAATCCTGGGGTCCATAAGATTGCAGCGTGCATCAGTTTCATTCACTTAAAAGAATTCGACCCCTTTGCCTCACTTTTTGATGCACCCCTTTCAAAGCTGCACATTAGCGTTTGACTGCCCTTCACGATGGAATCCCAAAGCATGATTCAGAGGGACAGGTAGATGAAAGCTACTCATCCTCAGGAAGGCGAAAGCTGATCAGAGCCCTAAGCAGCCCTCGAATGGCCAGGCCCGAAATTCAACCAAATTAAAGTTGAGCCAGCACCCCTTCATAGACCCTGTGTAGACCACTCCTGCGCCCAGTATATTACTGTCAGAAGCCCTGCCCTTGGCCACACACCCAGTCATATGGCCTGCGACATGAGGGTGGGATTCAAGTAGCATGGTCTGATAGGTGCATGGAACTACACAGAGAGCTGGTGTGTAGTTTCCAGCCGTGCGATGAGGTGAATTTGCTATGTCTCTGGGAAGAGTGGGGAGGGATGACTCAGTGGCAGAGCACTTGCTTTGCATGCAGAAGGTCTTAGGCTCAGTCTGTAGGACCTCAAAAGAATCTGAAGTCGCAGCATGTCAGGGCTGGGTCATGGGCAGCACACTGGGATGAGCCAGGAGCCATGGGACAAGCCAGTCAGAACAGTAGAAACAGTCAGGCCTAAGGACAAATCAGAGGACAGGGTCAAGGAGCATGCCAGAAGGCAGGACCAAAGATGTAGGAACACGCCAGAGCTCAGGAAGGTCTTGTTGTTCAGGGAAGGCTCGACCGAAGCAGGAAGCCTTTACACTGCTCCCTGGCCAGGAGGATGCAATGGGCAGCTTGGATGGGCTGAGCCAGTCCAGGGCCAGAAGGTTCTTCACTGAGAACACTGTCCACCGCAGTGCGGTGATTCACCACATGGGGCAGCTGCAAACAAATCCAGCAGTTCCTGACAAAGAGCTGGGAAAGAGCTCCACTAATCAGAGTCAATAGCACTGGGCTAGATAGACTGATGATCTGACTTGCCACAAGACAGCTTCATATAGTCATTACTCACATTTCTGGTGAGCTGTAAGCTTCGTTTCACCACACTGGATGGCTGACCACTTCACCATGTGGTTGCACGCTCCTCAGTGATTTTATAATCAGCCATGTGGCAAATGGGTGTCTATACTCACCCGACGTAACACACTAAAATAGGAGGAAGGGGCTGTGTGTATTCCACATCTTGAAAAAATCACTATCAAGAAAAGCTGATTTTTGCAAATGGCATTAATTATGCAAACTGAGCCACTGTGAATGATTCCTCTTATTTTGCATAATTCATTCTGCTTCTGCTAGTCATGGGGAGGGAGAAAGAGCAATGCCTCTAGGCAATGGAGAGGTTAATCTGCCAGCCCTCTGGCTTCTCAGACATCGGTAGCCATGAATTATATATACGTCAGTAGTCACAAAGGGATATCTCCCATCAAAACACCCCATGTGATCGAAAGCCTGTGCATATATTTACAATCATATGGGCTGGAAACTTGCTTTAAAAAAATGAAAAGAGGAGAAAGCTGAGATTCTTAGGGCGCAATCCTATGGGGATAGGCATCTGCCTCCGAACTCAGAGGTGGCCGCCTATCCAATGCAGGGCAGGAGAAGCGCAGAGGGGATCGTCCCCTCCATGCTTCAGCCACCCTGCATTTGCGGCTAGACAGCCAATTTCGGCTGTCTAGCCGCGGGAAGGTGGAGCGGGGGAAGTGGCTGCTGGATGACACATTGAATGTGTCGTACCGGCATTTCCGCCTTCCCCACCCCGGAACACCCCCCAGAATGCTCCGTTTTCGCCGCTCCACGCTCCTCTTCCGATCGCGGAGCCATTCCAAGCTGCCTTCGAGGCAGCATGGGATTGGGGGAAGGTTGATTCTCCGGGAACCAACCTCAGAGCACGGTCTCTGAGGTCGGTTCCTGGAATCTGACTATCCTATGGCCGTCTAGCCACTGATTAGTGGCCACAGGATTGCTCCCTTAGGAAGTCAAATTCTCTGCCCAGTACAACATTCTATCTCTCCCCCCCCCCACACCCCCTGTGTGATCCTGCAGAATCAGGGCATGCACACAGATCCTAGGGTGGCCATTAGTCCTCTTTTACGGAGGATAGTCCTCTGTTTGAAGGGCTGCCAGAGGATTTGAAGGGCAGTCCTGTCCAATTTCATTTAAAAATAAAGAACCCTAACAACTGTTGCTTCTGGACAACAGGCTGAAAAGGCAGGCACATAGTTTACTAGGTCACAGTCTTCTGCACTATTGTAAGATGTATTGCATTTCTATTTAAAATATTAGCATTATTTCTGAATTTGGATCTATAAATATAAATTTGCATGTCAAATTTTATGCAGATTTGTATCCTCCTTTTTGGTGATGCATTTCCTCCTTTTCGGTGATCTGTAAGTGGCTGCCATAGGTTGGATAATAGGGAATATGATGACCTGCTTAATTTGTAAACTAACCCTTCTTGTCCCTCTGCATCACTAGCTGCCAAAAGCTCCTCTTGCTAAAATACATCCAGCAAAGAAATCCCACCATTTTTAAGCTGGCCATCCTCTTGTGGTGTGTGTTTAGTGTACATCTGGAAGCAATGCTTGTTAAATGCTTGCTGTGTTGTGTTTTACGTTGCTTCTCAGCAGAGGGGTTAATGATTTTATGCAGCATAATGGCCAATGCAGAGATTTCCTTGACCTGGTTTCAGTTCCTTTAAAAAAAAAAGAAAAGAAAGCCACATTCCACCCCCAGGGTCCACAGTTAAAATGAGAAAATGTTGGAACTCAGAATTTTAATGTGCAATTTGGCTAAGGGACAAGAAAATGCAGATCTCAGCACAGAAAAGCAAAGAGGAAATACTACAGCAAAGTGCCCGTTATCAGTTTGAAGGAGGTGAGAATGGAAGGAAGAGAGGTTTCTGAGGGCCCTTGGGCGAGACACCCTCAATGGGCCTCCGCCCCCATTGAGTCTACCTCCTCACCTCCATTGCCACCATTGCCACCATTGTTCCTCCTCTTTCTCACCATTGCTGCCACTTGCTTGCTTTGACAGGCAGAATGCCAGGGAGCAAGTAGGCCGAGGCATCTCCTGCTCACCACCGCTGTTGTCTGGCCCAGAGCGAGGGAGAAGTGAACAAACAGGTTGCAATGGTGAAGAGGAGGAGGAGTAATTCCAGTGGTCTCTTGTCAGTGGGCCCCTGCTGAGGTCTGGAATCTTGGCAGGTACCCAACTATGCCTACCCTTGACGCCAGCCCTGGGAGCAGTGCTTAGTGTGTGGCACCCAGAATGAACATGCCAGATTGTGGCTGGCAGTCCAACATTCAGCTGTGGCAAGGGAGTGCTGGGGCTTCCTCATTTATAGGAAGCATCAATACGACTGAACAGTAGAGATTTAAACGGAGCCAACTAGAGACGATGCTAACTGTGCAGTTGCCACTAAAAACTGCAGTCACGTGTCCAGCTCCTCTACCTGCAGCTAGCTGTCCAGTTCCTCCACCTCATATCTCTGGGACAACTGTGTCCTCCTGACATGATGATTTATTTTATTTCATTTCTATACCACCCAATAGCCAAAGCTCTCTGGGCGGTTCACAAAAATTAAAACCAAAAAGCACACAGTAAAACAATATCCCCAGCCCTGCAAGTTGCAGCCAATGAGATGGAGTCAGGGTGAGGAAACACAGAAGGTCATGATGTCAAGACATTTGATAAGTAGTTTTAGACAGTTCAGAGGGGGAGGGAAGAGCAGGGCTGCCAGATCTGAAGGCAGTCACACACTCAGCATTGTGTCGGGGTGTTGAACCTCTTTTGGTCTAAGAGATGAATTCAGTTCTGGAGAAGCTCTTAGGGGCCGCATTCCAGTCATGGGCAGGAGCTGAAGGCAAAATGGAGCAGGCTAAAGGTGAAGGGGAGTTGCTAAAATACAAAAAGTACCAGCCTATTTTAGCTCAAAGCTCTTTCTGCAAGTAATTAAGTCTGAGGAGAGGCATTTCAACCTTTTAGAACGTCGTGGGAGGAAATGCACAAAAGCTGGGAAGCCACCCAATGATAATAGGTGGTTGGGGAAGGGGGGGGCAGTAAAATGGGCGTGGCCATCTGGGGAACCCTGGAGGGCCAGATTGGAACCCCAGGCAGGCCGTATTTGGCCTGAGTTTCTGTACCCCACCCTAGTTATTTTGTGAACTGACTAGATTGTTCCCTTACAAATGAGGGGAGGTTGAGAGGTAATGCAGAAAATGAGAAGAACAGTAATATCTGATCTGGGAGAATCTTTGCTTGGACTAAGTTATTCTCTGTGTGTGTCCATTTTAGGCCTGCAGGAAGGGTGTGCCTCAGGCTTACTTGGGGAGATGAAGGGTGCATATAGAGCATTGCCCTGCCTCATTCACAGAATTTTAGGTGGGGGAGTCATCCAGATGTCTTAGTCTTCCACTCATAACCCTCTCGTTTTCCCCACTAGTTCTTTCGTCTTTTTTCTTTCCATAGAAAATTTGTTAAGGGAAAAAGAGATAGAATAGCTGCACAACGCCTTCTGACTATTAGCATTGGACCCTTCTGTCTGGAAGCACCCTTAAAGACTGGGGGACACTGCCAACTTCCTCCATTCCATCTTGGCTTTTAGTGTCACTGAAAGCCACTAAAACATGGATCTCAAAAATCTGCCACAGTCAAACCTACAGGGATTGCATGTTGGCCCAACTCCAACCATGTAGGACTTCTTCACACAGAGCTTTTATCCTGCTATTGAGATTGGTTACTCATGGAAGTTTGAGGGTCCTTTAAATGACGCCTTCAACCTCCAGGGCGTCTCTCGCACTAAATGAGCTTTATTCAGATTTTTAAAAGATCGGGGATAATAAGCTATCAAATTACAGCATTTGAGTTCCGCTTGGGTGCCCTCGTGAAAAAGGAAAAGCCGCAATAAGAGGAGCTAGACCACAGCGCCATCTAGCGGCTGTGTAATGAAACATATGGAAAACTCAGATAAGGGGGACAAAGAGGGGGAAAGTGGGGGAGGAAGCGCGTGTAAAGGGAGTCTGTCATGATCCTGCATTTAAAACGGAAGCAGAAAGCCCTGCTTTAAATACAGGATTTTAGGCTGGTGTAGAGATGCTCATGATCTCCACAATAGCGCCCCCAAAGGGGGCAGGATTGCTGCTGCCAAATGTTGTACCATTAACTAGTCTGTAGTGAGCAAAAGTGTGCTCCTTTTGAGCTTTACTTCTTGCTGGCTCAAAAACACAAGGGAAAGGTGCCTTGTAGATTGATTAGGCTGTCTCCAGTTGAAAGTATTACTTAGGGATGTCAGAGAAATCCGCTGCGGGTTCCAATGAGGCCAGATTCTTTGGAATCTGGCCTCAGGAATCCGCAGTGGATCAGGACCACTTACCTCCGCTCCAGGAGGACTGGAGGCAGAACGGCACTAGGCTCCTTCTTGCCAGCCAGAGCTGTTTGCCTCCTCCCTGTCCCTGCTGATTGCCATGTCTTAAAAAAAAAAAAAAAGGCAATCAGGAGGATGTGCCCATAGACTTATACGCAAATAGAGTCATGAATTTTCTGTCTAAGTCTATGTGTCCATAGGCTTATACGCAAGATTCACGGCTCTATTTTGCGTATAAGTCTATGGGCACATCTTCCCAATCGCCATTTTTTTTGTTTTTGTTTTTTAAAGACATGACAATCGGCAGGGACAGGGAGGAGGTGAACAGCTCTGGCTGGCAGGAGGGATGGTAAATGGCCCCCAAGCCAGCTTCCCTCTCCCCGGAATCCGAGCAGAGCGGAGCCACTCTGGAGGATTCCGGGGGGGGGGGGAGGAACGGATCGCCCCCCCCCTGGATTCCCCACCAGAACAGACGGCGGGGAATCCGTACACCCCTAGTATGACCTGCTAGATTGATAAGAGTTGGTTTTTTAATATTTATGTAAAATATTCTGTGGTTTTGGTTGTTTCACTGGTGGGCCAACTTTCTCCCTCTTCTCTCTCAGAGTAATGGCCAAAACAGAGGTGATGCAAGAGATCTTTGACCAGTTCTCACTACCACCACCACAACCACTCCTCCTCCTCCTCAGTGGAGACTGGTGGTTCGGATGTCAGAAGGGCAGTGAATCCGCTCTGGGTTTCAGCCACAATCAGAACTCTAAAGAAGCTATCCAAGGTGCAGAAACAGAGTTCTGGCTGGTTTTGTCTGAAACCCGGAGTGGATTCTTCGCCCCACTGACATCAGAGTCACCAGCCTCCACTGCTACTACTTCATCTTCTTCAACTTTAAAGCAGTCACAGGGTTGTATGTCTGATTAGGCCTGCTCAGCTTGGGGTGGGTTGTGTGTTATCCTTTCTCCTGAACTGTTTCCCCAATCTAAATGCCCCCCCCCCCAACTGTTTGTTCTCCATTGGGAGAAAAGTACAAGTATTTGTCTTGTGTCTTTAACTTCTCCCATTAGGCTAATGGCAGCTTTGGGGGTGGGGGGCAGGGAGAAGGGAATTAAGACTGGGCAAAAGTCATGGGGAAAGGGAGAAACATGCCTCCCCCAAAGGGAGAAACATGCCTCCCCCAACTCCACTGCTCCAATCAGAGCCCCCTGTGGCTGCTTTAAAGGAAAAGCAAAGACACAAACCACTGGGAGGCCAGATTGTGGAACTGCAACGTCACATGTGGTCTGGCCCCTTGATGTGGAATGAGAGCCACATTGAATGGAACTGGTGGAAAACGTAGGGGCATGCTCCGTATTTTAAATTGCTATTGCCTGACTGAGCCTAAGAAGAGGGGCAGGGAATAAATGTAGATAAACAAACGTTAGGGAACACAGTGTTTTATCTGTTGCTTCCCCATGTGCTCTCCCACGAGAACCAGAAGTACATAGCCCGGCCGTTTGAAGGGCACACGTAATTCACCATTGCCTCCTCCTGATATCAGATGGGGGGGGGGTGTTTTCAGGGAGTGGGGAGAGACATGTACAGAAATCTATTCCCCTCTGGTCTGTGCCACTACAGTTACTCTTTACCTATATCTTAGGCAGAAGGACATCGGAGGTGGTTAAACTCATGGGTCACATGATCTCTGAAGCACTAACTACTGGGACTGTCAACTTATTAAAGAATTTTTTGTTATTTTTAGTAGGATTTTAACTTAAATTTAAACAAAATGTATATTATCAAAACCTCAAAATAAGGGTTTTTGGAAATATTAAAGGATAGAAAATACCATTTAATAACCAAAAGCTACTGTTCATCCTTAGAAGATCATTTTTAATATTTTCTTTTTCATTCACTATGACAGTAACACCCCAGAACCAAAATACCCTCAAAAATAAACAAAGATCTCCATAACTTTCTGCCTTGCCAACTAAAGATTGGCCTATAGTCTCCAGTTAAACAACAGGAGTTTTTGTTGATTAATCTACTGATTAAAATAATTAAAGTTTGCATCCTGCCAAACCATTTTTAATGGTGGAAAATCAGTCTTTGGATCATTTTTGCTGATTTGCCCTCCATCTCCATCCTTTCCTTCCATTACAAAAACTTCTAAATTGAAGCTATGAGTTCTTGATAACAATGTTCCAGTTAATGATATGGTTTTAAAAAGTGCTAACAAATTCAAAGGCGCAGAAGGAATGGCAAACTTCTCCTTCACATTTTTAAAATCTGCATCTACTAGGAGCCAGCAAAAACCGGGTGTATGCAAGAGTACAGAAATTTAATTATATTCATATTGATTCTTCCCCCCAAATATTTGAGAGACTAGCATCTTTTCCTCAATTGGATAATCACTAAGGAAAATGGGAGTGCAAAAAGGAGGTAAGTTATTGATTGAAAGAGAGGCTCGCTGCTATATTACTCCATTTCCATAATGTACATGAATCCATGATCTGTAAATCTGTTATCAAAGGCTTCATTAAGAGCCAGAATATTTGTGTGCCTTTTCTGCTCTCCATCTATGCCCTGAAGCCCAGTTCACCATTACCAGTAGTAGTGTGGAACCTGCTTCCCTATAGCTGGGTCCTCTACTGGTTTTGCTGAGCATTTGAACTGAGGAGCCACAGAGGCCAAGCTGGACGGTCGCTGCAAGACAGGAAGGAAGGTGGTGAGGGCTTCAGGGGGCTGTTAAGCTCAGAGCCAGAGTTTGTTCCTTTTGCATTTAATTTCAATTTCTACTGTGGATGCTTGTATATAAGGGCTCTCTTGAACTCTGCATCTTCTTGGAGCAACTTGTCTGCTGTTTTGTACCTGGTGCACAGGAGCTTGCTTCAGTCTCTGAATTTGCCACCTGTCATTCTGCCACCTGCTAAGGCATGGGTGGGCAACGTCTGCCTGTGGGCCTGATCTGGCCTTGAAGGTTTCCCATCTGGCCCACAGAGGCTTGGGCTCCCTCCATGCCCCTCCCTCTCCCCAAGCTCCTCCCCTGGCCTGGAGGATACTGGGGGCTTTGGGAGGAGCCGAGGAGAGGAATTCCCTTGTTATCTCCTCCGACTTATCACCTACTTGTTGTTAGATGTCTTCTCGCTTGAGACTAATCCCTTCAGGGTCCCACCCAGTAGCCTGAGCACCCTGCCTCGACAGGACAGGACACTCCTGTACCTTGGTTAGAGTGTTCTGAACCAACAGGCACATTTTCTTTTCCGATATCTAAAGAAATGCCTGTAATTAAGAGTATCAAGGACTGCTATGCCTTCTTGCAGATATCAACTGGCCATGCAAGGGAAAGGGATTGTAGAATACCTTGATGGCTTCCATTTATTTCAGCGTTCTTTTAATTCATTTTTTGTTCAGGAGGTCTGAATAGGATGTGATTGAGGAGATTTTAAAGAATGGTTCCTGTTCTACACCTATAGATCTCGATGTTCTGCTATGTAGCAGCAATATGCCTGGAAGATATTGGGTCCAATTAGTGGTGGGCCATTGCTTTAAGGCAGTAGCAGGAGGTTATGTCTCCTGATCCACACCTCTCATTATGCCCCAACTGCAAAAAGAACAGCAACAAAAATGTTGACCTAAAGGGTGACCCATCCTGGTGTAATATGATCACAGCCCCGTCTTCCAAACTAATCAGGCTGCCAGTGTGGCGTCAATGACCAATTTTCTCTTCAACGATCAGTTACGAAGCTATATGAGTTTCACTCAGATGTGGAATGGGGCCAGATCTCCCCAATAATGTTCTTTTCTTTCAGATAATAGACTCACCCCACCCTGATTAATAGCTGCTCTTCAGTACTAGCATCAGTTCAAAGGATTTTTGCTGCTTTTGCTCTTGCCAGGCATTTGGTATTCTTTACTTTTGAATAGTTCTGCTTCTTTATCCTTCTGCCTCATCTTTCTTATATTGTGGATTCCAGTGCCACTGAAAAGGAAAAATGAATCACAGATTTATAAATTAGCACAATCCATGCAGTCTATCCCCCCTCCCCTCCAGCCCACCATAAATACTGCTTCCTTTTGGCTAAATTCACCTTCCTGTACTCATTACAAATTACTTTTTTTTCCATAGATCAGAGTAATGTGTAATTATTTACTCTCATCTCTGGGGCTCTCGGGGAAATGAGATCTAAGTTTTCCAGTGCATTTTCCATCAACAGAATTTCATATGAATAAATTCTTAGCCACTCTGTAAAATACTTGTGAAGCAGGCATCTCCAACTGTGTGGCTAGATTCTCATTTTCCATTTTGTGAGGCATCTTTCCACCCAGAGCCGCTCCTGCCATTGCTTCAGGGACATGGGAGCTGGGTCTCTTTCCTGAGCTGCTCCAGTAACTTTGGAAGCCCTGGAGCAGATGGGAGAGGCTGTTTCCTTCACCTCCTGGGAGCTGGAGCATCGTGGCTCCTTGTCCTTGCATGTGGCCACGGTGTAGGGACAAAACCATTACAGCAGCTCCCACACTGTATCAGAGAAGTCTCCCATATGAATGGTTGGGTCAGCAAGGCAGAAAAGAAAAAATCGCAACATCAGCCAGAACCGTCAACAGTACTTGAACCAGCTAAGAAGCACTTAGGAACCTAAGAAGAGCCTTGCTCGATCACGCCCAAGTCCTATCTAGTCCAGCATTCTGTTCACACAGTGGCCAACCAGATGTCTATGAGTTGTCGGGATGAACGAAAGTCACTTACCTTTTCGAAGGGTGACATTTGCGGTGGGGGGGAGGCGCTCCGTCCCTCCCCCCGAAATTCTCTCCGGCCGGCTCCACTCCACAGCGATTCTGTGGAGCCACCAGCTGGGGCTGCCCACAGCTGGACATCCGGCCGCTGGGCAGCCTGCAGGGACGCAAATGGCAGCTGCCGTAGCCACTGCCATTTGCATCCCTATAGTTTGCTGAGATAGGCTACGTAAATATTTACGTAGCCTATCACGGCAAAAAACAAAACAAAACAGCGAACGCAAATGGAGGCGGCTACGGCGGCCGCCATTTGCGTTCCCTTTTTTTTTTGGCCATGATAGGCTGCATATTTACGTAGCCTATTACAGCAAAAGAGATGGGTGCAAATGGCAGCCACTATGCCATTTGCGCCCCTCTCTTTTGCCGTAGTAGCCTATGTAAATATTTATGTAGGCTATCATGGCCCCCCCAAAAAGGGAACGCAAATGGCGGCCGCCGTAGCCACTGCCATTTGCGTTCCATATCACGGCTTCTGCAGGGACGCAAATGGTGTCCCTGTGTTAGCCGTGATAGGCTACATAAGTATTTACGTAGCCTATCACAGCTAAAGTGAAGAAGCGAATGGCAGCCACAGCCGCGGCCACCATTCGCAAAGCAGTGCGAACGGTAGCAGGTAGGTGTCCCATTTTGCGTGCCTTTCACGGGGTGGGGGGGCAGGGGGGCTTCATTCTGCCATGGATTTCGGGGGGCCAAATGCACTGGCATTTGGCCTCACCGAGATCCGTGGCGGAATTCTCTGACATCCCTAATGAGAAGTCCACAAGCGGGACATGAGTGTGACAGCTCCCACCTGCTGTTGTTTGGAGCAGCTGGTACATAGAGGCATACTGCCTCCAACACTGGAGGTAATATATAGCTATCATGACTAGGAGCCATTGATGACTTTATTCCCTTTGAATAAATTCCTGTTTAAAGCCAGTGAAACTGGTGGCCATCACTATTTCTTGCAGTAGCAAATTCCATAGTTGAACTATGAACTGTGTCAAGAAGTACTTCCTTTTCTCTGTCCTGAAGCTCCCATCAATCAGCTTCCTGGGATGACCCCGGGTTCTAGTAGTATGAGAGAGAGAGAGAGAGAGAGAGAGAGATGTCTCCCTAACCACTTTCTGCATACTGTGCATAATTTTGTACATCTCTATGTCTCCCCTTAGTTGCCTTTTTTCTAAGCTGAACATTCCCAGACGTTGTAACCTTTCCTCTTAGGGGAGTTGCTCCAGCCCCTTGATCATTCTGGTTGCCCCTTTCTGCACCTTTTCCAGCTCTACAATATCCTTTTTGAAGTGCAGCAACTAGAACTGTACACAGTATTCCAGCTGTGGTCTCAACACAGATTTGTATAAGGGCATTAGGATATTGGCAATTTTATTTTCATAATTTCTAGTTATGCCCAGCGTGGGATTTGCCGTTTTCACAGCCGCCGTATGGTGGGCTGATGTTTACATCGAGCTGCTCACCATGTGGCCTTGTTCCTGCCCAGTGGCCCATGGAGTTTGAACAATTACATTATGGCCTCCATCCAAGAGTAAGTGTGGCTACACCACTGGGCCAGAATACCAATGATGCCCTCCAAGGTCTCTATGCTACTGTCTAGAGTCCAAGCCAAACCATGTAGCCCTTTGTCACTGGGACTGCTCCCCATACTTCACAAATGTATGCAAAATTGCATCTATACATGCATACCGTGAAAAACATGAAACGTTAGGATCTTGCAGAGGCGTGGCAAGCACACAGTAGATTAAACAGTGTGCTAGACCAAAGTGGGCAAATTAGTTCACTGACAAAGATTCAGTCCCAAAGTGTACAAGTTTTATTTTATGTTTACAGAAAGTAAAGGATCGGTTAGTACACCACCTTCTTCAGCTGGACTGGCAGACTCTTCCTAATATCAGTGATAGAATGGGAATAGACGGAGGCAGGGAGTTACGCTTTGCCAAAGCTTTGGACTTCGGCTTCCATCAGCCCTAGCCAGAGTGGCCAATGTTTGGGAATGCTGGGAGTTGTAGTCCAAACCATCTGGAGGGCACCAGATTGGGGGAGGCTTCCCTAGGGAAATGGTGTCTGAGCGCAATTCCAGTTTCAGCGGCACAGGGTGAGCCATGCTAGGGGCAGAATGGACAGATTGTGAGCTATATCAGTTGTTGCTCAGTCGTTCAGTCATGTCCGACTCTTCGTGACCCCATGGACCATAGCACGCCAGGCCTTCCTGTCCTGCGCTCTCTCCCGGAGCATGCTCAAGTTCATATTCATTGCATCGGTGATGCTATCTAGCCATCTCATCCTCTGCTGTCCCCTTCTCCTTTTGCCTTCAGTCTTTCCCAGCATCAGGGTCTTTTCCAGGGAGTTTTCTCTTAGCATTAGGTGGCCAAAATAGTTGAGCTTCAGCTTCAGTATCTGTCCTTCCAATGAGCACTCAGGGTTGATTTCCTTTAGTATGGACTGGTTTGACCTCCTTGCAGTCCAGGGGACTCCTAAGAGTCTTCTCCAGCACCACAGTTCGAAAGCATCAATTCTTCGGCGCTCAGCCTTCCTTATAGTCCAGCTCTCACAGCCATACATTACTACTGGGGAAACCATAGCTTTGATTAGACGGACCTTTGTCGGCAAGGTGATGTCTCTGCTTCTTACTATGCTGTCTAGGTTTGCCATAGCTTTCCTCCCAAGGAGCAAGCATCTTTTAATTTCATGGCTACAGTCACCGTCTGCGATGATCTTGGAGCCCAAGAAAATAAAATCTGTCACTGCTTCCATTTCTTCCCCTTCTATATGCCAGGAAGTGATGGGGCCAGATGCCATGATCTTATTTTTTTTAATGTTGAGTTTCAAATCAGCTTTTGCACTCTCCTCCTTCACCCTCAACAAGAGGCTCTTTAGATCCTCTTTGCTTTCTGCCATTAGGGTGGTATCATCTGCATATCGGAGGTTGTTGATAATTCTCCCAGCAATCTTAATTCCGACCTCTGATTCATCCAACCCGGCATTTCTCATGATGTACTCTGCATATAAGTTAAATAAGCAGGGTGACAATATGCAGCCTTGTCATACTCCTTTCCCAATTTTGAACCACTCGGTTGTTCCATGTCTGGTTCTTACTGTTGCTTCTTGACCCTCGTACAGGTTTCTCAGGAGACAGGTAAGGTGGTCTGGTACTCCCATCACTTTCAGAATTTGCCACAGTTTGTTGTGATCCACACAATCAAAGGCTTTAACGTAGTCAATGAAGCAGAAATAGATGTTTTTCTGGAATTCTCTTGCTTTCTCCATGATCCAGCGAATGTTGGCGATTTGATCTCTAGTTCCTCTGCCTCTTCAAAACCTCGCTTGTACTTCCGGTAGTTCTCGGTTCGCATACTGCTGAAGCCTAGTTTGTAGGATTTTGAGCATCACCTTGCTGGCATGTGAAATGAGCACAATTGTGCGGTAGTTTGAACACTCTTTGGCATTGCCCTTCTTTGGAATTGGGATGTAAACTGACCTTTTCCAGTCTTGTGGCCACTGTTGAGTGTTCCAAATTTGTTGGCATATTGAGTGCAGCACTTTAACAGCATCATCCTTTAGGATTTTAAATAGCTCAGCTGGAAGACTGTCATCTCCGCTAGCTTTGTTGTTACTAATGCTTCCTAAGGCCCACTTGACTTCACTCTCGAGGATGTCCGGCTCAAGTTCAGTGACCGCACTATCATGGCTATCAGGGACATTAAGATCTTTCCTGTATAGTTCTTCTGTGTATTCTTTCCACCTCTTCTTAATCTCATCTGCTTCTGTTAGGTCCCTGCCTTCTTTGTCCTTTATCATGCCCGTCTTTGCACAAAACGTTCCCTTGAGATCTCCATTTTTCTTGAAGAGATCTCTAGTCTTTCCCATTCTGTTGTTTTCCTCGATTTCTTTGCATTGTTCATTTAAGAAGGCCTTCTTGTCTCTCCTTGCTATTCTCTGGAACTCTGCATTCAGTTGGATATATCTTCCCCTTTCTCCCTTGCTTTTCACTTCCCTTCTTTCCTCAGCTACTTGTAAAGCCTCATCAGACAGCCACTTGGCTTTGTTGTATTTCTTCTTCTTTGGGATGGATTTCGTTGCTGCCTCCTGAACAATGTTACGGACCTCCGTCCATAGTTCCTCAGGCACTCTGTCTATCAAGTCTAATCCCTTAAATCTATTCCTCACCTCCACTGAATATTCATAAGGGATATGATTTAGGTCATACCTGAATGGTTTAGTGGTTTTCCCTACGTTCTTCAATTTCAGCCGAAATTTTGCGAAAAGAAGCTCATGATCTGAGCCACAGTCAGCTCCAGGTCTTGTTTTGGCTGACTGTATAGAGCTTCTCCATCTTTGGCTGCAAAGGACATCATCAATCTGATTTCGATATTGACCATCTGGTGATGTCCATGTGTAGAGTCGCCTCTTGTGCTGTTGGAAAAGAGTGTTTGCTATGATCAGCGTGTTCTCTTGGCAAAACTCTATTAGCTTTTGTCCTGCTTCATTTTGTACACCAAGGCCATGCTTGCCTGTCATCCTGGTGACTTCTTGACTTCCTGCTTTAGCATTCCAATCCCCTATGATGAGGAGGACGTCTTTTTTTGGTGTTAGTTCTAGAAGGTGTTGTAGGTCTTCATAGAACTGATCAACCTCAGCTTCTTCGGCATCAGTGGTTGGGGCATAGACTTGAATTACTGTGATGTTGAATGGTTTGCCTTGGATTCGTACTGAGATCATTCTATCATTTTTAAGATTGTACCTCAGTACTGCTTTTCCCACCCTTTTGTTGACTATGAGTGCTACTCCATTTCTTCTAAGGGATTCTTGCCCACAGTAGTAGATATGATGGTCACCTGAATTAAATTCTCCCATGCCTGTCCATTTTAGTTTGCTGATTCCCAAGATGTCGATGTTCAATCTTGCCATCTCATGTTTGACCACCTCCAGCTTACCTTGATTCATTGATCTTACATTCCAGGTACCTAAACAATATTGTTCTTTACAGCATCGGATTTTCTTTTCACCACCAGACACATCCACAGCTGAGTGTCTTTTCGGCTTTGGCCCAGCCGCTTCACTCTTTCTGGCGCTACTTGGAAATTCCCTCTGCTCTTCCCCAGTAGTATATTGGACACCTTCCTACCTGAGGGGCTCATCTTCTGGCGTCATCTCTTTTAGCCTTGTGATACGTTCCATGGGGTTTTCTTGGCAAGAATACTGGAGTGGGTTGCCATTTCCTTCTCCAGTGGACCACATTTTGACAGAACTCTCTGCCATGACCTGTCTGTCTTGGGTGGCCCTGCACGGCATAGTTTATGGCTTCACTGAGTTACGCAAGCCCCTTCGCCACAACAAGGCAGTGATCCATGAAGGGGTAACATCAGTAGGAAGAGAGAAATAAACTCGAAATGGATATATATTTACCTTGTTTCAGAGGAAGGGGAATTCAAAGGGCTTCAGTTCCTCATTTTATTATTATTACATTCATATCCTGCCTTTCCCCCTCTTGCAAGGAACCCAAGGCGTCTTACATGGTCCTCCCTCACTCCATTTTTTATATTGTATTTTATTGTCTTCTATTGTATGGTTTTAATTGTTGTGAACCTCCAGAGACCTTCGGCTGTTGGGAGGTATAGCAATATGATAAATAAAATAAATTTTATCTTCACAACAACCCTATGAGGTAGGGTAGGCTGAGAGTCAGTGACTGGCCCAAAGTCACCCAGGGCCGATCTACATTGCACCCACCATTGCAATGAATTCGGTGTCCTGTCGGGTTAAACGTTCTCACATTAAAACGTGATTATCCACACTCACCCATTTTCCCCATTGCGGTGCTTCATCAAATGCATGAGCTCAGTTCACACTCAAGCACTGTGCTGTTTTCCTGATCTTAAAGATGGAGGCTCTCATTGGAGGATCTGAAACTCTTCCTGTTTGCTGATTCCACGCCTACCACGTTCACAGCTCTCGACGGTCCCATGTTGTCTTCCGGCTACTGATCGCATAGCTTCCTCAGCACTCAGTGTTTCCTCAGCAACAAGCAAAGGGCTCGATGTGCGCGCACTTGTCTGATCTCGGAAGCTAAGCGGGGTCGGCCCCGGTCAGTAGTTGGATGGGCGACCGCCTGGGAATCAGGCTTCGTGCACTGAGCAGGAGGTTGTTCTATCCCTTCAACTGAGACTATGTTTTACCCCCTTCTATCCCCCGCTTTGTTTTTTTTATTTTTTTAATTAAGGTGTTATCTTTGAAGAATCGTGGCTTCTCCGCAGTTTTTTTTTTTAAATTCAAGCATGATCTTCGAAGATTTGAAAATTCAAAGATTTGAAGTTTCAAAATTAAAAAAAAATCCAGCCCTTCGCTTGTTGCTGAGGAAACATTGAGTGCTGAGGAAGCTATGTGATCAGTAGCTGGAAGACAACATGGGGCCATCAAGAGCTGTGATTGGACAGGAGAGAAATACAAACACCGCTGTATATGGACAGGCAGGGGAGAGGACTATGACCAGATACGGTAGCGAAGGTGGAAAATCAGAGCACATTAAGCACAAATTAATGTACTTCATGAACACAAATACCGGGATATCAGGGTGTTGAAAGCGGGAGCATGGAAGCAGGAAATTCTGGTTCCAATTCGAGGCGGCTACTGCGTAGTGTGAAAGACGGGTGGTGAAACCTCATTGGAAGCAAAAAAAGAACCCATAAGTGTAGATTGGCCCCCAGTGAGCTTCATGGTCAGATGGGGATTAGAACCTGGATCTCCTGAATCCCAGTCCGGTACTCTGACCACTGCACCACACTGGTTGTTCACAGTTACTTGGAAATTCACCAGTGGCACAGGCTACCTAACTTCTCAGGGCTCCCGGTCACATACTTAATGCCCAGTTGAGCTCTCTGCCTGCATGGTAATAAAGACCCTTGCCTCACAGAGACCAGGCCTGACATAGGCGATGATGGGGAACTGCTCGCAGGCTAAGCCTTGATTAGGAATCTCCAAGCTCCACTCAGTACAGAATGCAGTTCAAAAATAGAATTTGGAATGGTGAGCACTGAAGCAATGCCTCTCCTGGGTGCCTGTCTAACCTGAGGAAAATAAACACAGATGATTGAAGGAAGGAGGGAAGGGAGGAGAGCTAGCTAGATGTGGAATGTGCCTGGCTGGAGATTCTGCCAAACCTTAGCAGGCTCTTTGCTTAGCCACCAGGGAGGTAAACCACGGAGTGGTAAGGCATTGCCTCAGCAGTCGCACAGCTTACTTTCCACTGCAAGCCATAGGGTACCTGGGTCCCACGTGACACACATAAAAGGTCCGTGGCTCCAAAGTTGCACCCATGCAGTGCATAGGTTTCCTGGGGGTGGTTGCACTGCCAGTGGGGTTGGGCGGCACAACTGAAATGGCAATTGCCTAAATATAACAATGGATGCTTCATGGAGTGTCTGGGTGCACAAGGCACCAATTGCTCAGCATCCAGGCTTCTAGAAAATGCTCTGAGATGAGCAAAGTCACAAAAGCATCTTGCACCCAGGAAACAAAATAGCAGCAAAGGGAATGGCAATTTGGAATGATATATTGCCATCACCACCCAAGCGCACAGCTGAAATTTGTTTTCCTTCATTAACCATTTTGCTCCCATCACATTCTTATCCAGGTTCTGGACTTCTGGCACTGACTGGGTGCTCAGAGATAAAGATCTTATTGCAGCAGTAATTTATTTGGTTTTAAAACTGGAGGTAAATAATTAGAGTTCACATAAAGAAACAAGATGAAATAGATTTATATTTGGTCCCTCATTGATCATGAAAGCACCTCTTTAAGTTGAAAGGAGATCATCAATGTAGAGTGATTAGCAGCTCTTTGAAGCAAAGATAATTTGTGTTCTACCTTGTCATTATGATTTAATTCTTCCCCCTTGTTTAATTAGCATACTCTGCAGTGGAAGTTCTCTATGTGATAGTGGACTTATCATTTCTGGCTTTCAAATAAAGATTTATAAACTCTTTCTAGATACCTGAATGAAAGCCATACTGAAAAATACACCTCAAATTCACCTCCCCATTCTCAGGCCATAAAAACAGAGAAGCATTTTTGCGAAGTTCTCTGTGGTCAGGAGAAATTCTTTAATTTTCTGGCCTCTGTAAGGGGTTTACCTTAACAAGTGGCAGAGGTGGCTTGTGTATGCGTTCTCGGCGCTGTGACAAACTTCTCAGCAGCTGCTTGCAGAGATAGAACTCCAAATCAGCATCCCGGCAAGCTGCCATTCCCTCCAGTGCTTCAGACATGATGCTTCATTGGGATACAGCATCATTTCAGAGGCATTGTGGGTAAAAAAGTGGTGGCCTTCACACACACACACACACACACACACATTGGCGCCACACACTGGCCACTAATGACTGGCATAAGGTAACCTAGCAAGAGTACCACGATAGGAGCATATAGAGCAAACCCTTCCTCAGCCCAGATCCCCAAGTCCTAAATGTGAACCTGAATCTTGCTTAGCATGCCCAGTCATAAAGGAACTGGAGACTTTTGAGAGATTTTATTTTTTGTAAATGTTCTCTTGGGTGGAATGCTCTGGAATGAGGGACAATTTTTTATCATAAGGAAATCTTTGCAAATGATCCAGCTTCTGTTCTAAGGTTGCATATGAGGGCACGTACACAGGCAGTATTTTCTTCACCAAATTATATGGCAATTTAGTACCTGTACTGTAGTAAATGGATTAATTCACTTTACTTGATTGTGATAAACATATTTAACCTTTGTGGATCAATACTGTCAGAAGAAACTCCATGGTTAGTTAAGTTATTGGCCAGGCCCAGAACAGGAAATAGGCAAATTAAAGGTGAGTAATGAACAGGCACAAATATAGACAACCATTTTAACGCTTTAGTTTTGCCAGCATAGCATCCCTGTATAACAGCTTGGGTCATTCTGTCTTTCAAGAGTGTCAGTCACTGGTCCATATAGTTAAAAGAATCCAGGCAGCCTCAGCAATAACAGTGTTGCACTGAGCAACTGCTTAGAATTTGGATGCAAATTGGCACATCTTTCTATACGTATTTCTGGCCTAAAATTCATGAATGTGTGTCTTCATTTTTTTTTGGAAGGTTTTAATGTGAGGCATACTGAACTGCAGTGGATTCAGAAAATCTAGGTTTTTAGAAAATCTAGTAGCAGTTATGTGAACACCAGGGCTGATTCTCATGCATGTATGTATACATCTAAGGCCAAGCCAGACATGGGGCATCTCTACACCAGCCTAAAATCCTGCATTTAAAATGGGGCTTTCTGCTTCCATTTTAAATGCAGGACCACAACAACTCCCTTTTTCATATGCTTCCTTTCCCCCCACCCCCTTCCCCCTCCTTCTCCCCGTATCTGAGTCTTCCATTATCTTTCACTGATCTCGCTCCTCTTCTTGCCGCTTTTCCTCTTTTCACAGAGGACATTAAAGCAGAACACAATGGGGTAATTTGATAGCTCATTATCTGTGATCTACTTAAAAACAGAACAAAGGGCATTTAGGGCCGATCTACATTGCGCCTGCCATCGCAATGAATTCGGTGTCCCATCGGGTTAAACGCTCTCGCATTAAAACATGACTATTCACACTCACCCATTTTCCCCGTTGCAGTGCTTCATCGAATGCGTGAGCTCGGTTCACACTCGAGCGCTGTGCTATTTTCCTGCTGTTTCCCTGCGCACACTTGTCTGATCTCGGATGCTAAGCAGGGTCGGCCCGGGCAGTAGTTGGATGGGTGACCGCTTCCTGCATTGAGCAGGGGGTTGTTCTATCCCTTCAAATGAGACTAAGTTTTACCCCCCCCCATCCCCCGCTCTGGATGTTTTTTTTTAAATTAAGGCGTTATCTTCGCAGAATCGGGGCTTCTCCACAATGTTTTTTTCCCCTAATTCAGGCATGATCTTTGAAGATTCAAAGTTGTGAAGGAGGGGGTAAAAATTAAATCTCATTTGAAGGGATAGAACAACGCCCTGCTCAGTGCAGGAAGCCTGATTCCCAGGCGGTTGCCCATCCAACTACTGACCGGGGCCAACCCCGCTTAGCTTCCGAGATCAGACAAGCGCGCGCACATCCAGCCCTTTGCTTGTTGCTGAGGAAATGGGGGCTGCTGAGGAAGCTATGCGTAGGGATGTACAAAATGACTTACCTGTTTTGTTTCGTGACATCCGCGGTGGGGGGGAGGCGCTCCGTCCCTCCCCCCGAAATCCTCGTTGGCCGGCTCTGCTCCGCAGCAACTCCATGGAGCTGCTGGTCGGGGCCGCCCGCAACGACATCTGGCCACTGCTGGGCTGCGCAGGGATGCAAATGGCGGCCGGCATAGCCGCTGCCATTTGCGTCCCTTTTTTTTGCCGTGATAGCATGGTGAAAAAAGGGAACGCAAATGGTGGCGGCTACAGTGGCTGCCATTTGCGTTCCTTTTCCCCCCCCCCGTGATAGGCTACATAAATATTTATGTAGCCTATCATGGCCTCCACAGGGCGTCCCAGCATTAGCCGTGATAGGCTACGTAGTCTATCATGGCAAAAAATCGTGAAGTGAATGGCGGCCACAGACGCAGCCGCCATTCGCAAAGCAGCGTGAACGGCACCGGGTAGGTGCTCCGTTTCGCGCGCCTTTCGCGGGGTGGTGGGGTTGTGGGGCTTTGTTCTGCCACAGATTTCAGGGGGCCAAATGCATTGGCATTTGGCCTAACTGAGATCTGTGACGGAATTCTCTGCCATCCCTAGTTATGCGATCAGTAGCTGGAAGAAGACATGGGACCGTCGAGAGCTGTGATTGGACAGGAGGGAATACATGGACAGGCGGGGGAGGGGACTATGACCAGATACGGTTAGCGAGGGCAGAAAATCAGAGCACATTAAGGGGAAATACCGGGATATCAGAGTATTGAAAGCGGGAGCATGGAAGTGGGAAATTCCGGTTCCAATTCGAGGTGGGTACCGCGTAGTGTGAAAGCCAGGCAGTGAAACCTCATTGGAAGCGAAAAAAGGCGGTAAGTGTAGATCCAGCCTTAGCGGAGGAGGTGCCATGAATGATCACGGCATCATGTAAAGAGCCCACAAACTTCCATGAGGGAGCAATCCCAATCGCAGATAAAAGTTCAGTTTGAAGGGCCCCATGATGTTTAATGCATCTTTGAATTTAACCTGAAAGGAAAAAAGAAAGAAAGAAGCAAACTGCATCAGCTGTGGAGAGGCGTGTGTGTGTGTGATAATTTAATGGGATGGAGACGGAAGTTAACCTTTCCTCTCCTCTTGGAGTCCTGAGGAAAAAAAATGCCTCTTCTGAAATGAGTATTTGCATTGGAAGGAAATCCCACATTGGTGCTAATGGTGGATGCTCTCTCCCAAAAGCAAATACCAGCACCTGCCTCCACAAGCAATTGCTGGGGTGGGATAAATGATTTGGGGAGCTGGCTGACCTGGCTTAAACATCACTTAACAGTTACTGCCCAGAAGATGGACTCACTTCAGCTTTTAATGTGCATCCAGACAGACTTTTTGAAGGAAAGCAGTAGCACCACCCACAGTGCAGAACAGTCGCTCCAGAGCCACGTGTCCCAGCAACTCAGTCTAGAACCACTTGCCCTTACCCACTTCAGAGGTAGCCGCAAGAATGGGGCCAGTGGGAGCCATGCAGTCTCCACAGCATGAATTGCACTGTACTCATGCAAAAGGATATTTTCACTTCAAAGGTCCCCCCTTTGCTTACTTGCAGTTTACTTACACTAGCACAGCTTTCCCCCACCTGGTGCCCTCCAGACATGTTGGACTACAGCTCCCATCATTTCCCAGCCAGCATGGCCTATGGTGGCTGGGGGTTTATGGGAGTTGTAGTCCAACACATCTGGAGGGTGCCAGGTTGGGGAAGACCACACTAGCATTACATTGAGAACTGTGAAAACTGGCATCTAGATAAGACTTCATTTCATACAAGCTGCTTGCCTGTCTCAGGTCCTGAACTCCAAGCTGGAGAGGGATATCAGTCAAAGCTTGGTCCTCAGTGGCCCCTGTAACCACAGACTAAGGAAGGGAACTACAGAGTAATTAGGAAAGCCAGCAAAGATGCCTTCTGAACACGAATAGGCTACAGCAGATCATGTGACTAATGTCTGACCTCTAAAAGGGCTTCCAGGTCAAGCTTGCTCTCTGGTCAATAAGGGGATGCTATTGCTGCTGCTCCTTCCCCTTCCCACAGACCTGCCTTTACATATGGCATTGTCTCTACCTCACTTGAAAAGTCTTCCCCAAACCCTTGCGCGCGGTCTCTCTCTCCCCCCCACCCCCAAATTAACTTGGCAGGAGCTGGGCCTGACAGCTACAAGGAATGAGGAAAATGTATAGTCGAGGAGATATATTACTTCAAAGTGGCCTCCATGACATGAAACAATGCATAATTCCTATGCCTCTTTGAGAACTCTCTCTGTCCCTCACTGGCACGTCCATTTGTTTGAAAGATATAGAGCGGAGCTTGGGGTCATAAGCACTGTGTTTGCACCACATAAAAATCTATCACTTCTACCCTTTGCGCCCAAAGTATCTATTGCAGCAGACACAGAGCTGGCAGGTCCCTTATCTGACAATCCTTTCCTGTCCTGTGTCCATGGAACAAGGATAAACCTTGGCAGGACAATGGAGCACATATGGGTTTCTGGATGGTTACGTATTTGCTGGATTAAGTAATCCTTCCGTTATCAGGGCAGCGCCTTACATCTGCTGCTTACCCCGAGCACAACAGTTAGTCCTCCTCCTGGCCTTTTCCCTGTAGCACCCGGCATTAGACTGAATACTGCAAGTGCTACAGGTCACAAAGTGAAAAGCTCTATTCATGAGGTTTGGCTTCTGGCCTTCTGGCTAGGCATTCATGGAGCGGCAATCGCTGCATTCATCAGTCAATCTTGTACGAGGATTTAATTAAATCCCTCAGTGGCTAGCGCTCCCAGGTGCTACTGAAATACACATGCACGATAATAATTATTTATACTTGAGCTGAATGGCCTAAGTATTCTTTTGTTGGGATGTTATTAACATTTTCATTAAAAATGGCTGGGTTTATTTTTCAGTTTTACTACTAAATGGAAAGATGTGACTTTAAAGCCTGTAGGCTGATGCTATATTCATTGAAGCTACAGACTATAATCTCAAAAATGCCCATGGTTCATGATCCCCAAATGATCATAATTGTGGTGCCCTTCCCATGAGGCCGTGTGGGAGCGGCATTTCCATGATGTCATCCCATACAGCTGGGTGGTGTGCATGAATGCCAGAACCACATGGCTGGGGCAGATTGGGTGGGTCTTGACTGTGAAACTGGCACCCAGCCAAGTGGGAGCCATTTTTTGTGATGCAGTCTAACATGGATGCCGATTTTGCAGGAAACATTTATTGTCTGCCACGCCACGGGTTTTGCATCATTCACCCACACAGCCACATGGTATCACATGACATCACTGGAAAGGAGTTTCCACACAATTGTTTTTGAAGGGTACCTGAGAAAACCTTCCTTCACCAAGAACTATTGTCAGGCACCCAGTTCTAGGTACTGATGGGCAAATTCCTCTTGGCTTAGTTTGGAATTCACTCTGTAATTACTCATTATGAGCTTTCTCAGTGTGTATTTGGAAAAATACCAGTTTTTCAAGAGTTCTCTCTCAGCTAATAATATCGGTGCTTGTGCGCTGATAGTGCCACGCTCATGCATCTTATCATATTGTCCCCTGAGATCATAGCTTCTAGCATCAGTCATTACAGAGAGCTGCTTGGACATTCAGCTGCCCCCTCCCAAAACAAACATACCCAGGAACAAAAGAGAGGGTTTTAGATCAGGATAGGGATGACTGTTGCATAAAACAATTGCAAGAAATAATCAAGAGAATCAATCCAAACAGAGACGTTACCAAACGGATGGCTGCTTGGTCGGGTCATGTGAGAGTTTCATCAAGAGTAAGGGGTTAAAACTAAAGAACTTCTGTGCATGCACTTGCAATGCATCTGGGGTTGTAGTTCATGTAAGAAGGGATCTCCGTGAGTACAAGGGTCTGTGGGGCCACACCACTGGCCCCACCGAACCATTGCATTGGGATGTCTGTTGTTTGCAGATTTGGCCCTTTGGGGGCCTCACAGATTCCTGCTGCTCACCTGGCTTGGCTTGCATTTGTGAGCCAAGGTGCAGTTTTTTCCTCAAAACTCGGGAACTTTTTTTGGGGGGGTGGGTTTGTAAATAGAAAGGTGTGCAAATTGCACCTACAATTTGCATAATTTGCACAAATTCCGGCTGCAATTTGCTTAATTTGTGCAAATTCCAGCCAAAATCTGCTCAAAGTAAGCAAATTACAGCTGGAAATTGCACAACTTTCTATTTACAAAAAAAATGGAAATTCCATGAGCTGGCCTGACTCGATGCAGATCAAGTTGGGCCTGCTCGTGGGGAAGCAAACCGAAGTCCCGGGGGCCAAGCTGATTAAAGCTTGGTGAGCTCCACCCCCTGGACAGATTCCTCTGACACCCCTAACTTTGCATGGATTCCCTGGCCCTTCCACCAGCTTCTATGCATTGAAAATGTCTGCATGGGGAGGGCCTGCATGCATTGACCTCTGTATCAAGGGCAGTAAATTGAAAGGGACGCAGATTGGTAGTTAACTTATTATTCTTGTATTTTTACTGCCAGGGGGAGGTGCTTGTGGAATTTTCTGCCCCAGGTGCCCCAATAGTTTAGGAACCTAGGAAGTGCCTTATGCGGAGTCAGACCCTTGGTCCATCTAGGTCAGTATTGTCGCCTGGCAGCGGCTCTCCAGGGTTTCAGGCAGGGTTCTTTCCCCAGCCCTACCTGGAGATGCCAGGGATCGAACCTGGGACCTTCTGCATGCAAAGCAGGTGCTCCACCACTGAGCTACGGCTGGTCTTGGGATTATATACCTTGACCTGGTAGGGAGGGGTCCCCATTCTATGCTCGACACATGTAGAGATTGCGCTTCTCTTTGTCTTTCTCAAAAAAGTTGGACTGTTTCCAGTCTGAGAAAAGCTGGAGGAATAACAGGTCAAACACAGAGGCTTTTGCTTCAATACCAATGTCACATGGATGCCGCCCCCCCATAAAAAGTGAGTAAACCAAGTGTGGCAATTCCACCCTAAACCCTCCATCTGGAAGCAGATGACCAGAACCATATACAATATCCCAAATGTGGTCATACCCATAGACCAGCCTTCCTCAACCTGGTGTACTCCAGATGTTTCAGAAGTTTTGGACTCCAGATGGTGTCCAGAAGTTTTGGACTCCAACTCCAACTATCCCTGACCATTGGCTATGTTGGCAGGGGAGATGGGAGTTGTAATCCAAATCACCTGAACGCACCCGGTTGGGGAATGATATAACTATGATAGAATTATATACTAACATTATTAAATGTGAAATGGAATTATTAGGAAAGGGACTGAAAATAACGAGTATTGAACTTTGCTTTTTTGTTATTGCTGTAGCACACTGGCTGGACACTTGCATGAGCTTTCTACCATAATCCCAAGATTACTAGCAATTGGTGGTCCCTGCCAAACACTAGCCCACAGCCTCATCTAGCCCACAAGGCTCCAGCCCCCCCCACTGCCCATAAACTTGGGGTCACTCACTTCTCATACTCATCCTGATATGGTGAAGGCATAGCAAAAAGCTAAAGCAGTGATCAGGACTGGATTTCCTTTCCTGTACTCAGCACTATGGATGGGTGAATAAGTGATGTTCTCATTTGTCCAGATTCTCTGAGCATCAGCTTGATGCTCAGCTCTCCTTTGATTTCCTTGAGTGCTTGCAATTGCTGTTTGATTTGCATGAATGGGAAACTGTGCAAATTGAATGTGATAAAATGGGGAAATTGTACAAAACTTTGAGTGTTTTTCAAAGTTGTGTAACTTTCCCCCATAGATTGAAGTGTGAAATTGGTGCATTTTTTAAATTGCGCAATTTTGAATGGCTTTTTCTCTAAAATTTGCACAATTTTTGAATGAGAGCCTATGTTTGAGAATTTGCAAACAGTTTTGGCGAACACATTCTCCTGCTCACGCCCACATTGGGGGTCGTGAAGAGGCCTGCCCAACTGTTTTGTGAGTGCAAATGAAATTTTCATACACTCAGTCTTGCCCTCAGTTATCTTTCAAAATGTTTAGACTGCTGTGCCTTAGCATTTTTCAAGATCTGCACTAACTTACGCAGGAATAATTAGAGTGGAGAGAGGCTGTAAGGCAGGCTCTGAATGCCCCCTCCCCCTGAACAAGACTAGTCTAGGAGAACATATTTTAAAGTCTACGCCACGCTTCTGTGCTTCCTGGGGCCTTCTGCAATATGTGGTTGGATTAGGCACTCACTGGTTTGACTACATTATTATTATTTTTAAAGACCAGCTTGTGTGAAAATCCCCGGCTTCCTCGTGTGCCTCATTCATTTCCGATCATGCCTGTCAGCCGTCGGCATTCAGCGCCACACAATCTTAACACCTGTCGTATGTCTAATTGGCTCACCATTTCAGGTTGGGAAAAGAGCCATATTTATGCAGTGGCAGCAGCCACGGCAGTGCAGAGTAAGATGGCCAGTACGTGGCAGGAGATGTCACCAGCCAGTGAGCAGACTCCTGTGAGAGAGGTGGTAGCCCGGTGTTAGAGGGTCGGGTGAAGACACAGCACCAGCTGTGACACTGCAAACACACACCCAGAAGTAAGATACATCAGAGAAAGAGGCCTGCTCAGAGTGTGGTTGGCCCCTGAAAGAACGGTAGGTCAATACTCTATGATAACTATTGATGCGTACTATGCAAGTTTGGATGGCAGCCACTCTGCATTGGAAAGCCAAGGGGGTACAAATCCATCTGATACCAATGGAATCGCTAGCAGTATTAAGTCCAAAAGACTTGCAGCTCCTCCAGAATCAGCACCCATGTGTCAAGAGCTGCTATGGATAAGGAGACCATTATTCTACCTTACATAATTGGCAGGTGAGGAATTCGTTAGGCTCCTTTGTTGCTAAATTGGTTTTGCTGCAGGAACTACAAAGCCTGACTGACATTTTCTTTTCTTTCTTTGGAAGTGAGAAATTATTGAACTTCAAAATGTTCATTTCTCCCATGGAACTGGAGGAAGTGTGCTACTGGAATTCATGAACTTTAGTTCCTGATATGAGGATTGGAAAAAGCTGTTGCTTTTTGATAATTGTAAGTGTACTGGAGTTGGGTCCTAAAGCCAAAGCCTCTTTTTTTCTCAGTTCTGTTGGTGAAAGTGCAAAGGAAGTTTATCTACTCTGACATCTAGGGAACATTTTGAAGGTATTATCTTGATAATTCCAAACAATGGCAATCTCGCTGTAGAATAGGTGCTTCTGGAAATCAGTTGCAGTCTTCCTGTGGGTTGAATTATATTCCTAGTGCAAAGGCTTCTTCTTGCTTGACTTTTCCTAATAACATCCCTATCAAATGACACTGCCTCTTCAAGATGTAGCCTGTAAAAAATGGAGCGAGTGTTGGGTTGAAGGAGAGAAGCAGCATTGAGATAGTGAGATTAGTTCTTCCGACTTCACTGCGGATTAATTCAGACATGTTTCAGGTAATTTGTCCAAGCCAATTTGAGAGCTCAGAAAAATTACCCACCCATCTCTACCACCCTCTCCCATCCCCAAAAGCCCTCTCTGCCAGCCCCCCACCCCTGCAAAACACTCTGCTCCTTTCCTTTCAGTTGGGGGAACAGCTGTGGGCTGCACTTGAACATTAAAGGAAGGTGATTCCACACCCCATCCCCACTTCTCTCCCTCCTCTTCTGATGCACAGCCCAAGGGATCATGGGAGATGTAGTTCTCCCAAAGGCCATTGCAATTGCACAGGGAGGGAGCCAGGCATTTCAGGGTTTGTAAAGATCACCGCTCATTTGAGGTGGGCTTTTATGAGCCCCTAAGGTTCATTTCTGTGCCTGGCTTAGAAGAACTTCTCCAGCTTCCCTAGGTGAGATGCCTTATGGGCTGCTGAGGAAAGGAGCACAGGGGCTAAAAGTCATGTCATCGTTGTTAAAATCTGTATTCCCCTGTCTCCTGTCAATGGCAGGTAATGATGCAGAGAGATGATGATGTTGAGAGAGAAAAGGATGACATGGCAGTTTTATTTATTTATTATTATAGTTATATCCCACCTTTTTTTTTCTCTTGCGAGGAACCCAAGGCGGCTTACATTATCCTCCTCCTCCTCTCCATTTTATCCTCACAACAACCCTGTGAGATAGGTTAGGCTGAGAGTCAGTGACTCGCCCACAGCCATGCAGTGAGCTTCATAGCCAGATGGGGACTACAGCCTGGGTCTCCCAAGCCCCAGTCCAACACTCTAACCACTACACCACACATGTCGGATGGCAGGGTAAATGAAACTACAGATTACGGGCAGAGCCCAGCAATGCTGTTTTTGACAAGTAGTCCACCATTTGTTGAAATGGGCTGTATTTATAATAGATGGGTTGGAGATTGCAAAGGGGAGAGAGGGTATGAGAGACCTAGGCCGAATCTACATGGAAACAGTTTTTGAGGAGATTCTGTTTAAATATGGATTTTCCTGAAATCAGGCTAGCTCCCCCCAGGGCAAACAATAGCCAGTAATGTGTGTACATTAAAAAAACACAAACCCACTTCCATGGGAAAAACGGCACCTGAAACTGCATTAGTTCAGGGTTGAGTGGGAGAGTAGAACTGAACGTCATTGCCTGCGTAGGTGTGGGGCAGCAGATGAGTGGAGACTTGCTCCCTGCACCTCTCTCCCCGTGTTCTGTGAGGTTCAATTGAGGTTCAGTTACTTCCAAGTAAGCATGTGTAGCTCTCCTCCATGTCTAGCCCTTCTCAGCAGAATTAGGGGGAATCAGCTCTTAAAACCAATAAAGCTCAGCGTACCTGCACATCTCCATAAGGGCAGCCCGTCGCACTTCCAGCATAGTTTTAAAATGACAGGCATGAGGCTTGCTGTCCAGGGTCAGTGCAGTACAATTGGAGAGCCTTACTCCTGAGCACGCATGTTTCTCCAGCACATATTCGCAACAGCACAGTTTCAACAGAACAGGGCTGGCTGCCTGCCCCCTGCCCTCCCGTGGTCAGTGAATATTTAAAACAACAGGCAAAGGAATTTGCCCGACCCCTCCGCTGTACTCGGCAAAGTGCAATTCAAGTTACTTCCACGTAGACATGCTTAGCCCTCTGCTCTCCCCACGCCACTTTCCCTTCCTCCCAGCAGCCCGCACCAAGGTCAGTTCATGTCACAAAGGCTCCTAAAGCGTGCCGAAGCCACCACAACGGGAAAATCCGTCAAAAAACCAGTTTCAAAAACACCGGATTTTACAGCTAGAAACAGCATGCTGGCTACAGAGAAGGGCGTGTGTCATCTGATACAGTCAACTTGAGGGCGCAGTGGAACCGGCGTAAAATCCCCATGTAGATACCCCCCTGGTGCCCCCCTTGAGAGGCCTTGGCATCTCTGGCTGGCAGGTAAGTGGAAGGTGAGGAAGCCCTTTGGGGCAGCAAACTCTCTCCTTTTTCTCTCATTGCTTTGCCTCCACCGGCCGAGTTCTTTTCTTGCCACCGAATGGGGTCACACAGCTCTTGCCCACATCATAGCTATCAAGCTGAAATTGGTGTAAGGGTTGCCCAAGTGTCCTCCCTCCCTCACCCCATTCCCAGCAAAGGGCCTCAGAAGGGCCCAGCTAACTCTGGCATCTCCCTTGTCATCTGACCCAGAGCTTAAGCCCAGAATTTGGGGTTGAAATTTCCCTGGCCCAAGATGGTTTCCATAACAAAATCCCCCCACTCCCCCACCTGCCTTTAAATCTCACAGAATGTTTTTGCAGAGTTTGGATTGCCAAGGTGCAATTTTTAAAAACAAACAAACAAACAATTGAACATGGATCGTAAACAGCTCTGGCCTTAGGCAAGTTACTATCCCTCATCAGCAATATCGGAATAATACCACTGACCTTTGTTGTTGTTGTTGTTCAGTCATTCAGTCGTGTCCGACTCTTCGTGAACCCATGGACCACAGCATGCCAGGCCTTCCTGTCCTGCGTTCTCTCCTGGAGTGTGCTCAAGTCCATATTCATTGCATCGGTGATGCTATCTAGCCATCTCATCCTCTGCCGTCCCCTTCTCCTTTTGCCTTCAGTCTTTCCCAGCATCAGGGTCTTTTCCAGAGAGTTTTCTCATCGCATTAGGTGGCCAAAATATCTGAGCTTCAGCTTCAGTATCTGTCCTTCCAATGAGCAGTCAGGGTTGATTTCCATTAGGTTTGACTGATTTGACCTCCTTGCAGTCCAGGGGACTCATAAGACCTACCTCTCCGAAATAGGGTTTGGCAGCCTTCCCCAACCTGATGCCCTCCAGGTGTGTTGGATGACACCTTCCAGCTTTCCTGACCATTGGCCATGCTGGCTGGGGTTGATGGGAGTTGAAGTCCAAAGCAACTGGAGGGCACCAGGTTGGGAAAGCCACTGTAGAGGAAGCACTACTTAGCGGCTAGGTATTTCTTCATGTGTTGCAATGCTCAAATGCCCTGCCTTTGCTGTTACGTGTATTCTGCTTCAGGGCTTTTACTGCACAATCCTAGACATAGACTCCTCAGAAGTAGGTCCCACTGAGTTTACCGGGGCTTGTTCCCAGATATGTAGCCTTAAAAACATTCAGTAGGATCATAGGACTGACCCTACCGTCTGCATTATTTTTGTACTTTAACAGTGCAATCCCATGCATGTCTACTCAGAAGTAAGCCCCACTGAGTTCAGTGGGGCTTACTGCCAGATAAGCATGTATAGGATTTCATCCTAACACTATGTTAAATTGTGAGAGGATGAAAGGCTTAGGGCCAAAACAGATGTGATGCTAAATGTCTGAATACATTTAATGTGTTAACAAAAGTAACTGGGTGGGTGAGAAGGATCAGAATGATGGCACATGGGAAAGGGCAGTTTACCCCTCTTCCTGCCACAGTCTTGCCAAAAGTCCTTCCTCCACAAAGCTGCTATTAGCTCTGGCAGAAAGTGTCTATTGGTGCCAATGGAAGCTTCCCTTCTGAAGTGGATATCAGCTTTTGGGGAGAGGCTGTAGCTCAGTGGTAGAGCACCTGCTCTGCATGCAGAAGGTCCCAGGTTCAATCCCCAGCATCTCCAGGTAGGACAGGAAAATCTCCTGCCCGAAACCCTGGACAGCCGCTGCCAGTCAGTGTCGACAATACTGGGCTAGATGGACCAAGGCTCTGACTCACTATGTTCCTATCTTTGGCTGGACTGTGGCAGGGGAAGGGTTAAGCCCCTCCCAGTGCGCTGTGGTTCTGATCATGCTCAGGGGCCTCCACATTTAAACAATATTGAAAGAAAAAACCAGGCACAATAAATGCATCCACCCATTTAACATCACATCTGTTTTAGCCTTCCTGCAAGCAACATGAATATTTATTTCATTCTGTCCATATGTGAGGGAGGGGATTAACGTTGGATCCACTCCATTTGTTTTTAATGTCATAAGCAAAAATCCCACTGCAGTTTCTTGCTACCATTTAGAAGCCAGGGCTTCTTCTGGGTGGCTTGTTAATCACCCTGTCGGACATCACAACAAGCCACGCTGGTGAGGGGTAATTATGTCAATCAGGCTGGCACGTAACAAGCCACTGTGGCTTATTAACCACCCTCATGTCACGTGATCCAGCCCGCTGAGAAAAATGTGACCCAAAAATGAGGGGAGGGGAAGAGGAAGAGGCTCAGGCAGGTTTCAGTGGCTTGATGGGCCATGTACTGCAGAACAGGGCCAGATCTACACCTTGTGTAACATTGATTCAATCTCATCATGGTGACACTATATCCCTCTTGTGCATTTATACCTCGTAGCACACACAATTACATCTGTTGCGGTATTTTGGATAATACGGAATAAAAAGCGGGAAATAACGCTAGGAAAGTGCTGTACGGAATGTGTAACGTGCCCCAACATTTCTCAGTGCACTTCAGTACCTATAAAAAGCACTACGGTAGATCTAGCCCAGGTCACAGTCTTGTGAAATGCTGGTGAGAGAAGAGTTGGATGAAACTGGTTCACGCCAGCCACTCAGTGCCTGAGTCTTCACAGTGCCAAATCTAGGGTGGCCACTTACTCATTGCCAAAAAAAGAGGAAATGCATCGCCAAAAAAGAAAACAAAAGAGGACAGTGATTCGCACGTGTACAAGTGCTAATCTATACATGCAGATGCACATGTAGAAATAATTACTATCATTTAAATAGAAAAACAATACATCTCACCATATTGGGTAAGATTGTGGCCAGCTGACCTGTCTGCCCGCTTACTCAGTCTGGTGCCCAAGTGCTAATGGGGCAACTTCAAGGCCCCTGCTCTGTTCTCCCTTCCCGTGGTTCTTCATCTTTACACCGGACATAGACTGGGCAGCCCTTCAAATAGTGAACAGTCCTCTATAAAGTAAGGCACATGGGCCCCCTGAGCCTGGATCCCAGCAGCTGGAAAGGCCACAGGTGACCTGAAGTGGAGGAATCAAGCAGGGATGGAATAGTCCAGATGAAGAACCAGTTGACGGTCACAGCTCACACAGCTGAGGGCAAGGCAAGAGAGAGCTGGGCTCGAAGATCAGGAAGCTGTTGTGGGAATCAGACAGACAAGGTTGTCATAGGAAGCTGCCTTATGCCAGGTTAGATAATTTGTCCATCTAGTCCTGTATTACCAACTCTGACTGGTGGTGGGCTCTTCAGGGTCTCTGGCCAAAAGTGTTTCACGCTTCCTGCTGCCTGACCTCTACTATTATTGTTGTTGTTGTTTAAACTGGAGCACCAGAGATTGAACCTGGGACTTTCTCCATGCTCTACCACCACTAAGCTATGGGCCCCAACCCACCCATGTTTCACTGGCCCAAAGAGTAATGCCACATGAAGTATCACGGTCTGAAGATCCAGGAAGTGCTACATTCTGCTCTGCCCACCAAGTCCTGCCTTGCCTCTGTCCCATCGGATCCTGCCAGACTCCAGCTCAGTCCATCAACACTGAACTTGGCTGCCCTCTAGAGTCTTGACCTAACTATTCTGTGCTGGCTGTGCCTGACCTATGTCCACCCCACTATGGTCCCACCTAGGGAGCCAGTGTTTTCAGAACCGGAAATTATGAACCCTACATACTAGGGCTGGGTCCAGGATGGAAGGGTCCCTTGGCCCAGGGCCTGCCTGTGGAGCCTCTCCCACATGCCCCCTTTTCCTGCCCTGGGACCCAATTTCTGACCTATTCACATTTCTGTTAAACAAAAGAATTCACCGCCATCACCCTTCTGCAACCATCTCTGTTGCATGGGTGGCAATTAAAATAAAAGAAACCTGAACATGGAGGAAAGAGGTCCTCAGGGCAGATACCAGCGGCAGACCCCATGGGGTGCTGGCATTAGCCTGAGGGTGCCTGGTGTTGCTACCGGCACTGTTACAAACAGCTGGGAGGCAGGCAGTGGAAGAGTCTGGTAGTACAGTGGGAGAGGGAAGCAGCTTCCCTCAGCAACAGATTGTCCACACCCAGGAACCACCCCAGTGAGCCCTGGAGCCATATATCACAAAATGAAACAGCTGGCTCTCGAGCTTGGGAGGATCCTGGCCACCGATGTCTGTCGCCTAACTTGAAATCCCTGCAGTTCGTTCCTCCATCCAGTGGCAAAGCAAGCAGAGAACCAGAACCTAGCAGCTTGAACCCCGTGGTGCCCGAGAGCTAATAGCTCTTGGAGCTCCAACAAAAGGTGGAGTTTCAGCTTTCTGGACTAGCCTTGTATTTCCAATGGTAATAAAGCCTGAGAGCATTTCCTAAGAGAATAACACGATTGTCTACTCTGGCTGTTAAGTGGTCACACATTTCAGTAATGGATGCTATAAAATGTACTTTCGGGAGATTGATTTCTTTATGATGCCCAGATCTGCACAAGGAACTATGGGGGATGTGAATGATCGATTTTTCTTTTCTTTTCTGTACTAGGTCAGGAGGGGCACACTTCTGAAACCAGCAGATTTCCTTTGCGAAATTGGTTAAGGCTGCAGTTCTATACACACTTACCTGGCAGTGGGTCCCACTGCATTCAGTGGGGCTTACATCTGAGTAGGCAAGCAAAGGATCATGCTGTAAGCAAGTGCAGTGGTTTCAGTTCTCAGAAGCTGAAAGCTGCCTTGTAGAAAACTGATTTAGCAGCTGTGTGAATATTCCTGCAAAATAGATCTCAGGAATGAACTCTAAGGATGCAATCCTACACACACTTACCTGGGAGTAATTCCCATTGAATTGAATGGGACATGCTTTTGAGTAGACATGCTTGGGATCGCATTGTTCAGTGCTGGCTCCAGGTGTGCAAGGGTCCAGGTGTGCGAGACACCCTCAGTGGGCCCTCTCCCAGAGCGAGTCCTCCTTCTCACCAGCCTGGTCACTGGATGCTCTTGCTTCTCTTCCTCTTCCTCATCACCGTTGCCACTTGCCTGCTTGACAGGCAGAGAGCCAGAGAGCAAGCAGGCCGTGGCATCCACTGCTCCTCCTGACCACCACCAGCTCCGTTGTCTGACCCAGAGCGAGAGGCAGGTGAGCAAGGAGCTTACAATGGTGAAGAGGAGGAGCAACTCCAGGGGGCTCCTGTCAGAGGGCTCCTGCTGGGGTGTGGGCCCTTGGCAGAGGCCCAGCCATGCCTACCTTTGATCCCAGCTCTGGTAGACACTCACATTGCCCCACACATATGGCACAAGGAGCAAAAGAGACACCAGAAAGTATTTAAAAAGAGCTAAGCTGAATATCTGCAGCTGTATATTTTTGGGATGAAAAGGGGATTTTCGGAAGTCCAAAAATTGATCGTTTATGTCCTCAGACAACCGTCCCCAAGCTGGTGCCCTCCAGTTGTCCTCGCCTACAATTCCCGTCATCCTTAGCCAGCATGTTCAACAGCATGTCTGCTGGGGATGATGGGAGTTGTAGGCCAACACATCCAGAGAATATTGGGTTGGGGAAGCCTGTCCTAAAAACAAGCCACTATGAACTGGCTTAATTTGCCTTCAGTGACATCATCACATAGTTGTCATAAAAAGCTTAGAGGACATACAAGCCAGGAAACTAGCAGATACAATTAAGTCCAGTGCCACCTAGTGCCTAAGCTATATAATGACACTATCCACACAATGGCCAAATCTGATCGGTACATGACTTTATTATGTGTGTCTAGGAGAAAGAAGACCAACTTATTTAAAACAAAGGAACAAAATAAACAGTACCAAAACCAGCAGCTTAGGCTGTGAAGATATTTGTTGTGGACTGATGCTGTCACTTGAATACCAGGGAGGGAAACTTCAAGAAGAAGTTGTCAAGAACAGCAGACCTGTGCACCCCACAGCTGCATCACAAGTATTTTTACCTTCTTTTCAGCCATCCAAAAATTGCCCCCAAAGGAGTGCGTGTATGCTTTTTTGCAGCTTATGAAAGCTTCACAACTCCCCCCCACACACACACACACTTTGGACAGCCAAAGAACCTATATCAGCCACATATATTCATGAATTCTGACAAGATAAAATTACAAGTTAAAATAACAAGAATTCTGAAAAGAATAATTTTGGGAGTTTTTCTATTTGTCTTCTGGCTTCTGGGCCTTTGAGACACAACCCATATTAGCATTTTCGCAGTTTGCTCTGCAAGCAAGGAGATCAGAAACTTACTTAAAAATTCTAAATGATAAAGCTGGCAGCTTAGAAATCTCTCAAACCATTAAGACATCCACAGTGAGACCAGAAAGGTTGGCAACTCTATCACAGAGACAATGGGTGATCTCCCAGAAGACAAGCAAAAATACTGCTAATAGAGTCAGAAAGGACAGGGCTAATTCACAGGGCTAATCACCTTAATTGGTAGATTAATCAACTGGTTTTTTGTTGATTAACTAATGAAGGCGATTTTTAATTGGTGCAGTTGAGAGATAAGGTTTCACTGGTTTTGTTTTTGAGGGTATGTTTGCTTAGGCATGTTACTGTTATTACTGGAATGCAGAAAAGGAATGGCCTTTCCTTCTAATGATGAGTAGCAGCTTTTGGTTATTGGTACAGTATTTTCTCATATTTCCTTTAGTTTCTCAAAATAAGTACCTGTATTGAGGTTTTGGTAATGTGTGAATTAATGGAAACGTATTTGATTAAAAGGTAGATGATTAATCAATTTAATTTAATCAATCCACTTAATTAAACATGGTTATTTAAAATGTAACTGCTTGAACTTGTTCTCTGTTGAAATCAGTTTAAGTTGGTGTGAAGCGCTGGCATTGCCAAAAGAAGGTATCGCTGTAACTTCTTCTCCAGCCCTCCTGGTTCTTGCTTTGCAGGAGTGAGTTCAGAGCCAGCCAGTTCTTGCACATGCATGCTCATCAGGCATAGACTGCAGCATGACCGGCATGTGAATCACCCGACATAACTACATCGCCACAGGGAGCAATTTTGTATCACTAGAGAGGATAGTGAGATAAAAGAAGAACTGGTGGATATGCAAACCAACCTTTTCCAGCCTGGTGCCCTCCAGATCTTTTGGACTACAATGCCCATGATTCCCCAGCCAGTATGGGGAGGGCACCAGCTTGGGGAAGGATGGATTACATCGTAAACAAGGGTAGCTCTATTCTACCACCTTCAGCTTTCTTACAAACTGAGGGGGAGAGAGAGAGAAAAGTCAGTTTCCTGAGGGGGAGAGAGAGAGAAAGCGCACACACGCAATCCACACCCATTATAAACACTCCATTTATATTTCATTTGTATCACTTGTACCAGGAGTTGGGCTGTACCAGGAGCACTGCATCTCTCAAAAGTCTGTGAAGGCTGTATACATGCCACTTCAATGGTCTGTGATAAACTAACACCCTTGCAGGCTTGCTAACACAGGAATAAGATTTTGCCAGTCCAGTAAAGTAAAATATGTCCCATCCCCTGTCAAATGACACCTGATTGGTCTGGAGAACATTTGTTCCCAATTACTTTGATAGGCTGGTGCTCATTTGCTATATGCTCTGCTGTGTCAGACGTCACATCTCTAGTCTTCTGCCAAAAAAGTGTTAACAGAGGACAAACAGCCATCAGGAATAAAACCCCAAACACTGGTATGCTACCTCTCCCCTCTTCACCTTGAAAGACGTGTCATAGCAAGAAGAAGTTTAATGTAACCAGCACAGGGACTAAATTTTAGTGTTCCTTAAACTTTATTGTATTGAAGACCACGGTTCTGGCGTGCCTGCTCTTTTGGGTCACCATAGAAATGCCAGGTCCTTTGCTTTTCATGTTTGAAACTGAAACGATTTGGCTCTATTCAATATTGTTCTGTTCTTGGAAGTTTCTGTTAGGGGTGGCACCAGAGTCTGAGAAGGGGGTGGAGTCTGATGGAGTCCCCCACCACCACTTGCTGAGCCCTGGGGAACTGATGGACCTGGCCCCCAAGTGCCCTGGAACTCGGTGAGTGGCTGGGAGTACTGTGGCATTCAGGAGGAGGCCCTGTGAGAGCGCTGGGGGCTGGCCACACCAGGTCCCATACTGCCTCCGCTGGCTGTTAAGGAAGCCCTTGACAGCCGGTGCAGGGAAGAAGAGCCTCGGTGGCACCCCAGCTCTCTCCCCCTGGCCTCCTCCTGAGAAGGCCAGGGCAAGAGCACTGAGGGCTGGCCTTGCCAAGGACTCAGCAGTCAAGCCCTGTGTGTATAAAGTACAAGGGCTTGACTGCTGGAGTCCTTGGTGCAGAGATGAAGGGCGGCTTGGCAGGCTGGCTGAGCAGGGAGGGTCACTGAGTGGGTCCAGACCACAGGAGCGGGTGGGGGGGAGCCCATCGAGCTCCCTCGTGCCCCAGACTGAGATGGGTCCCATCCATCCCCAGTTTCTGCTGCTGCATTACTGCTGAAGAGGCCAGCTTCTTTTCCGTTTCATTTTTAAAATATATGCTGACAAGGGGCTAGCCTCTTCAGTATGCAGAGGAAGCTTCTCCCTGTGAGCGTTTTGTGGTTTGAGGGCCTTTTTGCACATTATCTTTTAGATGTATGCCTAGAACATACATATTTGTGTGTTCGTTTGGAACATCTGAGGTGTGCACCTAATATAACGTGTCAAAAAGTTCTCAAACCATATCAAAACTAAGAAGTGTGAATGCAACACATATGTGCAGCACACACTGCTGAATTCTCAGAAGCTGTGACTGGCTGCAGCTCCCTATTGAGTGCATGCCCAGTGGCTAACTCACATTTGTCTCTGTATTAAGTGGGCAATGGCCTTTAAAGCGCACCAGGAACCACTGGTGTTCTACAGACCACAGTGTAAAGTGCTGGAGATCTCAAAGCTGGGACTCAGGTGGTGGGACCCAAGTGCCTCAGTTTCTGGGCCTGCCCAAGGAGACTACCACTGACCTTCTCTGGCTGTGCTTCCGTACCACCAGTACCAGTGGCCAGAGGGTGGAATTGCAGCTACCAGCTCAGCAGGCAACACAAGAGGCCAAAAGCATCGCACCCAGTCCTATAGAGATTCTGATTCTGGGCTAACTCTGGTCTTGACTGAGCTGCTCTCTGATGGCTTGTTTCCTACTTGCCTGATAGGGATGTACAAGAATTCTGGTTTTTGCTCATTTAACCTGCCCTGTTCACAGCCCTGAATGTCAACACGAGCACATTTTGTCGGCAAAGCTCACATACTCCCAAGCTTGCGATGGTTGTTTACAAAATGCATACTTTAGAAAAATGTGCACTTTAAAAAAGCACAGTTTGGAAAAAATGACATTTTCACGCTTTACTCAATGGGGGCAAAGTATGCATTTGGATACACACTTTTTACAAATGCTTTTGCTTTTCAAATGGGTGGGGTGGTGCAAGCTTGCAATCAGGAATAGGAACTAGGCAGAGCAAGCTTGGAGGTGGAATTTGGAGAACCCCAGTGAGGTCCAGCCTCTTGGATTCTCCCATCCCTACTGGCTAATAGATAGCAGCTTGTCTCTGTCCTGCCATGGCTTCAGCAAACCCTGAGCGCAGGGCTAACCAGGAAGCAAGGCAATGAAGCTAGCAAATGTTCAAGCATGCAGGTTTCAGTCTGATGAGGGTCAGGCCAGGCAGGAGTGGTCAAGATAGCAAGTGAAGGTCAAAGCCCAGGCAAGTGGTCTGATTAGTGGGTCAGGCTAAGGCAAGAGTGGTTGAGATAGCAGGCAGGGGTCAATACAAGTTAGGCGGCCAGATACGTTACACAGCCCAGAGGCAGAGTCAAGAAAGAGTTCAAGGGTCCGGAGCATGGAGCATCAATCACAGGGCAAGGGCAAGGTCCAGGAGACAAGGCAGACAGCACAGGAGCTGGAAGAACGGTTACACTGGCTAGGTAGACTGAAGGCTTTTAACACCAAAGGCTCAGCTGCAGTACATTAGAGCTCTCTGGTCAGAGCCCTACTCAGGAAGAGTCACTTTCTCCTGAGGAGTCCTTCCTTGCAAGCAAGCACTCCTCCTCATGGGAGCCCTACTGGCCTGTTGCTTGAGGCAACGATGCTCCTGGGGGTCAGGGGGTTGCTCAGCCGCTGCCTCAGAGGCAGAGCCCCCTGATAGGAATGGACCTGCATCCATCTCCCCCAAGGGCCCAGGTTCCTCCTGGTCTGGGGTCAGTGGCTGCCCTGGGGTGTCCTTGGTTTCTTGGAGCTCCAGCTCTTCCTCTGAGGAGGACTCCTCCGGGGGGGGGGGTCATGGCAGTCTCCGTGAGGCCAGGCCTGACCCATCAAGCCACTGTCTCTGACTCAAGCAGTTTGTCACGTGGGCCTTTCCTCTACCTTAGCCTTCCCCAACCGGGTGCCCTCCAGATCATGCCCAGCCTGCCTGAGTTGCAGACCAGCACATCTGGAAGGCACCTGGTTGGGGAAGGATGCTCTGCTTCCTCCCTCCATGCTGAGTTTACTTTTTTCACGCTTCATAAATATGGAATAGAAACAAGGCTCATGCCCCCACATTAAAGGGAAATAATGACCTCTCTAGATGCAGAGAGAAGGGAAAGCAACACATTTGTGAAATATTTCAATTTCCATGCAAGTGCCTTCCTTGGCAGTGTGCAGCTTCAGCAGATCGTGCTGGTATCATGCAGGAAATATCCCCTGGGGGACAAATGAGTATAATATCTAAGAAGCAAATTTAAATTTGTGTTTCTCTCTTGGAAAGGGGGGCTCTTTGGGTTGAGGTCAGAGAGTGATTTCTGATGCATAGCAGGCGCAGGAAAGCTGTGCCAGAGAGATTATTCTAGCTGGTCAGCAACAAGTCATGTAACCAAGCGCCTTGAGGGAGTCCACACTGAAACTTGTAAATTTCAAAGGGTTGCAGACAGATCTGACCACAAGCTTTTATAAGGTCACCCTGGGCAAAACATCAGCTCTCCTGTCCTACCACGGCCTTCATCAGGCTGCTATCTCCTGTCAGTGTCATAAATAAAAATTAGCATATTAATGCAGTGGAGATGAGATCAATGTTCCCTATGGGACATGTAATACAGCTCTGAGATGCAGAATATGATTTAAGAATGGCTTCCTGTAAGCATTCCCAATTTAGTTTGTTGCCACCGGTAAGAACAGGGCCAAGGTGTCTGCTGTGGGTGAAATCACACATGGAAAGCTCTTAGTTTTCATGTAGAAGAAGGTCACAAATAAGAAACTCCAGGATGTGGGTTATTTGCTTTGGCTTAAAACGAGGCTTAAGGCTAGCATTACAGCAAGAACGGCGAACGATCAGAATAAATGGGAAAGGGAGTTTTTTGCCCATTGGCAAACAAGCCCTGCAGATCTTTAATAAAGCCTAATAAGCTGTGATACGCTTAATGTAGGGATATGGGCACATGTAGGGAGCAGCCGTGGCTTGGTGGCAAAGCACCGGCTTTGCATGCAGAAGGTCCCAGCTTCGATCCCCGGCATCTCCAGGTAAGGTTGGGAAAATGCCTACCTGAAACTCCGGAGAGCCGCCGCCAGTCAAGTGTTGACAGATGGGTAAAAACCTATTATGCTGCCCCAGGCAAGGACCTGAGAGATTTCTTTCTTTCCATCACTGAATGCAGAAGATATGACTGGCAAGGCTGGGAAAGGCCTATAGAAAGCAGAGGACATGGCAGATGCCCCTCTGAATTCCTCTCCATCCGGGAGCTTGCAGCAACCACACAGGGTCTCCAAGAGCTTATGGGTGAGTTCACCAAATACCAGGATAGCCGTACTTCTAAATTAAAAGAGCTCCTTGAGCCACTAACGACTCAAGTGGCAGAGATAAAAGCCACCTTAAAAGAGATGGTGGGTACTATCGATGGCTGGGGCTTACCATAGAGGCAAAACAGATTCCCCCTTCAAGAAAACAGCACACAGCCAAGCCCTCAAAAAAGAACACACAGGCAAACATGCACATGTGCGTGCGCGCGTGCGCACGCACACACACGCACAGGCAAAACGCCCATACCAACAAACAAACACAGGCAAAACATACAGAACCTTCCTCGCCCAAACAGGCACCCCCAGTCAGTCCTTGTTGGGGATGTACAGATTGTGTAAAATCCGTTCCCTCTGTGTTTCATAGATTGTCAGCTGTCTTTCATTCCATCGTCTGCTCACTGATGGAATCTGATTCTTTTTGCCAGAATTTTGTTCTACTTGCGCTAATTCACATTAGTGGTAATTCACATTAACTAATGCGCATTAGCTCATTTTATTTTATTTATTTATTGCTTTATACCCCGCCTTTTTTCCTCTTGCAAGGAACCCAAGGCGGCTTACATTATCCTCCTCCTTTCCATTCTATCCTCACAACAACACCCCTGTGAGGTGGGTTGGGCTGAGAGTGTGTGACTGGCCCAAAGTCACCCAGTGAGCTTCCATGGCCGAGTGGGGACTAGAACCCAGATCTCCCAGCTCCTAGTCCAACACTCTTGCCACTATACCACACTGGCTCTCCATTTACGCAAGTGCGTATTATTTAATGAGAATTGGCGCAAATTCGCCCAGGAGTGAAAAACTGGTCCGCAGGTCCATGGAATTTGTGTGACTTGGAAAAAGCCAGTCCACCGCGGAATCCACAGTTTGGATTCATAAAAATCCGAACATTTGAATTTGTTGTGGATTTCTCTGACATTCCTGCTCCTCAGTGCTCATGGCTCCCTCCCTACCCTCACAAGTCAGGTCACTACCTGCTTGCTCTCCCCAGTCCCTCAAGTTTACCAGACAGCAGCAGTGCCCCTGTTTTTATTTTTTAAAACCCAGAGTTTTATTGGGCACACTGAAAAGCAGAGCACCAGCCTGCAGTTGCTCTGCTCTCTTCCTTCCCTTTCTGAAGAATGGTTCTAGGCCCAACTTGGTGCTCTGCTTCTCAGATTCCCCAGGTAACTTAATCTTTTTTTAAAAAAGACAATCAGGAGCAGCAGGGGCCCTTGGTGGGCACCAAGGGTGTCTAGGGGTGCTCTGTGGATACGAAAGTGTCTTGGAGCACTGTGGCACCAAGGGTCACTGTGTTGGCAACCCCAGCTTTACGGAATGAAGTCCAAGGCCTGTGAATATCTGAGGAGGAAATCAGGCTAAAGTTGGCAGACCTGGAGAATCAAAGTGACAAAATAATGTGTATTTCAGGGAGTTCAGGGAGCAGGACTCGAATCATTCCCGTTTAGCTGAAACAACAAGAGGTCAGTGTGCCACTTCTATAAAGAGCCCATAAAATCGGTTCCATCTCATTGAACCAAACCAAGGGATTTTATTATGATATTCTATCATTATCACATAAAGGAGAAAATTTTCTAAGAAGCTGGAAGCCGTGACTCCCTTACCTTCGATTACGTCCCCATCCAAGTATTTCAAGATAGATTGCCTGATCGCTCGTGCCGCAGAAGACAGTGAATGGACCGAATCACTGAGAACCTAACTGCAGGAGGGATCAGAAATAGATGGGGATCCCCCTTTGGTTTTATTATCAGATACCGGGACATTACTGTTATTGCAGTGGATTTAGATCATGGCTACAAGCTCCTTTCTGCCCCAAATATTGACCTGCTGATGCATCAGTACAGGGGAGTCTCAGGAAAGACCAGGGCAAAGGGCAGAGAAATGCAACTCCTGGTGCCCTGTCTGGCTACAGAAGCAGTCTGTAAAGGAGACGGATGTTGGGTCCCCTGGTGAGTTTTAAAGGATTCACCATCCTCTATATTATAATGTTGGGGTTTATTTACTTATGGAGTGCAGGGAGGGGGAGGCTGGCTGTCATCTATTTGTCCATAGTGTTCAGGAGCTCTCTTCAGTGATTTTAGCAATTCTCATTAGCTATGTAGATTAAAATATGATGGGAGCTGATTGCTGTTCTTTTAGTAGCAGTAAAGTTACAAATTGCAGCAAAATGGAAAAATTAAAAATCCTCCCTCTATCTAAGAAATGGTATGATAAGATATGGGAAATATTAATTATGGATAAGATCTCACATCAATTAAAGTTAATCCCAAATGTAATGATGATTTTATAGAAAAATGTTGCCCAGTTCTAAATGTAATCGACTCAGCTGACTGAAAATATAAAAGACCACTCAGATTCTCTTCATTAGTACTTTATTGATTACAAGATATAACTTTGTTACTGCATTCTTTTCTACATGTATCCAAGACAACCTTTGTTATACCTTTTACCTAATCCTGACTATTCTGATTTCTTTTCTTGATATGGTTAGTCATTAATTTATATAGGGTTGGATCCAGAGTTAATAACATTTAGAGTAGACCCACTGAAATTAATGGGACTTAAGTTAGACACTCGGAGGGAGCAATCCTACCGGGATAGGTGGCCACCTCCGAACTTGGTGGTGACCGCCTATCCAATGCAGGGCAGGAGAAGCACGGAAGGGATTGTCCCCTCCACACTTCAGCCGCCCTGCATTTGCGGCTAGACATCTGATTTCGTCTGTCTAGCCACGAGAAGTCGGAGTGTGGGAAGTGGCGGCCGGATGACATGTTGGATGTGTCGTACCAGATTTCCTACTTCCCCACCCTGGCACGCCCCCAGGAACGCCCCGATTTTGCCACTCTGCATTCCTCTTCCAAGTGTGGAGCGTGGGGCCGTTCCGTGTTGCCTATGAGGCAGCGCGGGAGGGGGGTGAAGGTCGATTCTCAGGGAACCGACCTATCCTATAGCCGTCTAGCCACTGACTAGCAGCCATAGGATTGTGCCCTAAGCAAGACTATTTATTTTATTTATTTATTATTAAATTTATTAATCGCCCATCTGGCTGGTCACCCAGCCACTCTGGGCGATGTACAACATACAATAAACAGTTTAAAACAATAAAATTCTACAGTAAAAACATTTTCTAAAATACCCTAACCCACCCCAAATGCCTGCCTGAACAACCATGTTTTTAATGCACGACGGAAGCTCATTAAAGAGGGGGTATGGCGGAGTTCCCTAGGGAGGGAGTTCCGCAGAGTAAGTCTGGATCTGAACCATACTCTGTTATTCTAAAGTGTCTCCCACGTACAAACTGTATGATTTATTATAAAATTAACCAAAAAATTATAAAACAAAGAAAATATTTAAAAGGTGTAATAAGCTGACAGAGGAAGAAGGGTATGGTTCAGATCCAGTAGAAGCTACTGATCAAATGTGTTACTCACTACTTCATTTCATCCATATAATTCAGTTCTGTCTTGGTGTTTTGCAGCATGGCAACCATTCCCATTCCCAATTGTTTTCAATTAAGAGAAGGATCCCGCTTTCTCCCCCCTGGTTGACAGGATGTGCAAAAGGGCTGGCCCAAGGCATTTTGGTGCTTGAGAATATATACACATCTATTTATTTATTTTAAAGCATTGTTATCCCGCTCCTCACCCCCAAAGGCTCCTGGAGCGGCTTACAACCAATCAGCAAAAAAGAGAGTTGCTGCCCGCAGGCTTACAATCTAAATACACACAACACACAAGAAAAAGGGAACGGGGAAGGAAGAGGAAACATGGCCCCATCACCCTGAGGTAAATAATATTAGTAAGGTTTGTGATATCAAATCTCCATGTGAGCATGCACTGCAATTACCAAGAAGAAAAGGGATGATGGTGATGTTTAATCATTGTAGAAACAGTAGTAGTAGTAGTTCTTGTTAAGAATTTGCTGCCTGAAGCACCTGCCTCACTCTCTCTCATGGGGGGACTGACCCAGGTGTGTTGCCTGGATCATCCTAGGGCTTACTGTGGTAGACCATAGTAAGAAGGATGAGCCTCAGCTGTGTCTGGCCAGGGAAAGACAGGTGGGTTCTGAGGAGGTAGGGGTGACCTACAACTCCCATAATTCCTGACCATTGGCCACATTGGCTGGGGATTATGGGAGCTGTGGTCCAAAATATCTGGAGGGAACCAGGTTGGGGAAGGCTGATATAATGTGTTGTGCAAAATTATTTGGACCCTTGAAATGTGCTGTATTAGATGTAAATATTATGTGTTGAAATACACAAAAGAGTGAAAAATGCCAGTTGTTCATATTCTCAGATCAAGGTTGGGAAAATAACATTCATTTGCACTTCATTTGAAGCCCTTTAGCAAAGAGCAAGCTCCTTTGTGTAACAGAGACAGCTCTTCGCTCCACAGGGACGTCTCCAAGCTTCATGGCCCAGATGATTGGGAGAGGATCTTACAGTATATCGTTGGCCATCTGTTAACAAACCCAGGTCTGTCCAGGATCATGGACGTGGTATTACTGGTGGGTGATGGGGGAGGTAGAGGATAGAAACAGTAATCAAAGGGAACGATGATTATATTGGATATGGGCTCTGCAAATCTGTAATTCTATTGACCTTTATCTCTGTGCCTGTGGGAATTCCCTCATTCTCCAGCCAATGTGCTGAGTCCAATTTGCTTTTCTCCCCCTGCCCCATACAGTTCTCTGTGACAGCTGACAAGAGAAGCCATTTGATTACACAGTTCATCTCTTCTCCTCCCAAACTCCCATAGATTTCAACGAGGGCAAGGCTTACACTGGCAGCTCATGATAGGACTCCGGGTGTTATCACGTATAATAAAGTGGCAATGAAACTTTCTGTTCTGCAAACGTCTGTGTCTTGTAAGCTGGCTTATCGGCAGAGCCATCTCCAACTGCCGGGAGAGATAGGCTAATGCAGTAAATCAGTGGATAAAAACAGACTCTGATATTCCCGTCTCTTGCTCGGCTTCCCCATTCCACTCAGGCAAATGTGCAAAGCTGATTAGGAAAGCAGACAGTACCCAGGTAGATGGAAAGCTGACACAGAGTCCCATATCATGAGCAAAAGCAAACTCTTTTGGAGCAAAGCAAAGGAAGCAAAGGGAAACGGGGGGGGGGGGCTCCTTCACACTGAGCTTTTATCCTGCGATTGAGATAGCTCCTTCACAGAAGTTTTGTGGGCGATTTACATGATGCCGTGATCATTCAAGGCGTCTCCTGCACTAAATGCCCTTTGTTCCATTTTTAAATAGATTGCAGATAATGAGCTATCAAATTACCCCGTTGGGCTCTGTTTGAGTTCCCTCGGTGAAAAGAGGAAAAGCGGAAAGAAGAGGAGCGAGATCAATGAAAGATAATGGAAGACTCAGATGCTGGGAGAAGGAGGGGGAAGGGGGTGGGGGAAAAGGAAGCGGGCGCAAAAGGGAGTCGTCGTGATCCTGCATTCAAAACGGAAGCAGAAACCCCATTTTAAATGCAGGATTTTAGGCTGGGGTAGAGATGCCCAAGGACATGGCATGTCTTTTAATTAGAAGTCTGCTGCCTGTCCTTGGCTTTCCATCCTTCTATCTTCCTTCTTTGAGTAGTGAAATTTGGATAAAACATACAAGGATTTTGGAGGCAAGCAAAGAAGGCTGAGAAGCCTTTTGAGAAGGCTGAGGTAATTGGGGAAAGGCCAGAGCTCAGTGCTTTGTAGGGGGGCTCCTGAGCACCACATTCCATTTCAGAGAAGCGTTCAGAGGCCACATTCCAGTGATGAGCAGGGCCAAAGGAAATGGGGTGGGGCTAACCCCCCCCAAGCCCCCACGTATTTTAGCTTAAGGTTCTCACCGCCAATAACTGTGCCTTATGAGAGAGATTTCAACCTTTTAGAACAGGGGAAAACATTTGCCAATGCTGGGAAACCACTGAATGACCAGTGGCTGGGGGGAAAGGGTTGGGGGCAGGGGAAGGGATGTGGTCATCTGAGGAAATTTGGCCCCGGCCCCTGATGCAGGATGCCCCAGGTTTAACCACCAGCATCTCCCAGGGAGGCAGGGAAAGGCTCTTGTCAAACCCAGGAGAGCCACAGCTAGTCAGGTAATACTGAAGTGGCAGTGGTCTCACTTGGAAGAAGGCAGCTTAATTTCTCAGGGGAGTCCCTGCCTTCAGACTAATGCAGATTATTAATCAAGCTGTGCTGTGTTAAATATAGCATTAAACTTCAACGTTTTAGTTTACAAACAATCCAGCCAGATCTAAGGAATGTGGTCCTGAGATCTTCTCAAATGGAATTTGCCCTTTGGGCTGAAAGGAGTTCTGCCACCCCTGTGTTATGCAGACCTGATGTAGTATACCGGAAATTATCTGGGAGCCTCAGTCCAAATCTAGGGCTCCTTCTCACCAGGCTTTTATCCTGCGATTGAGATTGCTCCTTCACAGAAGTTTGTGGGCTCTTTACATGACACCATGACCCTGCTGTGACCCTGAAGGGTGTCTCCAGCCCTAAATGCCCTTTGTTCCATTTTTAAATAGATCACAGATAATGAACTTTCAAATTACCACCTTGAGTTCCCTCCTTGAAAAGAGGAAAAGCAGGAAGAAGATGAGCGAGATCAATGAAAGATAATGGAAGACTCAGATACGGGGAGAAGGAGGGGGGAAGGGGGGGGCGGAAGGGGAGTGCATCTAAAGGGAGTCAGTTGTGATCCTGCAGTTAAAATGGAAGCAGAACGCCTCGTTTTAAATGCAGGATTTTAGGCTGGTGTAGAGATGCCCCTAGCCTCTGCCAAAAACATCCTTGGTAGCCTTAGGCAAAGCACCTATTCTCTCAGCCTTGCCTCATCACCCCCCGCCCCCGCCCCGCTGTAACTGAACTGATACTGGCCTGCACTACAGGGCTCTTGTCAGTATTACTGGATGCACATGAGGTATTTTGAACACTTGAAAAATTCACAGTAGTGTTAGGCACAGTTATTAATTATTGGCACAGGGACTGAACTGCCTGATACGAAACCCCAGAGATCCATCATCTGTCTGTAGTTTTGACGGTTACCTGAGGGATATAATGGCCAGATCTTGTCGTAAAAGGTCTGCTCACAAATCAAGCTACAGCAAAGTCAGGTCACATGCAGGAATTAATTTTGCATGGCCTCTGCCCATCCTAAGAACAATGCAGGTGGGACCGACACACCAGAAGCTCAGAGATTGTTCTTTAAGTTGTTCGTTGAGAATTCAGCTTTCAAACTTTTATCACCATTTCTCTGGTGTGACTGCAGATGACATTTTAGATGATGAAAGCAGACCATCAAAACTTCCTTCCTTGTGTTAACAGGCAAAAGTCTTGGGATGTCACTGAAGTTCATGGTTATCTGACTGGGAACATGAAGTTGCCTGTGTTAGAAATCAAGGCTCATTCCTCCATCCCTTCCCAAAGTTCTTCTCAAGCTTAGAATGTAAACTGAATGCCTTGAACACGGCAAAGGATGCGTCCCAGGGACCGCAAGTACTTAGTATGGATGCCAAATTCCTCGGAAACAAAATGTCCCAGGTTCCCTTGTACCTAAGATATTGCTATAAGTATGCTCAGCAGCAACCCAAGCCAAGGAGTCCTCGAACATGTCATTTCTGGGGTGTCTGACATCTATGCTAAGAACTCTGGTGCCCTGGAAAACAACATTTCCCAAAGTTCTCTGGTGCCTGGGATGCTGCTGTCGAAATGTTCAGGGCACTGGAGTAGGGAGAAAGGGAGGCCTCTCAAAGCACCTCCAGTGAGAATCCTAACTGGCACCATCACCACTCGGTAGGTAGGAAGAGAAGGGGCAGCAAGGCAAGGTACAGGAGCTCATGGCAGGCTGGGGCTGGGAGAGGCATTTCCAGACCCTGTTGCATTTCCAGTGATGTCACTGGGAGAATGGCAAGGTCCATGTTTTGGAACTGGGCTTGGGGGAAACGGAATGATTACTTTGTTTGTTTGTTTTAAAAAGCGTTCACCTGTACCTACCAAATGCCAAACAAGCAACTAAGTCCCACTGGTTAGGAGCTGGTAAGGGAGGGGAAACTCTGAAACACAATCTTTTCTCTATTAATGAAATGGATTAGAGTGAAATGATTAAAAACAAAAAAAACAAAGGCACAGTCCAGGCAAAGTAAAACCTTCTGACCTCCCCTTGATTTCAGGGAGGGTGTGGGTGTGGCGTACCTCTTGAATCTCTTCCACTGAAGTGGGCAGGGCTAAAGGCAAAAAGGGCAGGGCCAAAAGTACAAAAAAATACCAACATATTGTAGCTTAAAGCTGTTGCTGCCTGTAACTGTGCCTTGAGAGAGGCATTTCAACCTTTTAGAATGGGGGGGGGGAACCTGCACAACAGCTGGGAAACCACAAATGATTGGTGGTTGTGGGGAAAGGGGGTGTGACCTTTTGGGGAACCCCAGAGGGCTGGACTTGGAGCCCTGGAGGGTCAGATTTGGCCCCTGGGACTGAGTTTCTGCGCCCCTGGTCTAACAGCTGACGATAAACTTGATGAGATCGCTTTTTAAAACACACACACACACAGAGGAATTATTCAAACAGTGTCATTCAGAATACCCATTCCGCAGATCCTCTAGTGCCAGTCCTGTTATCTCTCTCCAAATGATGCTTAACGCTGTTGCACACAGTCCGCCCACCTACCGATGTGCTGAGGGCTACTCAAGGTGGATGGCGACGGCATTTGGAAGGTGGCATAGGCGGCATCAGAGCCGGGTGGGGTCGGAACGAGTAGAGGCTAAAGCTGTGATGCTGAACCCATTGATCTAGCCTGGAGCCTGTGGCTAAAGTGGAATCCAGTGCCAGGCAGAGAGGGGCAACGCTCTACGCGGGGGTGTGGCTTTTGGAGGACATCCGTTAGGGAGGGAGAGGAGCCGTCCCACACCCACGTTTAACCTCCCTGTGCTTATTCATTAGGAGCACCGATGTCTCTGGCTAATCCATTAAGTGGCTACTGCTCTTAGTCGCTGTACATTGGGCATGCCTCTAAAGGCAGAAATCCACTTGCTGAAAAAAGGAGAAGGTGACCGGTGTTGACAACATTGCTGCTTTTAAGTTGGGATGCACAACAGTTTTGGCCCCAAGGGCCTCATGTGCTTCTGGCTCAGGGGTTGGGGGCTGCACGCCCACATGTACACCTAGATACATGCACACCCCAGTGGTCCTGATACAGACAGCTCTTTCCTCATAGCTAGCAACGGCTGGGAAGGAGCGATTTGCATGAGGACTTCTGGGTGAGGGGTGGAGAGTAGGGGAAATTGCAGGGGGCAGGATTTGGCATTGGCAGGGTCAGGCCACCTTGGGGGTCCACAATAAAGGCCTTGAAGGGCCACATACACGCACACACCCCCCAGCCACAGGTTGTGCACCCTTTTTCGGCCAAGGAGTAATTTTATCTCACCTCTGTACTGATGGACTTGGTGCTGATAGATTCTCAACTGAGGTGGAAAAGGTTTGAGATGAAGAGTTATCCCCTGGAACATGCTGAGGTGGCGGAGCCCCAGAGAAGCCAGTGGAGCCATCCCAAAGGCAGCACTCTGAGGATTGTCGCATGAGCTAACCTCAGCCATGCAGGCCTCCTACAGGGCAAGCTTCCTCCCACCGTGCTCGGAAATGGAGACTTGGTTCAGTTGTCCCTCATTACATGAAGTACCATGTGTGAGGGTCAGGACTAAGCAGTGGAGGCTGGTGGCTCCACTCTGGGTTTCAGTCAGAACCAGCCAGAACTCTGAAGCATCCAAGGTGCTGAACCTTATCTCCAAAACAGACTCTCCTCTGAATTTCAGAGGACATTCCTAGAGTGTTCCGGAGCATCCTAGGAAGCAGTGCTTGAAGCTTTCTGCCAGCTTGTAGACTCTCCTCTGAATGTCAGAGGAGAGTCTACAAGCTGGCAGGAAGCTTCAAGCACTGCTTCCTAGGATGCTCCGGAACACTCTAGGAATGAGGCTTCTCTGGCGCAAACCACAGTCTGTTCTTAGAGCTTTTTTCCCTTCCCCCTTTTTTCAGTGGCAGCAGATGCCACCACTGAAGGCTTGGAGGGGGCACCTGAGGCCCATGGGCCACCCCTTTGCACCCCTGGTCAACATATGTATAGTCTGCTCCTTTGGCAGCCCCTACATTCATCGTTGCACCCATGGTCTACATATGCATCGTGTATACGCACACACACACACACACACGCACGCACACGCACACCTTATTCTTTGTGCATGCTTTAACTTGTATATTCTAACCGATTTGTGTTTTATCTTAAGAATAGTTTTAAACAAATAAATGTTTTAAACAAAGACACAAATAAAGCTTGTTAGTTTAGAGCTGAATTCAAACCAGAGTCCTTGAGTTTACGAGTCTGTATTTTTACAAATGTTCATTTAAGAGTGGGAGGCTGGAGACAGACAAACTATAATTTTTAAGATAGTTGAAAGTGGTTCTAGAGAAGCTTTGCTTCCCATAGAGTACATCTGCATTAATTTTGCCCCATTGTCATCTCTGGTCAAACAGGTTTTGCAGGTGTTTGGAACAATCCAAAAAACTTGCTGAACCTGCTTATCAAGTGCAATCTCTCTTTCAAACCGCCTTTGGCTTCCTGAACAAACTGTGACTGTCATCCTCTAGCTTGATTTTATGACTACAAAATGAAGGAACATCCCTTATAGTGAACATAGGTTGCTGTTTTGTTTTTTTGAATGAGAGGAAAGTGGTGGATGGGGAACTGTGGCACAATTCAAGGGAATAGCCAGACTGGCAAATGGATTCTCCCTTATGGTGGGAATAAAGGATGAGTCTTCCCCCATAACTGCACCTTCATATTGCTGAAATGCTGCACCTGTTTCATGTATGCAGCAACATTTAAAGGGTCAGTAGCATTAGTTCTGGCTTCACCACTGCCTTGGGGATGGTTGGCCGCCAGTGCCAGAGTGATGGACCAAAGTCTCAGATCTGTCTGTTTGCTGGGATAGACCCATGAAATCTGTGCAACTGAAGCCATCATGCAGCTGAAGCTACCATACTAGTTTACAAACACCCCACCAGCAACCAAAACCATCCACAGAGAATGATGAGTTCTTCATTTCTAGAAAGGGCCTAGTGCCCAGCATAAATTTCACGGTCGGGGAGCTGTGATTGCACCCAGTATTTGGCTGATGTCCCCACCTAGAACTGGGCAGATAATGTCAACTAAACTTTTCATTAACACTCACTAGTTGGATATTCTTCATTTACCACCAGCTTGAATAAGTTGTATCTGAAATACAGAAGGATTGAGAACTAAATTGGCATTCGGGAGGCACCAATTGTGTCAACTTTTTTTGTTGTTCAGTCGTTCAGTCGTGTCCGACTCTTCATGACCCCATGGACCATAGCACGCCAGGCCTTCCTGTCCTGCGCTCTCTCCTGGAGCGTGCTCAAGTTCATATTCATTGCATCGGTGATGCTATCTAGCCATCTCATCCTCTGCCATCCCCTTCTCCTTTTGCCTTCAGTCTTTCCCAGCATCAGGGTCTTTTCCAGAGAGTTTTGTCTTCGCATTAGGTGGCCAAAATATTTGAGCTTCAGCTTCAGTATCTATCCTTCCAATGAGCACTCAGGGTTGCTTTCCTTTAGGATTGACTGATTTGACCTCCTTTCTGTCCAGGGAACTCGTAAGAGTCTTCTCCAGCACCACAGTTCAAAAGCATCAATTCTTCGGCGCTCAGCCTTCCTTATAGTCCAGCTCTCACAGCCATACATTACTACTGGGAAAACCATAGTTTTGATTAGACGGACCTTTGTTGGCAAGGTGATGTCTCTGCTTCTTACTATGCTGTCTAGGTTTGCCATAGCTTTCCTCCCAAGGAGCAAGCGTCTTTTAATTTCATGGCTACAGTCACCGTCTGCGGTGATCTTGGAGCCCAAGAAAGTAAAATCTGTCACTGCTTCCATTTCTTCCCCTTCTATATGCCAGGAAGTGATAGGGCCACATGCCATGATCTTAGTTTTCTTAATGTTGAGTTTCAAACCAGCTTTAGCACTCTCCTCTTTCACCCTCAACAAGAGGCTCTTTAGATCCTCTTCGCTTTCTGCCATTAGGGTGGTATCGTCTGCATATCGGAGGTTGTTGATAATTCTCCCAGCAATCTTAATTCCGACCTCTGATTCATCCAACCCGGCATTTCTCATGATGTACTCTGCATATAAGTTAAATAAGCAGGGTGACAATATGCAGCCTTGTCGTACTCTTTTCCCAATTTTGAACCACTCAGTTGTTCCATGTCTGGTTCTTACTGTTGCTTCTTGACCCTCGTACAGGTTTCTCAGGAGACAGGTAAGGTGGTCTGGTACTCCCATCTCTTTCAGAATTTGCCACAGTTTGTTGTGATCCACACAATCAAAGGTTTAGCGTAGTCAGTGAAGCAGAAATAGACATTTTTCTGGAATTCTCTTGCTTTCTCCATGATGCCAATTAAAGATGCATTTCTTTACCCTACCCAGGCCTTCTCTAAGTGAATATGCTGCCCAGTCTCTTTGTTTGTAATTATGGTGTTGTTTTAATTGATTTTAATTTATTGCAATGTTTTTATTAATGTTTTATATTAAATGTTTTAGCAATTTTTATGTATTTAATTGTATTTTAATATATATATTTTGATGTATGTTGTGAACCGCTTAGAGATTCAGCAGTATATAAATCTATTAAGGGCGCAATCCTATGGCCGCTAGTCAGAGGCTAGACGGCCATAGGATAGGTCAGTTCCCTGAGAACAAACCTCCACGCCCTCCCGCGCTGCCTCGTAGGCAACGCAGAACGGCTCCACGGTCTGCGCTCATAGGAGGACTGCAGAGCGGTGAAAACGGGGCATTTCTGGAGGCGGGGCAGGCAGAAGTGTCGTTCCGATGCTTCCTATGTATTGTCCAGCATCTGCCCCCCCCCCGCTCCGACTTCCTGTGGCTAGACAGCCAAAATTGGCTGTCTAGCCACGAATGCAGGGCAGCTGAAGCACGGTGGGGACAATCCCCTCCACACTGCTCCTGCCTTGCATTGGATAGGCAGTCGCCTCCAAGTTCGGAGGCGGTCACCTATCCCAATAGGATTGCGCCCTAGATAAATAAAATGAGACATAATAATAAATAACTAATTGGAGGGAGGGGTTGTTGTGAAACTATTTTTAAACGCACTGGGGCCTTTTTTGTCTCTTCTGCTGAAGTGAATACCCAGTAGAGGTGGCCTCTTGTGAATTGCCAAAACACTTTTCACTAAAAAAGAGGAGAAAAAGAATATATCAATTTGTATAACATTTGCATATGCTAATATATGTATTGATGCAAACATAGACAGCACTGTTATATTTTAAATAGAAATACAGTACATCTCACCATAGTGTGGACGACTGTGACCAGGTGACCTGTGTGCCTTGCTCAGTGTGCTGTCCAGGTTGACAGGCAACTGCAAGGATGGTTCGTTACCTTTAAAACAGACTTGGGCTGGACAGCCCTTCGAAACAGGGGACAGTTTCTCTGCAAAAGAGGACACATGGTCAATCCTACCATGTCAATCCTACCGACCAGGATTTTGAATAAAAAACTCAAATGGTAAACGGCCACTCACCCAAATCAAGACTGTCCTCTCCCTGTCACATTTGTATCCCGCTCTTCCTTATACGAGCTTAGGCTAGCATACACGGGTTCCTCCCAGTTTGCCTTCACAACAACCCCATGAGGTACATTAGGCTGAGAGTCACTTGTTCAAGATTTCTCAGTGAGCTTTATGGCTGAAATGGGATTTGAACCCAGATCCCCACGGCAAAAGTCCAAAGGCTATCCAGTAGTACACCATGCTGGATCTCCAGATTGCACTACTCTGTTTCGGGTTTGAGGACATACCTCACCAAGGATAAAAATCTGTTTACTTTATCTGGCTGTGAGGTAAGGCCTGTGATCCACACAAGCTAGTGAAGTGTTTTGACCTTAATCACAACACTTTGAAACAGGATAATAAAGCTTCCTGGAGGAGCTGCAGAGATAAATCCATCAGCCTTTGTTCAGGTACTTGGATACTGCAGTGATGAGCCCTGATAGAAAGGCTATGAGCATATTAATCATTCTGTATTCAGGGATGCAAGGTCTGGATAAGAAGCCATAAATAAGACACTGGAGGACGCTCTGAATCATTAGAATGACGTAGGGTTTTCCCACACAGAGCCCTTTTCTTTGTGGTTAGGCGGGATCTGTACTGGGTTTTGTTGCCTGTGGTTTTGCAACCTACAATCCACACCAAGCCCCTCTTTCTTGGTAGTCATTGCAGGATTTTGCATCCATGGGGGAGGGGAGGAGGGGGAGAGGGCAGTCCATATGCATCAGGACAGATTTACACTGCCATGAGGTATTTCTGTATAAATGAGCAAATATGTGTTTGAACTACTCATACAGGCAGATTGCTCACCACTGATCCTTTGAATTGCAGCCTCTCTGTCCAGCCATGGGAGTCACGTTAAAAAAGAAAGAAAGTGAACAAATTGGCCCTAAGATTTCCTTTATGTGATGCCTTCCTTCCTTCCCTTAATTCAAAGTACTCAGGATCTTCAAGGCAATGGAATTGCTCATCTTGTGTTGAAATTCAGCATCAACCCTCTTCTCCACCTAATGTTTGGTACCTCGGGCTGCTCTTGATAACGATTGGCTTCCTCATTAACTTCAGAAATTAATGGCGGCCCTGCAAATTAGCTTTCTAGAGATACAATATTTCATGGCTCCTGAGGACTCTGTCAGTGTCTTCTCCCGCATCCTGTGCATTGTCTTTGGAAAACCATTTGTAACTTTCTATATTTTAATTAATAACCAATTGAAATGGCTTCCATTAGCATTCCTTTTCTACAGCTAGAGCCTTTTAACCTGAGAAGTTATCTTGAAACATCCCTTAACTACATCCAGCCTTAGCTAGAGTAACCAAAAGTAATACAGGACAGGCATCTTGCATCAAGAGAATAGTCATGGGGGCAGGTATGGGGTGCTGGCCTCCTCAGGGATGTTTAAGCTGAAGGGGGATTGACCAGAGGGTGGGCAGGGGAGAACAAGAGAGCAACTGGTGAATGGCTGAGGACATGAGCAGAATTGAGGCTGGGACCTGTTCAAGGTGGACTGTGCCTGCCTTGATTCATGCAGAGGTACTTACAAAGTCGAGCAACCCTGCTTCAAGTTTTTGCCACATTCCTACACTCATAACTAGAGCCCATAGGATACTGAGCAAGGTCAACAGGCCTTTGCTGGAGCAGGAGCCATTTCACATCAGTCATCAGGCATGGGGCAACACATACGGCATCTCTACACCAGCCTAAAATCCTGCATTTAAAATGGGGCTTTTTGCTTCCGTTTTAAATGCAGGATCACAGTGACTCCCTTTTTCACGTGCTTCCTTTTCCCTGTCCCCCTTCCCCCTCCTTCTCCCCGTATCTGAGTCTTCCATTATCTTGCATTGATCTCGCTCCTCTTTTTGCCGCTATTACTCTTTTCATGGAGGAAACTGAACAGGGTAACTGAGTGGAACACAGTGGGGTAATGTGATAGCTAATGATCTGTGATCTATTTAAAAACGGAATAAAGGGCATTTAGTGCAGGAGACACCTTGAATGATCACGGCATCATGTAAAGAGCCCACAAACTTCCATGAAGGAGCAATCCCAATCGCAGGATAAGAGCTCCATATGAAGGAGCCCATAGTAGGGATGGGGAGAAATTTGTTTTGTTCACATTTTAATGCAAACTTGCCTGATTTCCCACTTTTGAACCAATACACAAACCAAAACGCAGCTATCCTTGAAGAGCATGTTTCTAAATTTTGCAAAAATGTACAAAAATGTGTATATTTGGAGGAAGTGCACATAAAAAGTATATATTCATGAAAAGAACATTAAAATGCATTATATTTGGAAAATTGCTTGCAGAAATGCATTCATTAGGCAAACTTGTCTACAAAAGTGCATTTACAAATAGGTGCTAAATCAGTAATTTTGCCAAATCACTAATTTAGAATTTGGATATCATGTTAGCAATGATTGTCGTAAGAAGTACACTTTGAAGACAACCTCTTTAAAGAAGAGTTTTGCAACCCAGTCAGATGGATGAAGAAGAGAATGGGCCAGGGATGTACGGAGTTTGTCAAATCCATTCCATCTGTGTTTCACTGATTGTCCAGCATCTTTTGTTCCGTCATCCACTCATTGATGGAGTCAGGTTTTTTGTATGAGAATGTTGTTTGTTTGTAAATGTGCATTTGTGGTAATGCGCATGTGCGCCAACGTGCACTTGTGCAAGCCCGCATTTGTATTAACCCTCCCCCCCAAAGCAGGGGATTTTTGCACGTCTCCGAAAAAGTCTGTGGTCTGCTGTGGAATCCACAGGTTGGATTAACAGAAATCCAATCTCATTTGAATCCATTGCAGATTTCTCTGACACCCCTATTGTAGGCCTGTGAGTCCTCCAAGGATTAAGGGTCCGTATCACTGGGAGACATAGAATTCAGCAGCACCAGGGAGAACTCCCAGGCAAGACTCACGTTGCTCAGCAATGGTCTGAGCTCAGCCAAGCACCTAAATAGCAAAGACGTGTGTGTGTGTGTGTGCACGCATGCGCGCACACACACACACACACACGAGAGTACACAGAGCACACAACCTGGGTCATATGAGAGAAACTCATTGTGTGCCTTGCGTGCATTTTTCTCGGTAGAACAGCGAGGTACAAATCAAATAAATACAAAAAGAAAGAAAGAAGGTGCTCTCAGAGGCCGAAAAGATTTCACAGTCTTCAATTATCACCTCACTGATTTGTAACTCAAATGCCATGCAGTAGTGTTCACCATTACAGTAACTCTGTAGGACCAGGACAAAAGCCTGAACTCCTTGCTCTCTCAGTGGAGAAAATAGAAAACTTACCTGAGTAGCACCGAATGGCAGCCTATAATTGGCTTGACTCTTTTTCTTAATATTTCAACAGACATTAATGATCCTCTTTGAAGTCTTGCCACACTGCTATCAGAAGATAAAAGAAGGCAAGGAGGCTGTCCCCTTCAATAAGATGACTGTCTTTTAGTTATTAAGTGGAATTTCAGCCAGCACGCTAAGAAAAACACTCTGAGTCCCCTGCCACTAAATAATAGTTCCTGCTGTGACTACACATTTGCTCAAGGGGGCAAAACAAAATTTAATTGGTTTAAGGTCAGCAGAATCACTGAGTTGCTGAGGGTACCGAGTCAAAGGACATTGCTTGGAAAAGTAATCAGGGGCAACTGGGGAACTTGGGGAAAAAAAATTTGTATCCTTTGCTATCCACCAACTTATGGTTACAGTATGTCTCAAATCAGTATTTAACATTAGGAGGCAGAATGTTTATTGTAAGCATTGTATATTCCCCTAATCCCACTTAAAAAAATAAAGGTGGAGTGGAGTTCCCTTTACATGGGGCACAAATAGTTGTGTGGAGAACTCCAGGCTCCTCCCTGACCCAACTCCGAGAGTTGATTGGGCCAGGAAACAGGATGTGTTCACCCATGTTGGCGTTCCCAGCTGTGGTCAACAATTAATTCAACGTCTGATTTTTATACAATATGGCATGACTATTTCATATACCAATCAGGCAGCAACATTTATCACAGCCTTTCCTCAGATTATGGAAAGAGACTAAATATAATTTGCTATTAAGAAGAACCACAAAGAAAATCTCCAAGTAGCCAATGCTATTTTTGCCTCTAAAGGGGGAAAAATTAGGGATGTCAGAGAAATCCACCACAGAATCAAATGAATTTGGATTTCTATGAATCCAACCCATGGATTCCGCAGCAGACCAGTTTTTCCTGAGTCGCACACAAATTTAGTCATAGAAAAATACTTGAAATAAAAAAACACAGGCTGAAGATGCACATTTCCCCCATAGGCTACTGCATGAAAATGTGCATTTTGGGGTGATTTGCGCATCTGTGTAAGTGTAAATTTGTGCAAATTCGGGAAATTGGAAAAAATCAAATTCTTCCAGTAAGCTGACAATGGAAAGAAAGGCACCTGACAATCAGTGAAACACAGATGGAACAGATTTTACAAAATCCATACATCCCTAGGAAAAATATGTTAACTGTACTGTCCTCTTTGAACAACTAGAGTTAAACTTGATGCGATTTTCTTTTCTTTTTGTTTGTTTGCTTGTATCACATCCACCACAGCAACCAAGGCTATCTCGGTTCTAACACCTCCTCCAGCCACCATACGCAGACAAGAAGGACAAGATAGGTCAAGTGCAGAGCAGTCGACCTCACCTCTCCAAGGAATCTTTCTACATCCTCAGGCTTCACAAACTGAAGAATCTCCATAATGAGACAAATAATTGCCAACGCTGCATCTAATGATTTTACAATCAATGTGGCATCAAGGCCGTAACAGATGTGAATGACTTTGACCACAAAGTGCCTTGCAAACTAGTCACAGCAGGGCCACCAAAAGATCCTCCATTCCTCTTCGAAGGTCAAGATGCAACTAGGGATGGGTGAATCAGCAATACTCGAACTAGTCAAAGTTCTCTGAATTTCATCTCAAAGCTTGTTCCAACTGACGTCTGTATCAGATTTGGAGTTTGTTTCTTTCTTTTCGCATGAAAATCCATATGTATTTTAGTGTGTATTTCCCCAAATGTACGCATCAATTCTGTGCATCTTTGAAATGTATAAATTTTTCTCCCATTGATTAAAGCACGTTTGTGCGCATTTTTCAAAAGTACGCATGCTGTTGAATGCATTTCTTTGGGTCTGCGAATCACATTGCAACCTCGGAAATGTACGGACTTCAACTGCAGAGTGCGTCCGAGTCTGTGTTCGGTCTGGAAGGTGCAAACTTGGTAAATCCTGATCAAAAATGAACTGAAACAAATTTCTGATACATCCCTAGATGCTAGAAGCCTCTCAGGACACAGGACAGACCAGTGGCTGGCTCTGTGCAGATGGAATGGTGATGTTTTCCTCTAGTCTATTTTGAGTTGTAAAATGCTCTGATTTCTTCCAAAGAAGAGCAGGGTGTCCTTTTTATTTTGTTTTTATCATTATTATTTTACAACAAACAATAATAGATGTTGAACAATGTAAAGTACTCCCACACCCAAATTACCACCATCATCATCCCAGCACAAACCCCCAAATTCCAGTATGTGACTTGCCAAATGAGTGGGGCTGGATATCAACTGAGACAGACACTGGGTGACCATGGAGACTATCAGATCCTGGGCTGCCCTGGGCAGGGAGGCTTTGCTGTGGATGTTGAAACCACCAGGCAATTTGCCTGCAGGACACTGCAACACCACCCCAGGTAGCTCAGGCAGGGACAGTGTTGGGCAGTGGCTGTGGATTTTCATGTTTCACTCACATAGAATCCCTGGTCTGTCTCAAACATGCACCATCAGCAGCATACACTCCAAAATGGATGTGTGCTGCACGAGAGATGTAAAGTCCTGGGGAAACCTGAAAAATTCAGGTCCCCCCTCTAAATTTTCCAAAAATCCTTGGAGAAAATTGGGACAAAAAGTGTTTTTAATTTCTACCCCTCTGCCCATTTTTTTCTGATTTTCTCCCCAGTCCTTCACATCTTTCTGCTGGGTTCAGGAAAGAATTGCAATGGAGGGCTGCAACCCCATTCCCCAAGTTCCAGGCTGCCACTATACAGACAAACCTGGCAGACAAAACTGAGCCAGATGGTCTATGTGTATGTTTTGCCTCTATGATGGCCCATCTGATTGTGAGACAAAGCTCAAGGAAGGCTCTGCCTCAGGTGGTGAATGTGGGTGTGATTTTATTTATTTATTAATTAAATTTATTAATCGCCCATCTGGCTGGTCACCCAACCACATGTTAGAGAAATGATGCCACTCTTGGGCTTAACTTCACCCACTCAGATATTCTGCAGCAAGGGGAATGGTCAGGTTCTAGATTAGCCATGCATCCTCTTTTACAGAGGACAGTCCTCTATTTGAGGCCTGCTGGAGGAGAGGGATGTACAGATTGTGTAAAATCTGATCTGTCTTTGTTTCTCAAGTTGTCAGGTGCCTTTTGTTCTGTCATCTGCCCGTTGACAGAACTGGATTTTTTAAAGTTTCCAAATTTGCACAAATTTGCATGTGCAAAATTGCACAAATCCCCCCCAGTGTGCAAATCCCCCCAAATGTGAATTTTAATGCTTTAGCCTATGGGGGAAATGCACATTTTCAGCTTTTAAAAAAATGCATATTTTTCTACAATGAAATTTGCACAAAATTCCTGAAAGTTAGAAAAATGGTCTGCAAGTCCACAGAATCTCCCAGACAGGGGAAAAGTTGGTCCACTGCAGAATCCGCAGGTTGGTTTCATAGAAATTCGAACGCATTTGGTTCCGCTGCGGATTTCTCCCACATCCCTACTGGATGACTGTCCTCTCTCTTGAAGACATCCTCTACCTGAAGTGCTGTCCAATCCAAGTCCTGTTTAAAGATGAAGAACCATCAGAAGGAAGAGGCAGGCCTTAACGTTCCCCATCAACATTACCTGGGCAGCAGTCTGAACAAACAGGCACACAGATCACCTGGTCACAGTCCTCCCCACTATGGTGAGATGTACTTTGTCTCTATTTAAATGAAAATAATTGTGTCTAAATGTGGATTTCTACATAGAAATTAACATGCAAATTTATGCAAATTGGTTCCTCTTTTTTTTGCTGGTGCTCTTCCTCTTTTGGGGCAATTTGTAAGTGGCCATCCTATTGGGTATGCATCTCTAAGATGGAGCCCAGCATGAGAATGGCATACACTTTTCCTAGAGGGATTTCTCTTTGGTGGCACTACCTGAGCCAAGAAATATTGGCTGTATTATTGTATATTAGCAGGGATGTGGAATACAGAATGCAGCGCACTCAGAATAAAAGCTGGGGTTGAGGTGTGGCCATGCACACATCCAAATTCCCCTTTCTTCCAGTGGTAGCTCCTTGCTCCTCATGATGGGGTGGTTCTCAAAAGGCCGCCTGATGTTTGTAGGTCTTCTCGAGGTCGGGGGGGGGGGCTGTCATTGGAAGAGGGAACTGTAGAGCCTGCTCCCCTTCCCCTGTCTGGGGCCCTTTAGATCACAGCCACTGTATTTTACAGTTTTTTACTAGCAAATCACTGAGAAGGCTTTTTGTTTAGTTAAAAGTTTACTGTACATTTCTGTGTCTAACAAAACCATGTTTAACATGCTACATTTATTGCAAGAGTATTCCAATAGGGTTTATTGTAACATTCGGAGTTTCATTAAAATATAGCACCATATAAACAACGGGGTGTGTGTGTGTGTGTGTGTGTGTGTGTAGGTGTTTGCCAGCACAATGGCGCCCATTAGTAAAATCTTCTCTAAAATATTTTGAGCAGCTGAAAATAGCCCCAGAGCATACAAAAAGAGAGACGTTACTCAGCAAATTGCAAACATTATGATAAACTACTCATGCTGAGATAAAACAGAAATTACTCCTAATTGTGTTTTTTCTCATGTGAACTCTTCCTTGGTAACATAATCAAAGGCGTTCTTCAAACACAAAAAATAAAATAATACTGTAAATAACATATCCAAGGGTTTTGGCAGCATAACTGCGTCTGGCAAACATCATCAAAATATGCTGGCCTGAGTGAGACTGAAGCATGTTTATTGCACACACAGTTCTAGACAATGCAATAATCCCTGCTCCAACACCACTCTTAACAATCACTCCTTCATATGAAGGCCCCCCTTTTTTTATTCCATAATCTAAGTTTATGGAAACTCAGCTTCGTGAGACAATCCTTTCTCCTGCCAAAGGAGTTGAGATCTGTGAGGTCAACACAGAACGGACCCCAGGATTGGGGGAGCGGGGGCTCTCAGACATGGCATCCCCAATAGCAGGATGGCCAGTTATGCATTGCCAGAAAAGAGGAAAGTCATCATTAAAAAAAAGATGATGAAGAGGACACAGAATTTAGAAATAATTCTTATAATTTAAATGGAAATACAGTACATCGTACCATAGTGGGGAAGACTGTGACCAGGTGAGCTGTGAGCTAGCTCAGTCTGCTGTCCAAGTGACAAATGGTGGTGGCAGCTTCAAGGCTCCTCCTCTCCCTTGTTATAGTTCTTGATCTTTAATCTGGACTTGGACTTCAAACAGACCTTCAAAGAGAGGACTGTTCTCTGACTGTCTTCTGTAAAGGAGAACCATGGGCATCCAAGTCACTGGAATCTGGAGAAGGCAGTACCTGCAAACTGAGAATTATCCTAGGCTGCACTTGATCTCTTTGGATACTCTATACAAAGTGGAAATGGTAGCACTGTTAGCATAGTGGGCACTCCATCGTCTCGGGGCCCTGGCAAATGCCCAGCCATGCCAGCCTTCTGGAGCTGGCCCTGGGTCAAGCTGCCTCTAGGCAGATGCCTGCAAAATACCAAAAATGGACTATTTCACACATTGTATGTTGTCAAAGTCACGTTTGACAGTGAGGCCCCAAAAGCAAAGTGTTGGCCGAAAGAAAACGTCCACACTAGACAGTTTTTAGCTTCTATTGACTAATTTTACACTAGAAAACCATCTAAAATGATCACCACTTTTGTTAATGTAAACACTGTGTGGGTTTTCTCTGTTTCTGTTTTCCACCTACCAAGGAACTGTGGGTTTCACCTATGGATGAAGATGGTTCTGAGCAACAGCTGGATTTTATAGTTCCAAAAATGGGGGATCAATCATTGGTTGTTGTTGGTTGTTTTTGTTCCTTTTTCCCAGCAACCCTTGGGAGGGTCCCAAGTGTAACCTGAAACCATCTCAGCACCTGGTACAGCTTACTTTGAACGCCTGCAGCCATTTTAAGTCTATAAATTGTGGCTCCTTAGCGCAAACATCAGCCACACACACCCTTTTTTTCTTTTTGCTTTATTTTTCATCTTGCCTGATGGAGAGTTCTGGAGAACTCAAACGCTTGCACAGTATTTTGCGACCTTTGAATTGGCCCAATAAAGGTATTATGGTGATATGGGTTTTAGAAATTTTCTTCCTGAGCCCCAAGCCACACTTATTCCTTTTAGCAAGGGAGCCGCTTGGGTTGAGATTTTGCTCACACAGTAAGCATCAGACTGAGAAATCCTAAATAGGTCTACTCAGAAGTAAGTCCCATTGAATTCAATGGGGCTTACTCCCAGGTAAATGGGTCTAGGATTGCAGTCTGCATCTTGGAAACAGGGCCAAATGTGTTTCCTTCCCACCAAATTGTCAAACAATTAGGAGAAGGCGTGCACACGTAAGGGAACGAGGGCCAATCCCAGCTCCCTGTTGAGCGTATCTACATCATGTGTTTTTATGCATGCATGAATCATAGTTTATGCATACATACTGAACATTTTACAGGTGCGTTTAAAACAACAACAGCATTATGTGTGGAGCAGGCCTGGCTCTGTTGGAGGGAAGACCTTGAAGACGCTACACGTGCTAAGGGAACTTACCTCTGGATCTGATAGATCAGCCTTCCCCAACCTGGTGCCCTCCAAACAGTTTGGCCTTCAACTCCCATCAGCCCCAGCAAGCATGGCAAATGGTGCGGGATGATGGAAGGTGAAGTTCAAAATACCTGGAGGGCAATGGGTTCGGGAAGGCAATCTGTGGGTCAGATCCAACTCTGATAATTTAGATACACCCTTTATCTCCCTTTACCACTGTTTGAATCTTAAGTTGGTAACGATGGAAGATATTGCAGACTAATTAGGTTAAATTAGCATTGTAACTAGAACTGGGCCAAAAGGGCAGGGGGATTTTAACAAACATTTTCATCAGCGTTACAGTATATCCCCTCCACTTGAAAAAAATTTAGTGACTGCTTTGAAAAGGGACAAAATGCCTTTCAGGAAGAATGATCCTCACTCTGAATGGGTTTCATTTACCATCAAAAGATGTTGACTTGCAGGCAAATCCGATTGGCTACATAGATCATGATATTATCCTGTTCACCACATGATCCCTGATTGGCTGGGATTACTCTAGCAAGGGGAAAGACGTACTTTCCAGGAAAAAGAAAAGTGGTGCTGAAACAGCCACATATTGGGAGGGTGAACAGTCACAAAAAGGGCTTGGGGAAAAATATTTAAGACCCCTGAAATGGGAGAACATGTGGAAGACCATTCTAATAGATTCCCCACACCTGCAGAGATTATACCCTTAGTTGTAATTATACATTTCTAGACTTCAAGAACTGCATCGTTGATTCTATACCACATATACATTGTAAGACATTTTGAAAATCACATTTCAAATGTGGAGGACCAAAGGTAGTAAACAGAGCACTGCCATTTTCTTTGAATCAGTTAATACAGGCAAAGAATTGTTCTTCTTCGAAGTCCCTTTCCACGCTCAAAAAAAGAAAAAAGAAAAAAGGTCACTCTGAAGCTTGACCTTAGCTATGTATGGCCCTGGGTTAGAGCAGTGCCTTGTGCAACAAATCTCTTGTTACGCAAAAGCCATTCAAGTTGGTGGCCATTGTACAATTTGTGGTAGCAAATACCATAGTTTAACTATGCGCTGTGCCTGTGTACCCCTCCCCAATTACTCTGCATTACTGAATGCGCCGCTCTGCCTGCTATGTGGGATATTCATTTATTCTGCCTTTGCCCGTCCTGATTTAAAAGCAAGATGGCGTTTGGTCAATTATATTGTAGAAGACACAATTGTTCTACATGAACAGTTCACATCAAAATATACCTTGGCAGCTGAAATGTGTAAAATGGTGGGCACGCATTGCCAAGATGCATTCATGCTCCACTCAGGGACCCTAGGGAGGGAGCAAACCCCTGAAGAATAACGGCCCTATCATCTCACACTAACCAGATTTTTTAAAAGGCATTCCCAAAGGGCAAAAATAGGAGCAGAATAAGGACAACTGAAGGACCTACGTGAAAGACTGCCTTTTCCCATACCAGCCTGCCCACACTCTGAGGCTATCAACAGAGACACTTCTCACTTGCCTGCCAGTAACAGTAGTTAGGCTGGTGAAAATAAGGGAGAGGGCCCTCTCAGTGATGGCCCCGCATCTCTGGAATCAACTTCCATTGGGGGGTTGATAGGCCTCTTCTTTGCAGGTCTTTGGGAAAGCTCTAATGACCCACCTTTTTTTGCTGGCCTTCCCAAAAGTCTGGGCTATTGGTTTTTATTGATAACTTTTGTTTTAATTTGTTTTAATTGATAATCTATGTTTTTATGGTTTTTATTGAATATGTACCCACTTTGTGTGTTTTGATCTTGTATCCCATCTTGAGAGGTGGCCCAGAAATCCCACCTTAAAGGTGGCCTAGAAATAATTTTAGATAGATAGACAGACAGTCAGACAATGATTTACCAGAGGGAGGTAACAGAAAAGAGAACACATCCCTAGTAAATAAGAGTCAGCCAGAGCATACAGATATAGACAAAGCAACCAGGTCAGGCCTTACTATTGGGCAGAGTTAGGGATGGACAGATTTTGTTAAGTTTGTTCTGCCTCTGTTTTGCAGATTGTCAGGTGTCTATCACTCCATCTAGGGATGACAAAGAATTCTTCCACGGATCTTGGTGAGGCCAAATGCCAGTGCATTCGGCCCCCCGAAATCTGTGGCGGAACGGCCTGCCACCCCCCCGCCCCCCTGCGGATCCCCCCCGGGACGGGACTTACCTGGGGTGGATCTTCCAGGTGGCGGCAGCTCCGGCGGCGGCTTCGGCGGCAGGCGGTCTTCTGACCGGCTGCCGCCGCCATTTCCAGGCTTGTGGGGGGGGGGGGGGAGATGTAATAGGCTACGTAAAGATTTACGTAGCCTATCGTGGCTAGGTTTAAAAAAAAAAGAAAAAAAGACGTAATAGGCTACGTAAATCTTTACATAGCTTATCATGGTTGGGGGTGGGTTTAAAAAAAAAAACGCGTATGCAAGTGGCGGCGGCTACGGCCGCCGCCAGTTGCGTTCCTTCTTTTTACCGTCTTAATCTACGTAAATATTTATGTAGACTATGACGGCGAAAATCAAGGGGAACACAAATAGCGTAGCGGGTGCTATTTGCGTCCCCTTTTGATTCGCCGTTTTAGCCTACGTAAAGCTTTACGTAGGCTAAAACGGTGAATGAAAAAGGGATGCAAATAGCACCCGCTATGCTATTTGCGTTCCCCTTGATTTTCGCCGTCATAGTCTACGTAAATATTGACGTAGATTAAGATGGCCAAAAAGAAGGAACGCAAATGGCGGCGGCCGTAGCCGGTGTTTTGTTTGTTTGTTTTTTTACCCAGAGCCCTCCGCGGCTGGAAATCCGGCTGCAGACGGCTCTGGCCTGGCTGGGCCTGGCCGGCTGCTCCGCGGAGCTGCCACGGAGCACAGCTGGCCGTTCGACGATTCCGGGGGGAGGAACGGAGCGCCTCCCCCCAGTCAGGATTCCGGGGGGAGGGACGGAACGCCTCCCCCCCATCAACATAATCTGCGAAAGTTAAGTCACTTTCGTACATCCCTAACTCCATCGTCTGCTCATTGACAGAAAATGATTTTTTTAACCAGAATTTTGTTCTACTTGTGTGAATTCACAGTAACTAATGTGCATTAGCGCACGTGTGAAGTAGCGCAAATCCCACCCCCCACCCCCAAAGTGGAAAAGTGGACTGCAAATCTGTGCAACTCAGAAAAAGCCAGTCTGCTGCAGAATCCACAGGTTGGATTCATAGAAATCCAAATTCATTTGAATCTGTTGTGGATTTCCCCAACGTCCCTAGGCAGAGTGAGGCGGCTGCCTCAGGCAGCAAATTATTAGTTATTAATTAATCTTCTCAGTATTTTCATGATGAGGGTGTGCATGTGGGGGGGAAGTACTTGTGAGAATTTTTGCCTCAGGTGCCAAAATAATGTTTTTGGCCTTGTACCATGACTTTGGTGGGAGGGTTGCCATTTGCTGGTCTGCCAGCCCTGAAAACGACACACAATAAGCCAAGCAGATCAAGCAGACAGCCGATGGAAATCTGGAGAGCAGAGCAATGTGGAAATCTGGATAAAGCCTTGTGGCCTAACCTGATTCTGTTGATACAGAATGCATCTGGGAAAGCCAAGCAGGCCTGCTACGTAGTTCTGGTGGCCAGTCAGGCCTAATCCACAGCAGCAGGTATGGCTGAAGGCAGGAACTAATGGTGGAAGGGAGCAACAACGGAACAGGACAAGGCACTGAAGGCACCGTCTCTTAGAAGGCCAGAGGAGGTCAGCCCAAGCGCTTGATCTCAACATGTATTAATCCTGGAGGAGGCGAGCCTGCATTCCCCCATCTGCCCTGCTCGTTGGACAACGTTTATATTTGCGTGGGCCCGCTGTGGTCTTTCAGACTTCATTTTGCAATGAGCACTTGACTAGACTTGGCAGCCAGATTTATATTGGCCTATAATTTAATTCCCATCTAAATTACTCCATTATAAGCTGCAAATGGAAGGCAATGTCAATATGTAACCATGTTCCTTTGGAGATTTTCCCGTAAAGTAAATTGACTCTAAGCTAATTTTGTTGTCGGCAACAATTTCAGATTCCTGACTTGGAGGGGATCCCAGAAAGAATACAGGAGTGGGGCAGAATGTTTTGAGGATCTGGCACAAACTTTGTCTCCCTGAGAAGTCCAGATTGTTATTCATTTTCTCCTTTCAGCTCTCATGGTTGCACAGGAACGCCCCAAAGAGAGCAACACCATTGTTAAGTAGGGATGAGGGAGAGACTCCTTTGGCTCCTAATTTTGCACTCCCAAACCAATATACAAACCAAAACCCAGTTATTCATCGAAATTTGCACTTATCAGAGTTTTGCAATGGAGTTCTCCAGTCAAAAATGCATATATTGGGGAAAACGCACATAAAAATGTGTATATTCATGAAAATAGCATTAAAAATGCATCATCTCAGGAAAATCACTTGCTAAAAATGTGTATCAGGCAAAATTGCGAACAAAGATGCATGTATTAGGAGAAATGCACACAAAAATACATACACATTTTCACGTGATTTTTTTTTTTTTTTAATCTCAACTTTCAGGGAAAACCCAAATTTAAGACTGGGAAAATTCTCAAACCTTGGAACAAACTGAACTGAAGGCTGAGAAACTGAGAAAACCCGAAATTGATGGATTTGTCCATCCCTCGGTGAAATAATAGATCCCAGCAAGACTGGGACCAGACCAACACTGAAAGAGATGGTGGGGTAGATCCCACAGGAGGCTCGAGGCAGACCTTAGGCAGTGGTTAAGGGGGAGTGGGGGAATCAACGCTGAGTAGCTCATCTGAACAGAGTTGAGCACCAGCCAATATTTTAACGATCTGACCAGGAAAACCATGTTCTGAATCAGGTAATGACTTTGAAAACCCACCCAACTCTCAGTTATGGCAGACCCCACTCATAATCCACCAGGTTCTATCCTGCCTTACTGGCAGGCTGAGGGAGAGATTTGGACCCCATCATGCTCCAGATGGGGACAGAATTGGGCTTAGAAAAAACCAAGATTTTTTTTCTTGTTCTGGGGAGAGAAAATTGCTCCATTTGCAGAGATCAATTCTGAATCAAGCTCAAGGTAGCCATGTTGCCCATGACTGTAGTTACACTGTAGGTTGTGTCCCAGCAGGTTGGGCAGAGCCCAAGTATGAGGTGTGGGGGGGAAGAGTACACTTTACCAGGGCAAAGCAATCCAGGGGGATTCAGCCCAGGCTGCAACCCCATTACTATGAAGGAGGGAAATGGAGGCTAAATTGTCAATCATGCTTGAGGATGCTTATTGTGTTTAATGTTTGTTTATGTAAGGATGTTTATTTAAATTTATTTTTTCTGTACCTATGAACCAATGGTCCAGATTTTGTGGGATTTGGTGGAGCTAATCAGAAGTGGTGTTAGAGTGGAACAAGCATCATTCTGAACAGTGAATTGCTGGCCCTGGCCCTCTTCTTGAATAGGGAGGATGTACTTGTGCAGTTATACTAGGACTTGCAGTTTGTGCTTCCCTATGTGATATGCTCTCTCAAAAGCTATCAGTCCCAGAGTTCCTTAGGCATAGGCAGGAGGTATGGACAGCTGAGAGGAGGGACAAACACCATAATCAGTGGTATTAATCTCAGGGAAGGTAGGAACCAGTGCTGCTGGTAGGATATACAGGCTGTGAAGGAACAAAACTGTCCTCATTCTTGTATTTAGTTTGGTTTTAGGATAATAGGGGGTTAAATCTTTTTCTGCATGCAAGTCACTTTCTCCCAAAAGTTTAGGTGGAATGTAGAGGTCAGGAAGTTTGCTCAGGAAGCCAGGAGATTATAAAGTTCAGCAGAAGGTCAGAGGGAGAGACAGAAAAGGTATTAATGGGGAATTAGAAACTTTGTTGGCAGAAATGATTGGTTGGAGAGAAATAAAATCCTAATTTTTAAGAGATAAAAGCTAAGGCAGAGAGACTGAGGGGCAGAGAAGAAGAGAGAAGAAAAGAGAGATAAAAGCCAGAGTTGCTGGAACCAGAGAAGTGGCTGAGAGAGCTAGACCAGTGACAGTATTGCTTGGATAAGGGACCTGGATAAAATGAGGGCACTGTCTAGATAGGTTAACTCAGTGTGTTTAACCCTGGTTGTTTTTATTACTCTATGGCTCATATGGTTTATTGTGTGTTATGTGTGTATATCCATTCAGAAGGCAACACTTTTTCCTATTGACATTTTCCTTCAGCAAAATTTTAAACATTGTTCTTTGGAACTTTGTGGTCACTTTGGGGGACTGGGTTACCCACCACACATGTAGAAGCCAACAACCACACCACCTAAAGTAGATACCTGAGACCCAGAGAGTTTTAAGGCTGGCTTGTTAGGGGCAGTCAAAAGGGAATAAAGATTTCTACCTGGTAGCAGCAGAGAAGGCCACAGGAATGGAAGGGCAAAAATCATTGGGGACATACTATTTGACCTGTTTTCCCTTCCACTCAGGGAACAGGGTGTTGCTGTCCCATGACACGGGCCCAAATATATGCGATCTTATTCTCTGATCTTTCCTATGGCCCCTGGGATGCTATTTTGTCTATTTAGTGTGAACTTGCAAAACTTGCAAGACTTGACTGTGGAGATATAATTCATGATTTTTCAATGAGATGGGCCAGAAAATAAATCTTCAAAGTGAATTGGCCCATCTATAAAATATTTGCAGCCATGCTGGTCTATTCAAATAAAGAGAATCAAAACATGGCAGGATAATATTGGGACCAAGCAAAAAGTTACAAAACTGCCAGCAAGCTTTGTAGGACTCTTTTTCAGATGGGAAGTTAATGTTAAACAAAAATAGCAGGGGGTTGGGGGCCATGGTGAAATTTCAGAAATGTGGAAAATGTAATTTTGGAAATAAAATGGAAACTTTTCTTTCTTTCATGAGATGGCATGTATGAGACGGGATCACAGCATGTTTGTGGAGGAGACCCATGTTACAAGTTTATATTGGGCCAAAGCATTGATGTGTGGGCCCTGGAACCGGGGCCCTCTGCACTAACAGACAGCAAGTCTGGAGAGACATGCAAGGCAGCAAGCCTTGAATTCAAGGCAAACACAACTTACTGCCTTTGGTTCTGGTTCTGTATGTAAATATAGCCTGAGCACTCTGTGGTTCTTCATCCCAGAATGAATTCCCCTCTCTCCTACTACTCTAATATGCCTGGTAGGGACTAGTTTGTAACCAGGGTTTTCTGGCATCTTGGCAAAGATCAAGGAATGGATCCATTCAGTGGAGGCTGGTGGCTACAGTTTTGCTGGGGTTGTGAATCCATTCTGAGTTTTAGTCAGAACCAGCCAGAACTCTAAAGGAGCTATCCAGGATGCTGTACCCTGCATCCAAATAGGTTGACCACCTTGGATAACTCCTTTAGAGTTCTTGATGGTTCTGACTGAAACCCATAATAGAATCATAGAATACTAGGGCCAGAAGGGGCCTACAAGGCCACCGAGTCCAACCCCCTGCTCAAGCCAAAGCATCCCTGACAGATTGCCATCCAGCCTTGTCCCGAATGCCTCCAGTGTGGGAGAGCCCACCACCTCCCCAGATAATTGGCTCCATTGTCGTATTGCTCCAACAGTCAGGACGTTTTTCCTGATTTTCAGCTGGAATCTGGCCTCCTGCAACCTGAGCCTACCACTCCATGTCCCGCACTGTGGGATGATCGAGAAGAGATCCTGGCCTTCCTCTCTGTGACAACCTTTCAAATACTTGAAGAGCGCTATCATATCTCCCCTCAGTCTTCTCCTCTCAAGGCTAAACATGTCCAGTTCTTTCGGTCTCTCTTCGTAGGGCTTTGTTTCCACTCCCCTGATCATCTTTGTTGCCCTCCTCTGAACTCTCTCCAATTTGTCTGCATCCTTCTTAAAATGTGGTGCCTAGAACTGGACACAGTACTCCAGATGAGGCCTAACTAGTGCTGAGTAGAGGGGAACTAGTACTTCATGTGGTTTGGAAGCTATGCTTCTATTAATGCAGCCCCAAATAGCATTTGCTTTTTTTGCAGCCACATCACACTGTTGGCTCATATTCAGCTTGTGATCGACAACAATTCCAAGATCCTTCTCGCTTGTAGTGTTGTTGAGCCACGTATCCCCCATCTTGTAACTGTGCATTTGGTTTCTTTTTCCTAGGTGCAGAACCTGGCATTTATCCCTATTAAATGTCATTCTGCTGTTTTCTGCCCAGCGCTCCAGCCTATTAAGATCACTTTGAATTTTGTTTCTGTCTTCCAAAGTATTAGCTATCCTGCCCAATTTTGTGTCATCTGCAAATTTGATAAGCATTCCCTGCACCTCCTCCTCCAAGTCATTAATAAAAATGTTGAAGAGCACTGGGCCCAGGACTGAGCCCTGCAGTACCCCACTCGTTAACTCTCCCCAGTTTGAGAAGATCCCACTGATAAGCACTCTTTGAGTCCAATTCTGTAGCCAACTGTGGATCCACCGGATCGTTGTTTCATCTAGCCCACTTTGAGCTAGTTTGCTCATCAGGATATCATGGGGCACTTTGTCAAAAGCTTTGCTAAAGTCGAGGTATATTATGTCTATGGCATTCCCACAGTCCACAAGGGAGGTTACCAGATCAAAAAATGAGATCAGATTCGTCTGGCAGGATTTGTTCTTGATAAATCCATGTTGGCTTCGAGTAATCACTGCATTGTTTTCAAGGTGCTTCCAGATGGATTGCTTTATCATCTGCTCCAGACTTTTCCCAGGGATTGATGTCAGACTGAGTGGTCTGTAGTTCCCAGGTTCCTCCTTTTTACCTTTTTTGAAGATAGGGACAACATTAGCCCTCCTCCAGTCATCTGGCACTTCACCCGTCCTCCATGATTTCTCAAAGAGAACAGACAGTGGTTCTGAGAGTTCTTCTGCAGTTCATCTGGCCCTGGAGATTTGAACTTATTCAGAGTAATTAGGTGTTCCTTGACCATATGCCTATTGAACTCAAGCTGCAATCCTGCCCCTTCAGCCTGTACTTCACCTTTGCTGGGGGGGGGGAGGGTCATAGACCCTCTTTTGGGAGAAGACTAAGCCAAAGTAGGAACTGAGCACCTCTGCCTTTTCTTTGTATCTGTTATCATTTTGCCATCCTTATTTAGGATTTGCTTATTTAATAGCTGAACCACCATTTCTTTCCTGTCTTTTACTATACACATAGCTGAAGAAAGCCTTTTTGTTGCTTTTAGCATCTCTCGCTAACCTCAGCTCGTTTTCAGCTTTAGCCTTCCTGACGCCATCCCTGCAATTCTGTGCTACCTGCCTGTACTCTTTCTTTGTTGCTTGGCCTTCTTTCCACTCCCTATATGTGTCCTTCTTTGTTTTCAGGTCATCTGCTTTTTGTGACACCACATTGGCTTCTTCTGTTGTCTTCCACCTTTTCTTCTTGTTGGAATTGTTTGTAATTGTGCCTTGAGAATTTCCTTTTTTAAAAGCTCCCACCCATCTTGGACTCCTTTTTTTGTTAGAGTCGCTTGCCATGGGACCTTACTGATCATTGTTCTGAGTTTATTAAAATCAGCTTTTCTAAAACCCAGGGTACACGTCTGACTACACTCGGCTTTTGCTTCCCTTAGAACCAAGAACTCAAGTATAACATGGTCACTTTCCTCCAGAGTTCCTATAACTGCTATTTTATCCACTAAGTCATCTCTGTTGGTTAGGATCAAGTCAAGGATAGCTGATCCTCTAGTTCTTTCCTCTACTTTCTGTAAGAGGAAGTTATCCGACACACAAGTCAGGAATTTCCTGGAGGGACCATGTTTTGCAGAATTTGTCTCCCAACAAATATCGGGGAAATTGAAGTCCCCCATTACTACTACACCATGCTTCCTTGAAACATTGGCTATTTGCTTTTCAAAAGTTTCATCCTTGTCTTCTCCTTGATTGAGTGGCCGGTAGTAGACTCCGACCACCAGGTTCCTTTTATTTTTTGCTCTATTTATTTTCGATGGGGCTACCAAGCTCATCCTCCTGTATATCTGTGCAGAGATATGTATTTTTAACATATAGTGCAACCCCACCTCCCTTTCTGTTCCTCCTGTTCTTTTTGAACAAGTTATATCCTTCAATTGCTGTATTCCAGTCATGAGAGTCATTCCACCAAGTCTCAGTTATACCTATCACGTCATAATTTCCCTCTTGTATTAAGAGTTCAAGTTCGTTCTGTTTGTTTCCCATACTCTGGGCATTAGTATATAGACATCGAAGACCATGTGCTTCATAGCCTGGCTTTCTTCCTACATGTTTTGAAGACTATTATTGGGCGCTATTAGAGCTGTTCTGTCTGTTGCAGTGCATGAGCCTTCATGCAATGTTACCTCCAACTTTACATCTCCCTTCCCCGTAGGATTCAGTTTAAAGCCCTCCTGATGAAGTTCTTCATGCTGTGGCCAAACACATTCTTCCCATCCTTTGTGAGGTGCAACCCGTCCCTTGCCAACAGCCCATCTTGCAGGAAGTATAGCCCGTGGTCCCAGAATCCAAATCTCTCATGCCAGCACCACCTTCGTAGCCAGTCATTCACTCGGAGTATTTTTCTTTCCCTCTTCTAACTACTGGAAGGATGGATGAGAAAACTACCTGGGCCCCAAAGTTCTTGAGTTTCCTTCCCAAAGCTTCAAAGTCTGATGTGATTTCTTCATAGCTCCGCTTGGCGATATCATTTGTTCCCACATGGATGAGAAGAAAGGGATACCTGTCAGTGGGCTTTATGAGTGCAGGCAACCTTTCAGTCACGTTTCTAATCCATCCTCCTGGGAGACAACATACCGGGCGAGTCCACGGCTCTTTGCAACATACTTGGGTCTCAATCCCACACAGCAAGGAGTCTCCCACTACTACTACTCTTCTTGTTGTTGTAGGCCTGGGTTTCATCGCCTCAGCTTGACTGACCTTCAGCCTCTTGCTCGCTCTCGTGCAGGTTCCCCTGTAATTCTTCCTCTGCAGGCTGTCCTCCAGTTTCATCCTCAAGTACCTGGAATTGGTTCCACAGCTCCACTGCTTCCACTGGTACAGAGTGGCATCTAGTTCTTCTTCTCCTGTCACCCTTTTCCAAGGAGCATCCTCTACTGCATTTCCCCTCACCTCAGCTTTCCCACTTCTGCCTCAGCTTGCTGTTGCTCTTCAAGCTTCTGGTCTTCACTTTGCTGCTGTAGTTCCACCATTCTGTCCAAGGACTCATCGTGTTCTTTTATTCTCCGGAAGGTCGACAGTCGCCGCTCCAGTCCTCTTACTTTTTCTTCCAGCAGCGTGATCAACTTGCACTTGTTGCAGGTGTAGGCCATGTTGTTCTCAGGCAAGAAAACAAACATTGCACACACCTTGCAGGTCCCCACCACTGGGGAGTCTTGTCCTTCCATAGCCTCTTTTCCCTTTTTGTGTCTAGCTTTCTGATTGTTCTAGACTAGCTTGTGCCTGCTCCTCTACTCAGTAGAGGTTAAAAGCAGAGTCCCACTGGTGTGGAAGTGTGTGTTACAAGACAAATAATTAAAAAAAAATGTTAGGGGCCTCCCCCTGGCCAACTCCTGTCTGCTCCCTCTGGTCGCTCGCTCTCTGGGAGCTTGCTTGCCAGAGTCCCTGGACCAGTTAGAGCAGCTTCCTCTGCTCTGCTCAGCTGGAGGCGGGAAACAGACTGAAGCTTCCTGCCCACAGCTGCTGGGGGTACTCAGGCCACACCCCTTCAATTCAGTTGGAGCTCTGAAGGTTCATAAAGGTAAAGGTAAAAGTGTCCCCAACCAGTCGTGTCCGACTCTAGGGTGCGGTGCTCATCCCCGTTTCTAAGCCGAAGAGCCAGCGCAGTCCGAAGACGCTTCCGTGGTCATGTGGCCGGCATGACTGAACACCGAGGTGCACGGAACGCTGTTACCTTTCCTGCCGAGGCGGTACCTATTTATCTACTTGCAATTTCTTGCTTTCGAACTGCTAGGTTGGCAGGAGCTGGGGCTGAAGACGGGAGCTCACTCCATCACGCAGCACTCGGGTCTCGAACTGCTGACCTGCCGACCTTCCAGTCTGCAGTTCAGCGTCTTAACCACTAAGCCACCGTGGCCCCTCTGAAGGTTCATAGCTCCATGAAAAACAGAGCCACCAGCCTCCTCTGGATCCATCATAGATGCTACGATGTGCATAGGTTTCATGACAGTTGGGGATGAGGAGAGATGTGACTCTGGAGTGCTTGAGTGGGGATTCCAGTGGAGCACAGGAGCTCAGTGCTCTGTATTTTCCCCCCTCATCCTCTGTAGAGCGTCATCTTTCTCCTCCTAATCCAGGGTTGGGCAACTTCATTGGAGCCCACCAGGAGCAGCACCCGTTCTCACTGCTGCCAAAATTGCCACCGCTGTGCTGCTAATTTTGCGGCTGAAGCTGGGCAGCAGCGGCAAACCCCCAGTGGTTTTCCTTTAAAACAAGGCACACGGGGAGCGCACACCTTGTTGGGAAGCAAAATGGCGCTTCCGGGAGCGCACTCCAGCTCTCCCACAAGGCTCGCACTCTCCCCGTGCCTTCTTTGAGAGGGAGATTGTGGCTGTTTATTCTGGCACCACCACCACTGCAGTGGTGGCAACATGGCAGTGGCAGGGGCCACAAAAATGGCCAGGGGGGCACATGTGACCCACGGGCTTCGTGTCGCCTTCCCCTGTCCAAATCAGTGGCCCTCAGCCTTTGCCTCCTCATTCAGCAGGGTGAGGCAGCCCGCCTCATCAGAAACCAGAACCTTTTCAGTCTTGCTTTTTTCCTGCCTCTTGACCTTTTTTGCCTTTTGTCACCAAAGAACTGTGTACAAATAGTAACAGGGGAAAACGATGCAGAACAAGCAAACACATGCAAATGTCCACACAGTATACTTTTTAATTCATGCCAGATTTGCGTTTTCTTCAAATGTAGAGTACACCGAGCTCTGCCTGTGTGCAAACAAAGAAAGGAAAGCAAACTTAAAAGGAAAACTGTCTTATCTCATTCCGACTGTAAAGGTCAAAGGTTTGACAGCACCACCATGACACGTTTTGACTGGGTTCTGCTCTGTCTGGGGGCAGCAGTAGCTTCAGCAGTGGATTGATAGAGATAATGTTACTTTCTTGGACTTGCTAGATCCCTCCAGAGCTTTTGAGAGTCGGTTGGTGACAGGATTATGAAATGTAGTAGGTGTGCCACATGAGTAGAGCCACCATCTCTCTCAGGGTGGACCCAGAAGGAAATTATGGGTAGCTAGCCATCATCTTGGGATGTGCGTTGCAAAGTCCCACAAGACTGTCTCCCTCCCACCCAAAGTTCAGCCAGGGTTGGCCTAAGACATTTTGGTGCAGAAGAAGAAATGGTGCCTACCCCCCCCCATCAAGATGCATAATACCCAAGGCTGGCCAAGTCTTTAGGGCACCTAAGACGGCCAATCCCATAAGCATCTCTCTCTTGGATTAAAAATAAAACAATAAATGAAATAACTATTTGCTGCCCTTTTATGACAAAATCAGCTCCTTTTCTGCTTAATGGCACAACACAGCATAAAACTGGCAAAAACACTGACAAAGTTTTGGAGAGGAGATGACAGTGTGGAATTTTAAGCATTCACAAGAACACCCCTTTGGCTGTGTCCTGCTATGGCTGACTCAGACTCAGCATTAGAGCAAATTATGGAGCAATCCAAAGGGCAAGGCAATAAAGTAGACAAATAGTCATGCACAAAAGTTCCAGTCCAGTGTGGGATCAGGCAAAGACAGAAGTGGTCCAGATACAAGCAAAGGTCAAAGCACCATTAAGCAGTCAGTTACCACATACAATCCAGAAGTAGAGTTAAACGAGAGCTCAAGGGCCAGTAGCATGGAAGGCCACTCGCAAGGCAAGCTCCTGAACACAGGAGCTGATGAACAATGTTCCAACACCAGCTAGGCTAAAACTGAAGGCTTATACAGCCTGAGCTTTCTGAGCCCCACCCAGGGCTCAGCTGCAGTGCATTACAGGCCCTTTGGCAAAGGTCCTACTTGGGAGGAGGACCTTGCTTCCAAGGAGTCCCCCTTTGTAATCCAGCACTCCTTCTTAGAGGAATCCTATTGGCCTGCCACTTGAGGCAGCGATGCTCTTAGGGGCTACGTGGTCACCTAGCCTCTGCTTCAGAGGCAGAACTGCTCTCCTGCAAGGATGGAGTACTGGTGATCTCCTCTGAGGGCCCAGGCTCCCCCAGATCTCCTGACATGGGTGGGTCCTTGGCACTGCCTGGCTGTGGGAGCTCTAGCTCCTCCTCAGAGGAGGATTCCTCCAGTAGGGGCATGACAAGCTGGGTATGTCATTTTCACACTAGGGGTGGCAGCACAAAACCAGGGCCCAATCTACACAGGTGATTTAGTGTGGAGTGAGAACACATCAGGTTTGCTTGTGACACATGAGATTGTTGCCACCCCACAGCAACTGCGCAGCTTCCCTCTCAAAAAGGCGCATTTTCACAAAGTCCATTTAGTGCATCTTTTTTCCTTAAATGCGGCTCCCACATGATTCTGTTGCAGTGTGCCCCATTCTCCCAAATTAAATCCTGCATACTGGGCATGCCTACGAGTATGTCTGTGATCTGGCTGTGACCTGGTCAAGGGGTGGGGCTGTCCCTCCTCCCACATTGGCAGTAGCCGCTTTGGACACAAGCTTCTTTTTCCACTTAGCGCTATTACGCAGTAGCGCTATTTGGCTGCTGGCCTTTCCTGTTTATTTTTACTTTGCACTACAATATTGCTACTTCACAGTCCTGTAATTGCACCATTGTGCAATGTTGCATTAGGGTGATAGTCAGAATTGAATTGTACTGGGGCAGTAACTCATGCAGGTAGCAGGGCTTCAATATTGCTGCTTCACAGTCCTGGTGGATGCGAGTGGAGAGGTGTGGGGTAAACCAGGAGACATAATTTTTCTCTTCCATTGAACTTCCCTGAGCAGGGGAGCATGGACATGGGCAGGGAATAAGCCTCTCTCATTCGCTGAGCAGCACCTATGCAGTTGATGAAGTTCAGTTCTACCCACTGGACTCCTCCCATCCAACCCAGAAGTATGGCAGCTTCAAGTGCTGTTTGACCTGTGAAAATGGGTTTTTAGGTAGTGTATACTCTGCTTTTTTTTTTGCTTCGTGTACTGCTGATGGACCAAAGTGATTTCATGAAAATTTGGATACAACCAGGAAATCCTTCTGAAACTGTTTCCATGTAGTTGGACCTAGCACAAAACATTGGCATAGGTTTGGTAGGGATATGACAATGTTGTGTTTTTTGTGTGTTAAGCACAAACCCATTTTGGTGGCACAAAACTCCGGGTATTTGGCATAAAGCTGCAGAAACCCAACACAAAACCTTTTAACAGTGTTGGGCTGGATGAAGGCTAGTTGATGGAAGTGATGATCTCTTGTGACCTAGAAGTTAGGGTGGTTTGTCTGCCACTGTCGGGATCTGGCCTTTAGGTTTTTTAATCACACTGTCTATTAGTAAAGTGGTCCCCAGTCTGCGAACAAGCTGGGCACTGAAGGGGATGGATGGAGAGGTGCCAAAAAGGGAAATCCAAATGATCAAGGGTCTGGAGCAACTCCCCTATGTGGAAAGGTCATCGCATTTGGGGAGGTTTTAGCTTAGAAAAAAGGCAAGTAAGGGAGGACATGACAGAGATGTATATAATTGGTGTAGAGAAAGTGGATAGGGGAGATGTTTTTCTCCCTCTCTCATTAGACTAGAACCCAGTGGAGCCATCCCATGAAGCTGATGGGTGGGAAATCCAGGTCAGATAAAAGGAAGCACTTCACACAGCGTATGTGAAACTATGGAATTCATTACCACAAGATGTAGCGATGGCAACCAACTTGGATGGCTTTGCAGGGGGATCAGACAACTTCATGGAAGACGAGGCTATCAATGGCTACTAGTCCTGATGGCTATATCTCTCCTCTAGTATCAGAGGTAGTTTGCCTCTGCATATCAGGGGCTGGGGAGCGCGAGTGGGAGGATGCTCTTGCACTCATGTCCTGCTTGTGGGCTTCCCATAAGCATCTGCCTGGCCACTGTGGGAATAGAACGCTGGACCGGTTGGGCTTTTGGTCTGATCCGGCTCTTCTAACAAGAGGACTAGAGCGGGCCCTGAAAGATATGCAGCAACCCCATGCATTTTGGAAAGGGCTCCAGCAAGGGATGGCACATGGACACTTCTCTTTGCCTCCAGAGAGTGCTCCAGGCAGTGGTACTCAGGCAGTAGCCTGACCAGGGAAGGGTGTGGCTGCTTGGGGAGTAATCACATGGAGCTGGTGAAATGGGGTGTCTTTGGCATCCTGTCTCTGAGCCACAAATCCCTGCAACGGTGTTTTGGGGATGAAGGAGGCCGAGTCCTCTGTTTTTTCTCCAAAGTGGTCACAGGGGAAGGGGGATTTTCCATATGCATTTTTTACAGGCTTCTCACTTGTGTTTATCAGCGTTGGATGTATTATTGAAAGTATTTCAAATCACCAGTGGTTGTTACTTTAAGTAATCTGTAGCCACTGTGTTAAGCTGCTCTGAGCCACTGGAGATGATGGTAGAAATATATTACATTCAAGAGTGCTGTTAGAGCAGATTTCTCCAACCTAGCATCCTCCAGATGTGTCAGGCCACAACTCCCATTGTTCCCAGCTGTGGAAATTATGGGAGTTTCAGTTCAATACATCTGGAGGGCACCACATGGGGGAAGGCTTTGTTAGAGCAAACCTTTGAGTAGATGGAGAGGGGGTTGATGAAAACCCTGGAGAGGTAGCCCCCATAGCACTCCCCTGATGCGTAATTAGGGATTGGCTTCAGGTTGTCAGGCACTCTGGGAGCCTTTATACATGAGGCTTTTGTTGTGCACTCATGATTGCTAACTCACAGTAGTTTGTGGGTCTTTTACATGACATCATCATCCTCCAGGGCCTATCCCACTCTTTGCAACCATTTCCCTGGCTTTTCTTAGATTGAGGAAAGTGTAGTATTATTTTGAAATGGCAGAATGAGACTCTAGTGTATTTATGCAATTCTCTTATACCACAGCACCATCTAGTGGCTGTATAATGAAATATATAGAAAGGCAGAGAAAGAAAATCCCCAGAAAAAAGCACATGTAAAGGAGCCCAGCTTAATCCTGCAAAGAATCTGGAAGCAGAAGCCCTGGTAAAGGTGTGGGATAAGAGCCTCATATAGAAATGCCAGGAAGCATAAACTGGGAGCCTGTGGATCTGGCACTGGCTCCCTGCTCTCTGCACCACCCGAGAAGCTGTGCAAACGAGGGAACTGCAGGTAGATTCAGCTGTGACATTTACATTTGCCAATACACCAAGCCAGGGGAATCAGATGACACCAGAGGCCCAAACCAATGCTGCTTTCCATTTCTATTTTACATAGTAATGCCATGATCACAACACAATAGGCAAGAGCACTGGTCCACAAGTTCTCACTTTGATTTGGGGCTCTGTTCTTTCTTTCTTTCTTTCTTTCTTTCTTTCTTTCTTTCTTTCTAGAATTATACCTTTTGGTATAATTCATCAGAATGGTATCTCCTTGGCAAATTGCCTCTGTGAATGAGTTCAGGATACTCTGCTCATTGTTTTCTAACGGTTGTTGGCTAGAAGGCCATCTGACCTTGCAAAGCTATTGGGATATATTGTCTTTATTGTTTCCTCCAATTCTGCTCTGTGCACACGCACACACATATCTGTACGTTGTGCTCAGTGGAAAGTGCTCTTGCAGTGCAGTCCTGGGTATATCTACTGGGAAATGCATCCCATGGAATTCAGAGGGCCTTACTCCCAGATGAGCGTGTACAGGATTGCAGCCTTAGAAATCTCTCCTCTCCCTGTCCCTCCCATCTTCCTCAGACCTCCACTGTAAATACATAGTAGAGATGGTTCAGTATCTGGTGTCTACATAGGCAGTGCATTAGGTGGCTGTTATACCTTTTCCTTTCATTGGAGAAGACAACTGTGTAGCTGCTTGGTTTCTCTTATTGAATTCATCACCTCCTAACATAATGTTACTCTAGTACAGGAGTGCCGAATTAGGCCCAGAAGGCAAATCCAGCCTTCTTTGGCCCCAGTCTGCCTTTCTGGGGTTTCCCAGATGGCCACACATCCTCCCACTGGCCCTGCTCCCTTTCCCCTGACAAAGGTTTGGTGGTTTCCTGGCTTTTGTACATTTTTTTTCCTATTCTAAAAGGTTAAAATGCTTCTAAGAGCATCTCTACACCAGCCTAAAATCCTGCATTTAAAATGAGGCTTTCTGCTTCCGTTTTAAATGCAGGATCACAATGGGCTCCCTTTACATGTGCTCCCTTTCCCTCCTCCCCTTTCCCCCTCCTTCTCGCCATTAGCTGAGTCTTCCATATGTTTCACTGATCTCACTCCTCTGATTGCAGCTTTTTCTTTTTCATAGAGGGAACTCAAGGGAAACACAAGTGGGGTAATTTGATAACCTCATTATCTCCAATCTATTTACAAACAGAATAAAGGTCATTTAGTCCAGGAGATGCCCTGGAGGTTGACAGCATCATCTAAAGGGCCTGCAAACGTCCTTGAGTGAGCAATCTCTATAGCGGGATAAAAGCTCTGTGTGAAGTAAGAACTTAAGCTAAAACATTATGGTATTTTTGGTATTTTGGCTCCATCCCCTTTTGCCTTCGGCCCCAGCCACTACTGGCATGCAGCTCCCAAGAGCTGTTCAGAAAAAGAATTCAGCCCTCAGGCTGAATGAGGCTCTGCACCCCTGGTCTTTTATATGTTAAATTATGGCTAGATTTACCAATAGGCAGACTAAACAAGTGGCTAGACCTCACCTTTTTAGGGGCATTGACATTTTTGGAGGAAACAAAATACATTGAGGCAGCGCTTTTGAATTTATATGTAGTTGTTGTTGTTATTATTAAGAATGCCTTAAAAAAAACACCCTAGGGCTTCAGAGTGGCATCTAATCAATCCAAGCTAAATTAGGAAGCGGCATCCTGAACCAGTCAAGTCAGGCCCTATATCTCAGTTTTTGTAACACACACACACAGTCGCATATAATCTAATTTTTATATCTCTAATCCTATTGGAATAATAAATAGATATGGTATAAGTCTGAGTTTGAAATGAGGGCCTCAGGAAGTAAACATATTAACCTATTTGTGCTTACATTTTTGCTGCTTTGCACTGATTTATGGGGCTCTCCCAAAGTAGCCTACTCCCCAGACATAACATTCCAGGTATGAGTGTGGGGAGAAGCGATTCCTGAAACCCATCAACCAAGCCCAGAAACCAACCTTTTCAAATAAGAGGCATTAGGAAGGGGACAGAGGCATGTAATCAACTAAATAGGCAGGAGTATGAACAAGTGTGACTCATCCCGTAAGAAGAGACTACTGGCTCTGAGGTTGAACAAGTCCTGTATGAAAGCAAAGAGGAGTTTATAAAGGAACCAAAAGGCAAAACGTAAAGCACTGGGAACCACAAACAACACATATTGTACATAGAATAAGAGACAATAACAGAATTATATATTGTATTTATTTATTTGTTACATTTATATCCTGCCTTTCCTCCAAGGAGCCCAAGGCAGCATACATGATCCTCCTCCTCCTGTCTAGCTTATCTTCACAACAACCAGGTGAGGTAGGCTAGGCCGATAGTCAGTGATGGGCCCAAAGTGTCCCAGTCAACGTTGTGGCCGAGTGGAGACTAGAACCCGGATCTCCCAGTCCAACACTCTCACCACTACACCACACTGGTTCTCAAGTATTACAAATATTGGTTCGCAATGGGTAAGAGCTCCAGTCCAAAAGGTAACTGAATATACTACAGAAGTCCAGAGAAAATATACAATATATGGCCATTGAAAACAGCTGATGGGTAGCTGATCGTTTAAATCTATTTCAAGATCTCTTCATCATGAGCTAAATGTGGAATTTTTTGTGGTTACATTTAATATCATTTCCAACTTTCTAATAGCTCTTGCTCCTATGTCTTTAACAGTTGCTTCATCTCCAGATATAGCAGGTAAGAATGCTTATTTCCACGCTCTGATAAGTGTTACTTGCTGATTTCTGCAGATCAAACTGATGTTAAAGGCACAGTAGCTGGCTACAACAGTTTGTTCAGATCAGTTGGCAACTCTCTTCCTTTCTCTCCTTCCCCCAAATGTATTTTCTTTTCACTCTTTATGCACCAAAAGATTACACACACACGTACAGGAAACAAATAAAACATTTTGGCCATAACCTCTTGTACTGTATTGTCTAAATCTGTTATCAATCATTTTTATGTTGCCAGTAAGGGCTACATTAAATGCCCACATCTAGCTCCAGCCATCATTACTTAAAAAGATAGTAAGACAAGACTGATTTTGTAAGTAATCTTTCCTGATAGCAAGAAGATAATAAATAAGTTTATATCGAGCATAGTTTATGGAGATGTCAGGGCATGAACAGGGATCTTAGTTTACTATATTGCCCTGTTTGTTTCATGAATTGTGATGCTGAATGTCCAGCACAAAATTCCATGAATTTTTCAGATTCCCATATTTCATATTTAAAGAGGAAGTTTCTAGCCCATATGAGCATGAGGGGTGAGTAGGACTTACAGGTGCAGGTTTGCCTCCTTTTTTTTTCATTTACCTTGTGCCTATGCCTTTAACAGTAGCCCTGTACATAGATATTCCAGTTGACTGAATGCTTTTTTTTTTTTTTTAACTGCTCATCCCTCTGCTATCTCTGGTTGCTTCCAGATGAGGCTTTTGTTGTGCAAATGCCTTGCCTCATTCACATAATTTTACAGGGCGTTCAGATGATGTCGGCTTGCATTTGTAACCCTCCCATGTTTTCCCACTCCCTCTCCTGTCTTTTTTCTTACCACAGAAGGTCAGTTAAGGAGGGAAAGATGGACTAGCTGCACAATGTATGTGGATTGGTAGCTCTAGGAGCCCTTTGTCTGGCAGCACTCTCTACAATTATATGTCAGGTATAGGAGAAAGTCCAGAGTCAAAAAGGCAATGACTCTCAGTGGCCTTTGGCGGCTGTGGCAAGATTCCTGGTAGACTGGTCCAGGACCAAAGAGGCTCCTTAAAGGACCAGCTGCTGTTGTGAGCTTCTAGTTTCCCAGTGCTGAGCTGTGATCTTGTTCTAAGACCTCGAGCAAGATAAACAGCTATCCCGCACATACGGCAAGGGAGGCATTTAGTGAGTGACACAAAAGGAGTGGAAGTTTTCAAGACAGATCTCCGTCATCTTCTCCTTGTGGGTGAGTGGATTCCTTGGAGCATATTTTAATGTTATGTTTTTAACATACCATCATTAAAATGCACAGATATGATTTCTCACCTATAGTGCCCTGTGAGCATGACATTGTCAGGCGCTTGAATATGCCTGTGCCTCAGTGTCAAGTTGATGTCTGCTCAGGGCATACGAGTGCGAGGTCTGGCTGCTGCTACTGCTCACGCTCTCCTTCTGCAGTGGCCACTGACAAATCTGAACCTGGCCCCCCATCCCGAAATATGCTTCTCCATCTGTCTCATCCAGATGTCCCTCAGGGGACCCTCGATGTCTGATGACTGCATTCTTCGCTGCCCAATAGCAGGCACTGAACAACACTGGGGACCCCTGCCTCCATGCGAGGTAATTAACACCTTTCTGAAAGTGTGAATGAAAGCAATTAATATGCTAAGACGCACCTGCTCTGGAAAGAGCTAACCAATTATCAATCATAATGTGTGAAAAAGTGATTGGAAGCAGGAGCCGTGCTCGATTATCCTGCTGTGCGTGGAAAGGGAAGTGACGCCTAGTTCAGAACCAGCAGCAGATTAAACGCCATTGGACTTTTTTTTTCTCGTGTGGCCAAAGGCTTTTGGAGTGTGGGGGAGGGAATTCCCTTCCATTGACTCGTACTGTCTACCCTGATTGACAGCGGCTCTTCAGGGAGTTGGGGTTTGGAGGCTCAGGGGAGCAGCCAATATGAGTGAAATTACAAGCCCTGCCCCACCCGAGTTCTTCTTCAGTGTCTCTCGTAAGGTATTGAATTCTGAACTGAGCCTGGGCGAATTGACCCCAGGGTCCAGTAGTGACTGAGGAACATTTTCCTCTTCAACGTTTTTATTAATGACTTGGAGGTGCAGGGAATGCTGATCAAACTTGCAGATGACACCAAATTGGGCGGGAAAGTGAATACCCTGGAAGACAGAAACAAAATTCAAAGTGATCTTGATAGGCTGGAGTGCTGGGCAGAAAACAACTGAATGAAATCTAATAGGGATAAATGCCAAGTTCTGCACCTAGGAAAAAGAAACCAAATGCACAGCTACAACGTGGAGGATGCTTGGCTCAACAATACTACAAGGGAGAAGGATTTTGGAATTGTTGTAGATCACAAGCTGAATATGAGCCAACAATGAGATGTGGCTGCAAAAAAGGCAAATGCCATTTTGGGCTGCATTAATAGAAATATAGCTTCCAAATCACATGAAGTACTAGTTCCCCTCTACTCAGCACTGGTTAGGCCTCATCTCAAGTACTGTGTCCAGTTCTGGGCACCACAATTTAAGAAGGATGCAGACAAACTGGAGAGGGTTCAGAGGAGGGCAACGAAGATGATCAGGGGACTAGAAACAAAGCCCTGTAAGGAGAGATTGAAAGAACTGGGCATGTTTAGCCTTGAGAAGAGAAGACTGAGGGGAGATATGAGAGTGCTCTTCATGTACTTGAAAGGCTGTCACAGAGAAGAAAGCCAGGATCTCTTCTCGATCATCCCAGAGTGTAGGACACAGACTAATGGGCTCAAGTTACAGGAAGCCAGATTCTGGCTGAACATCAGGAAAAAATTCCTGACTGTCAAAGCAATACGACAATGGAACCTCTTACCAAGGGAGGTGGGGGGCTCTTCCACACTGGGGGTGTTCAAGACGAGGCTGGACAGCCATCTGTCAGGGATGCTTGGATTCCTGCACTGAGCAGGGGGTTGGACTTGATGGTCTTATTCTAGGATTCTATGAACTCGGCCTGAGCACCACTGTGGAATTGGAGACCCCTGAGCCTGACACCCTCAGGCCTGGACCCAAATCTGCAGCTCTTGAACCCATTTCCAGCAATGGGCCAGTGCACTCCCCTCCAAGATCTCCACAGTCCCTGGCGCCAGTGCCTGCAATGCACCCGGTGTGAGCGAGGCTCTAGGCCAGAGGCCTGCCCCTTTGAGGCTGTCTGCTCTGCAAAGAAGGGGTGGAGTCAGAGGGGGCTCTGGCTGCCGGGCGTAAAGAGCTTCAGTCTGGAGCATGTTGCTCCCTAGGAGCTCTCACTGCTGAGACATCTCGGCAGCCTGGCTGCCCTGAGGCATGTGGGCCACTCCTTGGGATCAGAACACAGCACTGGGGGAGTTTGCCCATCACACAGGCCGGAGAAGCTCCCTTTGGGGGGGGGGGGGCTTCCTCACTATCTCCTCACTGAGGAACCCCTGATAAGCTTCCAAGGAGCCCCAGGGTTACCTGGGACACATTTTGAAAAAGGTAGCACTATAGTGGCACTAAAGGCCAATTCCTCTGTTACGCTTTGGCCTACTGGGAGGAAGAGTGATGTTTGGGCGTTAAGAACCTCTTGTCATTGGCCCAGCACTCATAGTTCTGGCATCCAGCTTTTTAACATTTCATGTTTGCCTTGTCCATCCTCCAGGGACCTCAGGGTGGCACATCTGGTTTCCCCTCCCTTCATTTTGTCCTCACAACAACCTCACAAGTAGGTTAGGCTGAGAGAGAGGGACTGGCCCTGGTCTGAGTTGGGCACTCTAACCCAGGGATGAGGAACCTTTTTTCTGTTCAGAGTCACGTTCACTTGGGGGTAATCTGTGGGGGGGGATCATGCTGGCAATGGCGGTGGGTGAGGATGGGGGGGAGGCAAGAGGAGTGATGTTTGGGCGCTAAGAACCTCTTGTCATTGGCCTGCCACTCATGGTTCTTCCCTTGATTGGTGGAGGGTCTACTTTCATTTCTTTCCTCATGTCATTTGTGTGCCACCTTTCCACAAAATGTGCCCAAAGTGGCTCACAACACCACAGCAATACAAAAACAAGAATGCATATGAATACATTTTAAAATGAATTTCAAAATAAGAAATATCAGCAATTGCAACACAGTATCCATTAATATGTATCAGTAAAGTGTAGTCCGGAGCCAAATAAACCAAACTTTTTCAGTGCCTTGAGGCATCCACAAACCATACAGCCTGCAAATAGCTACTCCAAAAGTACCCAGTGCAGGAAGTAGCAACCAGGTTTCTTACATCTCTCATGCAGCTAAGCTCAGAGGGAACAGGGAAGTCTGAAGGGACTGGCAGATGATGCCATGATCCTGGCTAATCAAAAACTCCTGGTGTTCCAGCCCTGTGAGCCTGGGCTCCACTGCACCACTACTCCCACCTCAGTGGCATCCCTGAGGGACCCCTTTATTTTCTCCCATTTCAAGTAATTGCTGCCTTTTACTCATACGGGGAAAAATAAAACAACACACAGAACCACATTACAGCTCCCTCCTCCCTCGGTATATAGCCCAGCCTTTCTTCCCTCCCTCTCATAGTGACTGGCATTTCACTAGTTCCTTAATACTAACAAGACAGAAAACATTCTTCTGAAACAGGCAGCCAAACCATCTTTATGGGCTCCTGCACACCGGCTTTTTATCCTGCGATTGAGATTGCTCCTTCATGGAAGATTGCAGGCTCTTTACATGACGCCATGATCATTCGAGGCATCTCCTGCACTAAATGTTCTGTTTTTAAATAGATCGCAGATAATGAGCTATCAAATTACCCCGTTGTGTTCCACTTCAGTTTCCTCCATGAAAAGAGTTAAAGTGGCAAGAAGAGGAGCGAGATCAATGAAAGGTAATGGAAGCCTCAGATACGGGGAGAAGGGGGGAGCTCATGTATAGGAAGTCAGTGGTGATCCTGCATTTAAAACGGAAGCGGAAAGCCCCGTTTTAAATGCAGTATTTTTGGCTGGTGTAGAGATGCCCTATGATTTTGCAGAGCCCTTCTCAGCTGCTTGCTGCTGCTGCTTTTCTTGCCCCCCCCCCCGCATGCTCCACCCCATCCTCCACACATGTGTTTGCAAAGCACTTCTGAGTGCACAGAAAGCCCTTTGGCAGCTCAGCCTTATACCCATTAGGCAGGCGCTACCAGATGCAATCTAAATTCATTAGCAAGACACAATAAAATCCATGTCCCTCTCCGCAGCCCATTCAGGGGTTGATTTGTGTGGCTTGCACGCCTGCCTTGGTCTGAATGGAGCAGACAAAGTACATTCTGTACAAATGCATTAATTAGGGCTCCTTGGCTTTAGCTAACAGATGGGAGAAACTTGTCTTTCCAAGGCCATGAATAGCAATGTTTTGTTTTTTTTTCTTTTGGGTTGGCAATAAGCTTCCATTTTTTAACAGACTTTATGACTTTTAGTAATTAGTTGGGAAATAGTCATTATTAACGCTGGATCTTTCTCTGGCCACCTGTCTCTCCATCTTTTCTCATTTTCTGCATCATTGAGGGTGCGTTGGCATCAGTTGCTGCCCTCACGTCCCCCCAAACAACACCACTTTCTTACCCCTAGTCTCTTTGTAGTGCTTTGCACGGGGTGTTCATACATTTTTCCTTGAATACAAGCTGCCTTCCCCCAACCTGGTGCCCTCCAGATGTGTTGGACTACAACTCCAATCATCCCCAAACACATCTGGAGGGCATCAGGTTGGGTAAGGTGGAATACAAATAACTTCATTACATTTGCCTGTTGTTGCCTCTTCCATTCCGCTCCTCTATCTGTTCTTTGTTACTTTTGCTTTCCCCCTCCCCTTCCCTCTCTCTGATATCTTTCCCCACCAGCAAAATTTTGATTGGGCTTTCATTGTGTTTTTATGCCTGTATTTTTCTGCATAGTATCATCATCATCATAGAATCAGCTTTATTCAACAGCATACCTGAGCTCCTTCACATTAGCCAAGTGATGCGTGTCCATTCAGTAACTGAAGCTTAAATTTCAGTCTCTCAACGGTGCGGGTGAAGCATTGGCATGAAATGTATTGGCAATGTACATTTTAAATCAGCAGGCATGATATAAATATTTTAATAAATACATCTCCTGATTGAGGGTGGGGACTTATTTGTATTTATTTATATGAACATGTATATCCCACCCTCCTAGTGGCTAACAATCCAAGCCAATCATAAAATGCAATAAAATTCCAAACAACGACAACAATATAATGAAAACAGGGACAGCTGCAGCAGGTAAAACAGAAACATCAGATAAAACAGGGGTGAGCAACTTCTAGGCGTTGGGGGACTACAGTTGCTCCCTGGAGCTCTGTGGGGTCCACACCCTTCTCCTGCCGCTGTCGTAAGTGGTGCTACTGATGCTGTAAGTGGCTGCTGCCACAATCCCAGTGATTCTGTTGGGAAACACTGCAGACACTGAACGTGCACCTTGTTTCTCCGCAGAACTGGGCTTCCGACAGCCTGCCAAATAGCTGTTTGGTGGGCCAAACAGGAGCCCCATTCTGCAGAGGAACAGGGTGTGGGAAGAGCACATATCCTGTTTCCCGGCAGAATTCTGACAGCAGCAGGGACTGGGGTGGGGGGATAGGGATGCACAAATGGCCCGGCTGGGATGCATGCTACATGTTGTCCACCTCTGAGGTAAAAACTGCCTGCCTAAACAAAGGTTTTTGGCATACAGCAAAACACCATAAGAGAGGGGAACAACCAAGGCTCCCAGGGCAAAGAGTGCTACAATTCAGGTGCAGCCACAGAGAAGGCTCTTTCTCTTGTCCCCATCAGCCGGGCCTTCACATAGTTGAAGGATTTCTCAGTCAGACCTTAGGAAGAGGCTACTGGTCTGTTAATTATTAGTTGCTGCTTGCTTTTATGTTTTTAGGTAGTAATGTGGTTTTAATAATATTGTGAACCAACATAATATGGATTCTTTAATCGAATGGTGGGATGATAATAAAACAAACAAACCATTGTGATGACTCTGGATGCCAGAAGCACATGTGAAGCACATGACTGTCCCTGTGTATATACGCAGAGGAATGGTGAAAACGAACTGCAGTGTACTAGTTTGATGCCACTGAGTTTTGCTGGGGTCGGGGAAGCCGAATGGGAAGATGGTATTCAAATGGTTCTGCATAAATACAGACATACATAGTTAGAATGAAGGCTATCATTGGAGTGAGCTGGAGCTTGAAAGCATTTCTCTAAAGAGGGAATTAGAAAGGAATTGCCAAGCTTTGCCTTTAAATTTGTGTAGCAGACAGGATTAGCCAGCTGCATTGAGAGGAGGCACTGGTAGTGTGTTATGTCCCTGTAGAATAGCAGAGCTCCTGCTTGGCATAAGAGATGCTGTAAGTAGGGATATCGGAAAAATCTGCAACAGATTCAAATTACTTTGGATTTCTATGAATCCGACCTGTGGATCCCACAGAAGACAGGTATTTTCTGAGTCACACAGATTCCATGGATTTGTGGTCCAGTTTTTCCCTTTTGGTGGGAATTACTGCTGATGCACATTAGTGCTAATTTGCATTAGTGCTGATTTAAATTTGCACATTTTCACAAGTGCACATTAGAGCTAATACACATTAGTTAATAGAAATTAATGCAAATGTGAACCAGCACAAGTAGAATGAAATACTTGTTTAAAAAATCTGATTCTGTCAATGAGCGAACCATGGAACAAAAGACACCTGACAATCCATGAAGCAGACAGATTTAACAAAATCCATACATCCCTAGCTGTGAGTATTCATGAGTTAGCTTTCCCAGTATATCTTCCTATAAGTATCCAAAATAAGTAGCAGGTTTGGGAACATTATCACAGGATTAGTGGAGAAAAAGCCTACATACACAGGCTGGTGACCTATTAAATCAATTTTTCATGTGATACATAACAATACTTCAGATCTGCATTACCCTGCGCTGTTGAATGGAGAGCACGATGTGCAATTAAACCAAATTATGGAGAATACCCAGCGCAATGTACAACACTGTTTGGGTGTGTTTTTGAATGGGGAAAGGATGCACAATTAAACCAGCTGCAGATGCTGACGCGAACACACAACGAGCACTCAGATGTGCATGTGTGTTTGTGCTGTTTTTCAGCCCAAATAGGATACTAAATGTGGCTTACAAAACACAATGAAAACAATAGGAATCCACCCCACTACTCAATAGTCTCCCTGCCTTAACTGATGGAGATAGTTTCAGATGTGATGTTGAGGACCCCAGGGTTGATGATCTTAGGGGACTTCAACATCCACATAGAGACCCGGTTTGCATGACCCATGGGCTGCAGTAGGGTTCTGGGGTGGCATGTTAACCATGGCAACAAGCCACCCTTCCCAGGTTTGCACATCACAATAAGCAATGGTGACCACCCATCATGGCTTGAATATTCACCATGGTGGCCAGCACACCCATTAAATAAATGGCTTATTTAAGCCATGGTGGATGCTGGCAATTGTGCAAACCAGCCCATCAGTTGCCTTATCTAGAGTGGCTTGGGATGTCATTGTTTCCATGATGACCATGGACCTATCTCAAAAAATAGCAGTCCCAGCACATGTGGCAGGCCACACTCTCTGGACCTCGATCCTCAGGCTTCTTGCAACCTCTGCTGGGGTGGGGGTCAATTAATTCAGTGGTCCACCTTCACAGGCTGATGAAGGTTTTCTGAAGTCCATGGAGGGGATTATCCTGCAGCTTTATCCAACAGTCCTGCTGAAGCTCAAGTCTCGGCCTGGAATAGGGAGGTGACTTGGACCTTAGACACGATTGCTCTCAAGTGAGAAGTTGAGGGTGATGAGGTACTGAGCTGACAACTGGATTGGGCTGATGATTCTCCGTGGTGGCCCTTGAATTGTGGAACTCTTATCCCATTCACCTGTGCCTTGGCCCCTGAATGCTTATAAAGGCATTCCAGCAAGGCTTGAAGACCTTCCTCTTCAATGAATCATTCAGCAGCACTGAAATCGCATGCCAAACACCTGGCCTCTGCATGTCTACTCACAAGTAAGTAGGAGAAGCCTCAGAAGTAAGAAGGAATGGATCACTGAGCTGCTTCCTCCCCAGGCCCTGTCCCCTCACCCCCATAGTGAAGAGCTCTTATCTCCAATTTGCAGCTGATCAGAAATAAGAGCAGTTCCCTGCTGAGAAGGGGAGCCTTTTTTAGTGGCCAGGCCACCCCCCTGAAAATACCAGGGGAAATGGGGGGACACACATATCAAACATAAGAAGGTGCAGGGTTTTTTAAGCAGGTGTGTCTACTGGCAAAGGCTTTGCAGCCTGGATTAAAGAACCCTATGGGCTAAAGTTTCCCCACCTCTGCTCTAGAAGATCAGTCCCAGAAGCATTCCCAGACTGTGAACCTGATATTTCCGAGAGAGCATGATCCCATCCAGAGCAGGCTAGGTACCCCTTCCTGATTTGGCTTGCCTCTTGATGAAAAGCATCTCCGTCTTATCTGGATTAAATCTCAGCTTGTTAGCTAACACACAGTCTCAGGGTTTCAAGTGCCTCCCTGGCATCTGTTGGTGAAACAGAGTTGGATATCATCTCCATATTGGTGATATGGACCTCTCCTGGTGGTGTCGTGTAGAATCAAATGATCGGTGGTTGGGGGATTGGGACTGGAGGAGGGATGCACTTGGCCCCCAGACCTGAGGTTCTACACCCTTGATGTAGATGTTAAATAGAATGAGGTGGAGATAAGATGGCACTTCATAGGCCAAAGGCTAAGGGGACTAAGGGGAATCTCCATAAAACTTTCTGGAACCTACCCTCCAGGTAAGAATGGAACCAGCAAGAAACAGTGCCTCCAGACTCACCCCAGCAAGACAGTCCAGAAGGATACCACAGTTCATGGTATTAAAAGCCACTGAGAAGTCCAGCAGAACCCATAATTTTCACAGTGCAAGAATTGCAGAGCTTCTTTTGCAGGGAAGCGTCCTCAATATACAACGCTAGTGTGAGAGAAGATGGAAATATGGAAGAAGGAAATATCCATGGAAATACAGGTTCTCTGCTCCCCATGACACCCATGCTTCTAGCTGGGACAGGTAATGGCGACCTCAGACATAGCAGAAAGCACCGTTGGCCAGCAGCCCAAAGCAACAGCCATTCAGCCGTATTGTCTTTCTCGCTCTCCTTTGTGCTGCTCTGTTGTGCTTGGGAATATGTGGGAGCCTGTCAGCCCGACCGACACACACAATGGGCACAGAAGGACGACTGGTGGTGGTGGCTGGCTGCCAAAGAGACCGTGAAAGCACCGGCTCTTGCTTTGCACCTGGAGGCCCCATTTGGAGCATGCGAGCAGGATAGTGCTGCTTCTGTTCAGCATTTTGACACTCAAGTGGGCAAATATTTGCACTACACAGAAGTGCTTGTACGTTGTACGGTGAGCAGCATACGACATGGGAGGCACTGTCGACTTAGCCAGCTCTGAATGTTCTGCAGTGGAGGCAGCAAAATGTGACACATGAGTCACTGATGGCTGCTGATTAGGGAGACCATGTGCAAAGGAGGAAAGGGCTCATGTAGCTTTTATACCTTATAATAACTCTGCCAGTGTTATCAACAAAGATCTCTCTCTCTCTCTCTCTCTCCCCCTTCCCTCCCACACAAAAGGAGTTAGTTTATTTATTTATTTCAAGTATTTTTATCCTGCTCCTCCGCCAAAACAGCACCCTGAGCAGTTTAATATAATTAGTAAAAGAAGACAGTCCCTGCCTACAGACTTACAATCTAAAAAGACATGACACACAAGGAAAAGGGAACAGGGAGGGAAGAGGGAAAATTAAGTTTTTCCACTGGCTAGTGGAATGGCTCCACTTTCCCCTCTCATCTAGTACTAGCTGGGGTCTATGTACCTATGTCTTCCAGCTCCCCCACCCTTTGCCAGCCACAGGTCCCCTGCTCCCTCAAGTATGTGTAACTGAAACAATCTTGTGGGGATGTATGAGAAATTCGTTTCAGTTCATTTTTGACCAGGATTTACAGAGTTCGCACCTTCCAGACAGAACGCGGATTCGGACGCAATCTGCAGTCGAAGTCCTACATTTCTGAGTTTTGCAATGTGATTCATGGACCCAAAGAAATGTGTTCGACAGCATGTGTACGTTTGAAAAACATGCATGAAAAAATGCCTACTTTTGAAAAATGAGCCCAAATACACTGTAATCGATGAGAGAAGAATGTGTGCATTTCAAAGATGTGCACAACTGATGCGTTCATTTGGAAAAAATATCCACAAAAATACTCATGGATTTTCATGCAAAAAGAGAGAAAGAAGCTCGTAATCTGATACAGACTCGAGTCAGAAAGAGCTTGGAGGTGGAATTCGGGGAAGTATGGTCAGCTCGGGTTTTGCCGATTCACACATCCCTGTTTATCGCTGCTTCCCCCCACCCTTTCCTCTGTGGTCCCCCCTGTGTCAATTTTAGATAAGCTCATTGGAACCAGGAGCTGTCCTCTTGTATTGTGCTAAGCGCCATGCACGCTGATGGCACTACAGATGATGATGGTGGTAGTAGTAGTAGTAATGTTACTTTTATAATTGAAATGTGTAGCAGGCAGACTTTTGAAGGGTGCAGCTTGTCATGCATTACCCCAGATAGTTCACTCTGCATAACCCCAGATATTTGCACCCACCGCCTTCTTTTGGAAAGGTATGTCGAACATATATGGGTACATCTATGCATAGATACGATGGTGCATATCAGTGCAGCAGGACAAATGACCTTAAATGAAAAGAAATGCAACAAGAAGGTACTGGTACTGAATGGAACAGCTGGGCTTGTCCTGGCATGGCAGTGCAGTGGTAGGAAAGACTTGAGCTGTTGCAAACCTAATCCTTCCTGTCTTTTAGCTATAAAATGCACAGGGACCTGTATCTTTACAGAGGTGACAATCCCAACTGATGCTAAGCCAGCCTTCCCCCAACCTGGGCCCCTCTGGATGTGTTGGACTGCAACTCCCATCACCCCCAGCCATCATGTGCTGGATGGGGATAATGGGGGTTATAGTCCAACATATCTGGAGGGCTCCAGTTTGGGGGAGGGCTGCACAAATATATGCTCCTGTCAAATGGCTGCCTTGGAGAAAAGTGGAGGAGGAGGCTCATTTGAAAAAGTGGTAATTAGTTTTGCAGAGAGCATTCTCCATTCATTCTTCTTTTTTTTAGTGCTGCCCTCCATTCGTTCCTGCCCAGGTCTTCGTCTGACCATGGTCTTTCACAAGCATAGACAATAACTTTACATTGAATGACGCTTCAGTAATAATGGACCCAGCAGGGCACCTTTACGCTAATTGGGGGAGGCTTCTCCACAGCACCCTGCTCTGCGGACCATGAGCAAACCTGTCTGTGCGCAAGTGTGCCCCCTCCGTTAGGGTGAGGGGCTTGCTTCACCCCTTCCCTGTACAATGCACCGTTTGTTAGTGCTGGATGAGAACGCCAGCCACTTCTGCTGCTGTCGCCGCCGCCTTCTCTTGAAGGCGAAAGCTGACCTTTTGCCCCTTTGGTTTCACTGGGAAATGCTTCCTATTCATTTCTCACCATTTCAGCCTTGCTTAGGAGTTAGCACAATTCTGTCATTCCTGGCCACGCAAAAGTCCCCAGTGCCGTCTGACAGCGGCAGCTTCTTGGAGGGACCCGGCATGTTGCATTTCTTGATTTTCTGCTGAGATCAACCACAGCTGCTTGCACGCTTCAAGAGCAAATGCTGTGAATGGGGGAAGGGAGAGGATTTAATTTCTAGGGCGTACTCTTTGAGGTTCGGTCCATTGCCCACTTTTAAATCCTCTACTGACTTCATTAGGCCTAGGGGTCCAATTCCCCCTTCCCTCACTTCACCGCCACTTGGTACATAGGGAGCTAGGGGCAAGCACATATGAACGAAGAGCTAAAGGTCCGTCTTGTCCAGCATCCTGTTTCAGTGACCAGCCACATGCTTCTGGGAAGCTTACAAACAGGGCCATGAGGGCAACAACCCTCTCCTGCTCCTCCCCCCACCCACAGCTGGTATTAAGAGGTACATTGCCCTTGAATATGGAGGTTCTATTTAAATATCATAGCCATGGCCCAAATATTCATTGGGGAAGAACCGTGACTCAGGAGTAGAGCACATGCTTTACATGCAGGAGGTCCCAGGTCCGATTCCTGGCATCCCCTCCCTGAAACCCTGGAGAGCCACTGCCCGTCAGTGTCGACAATACTGGGCTAGAGGAACCCATGGCCAGACTTAGTGTGAGGCAGCTTCCTATGTTCCTATGCCCATCTGCCATGAATTCCAAATTCCTCAGGGCATTATACCTACCAGTATTAATTATAAATGTTCATTTTCATTAAATGAAAAACAATGCAGATTTCTTGCCTCATTTGGCAGCTGGGACATGATTCTGCAGGCTGTAAGTTTCTTCGGATTTAAAAGTGTCTGCCGCGTGAGACGGGGATCGGCTGTTTGATAGACAGAAAGCCCTCTTGGGCCTAGTTGCATTGATCCTTGGAGCCAGGTCAGAGTTCACTCGCCCAGTGAGGCTATTCACGTCACTACTACTAACTGATTCGATGCCAGTGGCCAGTTGTTGCCTCAGAAGAAAGCTGTCATGGGTCTGAGCCAGGGCCTGCTGAAGACATTTTGCTGCCTGAGGAAAGGACAAGATGGTGCCCCCATGCCCCATTCTGTGTACAAAAGCCGACTGGGTTGGCAGGTGAACCTTACTTCAACGCTGTTGGGAACTGTTTTCATTGTCAATGGTATTCATGGGTTTTTATCATAAACCATTGTGAGAGCCGTTATGGATGGATGGTGGCCTATACATATTGTGAGTAAACGAAGATGTGACTGCTGCAGCTTGTTTATTTCAGCGAGAGGACTGGATCTCCACACACACTATGCCTCACAAGAGAATTTCAGTTGAGGGGAGAGGGCAGGGCAGGAGCAATCCTCCCATGGAGGCCATAGATGCCGCTTCCTTCATTCCTGCCTTTGCAGGTCAGTGGTTGCCACCAGGAGTGCAACTAGTTCACCTCAGTCTGCTGCCCTATTCAATCTGCTTCCTCAGGTGGAGGTTTTATGCTGCCTCATGGCATGGCATGGCGGGCCGGGCCTACTGGCTTCCTTGTTGGACTTCTACACAAACAAACATTATAACCACAAGCCAAGTCGGCTTTGCAATTTTAACATAATGATGGCCTAACATAATGATGGCCTCGGGCTGCATGGAAAGAGGCTGTGGTGGTGAACCAGTGAGAATGACAGAGCTGTTTCTGTGCAAGTGGTATGCAGCACTACACTGAATTGACCCTTGCTGGGTATTGTCTGGATAAATATTGCTCATCATGTCTTGAGGGCTGTCGTGATAGATCCAGAGAATGATTGAGATGAGCCAAGTTGTTATTTCATGAACAGACCCAGCACCAGAGCGACTTTTTAACACATAAGAACAGGGGAAAGCTAGCCAGCTGTCACACTGGCCCTGCGCTCAGGGTAAGAGCCACAGTATCAGTAACATTTCCCATACCATTTGACAGGCAGATACAGATGACTAAGCTAGCCGTAAGATGAGAAAGTCACTCCACCCCCACTCTGAGAAGTTTAATTGTCTATACGGGCTTGCAGTAACAGCACAATGTGCTGTCAGACCAAACTCTGTTGAGTGGGGGAAAGGGTCCCTTTGAAAAAATAAAAATAAAAAATAAAGGGGAGCATTCAAAATTTGCAGTCCTCACCTGAAGTGGTACAGCCCACTCCACCACCTCAGGACTCTACCACCAGATTCCCACCACATGCTGCTGCATGCATAGACCCAAACCTTAGTCCAGTTCAGTGTGTATATGTGTCATCAGTAACTGTGCTGTTGAAACCAACCTTAAAAAAGAAAAACCCTCGAAAGGAAGGATTTGCCTTTTAAAACGAACATTAAGCTAAGGCTCAACCTATATCTCACACACATTATTCCTCCCCCCACCCCCGCCAATGTTTTCAAGCAAAAAGCAGCCATTCAGGGCCAGCCCAAGACACTTTGCTGCCTGAGGCAAAATACAAGATAGCATCCCCAGTCTATTCCACATATAGAATCTGACTGGCAGATGAATCTTACTTCAATAGTGGTGACAGGGCAGGGTCATCCCCCATACCTCAGGACAGCAAGCAAGCTTAGGAGGCTCAGGGGGAAGAGTGTCAAGACCTCTGCTGCCACCCCACCCCAGCATCTGCCGCCTGAGGCAGCCAAGTCATTCTGCCTAATGGTAGGGCTGGCCCTGCAGCAAGGAAAGGTTTTGATTTCGAGTGGATCACTGGCAGGGAGGAGATACTGCTGAGCCCTTTCTCCTTGGACCTTTTTTCTGTTCAAAATTGACCTTCCTGTGGGTGAAAAGATACAGTTCCTCATGAGTGGAAAAACAACTGGAGGCATTTTGAGTGAACAGATGCCTGAAAGGGAAAGGGTTAAGCACCCTCCACCTGTGCTCCACTCAAAACTTGCAGTCTGCTTAAAACAAAAACAACAACAGCAACAAACAAGTCAGGAGAAAGTTGCAAGGAATTAAGCTCTGCACATAATTTCTACTCCAGTAACAGATTTCAAGCAAGGTCTGATGCCTTCTCACTGGGAGGCAACAGTAATTTATGGTTAGTATCTCCTACCCAAGGCATGAGCAATTTTCAGACTTCCTGGTTATTCAAAAATTCCACACTTGTGCTCAGTCATACCTCATGATTTCTTAGTTGCTGTGTTAGCTTCACACCCCTTCAAAAAGTGCAGGGAGCAGGTAATCACTTGGTCGCCAAAATAAGAGAAAACTACAAAAACGTTGTTCTCATAATATGGACGTGTGGCTGAGCCATGAGCCTGCCAGGGATTGCGTACCAGGGCTGGTGTACGGATGTAGAACAGTAAGAGCACAGTTCTTTTGAGATAGTTGGCAGCCTCCGAAGTTGGAGGCTGCTGAGTATCCAATGCAGGGCGGCCGTAGCATGGAGGCAAACCTTGCCTCTGTGCTCCAGCCACCCTGCATTTTTGACTAATGGCCGATTTAGGCTGTCTAGCCACAGCTTTGGGGAGGGGGAGGGAAGGAGGCCGTGTGGCACATGGGAAGCTGTGTGAAGCGGCTTCCGTGGTCTCCTATCCTCCCCGCCCTCTTTTCCCCGTCTCCACGCTCTGTTTCCAAGCACAGAGATGCAGCCAGCACAGAGAGCACTGCACTACGAGGGGGCAGGGGAGGCGGTGGGGAGTGTGGTTTCTGGGAACTGCGTTTGGAGCCCTGGCTCCGACCTTGGTTCCCAGAAACCGAAAAATCCTATGGTCCTCTAGACAGTGTCTAGTGGCTACAGGACTGCTCCCTCTGATGGCAGAATTCTGAGAGGGCAGGGTGGATCTGCAACTTGAGAGGGGATACCATTTTTGAATGCTCCCCCCACAAGAAAAAATCAGCACAGGAGCCATGGAGAAAGGTCAGTTCCCCTTCCTACTCATGTACTACTTTACCAGGCGCAGGGAGGTTTTTTGTTTTGTTTTAAATGTAGGGGAGCATAGCAATTGTGATTTCTCCCCTGCAGCCTGAAGTGGTACCATCTTCTTTAGCCCCTCAGAAGTCCACCATCTCATTCCTGCCTTCTGCTGCACATGGAGATCAGGCCCAGCTTCCACTTTTATAAGGCATGGTAGGTAACAACTGTGTGTGTGGTGGTCAACATGAGACAGTGAAGGGGACACGTATTTGGGTATGCTGCAGCCAGTTGCAGTTCCCTGGTGTGTGTCCATTGCATGCCCCCACCAAGTGTTTGCATGTCCCCACCAAATGTGTCCCTTCGCAGTTTTTACATTTATTTCCAGCAAAGGCCCATCAGACATTAGAATATAAGAGCTGGATCACATGAAAGATTTGGAATAAGCCATATTATTGTTATTTATTGTAAATGTTATATTCTGCGTTACCACCCTCAGATTCACAAAGCAGCTCACAACATTTTATTAAAACAACAACAAATCCAAAACATTAAAATCAGCAAACAATAAGACAATCAAACAGCAAAACAAAGACTCATCTAAAACTAACTATTGTTTCTCAGCCTTCCCCAACCTGGTGCCCCCCATAGGTGTGGGACTACAACTTCCCATAATCCCCAACCAGCATAGTCATTGGCCATGCTGGCTCGGATTTATGGGATGTGTAGTCCAACATACCCGGACTACAACTCCCAGGTTGCGGAATGCTGACATAATCAGTCACAGTGACTGATTTTTTTAAAAGCCTTGAAAAACAGAACCTTTGGACATATCTTCTTTGGGAATTGTACCTCAGAGTGGTTAAGGTACTTCCACACTAGCTAGAACACTGAAGTTAAGTATGCAGTCCCAGATACCCTGGTGACTAGAAAAATCTGAAAATGTGGCGTTTTGACATCTAACAGTCAAAACTCGGGACATTTACCTCATAATAGGGGCTAGCACACCAACACACAGTAAATGAAGTTACACATGGGCAGAATACTTATTTATTGCATTCATTATAAGAATTGATATCCTGTATTTCCATACTTGATGTCCAAGGCATTGTATAAAACCCAATAAAAACACACACAGACACACATGCTGTGGGAGTTCCATTTCCTTGGCACACAGTTGAATCAAGCTTGGGTTTGGCAAGGGGGCATTTTCAGCAACAGCCAAGAACATGTAGCTGGCTTTACTATATAACTGCAGTATATGCATTCCCTGAGGCAGAAACACTGACAACTTGGAAATTCACACTTTGCTGCCAGAGTTTCCCAATGTGCCACAGTCAGAGGGAGGAACTGCCTGTTGACCCCAATGGCAGGATGGGAGGTGGGGGTGGGCTTGTCTTTTTTGAGTTGCTGCAATTCTACTCCCATTATAATATCAGCATCCGCTACTTCACTTCTGTAACATCTCTGGCATAGTTCTATTCAAATTTAACTATTTCCATTCCCCCTTGGATTGACCTCAGTATTCATATGAGGGGGAAAAGATTACATTGTTTTTCTTTAAGTTTCCCAGTGCCTAATTTAAGAGTTGCCTCTGGCGTGCATAGAAGTGTAATGCAATATGATAGTACTGACAGAAGACCAGCAGACCAAATTCTGTGTCCAAGGAATTATATAAGCACTCTCCACTTACAGACACTGATCTGCAATTTTCTGTGAGGTCCCTGCTCTGATATTTCACTGCTCACATGAGGAGACCATGTTTCCTCTACTAATCAGAGCCTAAATATTTGGTACACATTTAGTCCAAGATACCATGTTTACTAGATAAATCTGGAAATAGGAGCATTGTATATCTGTTCCTTAAAATGGGAAGCATGAAATATGGCCCCAAACAGATAGGCATTTAAAATAGCATAGTTATGATGAAATGCAGTGAGACAATGCATTGGTCAGAAAGGAGTTTAGATTAAGAACGTATGATGTATTTACACATCATATTCATGTGCATAGATTTCTCTTCTTTTAGAGCTGTAAAGGTCACTTCCTGGTATAACCGACTTAAGTTCAAACCAGGTTGTTTGGAAGACTATTGATTCAACATTGATAAACAAGCACAATTTGTGACATTGCACAACATCATTACTAATCACGGGGCATGTACGTTAAGGCATCTGCCTTAGCTTCCCGTTTCCTGGCAAGCTTGAGTCAACAGGAGAAAACCTTAACTCTGGTCTTAATCAGGTGTTTTGATCATTAAATAATTTCAAGGGCGTTCACTATTTATATTTCAATTGATGCCACCTACAGTTTTAGATGATCTAAGACTGTATATAACTCATGTCACTGTTATTGTGGGAATGGTAAAGCTGAGGATTTTCCTCATTGTTTGCTTATTTATTTATTTATCTTATATCCCATCTCTTCTGTCAAAAAAATGCTGTTCAAGGTGGCTTTCCATATTTGCTTGTCCATTGTCCACTGACAGAGGGTATAAGAGAAAAGAATATATTTTGAGAACTTGTTAAAGGCATGTGCTAAATGGTCTGCCTTACAAAAGACAAACTATCTGTTTTTCAATAGTGTCTCTGGGACAATGAGAAGAGCTGGGACTTCTTAAAATTGGAGTTAGCCAAGGCATGATTGAGATGTATTTAGACATATATTATTGATTGTATTACAGATGTATGAATGTTTCTGTATGTCTGATACTGTTTTAAATATCTTTTAAAAATATTTTATGCCTAAACTATAAAAATGCCTAAGCTATAAAAACAGAATGGAATGGAATTAATTTCAGAGAATTCTCTCTTGCTTCTCTCAAGCAAAGAAGATTTTGCAGCACCTGGCTCTGGTTGGTGGATCTCAGGGAGAAAATAGCACCAGTTGAAAAGGTCTTCCTGCTGTGGCAGATACGTTTGCCTGTGTTCCTACAATGTTTAGTCTGCTAATGGATCAATCTGCTCTTTAAAGCAGGCATTTTCAGAACAGTTTCTGATGGACTACCAAGAAGCATGGAGCCCCTGGAACAGCTGGAGAGAGTAGTCTGATCTCTTGGATGCTGTGAACTCTTGGCCTTTGCTCTCCCCAGTCTTGCCACGCCAACAGCACCAGGATGTTGGCTGTTGATTCATTCTGCAGAAAAAGCGAGTGTCTTTAGCATGGCCTCAAGCTGAACCTTTCTTCTGCGATGGTTAACAATGAAAGGTTGTTTTAGCTGTGTTGACCGCGGGGCTGTGTACATTTAAGACTAGCTGTAGAGAGACAGCGGCTTGAAATATCAAGTCCTTCAAAGGGGGACTGACCTCAGAAGGATTCTGTGGGCATATATTATGGGAAGGTGCATGCATGGGGGAAACGCTACTGCCCTGGGAGTTCAGCATCCCATGCTGAGTTCACTGCCATATCCACCAGCTAGAATTTGCTTCTGTGATTATTAATCCTGGAATTGTTGTGGAACTACTTAATTCAGAAGTGTTGGCATGAATAAGCAACCTTGTTTTGCGTTTCTTTACAGATGCTGACAATTTTATCTCACATCCTGAGGTAAAACAGGGCTAACTGCAGCACTAACTAATCAAAACTGGGGTTACTAATCAGCCAGTGTTTTAGTGGACCTAACAATAAAACTGGCTTAAAGGCCAGCAAACTGCACTTTCTGCCAGGCTCTGCCTTTGATGGGGGTATTTGAGCCTCTAGCTTAGAAGGAAAGAGCAGGTAGCTCTAAGATGTAACTTGTGGCCCTCTAGATGTTTTGGAGCTTTTCTTCATGAGGCATTTATTGTGCATTCATGATTGTTTACAGTTGTTTACAGGTTCTTTAGATGATGTTGTGATCTTCTAGTTTCACTTCTGTTTTTTAAGAGCAGTTTCTCGGTTCTTTTTAGAGTGGGGGAAATGGGGTATTCTTTCTGAAAGTGAAAGAAAAGGTATTTTCCTACTTGTGTAATTGCAGTGTTTCTCTATAGTACACCACCACCTAGAGGTTATGTAGCAGAAAAGCAGGAAAGGAAAAGTTCCTTGTGTAGAACTCGGATCTCAGTTCTGCAACACAACTGAAAATAGATACAAAGATTAACAGCCTTGTGAAGAAAAGCTCTTGGTCTACACCTGGAGGGCACCAGGTTGGGCTAAGACTAGTTTAAAGACTCAAGTGGTCTAGACAGTGGGGGTAGAGGGAAGAGACAACACTTCTTTGGCCTTGTCACAAACATGATCCCAAAACCTCCAGTTCCAAAATTAAAGAATTTGTGGCCCCACACATAGGCATTTGTGCCCTTCCACACAAAAATCCACTCCTGGTTACCTGGTTCCTCATTTCAGCAGTATAATTTAGGAAGTGGGGTAGGGAGTCATTTTATTGCTGCGATTGTTTAAAAAAATGGAAGTCAGAAATCCTTGTCCATCTACGGCAAATCATCCTCTTCTGCCCACCTCTAGGATAAGGAAACTAGGGAAAGCAGGAAGGTACTTTAAAAATAAAACAAATGTCAAGAAGCTTACTACCCACAAATGTAGGCATTACCTGGGTAGACTCAGTGTACAGAACCTTCAGATAGTCAAAAGAGGTGACAAGGAATAGGGGGTCTTATTCCATTTTTATTCTGATTTGCCAGGATTCCACCAATCACATATGTTGCACATAGGCGGGAAGGCCCTCATCTCATCGCCTTGTGGGGCTAGCAGATGTAGTTGGGAAGGCAGTAACTTTAAAAAGTTCTACCAACAGCTGACGGACTTAACATATCAAAGGGAGTCTCCAAGTGTGTCTCTGACAGTAGTGGGAAGTACATATGCCGGTCACCCTGGAAAGACAGAGGGCAGCTCTGTGGACTGGAGTTACCATGGGTTTAAAGAGACAAACACTGGAATGGCAACTGAGGGCAGCTCTACACCTGCAATTTATTGCACGTTCATGATGGGTCAATCACGGAAGTTTGCAGGTCCATTACACGACGTCATAATCCTCCAGTGGTTTTCCCGCCATTTCCCCCTGCATATCTTGTGTTATCCCCAAACAGAAAAAATGCAGTATTTTTTCAGCCTGCCCATGTACTTCTCCTGTAGCATGAAAAACGCACTTTGTTTGGGGTTGTTGGAGGTGCGGTCATGATGACAACAGCAGTGACGTTGGGGTGGTGGGCATGTTGGTATGCTGATCTCCCAGCTTGCTGCCATGTTGGCTTGCCACCATGCCATGACTAAGTGCAATGCACCGACTTTTGCTCCTGACTTCGGCTGCTTACTCCACAGCACGGAATGGCCAGCATGCCAGCAGTTCGCTGGGAAACCAGTGCCTGCAGGGGCGGGCTTCGGGCAGCTTGATGGAGGTTTCTGTCCACCTGCATTATGTGTCAATCACACCCAAACCACCAGTAATCTGTGGGGGGAGGGAAAGGGGCAGGAACCAGGGAGGAAATTTCACGATGCCCCCAGCGCATATAATGGCTTTTCATGGAAAAGTACTCACCCTGTGAAAAGGTAAGAAACGGAATATAACAAGATAGAAACAACTGTGTAAAGGAGCCCTCTCTAATCCCACAGTGAAACCAGATGGAAAAAGTCCTGGTATTGATGTGGATTTCTGCCCCAATGTGATGAACCCCTGAGTATCACAGTGCTTAGCTGGTTAAGAACAGCCTGACACAGTTTTTGAGTCAAGCCTGTCAATAACAACTAGATAGAGCTTTCAGAGTCCAGTTCATTAACTTACTCCACATATATGACATTGTCATACAGGGTTGTATCCAATGTTAATCTAACTTCATTTCAATGGGTCTACTCTAAGTAGGCCTAACGTTGGATGCAACCCACAGTCTTATGAGGAAATACTAATTTAGGAGGATTACAGTAATTTGGATATTTTTGGACTATTGAATATAAAACATGTCATTTTTGTATACTATATAATTTCCAGTGTGTGTGTGTGTGTGTGTGTGTGTATATATATATATATATCAACTTTCCCATACCTAGTCTCCTGCTGATTTGTTGAACTGCAATTCCCAGCATTCCCAGGCAGCATGGCCATTGGCTGGCAATGCAGTTCAGCACTTCCAGAGGCACCAGGCTGAGGAAGGCATACATACGTATAGACACATGGAGAGAGAGAGAGAGAGAGAGATTACTCAGGCCTAACTAGACATTGTGCAAGATGACTGGCTGACCCTGAACCACATTTCTCCAACACCATCAAGTGAAACAAGATGTGTGACATGACATCACCATGCTCAGAGTTTCTTAGCCTTCACTGCACTTCATTGGCAGCTGCTTGTGGGGATTAGGGAAATGCTGAATGCACTGACATCATGTCATGTATATTCACTTGTGAGATGTTATGGTGATGTGGGTTGGAAGCAACCAGATGTCCCCTGTAATGTCTCATTTCATTTTCAAATGTTTCTGAAATCAGTGTCTCAAATGCAATGAAATTAGCACTGTAACCCTATACATGTCCACTCAGAAGTAAGTCCTACTGAATTCAATGGGACTTACTTCCAGGGAACTGAGTATGGACTTTCAGGATAAATCAGCAGGAGAATGGTTGGTTTTTGTCATTATGGAAGGCTTAAAAGAAAAAAACCCTTTGCAAATGTTTGCCTTTTTCAGCTGTTACTTCTCATCTTCTACACTTCTGCCTTAAAATTTAGTCAATGTTTAGTGGTAGAACATATTGTTCATTTGTTGCGACCGCATCTCTGCCTCATTGAGCAGCCATGAATCTGAACTGGATGAGATATCACAAGCCGGAAGAGATGCCCAGGGCATGTGTAAAATATCAGAGTCATGAAAAGAAAGTCCATGAGTTGGGTAATTGAGTGCTGAATCATACTCACGCCATGTCCTGTGGCTACACAAGAAAGGCAGCATCCAACGCAATGAGCACCAAGTTTCTGTTATTCATTTCATGTCAGGATATTCTTAGACCAACACACAGAATTGCTATGGCATATTTGTGTCTAAGGTTCTTAGAGAAGAAGCAAGCAACCATTTTACTTAAAAAAAAACAAAAAACACAGAGGTAAACAAATCTTGTCTGTAAAAAACCAGTTCCCAACATCCTGTCATTCCCGAGTGTGACCAAGGCCCAATCTACATGGCCGATTTAGTGCAGAATGTGAGCACATCGGGGTAGTTCATGACAGATGACGCTGTCATCAATATGCAGCAACTGCGCAGCTACCCTCTGGAAAAGGCACATTTTCGGAAAGTCCTTTTAGTGTGCCTTTTTTCCTTAAATGTGGCTCCTGCACAGTTCCGCTGCAGTGTGCCCTGTCCCCGCACATTAAATCCTGGGTGAGGGACAAGCCGTTCTCATTCACTGAGCAGCACCTATGGGCTGATGGTGTTCAGTCCTACTCCACCCACCCAACCCCAAAGTATGGGGTTTTCAAGTGCTGTGTAACTCGTGAAAGCGGGTTTTTAGGCAGTGTATACTCTGCTTTTCTTGCTTCGTGTTCCTGATGGACAAAAGTGATTTCATGAAAATCCAGATATAATCAGAAAGTGTTTCTCATTCCATTTCGATGGAGATGGAGCCCAAGAAACAGGATACCCTGGGCCATGGAGATAGGATGGGAACAGGCTTCATTCTCAACAACTGGGATGACCAGGAGCAGGTTGCACATCTGAAGCTGCCTTATACTAAGTCAGATCATTGATCCATCTGGCCCAGGGCTACCTCCTCTCCCTGGATTTCCAAGAATTCAGACAGTGGGCAGTATCCAACAAGGTGCTTACGTCCCCGCTGATTCTCTTGTGCCCCGTCAATTCTGTTGCGCATGTTTTGGACCCTGATTGCACGAGCGGAACCCACCACTTGCATAACAGAGATTTAATGCTTCCTAGAGAAAGCTGAAAAATGAGTAAAAATGCTCATTTCTGGATCGGGACAGGTTGGCAGAGCTCCCTGTGTTTTGGCTCGTTTCCTGTTGCTCCCGGAAGTGCTAAATCTCCTTCTGCAAAAAGCAGGTGCTGTTTGTGGACAGGAACTGGTGGGGCACAAGGGAATTGGCAGGGGCATAAGCACCCCCTTGGATACTGCCCAGAGGTCTTTCACAGCCCTCCTAGCCAACACCCTTCCACTGGAGATAATGTGGATTGAAGTGTGGACTCCAGCAGGCCACAGCTCAGGGACATGAGCAGGGAAGCCAGGCCATTCTACCAGCCCTGCTAAGAGATTACTTCCTTTTTTCCTCTCCCCAGCCCCTTTTCCTTTTGTGTTGTGTCTTTTTAGATTGTAAGCCTGTGGGCAGGGACTGCCTTGTTTTTATTAATTGTATGTAAGTCACTCCAGGAGATTTTTGGCTGGGGAATGGGATAAACACACTTTTAATTAATTAATTAATTGATTGATTAACCAACCTGGGACCTCTATGCATGCAACGCATGGGTTATGTCACTGAGCTATGGCTGTTCCCCTGGTTTAGCTCCCATTCCAGTTGTGACCTAGATAATCTCCTTATCTAGTATCCTTTGCCTTCATCATATTCATAACAGTCTGCAGTCAGCCCTCCCTCAGTGAGTCTCCCTTCTCGCTGCCATTGTTTCCAGATGCTATTGCGCCTCCTCTTCTTTTTCAATATTGCTCGCACTTGCTTGCTTGACAGGGCCTTCTCACCACCACCATTGTCTGGACCAGAGAAAGAAGCAGGTGAGCAAGCAGGTTGCAGTGGTGAAGAGGAGAAGCAACTCCAGGGGGCTCTTGTCAGTGGGATCCCTGATCAGCTGGTGTGGAGGGGTTCACCACTTCATCTAAGAACATAAGAAGAGCCCTGCTGGATCAGACCAAGAGTCCATCTGGCCCAGCATTCTGTTCGCACAGTGGCCAACCAGCTGTTGACCAGGAACCCACAAGCAGGGCATGATTGAAACAGAACCCCCCTGCCCATGTTGAAAATTAGCAGTATTGAAAATAACAGAAAATGAGAGTATTTGGACATTTTGTAAAAGGGAAAACACATACGAACAAAAAGAGAAAATGCAAATAAAATGAAGGTGAAAGGGGTAGTGTGGAGAAATAAAACCTAGAGTCCTCCCAGAATCCTTTTCTTCAGATTTTGTGAAAATTCATATAAGAAACCTGGGGAAAAAAACAATTGGGGGGGGGATATATTTGAAATACTGTTTGCTTATTCATGCGTAAGCGCTAATGTATTTTGCATGATCACTGTGGACTTCTGTAAATCCATCCTGTACCGTGAGACTGTTTTCTATAGTAATTTTGGTTTACATTTTTAATCACACTTTAGAGCATTCAGCATTTGAAATGCCAGTTTGTTTGTTTGTTTGTTTAAAAAAAATATTCTCCCCACTCCCCCAGCAGCAGCTGACAGCCTGTAGAAACAATTCTGCACAACATTCACAAGGACAGCAAAATCATACTTTTATTCGTAAGTTTGCAATATAGTGTGAACTTTTGACTCTTCCTTGGAACTGGTATTAATTAGAGAAATATGTTTCTGGAGAGGGCATGTTGTGCTGCAGTTTTGCTGTGGTAGTAGAGGAAGCCTTTTGCAAACTCATTAGCACACATTGTTTGGAAGAAGCCAAGTCCAGAGCAGTGACTTCTGTAAACATGCACTCAGCAGTCTCTGGAGGCAGCTATAGAAGTTGCTGACTGGATACCCCTGGTCAAGGAATTCCATAAAGTGGATGTCATCACCGTGAATGTAAAAAACATTTCAGAGACTTAGGGCACAATCCTATGCATATTTAGACAGAAACAGGTCTTACAACTCTCCGCATCCGCCAGCAAGCCATGCTGCATGGGGAATACTGGGAGTTGTAGGATTTTTTCTGTCTAAACATGCATAGGATTGTGCCCTTAGGGAGCAATCCTATGGCCCCTAGACATTGTCTGAGAGGCCATAGGATATGGGGGATTTCCCCCGCTGAGGCCACAGACAGAGCTATGACCTTGGGGAGAGAAACCTCCGCTTGGATTTCCCAACCCTGCCCTTCTAGCTCCCGCAGAAAGCTCCATGGTGGCGCCCTCTCCTGAGGTTAATGCCGTGGCCTTGGGAAGGGAGGAAATGGGCTTATGGGGTGATCAGGACTGTGAGCAAGGAGGAGAGAGGACGTGGATCCGCCAGATTCACAAGCCTGTCAGCTTCCATTCCTCCACCCCCCTGTGAAAGTCAGCTAGACAGGCTCAGAGGCCCCTCTGAAGGAAAGGAAGACAGAGTAGCCAAGAAACATCTGTCAGTCTTCCTGCCCTGCATAGGATTGATGGAGGCCTCTGAGATCCAAGTTCTCCATCTATCAAACATAGTCTGGGAGCATTGCACTCTTAGCCATGTTAGCCTCTTACAGTAAAAATGACAAGAGTGCTCTGGCAACGTAAGGACCGACATTTATTGTGGTATAAGCCTTTGTCGATTAAAGCCTAATTCATTCCACGGTATCCTAAACTGGTAGGTCAAAATACTCATAGGTACAGAAGGGAAAATACTGTGCAATAAGTAGGCCCCCAAACCATGAAAAGCAAGGGGTCGCAAACAATGGGTCACAGTTCTATACCGAGCCCAAATGTATTCAGGATGAAGTCAGAATGATCAACAGCAAGCGCTGGTGTGTGAAGGCTTCTTCAGGCACTCCCGAAGGCCCATCACAAAGATACAAAACGTTATTCTCCCTCTAGCTCCATAGTGTGCTGCTGTTAACATTTTCTTTTTTTAAAAAAAGAAAATTCCAGCAGGAAAAGCCAGCAGGGATCCTGACCTTTCAAAATATTTCTGCTCATGTCAATGGATATTATTCTTCCTTGTTCAACTCCATCTTTGTGGGCTGCTGCTTGTCAAGCAGGTTTATAAATCTAATGCAGCCTTTGGTAGCTTAATCTGGAGAACAAAGTATTTGATAATGAAAAAAAATGACATGAAGTAATAGGCTGTGTTGAGTGAGGAGTGTGTGTGCTCAGCTGGTTAGTCTATTGCAGAATCAACCCGAACGTTCAAAGTGACAGAGTGACATTTTTCAAGAGCGGTTTTGGACGACTGCTTCGGACAGGTGACAAGACAGCGTCTTGATCAAATGGTAACCTTTCATTTTCCATAGACAAGTGAGGTCCATGGGAGAAAAAGGGCCTGGGAGAAAATCCATCACTTGGCATGCGAATGCAAACTGGCACATGAACACGCACTGACAGACCAAGGCTCGGTCCTGTCCATCAATATGACAAGCACTACTCACCACTCAGAAATCCCAACATATGTTTTGTAAACTGCATGGTGCACAAGCCACAGCAATTGTCGTACAGCTTGTTGCTTACTCTGAGTCAGGGCTGGTCCAAGCACAGGTGCAAACAAGGCAATCTTCTGCGATGCCAACAATCCCAGACCCCATCTATATGGCACCGCTTTGACCCCCCACCCTGTCGCAACTGCGCAGCAATGAGGTTTCGAGTCAGCATGCCCTGTGATACTCTCGTGATGTGCTGCACACTTCCCTTACAGACTCTTCGTGCCCTCTTTGTTTTTGCCGTTTTACTGAAATGCGCAGCTGTGCAGTCCCGTGAGTGTGGGGGTACAACACTTCAGTGGCTGTTTTGTATTTGAGGGGCTCTGCTGTGTCTTTCCGTCCCTTTTTAGGTAAAAAGTAGGTGTTTTGTGCTCCTTCATTTCCACTCCATCAGTTTGTCAGTTCCCCAGCCCGAGACTCTTGCGATGGTTCGCACTCACAAGCGTGAGCGCTACGTACCTAGCCATCACTCCGAAATGGTGATCGGAGCGATGTTGGTCCTTCCCCAAGCCCCCACCCTTGGGTACTGAGTCCACAACCGTTGCGAAGATACGAAGCTGCAAAACTGTGTGAAAGTGTGATTAAATAGATGAAAATGCCCCTCTGTGTCTCTGTAACTGCGCAGCTGCGAAGTGATGGGGGGAGTGAAGGGTGATGCAGGCACTATGCATGCCTACAACACGCCCACTGCAAAATGCGAAATCGGTTTGGGGAAGGAACAGATGGCCCACAACACCCGCAGCAAACCCAAGAAATCACAGTAAAATGACTCCTTGGAACTCCATATTTTCTGAGCAAAAACCATAGGTGGCTGCGAAGTCACAACTACATCTATCATGAGGGGCCTTGATTCGCACCCGCCCTGGAGTAAAAGCCCAGTGTAGATGGGGCCCACGAATGCCTGCCCCAGCTCTGTCAATGGCTTGGAGCAGGAGAAGGAGAGGAAGCCATTGGCTGCCTGCATCTTCAGGGGAAGCACACAGAGGCAGCTTAGCAGCTCATTTACCTGTTGAGCTCTTTAAAAAGAAAACAATTTCCAGAGGGTAGCCCTGTTAGTCTGTTGCAGGAAAAACAACAAAGGCTTTTAAAGGCTAACACATTTATTCTGGGATTAGCTTCTTAGTCCATTTCATCAGATGTATGGAGTATTATGGAGAGTTTCAGGTTTGTCTACAGTGCATATGGTGGTGGTGGGAGGGGTGGAACAAGGAAATTAAATGCACAAAGTACTGGAAGTGACACATTATTAAGAGTGGTCATTCACAGTGCAGTTGTTGCTGATAACACAAACATCCTGGCATTAGGTAAGGTGACTAACAGAAGTAATGTGATAAAAATCCATTATCCTGATTCAAGCCTGTGGTGATAGAATTAAACCTTTTGATTAATTCTAACTCAGCCGTCTCCCACTTTGATCTTCCTTTGAAGTTCCTTTGCTCCACAATGTCCACTTTAAGGTCTGTGATAACAGTGTCCTGGGAGGCGGAAGTGTTCTCCCACTGGTTTCTGAATGTTGTCATTTCTGATACCATATTTGTGTCCTTTTTTTTTCCTGTAGAGACTAGCCTTTTTCCCTATGTAGAATGCAGACACTCTTAATCATTTCACATGGTATTGTTAAGCTGCTCAGCATATGACGTGCCAGGGGAGAGAAGTGGCAACATTTACATTAGCCTAGAATCAGCCCTAGAAGGGAGCTTGTTTTAGTAACAATTTGCCGTGCAAAACACCACCAGCCAACTTGAGATGCATACTGGGGATTGGGTAAGTTTCAAAGGTCAACAACACAATCTGGTCATGACGTCCACTATTAACGTGCCCTTCTGCAGTTCACAGAATGAGGTGGTAGACCTAAGAGTTAAGAGTTTTGAATGCCTCCCCCGCCCCTGCCCTGAAAACTCTGCATGCAGTAAACTGCACTTGTGTGTACAACATGCAGCAACCTTTCTACATGGGGGACTATTAAAAAAATTAACCTTCTCTGCCTGCTAGAGCTACTGCCTGAAGAACTCTGAAATAATGAAGACATTATGAAACTGCAAGAAAATGACATATTGCGTATGTCAGAACATGAGCAGTACTTTATTAGAATATACCATCCTTGAAAAATAGTAATTAAGGTTATAAATTCATTTTAGTATGTACTTCCTCTATTTTTAATTTTTATTGCTAGACTTTAGAATAGTTTTAATTTTAATTCTTAGTTTAGTTTTAGTAAAGTCCAAAGACTACATTTTGTCTTATGCATACTTTTATGTGGAGTTTGAAATGTATTTTAGGGCGCAATCCTATTGAGATGGACAGTTGCCTCTGACTTCCTCTGAAGTCGGAGGCAGGGCGGCTGAAGCATGGAGGATTCCCTCTGTGCTCCAGCTGCCCTGCAGTTTGCCTTAGACACCCGATTTTGGGCATCTAAGCACAGCTTCAGGGAGGGGGCGGGAACAGGGCTGGAGACCACATAGGAAGCTGCCTAAAGCAGCTTCCGTGGTCTCCTCTCCTCCCCTCCCTGCCCCCGGGAACACCCCCTTTTCGCCCTGTCCATGTTCTGTGTTACAAGCACAGACAGGCACAGATGGGCAGGCAGTGTGGTTCTCTCCACCCCGGCTACGAGGGGGAAGGGGAGGGGGAAGGGAGTACGGTTTCCCAGCTACGAAGTCGTAGCCGGAAAACCGAAAAATCCTATCTCCCCCAGATGCTGTCTAGGGGACATAGGATTGCTCTCTTACTGTTTTCTTTTGATATGGTCTGTGAACTAATTCAATAAATTCTACTCTAGTACTTAAGGAGCTCAATGCGGGGTACAGGATCCTCCTCTCATTTCATCCCCATAAGAACGCTGTAATGTACAGGTGGGTGGAGAGATTGTGATTGACCCAAGGTCACTGTGGGTGCTTTGTGGCTGAGTGGGGATTTGGGCTTGGGCCTCCCCAATCCTTTTCTGACACTTCAACCACTATGCCACGCAAGTTGCTTGGTGCCGTTCTCGTGCATCTCACCAGTAAATACAGTTCCGAAATAAAGAATGGTGCCTTGAAATCAGGAACAGGTGGCAAGCCTGCCTGCCACACTGCTGGAGTAACAGGGGAAGCTGGGGGCCACATGCAGCACTTCTCCCCCACTCCAATATCACCCTTCTGGAAACTGGAGTACAACTGGCATGGGGAGGAGTTGCAGCATGGCCCCCTCCTACATTGTCTGAGTGAGGCTATCCTTCCTTGTGCAGCTCAGAAAGGAAGGAGCCACACTACAGCAGCTCCCACAGCTTGTACATTGATGGCGCTGTATAAATCACAGTACAACCTATAAAGCTATACAAAGAATTCATATAGACATGTTCTTCTCTTGCAGTCTGGAAGACTCCAGGAGTACAGAAAGCCATTTCACAGGTGGTTTGCATGGGTCATTGCACATTTTTTTGGCAAGGCTTGCAGTAATACAAGTGGAACCTGTAACAAAGTTATTGCAGAGTTGAGTACTTCTGTTCACGGTTCCAGTCCGAAATCCATCCATGCTCTCCTCCATGATACTCCGTTCCATTTGCCCCTCCCCTCCAAATCAGCCAGCATTACGTGGCCACTTAGCATGCTCAGTCCTCACTGAACTATTTTCGGGGTCCCCTGCTTAGGGATTCCCCCCCAAAGATGGTTTGTTCTTCGACAAACCTCAGGGTTCCACCAGCCTCCTGAAACCTCCCTGTTGTGAGTAGATGGTGCTGTTCTGGCTACATAAGCAATGGCACTCACTCCTGAACATTGAAAATAGAGGGAATGTGATGGAACATGCTTTAGGATGGTGAAAGGACTGAACAGAGGAAGCATTTCCTACCATTTATCTCCTGCCAGGAAAAGGTTCACCTGCTTAATTTCCAGTTAAGACCCCAATGGTTAATTCTACTACTGTAACAAGCTGCAGAACAAAGCCAAGTCTTCATTCAGAAACAATTTTTATTCCCCCCCCCCCCACACACACACTTTATATTCTTTTAAAAAGAAATCCAGCTTGTGAAAGAGCTCTATGCAACCCTAAAACTTCTGTTTAGCTTTGTGGGCATTGGTTAATCCAAACAAAATCAGTGTCCAGGTCACCTCTTTGGATATGCAAAGTTACTTCCTCTCAAGGCTTTTATACACTTTGCTAGCCTAATGGCCAAGGACAGCTGGTGGCTGCTTAGCTACTGTACACTCCGCATCTGCCTGCAAAGATGAAGCTGCCTCTTGCTGAATCAGGCCACAGCACCAACCAGCCCATTGCCGTGTGTACTTGCTGGCAATGACTCTCCAGCCAAGGTCCCAAGCAGATGTTTTACAGCCTTGCCACATGAAATCCTTTTAACTAAAGATGAAAGAGTTTAAACTTTGGACCCTCAACAGCCAAAGCATGTGCTTTACCAGTAAGCTAAACAATTTGGCAGTTAGAACGTAGCTAAAGAAGGAGATTGAAGCCTGAGTTTTGCCCACCGATTGGCAGGAAGGAACCTTCGGGGACGCCAAAGATATGCTGTTTGCCTTGTAGGGGGATGACCCAGTGCTGCACTGAAGACTGTACTGTCATTCTGGGTGTCAACCTGCTCCAATGTACTCCACTTGTGTTTGTGTAAATAAGCAGATGAAGCCACCCGTATAAGAGGCTGCCCCCTGGAATTTCCGACTGCTCAAGGGCAGGACCGGCATCAGAGGTTGGCATCACTGCGCACCATTGCCCCTGCCCTGCTCCTGGCATGCTGTCACTGCCTGTTCACCTGCCTTAAATGAGGGAGCAATGACAGGAGCAAAGAAAAGGTACACCAGCTTCCCCTTGCCTCGTCCTTTATCTTTTGGCAGGGAGGAGATTGAACACAGAGGAAGAAGGTGAGCAAATGAGCAGTGGTAACAGCAGTGAGGCAGCTCATTGAAGAGATCTTGCCCAAGGGCCCACAAAATGCTGGCAGCAGTAGTGCTCAAGGTGGCAGGGTGTGTGTGTGTGTGTGTGTGCGTGTGCGTGTGAATGAGTGACCATGTGATCTGCAGCCTTCTAGTGTTAGTTCTGAGATCCAGCATGATTATATATTTTATTTTCCAGGTCCATCTTTTATAGAATGTTGGGGGCTGGGAATATGGGGACCATTTTATGAAAGAAGCAGCAAACATTTTCTCAGGAAACACATGCTCCCAAAGCTGAGTTTTCTGAGATAATGGAAATGCGGGGGCTGGAGGTCGCTTGCAAGGGAGAAATGGCAGGTGGGAGGAGATTCTCCCCTGCAAATTAAGGATGCACGAACAACATTGTGTTCACCCTGAAATGGACTCGATCCTTTGCATGAGCTCCAAGTGAGCACATGCAAAGGATCAATGTTCAGCGCAATGTTCTGGGCTGCTCCAGATGAGTGTGCATTCAATCTCCACCCACTGTAGCCTACACGGCCTCCTCTTTCCACTGGCACTCTCCCCCATCCCTGGGGCAGAAGGGCAATTCAGCAGCAGTGGAGGCAGTTCTGGCTCCTTGGTGAAGCTTCCTTTACCATCGAGGATCACAAGTCTCCACAAGTGACTTACTCCGAGCTGGCTGCGTTTGGACGTAGTTAGGGATACATGACATCGTGGCCATCTTGCAGCCACTCTGGAGTTTCATGCCAAAAAAAAGGTTCTTCTGAGACTACTTTTAGTCCGATCATTTTCCTTAATTCAGCTTGTCTGTGCTTCTGTTGTGGTGTGCACCACCCTCTGCATTTATTCTGGCATTATAGCCCTGCCCTGGGGTGTGTTTTTCACTTCACTGACCCCAGTCAAGGGGTGTTTCCCCACTGTTTCCGCCATTTCAGGGCTGGCTGTCAGGGTTCTGCACTACCTCATGGCATTTACTTCACCTTGCCCACACTAAACTCTGGTGGCCATCCCTGCAAAGTATAGGTGTGCTCCAGGCAGCCTCTAACTTTTTTTTAAAACATAAAGCATTAAAGCGAAATAGCGCTTTTGTCAGCAGTACTACACCTCCCCCCATCTCGCTTTCTCAGTATGTCACTATTTCACATTTGTCTAGAAACACCTATATCCCTATCTCACCACCTCACTATGCCACTATTCGGGGGCATAGCTATTGCTGGACAAATGTGTGATAGTGACCTAGTGACATTGAAAACCCCGTTGTAGGTGTGATTTTTTTAACTTCCTCCTTTCTGGATGGGTGATTTCTTTCATGTCTCTATGCCTCTATCATGCAAGTGCTCTATCATTCTATCACGCAATTGCACAATTTGGCGATAGAGCACTTGCATGATAGAGCAAATGTGTGATAGAGGCATAGAGACATGAAAGAAATCACCCATCCAGAAAGGAAGAAGTTTTTTAAAAATCATACCTACAAAGGGGTTTTTAATGTCACTACATCACTAACACACATTCGTCTAGCAACAGCTATGCCCCCATCTCTCACTATCGTGCATTAGCACTATTGTGAAATAGTGACAAAGTGAAATAGTGGTTTTAGAGAGGAGAAATAAAAAACAATTGGTGAAATTGGACATAGCTTGGGGAAGGGGTCTCCTCAGAAGTAACTCCCAGTGTGGTCAATGAGGCTAGGCTTCCATCTATCACTCTATGGGAGTATCAAGGGAAGGAAAAAGGAGAGCCTGGATGGGGGGGGGGTCTTATTGGTTGAGCAGCCCCTGCCAGTCTGATGACGTTTACTCCAATCCCCCCACCCCACCCAGAAGTTCTGTGAAGCGACTTATACTGGAGTGGTACAGTCGCTTGTGGAGCCCTGCGCACTGAATCCAATTCCTTGAAAAACTCCGGTTAGCCTCCCTTTTCTTCTCCTTCCATTTCTTCTCCTTCCATTGTTGTGGAGACAGTCTCCCTGACTGGAAAGTGATGCTATTTGCATCACTTTCCACTGACAGAAGCCCTCTAGCAGCAGCAACAGATGTGAATGGCATCACTTTTCCACTGGGGACACTGGATCATATAGTCCCAACACGCTTCTCTTGGGGAAAGTTGCCTCCATCACAGCTGCAGCTGCCAACTCAATCTTATCCTTCCCAGGGTAAGTTGGGGGAGCAGTAGGAAGTGGCTGCTTGTGAAGGAAACCGCTCAGGTTATCCCACAGCTAACACCAAATGTGGAGGAACAACCTGCGGGTTATCCCATCTATGTCCCCAAATATGGAAAAAAATATTCATTTTCCACCGCTATTCCCCTTTTAACACTTTCAGACTTGGCTGTATGGAACTCCCTGCCACAAGGCTATCTCAACTATAAAAACCCTTAACCATAAAAACTCTGCCACCCAAATAAACCATCTGTATCTTATATACCTCAGTAGCCTAGTAACTGTGGTGTATTCTTCCTTTAACAGAATTGTAGGAAAAGCTTATAGCAAATGTGAAAGTAAAACAGCCAAGGTTCTCTCAGCACTTTGTACTTCTGACCTGTTCATTGAGGCCTTCTATCATCTTAATAAATGTTGATGCTTACAGAAGATTTGGATGTCCTGAGATGTATCTAACTGCATGCATCAGCAACAGAGTTTACATGGTGTCAGAAGCCAGCCTGAATTTCTTCACGGTGGTTCAGCAGCAGCAGCCACCACCGCCACTTGTCCTACGTGGAAATCTGGCTGAGAACTGAGGATGTTGGGAGCAAAGCTTTTGGTATTTCTCAGCGCAGCTGGGAGCGGAGAATGCCTCTAAGAAACAGCCAGGTAACTATTTTGTTGCACTGTGTTGGGGAGGAAGCTCTGGCAGTTTATAATACTTCTGTTTTTCCTGATGCTGATGGTCCAAACGATATCGAAGAGGTCTTTCCACGATTTAGGACATACTGCACCCCTCACAAGAATGTGGCGTTCCAGCGATATTCCTTTTGGAAGTATACACAGCCTCATGCAGACAATAAAACTAGGATAATTATTAAATACATTATATAGCGTGTTTTGGGTTTGTTTTAAATAAGATGGAATTGCTTAACTGTACTTAGGTTAACTATGCCTGCTTTCCATTCTAAAAGAGTCTAAGCTCTCAATAGTTTCCCTCAGAGCAGATTTCCCTAAGCTCCACCGCAGCCAATGCCTCACAGATGCTGTGCAGCAGTCTTCCGCTGCCTCCAGCTCTTCCTGCTGCCTCCGGCAGGCCTCCCTCCGAAAGAGTCCCTGAGCATGCTCCCTGCAACCAACAACCGTCAGCTGTTCTCCCCTGTCACCAACCGACTCGTCCCTCACAGACTTCTAAGTCACCTTTTTAAATCTCCTGGCCAATCATGTTCCTTATGGAACTTCTCACGGCCAATCACCTTTGTTTGACCCACAAACAAAGGCAGCTTCTCCCCCTAGACATGGTTAAACTCAGCCTGAGGCCTCCCTTCATAAGCAACCGTAAGCAAGGCACCGCGACTGTTTTAGGCCCCGTACACCCTCACAGAGCTAGGCTTCTGCTACGTTACAACATCGCAAGGGGCACTCAAGAATAGAAGCGTTACAGAAATACAAACCAGTGGAAATACAGTGTTTCTTCACACTGCTGAAGAGAGACGGCGGAGGGCACCCCAGGTGTGGGTCGAGCAGGCCCCTGCTTGTAGCAGGGCTACAAGCAGGAGCCCTTTTGACCCACACCTCCACAAGAATGAAAGATCACCTGTCTCCACATAAATGTATCTGCACCATATGGTCCTCTTCTGAGGCCCTCCTTCTGGTGCCCTTACTGGGTGAGTTGTGGCAAGCGGTTACTGGAGAAAGGCCCATCTCAGTGGTGCCACCCTGGCCAGGGAAATAAAGTCCTTCCCAGAGAGGCTTTGTTGCCTACCTTGATGTCATTTTGGTGCCAGGCAAAGGCTGTTTTAGTTTCCCAGGCAAGGAGCATTGGTGAGTGGGTGACGGGTTAAGCCCTGCTGAGAAGCGAGGAAGGTTCTTAGCCCTGCTGAGAAGCGAGCTTCATAAGGCTTTGCCTCTCCCTCCCACAATGGTTATCTAGAAGCCTTCCATCAGGCTAGAGCAGAGAGAGAGCTAGGAAGTAGCGGCACTTCACTGGTTCTGAGAGAGCAGAAATGTTTGGCTCCTCCTCTCTTTGAATTGGTTTCCATTCCAGCTGGTCACAATAAGAAGACCAACAACATATGGCTGTGTTACACCCATTACAGCATTACATCTGTATTACAGTTGGTTGTTGTAAGAACTGCATAATATTAAGAACTGGTGCCAGAGTTTTGTTGTTTTCCTTTTCCCTCCTCGTCTCTTTTTCCATTTGTGTCTTCTTAGATTGCAAGCCTGAAGGCAGGGAGTGTCTTGAAGCATCTCTACACCAGCCTAAAATCCCTCATTTAAAATGGGGCTTTCTGCTTCCGTTTTAAATGCAGGATCACGACAGACTCCCTTTACATGTGCTTCCTCCCCCTGTCCCCCTCCTTTCCCCCCTTCTCTGAGTCTTCCATATGTTTCATTACACAGCCGCTAGATGGCGCTGTGGTCTAGCTCCTCTTATTGCGACTTTTCCTCTTTTCACAAGGGAACTCAAGCGGAACACAAGCACTGTAATTTGATAGGTCATTATCTCCAGTCTGTTTGGAATAAAGGTCATTTAGTGCAGGAAATGCCCTGGAGGTTAATGACGTCATCTAAAGGGCCCACAAACTTCCGTGAGCAACCAATCCCAATAGCAGGACAAAAGCTCTATGTGAAGAAGCCCCTGTTTTATTGATCTGTAAGCCATTCTGGGAGCCTTTCTAGCTGAAGAGCTGTAAATGCTTTCAATGAATAAAATCAATAAATTCTCACCCACCCATTCTCCTTGCAAATGCCCGCTCAGCTTTACATTACTGGTTTCCTTGTAACAACTAATTGTACCCTAAGATATTGTGCTAGTTTGTTCAATAGTCGGACCCAGTTTTGCTGTTATTACACTCGCAACAGCTTTGTTGTTCCCAGATAAGTCCTTTTTATAAAGCATTCACATGCACATTTTGCAAATCCAACAGAAGTCCTATTCCCCACCCCCGCCTCTTTTTCATCTCCTGAGGATTTTCCACACTGCACCAACTATTACAGAAAGATATATATTTAAAACTCACTTCAAGGGCTATATTGTAAAATCAAATCAAATAGCCTCAAGGTCCTTATGCTGGTTGTTTCATCTTTGTTGAAGCTGAAATAAAAATGTACTGAGCAGGAGCTGCAGCAAGCTCAAAGGGAGACCAGAGTGTAATCTAGATTGTGCGAGGGAGTTCAGTGGACCCCTGATGGGTTTGAGAATGTACAGCACTGAGGATAACTGGCCACTGCTGAGAAAATGGTAGCCTTATGTCAATAATTTATTAACAGCTATTGTCAGCCCCTGGTTGCCACATCTGCCTCTTCTCAAGAACATCTTGGGCTCTGAAAGACAGAATGGAAGCAGGGAGAACGTGTTGCTCTGCCCGGGAAATTAGTGCTCCAGGAGCAGTTGGTGGGACAGGGTGGGGCGAGGGTGACATCAAATCATAGCAGGCATAGCTGGTTCTTCTCAATAATTAATCGGTGTATGGATGACTGGCTGACCTTTGGGAGATTAAAGAATTATAAAATACCTGGAAGTGTGTGTGTGTGTGTGTGCGTGCGCGCACACACGTATACACAAAGCGAGAGCCGGGATTATCAAACAAAGACCAAGGCTGAGCGAGGCAGAGCAAAGGAGGACACGGGCGCAGGTAGAAATCTTAACATTGGCCACTGCGGGTTTCATGCAAAACATTCCTAAACCATGTAACATGAGCAGGGGTGGGGTGGGGGTTGTCTCCAGGGAAATGGGATGCCAACAAGATGACTTGCTACATTTTAGCTCATGCAGGAATTTCAGCCAACAGACAGAAAGAGACTTGTTATTGGCTGATAGCAAGCACTCCTTGTTCGCTTTCACAAAAGTTCTCCTATGCAGAACTCAGATCTCTGGTACACAGGGCTGGCCCAAGGCAAAGGACAAGGTGGCGATCCCTCCATGCCACATACAGAAGTCGACTGGACTGGCAGTTGAGTCTTCCTTTGACGTTGGCAACAGGATTGTGTCCTCTACCACACTGGGGGGGGTGACAGGATAGTTTAGAAGGTACAGGGTGGGCTGCCTGGCTCACACAGCACTATCTTCCAAGAGAGGGGAATGCCCTACGGGCTCAGAAGAGAATGGGTTGGGGGCCTGAAACTGCTGCCTCTCCCTGCCCCAGCATCTGCTGCCTGAGTAGTTGCTTCACTCTGCCTAATGGTAGGGCCAGGCCTGCCGGTAGAGGAGCTGAATGAGGCCATCCATAGGAGGCCAGGAACTACCTCCTACAGCTGTTACCACTACTGGTTCCACCAGTTGCATGGGTAAACAGAGCAGCCTTTTCCAGAAAACACAAGAACTGTCTGGCTTGCTGACCAGCATTCTGTTTGCAACAGTAGCAAGCCAAATGCCTCTAGAAGCCCACAAGTAGGTCATGAAGGCAGCAGCCTTCCTAAATTGTTTGTCACAGCTTCCTCTTATATGAACCTGTCTGTAGGTTACAATCCCCATTGGAGGACCTGCTTTTTGTCCCATCACCTAAAAAGGTTTGGTTGGTGGAAATGCAAGACAGATCCTTCTCTGTAGCAGCACCCTAGCTGTGAAATCCCCTCCTGAAAGAAGTTAAATTGGCCCCATCTCTGTTGGCTTTGGGGTAGGCAGTAAAAAGAATTTTTATTTCATCCGGCTTTCAACAGTGCCCAGTTACAATATTAAAGTTTCATACAGAAGTGCTCTGCTTGCTTTGCTCTTAATTTGTTTAAATAATGTCTAATATGGTTTAAATAGTTTACTTTTGTATTGCTTTAGTGTATTGTAAACTGCTTTGGGGAGTCTTGTTTAGGGCTGGAAAGTGGTCTAGAAATGCACATATAAATAAATGCTTTAAAAAATAAAATAAGTAACTTTTATCGACAGGCATATTGTAACTCAGGGGTGGGGAACCTCCAGCCCAGGGGCCAAATCCAGCCCTCCTGGGTCCCAATCTGGCCCTCTGGGGTCTCCTAGAGGGCCACTCCCTTTCCCAAACCACCAATCATTTGGTGGTTCCCTGGCTTTTGAGCAGTCCCCCCGCCCTTCTAAAAAGTTGAAATGCCTCTCCTAAGGATTAGCGCCTGGCAGGAAGAGCTTGAAGCTCAATATGCCGGCACGTTTGGCATTTTTGCCCTCATCCCTTCTTCTTTTGGCTGCACCCCCTTTGCCTTTGTCCCCACCCACCACTGGAATGTGGCCCCCGGCAGCTTCTCTGAAATAGAATTTGGCCCTCGGGCTGACAAAAGTTCTCCATTGCTGCTCTAACTGAACGTGGAGGTGCCATTTAGTTATCATGGCTAATAACTGTTTGATGAGCCTCTCCTCCATGATTTTGCCTAATCCCTTTTAAAAGCCAGCTATGCTCAAAGCCATCACCACATACTGTGGTAGTGAGTTCCATAAGCTAATTATTTGCCCTTTTAAGAAATTACTTCTTTTATCTGGCTTCAATCTCCTGCCAACGAGTTTCATTAAAGTGGAGAAGAGCAAATTATATCCATATGAACACTTTTCCAAAGCAATGGCAGCAGAGAGGAGGAGAGAAAGACTTCTGATCAGGAAGGCCCATCCTGGGTAGAGAGAGAATGAGAGAGAGTGGGGGAAAAGAAGGACAAAGAGAGAATGAGTTTCAGTAGCTATATTCCCAGAAGACTCTCCTCATAGCATTGATTTCCTTCCTTAGGTAATGTGAGTGTGGGGAGGTGGCTATGCAATGGACACCATTCCTCCTACCAAACACTGGGAAACAGAAGCAGATCTGTACATTAGATGATGACAACATTGATCTAGAGGGAAGAATCCCTTCCTTTCTCCACCCTCATAATCACAGGGAATGACAACTTGACTCTACTGTGTTTCCTTAACTGGTGCAGGACATTAGGCACAAGTTATATTGCTTTTGCTATGGAAGCTACCAGCAGTAATTTGTTACATCCAGAGTGGGCACAGATGTAGGCTGCTTCCACACAGATTGTTTTTTCCCCCCAGAATGGACATCTTTTGTTCACCTAGTTTTAATAAAACAAAAAACCACACAATATTACCAAACCATAGCAATCAAGTATTTATCATGCTGCCCTCCTGATTTGCAGAGATTTTTGTGTGTGTTTTACAATGCAATTGCAATAATCCAGCGTGGTAAAGCACTCTTGAAGCTTTTCAAGACTACTGTTGTTGTTTTTTTAACATCCCTTTCTTTTAAAGCAGATTCTGTTACATAATTAGTATTTTCCCATTCACTCACATGGGCACAACATTCCTGAACTGGCCCTTAAGTAGTCACTTCCTGTTCACTGCAAAGGAGGAGGGATCTTTAATTACTGATTTCCTCTTTGTAGCCAAATAATTGTAAACCACTCAGATAGCTTTGGCTATTGGGTGGTATAGAAATGTAATAAATGAATGAATTGCTTGTCATTTTATTTTATTTTATTTTAATGACAGCATCTGTGACATTTCATTCAAAATATAACATAAAACGAATAAGCAATTGCTCTAGCTGCCACAAGAAATCTAATAATCAACCCTCCCTCCCCCAGGAACAGTAACTGATTCATTAACATATAAGGTAGCTACTCAAAGGAACAGGAAGCAGCTAATGATAGGGGCACAATCAACTTTAAAAGGGAGGAAGCTACTAACTAAAGGAGCAGCAGCAGAGTAAAGCCAGACCTTTGTTCTAACAGGATTTACTTCCTGGTGCTAGTATGCATGGAAGACCACAGCTGACTTGTTTACACTAAGAGAGAAAATGGAAACAGGGATCAATGGTGGTCCTCTCTGCAATTCCTAGGCCTTGGCAAATGCCTGACCACATCCACTGCTGATACCAGCCATGATGGGGATTCTTATTGCTGACTTTATAAAGGATGTCTTGCAGGAGACACAAGCTGAGCAGTTATTTGAAATGTTATACAAGTCTTTGAGTCTTCAGTGGCTGGACGCTACCTGTATGTGGCTGGCTGTGGTGAGGTGAGGTGTCATAGCATTGCCTGCCCTTGCATCTCAGTTGCCACCACCCGTGCTGAGCTCCATCCCTAGGGAGACCAAAACCACCAAACTCAACAGGCTGACGCTGACAATTTATGAAGGAATTCTTGCAGACACATACAGCACACACACTAATGTCTTTAACAAGATAGGAAACAGCAAGAACACTGATAAATCTTGTTCCTTGTGAAGGAATATCCTGAAGTACAATCCACAATTTCCCTTGCCAGTGGTTTGCCCAGCTCCACAGGATTCATTGTATAACCTACAGGATGAAATATTAATTAACTGATGCTTTAAAAAAGGCCATCATCCATGATTTAAAGTTTTCAGATAAAAATGGCAATGGTATTAAATGTGCACTTTGGTTCCCTTGTATCCTCTTATATATTTATAATTGCACCTTTGTTTAATTAGGCCTTCCTTTGCACATACATTATTAATTAGACCCGTTAATGCTTTTGTAAGTTGGAGTCACAAGGGGATCATGTCTCACGGTTCTTAAACCTTAGTAATTGCCACAATCAATTAATATTTCATTAATGTAGAGCTCATTTGCAATTCTGCATTGGGGGGTTTAGCGTCTTTTGTTAAAAATATTTGCTAAAAAAAAAAATCCATGTATGAATGGGGCATTGAACCATAGCCTTGATGGCTTTCTGATTGCTTGTCTTTTAAAGAATCAGGGTCTTGCTTCAGACTTGGATGTTACAAAGATGTCTGCCCTGTGAAATCGCAGGCACCTCCATTGGGAGCGAGGACCAGGTGTTACAGCACAGATACAGGCACTGCCAATTCATTCCGCATTCTGGTCCATGTGGCATCTCGTGCCCTTTGTTTGGTAAACAGCTGTTGCAATTGACCTTCTGCGTTGCATGATCTGCTTTTATCTTAGCAGAGCGCAAAAGAAGGAAATAAAGAAACACAGAACATGACGCTCAAGCTCAGGTCTTTGAAGGAACGGAATACAAAGCGAAATACTATACTGCAACTATAAACATTGGGGCCTAGGCTAGACTTCTGGATGGCAGCAGCAAGAAGGGTGGCATGATCTCTGTCAAATTGTGTGTGTGAGTGTGCGTGTAGCCTAACATAAAACAATAATCACAATAAAGATCTAGAGGAATTCCTGAGAGAGACATCAATTGCTTATTGTTACGGTAATTGCAAGACACGTACTTGCTCTAAGGCAAGGCTGGCAAACCTCAGCCTAGTGGAATCTATTTTCTGCTAGAATCCCAAGGTCCACCAAAACAGTACACACACACTTAGAATTAAGGAACAGGGTACTTCTGAACTCATATCAGGAATATATTTTCACTACTACAACTGAACTGAATTGATTTCCTCCCAAGTGTTCTTTGAGTGCTTCCAGATGAGGCTTTGTCGTGCCATCTCTCCTTGGCCAAGCTGGTGCCCCAAGATGTGTTGGGCTGCTGTGGCTGTGCTGGCTGGGAATTATGGGAGTTGCAGTCTAGCACATCTGGAGGGGACCAGCTTGGCCAGAGCTGACTTACCCCATCCATGGAATTGGGGGGGGGCAGATGACAACATCTTCCCCTTGTAACCCTCCCATATTTTCCCACTGCTGCTGCTTCCGTCTTTTTCTTACTGCAGAAAATCCTTTAAGGAGAAAAAGACAGAATAGCTGCAAAGTGCCTTCTCACTGGGAGAGCTCAGCGCCCTCCGTCTGGGAGCATCCTTCATTTCAGCAGCCGAAGTTTGGGGGGAAAAGCAGGCAGACCTTTTTGTTCTTGATAATGTTAAACAACTGGGAGAAAAAAACTCATGTTGATCTAAAACAAATCATCTGGGGCTGGATACAAGAACTGCCTTCCACAAGAGGAAGAGGCCTTCTGTGAGAAAAAGGCCTCTGCTCGCAGAAGGTCTCTCAGCCCAGTTTTGGGGATCCCCCTCCACACCACAGCTTACTCCATTCAAGTGGGGTCTCTTAAGAGAGCAAGGATGCGAGAAATCCTATAGCTTTTGGAGCCCCAGAATTGCCCCTGCCAGGCGCCAGCACATCTCTACTAGATGGGCTCAGAGGCCTGTCGGGGGGGGGGGGGGCAGAGAGGCAAAAATTGCCTCCACTGCTCCTTCCACGCTGCCAGCAACACTGTGTACCCAGAAGCCTCTGAGATTGCACCTTAAATCTGATAGGATTGCACCCTAAATCTCTGTGTAGTGTTTTCAGGGGGCTGGAGGGACGGCCGTGGGAAGGAGGGGATGCAGGAGCCCACTTCCATTAGTGCAGTTGATCCAGTATAAACCTGGATTCAAAACCTAGAGATCTACAAATATTGATCCAGATCTACTTTCTGCCCACTCCTGCTCCATGGACCATGGAACATTATTACCTTGATCTAGCAAAAGTGGGCCACACGTGGAAGTAGCATTCATGCACACAGAAACAGCATTCCCTGGCTGGGCCAAGACACATGTGTGCAGTCACAGTCTGGACAGTGAAGTACACTGGGATCAGGACAGGAGTCAGTGAAAGGCATTCTTTGCAGACCCCACCTGCACGGCAACGGATGGATGCAGCGTGTGCATGTCCACTGAGCATCGCATTCTCAACCACTAGTCTTGAGCAGTGCATATTTTGCTGCACGTGACATCTTGACTAGGACCTCTGCAGTCACAACAATGGTTCCTGAATTCATTCCTATGGGTTCCTGGCATACCTCTTTTGCTCCCTATTAACCGCTTTTAAAAATGCTACCAGATTTACAAAGTGTACCTTAACAGGCAGCAGCATTTTACATTCTAACTACACTTAAGGTCATGATGTGACCACCGCCTCGCATTAAAGAGGTGTTCTTCACATGTGCCCTTCCCCCACGTTATATGAGATTATAAACCTTTTAAAATTGTTTCACCTGGTTTGAAGTTATCAAATATAACAGCAAATAATTAAGTGGTCAAACAGGGGTGGGCAACATGTGGCTGGCAGCCCGTGTGAGCCCCCTGCCACTCCCTTGGGGTACCCAGGGGGTGGCAGGTGTGCACAGGGGCTGCAGGCCCCCAATAATTTGATGCCTCCAGTCATTTTTTTAAAACAAACAAAATGGTACTCTGTAGCAGCTATGGAGCGCTAAGAGAGTCACATTTAGTTTGTTTGCAAGCTAAATTTGTCCTTTTTAGCTCTCCATAGCTGCAGCGGAGCACTAAAAGGATCAAATGTAGCTTGCAAAAAACAAAACAAATGTAACCCTTTTAGTGCTATGGAGTGATTTGCTGCTGATCCACAGGGTGCAGGCCCTTTTCTCTGGTAGGTCTGAGACTCTGTGGAATGATGGCATGTGTGGAAAGCCTCTATGGGCTCGCTTCCCATCATCCTTCTGGATCAAGAAGGCTCTTCTGGGCTTTGTTTTCTGTCGTGCCTTCAGAAGCTAGGTTTTAGAAATGTTTTATTGCTCTGTTGTTTGCCTGCTTATTGGTTTTGCATGTGCTTTCTAATATATTTTTATGATCTGGTTCTTCATTGCTTTATGATATTTAATGATATCTTGTGATTGGTTGTTTCAGTTTCTGGCTATACACTATACATTCTCTCTCTCTCCCTCTTTCTCTGTGGGGTTTATACCCCGCCCGTCAACCAAAAAACAGAATACAGCTTAGAAACTTTTAAAAACTGTATGTATCTAAATATACACATTAAAATGTATACTGAAAACAGCAACATTGCCAAGACAGCATAAAACCAACAAACCCATGATAAAATAGATAGGATTTCATTAAAAGACCAGAGAAAATTAAAAGAGGTCTTTGCTTGGTGGTGAAATGACACCAGAGTAGGCAGCAGGCGACCCTCTGTGGGGAGAGGATTTGTAATTGGGGAGCTACAACTGAAGATCCCCTTTCCCCTGTAACCGCCCACCATAATTCAGATGGCACGGGGTCCAAGAGAAGGGCCTCTGATGAGGCCGATGTGGGGACAGGCAATTCATCAGGTATCCTGTCCCAAGCCATGAAGAACTTTAAAGGTTAAAAAAAACCCCACAACCCAGCACTTTGAATTGAGTCTAGAAATGGACTGGGAGTCAGTGTAGTTGCTGAAGCACCAGCATAATATGATTGTAATGCCCGGAACCAGTTAGCAATCTAGTAGCTCGGTTCTGAATGGTTGTTTCTGAACTATCTTTAAAGGCAGCCCCACACAGAGTACATTACAGTAGTCTAATCTGGAGGTTAACTGAGCGTGGATCTTTGACTAGCTCTGGGCAAGTAGAGTTGCAGCTGGTATACCAGCCTAAGCTGATTATAGCTGCACCTTGACACGGAGGCAGCCTGTGGCACCACAGTGACAAAAATGGATCCATGTGCATTCCCAGCCTCCGAACCTGTTCCTTCAGAGGAAGTGCAGCTCCATCAATTCACCAAGACAAATGAACCACCCACCAACAGGACTTCCATCTTGCCTGGATTGAACCTCAGTTTATTGGCCCATTACCTTGGCCAAACACTGTGCCCCAACCCTGGTGATACAATTCAATAAGTTTATAAAGTGATATTACACTATGGAAGTATATATCAAAAGAGGATATAAAATCTCATAAATACAATCAATCCATCAATCAAGGTTTAAGACAAAGGGCTCACCGAATGGGTGGGTTTTGAGCTGGAGTTGAACGTGCAGATGCCTCCGAAGTGTTCAAGGAAAGGCAAGCACCCTTGGGAATGGATATCAAGGGAAATGGTAGCAGAGGGTTTATCATGGTGGAAGATGGCTTACTTTGCTTTATCTGTTTCTGGGGGCAAACCTCAGGCAACAGCAATTTGTCTCTTCCCCAGCAGTCCACTGGGGACGGGGGGGGGGAGGGGAAAGAGAGAGAGAGAGAGGAAGGAAGGAAGGAAGGAAGGAAAGAAGGAAGGAAGGAAGGAAGGAAGGGGAGTGGCACAAAGAGAGAGGTGGGGGTGGCCAACATGTGGGCCACAACAGATTGGCCCTGAAGGAATGTGGCCCCCAACAGAAAAAAGATCTCCCACCTCTGGTTTAGATGGCCCCTTGGTCTGATCCAGCACAAGCATTTAGGTTCTTTTCTTCGACAAACACCCTCCAGAGCCATGCCAGTAGTCCTGATGGCCATATGCTACCTCCAGTATCAGAGGCAGTATGCCTGTGTACATCAATTGCTGGGGAACATGGTGGGAGGGTGCTGTTGCGCTCATGCCCTGCTTGTGGGTTCCTGGTCGACAGCTGGTTGGCCACCATGTGAGCAGAATGCTGGACTAGATGGGAGCTTGGTCTGATCCATCAGGGCTCTTCTTACATTCTTATGTTCATGCTGCTTTAGGGGAAGAAGGGATAAATATGGGCAGGATGAAGCCCCAGATCTCATGGGTGGGATGGGAATGGGCTTCACATCCTGTCCCTAGGATAAAGAGATGGTTTCACCTCTCCCATTCAGCCTCTGCTGGTGGCAAGTAATTCTGCCATATCTAGGGACCAGGTGTGATCGGATCATTCCGTTACTCCTGTTGCCAAATGTTTGGCCCTCCAAGGAGAAAAGGGACTCTGCATGAGTCACTGCTCTGGGCTCGCATCTGGAGGCATGCTCAGAACTCATCCATTTCCACACCTTTCCACTCCTCCGACGGTGGGTAATTCTTATTATTTTATACCCGTTTATGTATCTTTTTGGGTATAAAACTGAAATGTGCTTTCAATTTTAATTTAGGAGAAATAACCCAAATTAAAAGTTAAATTAAAATCAAAAATTGGGGGGGATAGGCGTAATGGAGGTACCATTGCCCATAGTGTGTCAACTTGTTGCACTACAGCTCCCATCATCCCTGAGCATTGGCCATGCTGGCTGGGGCTGATGGGAGTTTGAGTCCAGCAACTTCTGGGTGGCCACCTCTTTCCCACTCCTGCATTAGACTATTGCCTCCGATAAACAGCTGTTCCTTGTGCTTCCAAAATCTGCCAAACCTGTTTGATGAGAGGTCACAGCAGGACAAAAGACATGCCTGTGTGTGCCAAAGGCAACAATGTCTCTAGCGGGCCACCTTCCAACTCTCTTATGAGCTATCGGCTGTCTCCAGCCCAACTCAAGCAAGGCACAAAAGCATAAAGAAAATGCAGGCAGGAGATCTCCAAACAGCCTTAGATCTCTCAGAGCCCCGTCAAATGAAATCATAGCCATCAATATCCCGCCCACAGGAGCCTTGTGACAGCGGCCAAGTCACTGAGCGAGCACAGGGGTGTCCCTGCCTTCTGGACTCAATGCTGCTCAGACGCAATCGGCACAGCAGTGTCCTCTGTGTTCCAGCTGTCACCATTATCTTTAAATGTCTTTTTTTTAAGTGGCGAATTGTATAACATATATATCTAATGACAGCCAATGCAACAGACGGGGGGACGTGATGTTTATTCTGCTTAGTGCTCTTTGGTTAGTCCCCATGTGGAAGCTCTATGGGATTCTTTGAGCAACAAAGAGAGAGAGGCGTGGTGGACCATGTCTTCTAGTAGCACGGTGGTGTACATGAAGCAAGGAGCTGCAAGATGTATTTCAATGTACTTTTGCTTAAAGACATAGAGCTTTTCTACATGAGGCTGTTAATCTGCTGTATCTACTTTTGGTTTCATTGCAGAATTGAGAACCAAGCTCTACACAAAGAGCTTTTCCTTTCCTGATTTGCTGCTACATAACCTCTAGGTGGTGCTGTGCTATAGCAGAATAATGCAATTGCACAGGTAGGAAAATACGTTTTCTTTCACTTTCAGAAATAATACTCCATTTCCCCTACTCTAAAAAAACCCGGTAAAGTGCTCTTAAAAAAACAGAAGCGAAACTGGAGGGTCACGGCATCATCTAAAGAACCCTTAAACAACTTTGAGTAAGAATTAATGAGCGCACCTTAAATGCCTCAGGGAGAAAAGCTTTTCGTTAAAAGCACCCAATTCTTATGCAAGATCCTCAAAGGGTAAATTACGGCACAAAGATGAAGCACAAAGGTAAGTTTGTCAGTGTTGGTAAAATTATCTAGCATAGTAATTCAGCTAGGTTTTGCTGGTCCCTACTGATTGGGGAATGGGCATACAATCTGGCCGACTCCCTGCTGCAGCCTTTCCAGCTAGGCCAAGTGGCCCAACCCATGCTGGTTGAGATGATGGGAGTTGTAATACAACACAGTTGGAGGGCACCAGGTTGGGTAAAGGCTGCCCTGCTGCAAGTCAGAATCTTCCACCAGTCCTCCAGCAATGGTCCTTGGATCAATAGTCCACACAACTGAGACCACCGTGTATCCCAAGAGAATTCCAAGAAAGTGCCTGCAAAGTCCATGGCTCCAAATGATGCAATTAAAATGAAACTGTATTGCCATTCCATTTTTGAGAGCTGAAATAAATTTATCCCAAAAATCCTCCTCCAAATTCTTCCCTCTGAATTTTGATGTTGAACATGTGCAGGATATTCTCCAAACATTTTAGAGTGTGCTCGATATTTTATCTCTGTCTTTGACATTTCATGGTATTTGATTTCAATATTTGATAGCTGACAATACTTGATAGCAAGCACACAATGGCATTCAGCACTGGGGGTTTATTATGATATTTCCATTTGGCAGGCATCAAAAACAAAACTAGCCAAGAGGAGCCAACAGATCCAAAGCACTTGGATTTCAAAACTGGAGCTACAAGCGAACATTCTAAATGTAAATGAATTTGAAATTTTGAACTCAAAGGTGAATAACAAAATCTGTTCATCTGGCAAATGCTGAATTTGAATCACAGCAAACAGTAGTTTCAGTTCTATTTCAACCCCTTTCCTAAAGCAGCCCTTTTCCTAATTGTGTTTTGCCCTTTTTCATTGGTGCAGCCCATGGAGCAGATATTTTTAGTGAACTTTCCACTGTGACTTTAAGCGGCTGCACCTCCATGTAGTCCACACCATCCATGCTAAGGAGCTTGCAGCCAGGTTCTTGGCACCAAAGGACAGTCCAGCCATTTCGATTTCTTCAGGCTGGGGTGGTGGTGGCTGGGCCACTTGGCGTAGGTGCGTGTCAGAAGCTGCTAGATCTGTGTGCAGCTCCCCCATGTGGTGAACCATCAAGCTGTAGGCAACAGCTTCTCAGTAAAGAACCTTCAGGCCTGGGTGGACTCCAACCACCCAGGCTGGCCATTCGATTCTCCTGGGCAAGGAGTAGAAGAGGGTTTCCTGTTCTAGCTGAGCCTGCTTAAGCAACAAGGTGTTGCCTGAGCAATGCTGTGTTCTTGTATCCTTGGTTGTTCTTTGGTCCCTGGCTTCTGGTCCTTGGCTCACCTCAGACGGCTGCCCACAGCCCACCCCGATAATAGGCCTCTTAACTGGTAGGGGAAGAGAAAAGGTTGCGTTAACTGAGCAAACACCCTCTAGACATCACGGGGCACAGCCTCATTTGGTGCGAGGCCTAGTCAGGTTGGAGGTAGAGCACACTGTGGCCGGACTGTACACCAAGAAACATTCAAAACACCAGCGTCGGCTTTCAGCTGGCAGGCTTCCGCAACTGTCTAACCTTGCCAGCCTCCTGTGTTGGCCATGCAATTTCCCCTAAACAAGCTCCATACCTTGGGTCCATTTCCCCCATCTGGTGTTTTGCTCTTTCAGCTGCCCATGACGAAGAGAAGTCTCTTGAAATGTGTTGAGAACACAAATATATTGGGAATTTAACACTGCTGCGGTCTGTTTTGTTTTTGTTTTGCTCTTCTACCCCTCCCTACTTTCCTTCAGATGGGCGACTTTCTTCCACCCCTCCCTACATATATTTTTAGTTCAGACTGTTCTTAGTTAGAGAGGGGCAGTTTCAGTCTCTCTTGCTTCTTGTTCTAAATAGATGTGTGTAATGGTTTTAGAACTTATGATGGGATGGCAAGCCCGATCCAGTATACTTTGCTTTCTTTGTTGTATTATTTTACATGTTGGTGTTTGTTTTTAAATGAGTTGATAGTATTTGTATGCCATCTTTAAAAAATCTTTTATTTTGAAAGGCTGCGAGAAGTCTTCTGAAATATAAATTAATAAATACCTAATCCCTCTTTGCCCGCTGCCTGGGTCAGGTGTCTCACTTTGGGATACTGGAGCTCTGGCTGTAATTGTTGTGCTGTTCGGGCCGTCACATCAGCAAATGCGGCTGTGTAAATATATGACTTTATGCAGTAGCCCGCTCTAATCTGTATGCATGGGTTGGTGTCTGTGTCAGGCACTTCTCCCAGAACCAAGCGAAGGTAAAAGCTTCGGCATGACCAGCGTGCGCGCACGCGTGTTTTTATGAGGCTTTCCCAGCAAGAATATTGAAAGTGATGTTTTAATGGAACAATCAATCTGAAATAAATTAGTACTACAAACTAATAAAAGCTTTTATTGCTTGGCTTGCTGAGATGTCCTGAAAGCTCAGCGCCGTTGGGATGCTGAAGTGGGAAAGATTGCTTGCATGCTTGTACTGAATTACTCATACATCTAAGCTCGTATAGAACTTGGGCTGAGTCAAAATAGGAGAGGCACATTTCACATAGACAAAAATGAATCCTTGTGAAACATTCCCCTCAGCAATCGTGTGAGGTGCCGTGGAGTAAGGCTAGCAAACCATGCTAAGTTGAGATTTAAAGCAGGGGCTTCCAACTCATTGGCCCAGTTCACACGTAACGAGAAGCCAGTGTTGGTGACCCGCAACTCTAAAACAGCCCATGGGTTGTTGGTGGCTTGCCAACCACCCCAACAGCCCGCCCTCGCTGAGTTAACACATGAGGACAAGTGGATGACGATAAGCAATGCACCCCTGCTGTAGCTCAAATATTCAAAATGGTGGCCACCACCATAATAAAAAGCCCTGCAGGGAAATTCACCAATGGTAGCTTCTCATTACTTGCAAATCAAGTCTTTCTCTCATGCACATAACCATCCTGCTGCACCAGCTCTTGTTAATACTCTAAAACCTTACTCTTCTTTTTGATCCTCTGGGGAAGATGATACTGTTACCTGCTGACTAGCTAGAATTTGCATTAGAAAAACTGGCTGGAAACTGCCCAGTAACGATAGGCTAGAATGCTAGATAGCCACTGGCAATAAATGCAGGGAGTGAATTACTTCCCAGAGTCAGGCATTGAAAAGGCTGAAGAATTCTGTTCTGTTCTTTCATCTGCAAGGCCTTTTCCCAAAGCTGTTATTTCAGATGATGGCCCTTTTTGGAAATTATTGTATTTCAGGCAATAGCTCTGACATAGTGTGTGTTCTCTGCATTAAATACAGAATTATTAATTAATCCCACATCGCAGGTGTAACCATTTCAGAATAATGGACATCTCTTATGATCACCTGCTATATAACCCTTTTCACTGGGGATGCTAAGGATTCAACCTGTGACCCGCTGTATGCAAATCATATGCTCTGCTACTGGGCTACAGCCTAACCCGTGTGTGTGTGTGTGTGTGCGTGCGTGTGTGTGTGTGTTTTACTGTGGAGGGATTTTTGTAATATGGAGGGACATTCAATTATGTGAACCCGCACCTGCAGTCCAAAGTGGTACAGGCCAGACACATCATGCATGTTTACTACCTCAGTGAGTACTGCGCCACAGTCAGAATAAGGGGTTCATCATACGGAGCTTTCATCTTGCTATTGAAATGGCTCTTTCTCTGACGTTTGCGGGCTCCTTACATGAAATGGCTCTTCTCCACTTTAATGAAACTGGTTGGTAGGTGATTGAAGCCAGATAAAAGAAGCGACTTCTTAACAGGGCAAATAATTAGCTTATGGAACTCACTACCACAGTATGTGGTGATGGCTTTGAGCATAGTTGTCTTTTAAAAGGGTTTAGGCAAAGTCATGGAGGAGAGGTCCATCAAACAGTTATTAGCCATGATAACTAAATGGCGCCTCCATGTTCAGTTAGAGCAGCAATGGAGAACCTTTGTCAGCCTGAGGGCCAAATTCTATTTCAGAGAAGCTGCCGGGGGCCACATTCCAGTGGTGGGTGGGGACAAAGGCAAAGGGGGTGCAGCCAAAATAAGAAGGGATGAGGCACCTCCCACAATTTTCCCCAGCCTATCTCGTGTTTTTCCCAAATGCAAAAAATGTGGTATTTTTCTTAGCCCATGGAACAGGAGCGCCATGACCTCCCTGTGAAATTCTCCAATAGCAGAAGAAACAGCTCTGTCTGCCCGCTGTGGGCGTTTGTTTTCCATTGTTGGGTCGCGGCCAGGACGACGAAGGCATTGAGGATGGGAGCGGAGTTGCACAGAAGGAGACCCAAGCAGATTTGACAGGCGCGGGGGCAAGACTCGCCTGCTGATTATGTCTCCTGCCTCTGCATTTCTCAGTTAGAGGGAGAAGAGGGTAAAATGCCTCCCTGCAATGAAGGGAGACACATCTGATCCTTCACCCCACCAAGCTCAGAAGCAGCGTCCGCTGTTGAGTCAGAGCACCCTATTAAGTTCAGTGGGGCTTACTCCCAAGTAAGTGTGCGGAGGGTTGCAGACTTAGAGGGAGATCTTATGTCTACTCAGAAGTAAGTCCCATCGAGTTCAAGGCGGCTTACTCCCACATAAATGTGCCAAGGGTTGCAGACTTACAGCACAATCTTACATTTTATGTCTACTCAGAAGTAAGTCAGAGGTTTCCTGGGGACTGCGAGAAAACAGTACAGCAGAAGTTAAGCTATGAAAACAAGACTCCCCCCATCCTTTGCACACATGCCAGGGAGGGAGGGAGGCACTCCCTCAGTTCAAACCACGTGTCTGCCATGTAAAGAAGTCCTTCCTAGTCCCACAAAGAAATCAAAAGCAGGAAGCTCAGGAAAGGATGTGGGGGTTTTGCAAGGTTTTTGCTTAATGTAGAGACACCCTAAGGATCCCTGATCTGGGACATGATCATCTTAATTTCTACAGCAATTGATATTCTTTGTTGTAGGGCAGGCCCTACCTTGGGGCAGAGTGAAGCAGCTGCCTTGGGTGGCAGATGCTGGGGGTCTGTCAGGGAGCGGTGGTCAGGTGTTGGAGGGCAGAGCGGCATATGCCATGCAGCCTGCCCTACACCCCCTAAGCTAAGTTGCAGTTTTCAGCTGCAGCAGAGGACCACATCCCATCGCCAGTGCTAAAATAAGATTCAGTTGCCAGTCCAATTGGCTTTTGTACAAGGAAAGGGGGGGGCATCTTGGCCTCTTCCTCAGGCAGCAAAATGTCTTGCCTGGCCCTGCTTGGCTGAAATAGGACTCAGCGCAGACTGCTTCAAATGCAATTGGAGGTTTTTCCTGCTCGTTACCACCAGCTGTGTTTTTTTCAATTTAAGCTACAAACCTAAAAAGACATTTCTATGGTGCACGTTTATATTTACAAGCTTGGTCCTTGTCGTTACAAGACTTTAATCCTGCCTGAAGAGGCAAATTAATTTTTGTGGCCTTTTTCCTATATCCGTTTTTGACTTAAAAAATAATAATTTCATTTTGCTGAATTTTTCATGCATCAGAGCTTTGCAAACGGTTGAGGAGCAATGAAATACTGCTGCTGGTGCATATGAGCATGTGAAGCTGTGTCACATCCAAACTACTCACAGACCTGGGGGCTGGGAATCCAGGTGGCCACCCAACAGCTGCAAAGCAGTGGAAGGTGTAATTGGCAGCAGATACCTAGTGCTTAATCCTTCCTACAGCTGCTGCTGTCCTCGAGTACTGGCTGAGTCCCTTTCTTTGTGCAGAGAGATGCGAGGAGCTCTGTGTGTGTCTCTCTGCAACAAAAAAGGAAAATGGATGGAGTGGAAGGGGCAGGAATTCAGGGTGGGCCCCATCCCCTTGACATCATCTGGCCCATTGGCTTGGTCCAGGGGAGAACCCGGCCCCTGGGCCAATATAGGTTTCCTGCCCCTGACTTATAACCCCACCTCAGTTGTCTCCTCTCCCTAACCTTGGTTCTGCATTTGTGTTTTCATCTCACAAAATATTCCTTCATTTGGCAGAGGCCAAAATATCCCAGTGCAAAGACAGTAAAAAACAACACCTGTATGAACATAGATTGAAGATATTTTTCAGTTGAAGATACTTCCTGCTACAAGATGAGTATGCCAGTTTGCAAATGTGTTTGTGTGAACTGGCCCTTATTCTGGCTGGTTTAGAAGGAGTTGTACCCTTTGTGTCACACAGGGGTTGCCTTCAGCTGAACAGGGAAAGGGTGACATGTACCGTTCCAATTAACCAATCATAGGACAAGCCTGAGATCTCTGGAAGTAGCTGGTATCTGGACGGCAGCAGGTAATGGATGAAAGGGAAGGAGAGAAACATGTTTCATCCCTTTCTTTGCATCACAGCAATGACTAGTGTATGTGTGTGTTTAATGTGTGCTATCAAAGCCAGCTGTATGGTGACCCCATTGTATTCACTTAAGCGGAATGGGCATTTTAGGCTAAAAATAGCAACCTGGCATAAGAAAGGAATTTGCCAGGAGTCTATGTTTGAGTGGAATTGGGCTGTAGCTCCTGGGAGGTATAAGAAGAAATGTATATATTCATACCGGGGTGGCTGGTTTTCATTCAGACTCATGCTTTTGAGTAACTACATCCAAGTGTAACTAGCAATATTTCAAAATCTCAAATACATGGTGCAACAAATCAACCAGCTGATTAGCTAAAAGGTACTTTTATCAAATAGAGAGCGTGTTGCCGCCAAACTCTGCTAATTAAAATTAACTGTGTGAACTGGTAGGGGCCGTAGCTCAGTGGCAGAGCGCCTGCTTGGCATGCAGAAGGCCCCAGGTTCGATCCCTGGCTTCTCCAGGGAGGGCTGGACAAATTCCTGCCTGAAACCCCGGAGAGCCGCGGCCCGTCAGTGCCGACAACGCTGGGTTCTCGTGGTCAGCGGTCTGACTCATTCTAAGGCAGCTTCCCAGGGTCCTACGTAATGTCAGGTGTGGGATTCAGCCTGCAGACACCACCCAGCTCTGTCCAAAGGAGGGAACTGCAGGGAGACTGGCCAAGGGAGAGGATCACGCAGTACAACTTGACCCCTGAAAAAGCTCCTGGGTCAGGCCTGCTTTCTAGTCTGAGCAACTAGAAGATCTGCTCTTGCTGGCTAGTGGCTAACGATGGTCTCTGCTTCAATTGTACAGGGTCCAGAGATGACAGCATGTTCCTCCTCTCCAGCATGGTCCCAGGCCAATGCTTGGGAGAGACTACTGCAAGACAGGAGAAAACCGTCTGACAACAGACACGCTTTCTCTAGATATTCTCTATGACAGTTCATAAGTACTAAGCTGATTCCAAATCAAGTCAACAGGGCTTTCCCCATCACTACTGTTTCTTTCTAGCAAAGTGGAGCAGTTAAAATATATATGTGATGCTGGTTTTCTGGCATCTGTCCTCTTAGGACTGATAGCTAAACTCCAGATTCCTGCATGACAAGGATGACAGAATAAGGAGCTATAAACACAGTGGTGTCTTTCATTCACCCTCAGTAGGCTAATGCTTGGGATTTGTCTGCCATTTTATAAAATCCAATAAAGAAAATGAAATCTCAGCCCATGTCTAGCTACTCTGACTGCATGCTGATTGCATTTTCAACATGAGGTCATCAGGAGAAATGTACTCCAGTTTCTTAATCTCAGCTGCAGTGTTTGAGGGGCCTTCTAAACTTTCAGTCTCCTGAAGACGCCATTATTCCCAGCAGCCTCCTTCTCTTCCAGCAGCAATCTATCCACAACAATATAACAAAAGATATATGACCACTTAGAGGAAGGGTTTACATAAGAAGACGAATTCCTATTGCTCCCAGAACATCCAACACCATCCATTACTGTGGGTGACCTTATACATCTTCCACATGTGTGGCTCCGTTTAGTCTCAGCGATGAATCATACTGTCCTTAGATGAGGAATGAAACTGTATGGGGGTGAGAATTGGTTTTGGGGTCTTCCCCAGTGCAAGTGCTTTCCCTTAGAGCTTTGCTAGCTGCTTTGGGGAACCGTTGAGAACTGATGTGGCAGAAGGGCTAAGAGTGTTGTTGTGATAATACTTAGAAAGTAGAGAGAGACTCTTTTACACAGCCTTGTGCTAGCAAGATAGAAATAGCAGATTAAATCCTCATGGGAAACTGAAAATACCTGAGCCAACCACAAATAATGTATAGCCTGTTCTTTCTTTTTGATGAAAGTTGTTTTCCTCACCCATAGTGTGTGTACTTAATGAAACCTTGACATAGCATTGGAAGTGGGGAAGAATCTGAGCTGAGTTTCAAACCAGCTTAATGGTTGCGAACTGCCCAGAGAGCCTCGGCTGTTGGGCAGTATAGAACTGCAATAAATAAATAAATAAATAAATAAATCCAGTTTGGGTCAGGAAGAAACAAAGCGCACATGGAGCTAGTACAAAGAACAAACACATTCGCAGTACACAGCAATGTTCCCCAACTAACCGAGAAGCCAACATTCTTAGACACGGATGTGCTGTAGCCTCCATTGGCAGGAAACAGTGCAGTGACGTGGCAATATTCAGGGAAGTAAATCGTATCTCGCAGCAGAGGAGAAAACATATGAACGTAGGAAGCCCCTTTAATACTGAGTCAGACCATCGGGCCCATCCAGTTCCCCCTGACTGGCAGTGCTTCTCCAGGTTCCCTGGCAAGGTCTTCTTGAGAACTTCTTAACTAGAGGTACCTTCTGCATATGCTCTACCACTGAGTTCAACGCCCCACCCACGGGATAAAATTAAATCAACCATTTTCTTAGAAGTTCTGTGTGTGGGAACAGATTGTGTTAGAAGTTTTAGAACAGCCTTCTCCAACTGGGTGACGTGTTGGACTACAACTCCCATTGTCCCCAGGGCAGCACAACCCATTGGGTGGGGGTGATGGGAGTCGTGGCCTTACACATCATGGATGGTGGGTGGGCACCAGGTTGGGGAAGGCTGCTTCAGATGTTCGTGACAACGTCAGGTTTGGTGAAGACCAAAATATGAAGCTGGGTGCAACGTTAGCCAAGTTTGAAGTGTGTTGCATGCCAAACAAGAATGAGACCTTGGAAAGCTGTCATGTTATTGTTGTTGGTTTTTACATGTATGCCAAAAAAAAGAGTTTTAGTTATTTATTTAAAACATTTCTATACCACCTTTCCAGGCTGCCCCCAGACAAAGCGTTTATCTCGCCATCGTCTTGCCTCATTCACAGAATTTTATGGGGTGTCCAGATGTTGTTATTTTCCACTCATAACCTTCTCTTGGTTTCTCACCTATCTTTTCCAATGGAGGCTGGTGGCTCCGATGTCAGTGGGGCAGTGAATCTGCTCTGGGTTTCAGTCAGATCCAGTCAGAACTCTAAAGGAGCTATCTAAGGTGCAGAGAATCTGTTATTGGGAGGCAGGGGAATGAAATTGCTGCACAATGCCTTCTGACTGGTAGTGCTAGGGGTCCTCCATTTGGAAGTATACCAAGATGGTTCCAGAATACTTTACAAAATGATGGATGATATTATCATCATTCTCATTGCTATTATTGTGATATTGTGATAATCTTTATTATTGTTTTTGTCATCGTCCTCATTCAGGGACTACCAAAGAAGAGCATTATTGCAAACTTCCAAATGTCTCAGAAGCAACCAGAGCTGCAAATTTAAACTGAACAGAACCTCCCCCCTCTTCAAACAGACCTTAGATAAAAGTTTTAGCATTACTGCATTGATCATTAAGGGGTTAAATGCTTCAATCTGGTAATGAAATGAAGCAGATAGAAGAGAGTTCAGACTAGTGAAATGATGCCGCGGCTTCAATCAAAGAAAGATGTTTGCTGCTATCTGGGAATGGTAAATTACCCGGGGAAATTAATACATAACTTACCCACTAAAGCAGCTCCCAAAGGAAACTTTTTGAACATAAAAATGAATGATGCCAGGATGTGCAACAGGAGTAATCATGGATTACTGTCAAACAACAACTTACTCAAGAGCCAGTATTAAAGTGTTATGCCCCAGATAGGCCCATCAGACTTTCAACCAATGCATCATGGTCTAGCATAGGAGCAGTATTTCTACAGAAACAGGATGACTGCTGGCAGCCAGCAGCATAGCTATCTAAGGGCACAATCCTACTGAGATAGATGGTTGCCTCCAACTTCCTCTGAAGTCGGAGGCGACCGCCTATCCAATGCAGAGCACCTGAAGCATGGAGGAGAGGACTCCTCCCATGCTCTGGCTGCCCCGCAGTTTGCCTTAGATGCCCAATTTTGGGGGAGGGGGCGGGAACGGGGCTGGAGACCGCATAGGAAGCTGTCTAAAGCAGCTTCCATGGTCTCCTCCCGTCCCCCAGGAACGCCCCCTTTTCGCCCTGTCTGTGCTCCATGTTACAAGCACGGAGAGGCATGGAGGGGCAGCTACTGCGGTTCTCTCCACCCCAGCTACGAGGGGGAGGGGAAGGGGAGGGAGCACGGTTTCCCGGCTACGAGCTCATAGTGCTTGTCTACGAGCTCAGAGCTGGGAAGCCGAAAAATCCTATCTCCTCCCAGATGCTGTCTAGGGGACATAGGATTGCTCTCTCCATAAATTACTGATTGAGAAACCATCTACGCATGACCCGATTGAGAGTGAGTGGGAATCTTGTTTACCTGTGAATGCTTTTATCAACATATTGTCAGACATATCGTCATACACTTCAAGATGATACAGCCCTTAGAGTGGTCATATGTCCTACTTCATGGAGGACAGTCCTGTATTTAAATGGATGCTAGGGGACTGTCCTCCATTTGAAAGTGTCTTCTGTTTGAAGGGATGTCCAATCCAAGTTTGGTGAAAGATAAGAAAGAACTGGACCTTGAAGTTGCCCATCAACAGCACCTGGGCAGCAGACTGAGCAAGGCACACAGGTCACCTGGTCACAGTCTTCCCACTATGATGGGATGTATTGTTTTTCTATCTAAATTATGATAATTCTTTCTAAATAAGCATCCATACATATAGATTAGTGTAACCTCCAAACAATATCTTCAACTCTTCTTCACTTTTTCTAGATCTGTGTAGTAATGAATATACTTGTTGCTGTAAGTCTGTCCCTGCACCCCTTGGAGTAACGGGTTTCAGCAGACATGGAGTTGGATCCAGATTTACACAGAATCAACAGCACTGGTGGAAATGGACTTCCCTGCCTCCTCCTTCCCATGGCAGCCCCTCCAGACCCCTGAAAATGCTACCCCTGGGGTGAGCTGTGGTGGTGGTGGGATTGGGGATCCCCCAAAACTGGGTAGATGGATCTTTCACTAGTTAGCCGTTCCTCTCACAGAAGATCCTTCCCTCTTCTGGAAGGGAGATCCCGAATCCAGCCCATAATAACAATTGCTTGCCTTGTCCATTTGGTGCCACTTTCATCCATAGGCGCCTCATTAGGTATTGCATGTGCATCAAAATTTAAGGACCCAGAACATAACACATACCATTTCTGGTCAGTCTCTTGATAAGTTTGGCCATGGTTAAGTAATATGACCTAAAATATCTACAGAACTTAGAACGTGGATAATTTGGGTCTGAGAAGTACTTTTATCAAAGCCTCCCACAATTGCAGTTTGTCTTGGATCCATTTCCTCCCCCTCACACCACTCTAGCACTTGCCTTCTCTCCCATGGTGATTAAAACATGAGGTGAGGTAACTTGAGATCCCAGTGGTGTGGTGCCTCCAACAGCATAAGGGGTAATGCTGCCCTTCCCAGATGTCCTTTTCTTAGGGGCAGGTGTCAGTGCCTGGGTTCTTTTCCTTCCCTAGGTTCAAAGCCCAGCAGGCATTAAGTATACTCAAAGCATAGAAGAGGCAGAGGCATGTGTTTATAAAAATTTAGAAGTAATTACTGAAACAAATGAATAATTAACAGACACAACGTTAACCCCTAATCAGGTTAACAGCCCTTGTTTACTTTTATAAACCCCCCCCCCCCCGTCTTGGAACTCTCTTGTGGTAGGTGAATTGCATGTTGGGAGTCGTAGTATGGGCATGGAAAGAAGTGGGGAGGAAGAGGAAGTGAAAGGGAGGAGTCAGGAGGATTGCAGAGGGAGATTGTTTGCTTGAGTTTCAGTTTGAGAAAAGGCCTGGGGAAGGCCTAGAATAAAGGAGCATTTAAGCAGCTGTCTCTGGTGTCTTGAGATTCTTGCAATACAACAACTTGGCGACGAAGGCGGGAGGGCTCTTCTACCTTTGCTCCACCACCACCTTTCCTCCAAACCCCGGCTGAGCCAGTGCTTCCATTTACTTCTTGGACCAGAATGTTTGAGACCTCTGTGCTGGCTATTCAGGATAAGGAACTTCCAGACGCAAGGAAGCGGGCATTACTCATCCACTGCTTGGGAGCAGACTCTCAGAGGATCTTCTATAACTTACCAGCTGTGGATAATAAATACGAGACAGCTTTGGCTGCTTTAAGAAACTTTTTGTGCCTAAAGTTAATATTGTGGCAGAACGCTATACATTTCGCCAGCGGAGACAGAAACAAGGAGAAACTACAGATCAATATATTGTTGCTTTGAGGGAAATGGTTGTTACTTGTAATTTTGGAGATATGGCAGAGGAAATTATTCGAGATCATTTGGTAGAGAAGACAGTGATGTGCCGCATTGGGGAACGCCACTTGCTAGAAACTGATCTTACCTTGCAGAAAGCCATGACAACAGCCAGCCAGATAGAAAGTGCAGTGGCAGAGGCAAAGCTAATGGATCAAGGCAAGGTAGAACCAGTACAGGTTGTGCAGCCTTTCAAAAAAAAATCCTGAGGTCTATGGACAAGCTTAAAGATGGTACAAATAAGTGCCCAGAGCCCTCAAAATGTGCACAGACAGTATGCTATTGCTGTGGATCAACACAACATACAGCAAATTATGCTAACTGCCCTGCAAGGGACGCCCAGTGCGGCCAGTGCAAAAGGAAAGAACATTTTGCTAGGGTATGCCAGAGTGCCCAGTCTCCACAATCTATACGTGAAGTTGCTGTACCTCAAGTTACTGTCTGGAAGACCTTGCTGAAGCTACGACAGTGGACAGAACGACATGCGTTGTTACAGTGTATGTTCCTACAGTAAGGAAGTCCCAGGACATTGAGTTGATGTTAGATACAGACTCTGCAGTCTCCATACTGCCCAAGTCTATTTATATACAATACTTCAGTAGCTCACCACTTACAGCACCTAAATTGCATCTCATAAGTTACTCAAGGAATCCAATTTCAGTTCTTGGTTGCCTATCAGCAAAAGTAGCATTTGAGACAAATTGTGTGGCAGCTGAGTTTTACGTTGTACCAGAGGGAACTCCCATCCTGGGCAGAGATCTTTTTGTTGCACTGTACATGCAACTACTTAATGGGACTATCACCTCCAGACCACCCAACTACAGTTCATACTTCGCTTGCAACTATAATAGCTCACAACACAGAAGGAGAATTAGGCTGTGCAAAGGGCTTCATTCACAAAGTTAAAATTAGACATAATGTGAGGCCAGTACAACAGAAACTACACCGGTTACCATTTGCTGCGAGAGATGCTGTATCTCAGGAACGTAAAAAATTTGTGCAGAATGGCATCACTGAGGCTATTGATTCTTCTGAGTGGGTTTCCCCAATTGTTGTGATTCCAAAGAAGACAGAAAATATCTGTCTTTGTGCGGACTTGAGGGAGCCAGACAAGGCAGTGGTAGTTGATAGCCACCCACTCCCTGACTGGGGGGAGTCACATTATTTCCACCCTTGACCTACAAAGTGCTTATCATCAAGTCTTTGAGACAGTGAAATCATTGACTGTACATAGCCCTGCATTGTCCTTATCTGACCCAGCACTACCTACCATTGTGACTACAGATGCCTCTGACTATCGTCTTGGGACTGTACTTACCCTAGTTCATGGAGACAAGAGTGAAGGGACAGTTGCTTTTGCATCCAGAACTTTATAAGGCTCAGAAAGATCTTTACAGTTGAAAAGGAGGCACTAGCATGCGTATGGGCTACAGAGAAATGACGGACCTACTTGTGGGGTCATACATTCACACTGCGCACTGATCACAATCCATTGACAACCTTGCTTACAACTAAAGGTTTGGAGAGGGCAGGAATGAGGATTACCAGATGGTCTGCGGAACTGTTGGCGTTTACATACAAGATGGAGTACAGATCTGGCACTGAGAATGTTACTGCAGACTGTTTATCCCGGCTACCTTTGCAATCCTCAGAAACTGAACAAGATGAGGACACAGAGATGATTGCTTCCATCACATCTGCTCTGACAGCTATTTCCAAGGAGCAGTTTAAAGCCGCTTGCTTGTCCTGTCCAGTACGATGCAAACTATAGGATTACCTCATAGTGAAATGGCCACACAATGTGCATAATGTGGATCAGATCCTGTTGCCCTTCTTTAAGATTTGTGAGGAATTGTCCTTATATGATGGTTGATCTGGGGTACTCATTAGCTCATTGTCCCACCAGAATTGCAAGCAAAACTGATACAATTGGCCCATGATACGCATCAAGGGATTGTATGAACCAAACAATGACTGCGTGATTTATACTGGTGGCCTGGAATGGATATGCAAGGTGAGGCTGCTATCAAATCTTGTGTGACTTGCCAGCTTCAGGACAAGACAGGAACCACACGTGTGCCTCCGCTGCAGCCTGTCCCACCGCCTGATTCAGCCCGGGAGAAGCTGGCCATTGACACTGTGGGGCTGTCCGATAAGGGGCCTGCTGATTGTCGTTATGCCATTACCCTTATGGACTGCTTTAGTAAATGGCCCGGAGTGGCTTTACTCCAAAGGCTACTTCTGCTGCTGTTATCAAGTTCCTCGCTTCGGTTTTCAGTAGAGAAGGAGATCCCAAGGAATTGAGCTCAGATAATGGCACCCAATTTACTTCAGTAAAGTTGGAAACTTTCCAGTCAGAAAGGAATATCAGACACAGATGCTCATCAGTTTATTATCCACAGGCGAATGGAGAGAGGGTGTGTTTTAACAGAAGTTTGAAGGGAAGTCTACAAACAGCTGACTTGGAAGGTAAGGCATGGAAACCTGTCAATACAGAGTTCTTACAAATTTATAGAGCCACGAGACATGACACAACACAGAAGTCACTGTCTGAATTATTACATGGGAAGGAGATGCACACAAACCTTAGCGTTGCTGGACTACAAATGCTTAAGCCAGATACTTCTCTACAGTCAGGTGTGAAGCAAACAGTACAAAAGAAACAACAAAAGTACAAGAAGTGTACAGATCACCATTATGGAGCCAAGGAACCAGGAAGACAATGTGGTTCATTTGTACGGGTGAAGAAACTGGGAATCATTCGGAAAGGTGAACCGAGATTTACTTTACCCCTCACTTGACAGGTTAGGACAATACACCTATAAACTGTCTGATGGCTGGATATGGAATGCCTGGTACCTGGCTCCTGCTCATTCTGACTCTGCTACAAATGGCCAGATATGGGATGCCAGCCACCTGGCTCCGACTCAGTATGATCCTGTGACCAACACTACTGGTCACCTCGTTGTCACTGATGACTCCAGTGTATTACCCCTTGCACAGAATAGCCAGCCTGGGCCCTTGCCTGATCAATGTTCTCAACACACCAGATGACAGCCTGCATGGGCTAAAGACTATGCTCTGTAATTTTCTTACATCAGCTGCAATTAACAAGGTTGTTGATTCGAGGATAACTTGTCTTACGTTGTTTGCAGAGATGTGCTAGTCTTTTATGTATTGGTTGGTTGGTTGGGGGAAAGGTATTATTTTTAACTAAGGGGGATATGTGGTATTGTGGTAAGTGAATTGCATGTTGGGAGTTGTAGTAGAGGCAAGGAAAGAAGTAGGGAGGAAGAGGAAGTGAAAGGGAGGAGTCGGGAGGATTGCAGAGGGAGACTGCTTGCTTGCATTTCAGTTTGAGAAAAGGCCTAGGGAAGGCCTAGAATAAAGCAGCGTTTAAGTAGCTGTCTCTGGTGTCTTGGGATTCTTGCAATACAACATCTCTCCTCCAACTCCCTTGGAATCTTCCTCGGAAAGGCGGGCTCTGGTGTACTGGATTTCAGGGAGGCTCCTCACTCACATGGGTTACAGTAGCATTAGCATGCCCTCTTTTGGGGCGATGTGTAAGGGGCCATCCTAAAAAGGCCACAAGCCCTTTAGCATTGTTTAGCAAATGACTGCACCATACAGATTAAAAAATAATCAAACTGCAAAAAGCATTATTTGATGGTAAGCTACACATCCAGTAAATAGTGGATGCCCTTTGCAGAGCTATAAATCCTACTTTGAAGGGGAGGGGGGAGGCCTCTGAGCTTGAGGTACAGAGTTATGTAGACTCAGTTGTCAAATCATACCCTGAAGCAAATCAAAGAATGGAACAAATCAAAGTGGAAACAGAGAAACACAGCAAGATGGTTCACTGAGAATCCGGAAGGAAATGGTCATTCAAGTATAGCCAGGAGACATGGTTGTAAGGTCAGAGAATACATTTGCCTTGCTAGGGAAAACATGCATGTGCCCTGCCTGCACACATAGGATTTCCCTAACAGGGCAGTAGATGCTTTGGGAAAATAGTATGAGGGGAAGGGTTAAGCCCCTTCCCCTAACACCACAGGCCTGATCTGGATCCAACCCCACCTGCTGCTATTTGCCAAACTTTAAAGAAGGCAGGAAATCTAGTCATGGACCTCTGCCATCTCATCTAGTTTGGCCCTCAGTAATTGCTAGGATGATTTTCAAAGGCAGCAAAAGTATGAAACCAAGGAGATTCCAAAAAGAAATGCTATGAATAATCCGCAAGGGCCACTTAGGAGAAAGAGGAATACCAAGAGGTGAAGTACTGGTCATAGATCAATGTGGACATTGCTGATACAGTAAGAAACTGCTGCCCCTGCTTGAAATGTCAACCAAGACAACAAACAGAGCCATTAAACCAGCCTTCCCCAACCTGGTACCCTCCAGGTGTGTTGGATTACAACTCCCAGCATGCCCTGTGGCTGGCTGGAGCATGCTGGAAATTGTTGTCCAACACATCTGGAGGGCACCAGGTTGGGGAAGGCTGCACTAAACCATCACCCAGCCCCACAAAGGCTATGTGCAATGGTTGACAATGGCTTATTCACTTGGAACTCCAAGGAATACTTAATAGTGACAGATATTTGCCCTGTGTGTGGTCCAGGCAGCACATCTGTGATAGCAGGACTGAAGTCAATAATCGTGAGGCATGGCATTCCAATTTCCAAATGAGGTATTTGCTGATAATGGGAATCATTTTGCAAGTGCTTAATTTAGACCATTTCCTATGGACTGGGATGTCCATCACAGCACAAGTAGCTCACATTAGCAACAATCGAAAGCGCTGAGTGGAAAGATCCATACGGACAGTGAAAACCCTGGTGAAGAAAGCATTTGAAAGTGGGAGAATTAAACCTCCCCCCCACACACACACACAGAAATTTTAATGTCTCCTTTTTTTACCTCCCCATGGGCTAGGGAATTTCAGGGGGAAATGGGGGGAAGGTTTAATCTTCCCCTGCCAGTGAGTGGTGGTCCGGATCCAAATCAGTAATTTTTTTACTCTAGACTGAGAGAGAGAGAGAGAGAGAGAGAGAAATTATCCTCAGCTACTCATAGTTTCATAGAGCCTCATGTGGTGCAGAGTGGTAGGCGGCAGTGTTGCAGCCGAAACTCTCTCGACGACCTGAGTTCGATCCCAGCAGAAGCTGGGTCTCGGGTAGCTGGCTCAGGTCGACTCAGCCTTCTATCCTTCCGGGGTCGGTAAAATGAGTACTCAGCTTGCTGGGGGAAAGGTAGTCAAGACTGGGGAAGGCAATGGCAAAACCACCCTGCTACAGTCTGCCATGAAAACGCCAGTGCAAGCGGCGTCCCTCTAGGGGTCAGTAATGACCTGGTGCTTGCACAGGAGGAACCTTTCCTTTCCTACTCATAGTTTGACTCTGGCATGAAAGAGTTGTAGTCCAAAACATCTGGAGGGCCACAAGATGTCCACCCTGTTCTAGAGAGATCATTGTAGCGCAGAGGGAAGATGATGTGATAGGCTAGAATTTGGAGACACTCCCTTATACGACTTTGTGTTTGTGCTAGGGTAATAGGAACTGTTAGTTCCTATTAGTTAGTTAGTTAGTTAGTTCCTGTCAGAGGTAAGATGAACCCTCACAGGAAAATGTACCTAACAGAGCTAGCTGCAAATGTGGAACATCTCTTGTTGTTGTTTTTCTTTTCCAGAAGTCTTTGTACTTAATGAATCCAACAACCATGACGAGTATTATCTGGAAAGTTCCTAATTTAAATCTCACTGCAGACATGAGCTCACTTAGACAAGCCATTCTCTCTACACATTCTCTCATCCACACATCCACACCACTCACACAAAAACAGCACGCACGCACTCCCTTCCCAGCCGCCCTTGCTCAGCTCATCCATTTTCATCCCCATTGTGGCAGACCTGGCAGGGATGTTTAAACCTCCCTGCCCAGCATACTCCACTGGAAATTAAAATTGCATACTCACCCTCTGCTCCTCAGCGGATTCATACTGTCTGGGGGAAGGTGAGGAGCGGGAAAAACTCCCTGAGCTAGGGTGGCCATGTGTCCTCTTTTACAGAGGACTGTGCTCTGTTTTGAAGACATCTTCTATCTGAAGAGCCATCCATTCCAAGTCCTGTTTACAGACAAAGAACCATCTCATGTCTCATGAATGCCTCTGGGCTACACAGGGGGCTGAGAGACCTTTTTAGCAAATGAAGATGGCCGGTGGCTGCCTTGTACTCAGTATTTTGGGCAGGTTACTTGTCCTTTGTAACTAGCCCCACCTACCATGGCAGCCATTTTGTGGTGGTGCCAAGGGCAGTTTCTCAAATTGCCAAATGTGCACACGGGTTCCCCAAATTTGCCTACCCCTGCACCAGCTGCTTCTACATTCTGCTGCATTCTGCTGCTTTTTACTGCACCATCAACATGTTTTCATTGTTAATTCCAGCACCTATATTTGATACCAATGTTCTGATTATGGAACATCTGAACTAATATAAAGAAGAGAGTCCCTTTGAACATGTGCAGAGTGTCCTTTTCTCTCTGCAACTGGTACAGTCTTCCAGGGCAAAGGGCATCACTTCCAAACAGATTAGAGAGTCGTTACCCCCTTATTTTAGGAAATTAAGCACAGAGCAGTTTGCATCCATGTCTCTGTGGATTCAGGAATTGTTCCTAGAAATGATTTACTTTTCAATCAGATTTTGAAGGTTACCTTCTCAGCCAAAAGGGGAGAAGGATTAATCCGTTTCTTTCCTAGGAAAGCTGAGATTGTAAAAGAACACAATTATAAAGTGGCAAAATCAAAAAGAACAATTATGCAGCTAATCCGGCAGCCATGTAATCGTATTATAGACGGTCATGTATGGCGGTGGCAGACGGTCCCACCCACTGTAAGAGTTTAAAGCAAATCCCAGCATTGCTGTGTTTGACTTTGTGAATTTGGATTTCCTCAAAGTGTAGCCCACTAATCTGTTCAATTTTTTCATTAGGAATTTAGATCTGACCTGGAACAGGAGATCTGCCCTACTTGGAAAACCGATGTGTGTTTTTAAAGCAATGAAGGCAGTTCAGTACAAAGATACCTTTTCATCCTGTAGGAAGCTCTGAAAAAACACTTTGTAATTTTTCAGTGTACAAGGCCAGTCCTACCATTAGGCAGAGTGAGGCACTTGCCTCGGGTGGCAGATGCTGGGTGGTGTGTAGGGGGCAGCAGCAACAAGCAGCCTGTGCGTGTTCCAGGCAACCTGTCCTGCACCCTCACGTTGCTTAATGCTTTATTTTAACCCAGTTTCAACAAAGGCATGATTTTTTAATTGGCAAATGGCGTCATACTTAGTAAGTCTCACTAAGAACCGGATTGGTACACTCAGTTTTTCTATCAGCAGAAGGTTCAAACAAGCGTCTAGCCCTGTCCAGCAGAATTTGGGGCTGAGGGCAATACTTCGGTGACATCTCAGAAACCAGAGAGGAATCCAGTGGTTGGGGGTAGATCTTCAGTAGCCTTCATAGCTTTTTGCCCCTTCTCATGATTAGCAAAACCAAGAATTGTGCAAAATAGTAACACGTGGAATAATTATGCTTATATGACATAGGTATACGTTCTGCAGTTCTGTATAGTTTACAGTGGTTAAGATGCTGAACTGCAGACTGGAAGGTCGGCAGTTCGAGACCCGAGTGCTGCGTGACAGAGTGAGCTCCCGTCGTCAGTCCCAGCTCCTGCCAACCTAGCAGTTCAAAAGCAAGAAACTGCAAGTAGATAAATAGGTACCGCCTCGGCGGGAAAGGTAACAGCGTTCCGTGCACCTCGGTGTTCAGTCATGCCGGCCACATGACCACGGAAGCGTCTTCGGACAGCACTGGCTCTTCGGCTTAGAAACGGGGATGAGCACCGCACCCTAGAGTCGGACATGACTGGTTGGGGACACCTTTACCTTTTTATAGTTTACACAGGCCACACAAATCAGCTTTCCTTTGCACAGATTTGGAAGCTATGCGCCCCACCTCAGGGTCCCCAAAGTCAGCAGCCTAAGCTGGCCCCTGAAGTGCAATCAGTAGAAGACACACAGGTCTGTGTTTCTAAGCCCAGACAAAAGGGTGAGCTGCTAGTATTTATCCTAGGCTTGGCCAATCCAATGATGCTGGAAGCTGCCAGACCACTGATTCATCTAGCTTGGTAGTTGCCTACACTGACTGGCGGAAACCCTCTAGCGCAGGGGTGGTGAACCTCAGGCCCTCTGGCCAAAGCCAGCCAGCCAGCCTAGGGGGCCAATCCAGCCCCCCGAGGTTTCCCAGATGGCCACATCCACTTCCCCTGGGCCAGTTCCGTTCCCCGAGTGTTGGTTGCTTGGCTTTTGCAATTTCCCCCCCATTCCTAAAGACTGAAATGCCTCTCCTATGGCTTCGTTGCTGGCAGTAAGAGCTGTAAGCTACGATATGCTGGCATTTTGGCCTTGCCCCTTTTGCCTTTGCCCCACCCCTTTTGTCTTTGCCCCCACCCACCGCTGGAATGTGGCTCCCCAGAGCTCCTCCAAAACTGAACTTGGCCCTTTGCCTGAAAGAGGTTCAGCACCCCTGCTCCAGGATTCCAGACAAGAGTCTTTCCCAGCCCTGCCTGGAGATGCCAGGGAGTGAGCCTGGGACCTTCCACGTGCAAAGCACGTGCTCTGCCACCAACCCATGTCCCTCTCCCTAAACGTCAATCGCAGGGACCAATGTTGCTGCCGCACCTCATTCCTTTCTGTGCCTGAAGAAAGTTTGGAGGGCCACACAGGTGCAGCCCATGAGGAGTCCTAGCTTCAGACTGTGCGCGTCCTGGCTCAAACCCTGACAATGTGTTTCCAATATGGTGTCTGGTGTATGTACTTCTCAGCAAGCACATAAAGCTACAGTAAGCAGCTGGCCGTTTAAGCTTCAGAAATGAGCTCAAGCTACTTAGTCAGGAGCTGAGCTGAACTGTTCCCCAGGAAAATGTATGATCAGTTGCCCTTTTGAAACAATTACCAGCTTGTTTGTTTTAAATCTGGAAGATTACTGATTGAAAGGGCTCTATTTGCCATTCCACACTTGTGTGACTGATGGCTGCTTTTGTTTGCCTGGCCTGAGTTTTCATCTTGGTATATTTCTTCCGTGGTTCCCCTCTGCCCCATCATCTATACGAACTATAAAGAGGCAGCCGCTTCCTTGGCATGGCAGTGCACAAGGGTGGCCTTTGATTGATGAGAGGCAGGTAGGGTGTTTCATTATGGAGAGTAGCTGCTGGATAATTTCATTAACCTGATGTGCACTTTTCATATTTCATTTTTAATGCAGCACTTAATCTTAATGGATATTTGGCATTGCCAGGATTCTGTCTTGTAAGTTGCCCTGTCCCTCACCTTCCCCAAACCTCAGCTAGTTAGCATTTTAATAGCACAGGATGGGGCCCTTCCAAGCATTTTTTGGTGTGGTAAGCATGGATTTCTCCCTCTGTTTCTCTCCCCCCACCCCCCAATGTTCCTTTTTATTCCATAGACAAGTTTCAATTTATTTCCGTTGTAAAACGTTCACCTGTTGAGGTTCTGGTCCATTGCATTATACAGTGAGTTGTTCAAGTATTATTAAAACAACATGAACAACAACAACGGCGGCTGAAACTCTATTACAGAAATGTTAATCGCTTCATTATACGAGTTTCGGTTGATTGGTTGTTTAATCTAGCCATTACATTTGTGCAGATTTGCATATGGATAAAAACAATATTTCTGAAGCAAGAAGCATCTTTTCGTGGTGTTTTAGATGATGCCTACATGGCAGCTGCACATATGCACACGCACTGACACGCATGTCAAGTATGGCCTTAGAAGAAGCATTTCTCGTGTGTGTGTGAGAAGGGGCGATGCCTCCTTCGAGACGGTGCTTGCCACTGGCAGCTTATATAAGCACTTGTTTTTAAAAATCAAATATATGGTTTCTAAAAATTTGCCCCTGGATTAATTGTGGGCACCTTTCCTAATGGATAAATCTACCAGATTCATTGACTAAACGTCGCATTCCACTTCTGTTAGGCATATACGTCCAATTTTGCTGTATAACACACTGAAATGAAAGAGAGCTTAGAGAAACAGACTCTTTTTAAATACTATAAAATAGGAGTCCACAAAAGGAAGTCCCCTGGGCAAAATCTGCACTCCCCAAGAGCTACCTGTCATCCCTCCCATTGCCAGCCAAATGCAAAGCAGGAATAAAAAAGTGGCCTTTGTGGCAACAGAACTTACAGGCAGGGCACCCTGGTGTATTTTGGAAAGTGAAGGCTGAGGCTCGATCCTACCACCCTTTACAGCAGGGCTGGGTAACATGCAGATCCACTGCCATTTGTGAACACACACCCAGGCCCTGCTGCTGCTGCTGCCACCGACACTGGTGCCACCGCCAGCCCAGTGATTCGGAAGCCCAGTTCTTCCCAGTTCAACATCTGCCAGTGGGGGAGGAGGGGTGCAGCCCCCGTAGGGTTGCAGAGCGGGCAATATGCCCTCCTCAGTCGCTAGAAGTTGACCATGCCTGCTTTACAGTCTTCCAGAAGTGGCTTTCTAGAGAAACAAGTTGCTTTCCAGGTTCCAACAGCTCACAATTAGTTCACACAGGACACAGCAACGCAAAGACGTTTATTTTGACCCACATTTCCTCCATCAGCAGCCCCATTACACAGAACATAGAAGACAAACTGAGGGGAACAAACTTGGGGGAGGGATGGAAAAATTGACACACACACACACACACACACGGGCGTGTGCTTTCTTACTTTTCTTAAGGAAGGGGTGAGGGCTCAGCCCACCCCACACTGAACAAATGAGGAAAATAGGGGTGTTTCTACATTAAGCAAAACCCCTGCAAAACCCCACATCCTTTCCTGAGCTTCCTGCTTTTGGTTTCTTTGCGGGATTAGGAAGGGCTCCTTTACATGGCAGCCATGTGGTTTGAACTGAGGGAGTGCCTCCCTCCCTCCCCAGCATGTGTGCAAAGAAGCGGGGGGGAGGTTTGTTTGCGTAGCTCAACTTCTGCTGTACTGTTTTCTCACAGTCCCCAGGAAACCTCTGACTTGCTTCTGAGTAGATATAAAATGTAAGATTGTCTGCAACCCTTGGCACACTTATGTGGGAGTAAGCCATATTGAACTCAATGGGACTTACTTTTGAGTATACATAAGATCGCCCTGCAAGTCTGCAACCCTTGGCACACTTACTTGGGAGTAAGCCCCATTGAACTTAATGGGGTGCTCTGACTCAACAGAGGACGTTGCTTCTGAGCTTGGTGGGGTGGGGATCAGATGTGTCTCCCTTCACTGCAGGGAGGCATTTTACTCTCTTCTCCCTCTGATTGAGAAATGCAGGGGCAGGAGACGCAATCGGCAAGCAATAGTTGCCCTCATGCCTGCCTTCCTCATCCTGACCGCACCCCCAACAACCGAAAACAAACGCCCACAGCAGGCAGGCAGAGCTGTTTCTTCCGCTATGAGAGAATTTGACATGGAGGTCATGGCGTTCCTGTTCTGTGGGCTGGAAAAAATACCGCATTTTTTGCATTTGGGGAAAACACGAGATCGGCTGGAGGAAATGGCGGGAGACACTCTGGAGGGTGATGGGGTCATCTAGAGCCCGCAAACTTCCAAGAGAGAGCCATCTCAATAGCAGGTTAAAAGCTCCATGTGATGAACCCCTAGGCACAATCCTATGCAGGTTTAGACAGGAAAAGTCCTACAACTCCCAGCATGGCTGGCAGGGGAATGCTGGGAGTGGTAGGATTTTTTCCCGTCTAAACATGCATCAGGTTGCACTCTAAGTTTCCACACTTCACATGCTGCCATGTTCTGGTCTACTCTGGTCACTCACTAAGGAGGATGTGAAAGAACAAAGCACTATGGTCCTCTGCACAGGTGTAATTAAAAAAAAGAAGAAGAATTGCAGGACGATGATGCAATTTCCTAAGTAAGCCCTAAGTAAGACTCTATCATGCCCATATTTGGGAGGGAGACAGAGTGGTCCTCGTAGATGCCCTGCCCGCCCCCTCTGCCGCCGTGCTGACTCTGCCAGAAAAGGGAATGTCTTGAGTCTGCATGCACCCTCTCCACATGTGCAGTTTCCAGCCAGTCCAGAAACAACAGTAAAGCAAGTGGCCGCAAGGGCGTAGGAGCAATCAGCTGGCTTGGAAAACAGAGTACTTTGCCGCAGCAAACTCCAGTCTTGCTCACCTCTGGGTCTCAGGCAGGGTCCTGCCCTGCCAGCCATAGTGACCAGCCACAGCTGCCAGAAATCTTGCAAGGAGCTGCTGCAAAACAGTTCTGGGTATCACTCTGGAAAAGCAAAGCGAAAGTATGGAAACTATTGCTGCCTTTTCCATCCAGACGACCTCGGTTTTTTTATTTGTAAAAATAAAACTTCATTTGTGATTTTTGTAGTCACCCAAAAGCACACAGGGTAAAAAAGCATATACTGTATAATGGGTTGTTTGGACCACAGATACGGAGGTGTTCGCTAATATATCAGTGTGGGGCTGCAATCTTCTGCACGCTTACCTGGCAGTAAGGCCCATTGAATGCAATGGCTCTTACTCCTTGAGAAGACATACATGGGACTGTGCTTTGAATTTTAGAAAATGAAATCTAGAAGACTGGAAATACATCCCATACAAATGCTTTACTACCCAAATGTACTGTTGTGAAAACAGAGATTATAGGTTTTCCTGCACCCTTTTGTGGCAGCCCTAAACAAGGCCTAGTGCAACCATTCACCAAGAGAGCCCTGAGCAGCTCCTTGTTACCACACTTGCTCAGGTCATGTGTCTCTAAACATGTCTATAGACTACTTCGGCCTGTCTAGGGCACAAGCCCTTCCAGAACATGAATGCTTGGGGGGTTCTGCTCAGATGTAGTGCGAGGGGAACTGTTCTCCATGCCAGCCTGACCCTATGCTGCCAGAGGACAGGCTCCTGTTGCTCTGTTAGACCTGGTCCAAACTATCACACTTTAGCCAAAAATACCAAAAGGAGGCATTGTCTCATCCAGACAGCAGAGTGCCTACATAAGGTACTCAAGCGAAGAAATGGAGAGGTCAGAGCTCTTCAAGATATGTTGTCAGTGAGAGAAATATGACAAAAGAGCAATGAAAAGGTGCCAAACAATAGCCCTCCAGCACCAGCTTCTGAGAATGTTCAACCAAAGGAGTTCAACCCCAAAGCTGTTTCTCCACAGCAGTTTTTCTCCTGGGGGGAGTCTCCATGACAACAGAAGGAGAAGCCAATGGTGGCTTACCCGGATTTTTCAAGGAGCCAGCTTTGGTCCACGCAGGGCTCCATGAACAAGTGCACCACACCATTCTAAGTCCCTTCACAGGAATATACTTCTGGGTGGGGTGGGAGGATTGAAGTGAACATCATCAGACTGGCAGGGGCTGATCAACCAATGTGAGGGCCCCCCCCATGCGAGAGGCTTCCCATCCTCCCTTACAGCTAACAAAGCTGAAAACAATTGAAGCTTCACATTAATTACTCCAAAGCAAACATTAAGAAACACAGCTGCAGCCTTCTTTCTCCCCTGAAGCTCCTGATGCTCTGAACAATCAAAGCTTTGAAGCTTCATATTAATTGCTCCCCTACAGCTGGGAAAGCAGCTTTGACATAGTGCTTCACAGCCTTTAGGAGAGTTAACTCTCTGAATACTGAAGCACCATGGCTCCAACCAGCCCCTTTCTAATCCCCTTTCTCCTTTCCGCTGAAGCTCCTGATGCTGCAAAGGACTGAAGCTGCGAATTAATTACTTCTGAAAAACAAGGAAGCAAACATCAAAAACATGCAGCTTCAGCATTAAGGCTCCTAAGAGTGCAATGCAATGGCTGCTAGTCAGCGGCTAGATGGCCATAGGATAGGTCAGTTCCCTGAGAGCCAACCTCCACCTCCTCCTGCACTGCTTCATAGGCAGTGCAGATCAGCCATGCACTACGCGCTCATAAGAGGAGCGTGGAACAGTGAAAATGGGGCATTCCTGGGGGTGGATGTGCCTTTCCGATGCTTCCTATGCGTCGTTCGGTGTCTGCCCCTCCTCACACTCCGACTTCCTGCGGCTAGCTCAAATCCGCTGTCTAGCCACGAATGCAGGGCGACTGAGGCACAGAGGGGAAGATGCCCTCCACACTGCTCCTGCCCTGCATTGGATAGGTGGTCACTTTTGAGTTCGGAGGCGGCCGCCTATCCCAATAGGATTGCACCCTCCATGTGTTATTTCGATGCATGAAAATCTCGGTACTTTGGAAGTGCGCATTTCGGAAACAAGCCTCATTGACCACAATGGGAGTTACTTCTCAGGAGACACACATATGTTTGTATTGGGAAAGACAGGGATGGGAAACACAGGGATAGGAAACCAGCCCCCTTTCTAACCCGATGCAGCACAGGGTCAAAGGTACGAATTAGTTACTTCCAAATGGCAATAAACCAAACAACAGAGAATTGCAGCTTCAAGATAGCACTTTACAGCCTTTAGGGAATTAGTGCTTTAAAATGTGCTATTTCAATTGAGGGGGATCTCTATAAATTCTGAAGTGCGCATTCAGAGGATAAGCCTCATTGATCACAATGGGAGCTACTTCTGAGTAGACACTAATTGCTTTGTGCTGGAAAACACAGGGACGGGAAACACCCCTTGACTGGGGTCATGGTGAAAGGCACACCCCCGGGCAGGGCTAGCATACTGGGGGTAAATGCAGTGGTTGGGGCACACAACCACTATACTGTGGAGAACCCAACTTAAGGAAAAGAATCAGACTTAAAGTAGCCTCAGGAAATCTGGCTTTTCCGTGAAAAGCTCCAGAGTGGCTGCGGGATGGCCACAGTGTCATGTACCCCAAAGGACCTCGGAATGGAGCCAGCTCACAGCAAATCGACCGTGGAGACACCCCCCTGGTGGGGCTCCTACCTGGAGAAAAACTGTCTGGAAGTAGGAAATAAAGAGCAAGTGGAGGGAAAGTTCAGCTCACCCATGATGCAGTTTAAGTGCTCCTCCACTTTGTAGGAAACCAATACACCACACATTGTAAGACATAGGTCATACCACTATAACGTGTAGTTTGGTCCATAGTGATAATTGACTCCAGCCTTTCTGTTAAACACTGGTAAAGCAAGAGGGTAGCTTACTATATCAAGCACACCAGAGCATATCATTTCGTGCCATCCGAGGTCAGTGACTTCATGCCTCTGTTTGAGGTTTCTGGTAGGACTGGGCCAAATTCACCATGGGTTCCAATTATGAGGTAGGGTATATCATAAACATCTAGCTAACCAATACAAGGTATATAAATATTAAAATATTTTTGAGGCTGTTGCACAGGAGGCAGTTTCCCAGCCTTCGAGCTCTGAAATCCCAAAGAAAATCTGAAAAGGGACATAACTAGGGAAGCTATTCAGGTTTTAGAAGTAGAAACTCTGCAGTCTGTATCCTAGCCCCCAAGGACCATGCTCAGGAAACCTCTCCAATTGAGCCAGAGTTGCCCCCCAGAGGGCTAGGTGATGCTTTCTAGTCAAAGGGCTCTTTATTACCTGCCTTAGAGCACCCTTCCCCCACCTGGAGCCCACAGATGTATTGGACCACAACTCCCAGCATGCCCCAGACAGCCAGGGCCATCTGGGGCATGCTGGGAGTTGTAGTCCAACACATCTGTAGGGCCCAAGGTTGGGGAAGGCTGTCTTAAAAGGTAGTGACAAAGGCACATGCTCCCTGAAAGGAGTTTGGCAATCTCATTCTCCCTATCAACAAATCTCAACATGTTCATGTAGCATGACCTAATCGTTCTGAAAGCAAAACAGTTATAAGACACAACACCTGCTAAAAAATTTATTTTTTGACAAAACTGACAAAGACATCCAAAATCTGGGCCAGACTTTCCCTCAGGATGTTTGGGGAGAGCCAAGAGCCTTCTCTATCAGCGGCACCATTGCCTGGGACCATGGATGTCTTCTCTCCTTTCATCTGAGGAAAGATTAAAGGCTGGCAAATGGAGGCGTCCACTGAGATTAGTCCTGTCAGGTGAAGTTATACTCTTATCTTTTCAGTGCTGCTAGCAATTACTTCCAGAACATTTCAACTCATTTTACCTCCGCTGATGAAGGCTTGAGGTATGAGCTGAAACGTCCTGGAAATAATTCTTAACATTACTGTAGATGGTAACATAATAATACTACTTGACATATTTATCCAACCATCCTTTTGTTAAAGACTATATACAATTTACTATATACAGTTTATATTTATTGGTGAAATGGTGCCTATCCTTCTCCCCACCCCTACTGCAAGCGAGAGAGCCTTTCTGTTCCATGTTTGCCAGTAATCGTGTTATGGTGTCAAAGAAGGCTCTGGAGCTAATCTACATTGGTGCTTCACTGAGGGCCAAACTAGATGTGGTTGGGGAAGCCATATTTGTTGTTCACATATCTGCCCCACTTATGTATAACTGAGATGAGGAACCAGTGGCCGGATGCTGCAGGGCTCCAACTCCCATAAGTCCCAGGCAGCATGACCAGTGTTCAGGGATGATGGGAACTGTAGTCCCACAACATTGGAAGGGCCACACATTCCCCAGCCCTGATGTGTGCATGTAATGTTAACATTAAAAGGAGTGCGTGGTTGAGGTGTTACCATGGAGCTCAGCCTCACTGTGTTTGTAAGTATCCCTAGTATCTTGACTCCAGGTCTCCATTTTGTTCAGGGAGGATCACTTAGCAGAGACTTAGGGATAGCCAGGACAAGAAAGTCGCTGTTTGTACTTGCTGATCTCTGACTACATTAATCAGCAGCTAGGACTCTCACCAAGTACGCATAGCAGCATGAAACCTCTGGAACATGAAAGTGCCTTTCTCATCACCTAGTCCCTAACCAAATCGAGCTGTCCAGGGCACATTGTGAATTGGGCAATTCAGAGCCCTGGCGAGGGACAACTCCATGCTTGAAGCACTACCATTACTGACAAACACATTAGCAACCATTCAAGTTAGAGACATGCACCCAAATGTGCCCATTTTGCACAGCACCCGTGCCTTACACCCATAGCCAGGAAAAGACAATACCCCTTCTCCTCTTTGGTCTCGATCAGGTTACGAACTCTATAAGAGACACCTCCATCTAGAACTTAGTATTTAGTCTGTATGCAGTTTCGAGAAGGGCGACTTTGAGGGCGACCTGGGCTGCTCCACTTAGATGCATTCCAGTATGGTTTCAGGACAGAAACAGCCTGTGTCACCCTTGTGCATGACTTACTCCAAGGAATGGAGGGTGGGGGAGTGTAATCATGTTGGTTCTCCTGGACCTCCAGTGGCTTTTGATACCATCGACCATGGCATCTTTCTGGGTTGCTTCACTGGATTGGGCTTGGGAGTCATGGTGCTGCAATAGTTCCAGTCCTACCTGGAAGAATGGTCTCAGAATGTGGTGCTGGGCGAGCTTTGCTCCACGCCATGGCCATTGGCCTGTGACATGTTGTAAGGTTCTATCTTCTCCCCAGGCCTCTCAACGTCTACATAAAACTGCTGGGAGAAGTCATCCAGAGGTTTGGGCTGAAGTGCCACGAATATGCAGGTGACATACTTGTCTCAGAGAAGCAGTTGAACTGGAGGCAGTTTGGGGGTAGATGAGGGTGAACAAGCTGAGACTTTATCCAGGGAAAAATGGAGGCGCTGTGGTTAAGCAAAACACCTGCTGTGGATGGAGGTTACAACTGGTCTTAGATGGGGTTGCACTGCCCCGGAAGGACCACATTTGAGGGAGTTCTCCTAGATGCTGTGCTAGCTGGGGATACTCAAGTGGTGGCAGTGGCCAGGAGTGTTTTTTACCAGCTTATGTAGGTTCACCAGCTGTGGCCCTATTTGGAGAGCTCTGACCTTGCCTCAATTATATGTGCTCTAGTGATGTCCAGGCTAGACTACTATAATGTGCTGTAAGTGGGACAGCCCTTCAAGATGGTTCAGAAATTCAGCTGATGTAGAATGTGGCTGCCCGGGGCTGTTCACACAACATGCTAATCCACACTCAGTGGTTGAATGTGGGTTGTTTTGAACCATGGGTTGTTTGTTGAACCGTGGATTAGCATGTTGTCTGAATGCAGCCAGGGTGGCTTGTTAACCATGCAGCGTGGCTTATTTTCTCGAACAAGCCACCTTGAGAACCCAGGTTTGTTGTTGGGTTGTTCAGGGTGGTTAACAAGCCACACTGCATGGTTAACAGGCCACCCTGACTGTTCAGACAACATGATAACTCACCCTGCAGAAAACATACTGTGTTCAGACAACACGCTAACTCACAGTTCAACAAACAATCCACAGTTCAAAACAACCCACACTCAAGCACTGAGTGTGGGTTAATGTGTTGTGTGAACAGCCTCTATGTGACACTTGTATGGCACTAGCTGCATTGGTTGAAAACTTCTTTCCAAGCCCCAAAGTTAAAAAAAAAAATAAAATTAAGTGCTGGTTTTAACCTTTAAAGCCTTAGACAGCTTCAGACCAAGTTACTTGAAGAACCGCCTTCACCTGCATCAGTCTGCATGCACTTTAAGACCTGCAACTGAGGCCTTTCTCATGTGCCTGCCAGTATGAACAATCAGGTTGGTTCGTGAGGGAAAAGGGTTTTTCCGTAATGGCCCACAATTGCAGAACACAGTTCTGATTGGGGTCTGTCAGGCCCCATCTTTACAGGCTTTTAGAAAGGCCGTAAAGGTGCATTTGTTTTCTATGACCTTATAAGAAAGTTTTGGGACCACTGTTGGTTGGTTTCTAGCTGTATTTTTATTATGCGTGTTTTTGGACTGGATGTTTTACATTAGTTTTTAGCATTGGCTCTTACTGTCTTATTGTACTGAACTTAATGTTATTTGTATATTCTCACTGATGGAAGCTGCCTTGGGAGTGTTTCCCCCTTAAAGGTGGCGTATAAAACTTCTGAATAGATAAATTCCCTAGTTAGCTCTACTCCCTCTCTTACCCTTCTCCCCAGAACTCCTCTCCCTTCTACGTTTTTATTGTTTTACATTCATTTTCATTAGGGATCCACCAGGAATGCATAGGTTGGCAGTGCCTGCTTTTTCCTTTCTGGCCTTTGCCAGCAAAAAAGCTAGTAAGGAGTCCGGAAAGGTTCGGCTTGCCCTCAAGCCCTCACCATAGAGGCAACCCTGCTTTTCTGGTGCTAATGCAACCTCATTATACACGGCATCCCCCAAAAGAAGGAAAACCCGTGCTCCTTCACTCTAGGAGGAGTGAAATCTGTGTTCCCCTTTCCTCCTTCTCTGCCCTACCTCCAATCTCTCCCCACCTTTCTCTCTCAGTAAGATGGCCACCTTGCCAAGGCTGTTTATAGTTCAGCCCCTGTCTCTCTAACCCCAATAGGATTTGCACAGGTGTCTGGTGCCCTCCCCTCTTGATATTTAGGATTGGGTTCCTCCTTTCTCCATCTACCCTTAGAGTTAACCAAAGTATCACCAGTCCAAGCAGAATTCTATCAGTGTAACTGAGCTTTCATTTCAGTAACAACCTCATATAGTAATAATTTTTGTTGTTTTGTAATTAAACTGTATATTCTTCATTCTAACCTCTAGTCTGTTCTCTGATTGCTAATTCCCTGTGGTATAACTGTAACCTCCTTGTGATGTGCTGTGACTCCTGTTTAAAGATCTGAAAAAGCAATGTTCCTCCTGTACATATGAAGGGATGGTCCTTCTGTACATGTGATGTTCTTGCTGTACAAAAGCAATGTTCCTCCTGTATATGTGAACAGTACACGTGTGGATAAGGACACCCAGTAAGAGAGGGGGACTGAATCCTCCCCCTCCTTTGCTTTACCTCCCCATGTCCTGTCACTTGGGGCACGTTTCCCCCAGCCCAGATCAGTTACAACAGCAGAACCCAGCTGGGAGAAAAGTGCCTGGGAAAACTGGGTGTAGGAGGCAAATAGCCGGAAGGGGGAGGGTTTGGGTCTCCTCACCTACATGCCCCTTTTCATGTAAAATTATATTTGCCTCCTGAGTAGTTTTGATTTTATTCTCTATTTAAATGGACCCTTCTGTTGCTGTTTTAGGTTATTGTGTCAGATGCAGGGGGAAGTACCCTCAGTTGATTGGCATACCATCGTCATTCCCTCTATTTCCAATTTTGCGCGGGAGAGTGACGTTGATTATATAGTCAAAACAGCATCATGCAGGCAGAAGAGGGAGGTATCAGCTGGCTTGGGGGAACCCCAAGGTATACACAACATCTCTATTAAAAAAGGCAAATGGACCCCCCCAAAAAAAACCCCGCAGGAAGAGGGAAACTGTGCAAGCATGTGCTTGCACAAAGAAGGCAGGAGCAAAGAAAGAACAGGGGGGAAACGCAGAGACGAAGTGGATGCTCTGCAAAGTTGCCTGCTCTCCACACGAGTCGCATTTTGACGGTGAGGGCCCAACAACTGTACTGGTTGCCTGCTATATGTACAGGGAGGGGGAGGAAGCAGGAAGTGGGCGGGGGGGGGAGCAGGAGCAGAATGGACAGGAGGTGCTGGGGGTGGAGGCAGAGGAGACCAAAGAAAAGGGACACGGAGGAAACCCAGAAAGTGAGAACAGAGCCAAGAGGGGAGAAAAAGAGAGGAGGGAAATGGGAGCCGAAGGAAGACATGGAGTGATGGGTGGGGGGAAGGGAAGCTAGAGACAGAGAGGTGAGCAGTTGTATGGGGCATATAGGGAACACAGCACCTTTTGCACCCCCTTGCTTTCCTTGGCAGCTGCACACAGCCTAAACAGACAGGAGTTAGGTCCCCAGCCTTCCTCTCAGGGCTCCATGAGCCCTATCATGCCTAGCTGTGGTATGTTCTCTTCTGCCCTTCAAACACCCTTTTAGACCCTTAGGATCAGGAGATAGTTGTTGGGGGCTAAAAGGAGCCCTAAGTCTCCATTCCCTCTCCGCGTTCCAGAGCAAACCCAAGGGGCTTGGACTGCTCTTTTCCTCACCCCTCCCAACCCATTTTGCTCTGTGTTGTCCTCTTCTGTTGCCCCCCCCCCAAATGCTCATTATCTTCCTCCCCAGCCCCTCACCTACTACCAGTGGGATCATGGTAAATTCTAGTGTGTGGGCACTCATCATGACAATCCCCATAGCCCCCCCCCCCCGGAAAGTCCAAAAATGCAGGCAGCTCATAGAACTCATAGGGTTGGAAGGGGCCTACAAGACCATCGAGTCCAACCCCCTGCTCAGTGCAGGAAGCCTGATTCCCAGGCAGTCTCCCATCCAAGTACTAACCAGAGCTGACCCTGCTTAGCTTCCGAGATCAGACGAGATCAGGCGCATCCAGCCCTTTGCTCCATCAGTTGATCCATCTCTCTCTCTCTCTCTTTCTCTCTCTGTCTTATGTGTGTCTTTTTTGTTAGTCTTTTGCAAAGCAAATGGGTCTTAATTGCCCTTTCAGCACCAAGGCACCCCCAGATACTTGCCATTACAATGGGGATAGCTCACAAACAATATATTTTGGCTGGGGGAATCCATTTCCCCACAGCTGCTGTGAGGATTTCAGCTAAACTCAGAGGGAGCAGGGAAGCCTGAGGGGGGTGGCAGATGATGTCACAGTCCCTGCTCATCAGAAGGTCCCAGGGCTCCGGCCCAGTGAGCCCTGGCTCCTCCACCCCACTGCCTGCTGCCTCGGCCCATTTCCCCCCCAGATGCGAGCGAGGAAGCAGCCGCACACTGGGGCCTGTTGCCAGTCCAGGGAGATGGCCAGTAGAGGGGGCTGGACTTGCTCTTCTTCTGCACCAGGCAAGCACAGAGCCAAAGCAAACCTCTTCCCTTTCTCCAGCCCTCAGCTGCTTAGAGCTGGAGGTGCAGGAGACTGCTGTGCTTCCAGGGCGCAGCATGAGCCAGGGACAAGGGATGGGGTTCCTGGCGGCAAGACATTTTTCGTTGACCACAGTAGCTACACATGAATACGGAATACGGTCAACACAGTCGTTGACCACAGCAGCTACACATGAATACGGAATCGAAGTAAATGAATGCAAGAGTGAATCAGCCTGGGTGTCACCCACTGCTGACTACCAAGTACGGGTGATGAATAGGCACAGCGTGATCAATAGAGGAAATAAACACCTAAACAGAGACAATTACTTTCTTTAACGGGCTTGCCATTCCCAGGAAGGATTTGCTGAGCTCAACTTCCACAGTGACTAATTTGCTGATGAATTCCAGTTCGGTGGCTACACACTGGAGTCTCTCTTCGAGATATTTTTCTTTGCGACTTTAAGGCCTGCTGCGGAATATTCCTGGGGATCTGAAATGCTTCCCTGCTGGCTTCTGAGTGTCACTGTTTTTAAATTAATGACTTATTTGTGCTGAATAGGAAGCAATGGTAACAATACTGCTGAACTGTGAAGAAGAGTGTTGCCCACGATCAAGTCAAGAAGCCCCACCAAAGCTGTGAGCTGACAGACGCTGGTGGCTCAGTGGAGAAGGGAAAGCACTCCGCAGGCGACCAGAGACACGCTGTTCTGCATCACACACATTCCAGGACTAAGCCTTGGTGATGAAGATAGCTCACATCCCCTGGGAGTTGGAACCCAACAACACCTGTAGGGCCGCCAGATACCAACCCCTGTTCTAAGAAAGCCTCCCCCGCCCCCCCCAAACAAGCAAGGTCTCCCTTGATGGATTTCCCCCCCCCCCTTAGACAGTATGCATAGAATTAGGAACAAATTAGGGCACCAGCTTAAGGAAATATCTGCTATATAATGATGCTGCCTGATTCCAAGTAAAAACCATTGGCCTGTCTAGCCCAGTCTTGCCTACACTGACAGGCAGCAGCTCACCGCAGGCACAGGCCATTCCCAGCCCTGTTTTCAGAGATCTAATAACGGGAGATGCCGTGGATGGAACAAAGATCAGGGCAGGCATCGAAGGTGGGCATGGCTGGGCACCTGCGGAGGGCCCACACCCCAGCAGGGCCCCACTGACAGGAGCCCCCCGGAGTCGCTCCTCCTCTTCAGCTTTGCAGCCTGCTTGTTCACCTGCCTCTCGCTCCGGCCCAGACGGTGGAGGTGGCGAGGAGCAGAAGATGCCCCGGCCTACTCGCTCCCGGCTCCCTGCCTGTCAAGCAAGCAAGTGGTGTCAACGGTGAGGAAGAGGAGGAGGAGGAGCCGTAGCAGCCGGTGACAAGGGTGGTGAGAAGGAGGACTCGCTGAGGGAGGGGGCCCAGGGGGGTGTCTTGCCCAAGGGCTCTCCGAAACCTGGAGCTGGAACTGCCAAAGATAGATGTTCTGAATGCGAAGTATGTGCTCAGCCACTGGGCAATGGCCCCTCCCCAAGCACTTGCTCTAGGATTGTGCCACCAACTTCAAGGAAATGACTAAAAAGTATCCTGGGGCCAGGGTGGGGTGGGGGGATTACAGTTTTAGGCAGGGCAAAATTCTCGAGGAATTTCATCCACAATGTCGATTTGCATTTGAAAACCCAGGAGCAATATCCCCAAGTCCTGGAGATTAAACTGCCCAGGCTCCCTTTTCTTATGCAAATCTGGACCATAAAACAGATGTATGTTGCAGCCATAAATGGAAGGGAAGGAATTGCTAGCAGTAGGATGTGAAATTAAGCTGTGGGAATGTTAAAATAATAATAATAATAATAATAATAATAATAATAAATAATAAAAATAATAAATAATAAAAATAAAAACAAAGGCTCAAGAGCCAGATTCTGTTTTTTCTGGAAGGTCTCCAGACAATGGCTCCCAAGTTAGTGTATTTGGGTAACTTTTAAGGATAGTTTCCCTGAGTACAATCAGCTTCTGATCTCTACTCTCACAGCTCCTGAAATGTCTGCCAATTCTACAGCAGTTTGCAGGTCATGAGCTCCTAACGCCATATATACTTCCCAGAGCTGCAACAGAACATATCAACCCCAATGCGAGCAGCACGTTATGACTTTTCAGTTCAAGGAAACAAGCAATTGAATAAGGGAAGAGGTCTTGGATGGGATCCCATTATAACTTTGGTCACTCCATCTTAATAAATGGAGGATCTGCTAGAGCTGGAAAAGGTACAGAAAAGGACAACGAAAATGTTCAAGGGGTTGAAGCACCTTTCCTATGAAAAGCTGAAGCATGTGGGGCTTTTTTGGTTTCTTTGTGTGGGGAGAGGGAAAAGGATGACTGACATGACAGAGACATATAAAATTATAAGTAGTGTGGAGTGGGTAGATACACTTACACTCTTCTCCAGCTCTCAAGAACTCATGATCACCCAATGAAACTGGTTGCAGTAGGTTAGGACACAGACAGAAGAAAGTACTTCTTCACAAAACACACAGTAGTTAATTTATGGAATTCATGACCACAGAATGTGGAGATGGCTATTAGCTTAGATGGCTTAAAGCAGGGCTAGGCAATCAAAATCTCTGTGTGTGTGTGTGTGTGTGTGTGTGTGTGTGATGCCCCCCAAGCCTGAAGGATGTCAAAGGGGCATGTCCATGGCCCCTGACATCATTTGAACCCTGGCAGGCCCACCAGGTAGATATTCTGCCTGGTATATCCACTGGAACCCAGCTTCACTGCATGTGGGGTTTCTCCCATTGGAGAAGGCCTGTGCACAGCAAAGCTGCTTCACCTGCCCCACACAATCTCCCATTGGGGAGAGAATGCAGGGAAAGTGAAGCTGGTCAGCTCGCCTTCGCTCATCCTTCAATTTCTCCGTGTGGAGAAGGTGAAGGACAAATGAAGCCCATTTGTCCAGCACTTGCAAGCACTAGATGAGGGCACAGCTGCTGCTCCTTCAATCCCTTTGTTATCTCCAGTCTGTGATCAGGGATTCCCCTGTGCACTGCTCACTCTCCACTGGGAGGGGGAGCAGCGCACCGGGGAATCCCCTTGTTATTTCCAATCACAGATTGGAGATAACAAGGGGATTCCTCTACTTGCCTCCTCCGAAAGCCTCCAGTAACCTCCAGGCATGGGAAGGGCCTGTGGAGGGAGCACAAATCTCGGCGGGCCAAATGGGCAACATCCACAGGCCAGATTAGGCCTGCAGGCTGGAGATTGCTCACCCCAGGTTTAAAGGGATTAGACAAATTAATGGAAGTCTATTAGTGACTATGAGGCATTAATGGAACCTCCATGTTTGGACACAGATTACCTCTGAATATCAGAAGCAGACAAATGACAGGGGAGGGCTGCTGCCTTTGAGCCCCACTTGTGGGCTTCCCAGAGGCATCTTGCTGACTACAGTCAGAAACACAATGCTGGAGGACCAGGTGGACCTTTGGTGGATGGAAGTGGATGCAGGAATAAACATGCCCCACTGTCCTTGGAAAGCCAGTGCTCTTTCCCTGTTTTGACTGGCGCCTGATATAAGTTGTGGACAGATAAATATGACAAGGTTGAAAGAATGAACAGTTGGTGGTTGCAAAACTGAGTTGTCATGTCAAGACAGGGTCCTTATCTGAGCTGGAAACCCTGCCTTGTTTTTACAAATCATGTTTCAGAATTTCTCAAAGGCAAGCTGCTTCTCATATGTGTGTGTGCGCACACACACGCACACACTCACACACAGCAGCATTGCTGTTACTGTTCACCCAAAGGGCAAGTATCTTTTTTTTCCTTCTGAAGAAGAAGATACTATCAATCCATCATTTAGAAGCCTTGTCCTACTGAGAGCTCAAGCTGACATTCAGAATAAGACAGGATGCCTGTTCTCCATCTAGCATTTACTCCAACCTTCCCCAACCTGGTGCCCTCCAGATGTGTCAGACTACATCTCCCATTATTTTCGGGCAGTGCATGCTGGCTGGGAATGATGGCAGTAGTAGTCAAACACATCTGGAGGGCGCCCGGTTGCAGAAGGCTGATCTACTCCATGCTGTGCTGCTTTCTTCCTCCAGTATATTTCCTTTCCCAAGGTATGTGAACTAACATACACCCCACCGCATTCCCTCCCATCCTTCTCCTCTTCCCTCCCAAGCATCTCTATCCCACATCTCCCTGGAATTTGCCCTGGCTGCAGAAGAGTAGCCTCTTCCACATTATACCTGTAAGATGCTCTAATCTAGGGAGGCAAAGAACCATCCCTTGTTTGTATGGTTGAGCTCTTTGCTGATGTTCCTTCTGCATACATCTGTGCACATAGTGGTGGTGGAGGTGGGGAGTCACGATTGCTCCCACTAGCTGACCTCTTTTTCACGCCTAAGTCCCACACATTGAAGGTAAGATCTGCCCAGGGGCCTACCTGCATACATGCCCAAATGAAGTAATCTGTATCCTTTGTTTTTCAAGGTGATGAATCACGTGTAGAAAGCCTAGGCACCCCTGTGCAGACATCGCTTCCAACGTGTGGAGGTCAGATGTATCGCCTGCCACACACCACACATACAGCAATAGGCAGGATTACTATCTGCATAGGGCTATAGTGGTTGAGGACATGAGCAATATGTTTAGAAGCTCCCATCAAAACAGCCGCCAACTCATTATGCACCAGCCATTGAGCTGTAATATGAAGTCAATTGTCCAGGTCTGCTTGAATAGTTTCACTAGGGCTTACTGAGGCTGTGTTTACCCATGCAGTGGCATGTCACAATAATGTAATGCTCCTGTACCCCAGTCCTGAGAGGGGAGAACTTGCAGGGGCTTAGCCCTTATGCAGACTTCAGTGTCCTGGAAAGGGGGCACTGGAGACTTGTTGTGTTTCTTTTATAAAGGTTTATTTAAGGACAGATAATGAAGCTGAAGCTCCAGTATTTTGGCCACCTAATGCGAAGAGAAAACTCCCTGGAAAAGACCCTGATGCTGGGAAAGACTGAAGGCAAAAGGAGAAGGGGACGGCAGAGGATGAGATGGCTAGATAGCATCATGGATGCAATGAATATGAACTTTAGCACGCTCCGGGAGAGAGCGCAGGACAGGAAGGCCTGGCGTGCTATGGTCCATGGGGTCACGAAGAGTCGGACACGACTGAACGACTGAACAACAACAACAGGATGAAGGCCTACAGCATCACAACTCCAAGCAATCCCTGCTTGCTCTCCACTGCCTAGGGATCTTCATCGGCAAGACAAAAGCTGCTGTCCTTTTGTCTTAGATTCACCCTTCCCCCAAATCCATTTCCTCCTACCCCTTCAGGCCTTGTAGAACAAAGGTGACCAATTCAAGATAACCTTGGGGTACCTTCCCAAAAGACTGCATTGGAGGAAATCCTAAGTCTCTGCACTCAGCAGCACCGAATGATAGGGCAGCTCTGGAGGTAAGATAGACTGACACCAAACACATACCACTGGGGTTCTGAGGTGGGAGAATGGGTTAGACCACTTCAGACTGCAGTTGTGGGACGACACTGTGACAGGGCTGGCCCAAGACATTTTACTCTCGGGGGATGATGGACAAGATGGTGCCTTCCCCGTTCCATATACAAACATCAACTGGATTAGCAGTTGAATGGAACCTTCCTTCAACACTGGCAACAGTACAGCATCTTCCACTGACCCAAGGGCAGGAGGTTAGCTTAGGGGGCACAGGGCAGGCACCATGACACACATAGCTCTCTCCACTTCTGGTCCTCAGCATCTACCCCTGAGGCAACCAGCTCACATTGCATTTTCTAGCCCTGCATTTTCCTGTTGTAAAAGCCAAGTAAATTTCACTGTGATGTAGGGATGCCTGGATTTTATTAAATCCGTTCCATCTGTGTTTTGCAGATTGTCAAGCGTCTTTCATTCTGCTGTCCGCTCATTCATGGCATTGGATTTTTTTTTAGGACTGTACGAGAATTTCGTTCCTATCTGCAAATGCACATTTGCACTAATGCACACTTGCACAAGTGCACATTAGCAATAGTGCACTCTTGTGTAAATCCCCCCCCAATTTAAAAACCACTTCACAAGTCCGTGGAATCCATGTGACTCAGAAAAAGCCAGTCCACTGCAGAATCCACAGGTCAGATTCATTTTGATCAGAACTCATTTAAATCCATTGTGGATTTCTCCAACATCCCAACTATATATAGAAAATTAACACAGCAAGAAGCAAGGAGATGCTAGAATCTTTATCCCAGTTAGATTTTAGCCCAGTCTTCTCCCTGCTGCATTAATTTTTGACTTATTGGGAATTTTTCTAATGTGGGGGAATATCCACAATGGTTATCTCCCACCTGCAGTCTAAAATGGTGCAGTCTCCTCTGCTACTTCAGGACTCTACCATCTTATTCTGCTGCATCTGTAGATTCACCCTCAAGATAAGTATTTGAAGAACTTTGAACACTTAGGAAAAAGCTATATTGTTATTGCTGTGATGATGATGACGACGATGATGATGGAAGATGCATGTTTATCATATGCAATTCACTGTGTGGGTCAGTGAATTCAATTTGTCTGGGTGGGTTTTAAAGCAGGGCTGGATCACTGGAAGACAAGGCAATGCAGCTTTTGCACGCAACAGGAGCGATAAGAAGCACTGAGCTCCTGGCGGACGATATGAGGTGACAGTTTGGGTGAAAGGAATTTCTCCCTTTGGACAACATTGCACAACAGGCTGGGAGGTTTTTGCATTCCTCAGAAGCATCCAACACTGAGCAATGCATTGGACTGCACAGGCCTGCTCTGAGCAAGTCCAGTACATGTGGACCACTGGATATGTTCTGGGTTTGGGGCACTGAGAAACTGCTCTCTCACTGTAGCATAGACTTACCACTTCTTTTTGCTGCTCCAACTCCTGTGCCTTAAAGGGCAGCCTGGCACACAGAAATGAAACAGGAGATACTTTTCCAACCATTTAGGCCCACACAATTTGTGACCCACCAAGCCAAACTCAGCCCATACGAGCCATGCCTTGTGGTAGGGCCGGCATCAAGGGTAAGCAGGGCCAGATTTCATTTCGGAGAAGCTCTTGGAGCCACATTCCAGTGGTGACAAAAGGGGCAAAAGTGGGAGGGCCTAAAACACCCCAAATGGCAGCATATTTTGGCTTGAAGCTCTTCCTGCCAGTAACTAAGCTTTAGGAGGGGCATTTCAAACTTTTAGGATGGGGAAAATGCACAAAAGTCAGGAAACCACTGATCAGTGGGCAAGGGGGCTGCGGCCACCTGGGAAACCCCAGAGGGCAAGACTGGGACCCAGTCCAGATGGGAGGCCAGATCTGGCCCACAAACCGGAGGTTCTGCACACCTGGTATAAACATTACCATGCAAAGAAAAGGCACAGAGAGAGTTCACAGCTCACAATACACAACAGCCCCCCATCCAGGCAATCAAAAGAGGGCAGCAGAGCTGTGAGTGCAGCCCCACCTCCAACCTCCCCATTCCAGCGGGAGGGAGCTTCAGAACTCTGCGTGTTCAACACAAAGGTCTGAAGGGGGCTTCTAAGCCATGCTAGTGGAATGTGCTTAGCAGTGTCTGCAGGATCAGGAATGCTGCATCATCAGGGGTGAGGGCGTGGCTAACGTATTTCTGCATTTGTTTCGAACGCTGGAAGAGAGCTATAGATCTGTGCCAATCTGGAATAGTGATGATGCTGTTCAACATTTGGGTAAGGAAAACAGCTACCATTTCTTTTGTATCAAGAGTACAAGGGTCTGGTAGTGAGCCCAGCAAATGAAAAGAGATGCTTTCCTGGGCTCTGAGAGTGTGCCTGGCCAAAAGCTTTGGGGATAATTAATATATGGGGGATAATTTCAAATATATGGCTCCCTACAATCCGGAAGGCTCACTTGCATTCACATTTCAGTACCATAATATACCATCACATACATTTTAATTGTCACACAATCTCCACTTACTCCTGAAATACAAAGGTCACCATTAATGTCAGTGGATTTCAGCAAACTGAGTGTTGGACTGTTGCCTACATATTTCAGAATTTCAAAATTCAGTTCACACTCAAGCAAAGAAGTGAAATCTGGTACTCAAAGAAGATAGACAGTGATGTTCCAACCAATTAGTTACAGCCGACAAATAAAGCCCACTATGAACTACATATTTGGGACATGCCAGAAACTTGTACAGAGTGAGAAAACAGTAGAGCTGTGACAAAGAAGTGAACATGTTTTACCCATTGATTAACCATCTGTCTTGAAACCAATTGATCTATGAATTAAATTTAAATACATTTGCTGGTGCTGAAAGAAGGGTGAATTAACCATAGGGACAAATGATTGAACAAACAATCCAGGAGCTCCTGTATTTATCTGAACTGAAACAACCCTTTCTGAATAAGTGCTTAATCTTGCAGGGTCAGGGTAGATCCCACATTGAGTTCTATGTCTGCTCTCGCAGTTCAATCCATCACTTCCTCATAAAGTGGGAAAGTGGGGAAAGGTGGAGTAGAATGAGGAAGAGTAGGCACAAGTCTGAGCAAGAGAGATTGAGAGTGGCCTTCAATTTCTCCCGCATATAATCTTGTAAGCGTGGAAAGAAATAACATTTTAACACTCCTATGGATTTTCTATGCTATGAGTGGATCTTTGCAGAATGCTATTCCCTTGCTGGTGTAACTGGGAATGCAGAATGAAGAAACAGCAGAGAAATAAGCCAGATCATATTCTGCTGTAAAAACTTCATTTTGACACTCAGAAAGGTTATTAGCAACTTGGCAGTTGAGATGTATTTATTCTTGGCAGTGTCTATTTAAATACACTCTTGAGGAGTGCCGCAGTGCCTTTGAATTTATTTACTGCTCTTTGAATTTACCGTCCTTTCGGCATTGCAATTTAATGGCAAGTCTAATTGGGCAAGAAAATCAACCTGGAGAAGGGCCAGCACATTCTCCAGGTGTGCGCTAGCACATAACTCAGTTCGGCCCCTCCCTCTTTTGCGGAGTGGAAAGAAATTTAACCTGCACACTGAAGACTGGAAATGCCAAATGCACTCCTGCTATGTGACTAGGAGCTGCTGCAATAGAGGGCCCATTCAAACACTAAATCAGGATCCAGCCCAAATCTTGTGATCGATGCACAAGTCTATTATTTATCTTTGCTGATCCCACAACAGAGTTATGTAGACTGAGCCCAACGAAGAAAACAGACATAAAATATACCCTTTTCAATGCGTTTGCTGACTTAAGGCAATGATCCTATGGCCCCTCGACGGTGTCTAAGGGGCCATAGGATAGTTCGGATTCCCAGATCCGAGGTCGGAGAGCGCTCCAACTTCGGAGCTGGGAATCGGAGCTCCAACCACCCTCCCCCTTGCAGCCAGTGTGGAAAGAACCATGCCGGCCACCTCTCCGAGGTCGGGAATGTGACCCCAGAGAGGGGGAAAGGATGTCTGGATGGGCAAGAAGGGGAGGACACTGGAGAGGCCAGGATATGAACTATCCTGAGGCCTCTGCAGCTTCCTTCCCTCCCCCTCTGAGATGCTTTTGCTAGATGGGCAAAACAGCCCATCTAGCGAAAATGCAGGGCGGGAGGACAGGGGGGCCAAGATCACCTCTGCCGCTCCTCCCGCCCTGCATAGGATGACTGTAAGCCTCCAAGTTCAGAGGCCTATGATCATCACAACAGGATTGCACCCTTAGCATATGAGCTGATGTAGGGTTTTTGTATGTCTTATGAAACTCTTGACCAGGATTCTGTCTGCTTCCTCAGATGCTGCTGATTTGTTGTTTATACATGCAATTTAAACTGAGAATGTTATTATTGCTGGCTGCCCTAAGGGTGCCATGGAGCCATATTTTGTGGAGTACAACATTTTAAATAAATAAAACCAAATAAATCAGTAACTTTTGCGTGTAGGCTTAAATTGCAAGATTGCTCTACATAAATAACATTCTCGTTCATTGAAATCCGCCACTAGCTAAAAGTTTTTGATGTCTGCCTGTCAATTTGGATAAAGGAGGTCGGGCTGTGTATATAGAGAAAGCTGGCGTATTTTCTACCTTGGGATGCTGGCAGCCTTAAGTGTTTTAAAGCCTTGATTCTTTCTTGTTCAGATGGGCAGGGGGTGTGAGCCCTTGTTACTTTTTAAAAAAAGAAGAAGAGAGACATTAGCCCTGAGGGCTGTCAGCGAACACCAAGCACTACAGATCAAGGGTTGCCAAAATACTGGGAGAATACAGCATTTTTACAGAGCATTTGACGGTTATTGCCGCTGCTGGCTCAGGAGCAAAAAAACCCTTTAAAACATTTAGAATCACAAAGCTATTTAGTGAGATTTATATAAAAACAGCAGACTCTCCTCTCTCTGTCGTCCTGCTCTAGCCCTGCAAGGCATCTATGGGCAAGACAATAAAAAGGATTTCTCATCTCATCCATACTCTAGATAAACTGCTTACCCAATTGATATGGATACTTAGCAGGTAGACAATCCTTGTGATGCAGACCTCACAATGTAATGGCTGCTATATGTTTTGACTCAATACACTGGATCCTTCCGCCCTCCTACCAACTCCTTATTTTGGAGCTTTGCTTGCTCTATCCTATTTTTCTACATTCAAAGCTATCCCTGGGCTTGCTCCATCCCTCTTTCTTCTCTTGCCTTCCAATATATTCCTGCCCATGAACTTTGTTCCTCAAGCTCTACCAACTGCAGGTCTCCTGGGGGCCTGTCTTCATGGGTGATTACTGTGGAATGGGGCCATTTGGAGGTCGTTTGTGGCACATGACATCGTGGCAACTCTGCAGTCACCCTGGAGTTTACCTGTGAGGAAGCTGCATTTTTGCAGAGTAATTTGCTTCGTTGTTTTTCTTTAATTTGGCTCCCTGTGGTTCAGCTGCTGTGTGTCCATCCCTCCGCTTTACATTCGATGTGACTGGGCATTCCTCGGGGGGGGGGGGGGTCTTTCACCTGGCCATGACCTTGGTATCCTAGGTAACTAGAGTAACTAGCCTGCCTTTCCAACTCACTGCTAGAGCGCTCTTCCATGCCTTCAGATTTGCCCTGCACTTCCTTTTCACCAGTGGGAGTAACTAGCCTCCATTTCCCAGCCCAGCCCTGTTGAGAGCCTTCTCTGATGCTTGTGTAACTTTGCTTCTCTGATGCATGTCTTAGTTCACTGCTTTTCTGCACAGAGAGAAAGGGCTGGCTGGAGTTGCCTCCCTCAGCTGTTGCTGCTGCTGTTGCTGCGTCCTCTCCTCCTTCTTCGCCATATTGATACAGCGAAATACCGGGGCTGCAGGCTCCCACTGCTGGCTGCCTCCTCTCACTAGAAAGCTAGTACATGAAACAGCACGGCTCCAGTTTTCTCAATGGGAAAAAGATGCTACAGACTCTCAGTGGGGGGAAAGCGGCAACAGAGGCTGCAGACTGAGAATGGGTGAAGCAGCTAGATTGCTGTATTTACTCCCTGGAAAAAGAGAAAGGGGGTGGGAGTTCTAACTCCCTGCCTGTTGGCTGAAATGGGGCAAAATTGCATTGGTGGGGTGCTCTCATGGGGAGCCTTCAGATGCTGTAGGGGATAATAACGTGGTAGCAGGGCGGGGGGGAGCCTGGACAGGGGTGGGAAACAGGCCTCTCTCATTGGTTGAGCAGTACCTGCTAGGTTGATGACATTCAGTTCTATTCTCCACCCCCCACCCCCCAGAAGTATGTTGCTTTCAAGCACTGCGTGACCTGTGAAAAATGCATTTTAAAGGTATGGTATAGTCGGCTTCCCCTTCATGGATCACTGCCTTGTTGTGGCAAAGGGGCTTGCATAACTCAGTGAAGCCATAAGCTATGCCGTGCAGGGCCACCCAAGACGGACAGGTCATGGCAGAGAGTTCTGACAAAATGTGGTCCACTGGAGAAGGAAATGGCAACCCACTCCAGTATTCTTGCCAAGAAAACCCCATGGAACGTATCACAAGGCTAAAAGATATGACGCCGGAAGATGAGCCCCTCAGGTCGGAAGGTGTCCAATATACTACTGGGGAAGAGCAGGGGGAATTTCCAAGTAGCGCCAGAAAGAGTGAAGCAGCTGGGCCAAAGCCGAAAGGACACTCAGCTGTGGATGTGTCTGGTGGTGAAAAGAAAGTCCGATGCTGATTGAACATCGACATCTTGGGAATCAGCGAACTAAAATGGACAAGCATGGGTGAATTTAATTCAGGTGACCATTATATCTACTACTGTGGGCAAGAATCTCTTAGAAGAAATGGAGTAGCACTCATAATCAACAAAAGGGTGGGAAAAGCAGTACTGGGGTACAATCTCAAAAACGATAGAATGATCTCAGTACGAGATCCAAGGCAAACCACTCAACATCACAGTAATTCAAGTCTATGCTTCAGGCATAGACTTGAATTACTTCAAGTAAGGCTTCAGGCCTGGTTTTGGAACAGAAACTGCCTTGGTCGCTCTGTGGGATGACCTCTGCCGGGAGAGGGACAGGGGGAATGCGACCCTGTTGATTCTCCTGGACCTCTCAGCGGCTTTCGATACCATCGACCATGGTACCCTTCTGGATAGGTTGTCTGGGTTAGGAGTTGGAGGCACTGCACTACAGTGGTTCCGCTCCTACTTGGATGGCCGATTCCAGAAGGTGGTGCTGGGGGATTATTGCTCTGTGCCATGGCAATTGTGCCATGGGGTTCCACAGGGCTCTATTTTATCCCCCATGCTGTTTAACATCTACATGAAACCGCTGGGGGAGGTTATCCGGAGGTGTGGGCTGAGGTGCCATCAATATGCAGATGACACCCAGCTCTACCTCTCTTTCTCATCAAAACCAGGTGAGGCAGTGGGTGTTCTGAATCAGTGCCTGGGAACGGTAATGGACTGGATGAGGGCCAATAAACTGAAACTCAATCCAGACAAGACAGAGGTACTGTTACTGGGTGGTTCGTCTGCCCGGCTAGGTAATATTCAACCTGTTCTGGAGGGGGTTGCACTCCCCCTAAAGGATCACGTTTGTAGTTTGGGGGTGCTCTTGGATCCAGAACTGTCACTTGAGGCACAGGTGAACTCAGTGGCATGGAGCACTTTTTATCAGCTTAGGCTGGTATACCAACTACGCCCTTATCTGGACAGAGATAGCCTAGCTACAGTTATCCATGCTCTGATAACTTCTCGTCTGGATTACTGCAATGCGTTATACGTGGGGCTGCCTTTGAAAACGGTCCGGAAACTTCAGCTGGTCCAAAATAGGGCAGCAAGATTGTTAACAGGGACTGGCCTGCGAGCTCATATTACGCCAGTACTTTTCCAGCTGCACTGGCTGCCAGTCCATTTCTGGGCCCGATTCAAAGTGCTGGTGTAAACATTCAAAGCCCTTAACGGCTTGGGGCCAGGTTACCTGAAGGATCGCCTCCTCCCATATGTGCCTGCCTGGACATTAAGATCATCATCAGCGGCCCTTCTCCGTGAGCCCCTGCCAAAGGAAGTGAGGCGGGTGGCTACTAGGAGGAGGGCTTTTTCTGTTGTGGCACCCCGGCTCTGGAACGAGCTCCCTAGTGAGGTTCGCCTGGCGCCTACATTGTATTCCTTTCGGCGCCAGGTGAAGACCTTTTTATTTTCCCAGGCATTTTAGCATTTTAGCTTTCTAAATTTTTGTCTTTGTTGTTTTAAATCTGTATTTTAAACTCCTGCACTGCTGCTAGGTTTTATTGTGGTTGTATTGTTATATTGTGGTTTTAATGTTCTATATATTTTAAATTGTTTTATTGTGTGTTGTTTGGTTTTAATTTTTGTGAACCGCCCAGAGAGCTTCGGCTATTGGGCGGTATAGAAATAAATAAATAAATAAATAAATAAAATATGCCCCAACCACTGATGCTGAAGAAGCTGAGGTTGATCGGTTCTATGAAGACCTACAACACCTTCTAGAACTAACACCAAAAAAAGATATCTTCTTCATCATAGGGGATTGGAATGCTAAAGTAGGAAGTCAAGAAATCACCGGGATAACAGGCAAGCATGGCCTTGGTGTACAAAATGAAGCAGGACAAAGGCTAATCGAGTTTTGCCAAGAGAACACGCTGATCATAGCAAACACTCTTTTCCAGCAGCACAAGAGGCGACTCTACACATGGACATCACCAGATGGTCAATATCGAAATCAGATTGATTATGTCCTTTGCAGCCAAAGATGGAGAAACTCTATACAGTCAGTAAAAACAAGACCTGGAGCTGACTGTGGCTCAGATCATGAGCTTCTTGTCGCAAAATTTCGGCTGAAATTGAAGAACGTAGGGAAAACCACTAAACCATTCAGGTATGACCTAAATCATATCCCTTATGAATATACAGTGGAGGTGACAAATAGATTTAAGGGATTAGACCTGATAGACAGAGTGCCTGAGGAACAATGGACGGAGGTCCGTAACATTGTTCAGGAGGCAGCAACGAAATCCATCCCAAAGAAAAAGAAATGCAAGAAAGCCAAGTGGCTGTCTGATGAGGCTTTACAAGTAGCTGAGGAAAGAAGGGAAGCGAAAAGCAAGGGAGAAAGGGGAAGATATATCCAACTGAATGCAGAGTTCCAGAGAATAGCAAGGAGAGACAAGAAGGCCTTCTTAAATGAACAATGCAAAGAAATCGAGGAAAACAATAGAATGGGAAAGACTAGAGATCTTTTCAAGAAAATCGGAGATCTCAAGGGAACATTTTGTGCAAAGGCGGGCACGATAAAGGACAAAGAAGGCAGGGACCTAACAGAAGCAGATGAGATTAAGAAGAGGTGGCAAGAATACACAGAAGAACTATACAGGAAAGATCTGAATGTCCCTGATAGCCATGATAGTGCGGTCACTGAACTTGAGCCGGACATCCTCGAGAGTGAAGTCAAGTGGGCCTTAGGAAGCATTACTAACAACAAAGCTAGCGGAGATGACAGTATTCCAGCTGAGCTGTTTAAGATCCTAAAAGATGATGCTGTTAAAGTGCTGCACTCAATATGCCAACAAATTTGGAACACTCAACAGTGGCCACAAGACTGGAAAAGGTCAGTTTACATTCTAATTCCAAAGAAGGGCAACGCCAAAGAGTGTTCAAACTACCGTACAATTGTGCTCATTTCACATGCCAGCAAGGTTATGCTCAAAATCCTACAAGCTAGGCTTCAGCAGTATGTGAACCGAGAACTACCGGAAGTACAAGCTGGGTTTAGAAGAGGCAGAGGAACTAGAGATCAAATGGCCAACATTCGCTGCATCATGGAGAAAGCAAGAGAATTCCAGAAAAATGTCTATTTCTGCTTCATTGACTACGCTAAAGCCTTTGATTGTGTGGATCACAACAAACTGTGGCAAATTCTTAAAGAGGTGGGAATACCAGACCACCTTACCTGTCTCCTGAGAAACCTGTACAAGGGTCAAGAAGCAACAGTAAGAACCGGACATGGAACAACCGAGTGGTTCAAAATTGGGAAAGGAGTATGACAAGGCTATATATTGTCGCCCTGCTTATTTAATTTATATGCAGAGTACATCATGAGAAACGCCGGGTTGGATGAATCACAGGTTGGAATTAAGATTGCCGGGAGAATTATCAACAACCTCAGATACGCAGACAATACCACCCTAATGGCAGAAAGCAAAGAGCCTCTTTTGAGGGTGAAAGTGGAGAGTGCAAAAGCTGGTTTGAAACTCAACATTAAAAAAACGAAGATCATGGCATCTGGCCCCATCACTTCCTGGCATATAGAAGGGGAAGAAATGAAAGCAGTGACAGATTTTATTTTCTTGGGCTCCAAGTTCACCGCAGACGGTGACTGTAGCCATGAAATCAAAAGACGCTTGCTCCTTGGGAGGAAAGCTATGGCAAACCTAGACGGCATAGTAAGAAGCAGAGACATCATCTTGCTGACAAAGGTTCGTATAATTAAAGCTATGGTTTTCCCAGTAGCAACGTACGCTATTTGCGTTCCCCTTTTTTTCGCTGTAATTGCTTACGTAAATATTTACGTAGGCTAAGGCGAAAAAAAGGGAATGTAAATGGCGGCTGCCGTAGCCGCTGCCATTTGCGTACGCTGGGTTTTTTCCCCCCTGCCGTGATAGTCTATGTAAATACTTACGTAGCCTATCACGGCCTCTGCAGGGACGCAAATGGCGCCCCTGCGTTAGCCGTGATAGGCTACGTAAGTATTTACGTAGCCTATCACGGCTATGAAGAGGAAGCGAATGGCGGCTGCAGGACGGCCGCCATTCGCAAAGCAGCGCGGACGGGAGCAGGTAAGTGCTCCATTTCGTGCGCCTTTTGTGGGTTGGGGGTGGCGGGGACTTCGTCCCGTGCGCCTTTCGTGGGTTGGGGGGCGGGGGCTTCATTCCGCGATGGATTTTGGGGGGCCAAATGCGCTGGCATTCAGTCTCACCAAGATCCGTCGCAGAATTCTCTGACATCCCTAGGCTGGAGATAACATTTTCAAAGAGCTGGAAGTGGTTTGAAAGGGGAGTTGCTCTTTGTGATGTGTACATGCATCCTAGTATCCCCTCTGGTAAACAGGTTTTGCAGCTTTTTGTATAATTTCAAAAACAAACAAACAAACAAACAGTAAGACCTGTTTGACCAAAGGTGTGAAAGTAGGACAATAGAAATATGTGTGCCCATCTTGGAAACCAAATGGCTCTGTCAAACCACTTTCCGCTTTCTTTCAAAAATGACTACTTGTCTCCAGTTCTAGGTATGTATAACTGCATTTGCTCCCATTGATCCTCCTAACTAGAGCCTTACCTATGGGTTATACACAGTTTGGTCCTGCTTCCCCCACCCCACCCTGATTGTGTATAGAAAGCCATGGAACTACTACCTGAAGTGAGGTGCTGTCAATACACAGGCAACGTGCAGTGCTCTCTCTATCTCCCTCTCTTGTTTCCTTCTGACCCAAGTCTTGTAGTCTCAATGTCTACAATAGGCCAGGGGTGCTAAACGTGCAGCCCACCAAGCCATTTCTGATGGCCCACCAGACCCCACACACACATCTTCCCCTTGGCACGACCCAATGCCGCTCTCAGGGCCAAAAAGGTTGTGTACCCTGCACTAGGCTGATCCAGATGTCCAGAAACCACCCAACAGATGTGTATGAGCTGGCTTGAAGTTAACACTGAAGTCATGATGACCAGCAGGCCTTGTGACTCTGGATATGCCGGTAGAAATAGTGTTAACTCCATACCACACTGATATGGATATGTAGATAGATAGTCCCAGTTACACAGCTTACTTACAATATAACCACTGATATATATTTCAACTTAATGCACTGGCTTCTCACCCCTGCAAATGTCTCCATTGCTTCGCCCATGCCTAGCTGTTCTGATATATCCCTGCCTGTGTTCCACCAATGTTACCATCCGCAGCCACCTACAGTTCTCCTGCTCTCGTAGGAGCTATGTTGGGAGACCACGGAAGCCCAGCTCCCTTCTTGTTGAAAATCTTATCAAACCACCCCCCTGGCTTCTCAGACTTCGGCCACACATTGTGATGATCAAGAATATCCTTGCAGCCATATGGGCCAGAAACTTGCTCTGGTTTGAAAGAGAGCCAATATTCTCAGGAAGCTGAGTTCTACAGCAAGCGCCCACATGCTTTTTCTGCACTTGCATGGAATTGAAGGATACATACAACTTTGCTTAGATCCCATCTTGATTTCAGAATACGGCCTCTTCAATTTACTATCTGTGCACTGTTAACACAATAGCAGAAAGCCCTTTTCTCCTGTAACTGTCAGGCTCTGTTGGTGGTTCAGGCCCCAAGCAGTCCGGTTTCAGAGTCTGGGGGAACCAGCTGTCAGTCCGACAGGGTTAGAGGCAGGTAGCATAATCCAGGGGAGGCAATGGCCAAATCCTGAAAGCAGCAGCCCAAGATCAGAAGGGGTACAAGATCAAGTTGTCTAAGTAGTAGCATGGGAGCAGAGCAGGTCTTCTCACAGCAAGATACATTTGTCAGACTGATGGGCAAATTGTGAGGCTGAAATACCATTGGGCTTGGTGGAGCAGGATTGTTCCTTAGGGGTTAACTAGTTGTGTTCATAGAATCATAGGGTTGGAAGGGGCCTACAAGACCGTGGAGTCCAACCCCCTGCTCAGTGCAGGAAGCCTGATTCCCAGGTCTCCCATCCAAGTGCTAACTAGGGCTGACCCTGCTTATCTTCCAAGATCAAATGAGATCAGGTGCATGCAGCTGCTAAAGAGGTTGGAGAAATCCAAAAATGAACCAAATGAGTTTGGATTTTGATGAATCCAACAGGCGGATTTTGCGGCAGACTGGCTTTTCTCTTGTCAGGCAGATTCCATTGACTTAAGGACTGTTTTTCTAACTTTCCCGATTTTGCACAAATTGTTTGTCATCGAAAAATACACATTTGTTTTTAAAACTGCCAAAAATGCACATTTCCCCATAGGCTAAAGCGTGAAAATGCACATTGGGGGGGGGGGAGACTTGCGCATTTTCACACATGCACATTTGTGCAAATTTGAGGAACTAAAAAATCCAATTCTGCGGATGGGCCGACTATGGAACGAAAGGCGCCTGACAACCCGCGAAACACAGATAGAACGGATTTTACACAATCCGTACATCCGTAGTTGTAGCCTCAGCGGTGCCCCTGAGGAACACCATCCAGCCTGCAAGGCAGTGCGTTACCAGAGCCGGTCCATCAAGATGCCTGGTTCAAGAAATGCACACCCCAAACTTGCAACTTGCTGAAATCCGGGCATCTTTTAGAAGCATTACAAGATCTATTTTTCAACTGCCTACCTTTCAGATGGTCAAAATTAGGCCAATAAGAGAGGCAGCGAGGGGCCTCCATTGTGTTTTAGTTCTTTTAAGCTGAATGCATGAGTAAGAGTGTGTATGTGTGTGTGTATGTGTGTGTGTGTGTGTTTGGGGCAGGCGGCCAATTTGAAGAACTCATCACCTCTATGATCAGTTCAAAGGAACCATCCCTAAGTCTGTAGTGATAACCATATAGTTTTCCCCTCCTCTACTAACAAAGTAGAGAAACAGGTTATTATGTGGGCCAGATATATAAAGCTGTGGGGTATTCTTTTTGATGTTCTTGTTGGGACTGTCAGTTTTCCCACTGGCTTAAGAGCTCCTGTCCCATCGGGCAGGGCAGTTCACTCAGTTCTCATATTAGCCCGATTTTGCCTTAGCCACATACAGCAACTTTCAAGTCATGATGTACAGAATTGGCCCAACCATGAGGAAAAGTGAAGTGGCAGAAGGAGGCAGACAGTGCAGTCTGGACCGCTGGGATACAATCCAGTGCAAAATTCTCCTGTGCGAACCTCAGTGAAATTCATGGGAGCCTGCCCATAACTGATACGTCTCCATTCATTTTAGTTGGGCTTGCTCAAGACGATGTCCTGGTGGATGGTGTTCAAGGGGTCAGAACTGTCTGTCTCCCACTCTGCCACCTGCAATCGCAGGTTTTTAGTGGTCTTTCAGCACTTTTCCAGTTCTTGTTTGTTGACTTGCATCTAGAGAGAGAGAGCTGTGTAGTGCAGAGGGTGCTGGATGAGGACCAGGGAGACATACGTCCAAATCCCTATTCAGCTACGAAGATGAAAACACACCTGGGCACAGGTAAACTGCCTGAGTGCCTTAATAGATTGGCCATAATGACTGGAGGAGGGGAAGAGTAGTTAACTCTAACTGGCTGCTCCCCTATTCCTGAACTAGACTGAGTACCAAAGAGATTTGCCAGTAAGTTATTCCCTGTGCTGACTGGCCTCTCTTCTGGGATTTGCTGTGCAATACCCTCTATGAGGGCCATCCTTAGGGGTGGGCGAGCTCAGTGCTTGTCCGAGGCACCAAGCTGAGGGGGGCACCAAGCTGGGCTCAGTGGCTGTGTTCTTTGAACCTACCGTCTGCAGGGAGCTGGAGTGGCAAAAAGCAAGTGTCTGTAACCTTTTTTTTTCTTTTTAAGGTTCTACAGGTTGTTTGGGTACTAAGTACAAAAATGATCTTCCTGCAATTAGCTTGAAGGTATGTTTCTTTTTCACTTCACAGTTTCCACTTTAATGTCATTTGTGCCAGGTAAAAATTAGCTTTGCTTTGAGGCAACGTTACCGAGCGCTTAGTACTTCAAATACTGTAAACACCATAAGCCCTATATAAATAATAAAATAAAGCTATAAAACCTGTAAGAGGTCAGCTGGATACCTTTTAAATTTTATAACTTTTCTTTATTATTTTTAAAGATACAAATAATGGACATTCTAAAATGAGGAATGCTTACCAAACGACAGGAACTGCTACAAAACAAAAGACTTTAAAAGTAAAAACTGTGACAGTTCTGCTGTGTTGCAGCAAGAAGAAGCTACAGCCTGGGGGACTATAGTATATGTGATACAGTCCCTTGAGGACTAGTTGTACCACTCCAACAGAGGGTCCACTTCTTGTAGCTGAGGAGGGAGTGTTGGAGCTCAGGGAGAAGAGTTTGCAGCAGGAGCCATTTTGTGTGCATGCTGAACATAATACAGAATATATCCCTGCAACTCCATGAGAGCCATCTTGTGAGAGCTGCATGACAAAGACTTCACTGGGATCCTAGAACTAGAGTATCAGTGCACTGAAAGCAGAGCAGCAAATAAGAGGTAGCTTGCTCTGGGCCCTTTCCTTGCCATGGCTGGAGAAAGGTCTGGGAGCAAGTAAATATTTTACACAGTTGTGTATGAAGCAGAATAGATGCTAAATTGAGGCCTAAGCTGGCTGTAAAATGTATTTTGGGGAGGGTGGAAGGGGGAGGGGGCTGTTTATTAGCTAGGCCTGCAGCCCAATTGTAAGGGGGTCTAAACCCATCGCAGTCAGGTAAAAACTTTCCTTATGTCTGGGCAGCAATAGAAATAAGGTTGGTCAGGCAGGCTTATGACTGGCCCAGGCCAAGTAGCCCCACTTACAGTGTTGGTTGTAAGGAGAGAAGGAAAGGGAGGGCTTTCAGGAGGGATTCTTTGGCACAGCAGGCAGCCTGTTCTGGTCACAGAAGAACTCCAGGCCTGCCGGGGAAAGAGCCCAAGGAATGAATGAGTGCGTGGACACCACCGAAGAGTTTCAGGCAAGGTGCTGCTGCGGAGTAATTTGCTGTGGCAGTTACCACAGGGAAAGGTGTAGGAGTGGTGTGAGGCCAGGCCTTAGGGGAGGAATCCTTCCTTTCTGAGTAGCGGAGAAGGCCAGCAGCAGGCCACGGCCAGAAGACCCATGAGGCTGAGCCCCAGGAAGCTCTGCCAAAAGGGGTTTGGCATTTGGAGGAGGTATTCAGGAGAAGCACAACCCAACTGCTATTCCCTTAACCCCATGCAAGAAAAAATGAAGTACATTCTGCTTGATCCCAGGGCAAGGAGGAGCTGCAGGTGGGAAGTCTCAGATGTAGTCCGTGCACGCAATAATTCTTGCCTGTGGCCCTCAGGTTTGCACATGTATGCATGGGTCCTTGTGGACAGCAGCAGCAGGGCCCCTGACAGCACACCTGCACCAGGCCCCATAAACCCTCTGGGTGGCCCTGCAAAGCTGACCAGGGTGGGTGGGTCAGGGGGCACCAAAGGCATTCCTTGCCCAGATCGCTATTTATCCTAGAGTTGGCCCTACCCTGTATGCCAGGGATGGGCAACTTGTGGTTCTCCAGATGTTTGACCTACAAACAGGAGAAAAACATTTGCGAAAAAATTCTGCAGACTTTCTTCTCTAACCCCAGAAGAAGGCCTTAAAATAAGAAAAAGGCCGAAACGCGTTGGGCTTCCTACAATAATTTTTTCTTTTGCATCCTGAGAACCTGTTTCTCTTCTTTGTGATTTACTTTGGATGCTCACCTCCTTCTGTTTTCTCCAGATGTTTGGCCTACAATTCCATTAGCCCTAGCCAACTTAGCCAATGGTGAGGGGTGAGATGTAGGCCAAAACATCCGGAGGGCCACAAGTTGCCCAGCCCTGCTCTATTCCCAAGCTTTTGCTGAGGTTAATGGTCCTCTGGTGGAAACACCCTGAGACAGCACTGGCAAAAGGGGTGAGAGAGGATCAGACTGAAAAAAGGAGAGTTTAAAAAGAGAGCAATACAGAAGGGAGGAAGGAGGAAACCAAACTCCAAGCCAGAGAGGGAAGTAACAGTTGCGAGAAGGACAGAAAGTCAGTGAAGGTTTTGCCTGCAAAGTGATGCTGCTCCCCTCCCTTAAAGAACTCTTGGGCACAGATTCCCTCACCCCTTCGTGGTGAGAAAACTTGTGAAGATGCTGAGTAAAGGGGAAAAATAACGAATTTTCTTTTGCCAAACCTGATTTCAGGGCCTAAGGGGTGATTCTGAGGGGTGGGACTTCAGGTCCCTCTCCCCCTGGAGAGGACAGCAGACGGACACTTGTCCATCAATAACAGCTTCTCATAATAGTGGCCAACAGCACTCCAGCAGAAAGCAAGCCAAGTTACGTGTGAGGTGGAACGGAAGGATTTGAGATTTCCTCTGGACCAGCCTCAGATTAAAAGAGGGAGGCTTTGCAATGGCAGGCATATTTATACTTGTAGAATACACACTGTGTTCATCAGTTATCTCATAAAGACACAGCAGTTTCTGTGTTGTCTTTTAATGGACGTTTTAATTAAGTCTGGCATTCTCAGTTACTGTTTTCATTACCAAAGAGCTCCCAACAATAGCCCATTGTACAAAGAATGAGTTGAAATCTCTGTTTTATTAGGTAAATATCTGAACAGGGCCAGCTGACTTCCCTTCCACCTGCAATTTCTTTCTGGTGTGATTCAAAGTCAAACATAAGTCCTCCTTTCTCAACAGTTGCCACCAGCAGCCGTTCCAACAGGCCGTCTGGGGGAGATGAGAGGGAGAAGCAGAGCCATTGTACCAGCTCTACTGAAAGACTTAATTTTTTCCTCTTCCCTCCCCATTTCCTTTTCCTTGTGTCTTTTCGGATTGTAAACCTGAAAGGAGGGATTGAGAGCCGCTCTGGGAGCCTTTTTGGCTGAGGAGTGGGATAAAAATACTTTAAATAATCATAGAACAGTAGGGTTGGAAGGGGTCTACAAGGCCATTGAGTCCAACCCCCTGCTCAGTGCAGGAATCCAAGTCAGAGCGTCCCCGACAGATGGCTGTCCAGCCTCATCTTGAACGCCTCCAGTGTGGGAGAGTCCACCACCTCCCTAGGTAATTGGTTCCATTGTCGTATTGCTCTAACAGTCAGGAAGTTTTTCCTGATGTTCAGCCGAAATGTGGCTTCCTGTAACTTGAGCCCATTATTCCATGTCCCACACTCTGGGATGATCGAGAAGAGATCCTGGCCTTCCTCTCTGTGACAACCTTTCACGTACTTGAAGAGCGCTATCATATCTCCCCTCAGTCTTCTCTTCTCATGGCTAAACATGCCCATTTCTTTCAGTCTCTCTTCACAGTGCTTTGTTTCCAGTCCCCTGATCATCTTTATTGCCCTCCTCTGAACCCTCTCCGGTTTGTCTGCATCCTTCTTAAAATGTGGTGCCCAGAACTGGACACAGTACTCCAGATGAGGCCTAACCAGTGCTGAGTAGAGGGCAACCAGTACTTCCCGGGATTTGGAAGCTATGCTTCTATTAATGCAGCCCAAAAGAGCATTTGCCTTTTTTGCAGCCACATCACACTGTTGGCTCATATTCAGCTTGTGATCGACAACAATTCCAAGATCCTTCTCGCTTGTAGTGTTGTTGAGCCACATATCCCGCATCTTGTAACTGTGCATTTGGTTTCTTTTTCCTAGGTGCAGAACTTGGCATTTATCCCTATTAAATGTCATTCTGTTGCTTTCTGCCCAGCGCTTCAGTCTATCAAGATCACTTTGAATTTTGTTTCTGCCTTCCAAAGTATTAGCTATCCAGCCCAATTTTGTGTCATCTGCAAATCTGAACAGCATTCCCTGCACCTCCTTCTCCAAGTCATTAATAAAAATGTTGAAGAGCACTGGGCCCAGGACTGAGCCCTGTGGTATCCCGCTTATTACCTCTCCCCAGTTTGAGAAGGTCCCATCGATAAGCACTCTTTGAGTCTGATTCTGTAGCCAACTGTGGATCCACCGGATCGTTGTTTCATCTAGCCCATTTTCAGCTAGTTTGCTCATCAGGATATCATGGGGCGCTTTGTCGAAAGCTTTCCTGAAGTCGAGGTATATGATGTCTACAGCATTCCCACAGTCTACAAGGAAGGTTAATTGATCAAAAAATGAGATCAGGTTCGTCTGGCAGGATTTGTTCTTGACAAATCCATCTTGGCTTCGAGTAATCACTGCATTGTTTTCAAGGTGCTTCCAGATGGATTGCTTTATCATCTGCTCCAGACTTTTCCCAGGGATTGATGTCAGACTGACTGGTCTGTAGTTCCCAGGTTCCTCCTTTTTACCCTTTTTGAAGATAGGGACAACATTAGCCCTCCCCCAGTCATTGTCAGGAGCGCCCTAGCTGCCTCTTACAGTCCCCTCCAATAGCCAACTCAGGATACAGACAATGAGGATTCTTTCCAAGGCTTTATTCCTTTATGACTCTTACAGATACTAATCACTAGCGACTAAGCAAGGAACTGCACTGGGGATAGATGTCAGAGTAGCCTAAGCTCCAGGTAAGGCAGTTGGTCCTCGTTTGAAGGAGAACCACAGGAAGACCCTGAACTTATGGGCTATGAAGAGATCCTCCCTCTTACCCTTGGGTCCTCGGGATGCAACCGTTGTTTTAGCGCCAAATGAGCAGAGCATCTCCTTTCCGTGCCCTCCATCTGTTGTTGCTCCCTGCATCGGCGCTGAGCGTTCAGCAAGCCCCCTCCAGCGCTCTCTCGCTGCCAGGGTCACTATCTATCCCAGGAATGCTGGCAGGAGGAATCTCTGCCAGCTGCTGTGCTTGTGAGAGATGAGCGAGCTCCTCTCCCACAGATTGCTGTTCTTCCTCAGAATCAGAACTGCTCTGGGGCTCTATGGGCTCAGTTTCCACCCTGACAGTCATCTGGCACTTCCCCCGTCCTCCATGATTTCTCAAAGAGAATAGACAGTGGTTCTGAGAGTTCTTCTGCCAGTTCCTTTATTACTCTAGGATGCAGTTCATCTGCCCCTGGAGATTATTAATAAATAAATAATAAGTATTTAAGGGATACAGCTTCACTTCAAATGTTAATGGCCTGTTTGTTATTGAGTATACACTGATAATGAACTTGAGCACACTCTGGGAGAGAGTGGAGGACAGGAAGGCCTGGCGTGCTATGGTCCATGGGGTCACGAAGAGTCGGACACGACTTAATGACTCAACAACAACAACAACATACATTGATATCCTGCCTTTCTTCCCTCACAGAAGAGTTCTGCCTTATACCAGTATCTACTGAATAATGCCACGAGAAATGGGTTTGCCTTCAGGGATGTGTAGGTGGTGGGTGGTTTCAAACCCCGCCCCCCGCAAACCAGGGATGGGAAACCTTCCTGTCTGGTCCCCAGTGTCTCCTCCAACTCCCCCACCCCCTCCTCCTCTCAACCCTGCCACTTCCTTACAAGGTGGGCCTAGTGTTCTTCTATATCTCTTTCTTTTGCTCCTACTGCTTCTTCCACCCACTCCTCCCACAAAGTAGTTCTTGTAGAGCAGCCTTCCCTAACCTGGTACCTTCCAGATGTGTTGTACTGCAATTCCTATTTCCTCCGCCCCCGCCATCATTACCATTTCACTGCTTTCTTTTGGGCTGCTTTCTCCAGTTCCCAAGTGGGAGGGGGGGAGGAAACTCTCTTAAAGGGACATGCTTCTTAAAAGGGCAACCCCAGTGCTGGACGGGGGTGATGATTTGGGGAAAGGAGGCAGGGAAATTATTTAGAGTGACCTCTTGGTAGGTGTCAATTTGTGGGGATAAATTTATTGAAGTCACTGGATTTAGGGTGGTTAATGATGGGGGGCGCTGTATGAGAGTGAGAAAGAATAGATGAATTGGGTGCAGATTTGTGTGTATGAATGGCAATAGTGTGTGCATGGGGGGGGGGCGTGGACAATTCCCCTGAGCCAATGAGGCCCCTTGGGCCAAAAAATTCTCTACCCCTGTTCTAAACCTGCCCAACCACCCCACAAGGCAACAATGTTGATTGACACAGGGTAATATCATCTTCTTTATACTGTTAGAAGTTTCAGCAGTGTGGTCAGCCTTCGACCACAGAGATCTGGGAACGTAGGAAGCTGCGTTATACCGAGTCACAGCCTTGGTCCATCTAGCCCAATATTGCTGACACTGACTGGCAGCAGCTCTCCGAGTCACAGCCTTGGTCCATCTAGCCCAATATTGCTGACACTGACTGGCAGCAGCTCTCCAGGGTTTCAGGCAAGAATTTTTCCAGCCCTATCTGGAGATGCTGGGGATCGAACCTGGAACCTTCTGCATGCAAAGCAAGTGATCTACCACATGGCCCCTCTGATCATGAAGCTCACTAGATGACCTTGAGCTAGCCATTACAGCCTATCCTACTCCACAGAAAGTGGGCAAAGTAGGGCTGAGCTAAAATTGGGAGTGGGAGCATGCTTTTCAAAAATATTACCCCCAATGGAACACACACACACGCACACCTGCTTTGTTTGGGCTTCAGAAAGATGGTGTGGAAATGCTCACACATTCAGAATGAGGATAGCCTGCAAGAAGAACTCTCTCTTTTTGAAAGAAGTGGCACCAAAGTGAACTGGTGTGGAAAGAAAAGGTTAGAGGGCTTCTTTAGAGAAAATTTCAACCCCGCCCTGCCCGCACATCATCTCCCTTTTTCATATTGAAAATGTTCACCAACAAAAACTGGGCACAGTCCTAGAACAAAGCCTGTTCTTCAGCTGACTTGAGAGAAGTTGTTCCTTTAAACTGAAAGAGAATGTTGGCATGCAGACTACAGGCTAGACTTGTGGCTTCTATTAAATTAGACAATGGTTCGTCAGTCAGCCACACAGTCAGATGAAATTAACAAAGCTTTTGCTGAATACTACACAACTGTCAATGCGTCAACTGACCCATCAGAACAACATACCCAGAATTATTTGGCAAAGGTCCCAATCTCCATTATAGAGCCACGATACAGGCAAATATTGAACAAAATTACTGCTAAGGAGGGTGACATTGCAATGAAAGAGCTGAAAAATAACAAATCTTCAGGTGTACAGGGGCTTACCTTTGGCATTTTAGCTTCTGAGGCTGTTGCTGCTCAGCCTTAGGCAACCACTTAGTGAGAGCCAGGAACCAGCGGAATCATAGAATAGTAGGGTTGGAAGGGGCCTACAAGGCCATCGAGTCCAACCCCCTGCTCAGTGCAGTATTCAGAAGCCAAGAGTTAGAATCACAAAACAGAACTGCCAATCAGACGCAGTAGATATTGTTGCTGTCCAGACAAACTCCTAGCTTGACCTGCAACCTTTATATTATTAAGGCTGTGCAGATAGTAATATTTCAGTTTTTGTTTTTGCATTTATTTTAGCTTGAGGTTTTTAAAATATAGTTTCAATTTTTTAAAGTTTCCATTTTCTCTCTATGAAAATAACCACACTCCTTCCCAAATTGGCTTTCTGATGCTTTTTCATTCCCAAATGATGACTGTTAACGTTTCAGTGGTTCCCATTCAATAGAGAAATGACTGGCAGGCAGCACAGGGACAGAAGCCCCATCTCTGGCAGCACGCAGGAGTTAGAGGGCAGTCTTTCCATGTCCTAGAATGCATTGGTGGATGGTGGTATGTGCCTGCATCAGCAGGAGGTCACAAGGGCCAGTCTCTCCTTCAGCAAAGCAGCATCAACAGGGGTTCATAATGGCTGGTCTCCCTCCTTCAGCTAGGCAGCATCAGCAGGAGGTCACAAGGGCCAGTCTCTCTCCTTCAGCCAAGCAGCATCAACAGGGGGTCACAAGGGCCAGTCTCTCTCCTTCAGCCAAGCAGCATCAACAGGGGGTCACAAGGGCCAGTCTCTCTCCTTCAGCCGAGCAGCATCAACAGGGGGTCACAAGGGCCAGTCTCTCTCCTTCAGCCAAGCAGCATCAACAGGGGGTCACAAGGGCCAGTCTCTCTCCTTCAGCCAAGCAGCATCAACAGGGGGTCACAAGGGCCAGTCTCTCTCCTTCAGCCGAGCAGCATCAACAGGGGGTCACAAGGGCCAGTCTCTCTCCTTCAGCCAAGCAGCATCAACAGGGGGTCACAAGGGCCAGTCTCTCTCCTTCAGCCAAGCAGCATCAACAGGGGGTCACAAGGGCCAGTCTCTCTCCTTCAGCCGAGCAGCATCAACAGGGGGTCACAAGGGCCAGTCTCTCTCCTTCAGCCAAGCAGCATCAACAGGGGGTCACAAGGGCCAGTCTCTCTCCTTCAGCCAAGCAGCATCAACAGGGGGTCATAATGGCAGGTCTCCCTCCTTCAGCTAGGCAGCATCAGCAGGAGGTCACAAGGGCCAGTCTCTCTCCTTCAGCCAAGCAGCATCAACAGGGGGTCACAAGGGCCAGTCTCTCTCCTTCAACCAAGCAGCATCAACAGGGGGTCACAAGGGCCGGTCTCTCTCCTTCAGCCAAGCAGCATCAACAGGGGGTCATAATGGCTGGTCTCCCTCCTTCAGCTAGGCAGCATCAGCAGGAGGTCACAAGGGCCAGTCTCTCTCCTTCAGCCAAGCAACATCAGCAGGGGGTCATAATGGCTGGTCTCTCCTTCAGCTAGGCAGCATCAGCAAGATGTCGCAATGGCTCATCCTCTGTCAGCGACAGAAAGGATTGTGCCCACATGCTCCTGCAGCTGCCTGCTTTAATGGGAGCACTGTAGGCACAATCCCCCTCCATCACTGACAGGAGTGGGCAGCTTCCTTCTCACTGAGGTGGGCATATGCAGAAGCATGCAGACCCAGTCCCTTTTATTGATGTGTGTGGGCAGAGCAGCCACCAGCATTTCTCAGACTGAAATGGGCAGCAGCGTATGGGCAGAGAAGCAGCAGGCAGAGAGAGGAGGGGTCAGCGGGCAGGCATCTCAGCTCCCGGGCTTCAGCTCACAGCGAGTACTCCGGCATGGCCTGTCACCCAAAGGGGCAGAAATACTGGGAGCGGGCACTTGGATATCGGCCACACCCCAAATAGAACAAGCGAGAGAGGCCTCACTACACCTGAAGGAATGGCAGCATTTCCAAAGGAGGCAGGGGCTGGCAGTCACGTGCAGCTAATGAGCCCAAGCCACAAAAGGAGAAATGTAGAACAGACCAGGCACAGAAGGAGAGGGGTGGGGGAAAGAAGAGAAGACAAGGAGTCCTGCGTGTGAAGCCATACAACAGACAGGCATGTTTTGTTTGCAAAGGCTAATTGAGCCTAGGATTCTATATCAGAAAAGTGGCAGTCTCCATGATGATCCAGCTATCTCTTGTTTAAGGCCAAATTGGAAAAATATTTAGCTTTCTCGGAGAGCTGAGAGAGACCAAACTATCTCTGAGAGGCAGTATCTTTAAGAGCTTATCACAACAGGCTTGCAGAATATGTCAGTGCTAGGCACAGTACGAGAGGCAACCTGTTAGGGTGCAGGTGGGAAGAAGGCCCTGGCATGGCCACTCAAGACACAGGGGGCTTCATCTTTCAGTGTGTGCCCCACAGGGGTCAGATCAGGAACCAGATGGCAGCAGGCAGTGAATGGTTCAGCTGCAGAGGGCAGAGGCAGGTATTGTCTGGTATTTGTCAGGAGCGCCCTAGCGGCCTCTTTCAGTACACTCCAGTAGCCAACTCAAGACACAGACAAAAGGATTCTTTACAAGGCTTTAATCCTTTTACAACTTAATGACTCTTTCAGATGCTAATCACCAGCGACTAAGCAATAAACAGCAGAGTAGCCTATGCTCCAGGTAGGCAGTTGGTCCCCGTTTGAAGGAGAATCACTTGAAGACCCTGAACTTATGGGCTAGGGAGAGATCCTCCCTCTTTCCCTTGGGTCCATAGGAGGCGGCCATTGCTTGCGTGCCAAATGGGCGCTACGCCTCCTTTCCGCGCCCTCCATCACTCGTCGCTCCCTGCGTCTGCATCGAGCATCTAGCAAGCCCCCCTCTCGCACTCTGTCACTGCTAGGATCACTATCTATCTCAGGAATGCCGGCAGGAGGAATCTCTGCCAGCTGCTGTGCCTGTGAGGGATGAGCTGGCTCCTCTCCCACAGATTGCTGATCCTCCTCAGAATCAGAACTGCTCTGAGGTTCTATCGGCTCAGTTTCCACCCTGACAGTATTCCACAGCAGGGCTTCACCTTGTAGCATGTGCCCCAGGGGAGCCAGATTAGGACAGACAGACAGACAGACAGACAGGGACTGGATGGCAAGTGGGGACACAAGAGCAGTAGAATAAAACCAGGGAGAAGAAAGAAGAGAGTGAAACTGGCAGGGGACAGCCAGCACTTAGGCAGAACGAGTTGGGAGCAGAGAGAGAGAGGGAGAGAGGATATGTAGGAAGGGGTAGCAAGTCACTCACCCCAAGCCACAGGGCAGCTCAGGAAACTCCACTAATGGACAATTAACCTGCAGGAACAACAGTTGCCTGGGTAGCATAAGGATTGGGAAGAATGGCAGATAGGGGAAATACACAGGCACAAACAGATTGAGACAAGGAGAAAATGGAAATGGAAAAATAGCAATCAAAACAAAGCAACACCTGGGTGAAACTACAGGAAAAGAGAAATGAAATACAGCGACAACATGCAAAAATGAGTGGGTTTGGAATGGGGGTATAACTTTGGAAGCAAACACTGGAGGGGAAAAACTGCCAGGCCCTCTGCACAAGAATTAGCTGCAAACAGGAGGTCAAAGCAACAGCCCCCCACCAGCTTTCACAGTGTTCTCCCCTCAGTGGCTGTGACTGGGTATTGCAAAGTTGTGGCCCCATTAGACAAACTCCTAGGCCAGGTTTTCTCTGCATGTGTCATAAAGCCGCCTGATGCATTTGCAATGTCCAGTTGGCCAGCAGGGATGCTATTGAGCAGGATCTTTGCTACCCCTCCCCTCAGGCTTTAGCAGACATAGTTTTGCATCCCTCCCAGCCTCATGTCAGGCAGCTGCGAGGCAATACTAACATGAAAACTACATTCTGTTTTAGTTATTGGATTAACTCAATGTTCACCCCTAGTCTTTATAATCCTTCCAGGTCAGGGGGAGCCAACGACTGGCCTGGGTGAGCAGTTACTGCAGAACCTAGGAACCCTTCACGGTCCAAGGGACACGCTAATCTGTGGCTCAGTGCATGGGGCCAGCAGCAGTGGAGGCTGGTGGCTCCGATTTCAGTGGGGCTGTGAATCTATTCTGGGTTTCAGTCAGAACCAGCCAGAACTCTAAAGGAGTTATCCAAGGTGCAAACCTGTTTTGGGGGTGGGGTTCAGCAACATGGATAGATCCTTTAGAGTTTTGTCTGGTTCCGACCAAAATCCGCATGGATTTACATCCCCACCAAAATTAGAGCCACCAGCCTCCACTAGGCAGCAGCAAGAGATCCAGGGGTTCCCAGGGTTAACCACAGAATGTAGGGTGAGCACTTAAGAATCACCCCGCAAAAGAGGATACCAGTTTGCATAAAATTTCCATATGTATAAGTGCAAATTTAGAAAATATTATTATAATGTAAATACAGTACATCTCACAATAGTGTGGAAATACAGTACACCTCACCACAGCGTGGAAGACTGTGACCGGTAACCTGTGTGCCCTGCTCATCGAGGCCCAGCTCTTCCTTCTGATAGTTCTTTATACTGGACTTGGACCAGACAGCCCTTCAGACAGAGGACACCTTCAAAAGAGAGGATACATGGCCACCATGTTCTGAAAGCTGTGAACCTGATCCCTAAACAGACATTTTTAATGAGACCCTGTAAATGAGTGTAACAAACACTTGTCCTGATCTCGCTCTGAAATCGTCATACCTCATAACCATATCCTTAGGAAGGCTTGATCCTTTTGTATATTTGCAAAAAAATATTTATTACAACCCTTGCAAATTCTCTAAATACATTTCCTTATTTCCTTATTAAACTGTTTTAAAACTGCCCCTCATCCTTACAGATATCAGGGCTGTGTACAGATATAAGCTAAAGCAAGACACAGTACGATAAAAACACTAAAAACCACCACGTCGTGATAAAGGCAGCAAATGTAGATCAGTTTGTGCACAACCCACAGCGGGCCTATTTCTCCACAGCAGGTGATGGACTCTGGCTCTGCCCATAATTTATTCAGTGGAACAAAATTCAATTCCCCTTCTTTTCCCTGTCTGCAGATGCTGACAAGGCATTCAGCATGTTTGAACCTTGTTTTCTACCTGTTCTGCTGCAATGTTTACATTTTGGTATGATTTTCTATAAAATGGTTCTATAAAATTCCACTCTTCAAGCAAAGACAAATATCAATGGACAGACACTGCAAATGTTGCCTTGAAATAGGGATATTCCTCAGGATGTTTCTCCGTCACTGATTCCATTCACCTTATCAACAGAACTTTGCTTTGGCCATGATTGCCCACGACCAGTTAGAACTCACCCCAGAAAATGGGATGTTATGCTGATGATATGGCTTCTATTTATCTAATCCTGGAAGATCATTACCAGCAGTTGTGATTGGACCTAACCAATATGGTGCATTCTTTGCACTCAAAACAAATCATTCCAAGTCAGAAATATTGAACGTCACAACTTGGATTGAGATGCAAAGGCGTTTGCAGCTACAATTTGCCTTTCACCAGACTGTGAAGCCATTGAGCTATTATTCTAGGCATTAACATAGCCACTTCTGAATCCCAACTATACTGGGAGAATTATGGATACTGTTTGACTCTTGTGCAAACAAAGATTTAGCTGCTTAGCCAAATTATCATTTTAATTGATATGGCAGAATGTCTTGTGTAAAAATGATTATTTTACCAAAATGTATATTTCCATCTTGGGAACTTGTTGAATTTGGGGTATGAGATAGATATTTTATAATTTGCTGAATGTTGTTCCATTGATGCCATTAGCTAAATGCCATAGCATATTGATGAAGTTTATGTGGGACAAACAACTGCTTAGCATAACTTGGAAAGCTTTGATTTGTAAACTGGACAAAGGAAGGGTTGCCTTACTACCTTGTCTTTCAAATCACTATGCAACTAACCAGCTCACACACATTTTATACTGGCAATCTTGCAGGCAAACAGCGGATTCAATTGGAAGATGCTTACAGCAACATGGTTCCATTAAAAGCATTGATCTGGTGGCAGAAGAACGATAGGCCTGACAGCTGCAAACAAACAGCATCCTTTCATATCTGCAACTCTCAGGAATTGTGGTAAGTGGAAGCCATTCTTTTCTCCTGGGTGGGATCTTCATGACAATGGAATGAGAAGCGAGGGATTTTCATGGAATCAGCTTTGGTCCAGTCAGGGACAAACAAAGCAAGGTAAGCTGAGTGTAGTGTACCTTTAAAATTTGGTTTTCAGCGCTTAAAAGGAACATACTTCCAGGTGGGGTGGGGGGAGTAGAACAGTTATCAGAGTGGCAGGGGCTGCTCAACCAATGAGAAGAGGCTTGTTTTCTGCCCCTGTCCAGGCTCCCCGATGCTACTACATTGTGAATGGAGAGCAAATTTCCCCTGTGGGTGCAGATTTCCCTGAAGAAACCAAAATCCCCAGTTCTCCAGTGCAGCATCTGAAGGCTCCTGAGAGCTTCCCCCCACCCCCATTTTGCCACATCCCAGCAATCTGCTGTGGAGTTATTGCTCCCACCCCATTTTCCCTATGTGTGCACTTTTGCCTATTGCTTCCACCACCACCCTTCTCCCTTTCTCCTTCTCCCTGCTCGCAATGAGAAGCTCCCATAAACCCAAAAGATCGTTACTGCAATAAAGCAGAGAAGCAAAAGAGTGCTTGAGGGTGAGTTACTAAAGTTAGCCTTTAACCTTTTCACTGATGTTCTTACTTCTGAGTAAACATGCACAGAAGGGGGGATATGTTAAAGATTAAAAGCAGGCTAGCTAAGGTGAATGAGTGTCCCCACTACTGTGGTAATGTGAGGGGCCACTGCTGTGCTCCTGGGGATTTTTTTCAATGGGAAAAACTACTTCCATTGGGGAAACAAGAGGGAATGTTCCCTCTTCACCACTTCACTGCCAGGTCACAGAGGCGTGCGCAGGATTTAATGCGGGCACACTGCGGGACATGGCACACTGTGGCAAAACCGCCAGGGAGCCGCTTTCAGTAAAGAAGTCGGAGTAAAAGGAGTTTCAGAAAATGAGGCTTTTCAAGAGGGAAGCGGCTGGTTGGCAGCGATTGGTGATGACGTCATCTGTTGCAAAGGACCTGAAAATGCTCCAACTTCGCACTAAATCACTCACGAAGACAGCCCCCAGGATTCTCGCATTTATGTACGATGTAAGTTCATGTACGATGAAAAGTCCCGTTCCCACCCACGCCCCCTCCGTAGGGAAGAATGATAACTTTCCGAGGTAGTGAGATTTATTTCTTTATTTAATAAATTTATACTCCACATTTCTAGGCAAAAAACACTCACAAGATGACTCACAAGATTTTGAAACTAGGAAAAACAGTAACTGAAATGCAACTGAGATGATCCAAAACATAGATTAAACCAACAACAGCTAACACAACCAGCAGACATAGCATATCAGTAAAATGCTGAACTAAACAGAAAGGTTTTAAAGGTCCATTTAAAGTCAGATATAATAGAGGCCATATGTAATTCTTTAGGAAGAGAATTCTGGAAATGTGGGGTCACCACTGAAAAGACGCTGTGTCTGGTACGTGCCGATTTGATGGTGGGCAAGACAGCTGGGCCTCTAAGGCTGATCTCAAGGCCTGGGCAAATTTATATGGGTGCAGGCAGTCCTTCAGGTCCCAAACTACTCCAGGCTCTAAAGGTCAACAGAAGCCCTGAGTTGAGCTGGGAAACAAATGGGCAGTCAATAGAGCTGGTACAGTATAGGTGGAATGTGATCACGATTTCTGGCTCCAACAAGCATCCTGCATTAACTGAAGTTTCCAAAACCGTCTTTAAAGCAGCCTTCCCAGACCTGATGCCCTTCAGATGTTTTGGACTTCAATTCCCATCAGCACCAGTCAGCATAGGCAATGTCCAGGAATGCTGGGAGCTGTCGTCCAAAACCTCCAGAACGCATCAGGTTGGGGAAGCCTGCTTTAAACAGCAGCCCTACACAGAACACATTACAGTAGCCTTATCTGGATGTAGTCCGCTGTGTGTGTAATTGAGGCAATGTCTGCTTTCTCCAGATGGGGTTGCAGTCGGAGAGAGCCAGCCTCAGCTTCTAGCCACCAATGTCACCCGCACCTCCATAGATAGCACCACATCCAGGAGATAATAAAGTAAGGGCACAATCCTATGCATGTTTAGACTGAAAAAGTCCTACCTGTCAGCAAGAAAAAAGAGGGGCGGGCAGGCGGGGGTGAAGAGATTTTCTTGAAATCTGGCTTTCCTTTCCTGACAAACATTGCGCACATTCCAGCACATGACAGGTCTCAGGAATACGGAACATGCTTTCCATACGGGGCTGATCATCATTTGTATGAGGCTACTTGCTGGTTTGTTGCGCACCTTGAGTTCATTGCTCTGCTTGTTCTTTTCTCTTGAAGGGCTGGGCTGCCCGGATGCCAGATGGCTTGGTGCTAGTTCTTTGTGGGCATTTCCTGCATCCCAAACAGCTGGCACCATTAGATGTTAGATTGTCTTGATCCATTGATACTTCCCTAAGCATCTGTATCATAAGGAAGTCCTTGCTTTGTAGAAAAGGGTCTATGTGGGGTGCGTTATTTACAGTAGGCTGGGGATTTTCTTTTTAGATGGTTTTTAAGGGTTTGCCTACTTTGTTATTAGTTTTATAACTGTTGTTTCCTTAAATATCAGGGTGGTTCTTAAACCCAGGGTGGGGAATCTCCTGCCCTCCAAATGTGGTTGGACTCCAACTCCCATCAGCCCCAGCCAGCATTGTCAATAGTCAGGGAAGATGGGCACTATAGTCCAACATTTGGAGGGCTGCAAGTTCCCCACCTCTAGTCTAAATTGTGGGGAGGAAGGCATGCCCTCCAACAGATGAAAACAGGGACATGCCTGCGTATTTGAAATAGCCTGTATTCCCAGACCAAGGATCACAACCTGTCCAAGGAACTCCCAAAGTGTTTTTAAGCTGGGAAGGGGGAACTCGGGACCATCAGGATGTGACAAATATTGCTTATTTTTTCAGATGCATATTTACATCAGCTTAAAACAGTGCATCTAAAAGTAAGTACCACCGAATTACTCTTTAGTATTATATTTGTTGTTGTTGTTACTAACACTTATAAAGTGCCTAACATTTTCTGATGCTCACAATCTAACAGACAGAATAGAAACAGAAAAAACTGTTCTCCACTGGCTGATTCAATGTCATTAACCATCATATCCTTATGGTTCATCTAGCGGGGGGTGGGGGTGCGGGTATGACAATGACAGTGCTGTGGTGGTTTCAGTCCTTCTTGGACAGGGTAGCTCAGAAGGCGGAGCTGGGGGGCTCCTGTTCCACCCCATAGCCTTTGGTTTGTGGGGTGCCTCAGGATTCTAACCTGTCCCCTATGCTTTTTAAAGATCGACATCAAGCACTGGGGGGAGTCGTCCCAAAGTTTGGGCTGAGTTGGCATCAGCAGACCCAGCTCTGCCTCATATTTCCATCTACAAATCCCAGGGAGGCAGTGGAAATCCTGAAGTAATGGTTGGAGGCAGTTCTGGGATGGATGCAGGATGGATGGATAATTTGGAATCTGGGATGGATAATTGGGATGGACTTGCACTCCCCATGAAAGATCAGGTGCACCATTTAGGGGTCCTCCAGGAGTTGCCACTATCAAGGGAGGGGTGGGTGACGCTGGTGGCCAGGAGTGCCTTTTCCCAGCTTCAGCAGATTCGCCAGCTGCACCCCTCTCTGAGGAAAACAGACCTTGCCACAGTTACCCATGCACTAGTTACAGCCAGGCTGGACTACTGCAAGATGCTCTATGCGGGGCTGCCTTTGAAGTTGGTTTGGAAGCTCCGGCTGGTACAGAATGCAGCTTCCTGGTTGCTTGTGAGGGCCGAGTGCTCAGAGCCTATAACACCGATTCTGTATCAGCTGCACTGGTTGCCAGTGCACTTCTGGGACAATTCAAAGGGCTGCTCATTACCTTTAAAGCCTTAAATGGTTTGGAAACAAATTATTTGAAGGACTGCCTGCATCCATATGAGTCTACCCAGACATTAAGGTTGGCTTCTGAGGCCCTGCTCTTGGGGTTAATAATAAAGTCCAGCATGTGGACGGGCATAAGAGGCACCACCAGGGCCTTTTCTGTGGTAACCCCATCACTGTGGAACTCAGATCTGACTATTTATATCTGCTCTTATCTGATTAATCTAAAATTGGCACAGAGCTGTATAACTTTTAATTGTTGCTGCTTTTGCTATTTTACTGTTGATTTTTTTAGATGGTATGAGGGGTGTTTGTGTATTTATCCTGTTTTTATATTTGTTCTTTTGTATATACGGTTTTACTGTGTATTGAACTTGTGTGAGCCATACACAACATCATGGGGACGTAACAGAAGAGGCAGGGCAGCAAACACAATCCCACTCCCTCTCTCTTTCTCTCTCTCTCATATGTGATTCTAATCACTGGGAAATGAGTGCATGCATAGGGCTCTAGAATAGGAGTGGGCAACTTTGGGTGGTCTGGGAACCAATTTCCAGGCCCTGGACTCCCTTGGGCCCACACTCCTGCTGCCATACCACTGGGGATGGCAAAAAAAAAAAAAAAAATTGGGAGTGTGCCACCAAAAGACAGCAGCAAGCCCTGACAGAGGCTCAAAAGGTCTTGAAAACAAGCTGAATTTGGTACTTTTGAATGCCCAAAGTGGTTTGCTGCTGAATTTTGGCAGCAGACCACTGATTTTTTTTGCCACTGCACTGACAAATTTCAGCAGCGTGGTGGTGGCTGGGGCCACGGGAGGCTGGATGCAACCCCCAGGCCACAGGTTGCCCACCACTGCTCTAGAAGCTCATTATTCAGGATGCAGCCTTTCCCCTCCAAACCTCCATTTTGTCTTCCTCACTCTTCATACCAAAGCACTGCTCCCAAAACACAGAGAGTAAAGTTCTGCATGGCCTGCTGGTTCCTAGAGAACAAGATGCACCTCTCCCTTTTCTTTAAAGCTGGGCCCATATTTTGGGTCCAGCTCTTTTTGGACATTCATGACAGCAGTGGGAGAATAGCAACTGTCCTCTGAAAATTGGGAAGGGGCAGGAGAAATTTCTGCTAATTTCAAGGGGGGTGGGGTGGCTTACCTTATTGTAAGATGAGGTGGCCAAGCAGGGTTTTTTTTAAAAAAAGAAAGAAAAAAGAAAAGAAAAAAAACATACGGCGTTGGGGAGCAGGCAAATGGCCCTGAAAAACTGGGGAGAGAATTCCAGCCCGCCATTACTCTCAACCAGCTTTGACTACAACAACAGTCTTCTGCCTGATTGTCCCTGGGGAAAAAACAGGCAAGAAGGGGCAATTAAGGGGCAATTTCACTAGCCCCCTAGCTGCCTGATCCACAGAAAATGGTAAAACGGGCAGGACCTTCAAACAGGTGACTTTTAATTATCCACAGAAGAACCCGTGCTGAATGGCACTCCCTTCTGAGTAAACATTATAGGACGATCTTGGCCATGGCAATGGGCACTGGTGGATACTACAGAGCTATATGAAGTACTGTGTGGAACCTTCATTGTAATCCCGCCTCCAGCAGGTTATAGAAAACCAATGCCTCAGCCATGTTGAATGGCTCTACTGTGGAAGCAATTCCACTCGTTCTCACCGCCTGTCGGTGGAATGAAAGGCTCAGCTTGCCAGAAAGCGAACACAGGCATCGCAGATGTGAAGGGGATTCCCCTTTCCAGCTGAGCTCCCCGCTCTTTGATTTCCCAGGCTACCATCCTTGGCAGCCTCCACCGACAAAAGCCTCAGAGGGAAGCAAGTCAGAAAGATCAATCCGTTTGGGGCATGTTTGAGCGGATACTTATTCAAGCAGACAAACTGTGGCTGACAGCTAACATGTTTGGAAGAAAAAAGTTGAGCGGGTGTCAGGGAGGCTAAGGAAGATGGACGAGAAAATGGACACCTCCAACAAGGATGGTGGCCACACTTGGATCTGGGCAGATGAATTCCAAGCACTGAATACTTTGGTCTGTCCAGATCAGAATGCTGGATAAAAGCCCTGGGGTGGAGAGCTCCCTCCCATTCTTCCCAGCAGCTAGTCTCAGTCTTGTACTCTAGAAGAAAACCTCCATTCTTTTCTTTTATCACAAGCACAGATGTTTATCATCTCATTTCTGGGGAGTTTTCTGATCATTTTGGTAGGCATCCTTCATAGTTTTTAGTTTAGTTTACTGTTGGCTTAGCAGCCAGCTGTTTCAGCAGAGTAGTAGGCAGCAAGTTAAGGCACTATAAAATATTTTATAATGAACAGCATTGGGTTTCAGAAATTCGTCCTCATTCTCACAGCCAGATGTGCAAAAACAGTTGAGTTGCAGATTATACTACTGGCCCTGCCATTAAGGAGTGCCTCAGTTTCCCACATATTCGGCCCAAATTGAAATCTCCTAATAATAGTGGACAACCATTTTTGTCTGAATTTTTCACAGGGAGTGTGCTGGCAGGTTTCACAATACAGAGATCTCAGTTTGCGATTCTTGCAGCCACATACCACAATGCTCTCCAGGGAAGCAGGGAGAAAACCCAAATCTCTGCACATAGACAAAGATCATGACTGGGTTCGGACAGCACGATAACCCACGATGGGTTAAATAAACCTTGATGGCTTATTTAACTCATCATGGTTCTTGTGTTTTCTGTCGGGAATTTTTTAACCCACGATGGCTTATTTGGCCAAAATAACCTACTCTGATAACCCACGGTCTGCAGTACGGGTTATTTAACTCATTGTGGGTTATCATGTTATCTGGCGGTCACCATACGTTATTTTTGTCGCCTACAGAGTTGTGCAGCAAGAGTGTTTGAGATTGCTGCTGCTGTGCTCCTCACAGGTGTTCTCTATTGGGAATTGTTTCCTCTACTGGGAACAGTTAAAGGGGCTATGCCAACAATGTCTATGGGGTGAAATGCACAATTGCACTTTAGCATTATTGAGAACAGATGCGCAACAATGTCTCAAGGGGGATGCACAATTCCAATTTAGCATTATAGCGCTTTAGTGATTTTGAGAACACTAAAGGTGCCTATGCCAGCAATGGCTATGGGAGGAAATGTGGAATTGAGGGTTTTGCGGGTTTATCTGGTGCCTCCCGACTAGGGGAGGCTGCCTATCAACTGTTGTCCTGATTCTGCAAACCCCCAAGGGTTTACTTGTGCCACCCTCTTGTAGCCCCTGCTGTGATGTAATGAATGGGTGAGACAGTGCCACTGCTCAGGTGGGAGGACTGCAGCAGGGCAGGGGTCAGGGGGATGGGTCAGATTAGGCACAGTAGCTTAATAAGCTATGCACAGTAGTTTATTAGCCTGGTCATGTGGTGGGGCATCATGGACTATTTTAAAAATAAGCTACTGTGAGTAGCTCATTAAGCCACCGCGGCATAAAGTGATGTCTGAATGCGGCCCATGTCAGGGCTAGGCTGAACTTTTCTCCTTGACATACTAGTTTTCTATGTGCAAGGAGCATGCAAGCATACAATCCTCCCCTCAAAGCTTAAAGTGATACATTCCAGGAACAGTTGTTCCACTTGAATGTGTCAACTGTATAAACTACTAGTCCATTAGTCATTTGGGGGCAACAAAGAATCTCACAATCCTCACACATCAAATGGTGCCAATTTTATTTATTTTTGTTGGTATTTGTTTCCTCTGTGGCTTGGCTCGATCTAGAGTGGCCACTTATGAATCACTCAAACAGAGGACAAGGGAGGACACTGATTTGCATAAAACGTGCACATGCTAATTTATATGGGTAGATGCACATCTAGAAATAATTATTATGATTTAAATAGAAATACAGTACGTCTCACCATGGTGTGGAAGACTGTGACCAGGTAACCTGTTGTCATGCTCAGTCTGCTGTTATCCAGGTGCTAACTGCTAATGGGCACCTTCAAGGCCTGGCTCTTCCTTCTGATGGGTCTTTATCTTTATACCAGACTTAGAGTGGGCAGCCCTTCAAATAGAGGACTGTCCTCTGTAAGAGAGGACACATGGCCACCCCAGGCCCCTCAACTTCTTGTGGCAGCAAATCTGTCTGTGGCATACTATGATCTCGATAGCATGTGTGCAGCTGTGAAGGTGAGTACCCTTGGCCTTTTGGGAAGGGACTAGGAAATGATGGGTCTGCTCACATCCAGTTCTATGGTTCCATATGTGTGCCATTCAAGCCCTCAATTAATCTCGATCCTGGGACCACAGGGATGTCAGAGAGAGATTCAGCAGCCAAAGGAGGAAAGTGCAGGGAGACCAGCCACAGCAGCAAGTAAGCTTCTTGACCCCAATAGGCTGCTACAGGTCAGGTGATTTCCCTGATCTCTATAAATGTTTCTGGATCAGCCTTTCTCCAAAACCACATAGCAACTGGGGTATGGTAGAGGATTTTAATCTGGACTGTGAGTGGGAAGAAAGGATTAAATGCTCCCTCCCTCCCTGTGTGCCATAGTCCCAATCCTGATCCCCCCGCCCCCGGCTGGTATTTAAAGTATGTGTGTATGTATTTATTACTGTACTTACATAGCAGCCCCATAACAGAAGTTCCCACAGACAAATACAATATCAAACAACAGTATAAAATAAAAACTATTAAAACTAACACACAATTAAAACACAGATTTTAAACTGAGAGGCCCAGACTAAAAGTTGGTCTTTCAGGTAACCTGCTCCCAAGCCATTTAGGGCTTTAAAGGTTAAAATCAGCAGTTTCAATTGGGTCCGGCAACAAACAGAACTTAAAATGCCTTGTTTAGTGTCACATGTAGTTTGGCCCCAAGCAGTTAGTGGACTCTGTTGCTCCTGGCTATGAACCACCACCTCCATCTTGCTCCCCCTGCTGTTAACCTAACAGGCCAGGTCTGATGCTATGCACCTTCCTTAGTGATAATGATAAGGTTTAAGGATTGAACCCATTTATGTCAACCCGTGTATAAGATTAGGGCAAGGTGATATATTGCTGTAAGTCTTCTTTTTTCTTTCCATTTTTTAAAGTAACATCTCCAGGGGCAAGGGGGAAAATTAAAACTTCCTAAGGAAACAGCCAGCAAAGAGTTAGTTACAAGAAGATAAGTGGGTTGTGCCACGATCCACATGGAAGGTTCTGCTCAACTCCTGGGAAAGAAGAATGATTGCAGTGACAAGTTCTCTTATTCTGCTAGAAGAATTATGACCATGCCAAGCCTCAGAGTGCAGTATCATTAATACACTTCCTCCAGGAGAGACATCATTCAGGCAGGCACTGATCTGTAATCCTGATGGTTCCTGATGATCAGGCTTTGCCATGGTAGGGCACTGAGATATTCACCTCCCTCTGTGCCCTGCTGACTGATCAGAAAGGTTTGGAATGGAAGCTGCCCCTACTCCCAATTTAATAACCGAGCCGAGGGAGCATAAAACTGAGTGGGGACATGATAGAGGTTCATAAAATTATGAATATCTTGGAGAGATACACAGACACATTTTTCTCCCTCGTAGTACTCGAACTCTGGAGTCACCCAGTGAAAATGATGGGCAGTGAGTTTGAGACAGACAAAAGGAACGACAATGGATGATTCACTTACGAAATCCACTGGCCCGAGATGAAGTGATGGCCACAAGACTAGGTGGTTTTAGAAAAGAATCAAAGACATTCAAGGAGAATAGGGACTCTTACTTTTCAGGGGCTTTTCAGCCATGAGAGCTAAGAATGGAACCTACCTATTCCGAACCAGTACATCTGAATGCTACGTAACAGGATGAAGCACTGAGGAAGGCCATCACCTTCCGAGGCCCTGCTTGTGAACTCCCTAGAGGCAGCCGGTTAGCTGCCACTGCAAACACAACGCTGGAACCGATGGACCTTTGGTCCCATCTACCAAGGTTCTGTCTACGTTTGACATCTTTTATAATAGTATCCCACATATAAACCTGTTTGTCTCTGCCTGCCTTCTAGTCAGTGCTGGCTCCAGGTTTGTAAAGGTCCACAGGCAAGACACCCTCCACGGGCCCCTTCCTGAGTGAGTCCCCCTTCTCACCGCCCTCGTTGCCAGCTGCTCTTGCTCCTCCTCCTCTTTCTCGCCATTGCTCTCACTCACTTGCTTCCCAGGGAGAGAGCCAGGAAGTGAGTAGGCATCTGCTGCGCCTCCTCCCCACCACCACTGCTGTCTCGGGCAGAGTGAGAAGCAGGTGAGTAAGCAGGTTGCAATGGTGAGGAGGAGGAAGAATTCCAGGGGGTTCTTGTCAGTGGGCCCCTGCTGGGGTGTGGAATCTCGGCAGGTGCCTGCCCATGCCTACCCTTGACGCTGGCCCTGCTTCTACTCCTGACTCATTTTGCCAGAGAGGAGAGGAGAGGAACCACTGGAAAGCTGAGAGGAAGGAGGTAATAGACTGCATTTGGGAAACCTGCAACTGTTAATCCAGGAGAAATCACTCCATAATGGCTCCTTCCCCCTAGGAACAGCACTGCATTTTCATGCAACTGTTACACCAACCCCCATCCTGACCTCAGGCCTATTCGCATGCTTAGCAACCAACATGCTTCATACTAATGCGAACTAGCACAGAGCCCTGTGGCACATTAAAGATTAACACATAGACTATGGCATACGGTATATTACCCTTCATGGTGCCATAAAACGTATTGCTGTTTTTACTACAACAGACAAACATCTCTTCCCTTCTGAAACTGGACACTAAAGACGGGGGTTATAAAGAAAGTGGCAAGGACTACCAAGCTCGACAGGTCTGGAAGCAAAGGGTTGAGAATAAATGTGGGCAGACTGAAGTAAGCATCGACTAGCACAGCTACTATCCAGAAACACAAAAGCAAACTCTGCTCATTATGCAAGGGCTCCCCCTCTAGGACCCACTGGAGAGACCCGTGGATCAGGTCTGGCACCACCATGTAGCATCCTTTGCCAGCTGCCCCCCAGCACCTTAGCAGGGTCTACCGCCAACACCTGCCTTGGGCCCCCATTTAGTTTCCCCCCATTGCTCAACTGGAATGATGCTATGTTTGGGCCATTGCGGGTAGAGGCCCATTTTGCTCCACATGGGGCTGCCCTCAAAGGCTGTTTGGAAGCTGCAGTTTGTGAAAAATATGGCAGCCAGATAGATAGCAGGGACAAAAAGTTCTGAGCATACACCACCAATTCTGGCCCACTTGCACTGGTTGTCTATATGTTGCCGAGCCCAATTCAAGGTGCTGATTTTGACCTTCAAAGCTTTACACAGCTCAGGACCACAATACCTGACAGAGCGCCTCTCCCGAGTCCCAGCATGGACCTACACCTATACTATGGTCATCTGAGGCCCTCTTCCAAGAGCCTCCTCAGGTGGCAACAAGGGAGAGGGCCTTTTCCGTGGTAGCCCCCCTCCCCCGATTGTGGAATACTCTCCCCACTGAAGTCCACTTGGTGCCTACACCGTCATCTTTTCAGTTCCAGGTTGAGACTTCCCTCTACTCCCAGGCATTTGGCGGCCTATGACGGGGCTTTTTAATGTCAGTTGTTTATCAGGTCCCAGTATCTTATTGAAACTGTTTCTTAGCTGTTCTAAATTGTTTTTAAATTTTGTATGTTAAAGATTTCCTATTGTTTTTATTATGTTGTATTTTTGGGTTGTAATTTCTGTGAATCGCCCAGAGAGCTTTGGCTATTGAATGGCGTAGAAGTGACTGAAATGAAATGAAAATGGGAGCCACCTGGCACCACTGACCAGAGAAGTGCCAGTGTGGTTGCCACCAGGTAAACCTATTGGGGGGGGGGTCCCACTGGTGTAGGAGGGGTTCCACCAGGCCACTATGCCAAGCACACCCTCAAGGCAGAGGCCAGCCCTGCACGGAATGAACAGAGGGAGGAAGCAGGGACCACAGGAAAGTAAGGTGCAACAAACTCAACTTGGAAGGCACATTGAGGCCGATACCTGCTCAGCTACAGCCCATCATTATGGCTACATTTCCATACATATTCCCATGACCTAGTGGGCATTTCACTCGTTTTTATTGATTCTGAAACAGTCCCCCCATCCCCATTTGTAAATGACAGATGAGACAATGAATATGGTCAGGTAGACCCAGCAAATGAGTTCTTGGCTCTGATTTGAAGGCAGAGGCATCAACAGCCCAGCTTTAGACCTGTGCAACTGCAATGCTTAGTTCACTGTCACATTTCCCGACCGGGGGTGGGGGTGGGGTGACAACAACACCTGCGCATGAGCTTTTTACGACAGATTTAACAAGGAGTGAGCGCTTTCCCTGGACAAGTTCATATGTCCCCGGTGGTAGTTCTGTGTTGAAATCAGTTTAGGCAATACTGAAGACTTCCAAATAGCTGCTCATGCAGAGAGGCAGCAATTGCCAATGTGAGCAGTCCCACAACAGGGACATCCATTCTTGGGCAGAAATCGCTGGTTATCATGTTTTCTCATAAGAAAAAACAACAACCATAAATGCTGGCCTAAGAATCGACACGTTTCACACACAATCTACACAGTAAATGCTAACATCTGTCCATGGATAATGGCTGCATTAGTCCCGGGTTCAATTCTCATCTTCACCTCGGGCCACTGTGCCTCAGCCCTCCATTTCTAATATGGCAGTGGGAATCCTTGCTTGCCTTACAGCAGGGGTGCCACACTTCTTTCAGCCCAAGGGCTGGATTCAATTGTGGAGAAGCTCTCAGAGGGATGGGGCACATTACAGTGGTGGGTAGAGCCAAAGGCAAAAAGGACAGGGCCAAATATACCCCAAGTACCAGCCTATCGTCGCTTAAAGCTCTTCCTGCCAGTAGCTAACCCTTAGGGTTAACATTGCAACCTTTTAGAAGGGTCTGTTTGTGGAAAAGCCAGGAAACCACCAAAGGATTAATGGTCAGGGAAAGGGTGTGGCCACCTGGGGACCCCAGAGGGACTGGGACCCCAGGAGGGCCTGATTTGGCCCATGGGCCAGCAGTCCAACAACTCTGCCTTACAGGGTTGTTACATGATTTTGGAGTTCTATTGTCTGAGAAAAGGCACTTTTTTCCTTCGAATCCAACATGGAAGGAAGTGGAAAGCACAAACATAAGGGATGGTTGACCTCTGAAGCAAGGTCATGTGATGTGGCAAAGAACAATCCAGTCCAGACAATGCCCCTAGACCAGGGGTAGGCAACACGTGGCCTGTGGACTGCATGTAGCTCCCACCCACCCCAGTGTGGCCTCTGTCATGCCCGCTGCTGACTGTGGCAAAAAATAATAATTTTATTTATTTATTTATTTATTTATTTATTGCATTTATATCCCGCCTTTTTTCCTCCAAGGAACTCAAGGCAGCGTACATGATCCTCCTCCTTCCTCCATTTTATCCTCACAACAACAACCCTGTGAGGTGGGTTGGGCTGAGAGTCTGTGACTGGCCCAAAGTCACCCAGTGAGCAATTGTTGTTTAAGTGGAGGTTTTAGCTCTACAGTGTTCTAGAAAGGTCAATTTTAATTTGTTCTGAAGCTAAATTTGACCCTTTTAATGCTCTGTAGCTTCTACACACACACACACACACAGACACCCTGTGACCTTGCACCAAAGAGGAATATTCAGACTTGGAATTCCTCCATCTGCAACCTGAAATGGTACAATCCACTGATACTTGATCTTACCGATTGTATGAACTGTCCTTCAGACCGAGAGCATAAGCAGAGCTCCAACCATTAGGTCAAAGAGGAACATTTTATTGGGCACAACAGCATACTGAGAAGCAGCATCATAGAAAGGACCTGACAAGTAGGATATATAAACCCACAGCTGAAGTGCATGGCCCTGCTTACATGGCAACACCCGCAGAGCACCCCAAAGTATTGCAAGAAGCAAAAGCCCTCTACCCCATGCTCACATGGTTTGTGTGATCTCAATTCCATTTCTGCATTCCCTCCATTGGCTTGGATCCTGACTCTCCTTCCATGAACAGAACAGAGTTGACATTCATGGAATGAGGCTTTTCTGCCTCTCTACAGCGGAATCAGAGGACAGAGCCCAGACATTTGGGGGCAGGTCCAGAGAGGCTGAGGTCAGCGGGGGAGGGGGGAGCCTGGCACAAAAGTGGACTATTCACTGTCCTAAAGTGCAAAACCTTTTAAAAAAAATGGCTAAGCCCCCACCCTTCCCCAAAGACCTTGCCCTTTGTTTTTCTAGCAACTCACCCCAGAGCGAAAAACCCAACAAGAATGTCTTCCCCACGCCCTGCCCAGCCCCACCCCTGGCTGATTGGCAATCTTAAGTTGTGCAAACATGACCTAAAAATTGGATTCACACGCCTGCTGAAAGGATTCTTATTTTTTACAAGACACAAGTGCACATTTAGTTCAGCTGTATTCTAATAGCTAAAGTTTCCATTGGTTTCAGGCGTGGAGGGTGTGCTGTCCGTTCATTATGTGCATGCTCAGCCAATACTGGATGGCTTGAAGAGGGTGGAGAAGGACAGAAGGGGGGATTGTGGGTGTCTACCACATTTGGCAGGAAGCATGATGCGATGGAGGCGACATGAAGCAGAGATAGGAGCAAGCTGAGACGGAAGGGAGAAGCAGAGAGCTGCCCACTGAGGTCACGGTGAAATACTGCTAACTTCACTTGCTTCCGCCCTTGTATGGTTACACAATCTTTGTGCCCGGAGGTTATAGGCAAGGGCAAAAGATATTTGCCGCACCAGGTTAATCATACACAAGAATCTGCTTCATTTCCTTACATTCTTGATAAAGTCTGAGTCACGGTACTGAGCTGTGTCTGTTTATTTACACTGCGCTGTGGGCGGAAGAGGCAGATAGCTGGCATAAAGGAGAGCATGTTGGCCCCAGCATTTGCTAATTTCACAAGGAAATTAAAGTAACAGTACGGTGGTGGAAGGCGCTTGGGAAGTAGCGAGGGCCACAGCCACTTTAGACGCTGGTCATACATTTTTATACGAGGCCAGCCTTGCCCAGTTGGGTGTCCTCCAGATGTGCTGAATTAAAATCCCCATCGCTCTGTGGTCAATAGCCGGGATGGCTGGAGGTAATGGACTACAATTCCCAACATATCTGGCAGGCACCAGGTTGGAGAAGCTCTACTGGGCCATTAGGGGAATGAGGGGAGGAGGAGAGAGAATGCACTCAAGAAAGCGATTGTCATTCTGCCTTCTAGAAACTACTTTTCCTTAGTGGACTCATGTAGGCAGCAGGTGGGCTAAATATTCCCAGCAAAACCTCTTGCAAGGTTTTTTTTGGTGGGGTGGGGAAGGTGTCAAAACGCATTTAAAGACAGGGACCTAAAACTGATTTTTGCACCCTGCCAGTTTAAGAGCTTGAGGCTGCAACTTTCACACTTTGTATGTAATTGGCTGCCAAAAACACTCAAAATGCCTGGAAGAGATCCACAGTGTAATGAAATAATTAGTGGAAACATCATGCAAAAAAATGCAGAATAGACAGGGCAAAATGCGTATAATGTGTGCTTGTGGTGGCAGCAGCGCTTGGGAATCATGTTTCTCAGATTTTGCTTTTGCATAAAATTGTTTACGGAGCCCAGAATTTTGGCTCATCTACTGCATATTATACACCAGCATTTCCCTCATTTAGCCTACTAATTATACTTTGCAATAATCAACCATATCTCTATTGAAGCAATGTTTGTTTTTCAGGGGACAATATTGCCCCCTCCTTCTCTTTGCCTTGTGGTGAAAGGCAAAGGGGATTCCTTGCATATGTGTGCTCCATTTTAATTCCATGCAAGTAGATGGAGAATAAATGGATGAAGATTTACAATAATTGATTTTTAAATGATGAATGCATGGCTCTCATGGGAGAATAGCATATTGGGCCTAGTACAACTTTTCCCATTTCTTCTACGGTAAATGTTATGTATTCCCCATGGTTTGAAAAAACACACTGTAATATTCACTGATGACAATTTGATGACAACTAATGAGAAAAATTGCACTTTTAAGCTACTTTTGTAGTTTTAAAAGTACTCGATGTGACTAACATAAGACACCAAACCACAAAATAAACTAAAAAACTATGAAGTATAAAGCAACAAGTTAAAGCATTTTCATTGCCAGTAAAGATTAAAAGACTACCTCAGTCAAGCTGTTATTAAAAAGACAATCTAATCAGTTAAAAGGCATCCCCCCAAAACCTTGGAATAATTCCATTTTCACTGCCGGCTAAAAGGTGAGAAGAAATGGAGGCAGACGGGCCTCTTTCAGGAGGATATTCTGTAAGCTTGGTGACTCAGCAGACAAGGCTATTCTTCTGAAGGCAGAGGAAAACAGAACAGGGCCTCCAAAGTTGACCTCAGCATGCAGACAGATTCATATGGAAAGAGGTATCCTAGTTTTAGGCTGTTCAGGCATTAACAATGCAATGGATGTCTCTTCAGAAGAAAGCGCCATTGAGTTCAATGGGGCTTACTCCCAGGTAAGTGCTTCTAGGATTGCAGCCTTAACGACACTTTTAATCCCAGAAACAAGCCAGTAACCAATGGGGATGGTATAATACAGAAGTTCATTGACTGATTGATTGTTTATAAGAGAATATATACCCCACCTTTCCACCATATATGGCCTGAGTCCGCTCACAAAGAATGAAAAGCAAATTAAAACAATCCAACCAATTAAACCATCTAACATAATCAAAACGTGCAAATTAAGAAAAGATAGAGACAACAGAAAAGCAATCCAACAGCAGCAAAAATTTATTTGTGCCCATGAAAGCTTAAACAATAATAAATCTATTAAGTCTTTAAAGTGCCACAAGGCTTTCTGTTGCTTTTTCTACAAAAGGCTAACACATCTATGACTGCCTAATCGGAAAGGTCTTGAGGTGGGGCCAGGCAGATTTCTCAAGGCAGGGAATTCCACAACCTGAGCACCACTATGGAGTTCATATAATCTCTGTATGTCCCAGTTAATAACCTGACAGCCACATTTTCAACCAATTCCAAACAGTCTTCAAAGGCGGCCCCTTGTAGAGTGCTTTACAGTAGACTGGTCTAGATGTGACAAGGGCATAAATGGCCAAGGCCAGATCTGACTTCTTTAGGAAAGGGTGCGGTTGGTGAACTGGTAGTACAAAGCACTCCTGGCAACCACTGCCGCCTGACCATCCAAGGGAAGAAGTGGACCCAGAAGCACCCCCAAGCAGCAAACCTTAAGGGGGAGTGCAACCTAACTGAAACAGCCTGAACACCTACTCCCAGATTAGGGAGAAGTGGAGAACCCCCAACCAACAGCACTTCTGCCTGGTCTGGATTAAGTTTAAGCCCCAAGAAATTGGGTTGCAACTCTAGATGTGAGTACCTGAGCATTTAAGGAGGCATGTCTGTATCACTCACACTTTGCAGGAGGCATCAGTGTGCCCACAGCAAATGCAGTTGCCGCGTAAAGTGTGGAGCTTCTCTGACAGTGAGTGAAATGAGTCAATCCTTTCGTTTACGAATAATTCACATTTAAAAATAAAATAGGGGCAGGCATGGCAAGTTGCCTCCCAAAAATAAGCATCAGGTTTCAACGATACAAGTCTCTGCCCAACCGAGATGCAATAATATCCTGTAGGAATTCAAGCGCTCTGTCAAAGGTCTCAGATGATCAGACCTGAATGCTCTGTATAAACTTTTAGCAAAACCAGACACCAAGAATTATTCGTAAGATTTTAGCAAGCGGTTTTTGGGGTGGAATAAATCGGAGACCATCAGATTCCATTTGGGAACAATTCATCAGCAGCAAGACAGACAGAGTGTGCAGAATAAATTACTCTTCTGCTCTGGCAAAGATAGGTCACCTGTAAGGACCTTTAGAGAGAGCAACTGATCTGGGACCACATGAAAACCATAATGCAGAGTCCAGGAATGCGGCCCAATTGTCCACTCCTTTCCTCCCCCCCCCCATACCTATTCTGCCTATGGCATGAGAATTCTTAGAATTGGTATAATCTTTATTTTTCTTTGCAGACCCAGTGTGATATCTTTATTTCATTCATTTATATTTTAAAATTTCTATCCTGCCTTATAATCCAACATTTCCCAGACATCTATGGCATGCTCATTTTCTGCATTAAAATTGGAAGCATATTTCACCTTTAACCCTGAACTTAATTTTAAACTGTAAACATTACCTGCCTTCAGAGGAGCTCACACTGGGTGTTTGGGCCTGAGCTCAGGTTCTAAATGTGCCTCCTTAATGGGATATGGCAAGCCTAGAGCTGTGACTCACACAGAGTTATAACAGGCAGCATCCTGTGGAGACAATTCTCCACACTGGGAGCAAATGAATAATCATGCCTTGTGCAGAGATATGGCAAAATGACTTCCACATCACCACCAATAGAGGCCAAGTGGAAGGAAGCAAGGCCAGAACAGTAAATCATGCAGAGAGGCTGCAGACAGACTCCCCTGTGGATAGATGCTGGGGAAGGGGGCACAGGAGTCTTTAGTTACTTTACTGCTTGTGGGACACTGGTTGTTCTTTTGCAGTACACTGTTGTGGCACACAGTTGGGGTTTTTAAAACCTGAATTTACAGGGTTGTTTAAAAAAAATCTGAGATCTAGCTGGCAGGCTGCCTTGAGAAGTGAATTCAACAGCTAAAGAGCAACTACAGAGGAGCCATATTTCTTATAGCCACCTGCCTTGCTTCTCAGCAAGGTCTCCACCAAGCATGAGGGGGAAGCAATCCTGGATGTGCCCTTTTTGCTTAAAGGCTAGAGTTTTAGGAACAGCTGTGGGAAGCCATGTGCAAACTCACACAAAATGACAAAATGTACAGAATGGCCTTTGGAAAGTTGTTACTAGCCTAGCCTACCCTACTTCTCAGAGTTGTTGGGCTAAAACACCACTTGGAACTCTTAGAGCTTTTCTAGATGAGACATTTATTGTGTGCTTGTGATTCCCTACTCACAATTGGTTATGGGGGTTTTAGACAACGACGTGATCCTCCAGTTTCGTGTCTGTTTTTAAGAACACTTTCCCATTTTTTTTAGAATGGGGAAAATGGAATATCATTTCTGAAAGCAAAAGAAAAGGTATTTCCCTACTTGTGTAATTGTTCTATTCTGCTATAGCACAGTGCCACCTAGAGGTTATGTAGCAGAAAAGCAGGAAAGAAAAGCTCTGTGTAGAGCTTGGATCTCAGTTCTGCAGTTAACAGCCTAGTGTAGAAAAGCTCTTAGAGGGAAAGGCAGAATATAGATGTAGTAAGTGCAGCTCAGTCAGGTGTGGTAAAGAATCGGCACTGTGCGGTGAGTGGAGAATTAATATTTTGAGGAGGGGGCCATCTGCCAGGAAGAAGAAGCCCCTTGTGGTTGTTAAGATGGCTGCTGGATTCAGGGACCTAGAGGCTTTGGTCCTCAGCTGTGTTACATCCAAAAAGATCTTATTACGGTTGGTCCTCAGCTGTGTTACATCCAAAAAGATCTTATTACGGTAAATGGAGAGGTAGAAATGGTACAATCCAGATACCAAAGTGTCTTAGAGGTTCTTTCACATGCAGTGATTTGCACCCAGGTACAGATACTCACATGCAAAATAAAGACATGGGCATCCCATCAAGTGGCAAGGACAGTGGGTGCAGTATTTGGCGCTTGTCCCTTTGAAATCCACAGAAGTGGAAACTGGGAATGTATCGAGTTCCCACTGCCATGTACTGAAGAACACATAAAATCAAAATTGGAAGCAAGCTTGGGGGAGCAGCAGGTGATGAGGGCAGCAGAAGCAAACTCCATTTTATTCCTGTAGCGATGATGGCGCTACAGTTTAAGTGAGTTTAAAATGCTAAACTGCACATGTTCAGAGTTTGTTTTGAACTCTGGGTTGGCAGACAGTCTTGTTCTAATGTATCAGGAATGTAGAAGCAGCTGTAAAGCATGGACTGGCAATGAGGTGGAGCAGGGAGAGAAATGTTAGTTGTGTGCTTCACCACTGAAGTAATACAGCCCGGCCATCTAAAGCACCCCCACCCCCCTTAGACCATTCAGGGTTTAAAATGACCTAGCTGCACCACTGCCTTCAGGCCATCATCTGCTTGAAACGGCCCTCCTGGAACGCCCACTTTTCATCAAGCCAACTTCTGTTCCACGCTGCCCACCATTTCATCAGGTTCCTGTTCCTCAGTCCACTGTCTCCTCTGCCCCTTCACCAAGCCTGGCTCTGGGGGCAGTACCTACATCTCCTCAGCTTCACTGTGACATCATCACCACTTGGCCTCTGTGACGACATCACTCTTGTGACGGCGGGCTCCCAGTGCTAACAGTCAGGAAGGCATCATGCAGCAATTCAGAATTTTTTCCCTTAACGTGGTAAGGAACAAGATGGAAGAAGAGGCGGGAAAACACAGGAAGGTTACTAGTGGGAGACGATGTCCTCTGGATCCCCACAACATCTGTGAAAGAGGGAGGGTAATGGTGCCACAAAAGCCTCATCAGGAAGCACCCAGAGGCTGCATCCCTGCCGCAACATCCCATCACATGTTCTAATGTAGAATAAATGTGTGCACTTCCCAAATGCCTGGAAAATCCAGATGATCAGGAAAGGATGGAGCCTCGATCTGCAGTGCACCGAATTACCAAAGCCAGCCACTGCAAAGGAGCAAAGAGGACAGAAGCAAAATAAATCAAGAGATCTGGAAGAGAATGCAAAGTGGGTTTTGCTGCCAAACCTCAGCCGAGTGACCTCCTTCTTCAAGTCAGCCTTGTTTGTTTAAGGCCACTGGCAATTGCGGGTTGAGTGCAAATCGAATGTAACTTTTCCGAGAGCTCATGAAAACTTTCCTGCAAAGGTCAGTGACTCTGTGTCTCCGAGAAGCCTTTAAATGGCGAGGACTGGCGCTGGGCTGAGAGCGGCTTTCAACAGGGGATGAATGGCATATTGACCTCCCGGATTCAAAGGTGAGCCGGGTTCATGTCTTTGCTTTGGCAAACAGGGACCCGTCTAACCTTTACATAATGCAATCTATTGCTCAGCATTTAATTGAATGTCCGGGGTGCTTTAAGACTCAGGCTGGACTCCATTTGGGCAAAAAGAAACAGTCCCGTGGATGCCATTATCAAGAGCAATTCGAGATAAGAAGGCGGGGGGGGGAGCTCATGTAATTTGTTGAAAGGCACACAGTAATTCACTTAAATCCTGACACCTTTGATAAAGGCTAATTTATGAAGAGGCAAACAGCAATCTGCTTGCACTGCCTGGTATGGGATCTTGTCAGTAATGCAATCTGTCCTTCCCAGACGGTTGGGGCTGGCTTTGGAAGGGCAAATTTGGCCTCCAAACTGGGCACAGAGAACCAGAGCCAAACCCTTTGGAAAAGAACAGAGAGTCTTGTGGCACTAACAGACTAACAATTTTTTTTCTGGCAGACATTTCATGGACTAGAGCCCGCTTCATCAGATGCATGGAGTATTATGGAGAGTTTGGGGTTTATATACAGTAGATATGGGGGCAGGGGGACTTGCAAACAGTGAAGTCAGAAGGAAATGAAATGTTAAATGAAATGTTTTTGTTAGTCTTTAAGGCACCATAAGACCCTTAAGGTGCAATCCTATGCATGTTTAGACAGAAAAAAAGGCCTACAACTCCCAGCATGCCCCAGTCAGCACAGCTGGCTGGGGCATGCTGGGAGTTGTAGGCATTTTTTTTTGTCTAAACGTGGATAGGATTGCACCCTTAGTTGTTTTTACTGAAATAGATTAGCACAGCTGCCCCTGGAAACCCCTTGGAAAGTTTCAGCACAATTCTAAGTGTGCTCGCTGGGCCAATGGGCCTTTCAGTTCATATAATATAAAGCAACAGCCAGGCCACAGGCCAGGCCTGTTCCCTGGAGGACCGTAAAGATTAGCTTTGGGAGGTTTTTGTACAACTCTGGTCCAAGCTGTCATGAGTTTTTAGGCCTTGGATAAAAAGAAAATAGACAAGGAAGTGGGCACTCAAAAGCACACACAATGAAAGCAGAAATGGAACTGTTTTGGCTCAACGCAACAAAGTTGATTATGGGTGCAATCCTACTGCACTGCTGCCCGCTAGACAGAAGCCTCCAATCTTGGTAGCTTCTGAGAATCCTGTGCTTTGCCGTGCTGCTGCCAGCAAGGCAAAAGGAGCATTAGAGGTGATTTTTGCCTCGCCGTCCGTCTTTTCCGCATTTTCTACTGGATGGGCCTCTGAGCCTGTCTAGTGGAGTCGCACCACCAGGGGCTAGGAGCCAGGTGGATTCGGCAGATCTAGGGCCCTGCCCTGCCCTGCCCTGCCCTGCCAACCAGCACACCCCCTTTCCTCCCTTCCCCAAGGTTGTGATGCTATCCTCAAGTAATGTAGCTACTGCAGAGCTTTCTGTGGAGGTTGAGGGGCTTGAGGAGGGGTGTGTGTGTGTGGGGGGGGAATCCACACTCCGACCTCCACGGCGGAGCTGTCTCCAGGCACAGAGGAGGGGCTCCACAGTATCGTACAGTGCCCCAGATGGTTTCTGGGATGCTCTGCAAGGATGCTTCCAGACAAGGCACCACCATCCTGCCTCATTTAGGGATTTCACAGGAGGGTCCAGACGATGACATCTTCCACTCATAGCCATCCCATCTTTTTCCACCACCTCTTCCATCTTTGTTCTTACCCCAGGAAAATCTGCTAAGCAAGAAAAAATGGAAAAGGGGCACAACGCCTTCTGGATGGGGCCCCTCTCTGTCTGGAAGCACGCTAAATTCTATTGCAGGTCAGTCAGCAATAAGTTGGTGTCAAACACAACTTGCTACTGCATGTTACCAGCCTGGTGCTGTCCGAGGTTGATGACTTTTTATGTCAGGGCCTGTTGTCAGTTGCAACTTTTCCCCAAGGATGCAACTTAACAAATATATTTTAAAAGTGTCAAATGCTAACTGCTACATATCAGATAGTGCTCAGTGCTGACAGCTGCGTCATACCAGCTGTCAGATATGGTCAACTGTGGAGAGCTATGGCAGCATCTTTTGGTGTCAAATGCTGATAACAAATGGCAAACGTGTACATGTTAAGATGGGGCGGGGGAGTGGGAGAGGCAAGTTCATTCCAGCTCCACATTGCAGCATTGCTCAGATCCTGCCTCCTCCTGACTTCCCCCAGCCCAGCCCAGCCCAGCCCCTGGCTCTGCCTCCCCACCAAGACAGAGTGCTCAGCCCCAACACTGCCCATCACAGAGCCTTAGTTCTGGTTCAGGGGTTCCATCACACAGAGCTGATTTATTACAAGGTCTGAGCCTCAATCCATGGCTGCAATCCACGTGGGGGGTGAGCTTGGCTTGCAAGATAGTAACCAGGAGGGAACATGTTGCTCCTCTGAATTGCCTCCTCCTCCGGCCCTCCCTTGCAGCTCATGCCAGGTAGATGAGAAGGCTTCATCAAAGAGCGGGATGAATGGGGGTCATTTTGTCTTCTGTCCTTAATCAAAGGGTTGGAAGATCTTCTAGAAAGAAGGAATGAAGCCTGTGGGCAATTTGATCAGATAAATGAGCAACTAACAACAAGCTGAAGTCATTTAATTAGATCTGCAGCCAATTCTTAAAAAAAGAATTAAACCCGGAAGAGCAATTTCCCAACTGACTTTCAAAAGCTCTCAGCCTTCCCAGCATGTTAAATATGCTGGAAAAAAAGCACTCCAATAACTTTTGTCTGGACAAATGCCTCTACTGCCAAGGCTGTTGGGGAGGAAAATCCCCTGGATACAAACATGGCCAGAGCTGTCTACTGACTCCATCAGGAGCTCATTGAGGAAGGATGGAATTCCAGTTCCTCGGAAGTAAATTTGTTTATTTTCTGTTTTGGAAGAGGGTTACAAGGTTTAAAAGGCAGTGGTGAAGAAAGCCAAGCCAGCATAACAATTAGTTGCACTGACTGTTGCATCCTGGTTCCTGGCTGTTCAGACAACAACTCCAAGGCTGAGCGGTGGTGGGCAGAAGGTAGATCAGGATCTACTGATAGATCTCCAGGTGATTTGCACTTGACCAGCAAGGGTTTCCAACTCCCAGTGATTTAACAATAGCAATAGCAAATGCCTTTTCCCTGCTCCTAAATTAGGCAGTTGAAATCAAGAAAGCTTGCAGGGGCGGGAAAGAATAGATTTATGTATGAAAGAATTTGTGTGCAAGCTCTGGTTCTGGGACTAAGAACAAATTCCCAGGCTGAGCATGTACCCCACGTCTCCAGTAATCTCTCTTTACAAAGAACCTGATCTTGAAAACCTGACCTTGAAAACCTGCCCTGGAAACCTCTATGTCTTTGGGAAGTAGAGAGCACAAACTGTATCATCCTAAATGAAATAGCTGATCATTTGCAGTCTTTTCGTGACATTCAGAATCTGCCACGTGACGTGGTAGATCTGGCCATGATTCTGGATGCCAAGAAACAGAGCCACTACAGCAAGCTGCCTAAGTGAAAAGACAGACAGTGTGAAGAGCCCACAACGCAGCAGCCAGTCATCTTGAGGAAGATGCACTGTAGCATTCCCAAATGCCCTCAGGTCACCCATCATACCATTTTGCATATTGCTCACACCACAGTGCAAAGAACAAACTGATTGCAGCAGCTACTCAGGGAAATGCGTGTCACCCTTTGACTTCTATCTACCAATATTCTCTTCTTTTATAGTATTTGCATCTCATTATGTAACTCAGCTCTTCTCCACAGATGGCCATCAAGGCAGATGGTTTTTCTCACAGAAACAGCTCCTAAATCATCCAAGAAAGAAATGTAAATAGACTTCTAGCAATGCCAGTCTGGAATCCAGTGCAAAGTCTGTCAGGATTGAAAAATGACAACAATTATTTGCTTTGAGGTTGGAAGACACTCTTTTATAAGAGATGGAGCCCATCTACATGGGGCATTTACCCTGGTCCTACTGCGCCCCCAAGATGATTGTGGCACATGACGTATGCCCCTCTCCGCAGCAAGTTCAGTTTCTCATGCTGTAAAATCCGGGTCTTTGCAAACTGGTTTTCTGACATATTTCCCCATTGCTGCAGCTTCAGCATGGTTTGGGAGCCTGTGTGACGTGAACTGCCTTCTGTGCAGCCTGGGGAGAGCAGCGCTGATTGGTGGAAGGGAAAGTTTCGTCATGGACATGAGGGAGGAGTTGGCTAAACATGCCTACCCAGAAGTAACTCCTTGTCTTCCTATTGAATTTCACTGAGCACAGGAGCAAGGAGAGTTGTGGGGAGCAAGCCTGTGGTTTTGACTGTGCGCTCATACAAAGGAATGCACGTCCGCAGAACTTTGATTCCGAAAGCTGATCACCCCAAATGATCCCAGCTTCCCCTGAGAGAAGGTGGAGGAGAGGGGAGGTATTTGCTAAACATGCCTACTTGGAAGTAACTCATTGTACAGAGCACAGAAAGGAGGACGGGGCAGGCAGCAAACCTGCTGTTAGGACTGTGCGTGCGTACAGAAAAGCGAAGGTCTGCAGAACTTTTGATGATTTTTTAGCTGATCAGCTTAACATTTATCAGCTTAAAATTAACCCTTACTCTCGCCAGGAGAGGGTGGACATCAGGGGAGGTGTTTGCTAAACGTGCCTACTCGGAAGTAACTCATTCTCATCCATTATACTTCACTGAGCCCGGGAGCGAGAAGCACAGCGGGGAGCAAGTCTCCGCTCATTCGCTGCCCCGCACCTACGCAGTTCATAATGTTCATTCTACTTGCAGGACTCCGCTCACCCCACCCCGAACTAATGCAGTTTCAGGTGCTGTTTAGCCCGTGCAAGTGTGTGTGTTTTAATGTATACATCGCTTTACTGGCTCCGTGTGCCGCCAGAGAAGCAACCCTGTATTGACAAAAATCCAGATTAAAAGGGAAACGCATTACAAAGCGTCTCCGTGTAGATAGGCCCGTGGGCCGCCATTGTGGTGTAGTGGTTAGAGTGCTGGACTAAGACTCGGGAGACCTGGGTTCTAGTTTCCATTGGGCTATGAAGCTCATAGGGTGACTTTGGTCCAGTCACTGACTCGGAGCCTAACCTACCTCACACTGTTGTTGAGAGGATAAAATGGAGAGGAGGAGGACCGTGTAAGCTGCCTTGGGTTCCTTGCAAGAGAAAAAAAGTTGGAATTTAAGTGTAATAATAAATAAATCCTGAAGCCATTTTTAAGTGACGGATTGAGTGGATGGAGGAGCATCACTGGCAGAAAAAAAAGTGTTGAGGAGCAGTACCCAACTCACCTCCCAGTGGGTATACTGGTGAGAAGAGAGTAAGGGGCATTTTAATGACCCCCTGAAGACTGCAAGCAACAATAAGCTACTAAAAACAGCAGGGCTACAATCCAACATAAGTGCATTTGAGCCCCACTGATTACAGTGGGCTTAAGTATCCCTGAATCTGTGCTGGAAAATTCCAGGTGTCTCTAGTGTGTGTGTGTCCTGTTATTGCTGGATCTGTCTCAGCGTGAAGGCGAACTAAGGGGCAAGTCCAACCAGTCAGTAAACCAGCAAGGGTCAAGAGCACAGTGTCACTAGTCAAGAAGGAGAGTTCCAAAAAGAGGGCCTAAGACAGTGGAGGCTGGTAGCTCTGATTTTGGCAGGGCTGTAATGCCAATCAGGGTTTTAGTCAGAACTCTAAAGGAGCTATCCAAGATGCTGAATCTGTTTGGGGGGACAGGGTTCAGCACCTTGGATAGCTCCTTTAGAGGTCCAGCTGTTTCTGACTGAAACCCAGACTGGATTCACAACCCCACCAAAATTGGAGCCGCCAGCCTCCACTGGTCTGAGGCATGGCCAAGATCAAAGCACAGGTAAGCAGTCCAATACAAATGCACTCCCAAGAGCAGAGTCAAGCAGGGATCCAGAGGATCAGTCACATAGCAAGGCCAGGAATACAATGCACTACAGCTGATAGAAAGTCATTTCCAGCAGCCAGTGGGTCTCAACTGAGAGGTTTTTAGCCTGAACTTGCACAACCCCACCCAGAGCTCAGCTGTAGTTCATCACTGGCCCGCTGGCAAAAGCCCTACTCATGTGGAGGTCCTCACTCCCAAGGAGGCCTTTACTCACAAGGAGCAAAATACTTTGAAAATGGGCACCTCACAGGGGGTCCTCTGGCCTACCTCTTAAAATGACAATGCTCTCGGGACCTAGCGGGTCCCTCAGCCTCTGCCTCAAAGGTGGAGTCCCAACTCCCTCTTGAGGGGATGGACCTGTGACCACCTCCCCCAAGGGCCCAGGCTTTTCCTGGTCTTCTGACATGGGCAGTTCTGGGGTCTTCTTCATCTGTGGGAGCTCTAGCTCCTCCTCTGAGGATTCCTCCAGTGTGGGCATGACAGTGTGAAATCACAGCACAGCTGACCCCAGAGCCTGAATGTGGTCAGTTGACTTCCCAACCCTATGGGTAAAAGGCTGGTCCTGGACTAGTCTGGCATTCTGAACAACAACACAGACTCTTTCGTCTCGCACCAACCCTGCCCTGCCTAACCGTGGTTTGTCTCTTCTATCCCATCTGGTATTTGACCTCCAGCCTGTCCGTAACTACATCTCCCACCTTCCTGTTTGTCTGATCAGGTACCTGACTTCCAGCCCATTCACACCCAGATCCCCTGCCTCTGGCCCATTGCCCTACCTGGATCAGATCCAAACTCCATGGTGTCCTATTGCAAGCTAGGCCCCAGACCTGATAGGAGCTGCCAGAGAGCTGTGAGTACTACAGTTCCAGTACTATATAATTTATGTGTGCATTGTATTCCTGCTACATTACACTAGCAACGTGTTTTCCCTTGTGACGGAAGGGGCATGTGTGTGGAACGAAGGCCTGTGTGTTATTGGGACTCCTGATGAGTGCAATGCACATACACTGCTGGCCCCCCACATGGGGTCCCTGAAGGTGGAGGTTGCATCACCCAGTGATGACAGCACTGACGACACATTTTGCCTCACCACAACATTGTCCCCAAGTGCTGGGGACTTTTATTTTCTCAGCTTTCTGTTGCATTTGCCACAGCGGGAGAGCAGAGCTGATGGGCTCTCCAGAGCTGCTACCTGGTGGCACTACAGTGGGTGCTCCAGACAGCCTTGCTGGCCTTGTTCTTCCACTATGGCAAATGCCACAGTGGGAGAGTGGCCGGCAGGGCTGTCTGGAGCAGCCACCACCAGCCCTCCTGTTCGTTCTGGGGGTTCTCTCAGAGTGAGCCGGGGAATGCCGGTCGGGCTTGCTCTCTGAAGACCTGTGTCAGCCTGAAAAAATGGCTGGCGGGGCTCTGCGAGCCAGTTGGGCCCAAATGCCTGGCTCTGTTGGGTCCTTCCTCAGAGGCAAGCCTTGTGGGAGGGGGTGTCCCTGGCGATTGCCTGTATCTCAGGCAGTCTTCAGGGACATGCTTCCTCCTGCAATGCCTGCCTCTGAGGAAGGACCCATCAGAGCCAGGCATTTGGGCCCAACTGGCTCTCTGCAGAGCCCCGCCGGCCATTTCTTACGCCTGGCTCTCTTCAGAAAGCAGCGGCAATGATGGGAAGGCAGGAGGGGGACACAGCAGGGGTGATGGTAGTGGTGAGGAGACACAGAGGGCTGGGGGATGTGGCGGGAGAGAGGCGGAGACATGGTAGGTTGCTTGGAGATGCAGCAGGGGCTGGCAGGCAAGAGTGGGGGGAGATGCAGTGGGGGGCTAGGAGATGGGATGGTGGGGAGGCATGGCAGGGGTGGCAATGGGAGGTGGGCAGAGGCACGCAGGACAGCTTGGACTGGCCCCACGCTCAGGAACACTATTGAGCTGAATGTGCCGCCTGGCCCTGGTGAATCTGTGGATAGGTTTTGCCACTTGTGCATCACCGATAACAGAGGACCATAGAAGACAGAGATTTGCATAAAGTTTGTGTTTGGTCATTGATATCTTTAAATGCACATTTATAATTACTAACATTTAATAGAACCACAATACATACGCACCCCACCCCCGCCAGTGGGGAAAACTGACCAGTTGACCTGTGTTGTGTTCCTGAATAGTCTGCTGTGTAGGTGCTGTTGATGAGCGACTTCAAGGCCTAGTTCTTTCTTCTGATGGTTGTTTATCTTTCAACTGGATCTGAAGCAGGGCACGTGACCTGCCCTAGTCTTTGCCTCCTCAAAAACCATGGTCCATTTATCCCCTAGAATTTAATGGGAGGCGCTGACGACTGGCAAGCACCTCGCTGCATAGCCCAACCCTGAGTTTCGTTTCTTGGTCATCGTGTAGCAATGGTTTTCAAGCTGTCTTTCACGGCATCCATTATTCTTTCTCCCCTTCAGTGTATTTTCCCACCACTCTTGCATGCATTGTGCATTCTTTCTTTCCCCTGAGACCCAGCATGACAGTGCCTGTCACACTTAAAAGAGAATTCTGCTGGTGCAGCAGGTACTAGCAAAAGCGCTCTCTCTCTCTCTCTCTGTCTCATCAAAACAATTAAACAGTTTCAAGCTTTGCCAAGTTCCTTTTATTTTTTTTTCCTTAAGACTCCAATGCTTATTGACTTCGTTTTGGACAGTCATATCATTTAACTCTACCAACAACAGACAGGATCTCTAGTAGATCTGTTTACATTTCACTGGTGGTGTTTACTTACTGGATTATTCAAACTATTTATTCATTCTTTTATAGCAGAGCATATAAAAGCATATATTCCTTTAGAAGGAATAGACTCGTGTGTGTGTGCACACGCGTGTATGTGTTGTACCTTGTTGCCCTTTCCACTCTAAATGTCTCCCATTGACTCTCCCTCCAAATATTATCTGTGCTGGAATTGAAGTTCAAAAGCCAAAGCTGAAGACCCATTCCCTGACAGATCAGAAGACCAACATTAACTAGAGGAGATGAGATTTTGTTTATTTATTGCATTTCACGGGGGGGGGGGTGTTCAAATGTAACCTGGGGGAGGTCTCCACCAGCGATTTACTCTGAGCCAGCTGCCTGCTGAGGTCGTTAGGGATACATGACATTGTGGCCCTCCAGCAGCCACCCCGGAGCTTATCAGGGAAAACCCGGATTTCTTGAGACTGCTTAAAGTCCAATGCTTTCCCTCAAGTCGGGTTCTCCCCGGTATAGTTGCTGTGTGCCCCAACCCCCGCATTTACCTCAGGTACGCTAGCCCTGCCCAGGGGTGTGCCTTTCACCATGACCCGGGTCAAAGGGCATTTCCTGTGTGTTTCCCACCCCTGCACAAACCTGTTAGTGTCTCCTCAGAAGTAACTCCCCTTGTAGTCAATGAGGCTTGCCTTCTGAGTGCCCACATCAGAACTTACAGAGATGCCCCTCAATTGACATGGCACAGTTTAAAGCCCAATTCCCTAAGTGCGGCACCGATTCTCCTTTGTTTGGTTTATTGCCTTAAGAAGTAACTACTTTGACCCTTTGGTATAGAGATCCTGCTGGTTAAAATGGGGGATGGTTTCCCATCTTTGTGTTCTCCCCCACCCTTTCCCAGCACAAGCATGTGTGTCTACTCAGAAATAACTCCCATTGTGCTCAGTGAGGCTTGCTCCTGAAATGCAGGTGCATCTGGACTTTCAGGGGAAAGGAGAAAGGGGGGTGGGGAGAGCCTCTCTTTTTGGCTGAGCAGCCCTTGCCAGTCAGATGACATTCACTCCAACCGCACCAGGAAGCATGTTCTGTGAAGCAATTTTTACTGCTGTGGAGAACCTGCTGGTGGAGCCCTGCATGGACCAAAGCTCAGCAAAGCTGATTCCTTTTTAAAAAATTCCTTTTTAAAAATCCGGTACTCCTCCATTTGCTTCTCCTTCCATTGTCATGGAAACATGGCCCTGGTGACCAGAATCCAAGAAATGGTCTAAAGGCACTTGGAGACTTCCTTAAGTAGCAAGGTCAGTGATCAACCAATATTTTGTTGATCTGACTAGTAAAACCAGTTGTATCTGGTAGCCAGTAAACTCTAGAATCTACCAGGTTCTTCCACTCCTCCACTGCCAGGTTCCATACTGTTTCCATGCCTGACCCACCAGGTTTGATCCTGGCTCCGTCCCATGGTCCTGCTCTGGCTACCATGATTTCAAAAACAGAGGTTGCCAGCCCATTTAGGAACTCCTAATTTTCATTCCCCCATGAAAATTCCCTCTGCTTGTGTAAAACTGAAGAAGTGATATGGAATTCATTCGTTTTGTACAATCTGACTCCATATTCAGTGTGAAACTGCTACCTTGAAATAATGGTGATTGGTGTTTATTACGCACATGCACACACACCCTCTCTGCTGTGCTGGATGCACTGGATGGGCACCCACCTCATCAAACTGCGCTTCCCTGCATGTGTGCCTAGTTAGAAAAACTAAACACGATGCTCATCAACACCCACCAGTGTTGTCTTCCAACAACCTACCCTTTATAACAGGGGTGCTCAAGCCATGCCCACAGAGCAGTGGGGACCCCGCACAGAGTTCCCCTTGTCTGCCTTAGCAGGGAAAGCCTGCAGTTTCCCTTGCTAGGGGCTAGCAAGGGAACCTCTTTCTTTATCTCTGATCTCTCAGGAGAGATGGGAGATAAGGGAACTGTTTCCCTTGCTGCTACCACCAGCATTACCTAGGGAAAGCTGCCTGGAATTTCTCTCTTCAGCACTAGCACTAACAAGGGAAGCCCTTCCCTTATGTCCAATCTCTCCTGATATCTGTTTCCCTTGCTAGCACGTGCAGGCCTATAAGATCATGAGCACTGAGGTGAGGAGGGCCATAAACCTGTCATATCACAGTACCTGACTTATAGCATCATCAAGAAAAATCTAATCCTTTGCAAAAGCCCATTGTGACATAATGAAAGATACAAACACACAAGGTTAAAGTTCCTCTTGGATTTATATACAAGCCTCTGATCTTTGCCTCTCTTAATTGCCTGGTGGAGGAAGGAGGTTTTAGTTACAGATTTCCTTTTATTCATTTCCTTTTCATTTTATATAGTGAAATAGCACTAACTCACTATTAAAAATGCAGAGAGAGAGAAAAGCAAGACACCCAGTAATTACACCCCCCCCCCTTGCAGGAACAGAAACTGACACTGGGCAATTCAGGCAGGCTCTTCAAAGGGCAATTAATAGGCTATTCACTACTACTCCCCCAGCTGTATGGAGCCTTTCTTAATTCCCTTTCCAACTAATTATGAAAAAGCAATGGCTAAACAGTGCTAAAAGGAACCAGTATAGTAGCAACTAGTGTTAATGTAGAAGCAACCCTGCCTACTCTGATGTCTCTAGGCTGAATTCTTGTTGGTTCTCAAAACAATGCACAACCCAGCAGAAGCTCTCTACTACATGCCTCAAGCCTAACTAGAGTCGTCGCCCCTCTCCATTGCCTCAAGGATGGGCAAACAGGTGTCCACAGATATTTTGGACAACAACTCCCATCAGCCTCAGCCAGCATGGCCAATTGTCTTTATGGGAGCTGTAGTTCAAATCATCCGGACATCACCAGGTTGCCTACACCTCTCTTACATAGTCTTGTTGAAAGGAAGTCCCTTCCCACCAGACAGAAATAGCAGCTCTCATGGAACATGTGCGGTGAGAAAACATCTTCCCCTTCCAGTGGCCAGAAGCAGTTATAGCAGATTGCCTGTGGCATTTGCTACAGTGACTCACCAAGGAATGCTAAAGGCTGGTTCTCAAGAGACATTTTGTATAGATGCAAGGATCTCTGGGCATGTGCTCCCATGGAGAAATGTGATGTGTGAACTGAAGAATAGTGGATATAATCCTTATATTATAAACCCACATCAGTTCCCTTCATCCAACCACTGTGATCACAGGAATTGCTTGCTAGGGCATGGTTTGAAGGCATATGACACAGCCGCCTCACTAAAGCTAAGCAGGGTTGAATCTGGTCAATACTGAATAGGAGATCACCTGGGAACTCCATATGTGCTGCCTTGAGTTCAATGATGAAATAAAGGTGGGGTATAAATGTACTAAATCAATCAACGATTGCCTGGTTCACATGTTAGGTTCCTCCACATGGGTGCATATCTGGGAACATTCGAGACTGCTCACATTGATCAAAAAAGTATTGCGTAAGCTGGCACTAACATAACCCCTTGCACATGGTTGCATTGTCATGTTTACAACTACATCACAAATGTACGGACAGCAATGAACAGACAGCAATGAACAGATTCTGAGAAACTCATTTCTCATTAGAGAAGGGAAGGGGTGATTTATCTGACCTTTGCTTCAAGCCCTTTGCTATCTGACCTTTGCTTCTTCTGTGGAGCCTGTTAAATGAAGAAGTGACCTTGGCTACTGTGCTGGTGAAGAAAAGATCATGTACTGAGTGACAGCTTCATTAAAAGAGTTAAAGGAGCAGGAGGAGAGGTTATGAGGGTGTAATGGCTGAAGAAGAGACTTGCTCTTTCCACGTAGAACTTCGGCTACTGGGTGGTAGAGAAATATAATAAATAGACAGAGCCGCTGCCCATAGACAAGGATGGAATTGTCCCTTCTCTCTATCAACCGCTCTCTGTTATGGCCCAAACAAATCCCTGATCGCATCTGTCTGTCAGTGATATCTACTTATATGGCAAAGTCATCATGCCTTTCTCTTCGCAAGATTTGCTATGTTGCTTAGCTGACAGTAATAAGTGACAGAGCTGGGATGGATGTATTCACTATAGTGTGTGGATGATGCATGTCAGAGATACACATGCATTTTTTTTTTTAAAGAAATACATTAATTCAATGCAGGAATCCAAAACACGTTGCTTATCTCTTCAGTTTTCTTTCACTGTCTTTCCATACTGCCAAATCAATAGCAGGACCCTCTGATCTGTGCTAAAATGAGATGATGCTGTTTGGAGGGTTGTTTTGTGTTTTTTAACTAAAGCCAATAACAGTGTGCATTAGCGATAAGGCTTCATAAGAAGCCACCATCCATATGGACAAATTGCCCATCCCACTTTCTATTTTGGATCTGATTACACATTCTGGGGTACAAGGAAGGCACTTTCAGGGCTGGCTAATCTGGAGGCAAGTGTGTCTAGACCAGGCAAGCAGGCAGAACATCAAGCCAGCCTGCAAAGAAGCAAGGACAGGCAGCTCGGAGTACTGTGAATAAGTAACAAGCTGCTAAGGCTGAAGTGTCAGCCACTAGCTATATAGGCTGTGGAAGAGCCCTATTATGGTCTGTGTGTCTCCTCTGAACTTTGCTGAAGTGGTAGCTGCAATACCACACCTTGGCCTTCCAAAGATATCTGGCGTTACAATGAACCACAATGTAAAACATCACAGAATTATAATAAAAACATCATAGAATTATAATAAAATGTGTTGGTTGTATTCCTAACTCTAGAAACATTAACTGATTGTCAGTGTCCATTAACATTAAAGCTACAATACAAAAAAAGTGTGTGGGGGGTTCTTCACTAGATACTACAAAGTAGCATTCCTATTATATTATTTTGGTAGCACTTAGATTTTATCATAATTTGAAAATTGTGGTTTATTGTAATGTCAGAATTTATTTTAATTGACAGCTATCTTGGATGGCTGAAATAAGGCAGAGAGGATGGCATATCAATAGTTTACATGCATTGATTTTTAGTTAGAAGAAATTTCTAGCGAGACCCTCAGGCCAGGAGTTCCCAACGTTTTGTACCCTTAGGCACATTTGGGAATTTGAGAAACTGCTGTGGGCACCACCACAAAATGCCTAATCAGTGGATCGCCGCTTTGGCATCTACCTGTCACATCTATGGATCCTAGGCTGCATGGCATTCAGCCAAAACTTTTGTTTTGTGTCTATTAGACGCCACAACAGGAGCCTCATGTGGCGCAGCGTGCTGGTGGCAGTATTGCAACCGAAACTCTCCCCACGACCTGAGTTCGATCCCAGCGGAAGCTGGGTCCCAGCTAGCCGGCTCAGGTCGACTCAGCCTTCCATCCTTCCGAAGTCGGTAAAATGAGCACCCAGCTTGCTGGGGGAAAGGTAGTCACGACTGGGGAAGGCAATGGCAAACCACCCCGCTACAGTCTGCCATGAAAACGCCAGCGCAAGCGGCGTCCCTCTAGGGGTCAGCAATGACTCGGTGCTTGCACAGGAGGAACCTTTCCTTTCCAGACACCGCAACATCTCCTTCATAAGGGATTGTCTAATTCAGCTAACTGCTGGCAGGGCAATATAGCTAATGCTTCTTTTAAACATATGTTTTGGCAACGTCCAGTAGGTTTTGGGGAGGAGGATATTATTTTGTACTGGAACAGTCTTTAACATTCACTGATGTACACGCTCTTTCAAATTATTTACCTGCCTCATGGAAATTAACGAGTGATCAGCGTAAATGGATTCTCCATGCCCTTTTGACAGCTAAGAGTGGTATTATAACACTGGAAGGATAAACACTCCCCTCCTGTAATGAAATGGATTGAAGACCTTAAAACGCTTTCAATATTTGAATGATTCAAATGGATACTTACTTGGATATTTGGTCCACTTTGGTTGAAGACTATGTATCATTGCTAAGTTGTAAGCATTTCATATGTATTCATTGCTATGTATACATACAAATCCATGTAAGTATATCTTAAGAACTGGGATTTCAAAAAACGTTTTGTGGGTGCCCGCAGGCGCTGAACTGGGGACCCTGCCTCAGGTTTGCTTGTCATAACACACGGAACTGAATGGGTTCAACCTTATGGAGGGCTGGGTTCTCTCCAACTGCGGGCATATATCTACACTACAACTGTACCTAGGCTGTGTATCAGCCTTTCCCAACCTGGTGTTCTCTTAGAGGTCTTGGACTACAACTCCTACAACCCGTAGCCATCATGGCTAATGGATAGTCCAACACATCTGGAGGACACCAAGTTGGAGAAGGCTGCCATATACTGTCATGGTTCCCCAGCAATATCCTGAGAACTGTCGTTTGGTGAGGGTGCTTAGAATTCTCTGTTAGGGACAGAAGCATGGTGGTAAATTTGCAGGCACTCCTTATGTCAGTCCCACAGCCATACCCCCAAGGAGAGAAAAAAAATGCAGCCAGCTACATTGATCCACCTCTCATTTTTGTTCGCTCCCACTTATGGAAAGCTTAATGACCCATTCAAGACCAAGCCACCCCAAATGACTTTGCTTTTCAAGAGGGATAGGTCACAACAATATATTGTTTCTGGGAACATCCATTTCCCCCCAGCTATTGGGAGGACTACAGATAAACTCAGAAGGAGTAGGAAAGTCAGAGGGGGGTGGCAGATGACATCATCATCCCTGCTCATCAAAAGGTCCTGGCGCTTCAACCCTGTGAGCCCTGGCTCCACTTACACCACTGGTTAGGGATATTTATTTATTTATTTATTATTAAATTTATTAATCGCCCATCTGGCTGGTCACCCAGCCACTCTGGGCGATGTACAACATACAATAAAACAGTTTAAAACAATAAAATTCTACAATAAAAACATTTCCTAAAATACCCTAACCCACCCCAAATGCCTGCCTGAACAACCACGTTTTTAATGCACGACGGAAGCTCATTAAAGAGGGGGCATGACGGAGTTCCCTAGGGAGGGAGTTCCACAGAGTGGAATCCGTAAGCCCCCTCGCAGAACTACAGTTCTCATACTTTCTTGGGGAAAGGGAACTGTTGCTAAACCCATTTAAGTCAGTGGTGTAGATTCACCAGGATTTTCCTCTTGTTTGGGAGATCCAAGTTCTGTCTAAGCACACTGGAGACGCTGTTCTCTTGAGGATATTACTGTCTCGGATATGATAGACAGCAACCAGGTCCAGGGCCATCTCTGTGGTGGCACCATACTTGTGGAACTCTCTCTTCAAAGAAGCTTGCCTTGCCAGCTGCCTTCTGTCACTCACTAAATGAGTGAAAACTAAGCTCATTGGGAAGCCTTTGAGGTGTGATCAAAGGTGATACAGTGCAATAAAAGAAGTCACCGTGGCTTCTTCACCTGCACCGCAAGTCCTGCTTCCTATCTTCACTATTGGCATGATAGATGTTCATGGAAGCAGATCAAATGCTTGTTCAGCTCTCAGTGTTGCCTCTCCCTCCTATTTCAGACAGGCCATCCACCTTAAAAAAAAAGGGAAAAAAAGCGTGTTTTAAAGCACCATGTGTATGTTTATTCTTCATCTTTTGCCTTATTTAAAACAAAAAGAAAACACCTGCAAACTGCTCAGGGGATGGGTGTGGGTGGGTTGGTGACATCACAGCCACCAGCCATCAAATGCCCCCCATAGGGCTCAACCCTGTAGAAGCAGCAGCATTCTTATAAGGGCTCACATCACCAATGAAAAAGCATGGACAGTGATGGAGCAGCAAAACCGCCAATCTCAAAATGGTACGTTTTTGTATGCATCTGGAATTGACAATTGGGCCTCTAAGTCTTTCTTATTTGAAAGGCTCTAAACGGACATTGTTTTCTGCTGTGCTGTGTATTATTGGATAGATGGTTTAACTGTCTGTTCATGTATTATTAATATTAATATTATTAGCCTAAAATTTAGTAAGCCCTGTACAGATATTAAAGAACAAGATAGTTCCTGCCTACAAGCTTATAATCTAAAGCTGTAGGCAGGAACTATCTTGTTCTTTAATCTCTGTACAGTGCTTACTTAGTAAATGTTAGGCTAACAATAATAGTAATAATCAATACAATAGAAAAGGAAAAAGGGACAGGAAGGAAGAGGAAAACAAGCAAATTCAGATATCAGTGCTTAAAGTTTTCTTACTATAATAAACTGAAATGGCCACTGGCAGTTCAGGGAGAAGTGCCAAATGGTGGTTGATCCTAACAAAGCTGATGGAGTGGGCTTTGCTGTCTCATCTTAATTACTTTTTAAAAAACCGTTAAATGTCTTTAAGAGCTTTTTTTTTTTTGCTAGGGCGGGAGGTAGAAATGTAATTAAATCTGGATGGAAATAAAGGAACCAATAGTATGTGAGCAAAAAGTCACCAGTGGGGCGGCAGTGGGGGGAATCTTTCCTTAGCTATGCAAGTTCATCCTCTGGGCACCTGATAGGATGCACAGGCAAAAAGAAATTAGAGAGAGGGAGAGAAAAGAGAGATGAAGTTTTGATGATACACCATGGGCCATTTCCTTGGTTGCATTCCCTGTCTCTGAGAAATGGATGTCTGATAAAAGACAATTACGGTTTCAAGTTGCCTTAAAAGCAGAAGGGCTGGATTTCGAGTGCATTTCAAGTGGTGAAATACCTGGCTGGGTTATTGTTCCCATGGAAAAAAAAATCTTGCTCTTACCCCATTGCTGTGAGGATCATTCGAAAACCAGGGTTGGACATCAATCCTTACTTAATGAGATTTCAAGTTTCAGATCCTTTTTATTTCCATGATGAAAAAGGCAAAGTGTTTTTTCATGTCCATCTCATTGAGTAGAGAAACGTGTCTGCTTGATAATTATCTACGTTCCGGATATAGGTGCCTTGATACAGAGGAGATGGGGGGGGGGCACTTTTTATTCAGCTAAAAGAAAGGCCATGCCTCTTAGCTATATGCTTTCACAAGCCACTTCTCCAAGGACAAAGCTTTTAAGTTGCAAGGTGCATCCCTTTGCAGAGTCAATATAATTGGGATAATTGCATCTTTTAAGTGATGACACAAGAGATGTGTGCTGTGGGCAGTGTGAGATCTAATGGAAGTGCAGGAAGCAGTCATCTCTGCCAAATTCACACCCATGCAAACACACATACATTCCAAGAATGCTAAACACTGTAATTGTATGGCTGTCGTGCAGTGTCAAGGGAAGAGAGAATAATCATTTGTCCATCTGATTGTTTAAGGAAAAAGCAAGTAGCGGAAGACATGATAGAGGTGTATGGTGTATTATGCAGAGTGTGGGGAAAGTGAATAGGGAGATGTTTTTCTCCCTCTCTCTTAACACTAGACCCCGAAGTCATCCCTTGAAGCTGAATGGTGGTGGATTCAGAACAGATAAAAGGAGCTGTATTTTGTCAGACAGCACATAGTTAAACAATGGGATTAGCTACCACAATATGTAGTGATGGCCACATATTTGGATGGCTTTAAAAGGGGATTAGACAAATTCATGGAGGATAAGATCATCAATGGCTACTAGTCCTGATGGCTGTATATTACCTCCAGAATCAGAGGCAGTGTGCCGCTGGGGAACGGAAGCGGGAAGATGCTATTGCACTTATATCTTGTGGGCTCTCTTAGGTATCTAGTTGGCCATTGTGCAGACAGAATGCTGGACTAGAGAGACTTTTGGTCTGACCCAGCAGGGCTCTTCTTATGTCCTTATGCCTGCAAGTGGGCAGCAATGGGCAACTGATATGCAGGCCTCTTTGACCCGCTCTAGATGCAATGGCATTTGAAGGTGAGAAGATTCTCTATAGCTAGGATAGATGGTTGGTGGCTACTTACCTATGCTAGGCTCAGGAGAGGACTAAAGAGAAAATAGCTTGGAAATTTCACTGTAGCCAACAAAGGAGACAGAAGTCTGATGTTGCACTGTCTGGAAGAAGGGGCACTGTGGGGCAGGGGTAGGGCTCCAAGTGGATGCTGTCTTACTTTGGTGAAATTGATGCTGCTTTAGAGATTAACACTATCTGTCTTGGCTCTAGCTTGCTCAGTTTGTAGATTTGTAGATAAACAGATGTCACCAAAAATGCCATAAGTCTCCTCCCAAGAATAATAGCCCTGTAGCAACTTCCCCTGAAATTAACTCTTGCAGAAGTAGAAAATCACATACATCACTACATTTGCATTGACTCTCTTGGTGGGCCTTGCCTGTCCCAATTGACAAGTGCTCCACTCCTTCCAATTTATTAATTTATTACATTTATATCCCGCCATTTTTCCTTCTTGAGGAACTCAAGGCAGCATACATTATCCTTTTCTTCTCCATTTTATCCTCACAACAACAACCCTGTGAGGCAGGTTGGGCTGAGAGTCTGTGACTGGCCCAAAGTCACCAGTGAGCTTCTATGGCTGAGTGGGGACTAGAACTCAGATCTCCCAACTCCCTATCCAACACTAGCCACCAGGGGCATCATTATAAGAAGGCCCACCTGGGCACAGGCCCCCGATGTTTTTCTGAGCTGTGCCCCGGATCTTGAGCTGTCCTAATTGCCTTTTTTTTTTTTTTTTTACATTTTCCTATAGACTTGCATTGGAAAACAAAAATGGCCATAACTTTTTTAGTGTGTATGACAAACACATGAAATTTGGAGGCTTGGTAGCCCCTATGGAGCTGATTGAATATGCTGAATTTCGGGCAGTTAGGTCCAGCAGCTTTTGTGCTAGTCATAGGTAAAGTTTGCTACTTTCAAGAAAATGTGACATAGCAAAGAGCGATATATTATTTTTGTGCTTCCACATACATGCATGGAATTTGGAGACCTGGCAGCCCCTATAGAGATGACTGAACCTACCAAATTTCAGACAGGTCCAGTGGCTTTTGTGTTAGCCATGCGTAAAGTTTCCTTTTCTCAAAGTCTAAAACAAAAAGTAAAACTGTCAAGCCACCCAGGGGATTAGAGATCCTAATCAGAAGTTGTTTAAGGTGACCATTAGGAAGTCACTATCCCTAATCTCTGGTGTAGGTTGAGGGGGGGGGGGGTTGAGGTGCAAAAAAACCTCTCTTCCCCTACTTTTCTGCTCTTACCTGCCCACTGTTGGGAGCTTGCCTGCAATGAAATTTTGAAGAGGAAGAAGGAAGGGAAGAAAGAGCTCCATGTGAAATACTGGTATTTCACACAGCATCAGATTTTACTGCCCCGAACTGGAACCTTTGGCTTCTGCAGAAGTTTAATAGCTTCAGTACAGCGAAGGATCCAATCAGCCTCCACAAACTTCTTTCTCCCCCTCCACTTTAATTTCTCCTAAATAGCTGTAGGACTCAAATAATCCCAAAGGGAGGGTTAGGACTATGTGGTGCCATGATCGAGAAACTGCTGGGGCTTTTAAATAGGTTCTACAGTTTTAAAAAAGCTAGAAAAAACCCTCAGCCACCTCACCTCATAAAGTTCATTTAAGTACTGCAATCCTTGCAAAACCTGCACAGCCTCCTAAATTCCTCTGAAGTACCACCTCTCTGAAAGGAGCCACTTGGCTTAGGGAAGTCTCTCTACCCTACAACAGTACGCACATTTCCAATCACCATTCTTCTCTTTTTCCCTCCCCTGTCCTTTCTTTCTCTTCTTTATTCTACCCAGAGCATATCTTGGGGAATTCTTAAGGAAACTTCTCTTCGGTGGGCAAGAGAAGTTCTGAACGGTATTTGACTTTATTCAAACAGACAAGAGGGTTGGTTTTTCTCCTTCTCACTCAAGCCTTTGAAAAAAGTGGGTTCACATGGTTGCAGAGAAACAAATCCGGGGCTGTTTTGTCTGTCAGTTGCCATTATCCAGCAATAGGAAGGTCTGTAGCTTGGTGGCAGAGCGCATGCTTTGCATGCAGAAGGTCCTAGGTTCAATCCCCAGCATCTCCAGGGAGGGCTAAGAAAGAATCCTGCCTGAAACTTTGGAGAGCTGCTGTTGCCAGTCAGTGTCAACAATTCTGCACTAGATGAACCCAGGGTCTGACTCATTATAAGGCAGCTTCCTATGATCCTATGAACAGAGAGCTTTAATTAAAAATAGGAGTTTTTGGGTTGTTTTTTAAGTGGAGGGGAGATAAATATTGCTAATTTATGCAATCTCAGCCTACTGAGAAGACCCATTATGTTTAATGAGGCTTACCCTCAGGAAAGTGCGCATAGGATTCCAGCACAAGTTATTTTTGCATGGAGGTTTGCACCTTGATGTTCTGCATGTTACTCAGAAATAAGTTCTGAGTTGTGAGCATGGTACTGCAAGCTTAACACAGTGCCTACCCAATTCCATCTAATGAATTGACTACTCTTTCAGCTCAGTCCAATGCATGTTTTGTTATTTGTGGGTTTGGGGTTTTTTTTGCATATACTCTAGCTTCAGTGGTGAGGGAAAGGCACTTAGTACATGCTCAGAGTTTCTCCATAACTGAGCCCTAATTTTGAAAACAGACTCATTGGCTGAATCCTGGTGAAGTCTTGGCACAAATGAAGTTATGAGGAAGATACAATGAGAGTTTGTGCATAACAAGGAGGAGGTAGAGAGCAGTTGCACGAAACAAGACATCTGTTTTTATAAAGAGTTGCTGGAGGGTGGTAGGATGAGGAGGGATGATTGCATGGAGGGGAATAGCATTCTGCACAAAAACCTGTGTCGCTAGCATTCTGAAATTTGACAGACATGATCTTCTGATAGAACAATGAATCCTGAATTTTTTATCCAATTCTTCCAAGGAATTAAAATGTTATTGGCAGTTCCCTTTAAAAGAAAATCAAAATATAAACCGTACACCTATTTTTTTTACATTGGGCAGGTGTAATCCCCTTCTAGGGGGCTACTATGCCCGAAATTATTATCCAGTTCTGACCAAGAGGAAAAAAGTTAGTTTTTTTCTAATTTCTCATAGTAGTCAACAGGAAGCATAAAGATTCATTTCTCCAAACACTGACTCAGGTTTGGTGCTGCGCTGAAGTGGTCCGACTACAAATTGGCCAGAGTAGAAGCAGGATGTTTTCCAAAATGCTGACCCAGGCTCTGATTTGAAGTGGGGTGGGGGGTCAGTGCACACTTATGTATGTGATCTACAGTGAGGGCCAGAAATATTGGAACAAGGATAACTGTTTTGGCAGTTGGCCTCTGTACACCACCACATTGAACTTGAAAGGAAACACACCCAGATGGGAGAAAGGTCAGGACTTCCAGCTGTAATTCAAGGGGTTTGACTAGGGATGGGGGAGAATTTCTCCCCGAAACTTCGGGGGGCCGAGTGCCAACGCATTCGGTCCTCCGAAGGTTGTTCGGGGAGAAATTCTCCGCCCCCCGGCCCCCCCCTGGGATGGGACTTACCTTTCACGAATGTCCCTCCCGGCGGCGGGTCCGGCGGCGGTTCGGCAGGTCTTCATCAGGGGCGGGGGCGGCAGCCGGTCTTTTGACCGGCTGCCGCCGCCGCCATTACAAGAAAAGTAAAAAAAAAAAAAACACCGCTGTGATAGGCTACGTAACGATTAACGTAGCCTATCATGGCTAGATTTGCAAAGTCAGCCGTGATAGGCTACGTTAATCATCACGTAGCCTATCACGGGTGACTTAAAAAAAAAAAGCGCGTACGGCTAATGGCAGCCCCCATAGGGAGCCGCCATTCGCGTTCCTTATTTGGTCGCTGTAGTCTACGTAAAGATTTACGTAGACTACGGCGAAAATAAGGACAACGCAAATAGTGTTGCCCTTACCTGCGAGACCAGGTAAGTGACTTTCGTGCATCCGTAGGTTTGACAAAAGTGGGGCACTAACCATTCAGGAAGGACAGCCAGTGGCATACACACACACCCATCATTGGTGGCTCATAAGTAATGGAACAAACCAACATCATTTCAAACTTAAGGATTGCCTTTAATACCTGGGTGAAAACCCTTTGCAGTCAATGACTGCCTGAAGTCTGGAACCCATGGACATGACCAAAAGTTGAGTGTCCTCCCTTGAGATGCTTTGCCAGGCCTTTACTGCAGTTGCCTTCAGCTGCTGCTTGTTTGTGGGTCTTTCTGCCTTCAGTCTTGTCTTCAGTAAGTGAAAAGCATGCTCTATTGGGTTGAGAGCAGGCGACTGACTTGGCCAATGAAGAACATCCCACTTCTTTGCCTTCAGAAACTCTAGGGTAGCTTTTGCTGTATGTTTTGGGTTATTATCCATCTGCAATATGAAGCAGTGTCGTATCAGTTTAGCAACATTCGGCTGAAACTGAGCAGAAAGTATAGACCTATACACTTCAGAATTCATCCTGCTGCTTTTATCAGCAGTCAAGTCATCAATAAACACCAGTGACCCGGTTCCAGTGGCAGCCATACATGCCCATGCCATAACACTGCCTCCACCATGTTTAACAGATGATGTGGTATGCTTTGGATCATGAGCTGTTCCTTTCCTTCTCCATACTTTCCCCATCATTCTGGTACAAATTAATCTTGGTTTCATCAGTCCAAAGAATCTTATTCCAAAACTGGGCAGGCTTTTTTAGGTGTTTGCTGGCAAAGGCTAATCTGTCCTTTCTGTTCTTGAGCATTACCAGTGGTTACATTCATAAAGCCGTCTCTTGACTGTAGATGCTAACAATGACATGCCTACCTCCTCAAGAGCGTTCTTGACCTGGTTAGATGTTGTGAAAGGGTTCCTCTTCACCATGAGCAGAATTCTGTGGTCATCCACTTTAGTTCTCTTCCATGGTCTTCCAGGCCTTTGCTGTTGCTGAGCTTGCCAGTTAATTCCTTCTTTTTCAGGATATTCCAAACTGTTGTTTTGGCCACTCCCACTGTCTTTGCTATCTCTCTGATGGGTTTATTTTGTTTCCTCAGCCTAATGATGGCCTCCTTCACTCCCATGGACAGCTCTTTGGACCTCATGTGGGGAGTTCCAGTGAACAGCTATCAAATGCAAATGTAACACTCAGAAACACCTCCAGGCCTTTTATCTGCTTGATTGGTCATGGGGTACCCAGGAAACAGGCCGCAGCTGCTTGTCAGCCATTGTTCCATTACTTATGAGCCACCAATGATATATGTGTGTGTGTGTGTGTGTATGCCACTGGCTGTCCTTCCTGAATGGTTAGTGGCTCACTTTTGTCAAACCCCATGAATTACAGCTGAAAGTCCTGACTTCGCTCCTATCTGGGTGTGTTTCCTTTCAACTTCAATGTGGTGGTGTACAGAGGCCAACTGCCAAAACAGTTATCCTTGTTCCAGTATTCCTGGTCCTGACTGTATACACACACACACACAAGCACACCGCATGCACACACACACACACACACACACACATATATTAGACGTGTGTGTGTGTGTGTGTGTATGCGCAAATTTGTGTTATGGGCCTGTGCCCCAGATCTTTTAAGAACCTAGCAACGCCCCTGCTAGCCACTACACCACACTGGCTCTTCCATAAAGATTTGGACATGCCATACACCCAGACCTATAATGCTTTGCCAGTAGGAGACCATTGAGCAGAGGGTTGGACTCGATGGTCTTGTAGGCCCCTTCCAACCCTACTATTCTATGATTCTATGACCATATGGTGAATGCCCTTCCCTCTTCCAGGTCTTTGCCCTGGCTCGACCATTGGTAGTGGCTGCAGGCAAAGATGGTGGGTGCTTACAATTATCATTTGGGCTGAAACTTGTATGGTGCTTCACCAATGTCTGTGGCATTACAGGAAAGCAAAGATGGCACCTGCTTTCCATTGGTCTCCCCAAAAATTAAGCTCAGGCTGCATGTTGGGGCCTCAATTCTGATGATTGTCACACATGGGAGGAGACCTGCTGTCCCACTTATGAGACCTGAGAGGGAGAGAGGTAGAATCCAAATCTTCAAGTCATGTATCTTCCAGGGAAATGGTTGGCTAAGACATTTGACCGGTTGGGAGATGAGATGGTAAGTTGCAGAGGAAATCTGTGGTCACTTCCCCAAAGGCTGCCCAGGCAGAGGAGGTAGGTGCAGGGCAAGGAATGGTTAGTAGGACCAGCAGGATAGAGGGACCTGGGAAAGGCTTGCAAAGCCAGGGCATGAAACAGAAATAGACAGCAGCAAAGCCTGGAATAGAATCCATGAGCTCCCCCGAGTTGATGCCTTGTTGCACTAGGGTCTGGCTGACAACTGCAATGGAAATCCTGTGGTGGCATAGTAGACTCTGTCTCTTCAGGTATACGGATGGTGGACTCTCAGCTGAGCGAAGCCCGGTGGAGATCTCTTCAGATTCCTCAGATTTGGATTCCTCAGCAAATCCCACAGAAGACATGGGGCAACCTGAGGAGTCCTGTTGCAAGGATGCATTGAACAAGATTCCAACTCCATCCTGAGCCCTGCTGGGGTTCCTGACTTTCTCCCTTGTCCCACAATGTGCTGGAGCACCAGCCATGATAGTCCAGGCGGGAAGCTCAGAATCATCAACATAGCACCCACCTGGCCACCAGTACACCTTTCACCCAGGGGGTCTACTTGGGAGTAAGGGTCTATTCATGAGGAGGCAGACCCAGCTGCAACTGGTGAATCAGGGACAGCAAGTATGTAAGTCTTCTCCCAGACCTTTACTGGGTTAAGAGCTCTCCTTGAGCTTTCTGCTCCAGCTATGTGCTCAGAACAAGAGGATGCCATTTTTCAATGTTCCCTCGTATATACTCCTTGCAAATAAAAAACACCTAGCACATCAGGGAAGAGGGTTCTAGTCCAGTCTCCTTCCTGCTAAGCTACTCTTCTACTTAGTGAGTTCTTTTCCATAGGGGAGCTGTGATCTGCCCACCTGCAGTCTGCAGTGGTCAAGTTCACCATCTCAACTGGCTGGGGGATGCTGGGAGTTGTAGGGGAAATGTATAATGGGTCAAGAAAGACAGTGACCAATCACAGTAGAGAGGGTTGAAGGCGGCCAAGGAGTCATTAAAGCTACTTCAAGCCCTGGGAGGTTTCAGGTTCAGAGATGCAGTGGCTCGGGGCAGAGCTCCAGCCCAGTTCCCAGAAGTCCTGTGGTTGGCATCTGCCTGTGACTCATGACCTGGAGAATGATGCTCTCTGCTGAGTGAGTTGCCTCCTGTCTGACTCAAGGGATTAGGCATTCTCAGGAGGGATTCACAGTTCTTTGTAAATGTGATCTTTGGCTTTCTGCTATTTCACATTGTTGAGCTCATCTTGTGAATTTAAGCAATTGCACCATATTTAATGAAAACAAAATCCTTTTGCAAATGTTACTCTTTGAACTAGGGGAGAGGGCAAAAACGATGAGGGAGAGGATGGAAAAGCCATCACATTCCCACAAGTGATAGTCATGGTGTCCAATGAGTCCACACTTTGGGGATGGGGGTGGGGGGGTCTTATTTCAAACTAATATCATGGGCTGTTGAGATGTAGGCTCAATTCCAAAAGGTTTTCAGTGTAGACTACTGATCAATCCGATGCTGAGTGGAGCAATGAGGACCATCAAAAAGTAGCAGAGCACATCTATAGTAGAGGGATCAGCGGTGGAGGAACTACCACTTCCTAAGCCCTGCCAGCTCAGGCAAGAAGGTGGCAGGAGTGCTTTTAAGTAAATACAGACATATATACATACATAAATACTTAGATGCATACATACATAAAATTCACCTCCCATTGGCAGCAGTTCCAGGGCTGGCATAATTTTTCTCCCTTGCTGCAGGCTGGAGGTTTGGGTCAACAAGGGGATCTGGGATCCAGTGAATCCAAGGCCTCCCCCAGTCTGCCTCTGACATGCCTCCTTCCCTCCTACCACTGGCACAACAAGGCTGGTGGTAGAGCTATGCTGGTGGAGCACTCCGCTGTTGTACCGAGACTCCCAGGGGCTCCCTCCAGGGCGTGACTGCCACCCCACCAGCATAGCGGTACTTCCGCAACATCTTACAGCAGGCTGACAGGCTGTAGGATCGCAGCCTAAGCAATGTTAAAATGTGAAATACTGCTATGTCCATGTGGTATCGATAAAATAAACAGGCTTCTTAAAATTATGTGCGGTTTCCTTTCCAGTATGAAATAATTAGCAAGTTTTCAAGACAACAGCTGAAAAGCCAGATTGCTCAGAAGCTTAGTGAGGACAGCAGGCCAAGAGGAGGGACACTGTTGCTGCTTTACACTAGCCCATGGCTGCGCCCTAACACAGTAATCATCACTGCCTTTTTGACGCCACCGCAACAAATTCGGCAGCAGTGGGGGGCCACAAAGACGGCCGGGGGCTGCGTGTTGCCCACACCTGCAGTAATGGGCTCAGCCAATGGATTCTGCTGGTGGGAGAGAAAAATCAGAGGCCTTTGACACTGGATTGTACTTTCTGCATAATGCAGGGGGAGCCATTGCTAAGCCACCCTGGCCTGATCTCAGGGGCCAGAGAAAAGGGATTGGAAGCCTGCACCAAGTAGAGAAATGTCTAGTTACAGACAACTGATAAGGAACCAATGCAACCAGATCTACAAGCGAAGGGTTAACTTGCATAAATCTTTTATCTTGGAAATAGACTTGAGGCAAATGCAGGGAGAGAGAAAAGATGATAATGTTGCTTATGTGGCTGCCTTGTGCAAAGTATGATTTCTCCAAACCGCATTCTTTCTATAAGCTCGTTTCCCAGTGGAAATGATTGCTCATTCCTTCATCCTCATGCTTGACTGAGGTTCTTAATTACCACTAGGGAGTTAAGTTCATTATCCCCTTCTTCTCTGCATGCTTCTAATAATGCCTACTTCAACCAAGTAAGGCTGTAACAGTGAGCAGACCTAAAGCTTTTTCTCTTTGTTTCTGCAGCTCTGAATAATGTTTACTGATATAGGTCAGCAGGGTTGGTTTAAGCAGCCTTCCCTAAACTGGTGCCCTCCAGATGTGTTGGACTACAACTCCCATCATTCCCTGCCAGCATGGCTATTAGCCAAAAGTTTGTCTAATCCCCTTTTAAAGTCATCCAAATTGGTACCATCACCACAATGTGTGGCAGTGAATTCCGTAAGGTTAAGCGTGCGGTACGTGAAGGAGTCACACACAGCAGCCGTGTCGAACCTCTTTCCGCACAAGGGCCAAGTTCCATTTCGGAGGAACTCTCATTGGCCACTTTCCAATGGTGGGTGGGGCAGAAGGCAAAGAGGCGTGGCCAAACTACCAACATATTATAGCATAAAGCTCTTACTGCCAGTTGCTGAGCCTCAGGAGAGGCATTTCAACCTTTTAGAATCGGGGGTGGGGGGACAGCTGCACAAAAGCCAGGAAGCCATCAAACAATTGACAGTTAGGAAAGGGGGTGGGGCCAGGGGAGATTGGGACCTCAGACAGGCTGGGATTTGGCCTGTGGGTCTGAGTTTCAACACCCCTGACACAGAGGGACCCAGTAGTCCACTCCTCAGGCTGTAGCATTAAAATAAATAACTCAACATAGATGAATAGTTCTTGCGAGCCAAATACAGTGTAGAAAATCAGTGAGACAGTTAATGGCCTTACCACCCTTTTTTAAAGTCATGTTTCTCAAAATCCAAGATGGCGTCAGCTGCATGGTTTCCGGGCCACTCGTGTTCTGGCAATGCTCCAACAAACCTGTGTGGCTCCCAGGCAAGCATCCAGTCAGATGAAGAAGAAAGAAGCTGGCCCTAACACTTGCACCACCACCCCTCAAAACAAAGCTTTGCAACTAGGTAACCAGAACAAGTCTTCATGCCTCCACTCTGTGATGTCATCTCTGAAGTCAGATACTAGCACACCTCCTGCAGGTAACAATGCCTGTAAGCATTTCAGTGACAAGCTCAGTAGGCAGGAGAGAGATTTGGGCTGACTTGTTTCTCACAGGAATGTTTGGCCCCCATTAATTCTGGAGGAAGCCTCATTATTTAGTAAACCATGCCAACTGACTGAAAATAAGAGTACAAAGCTGAACATACAATTGCCATCAGCCAGGGGACTCGGAGCCACTGGGAGGTTGCACACCATGCCTCCCACGAAGAACACTGTGGCAAGGGGAAGACCAGCCTGGCCTCATCCATCAGCCAGAGATGGATCAGCATCAGGGAGCTTGGTACCCCCTCCCTGCCTGACTGGAGCAGAAGGAAAGCACACTTTGGCCACTGCTATTGTCCAGAGGTCTAAGAATTGCTGGTATATACGCACGCACGCACACATGCACGCGCGCACACGCACGCACGCACATGAAGGAAGGCCCAACTATCCAGATCAGATTATACTAATAAGGTAATTCGGTTCCTTTAATCTTCCCTCCCCATCCCTTTTTCCTTTAGTATTGTGTCTATGAGATTGTGAGTCTGCAGGCAGGGGACTCTTTTCCCTTTCAATCTCTGAAAGGTGCTTAGAAAATTGTAGGAATCATAGGCATTTTATAAGTTATTATTAACAACAATCAGAGTCTGTAAAGTCTAACATCTTCATTATGATTCATTTGTTTGGCTTTTGCCTTTTTGGTTTTGTACAAGCTATGTTTGGTCTTTTTCTATTTCTATTAGAAATATACAGCTTTTTCTTTCTCTGATTTTAATAATGATTTGTATTAGCCAGGGCTATATTGATTAGTTGTTGTTAGACATTAAGATGCAAGTAGAGTTTCGGAGCGGGGGGGGGGAGTTTGGTTGATTTCTCTCTTGACTGTTATCCTTTGTGCGTGATATAATGATGGGTGGTGTGTGTTTTTTACATTCATAACTAATAATAATAAAACTCTGGAAGGGGCTGATAAGGCGAAGGAGATGAGACATTAGCTGTTACATGCATATCAATTAGTAGTGACTGACTTTGCAGGCTCAAAAGCACCCACATCTCCCAAAGGCTTTTCCACTTTTGAAACTGGCTTTAGTCAGGTTAAGCAGGCTAGATAATCATAACCAACATAACTGTACCTGAAATATGGGTGGGATGAACAGGGAGGATAAACAATCACTGGTGATCGTACTGGAAGAAAGGAAATCTGAATGTGAAATTAGTGATGGAGATTAAAGGGGAGATCAAAGACGCTTTCATGAGGATCCTACAAATGGAAAAACTGTGTTCAGGAAAACTCCCATGCTTTCACCAGAACAGAAGTATCCCAGTTTTACAGCTACTTCAAGTAAGGGGGGGAGGGGGGAAGGAGAGAGAGAGAAACAAAGAGGGATACGCCAGCCTTGCAGAACACACCAAAGCAAGTGAAAAAGAGTATGATTAGGGGTCCTTTGCATATAGATACATTTTAATTGGTTTTGGTTTCTATATTAGATGGTAAGGCTACATAATAATAACAAAACAACAAATTCAGCATAGTAAGAGCAAATTATTTCACATAAGGGTTTTGCATGCAACCACTATACTGCATCTGTTGAGGATACTTATTGGCTGGCACAGTGGTGGTAACCCCCAGTTGCTAAATCTGCATAATCTCCTGCATTGCCCATGATATGGGTACAACGTCATGAGTTGTAGCACTGAGCCAGAGCAGAGTCCTCATGCCTAAATACACCCTTGTTTTCTGGCCCCGCAGCACTTTGGATCAGGCCACTGAATGAGCAAGGCATGGACAGCCCTGCTACATTTTAACCCTGCCGTTTCCTGTGGCAAATCATGTCAGAGCAGCATTTGAGCCTTCCAGTCCAGCAACGTCATTCTCCTTGTGCTGAAATCAGACCTCCTCGCATTATTTGAATGTGAAATCATCTGCCCCTTAATCTGCATACGGAGACAGCCGCTCCAAGGTTATGCAAATTCATGAAGCAGATGGTTGTGGCTGAGCTGCTGCAAATAACAAAGCGAAGGATGAAGTGGAACATTCTGAAACTGGCGCTGCCAGGGGAATGCCTTTGTTTGAATTTCATATTTTGAAACGTGACAGACAACAGCGTCTCGCACATTCGACAGGTAGGATTAGGCAGTATGTCAAGTGATTATGAAAAGAGAAGCCAGGCTGGGAATTTACTTCCCTATCAGAGGTTATTTTGTTTATTTGCTATAATGTCAAAATGGGCTTCAGCGTCGGCAAGCTGCTGATCATAGAATAGATGAAGGGAGGCAGGGTTCATTTGGGCTGAGCTACATGATGGACATTTTGGAACGATGTTGGATACATGTCCTAACATGTACGATAGACTCATATAACAGAAGGCTAGAGAAGTGTGCAAGAAAGGCCATCCTGTCTAGTCGATCTTCTGCACCCAAGCAGGATCCAACTTACTCAAATGACCCTTAAGCAGTGGAGGCTGGTGGCTCCAGTGTCAGTGGAGTGGTGAATCCGTTCCAGGTTTCAGTCAGAACTCTAAAGGAGCTATCCAAGGTGCTTCCGTACCTTGGATAGCTCCTTTAGAGTTCTGGCTTAAACCCAGAGCAGATTCACCACCCCACTGACATCAGAGCCACCAGCCTCCACTGCCCTTATGAGATGAACCCATATAACTGTCCCATTCCCACCAGCCTCGAGTGATATAGCTAGGCTCTCTGCTGCACTGGTGTAGCTGGGGAGCTGACCAGCAAAGCAAGAGCAGGGGTAAGACAAGGTGTGCTACAGCAGTGGGGGAGCTGTCCAGGCCAGGCATCAGACTAGAGCACAAGGAGCTGGACAAAGGAGGTGTTGCATCAGCAACTATCAGACACCAAGGGAGCAGTTTTTTAGCTGGCTCTGTTGGTCCACCCTTTGGGGATCATCAGCAGGGCCCTGTTCTGCACTATGCCTAGGTTCTTGCTTCCTCCTCCTGAGTAGGGCTCAGAGATGGGAGGCCTTATGCTGCCAGATGTGCATTGTGCCTTCTGGACTGGGCTTCCACTCAGGCTTGTTGCCATCTCTGCTCCTGACATCCCACTGAAAATCTGGAGCTGGGGAGTGACTCTTCAGATGGACTGGGTGGGTTGTCTTCCAGGGTGGCAGCCTCGAAGTGTCCATCAAAAGGTGCCTCAGTCCCAGTATGTATTCAGGTTGCTAGTGGTGTCCTCCACCTCCAAAGAGAAGGTCTCACTTACATCTGACTACAGGTTGATCCCAAAACCAGTAGACCTATGGAGCTAATTTATAAGTTACACATATCCTGCTTGTCCTTTGGGGAAATCAGTGACAATTTAAATCCAATGCTTGGTGTGCAAAAAGCAGCAGCAACCCTCTCAGCCCTTACTTGTGGACGGTTCTGCGTGACCAACATCATATTTAAACTGGGCCACTGCCTCACACATGTGCAGCATTACCATCCCTGGGATCCGTGGCTCAGTAGACACTACACTAGCCTGCCAATGACAAGCATGCAGCAGGTGGCAACGTCGGTCAGATGTGTTACCAGCCATGTGGCACAACCAAAGCTACATTTAAATAGGGTCTTGTGTTCTATTTTAACAATGTCACAGCAGCATCCCTTTGCTGACTCATTTTTCATATTCAATTTGTATACAAAAAGTTCATGTCTTAAAACAGCAAATTGAAGATAATTGTCTTCCAGTCATACAGGACTGGTTTTAAGGACTATGTGTTTTAGATGCTCATGAAAAACACCGGGCTGGATCCAGACTTAGTCATGACTAACTTAAGTCCCATCGATTTCAATGGGCCTACTCTAAGCATGACTAATTCTGGATCCAAGCATTTAACAAGTGTGGGAAAGCTGAAACACTGAGCAAAACACAGCATCTGTTCCATTTAGATCTTTTCTGTTCCTGTAGGATCTCCATTAGGTCTGGAGTACCCTGTGTCAGGAATGGAAGACAAGTTTTTCCCTCACTGCAACTGTGTTCCCAAGAGCAGCACTTTCCTCCATAGAAACGAATGGAAACAATTCACTTATGTAGGAAGACATAAAGGGGTGTGCTCAGGGCCTCCCATTTCTATGAGGACCAAACTTTTTCCCTGCTGATCCCAGTCATGGAGTATCAAGCCTGCTCCTATCTGCATAGTCTTGCTGCTTCAAGTTCAACCCCATCCTGGGTTTGGTTTCTTGGTCCTACTAGAGTGCAATTGAATGTTGCAAACCACCTTTTATATTAACATACGTGTGTCTGTGTGTATTTCAGTCTTCAAAAAACCTGCCAGTTTAAAAGACCAGATGATAAGGCTATCTCATGTTGGTCCAACCTCCACAAAGCCAAGAAATTGGAAGCGGATGCCTTATCTGACATGCCTCATGATCAGTCATGATGTTTTGCAATGTCACAAATTCTGCTTGCTTACAACTTACCCTCCATGCACCCACATTTTTCCTGGGTCTTTCAGTCCCAAATCCAGATTGGGAGGATTGAGTGCCAGGGACCACCAAAGATACTCCACATTGTCCTGGTCCTGTATTGCCTTATGAAGCATCTGAGCCTTACTGTATTGCTAGAGGAATCCTACTATGAGGTGACCATGCCTGTTTGTTGCTCACACCAGTAGCTTGCAGGATGGGTTGAACAGTGAGAGGGAGCCCTCTTCTTGCACCCCTCACCATCTTTATATTATTTTTGTGTGACTCTACAAGTAAGCCTGTATTACATTGTGATTCAAGTTTTTATTCTGGTTTTTCTATTGCAGCAACAGGAATGAGACAAAAAAAATCATTCAATGCCCCACCGAGATTTCCAGCAGCAGGCACATTGCAAGATTTTTGGGGCTGCTTTCTAATACAAGAAATTTGGTTGTGACAGAATAGGTTTGGAGTCTGAAAGGAAAATATTCATTCTCTACCATATTGAGATTTCCACTAGCACGCCTACTGCAAGACCTACCCATGGTTGCTTTGGATCTTGAGATGCTTGGTGAAGATAAAACAATGTGGTGGTATGGTGTTGTAGATTAAAACAAGTGATTAGTGGAAAGCTTAAACACCCTCTTCCAGCACACTACTTATTTGTTTCAGACAGCATCTTCCCAATATCACTTCACCCCAGAAAAGATGTATGGTTAGAAAAGTTAGACAATTGTGAGTTCAATTGTCTAACTTTGTATTCTGTGTAAGTCTCTGTGAGTACCTTTTAGTAGAGAGAAGGCACTGCTCTACAAACATACTTACATTTAATAAATGTAGCAACCAATTACTGCTCAAAATCATTAGGTTCCTCACCCCCCACACTACCAAGTTCCACTTTTTCTTGGCACCTCTAGTAACCTTTGAAACAATTTCCCCTGCCCCCCACCCCAACCTGCTTTGACATTTCTCACCATTACTGGCAACATCACCAGCCATACTGTTGCTAGGAAATACAGCTATATGCACCACACCCCATTATTAGCAGTAGTACTGTTTTCAGCCCAGGTATGTTAAAGGAGACACCCATCTCTCACTATAAACTCTCCCAGTAAAGACCTAGGTCAGCTCACAGAATAAAGGTGTGGATCACCTCACAGTAGGATTCCTCTAGCAATACAGCAAGGCTCAGATGCTTCATAAGGCAATACAGGACCAGGACAACGTGAAGCATCTTTGCTGGTCCCAGGCACTCCATCCTCCCAATCTGGATATGGGACTGAAGGACCCAGGAAAATTGTGGGTTCATGGAGGATAAGTTGTAAGCAAGGACAACTTGTGACACTGCACAACATCATGACTGATCACAGGGTATATCAGATAAGGCATCAGCCTTAGCTTCCAATTTCCTGGCTTTGTGGAGTTTAGACCAACATGAGATAGCCTTACAGTCTTGTTTTTTTAAAGCGGCAGGTTTTTTGATGATTGAATTTCCTTGGTTTTTGAAAAGCAAATCTCTCTCTCTCTCTCACACACACACACACACACACACACTAGTCCATCTGTCTGTCTTTATCTCTCTCTGCCTTTGAAATCAGAGGTACAGTGCTTCTGAACACTGAGGTCCTATCTCTAATATGAATATAAGAGCCATGCTAGATAAGACCAAGGGTCTAGCATTCTCTTCACACGGTGCCCAACCAGCTGCCCATGAGGAACTCACAAGCAGGACTTGAGTGCCACAGCACCCTCCTGCCCATGTTCCCCAGCAACTGGTGTAAATAGGCATACTGACTCTGATACTGGAGATAGCTATAGCCATCATGACTAGTAGCCCTTGATACCCTTCTCCTCCATGAATTTGTCCAATGCCCCTTTAAAGGCATCCAAATGAGTGGCCATCACTACATCTTGTGGCAGCGAATTACATAGTTTAACTACGCACTGTGTGAAGAAGTACTTCCTTTTACCTGTCCTGAATCTCCCACCAATCAGCTTCATGGGATGACCCTAGGTTCTAGTATTATGAGAAAGGGAGAAAAATGTCTCCATATTCACCTTCTCTAATCATGCATAATTTTAAACACCACTATCATACAGTGGAGGTCAGTAGCCAGTCTGAATGGTGGGACGGAGGGCAAGTCAGCAGAGGCATAGCCAAGGGGTCATGAGAGGAGCAGCCAAGGGGGATCAACGGATGAGCAGTCTTTGAATCCCTGACCCATACCACAGAAGGAGAAAGGAGGCACAAACCATGCAAAGGGGAGGGAGGAATCACACAACCAGATAAAAGTACTCCTTTGCATCCACATTCTCCTGTTCTAGCAATAACTAGCAATAACTCCTATTTCACAGAGAGTCAGGTGACTAAGATGGGAGTAGAGTCCACATAGCCATAATAACAATATTAAAATAAGATGTGATACTCTCAGAGCCACATAGAAAAGCAGCCTTTGGAACATAGGAACAAGTTCTGAAAGCCTCCCAACATCCATGCTTTTGTTCTGAAAGCATCCAAAAATCTATCACAAAGCATCCACCAGAGCAGGCCTACTCAGAGGCAGCATGGTACAAAATTGTCTTGTCCTTTGCCTTGGGCAGAAAATGTCTTGAGCCAGACCTGCCTAATTTTATTTGGGCCCACTACATTTTGGACAGATTTCTTTCCTACTGCAGGGGTGATCTACAAACAAGAATACAAGCACAGGTACACATATCCATTTATATTGCTATTTTTTTAAACAAGTTTTTAAATGTCTAAAGCACAAAAAGTCATCTGTTATAGAACAGTCCCATCCATGTTAAAACTACATATATTTGACACAAGAAATGGTAAACTAAAGAAAGTGTTCCTTTCCATCGTGGGGAAAAAAAACACATATGGAAGCAAAAAACTTACAGGACTCCAAAGTGCCAAAAACTTTGAAACAGGCTTTAGAAGAAAAATTCTATATTCACAAATCTTGATAGCACAGACCTGCATATTGCCTTCTTAACTCAGAGTTTTCCTAAGTCGAAATGAAGATCCAGTTCAAAAAGCTGCTTTCATATATACTAGAAGGGCACACTATGCTCCACCAGCTCTCAGTTATGTGAAGAACAGATAAAATAGAATTATTATAGCTGGACTTACCCTGGGGTACTTCTGCACACTTAGCCAGCACCACAAAATGCTTTCCTCACAGACAAGAAAAATGGCAAAGTAAAATTCACCACAATACGAGTTTATACACACGTTCACGCTTAAGCAACATTTCAGGATGCAAATTTGGTGATTTGAATTTCAGATAAAACCATGTTTATTTTGAGATTCATGTTTGAGTAAGGACTGAGGATGAAAGAATATATGGCAGAAGAGAGACATAAATCCATTGTACCAGACTAGCTCAAACCCATTAGAAACTGGAGCTGGAAAATATAGAGAATAACACCCACACACACTTGAAGGAAGGAGGAAGCCAACAGAGATTTGGGAGAGACGCACTTATTCTGTACATATAACTTCTGACATTTCACAGAGGAAAAGATGGCCCCATGTAAGTGTAATACCATCCATCTTTCTCACACCTGAGATCATGCCCTCAGCTGCCCACCTCTCTGTTATGCATCGCTGAAGTCTCTTGCTCTGCTTGCTGGGGATGCTGAATTCTTTGAGTGCAATAGCCTGCTCTGCACATGTGTGCGATTAGTAAACTCAAACTGATTGTAGCCATTTCCTAAAAATGATTTGTATAGCATGCGCAGCACAGCCCTGTGTTTCTTTACTCAGAAATAAGCTCCATTAAGTTCAAAGGGACTTACTCCCTCCCTGCTAAATCCTACATAGGATTGCAGCCTTGATCTCATCATGGAGCTGATTGTATTTGTTACAGAATAACTGTACCTGAGATATATTCAGCACTTACTGTCTGGAAGAGGGTGGGTATGGAAGGAGAGCCATGTCCATCCGGCATGAGTAACCATTTGGGGCCCTTTCTGCTTTGGCTGGGTCCAACTCAGCACTAAGGCAATGAAGAGCAATCCAAAGGCAGGTCAATAAATAGGCAAAGGTCAAAGGCACCATTTTACCAAGCAAGAGAGAGAGTTCCAAGAGAGATCTGAGGTGCAGCCAAGGTCTGAAGATGAGAGAATAATCAAACAGGAGCCTAGAAGCATGGAGGTTCCACAGCAAATCAAGATGAAGACACCAAACCTCAAGAGAAGACATTCCAACAACGGCTTGATTGAAACTGAAGGCTTATATAGCCAGAACTTCCAGAGCCCCACCCAGGGCTCAGCTGCAGATCATTACAGGTCCTCTGGTAAAAGTTCTACTCATGAGGAGGGCCTTGCTCGCAAGGAGGCCTTTACTCCTGAGGAGGCCTTTTCTGCAAGCAGGCACTCCTTTGCCTGGCCACAGTCATCGCTTGTACTTTTAGGAGCCAGTGTTCTCAGGGGCTGGGTGGTGGCTCAGCATCCCCCTCTGACTTGGAAGCAGAGCTCTCCACCTTTCAAGAGGGGAAATCTGAAACCCTGTCTCCAGAGGGCCCAAGATCTTCTTGGTCAGCCCCAGGAGCCCCTTGTGACAACAAGTGACTTGTTCCCCAAGGACATCCAGCTCAGGAGTCTCTAGATCACCCTCTGAAGAGGATTCCGAGGGGCAGGGGGCGGGTGTATAGCAGGCCCAAGAGCTGAATTCAAATCTTGGAAGGGTCTCGGGGCCCACATTCCAGAGGTGGGCAAGGCTTAAAGCAAAGGGGCAGGGCTACTCTCCCTGGACTGTGCCCAAAGGGGCAAAGACAAGGGGGGGGGGTTGTGTGTGTGTGTTTTAAACATGTACTGAATTTGTTTACCACCTGAATTTACTCAGTGTATGCAGAGTGCCCAGAAACAAGGGACAGCAAGCCACAAGCAGCTCAGTGCAATTGCATTCATGTTTGCTCAGAAGTAAGGCATCCTGCTATGCTAGTCCCACCCCGCCCCCACTACAGATGCAAAGCACAAGGAGTTCAGCTCTTTCATGAGGATGTTTACTCAGAAGAGTGCTGCTCTACTATGCAAGCTTGTCACCCAAATGTAAGGGACACCACAGGCAGCACTGCTCAGTTGCATGCCTGTTTGCTCAGGCCCAGGAAGACACAGGCAGCTTGGCCCCGTTCTTTGCATCATTTGAATGCCTCCCCCCACCCGTGAACACAGGCACAAATCACAAGGAGTTCTGCTCAGTCCTTTGCGTGTTTACTCAGAAGTAGGAACCCCATCTTTACAAGCTTCCTCCAACTCCACCAATACAGACAGAAAATTAGTTGTGCCCGAGGGGAGATTCAAAAGTAACCAAAAAATCCCACCCATTTCTACCACTACAGATACAGTATACGTGCATGGGTGCTATAAGATGCATATCTCCCCCTGCCCCCCAGCAATCTTCCACTTCTAAATTATAACCTGTGAGAGGTGGCTTTGGAACTTGAAGAACTCTAATGCACATGTATACCCAGTACCAACATTTTTTAAAGGCAGCCCTTCCCCAGAATTTCCCCAGAAAGCAAATAGAGGCAGGAATTTACCAGGGACAGTTACCTGAAAATAGAGGTTGTCCTTAGGGAGTGTGAAGCATATGTGCTAATGGGAAAACATGGTGCCCTTGCTCAGGCATAATGTTAAATCAGAATGTATCATTTCATGCATGCACCTACTCCCCCCCCTCCCGCTGGCTCTTCCAGCTGCAAGAAGGAGATTGGAAGCATTTGCTTTCATTTTCAAATGGGAACTGTGGTTAGTTTTAACTATGTTTCATCAGAACCAGCCAGGATCATATAAACCATGGTTTGAAGCCTTTTTCAAACTATGTTCTGGAGAACCCTGGGGTTTCTCAGATGTTTATCGGGGCTCTCAATGAGATCATTCACGGTGCCCTTAAAGTCCCCTTGCTTACACTGCTGATCTTTTATCTGTGGTACACGGCCTTCAGGGGGGTGATGGGCATGCTCCAGAGCGCATTTTCAGTTCATACTGGGTGACCGTGAAATCTAGCAGGCCTGCTCCCCCAGCGCACAGGGTTCCGTGGCACAGGTATACAGGTTCCTCAGCAAATGAGTCTCTAGAACAGGAGTGTTGAACTTCTTTCAACCCAAGGGCCAAATTCAATTTTGGAGAAGCTCTTAGGGCTGGGGGGCACATTCCAGCAGCGCGTGGGGCTGAAGGCAAAAGAGACCAGGGCTAAAATACGAGAAATACTAAAAAAAAAAAAAAAAAGCGGGGGTGGGGTCAGCAGGAAGGGGCGTGGCCCTCTGGGGGACTCAGAAGGCCAGATGGGGACACTGAGGTTCAACACCCCCTGCTCTACAATATGCCCCAGATGGCAACGTGCAGACTCATGGGGAAGATGTGCAGGGGTTTCTCAGCAGACAGGTCAACACAGAAAGATTCCCTGAAGAAAGGGAGTTTGAAAATGACGGGATAAACATGAGTAATTTGCCTGAGCACTGCAGCATTGTGAGGATCATGGTCCTTAAAGCCCAAAGGACCTGGATAAGACCAGCAGCCATTGCCTGAAAGCAAAAACACACAAAACAAATGACTTCTGTATTTGAGTGTCCGGTCTCTGGCCACGTTCCACCACTATTTGGTTAAGGCTCTTTTGTTTACTTTCACTGAACAGTTTAGGCTAATGCATTCATGTAGGAAGAGCCCTTGTTTTTGTTTGACTGCCAATTATTCATTATAATCTAAAGAGCTGTCGGTTAACATCTGCTCTGATGGGGCCGTATTTACACCGACCAAAATCTGCTTTAAATAAATATTGTATATTGGTGCTTTATGAAGCTCAGCATCTGGCCAGCTCTGGATGGACTTTTGCCAATCACACTCCAGACAACGTCATAAAAACACATACCCTCATAGTTGACACATGCATAAACTTCAAGTGCGGTTATAATATTAACAATCAAATGCTGAGACCATCAAAATAATCTCCTGTCTCCTCCAATTTGGCTGGCTTTTGTGCAGCATAAAGGAAAAGTCTTTTTTCTATTAGAAAGAAAAAGAAAATTTAAAAAATGGAATGAGTAAAAAGGAAATGGGAGAAAAGAGAGAGGATGAGTTGTAATATCTACTGTGGGGTTTCCAGCCTCACTTAAAGGGAATAGGAAGGAATCTGCGCTTGTTCTGGTATTCTCTGAGCTGGTGGTTGGCAGTCAGATCAACAAACTTGAATCCTTTGGCAGTCATTGGTGGTAGAAAAAAATATATTCAAAGGAGCGTGGCAAGAGCCCTCTTTGAACAGATGAGCTGAAAGATGCTGTTTGGCAGGGAGTTTCAAGTTTGCTACCTTCAGGGTGTTTTTTCTGTTTTGCCTTGTGTGCCAAGGCATCCATGTACTTTTGCCACAGCACCCCTGCTCATTGCAAAGAAACCTGGGGCCTGTTCACAGTGGGTGTGGGGTGCCAGCCATGCTTCTGGGGCCTCATTGCTGTCCCCCCTGCCCCTCCCTATGGTGGTTCATTGCAGATGAAAACTGATCATGGTAATGGTAGAAACTGTCCAAACCGTGTTACAGAGAAGCTTGACTGCCATTATTCATCTTCACAACAAGGAACCAGCAATACTGATCTTGGCCAAAGTTCCCCAGGAAAACAGCTTGAAAACTGTCCTGTGGCTTGGTTGGTGAGCTGCACTCAGTGTGGACTTGGAGGCTGAGTTGTCTCTGCACCAGTCTTTTATGCGACCTGTTAGAGACACTCCCCACAAATCCTCCTTGGAATCCTCCTCTGTAAATATTCATGTCGATAGTGAAGATGATATTACCATCAGGGTACATCAGGATGAGGGAACCTGTGGCCCTGCATATGTTATTGGACTCCCAACTCCCATCAGCTCCAGCCATGCGGATGTTGTTGGACTCCAACTCCCATCAGCCCCAGCAAGCATGGCTTGTTTTCAGAGGTGATGGGAGTTATAGTCCAACAACATCATGCCCAGATACATGCTTTTTTCCCCTCCTCCCTCCCAGTCTCCTTTCCTTTTGTATTGTGTCTTTCAGACTGTAAGCCTGAGGGCAAGGACTGTCTTATTTCTTATCTTTCTAAGCTGCCTTGGAGCCTTTTTTTTTTTTGGCTAAAGGGTGGGATAAAAAATGCTGTAAATAAATAAACATATGGAGGGCCAGCAGTTCCCCACCCCAATGCATAAAGCAAGTGTGTAGGTGATGTTCATATCAAAATGGATGCATGGGTGAGATGTTACCCAGGAACTCAGCCTTGCTGTCTTTTTCAGTACCACTAGCACCATGACACCAGATCTCAATTTTTTTCCTGGGAGGCTAACTAAGCAGAGGCTTAGGGACAGCCAGGCCAAGAGAGTTGCTCTTTGTTCTTAACCCTACTCTTCTGTCTTTCCAAGAGGCACAGCTGCAATGTGTGTGATCTATTGAGTGGGTGACCCTATCACCACTTGACACAGATTCACTACAATGTTTCTGGTGGGCACCACTTTATCACCCTGCTTATTTTGTAACTTTTAGTTAGTCCTAAAAACACTTTTCTGACTATTTTTAAAAATACTAAAATATTGTAAGGGTGCAATCCTATGGGGATGGCTGTAAGCCTCTTATGGCCAGTAGTGTGGTGGCAAATCCAGAAGTGCAGGGTCCCTTTGTGACAGTCACAGTCACAGCCACGCCCCCTCACAGCCACGCCCCTTCTAAGATTGCACAACCTTGTAAGATATACAGCCTTCAACTGGGATCCAAAAACAGTGCAGCTGGGAGCAAGGCAGGTGTATTTCAATTGGATGTCTGAGAAAAAATGCAGGAGTGTTAACCTTTTTCACCTACTCACTCGCTCAAACACAAACATTTTAGGTTTTCAAAATATGATACTCTATGGAAGCTTCACCCTCTCAACTCAGCCCTCGTGGACAGATCCCTTCTCATTTAAACCACCCCCTTGCACACTCCCTTAGCGCCCCAACATTACCCATTAGCCTTTCTTAAGCTCCTTCATTATATCTCTCCCGTACCGCAACAGAAATGTCCACACACTCAGCTGGATTGAACCACCCATACATACACACATTCTTTCTCCTCTCCCCCCAACTGATTTTTTTCTGTTTCCCTCCCCTCCACCAGGGTTTGTTTGTCCACATACATGCCAATCTTGTACCAAAAAGTGTAGCTGACAGAGCAGGTTTCATTTGGCAATTCTGCTTACTGTAGAAATTAATGTTCAAGAATTAACAGTGCAATCCAATGGGTGTTTATTTCGAATTAAATTTACAGAGACCTTGGGAAAGTAGCTAAGGCTGCAGTCTTACACACACTTACCTGGGAGAAAGTCCAATTGGCAATTGAACATAGTGAGACTGACTTCTGAGTAAACATGCATAGGATTGTGTAATAAATCCTAAAAACTGGCACAAACCAGCCACCTGCCCTGCCCCATAAGTGAATAATGGTGGCAGCGCCCCCCCCCCTGCTGCTGCCATGGCCAGCAGCAGCCCTGAACGGGTGGCCGTTGCAGGAGACGCAGGCATGGAGCAGGGATGGGCAGAAAAGCCAAGAGCCGAGGAGGAGAATGGGGGGTAGGGGGGAAGGCTGCAGAGCTCCCTCAGGTTCCCTCTCTCGCTTGCTCCCTTTATTTCTTTATTTATTGAATTTCTTAATCGCCCATCTGGCCAGTCACCTGGCCACTCTGGGCGATGTACAGCACTACAAACAGTTTTAAAACAATAAAATTCTACATTAAAATATAATGTTTCTAAAAATACCCTAACCCACCCCAAATGCCTGCCTGAAGAACCACATTTTTAATGTATGGCGGAAGCTCATTAAAGAGGGGGCATGGCAGAGTTCCCTAGAGAGGGAGTTCCACAGAGTGGGGGCCACCACAGAGAAGGCCCTCTCCCTCATCCTCACCAGCCTAGCTGTCCTGGCTGATGGGACAGAGAGAAGGCCATCTGAGGCTGATCTTGTTAAGCGGCCTGTCTGGTGTTGCTGGAGGCGCTCCTTAAGAACCATATAGGGTTTTAAAGGTTAAAACCAACACCTTGAATTTGGCTCCCTTTATCTGGCCAGCTCTGTGTAGTAGACGAGAGGCAGCCACGAGGCAGCCACCCGCACTCCCTCTGCTCCCTCCTCCTTCCCGAGCAGACTGCAACTCGGCTGGGGGCTGGCTTCAAAAAAAGTGCCGGAGCAAAGCCCCGGCGCAACCTGCCACCGCTACACCGCTGCTTATGGCCATCCAATCTTTGCTTCTGCACTCTTTCCACTCTGCATTTCAGCTAGACGGGCTTTTTCGCCATCTAGCTGAGGCACCAGGGAGGGGGAGGGAAGGAGACTGGGGAGGCTGGAGGATTCCTCATAAGCCAGCCTCCCCACTCCTCTCCCAGCCCACGGGAACGACCCCTTTCCCTCTTCTTCGAGGTCACTTTTGTGACCTTGGAGAGGCAGCCAGCGCAGTTCTCGACTGGCTGCAAGGGGCACGGGGAGGGGAGCTTGGACTCCTGGGTCTGAGGTCAGAGCACTGATTCCAACCTCAGATCCAGGAATCCAAACTATACTATCCTATCCCCACCCCCAACCTGACGCTGTCTAGGGAACACAGGATTGTTTTCTAAATATTTGAATATTTAATAACATATACTAAATACTAAAATATTTGTGCCGTACCATTTAAATGAAAAGGCATTACAGCGCTGATCAAACAATTGATTGTTTAAAGTCTGCCACCTTTTGAGGCACCACCATTTCAGCAATAATTGCAAAGTCTACTGCAATTACACGTGTAGTTTACACTGGAAATGCCATTTTGTAATCCACCCAGAGAACATTAGTTATTGGACAGGTTAGAAATGTCAGGAATAAAACAAATGCCTAATAAATTTCCCCCCTTCTAATGAAACATCACTCATCTACACTCTGATACAAAACAAAGTTTAAACACTTTGGTGTGTATGTGTTTTTTGACACTTTGTGGACAATAACCAGGAAGTCACACTTAGAATAAGTGATTTAGTACTAATTACATAATCTTAAAAAAAAAAAAAAAGATTGCTCAAGAAAAGAAGATTTTTGAAAATGGCCACTCAGGTGAATCAGACCTTCCCTACCCACAGTGGCTATGCCATGCCCACTGGTGTTGATGGCACATACTGAGATGTACACATGAGAAAGGACAGTACTCCCAATAGTGCGGAAAGTAGGGATGTCAGAGAATTCCGCCACGGATCTCGGGGAGGCCGAATGCCAGCGCATTTGGCCCCCCGAAATCGGTGGCGGAACGGTCTGCCCCCCCGCCCCCCCCCCGAGACGGGACTTACCTTGGGCAGATCTTCCTGGTGGCGGTGGCCGGTCTTCCGACCAGCCGCCGCCACCATTTCCAGTTAAACAAAAACAAAAACAAAAAAACTTGATAGGCTATGTAAAGATTTACGTAGCCTATCACAGCTAGGTTTTTTAAAAACACCGTGATAGGCTACGTAAATGTTTACGTAGCCTATCACGGCTGATTTAAAAGAAAAAAACATGCGTGCGCAAATGGCGGCGCCCATGGGCGCCGCCATTTGCATTCCTTATTTTGGCACGTCTTAGTCTACGTAAACATTTACGTAGACTAAGACGGCGAAAATATTTGCGTTCCCCTTATTTTCGCTGTCTTAGTCTACGTAAATGTTTACGTAGACTAAGACATGCCAAAATAAGGAACGCAAATGGCGGCGCCCATGGACGCCACCATTTGCACACGTGTGTTTTTTTTTCTTTTAAATCAGCCATGATAGGCTACATAAACATTTACGTAGCCTATCACGGTGCCAGGATTCCGGGGGGGGGGAGGAACGGAGCACCTCCCCCCCCGGCAAGGATTCCGGGGGGAGGGACGGAACGCCTCCCCCCCAACCATTAGCATAATCCCCGAAAGGTAAGTGATTTTCATACATCCCTAGTGGAAAGTCTATTGCAATTATGCACGTAGCCTCCTTCTGAAAACATGCTCACTCCTCAGACCCTGGCTGGAAATCAGATCAAAACAGATCTAGAGTATCCGTACCATCTGGACTTACTTGCAGCTGTGATGTTGCTATACCCTTGAGCAATTTGCCCAGAAATTGTATGTTTGAAATTAGTTGGTGATTATGGGACCCAATAAAGGCTTTTTCCCCCAATAAAGGGTTTGTCATCTCTGCCTTCAAACTCGTTGGAACCACACTCTCTGTCAAGGAAGCAGCTCCCACCTTTTTTGCTCAATTTCAGAGTAACAGAACCAAAAATAACAGATCTCTTGTCATGAGGTCTAAATGTTGATTGTTGGGGTCTAATAGTCTAAATGTTGATTGTTGGGGAGAAAGAAGTAGGTGGGCCAAAATCCCACCACATCCCCAAATGTCCTGTGGCCAAGGCCTATTGCCACATTTCTGCTCACTCACACCTTTTGCTTGTGGGTTGACAGGGGCAGATGGTGCCATTCCGGGGCTAGATTTTGCTCAATTGCCAGTTGCTGATCTTTATTATACCATTCCTGTAGGGATGTAGGAAGCTGCCCTACACTGAGGGCTTCTTCACACAGAGCTTTTATCCTGCTATTGACATTGGTTACTCATGGAAGTTTGCGGGATGTTGTTAACCTCCAGGGCATCTCCTGCACTAAATGACCTTTATTCCATTTTTAAATAGATTGGAGATGATGTGGTATCAAATTACCGCACTTGTGTTCCACTTGAGTTCCCTCCGTGAAAAAGAAAAAGCCACAGAGGAGCGGAATCAATGAAACATATGGAAGACTCAGATAAGGGGGAGGAGGAGGGGGAAAGGGGAGGGGGAAAAGGAAGCACATGTAAGGGGAATCCATTGTGATCCTGCATTTAAAACAGAAGCAGAAAGCCCCATTTTAAATGCAGGATTTTAGGCTGGTGTAGAGATGCTCTGAGTCAGACCCTTGGTCCTTCTAGCCCAGTATTGTCGGTACTGACTGGCGGTGGCTCTCCGGGGATTCAGGCAGGGTTCTTTTCACAGTCCTACCTGGAGATGCCAGGGATCGAACCTGGGGCCTTATACATCGGCTATTGGGTGGTATAAAAATGTAATAAATAAAATGTATGTGTTCTACCAATAAATAAAATACAAAGCAAGTGCTCTACTAATAGACACTGACTTTATTTTACCGTTTTCATCGTTGGAAATTATTATTTTAATTGTAATTTTCATTGTCATTTATACACACACACAGATGTGATGTTTTTGACATTTCACCTTCAGGAAACAACCCCTGGCATATAAGAATGTTGACAAACCTCTCTGGTGTCTTACAGCTAGTCACCTTGGTATTGATAACTCCTAATGTTCAAAAACATGATGGTTAAGCTATGTAGTCCCTGGAGAATAGCATAAAGAGATTTTGAGTTTAATAGCCCATGAATAAAGTTATATTCACAATTTAGTGAAAGATGAAGTAATCACATGCTGGGAACACATTTCAGTGATAAAGCAAATCTCTATGCCACATATCAAGGCCAAACAAAGAACAGTTGACACATTTTCCTAACCTGATTAGAGTTTCAATAATTTTAATCTTAACCTAAATGAAAATGATGCCTAAACTGGCAGTGAAAATTATACTTCAAGGCTTTCAAGAGCTAAAGAAGCCAGTGCAGGGTGTAGCGGTTTCACTGTTGGACTAGAACTGGGGAGTCTGTGTTCAAATCCCCATTCAGCCATGAAACTTACTAGGAGGCTCCGAGCCAATCAGTATCTTCCTGTGTCTTCAACCCTCGCTTACAGCACAGGATTCTTGTGAAATTAAAAGAGCAGGCTAGTTTTCTTCTGTGTCCTGTCTGGAATTACATTTTTGGGCACTCAGCAAACAACAACAACACAGGCTCAGGTACCACTATACTGCTTCTGATGAGGCTGCTTGTTGCTTGGCACCATGGTGATAACCTCAGGTTGCCATGTTGGCACAGTGTCCTGGATCGCCCATGACATGGGTGCAATCCCATGAGTTGTAGCATTGAGCCAGAGCTCCAACCCTTGTGCCTTCAAATACATTTGTTTTCTGGCACAGATCAGGCCATAGACACCCCCGTTACTTTTTACCATGCATGCTCGTTGAAGGAAGTATGGGATACAAATGCAATAAATGAATCATTCAGTTTTGTTTATTAGATGGGACACTTTATCTATGAAAAACAGTAAACAATACTGAGCTAGATGGAGCAATGGGCTGACTTTGTAGAAGGCAGCTTCCTATGTAAGAATAGATCGTAAACATGCTATTCTGAAGGGAACTTGGCCCATTCAGCTACCAGATTGTTCTGGAAAAGTGGAGGCACATGACTGTCACTCCGGATTAATCTGTGGTGTGGCTTGTTGTAACTGAACCCTAGCTCCGGATCCAGAAAGTCAGAGCTGGGGAAGGAAGAGTCCAAGCAGAAGACAAAGAAAGTGTCACTTTTTCTGCAGTGAAGCCAAACATCCAAGCAGTTATCTATCATAATTCAGTCAACTCAATGCTTCCACTATACACCTAGATATTAAGAACAAGATCTCCTTTTCACTATGGGCTGGTTCACACAAGTACGTTGCTCATTCCTTGACTACAGTATAAAGTGATGACTTCCATTTGAATGAACCACCATACATCAAACATCTGAGAGCTTACAGTCACTAAATGCACTAATGCATGGGCAATCAAGATATATAATACCACAGAGAGAACTTCCATATAATCTCAAATGCACTGGTGTGTGGGTGTGGGTGTGTTTTAATGGAGTCAGTTCGCACAATCTGCTGCCAGTCATCAAAGGCTGATTCACACATACATGTTCATCACTTGATGACTGCAATGTCTAGTGATGACTTTCACGTGTGAATGAGCCATCACAGAGCAAACACCCCAGGCGGGATTTTAGATAGCCTCAAATAATGTAATGCTTTACAACAAACTCAGATAACACATTGGGCTGTGAATTGTCACAAGTGATCAGAAATCAAGTGAGCGTGACTTGGGCTCCCTGGATTGTGAGCAGACAAGGAAAAGTGAAGAGTAAGCTAGAGGCAGATAGCAGGAAAACATGCTGGTTCTCATCTACAGAAGGAGCAAAGAGTACTTTTCCTTTCTGTTCTGGTCATGCATAGTCACCAAATGCCCTCCAGTAATGTAATCTGATGGTCCCCAAAGCCTCAGGTATTCAGTTTTCTACTCTCTTCCTCAGCAGTTCTCTTGGAATCTTTGGATAGACATCCCCCCACTAACCCCTCCCTTGCACAATGACTTCCATGAGAGTTAGGAACAACCATTCCAGCAGGGGATACTTTAAGTGTGGCCAGCAGGGAGAGCAATTATGCCACCCCGGCTAATGTTTCCAGAGGTGCAATGTATGTGACACCCTCAAACAGTCCTGGGCCCTGTTTCCACGACAACAGAAGGAGAAGGAAAGAGTGGCTTATTTTCATTTTGCTAGGAGCAGCTTTTGTCGGGGCGAGGCTCCACGGGGGTGTGCATCGCCCCATTTTAAGTTGCTTCTCCTAACGTACTTCCGGATTGGGGGGGTGGAGTGAATGTCATCTGTGTGGCAGGGGCTGCTCAACCAATAAGAGAGGCTTCCTCCCCTCCAGGCTCCCCCCCCCCAGAAGGTGAAAATTAGAAGTAATTACTTCCTATGTGCACAAGTGAGGGAGAAGCTGCCAAACAAGCCCCCATCTTTCTTTCTTCTGTGTTTGATCGCTCTAACGGGGTGGGGGAAATGAATTACTTCTGATGTGGGCATTTGGGAGAGAAGCCTCATTGAGCACAATGTTACTTCTGAGTAGACACTAATTGGTTTGTGCTGGGAATCACAGGGACGGGAGATGGGAAACACCCCTTGACCGGGGTCACGGTGAAAAGCACACCCCTGGGCAGGGCTAGCGTACCTGAGGTCAATGCAGGGGTTGGAGCACACAGCAACTATAGTGGGGAGAACCCGACTTGAGGAAAAGAATTGGACTTTAAGCAGCCTCAGGGAATCTGGTTTTTCCCTGATAAGTTCTTGGGTGGCTGCTGGATGGCCACGACGTCATTTATCCTTAACGGCCTCAACGCACAGCTGGCTCGGAGTAAATCACTGGTGGAAACACAGCACTTGAGAGATTAAAACCCAAGAACATGAGTCCACAGCACTCTTTCGATGAGTACGGATAACCATTCATGAAGTGGTACAGTCAGTGTGTAAGCAATTGGGAACTTCGTCATTTGCAACGTCCTGACAAATAGTGATGAGAATCTTACTCCTCCTCTCTCCTTCCTTGGATATCTGACTAGATGCAGCAAAATTCCCTTCATCACTGGGCAGTCCATTATTAATTATCAGTTTGCCATGTGGTTAGAGGAACACTGGGAAACTTAAACCTGGCAAAAGGCTGTTTTTATTTGCATTTCAGGTTTTACCATTTTCAGTGTGATTTCTCAGGGACTTCTAGCGGCTGTGTTTTTTCTATTAAATTTCCTTCTCCTAGCCAAGAGAAAGCTCAGTGACACCAATCTCAATATCAGGAAAACCTCTGAAGAACACCGTCAGTCTCCTCCCTGGTGATTTCCCCTTGCCACCCACCACCTTTGAGGGAGAGCAGAGCTAAGAGTTGTGGTAGCTGAACATCAGCCCAAGGGAAGAAGTCAAACCCGCCTGCCCCCACAACAGAGGCAAGCCCCCCTCTGCAATGTGGGGATGGCAACTTTGAGGTAGTTTACTGGCTTTTTGTAAACATTACAGAGATCTGAAGCATTTTGAACACCCCAAACTGCCATACAACAGTTAAATGTTATTTTTATGTTATTTGCATTTCAATTGCCAATGGCTGCGACTCAAGGAGCCACTGGTTTATTTTCTGAGGCTATTTTCATTCTGGCATGTTACTGTAACAGTGTACAAAGAAGAACCAATGGGCAACTTTAATATTTTCTAACCATGCAGTAATAGCATTTACTTATTCAATTGTAAATTATCTCATCTCTCCTTCAGTATCTCAAAAGATGATTATATAGAGGCTTGGGGCCATATGCACGTTTTTGTGATTAATTGGTTTTAATCGGTTAAAAGGCAGATGACTGATCAATGCAAATTTTTAAAATGGATGATAGGCCTAGTTCAGGCATGTGACATGTTGTTAAAAAGATACAATCCAGAGAGCATTGTTCTAGAATGCAAGGTAGCAAATAGTATTTGCACTTGATTTACAAGAACATCCTCTCAGCTACAAAGTTGTTAGTTCCTGAGTAACGCATTCTAATTATGGATGTCATAGTCCTTGCATGGCTGACTTGAATTTAATTGAAAAACCCGTACATTGCCACTGGAACTTCAGGATGAATGATAGTTGTTTACATATTTCCAGCAAAAGTACATTGTATTTCTCAGTCAGTGGCGGTTTATTTCCAAGGTAAAAATGTGATGTTTGATTTTGCTGTAATCTGTCTTGCAACACATACAATAAACTTTGCTCTAATGCTCTGTCAAGCAATAGCCTCGGGACGGTTGCCTTTGAAACAAGGAAAGAAAATTGTTGGCAGAGCCTGGGTAGCCAGGATGTGACACTGGGAAAGAATGAGATGGTCCAAGAATTAAAGTTAGACTAAGCTGTAACCTCCCCTGCTGTGTGGATTTGGCGCAAGTGTGGAACACCCACATGACCCCTCTCTGGGCAGAACTACAGACTCATGGAAAAGCTGCCAGAAATCGCTCCCCCTGTTGAGTTCTCCTCCATTACATTACATGGAACAACACTGACATCACCAAGGGGTGATGACATCATCACATTGTGCATTCTGTCTCCCCTCCCCCTAGAATGGCCACTGATGTGGAACAAGGGTGAGAAAATACACTACACAATGACATCATAAACAGTTAAGAGTACATTTTAGGAGGGAAAGGGGGTAGATGCCGTGGTGTCCCATCTATCATACTGTGTCATTCTGCCCTTAGGGCTTGGTGATGGTAGAATATTCCATCATTAGAACAACAAATAAGAATCAGAATTGTTGGAAGAAATGCATAAGGCCATCCCAAGATATGGTAAATATTTTCCATGCTAAACGCAGTTGCCACCCACTGCCCCATGGGAAGTACATGGGATGTCCCTTGAAGTGGAATATTAATGATGCTAAACTGCAAAATATAATGGAATGGAGTGACTCAACTGGCATGCAGCGCAGCCCAAGGCTTGTTAAAAAGTAGATCTGCAGATGGTGACTAACAGCAAAGCTCCAGGGAAGTCAATAGAGCTGGGCTGAGTTATTCTAACGGGAGATGTGGTCCTTCAGTTTTACAAACAGAAAACAAAAGGCTGCTTGTTCACTGGGAAAGAGAGCAAAGCAAGTGTTTGGGGGCCCATCTCCTGGGTTCACTGGTTGTCTCCTGCCTTTTGTCCCCCCTCAGTCTTTAAAAGCAAGGTGCTCTCTTCAACCGCAAACTAATTTAACTCCAGCATCTCTGGCTGGACTCCAGCTTCCCAGCCATATCTTTGGTCACGCTACAGTACATAAATGTGCATAGTTTTAAGGCAGCACTTCATACAGTTCATGAAACACCTTAATGGTCATGCTGAAAGGCCAGGCAAAGGTTATGGGTGGCTGTGCCCTTGGAGCCAGAGGTACCCCTGGGGTTGCTGCCTCTCTGGATTTGAATTGGATTTCTTAAGGTTTTTTAAAACTAAAAACTTCTTTTAAAACTGGGAGGCTGGCATGCTGCAAAGCAAAGTTCCACCTCCAGTGTCATCTTTATTTGGGTTCAAAAGTGTGGTTTTGTATTTTGGAGTTCAGGACCCACCTCTGCTATATATTAGATTCTTTGGGAAGTTACTTTTCTTTTAGCCCCACCATTTTGCATTCTGGGAGATGAGGCCATGCCCAACATGTCAGCCATTTTATGACAGCACCCATGACACTCAAAACCTCAAATGTACCCACTGCCCCAAAATGTTTGGCTACCCAAACCAAGACCTGTGAAGCGGGGGGCGTTCTCCAGCCCAGATTCCCTGAGGTCAGCTGAGGGATCACAAAGTGCGGCAAGCAGAAGTTGCTCCATCGACGGGGAAAGAGCTGAAGACTGGTCTCCAGTGTTTATACCAGGCCTGCTTAATCGGCAGACTTGATAGTGCTTGCCAGTTGCAGGGGCCACTGTTACATTGAACAGGGATCATCTGAGGCCTGAGTTCGTACAATCCCAGATACTTCTCTAGGCTAGGTCCCAGCACTGTTCTACACATGATACAGAATGAGAGGGGTAACTTTAGCCCTATTCAGACACTGAACCTGCTCATACAAGGATCAAAGTGTGGTCAGGACCGGGTCTGCATGCAATCCCTAGCCCAAACAGCCCCAGGCACATCTGCATGTTTAACACTGAGGTCTGGAGGGGGATGGTAAATGTCTTCAGCTGAATGCGTGTTAAGGTGGCCATGTGTCCTCTTTTACAGAGGACAGTCCTCTATTTGAAGGGTTGCCAGAGGACTGTCTTCTCTTTGAAGGCATCCTGCATTTGAAGGACTGTCCAGCAAGTCTGGCTTAAAGTTAAAGAACCATCAGGAGGAGGAGCTGGGCCTTGAAGATGCCCATTTTCAGCACCTGAATTACAGACTGAGTGAGGCACACAGGTCACTTGGCCACAGTCTTCCACATCCTGGTGAGATGTACTGTATTTCTATTTAAACTATAACCATAATGTTAACATTTGCATCTATAATATAAATTACCATATTCAAATTTTATGCAAATTGATGTTCTCTTTGGTCCTCTTTTTCAATGATGGATGTTCTCTTTTGGGGTGATTCACAAGGGGCTGCTCTAATGCGCCTACAAACCTCCCCACAACTGGGAAGACGGGGACAGCAGGACTGTGGAAGGCAGCCCCGGCCTACATGCATTGTGGGATGTTTACAAACTGTATGCCAGAGGTGGGCAACTTCCAGAGGCCAGAGGGCTGCATTGACCCCCTGCAACCCACCAGGGGCCACACCCCATCCCCATGGCTGCCCAAACTGCCACCTCTTTTGCCCCGCCCCCACATCTAATGAAAATCGCTAAGCTGAATGCTTTGACCCAACACTAGTTCTCACTATCTGCTGCTGCATAGGCTGGGCCTGCTGCTACAGTCCTGCTCCCTGACACATAGACATATACACACACCCTTGTATGTTCCCCTTGGATTAAACATTTGAACAGGCCTATTGACAGACATATCCTCTGTGAATTGGTCTAATCATTTCTCAAAGCCAATTAAGCTTATAGGCATCACATTTATTTATTTATTTATTTATTAAATTTATTAATCGCCCATCTGACTGGTCACCCAGCCACTCTGGGCGATGTACAACCCACCATAAAACAATTTAAAACAATAAAATTTTACCATAATTTTTTTTTAAAAAAAAATACCCTAGCCCACCCCAAATGCCTGCCTGAACAACCACGTTTTTAATGCACGACGGAAGCTCATTAAAGAGGGGGCATGACGGAGTTCCCTAGGAAGGGAGTTCCACAAAGTGAGGGCCACCACAGAAAAGGCCCTCTCCCTCGTCCCCACCAGTCTAGCTGTCCTGGCTGATGGGACAGACAGAAGGCCATCCGAGGCTGATCTTGTTAAGCGGCCTGTCTGGTGTTGCTGGAGGCGCTCCTTAAGATAGGCTGGGCCGGAACCATATAGGGTTTTAAAGGTCAAAACCAACACCTTGAATTTGGCCCGGAAAACAACTGGTAACCAGTGCAACTCCTTCAGCACTGGAGTGATGTGATCTCGCCGGCGGCTGCCTTTAATCAGGCGAGCCGCCGCGTTCTGTACCAGCTGCAGTTTCCGAACCGTCTTCAAGGGTAACCCCACGTAGAGCGCATTACAGTAGTCCAAACGAGAGGAGACCAGGGCATGTACTACCGATGGGAGCAGATGGTCGGGAAGGAAGGGGCGCAGCCGCCGTATCAGATGGAGTTGATACAGCACTGTCCGGCTCACAGCTGACACCTGAGCCTCCATGGACAGCTGGGAGTCCAAAATGACCCCCAGGCTGCGGACCTGGTCTTTCAAGGGTAGCTGTACCCCATTCAACACCAGGTCAACATCCCCCAGCCTCCTCTTGTCTCCCACCAAAAGTACCTCGGTCTTGTCAGGGTTGAGCTTCAGCTTATTCCTCCCCATCCAGCCACTCACCGTCTCCAGACATTTGGACAGGGATTCTACGGCCAACCTTGGTGAAGATTTGAATGAGAGGTAGAGCTGCGTGTCATCCGCATATTGATGACACCGCACCCCAAACCTCCTGATGATAGCCCCCAGTGGCTTCACATAGATGTTAAATAGCATCGGGGAGAGGATGGAACCCTGTGGCACCCCACAAGTAAGTGGCCACGGGTCCGAAACCTCCTCTCCCAGTGCTACCCTCTGGTACCTGCCGGAGAGGAAGGACCGGAACCACCGCAATACAGTGTCTCCAATGCCCAACCCCTCCAGGCGGTCCAGGAGGATACCGTGGTCAACGGTATCAAAAGCCGCTGAGAGGTCGAGGAGAACAAGGAAGGAGCATTCACCCCTATCCAGAGCCCTCCTCATATCATCCACCAAGGCGACCAAGGCCATTTCTGTCCCATGCCCAGGCCTGAAGCCCGACTGAAATGGGTCTAGATAATCAGTTTCTTCCAAGTGTGCCTTCAACTGCACCGCCACCACCCGCTCAATCACCTTGCCCAAAAATGGCAGATTTGAGACTGGGCGAAAGTTGTTCAGAACTTGAGGATCCAAGGAGGGCTTCTTTAAGAGCGGTCTTATCACTGCCTCCTTGAGGGCTGATGGCATCACTCCCTCCTCAAGGGAAGCGTTCACCACTGCCTTGATCCCCTCACCCAGTCTCTCTCTGCAGCTCATAATGAGCCAAGATGGGCAAGGATCAAGTAAGCAGGTGGTCGGCCTTACAGATGAAAGCACCTTGTCCACTTCATCAGGAGGAAGAAGCTGGAACCGATCCCACAAAACCGGTTTGCCACAGGCTGCCTCTTGCTCACTAACTGTATCCACAGTGTGCAGAGTAACACACCTAATCTGATCAATTTTATCTGCAAAGTGCCTTGCCAAAGCCTCACAGGAGGCCTTAGAATGCTCCAGTGGTTCCGGAGCCACAGGACCGACCAGGCTCTGGACCACTTGGAACAGCCTCCTGGGGCAGCACTCTGCAGACGCGATGGAGGCAGCATAATATTCCTTTTTTGCTGCCTTCACCGCCACGTGATAGGCTGAAGATATAGCTCTAGCCCGTGTCTGATCGTCTTTGGAGCGAGACTTCCGCCACCGGCGCTCTAGCCGTCTCACCTCCTGTTTCAGAGCTCGTAACCGCGGATTGAACCATGGTGCAGTCCGAGCCCTGTTCAGGGGGAGAGGGCGTTTCGGAGCCACCCGATCTAATGCCCCAGTAATTGCGACATTCCAGCCACCCACCAGGGTCTCGACCGAGTGGCCGTTGGTATGCCCCAGAGAATCCCCAAGCGCGTTCAGGAATCCATTTGGATCCATAAGACGCCTGGGGCGGACCATTTTAATGGGTCCTCCACCCCTGCGGAGGGGTTGTGGAACCGAGAAGTCCAACATCACCAGATAGTGATCTGACCATGACAAGGGGGTGGTGGATATACCCCCGACTTCCAGATCACTCCCCGCTTCTCCAGAAACAAACACAAGGTCTAGTGCATGACCGGCTACATGGGTGGGCCCAGTTAGAATATGGTGCAGCTCCCAGGAAGCCATGGTCTCCATGAAGTCCCGAGGTGCTCCTGTGAGGATGGCCTCCGAATGTACGTTGAAGTCCCCCAACACCAGTAAGTTAGGGGACTGTACACGCACATCAGAGACCACCTCAAGCACCTCGGCCAGTGAGTCAGTCGTGCAGCGGGGTGGACGGTACACGAGCAGAATCCCCAGACTGCCCTTCGGGCCCAACCTCCAGTACATGCACTCAACAACCTTGGTCTCCCGGAGAGGGGGTCTGGTGAAGACCAAGGACATTGTGTGACAGTGAGTATTTATGGATTTATTTATGGGAGTTGCAGTCCAACCGCATCAGGAAGGCCACATGTTCCCCACTCGTGCTGTAAAGCCACTGCTCTTGCATGGCTGCCTCATGTGGCACTGGATCTACAGATTGGAACTGGAGCATCTCCCAAGCAGTGGGATTGCAAGCATCTCCCAAGGAGCTCCCAGGTTCTGGAGTGGCTCTGCCAATCCAGGCTGGCCACTGTCTCTCCCCAACAGGAAGAGCTACAAAGGTTTTCTGTTCAGGCTGGGCTTTTGCCTGGGCAGCAAAAGAGTAGTCATGCATCTTACTTTATAAAGGACCATCCTCTGTTTGATGGGTGGTTACAGCAAAGACTTCTAGTTGAAGGCATCCTCTTCTATCTGAAGGGTCCAAGTCCATTTTAAAGATAAAGAACAATTCAAAGAGTCAGGCTGTCTGGGAGATTTCAAAGGATGGGCGGTAATAGGGTGGGGGGTGTGGACAGCTGCCACAGTAGCTCAAGGACATACATTTGCCTGAGGTAGGGTGGCCACGTCTTATTCTACAGAGGGCAGTCCTCTGTTTGAAGGCATCTTCCATCTGAAAGGCTGTCCAGTCTAAATCCACTTTAAAGAGAAAGGATCATCAGAAAGGAGAGCAGAGCAGAAGCCTTGAAGGTGCCCAGCAACTCCTGGGCAGCAGACTGACCAGGCACACAGGTCACCTCGTCACAGTCTTCCCCACTATGCTGAGATATACTTCTAATTAAATCAGGGGTGGGCAATTTGTAGCCCTCCAGATGTTTTTGGACTACAGCTCCCATGATCCCTCACCATTGGCTATGCTGGCTAGGGCTGATGGGATTTGCAGGCCAAAACATCTGGAGGGCCAAAAGTTGCCCACCCGATTTAAATGACAGTAATTACTTCCAAATTGGCATCTATACATAGAAATTAGCATATGGTCATTTAGTGATGCATTTTTCCTTTTTGTGACAATGGGTGAGTGGTCATGGTAATAGACTTTCATGGCTTTGGCTTGTTCTGAGAGGTGGCTGGCTCCCTGGCTTGATTCCCCCAACTCTTGTGCAGCTTCTAATTCCCAGCTCATGGCTTCCATTCGAGGGCTGCTCATGGCTCAGCCCTCACCCCGAAATTGCCAGTCACTGTCATTGTGTGATCCCCATGCTCTATCTATACCCATTTCATCATTTTATAAAATTCTGTGTGTTTTCCAGCTCTACAGTATCTTTTTATTTTTTAGATGGGACAAATCCAAAATGCTAAAAAAACAAGGAACAGCTTTAACTTCTTAGCAATTGCCTGTAAAAACAACCATTATCAATTTAAACAAAAGTCTGGCTTGGCAAGGGAACTGGAAGTTCTCCGTGCCTCTCAGTGCCTTGGTGGTAAATATTAATGGTGAAAGATAAAAGCGGATCTCAATTTGCCTGAGATGGATATTTTAAAAGGCTGCGCAGACCTTCCATGAAAAATGGAAATTGTACAGCAAGTGATTTACATATAAAACATTGTTCTTTCACTCCGTCTGGGCTATGTGATGGATACAGTAATTGGCCGTGGCAACCAAGAGGACACTTGCCAAGTCGCTTGTGTAGATTTTTATGATGCGTTAACAACCTTAGTCACTTACAAAGAAGATTTACTCAATGAATAACCATCAAAGGTCAAACTCTGTTTTGATAGATTTGTCAAGCGAAGTTGCGCCCGTCTATCCAAGCGCTGGCACCAAGTATGAATGCCCTGCTGAGCCCCAGACCTGCTCTAGATTGAACAGCAAAGAACAGCAAAGCCTTCACAGGTATTTGCCCTTCAGCACAGAAAGATAACAGCTGGCAAACGGAACAAATTAATCAGTTCTGCCATTATGTAACTGGGCAAAACAACAACAGCAACCACCAGGCTGGATCTAAAAGTGTCACAGAATGAGGTGGCAGAGTCCTGGGATGGTAGAATGGCTGTACCATTTCAGACCAGGTGGAGTCATCACATTTTTGAAAGCTCCTTTGCATAAAACAAGACTAGTCAGGATGGCTATATATTAAATAAATATTACATGAATATTACAGTTTCAGAGGGAGGATGCCTCTATATAGCAGTTGCTGGGAGGAGAAAGGTGCTCTTGCCTTCATGTCCCACTTATGGGCTTCCCAGAGGCAGGTGGTTGGCCATTGTGTGAACAGAATGCTGGACTAGATGGACCTTGGCTCTTCTTATGCTCTTAACATGTCTGTTGTTTATCTGAATCCACACACTATGTAAATACAAGGAATTAACAAAAAGAAAGGAAGGAATGTTTTTTCTTTATGGCCAGATCTACTCATGTAGAAGAATGAGGCAGAAGACTCCTGAGGTCTTGGAAGGGATTGTACCACTTCAAACTGCGGGTGAAACATATCCTTTTTGAATGCACTCTCCCATCTAAAGCTCTCTGCAAGTAAAAACATATCACACAAATGAGGGAGAAAGTTTCTATCTCAGCCTTTCCCTTGATCTGTGCTGTGCTGGTTTTCTACTTGTAGGGAGTCTTAAGAACATAAGAAGAGCCCTGCTGGATCAGGCCGAGGGTCCAGCAGTCCAGCACCCTGCCATATCTTCTCCTATATGATCCTCTTCATCCTTTGCATCAGCGTTCCCCAAGCTGGTGCCCTCCAGATGTGTTGGACAGCAACTCCCATAATAATATTGACATTGCTGGCTGGGAATTATGGGAGTTGCAGTCCAACACACCTGAAGGGCAGCAGGTTGGGAAGCCTGCTTTACATTAGCCAGGGAGGGTCTGCTCCATGTTGCATTAATTCTTGGAGTCAGATCTGATGGTGCTTGGAGTGGAGTCTTTTCAACAGTGGCCCCTATTCTGTGGAATGGCCTCCCCCAAGGTAACCAAAAAGGTCACCTCAGTGCTTGCATTCCACTCGGTTTTGTTGATCAAGAATTTAAAATGGCCAGTGTTCTTCTTTTGAATTTAGCATTCACCTTGTTATTACTGCTTGTTTTATGGTAGTAACATCAGGCTTGTTCCTGGGTTTCTGTGAAAACCGGGGGAAAGCATAAGAGCAGAATTTGCACAAAACTTTTGGGCAACTGCTCTCATCAGTCCAATGGCATCATTTGCGGGGGGAGTATTTCAACTTGTTGTCATGAAGCCTATCAGCTCTGGTCCACACAGTCATTAAAACTCATTGCAAAAAGTGCCTCTGACATGAGATCTTTGGCCTCTCCCAACTTTAAGAACCACCAGAGGCCTGCTCAAGCCAATCCGCAGACACCGAAGATAAAAAAAGGAACATAGTTCGAACTCTCTAAATGGCTGTGGTTTGGGCTCTAAGTAGTTTTTGGTTCAATAATAGCTTTAACAGTGTAACTTAAGCCTTGTATTGCATCCAGACAAAGTGGAACCAGATCTGATGGCTTACCTATGAGCTGAGTTCTTATTGGTTGCTTTGTTATCAGGATTTACAGATCTGACACAGCATGGACCCAGATGTTATCTTGGCAAATATGAGGTCCCAACTCTATTTTTTGCTGAGATAATGGGAATGAATGTACAGGGGAGGATCAGTGAATGAGAGTGGGGATTTAAGAACTCCTTCACCTACTGGTTTTCCCCTGCAAAACTTCCAAAACCATAATCCCCATAGCCATTTTTCCCCACCCTCAGCTGTACCATAAAGCAGAACTTGCAGGGTGAATTGGGATCATCCCATAACAACTTCCCCCATCCCCCCACCACCAGAAGGTACAGATGATGTGCAACAGGGGCGAGGCAGCTTGCTAACAGATGGCTCCAGTTCCCATGGCGCATGCTGCAACACGGGCAGAGACGCCATTCGGGGCTTGGGTTCTGGTGGGCAAGACTCACAGCAAGGTTTAAGTACCTTGTTCTGGATATATTTGAGATTAAAGCTGCAGTCCTATGTGCACTTCCGTGGGTGCCCACTGAATGCACTGAGACAGTGTGTTTCTAACTGCATTTGATAAGGCTGCTTTTTTTTTTTTTAACTATAGCTGAGATGGGGAAGCCTAGCCCTCCAAATGTTTTTGGACTCCAACATCCATCAGCCCCAGCCAGCATGGCCAATCATGAAAAGATGGGTGTTTGAGTCCAACGACATCTGGAGGGCCACAGCTTCTCCACCCCTGAACTACAGCAATGCTTCTTCTATATATTTTCATGTTTATCCTGCCCTTCCTCCCAGGCACTCAGCCCAACAGATGTGCTCCCATGCTCCCTCCCTCCCTCCCTCCCTCCCTCCCTCCCTCCCTCCCTCTGAAGCTGGAAGATCACCCAGTGTCATCCAGTGAGTTTCATGGGTGAGTGGGGATTTGAACCTGGGTCTTCCTGGACCTAACCTGACACTCTAACCCAGTGGTGGGGAACATGTGGCCTTCCAGATGATGATGTTGGACCACAACTCTCATCAGCCCTAGCCAGCACAGCTAGGAATAATGGGAGTTGCAGTCCAGCAATATCTGGAGGGCCACATGTTCCCCATTCTTGCTCTGACTACTGCACCACAGTGGCTACAACATTACAATCGCAGGTAAGGTGGCCAAATGCAAAAAAGGACACAGCTCCTGTACCCTTTTTAGCTGTACAGAAAAGGGAATTTCAGCAGGTGTAGTGTTTACCCTAACCTCTTTTTCATCTAGACACCCTAATTTACACACGCCAAGCAATCACCCCCATTATAAGGTAAGGGAGTGGTGCTTTTGGCATACATACCTGGTAGATAGTCCTCCACGTCTTCACAGCCACCCACCATGTAGAACTGATAAGTAGGCCAGAAACACAGGGTGAAGACAGATGTAACATTTATAGAGCAGTGGGGCTAGTTTGGGAGCAGCTTTACCATGTTCTAGTCAAAGGCATGTTTTCCTATCCCAGGGCAAGCTCTGAAAGAACTGGTTTCCCATCTTTTTGTTCAGAGTGATGCATCTGACTGATAGAAAACTGTGTGTGAACAGCACTGATTTGCTAGTGCCCATAACCTCAAACCCTCCCCATTTCCACAGTACTGTTGCAAGTCTTTTTGAAAGAGTTGTATTTTTTAAGGTGGTGAATAAATGTACAGCTCTGTCTATGAGTAAGCCCCATTGAACTCAATGGGACTTACTTCTGAATAGACAAGTATAAGCTTGCACTGTAAAGGATTAAATGCACACATGCAGCATATAATAAAAAGAAGCAGACAGCCCATCCGAAGCTTGGAGGGAGGGGCATGACTGAGGTCTGAACCAGCATCCAGTTTGCTGGCATAAACGTCTGTCATGTAAATTGCAGCGCTGGAAGGAAGAGTCAGTTACAACATCTGAATGCTACATCTGTCTTCACCCATACATGCTTTTGAGGAATGACTACCTGTGGTCCAAAATCCAAGTGCACCTTTGTCTAAGCCATAAAAGGTAAACTTATTCACATGGAGAATGTTTCCAGCAGCCAGGATGGTCAGATGCAAAGAAGGGCAGGGCTCCAGGACCTACAAGAGTTGTGCAGAAGAGGGAATTTGAGGAGGCCTAGCTTGCATAATAAGCTTCACCTGCTCAAATTTCTTCTTCTGCACAACTATTAAAGGTCCAGGAACCTCATCCTCTTTTGCATCTGGCCTCCTTACATAACTCACATGATAAGAATAATGGATAGACCAGCTCTTGGTAACAATCCACACAATACAAGCCAATCACTGAGAAAAAGAAGGAGATTGGGCTTCTGTTTCCAAAACAGCTCCTAGTTCTTGCTAACTCACCTTCCGTGAGCTCAGCTTGACTCAGCACGTCCTGGCTCCAGTTAACCTTGGCAGAGGTTTAGTGTGGTCAACACCAAGCTTTATCCCAAGAATACTGACACACCTACTAACAGCACAATCCTGTTCATATCTAGCCAAAAGAAAACCCTGTTAAGTTCAATGGGTATAGGATCATAACCTAAGCAGCTAACCAAAATGGGTTCCAGAGGACCTCAGAACCCATTTAAGAAGCCTGCTATGTACAGTTGCCAAATGATCAAGAAAAAATGGCCTGGCCTGCTGTGGTGCCTTTGTCCTTGACCATCCATCAGCAGGTGAAGCTTTTCCCATCATGGAGATATATATGATCACCTGCTCCTTTCTGCTGTTAAAAGCACAGCTACAATTGCCAGCTGAAAGGCTGGTAATCGTTCAGCCACAGGAAAAACCGGAGCTCCCTTGAACAGTCTTCTGTCCCTGACCTCCTTGGTCATTTTAATGGATTATTTGCAAGATTTCTTCTCTTTCTACAGAGAAGATGGGAAGAAAGTCACCATTTCCTGTAAGCCCTGGTTTTGCCACCAGTTAATTATAAATGTACTTCAAGTTCTCCAGTAAACCTGGGAGGTTCTGGGATGCCACTCCCATGCTGTGTAACACAGACACCACCACAAAGTGATACTTATTAAAACTGGGGTGTATCCTCATTAACTAAGCTCGTTGCTCCATAAAACAACAACATGGAAATAAGAGTGAGAAGAAGGAACATTTTCTTCAGCTTCCTTTATTGTTGTCAGAAGCTTGGAAGGTTTAATCTTAATGCTTTTAAAATTATAGCTCTTGGCCCCCACAGCCACTGCAAGTTTGGTCTTGGGTTGCTGGAATGTAGCAATGACACCGCCAGCGAGAAGCGAAACAGGGACTTTGTCCCTGAAATGCAGCAGTGGGAGGAATGTTTGGGCCTGCTTTGGAAGAGCAGTTGGCGAGGGAGAATAGGGAAAGGCATCTCTCCTGTGCTGAGTTTTCACTTGCAAAGCAACAGGGAACAGCTTCAGGAATAAAGGAGCTGGGTAGGAATCTTGGCTTTGCCCTCATTCCTGGAAATCCCTCTTGAGCCCAGAGATTCAGTTCATCCTTCTGCACTTTCCTCAGTACAACCTGACTTTGCTTTTTAGCCAAGCACTGGGAGTTGTGCCTCCCACCCTGCCCAGAACTAGCTCTGTTACCACTTCTGTTGAACCACTGAAGGCAGCACAAAAGAAGGCTGAAGATGTTATTTCAGCCTTGCCCATCCCAGTGCCCTTCAGATGTGTTGGACTACAATCTCCATCATCCCCCACCAGCACAGTCATGGGTCCTGCTGGCTGGGGATGGTGGAGCTGTAGTCTAACACATCTGGAGGGTACCAGAGTGGGGAAAGCTGTGTTCATTAATCCATCCAGGTTCAAGCATCGTTCCACCACCCAGACAAACCATTGGTTTGCCCTGATTATCAATGCTTCCAAGTAGGGATGTACTGATTTTGTTAAAGCTGTTACATCTATATTTCGTGTATTGTCTTTTTTTCTGTTGTCCACACACTGACGGAATTGGATTTTTTTAGGGATGTATGAGAATTTTGTTCCACTTGTGCATGTGCGGTTTAACACTAATATGCATTAGTGCAAGTGTGCATTAATACTAAAGTACATTAATGCTAGTGCACATTAGTGTAAGTGCACACTTGCACTAATGCGCATTAGTACTAATATACACTGGTACTAATGTGCATTAGCGCAAGTACGAACTTGTGCAAATCACCCCCCAAGTTGTTTTTTTTTTAAGGTCCACAACTCCATGGAATCCATCTGACTCAGAAAAAGTCAGTCTCCTATGGAATCCCCAGGTCAGATTCATAGAAAGCCAAACTCATTTGGATGTGTTGTGGATTTCTCTGACATCCCTACTTCCAGGTCATGCCTGGCCAATAGCCTTTCCAACCCCTCCTGCCATTTCCAGCTTTAGTACCTGCCCAACTCTGCTTCAACCCTTAGCTAGAAAGGAGACCAGGCAAACAGGCAGGCACCATTGCAGGTATGAGAAGAGAGAACTTCCGTGGCGTGCTGTAAAGCAAGACCACTCAGTGTGTTCTATACATCAGGGATGGACAGAAGGCAGACTGGAACTACTAGTAGATGTCTGGGTGATTTGCAATAGAGCAGCAAGGGTTTCTGACTCACAGTTGTTTAACAATAGCAACAACTATAAAGACCCCTCCACCCCCGGCCAATTATCATAGTGTAATGAACTTGGGGAAGACATGTGCTCGGAGGCATCCTGTTTCTCAATCTTGAGTGTAGGCCAAACCCCCACCCCACCCCGAGCCACTATTTGGCACCTGGCTCTGGTTGGCGGAGCTTGGGGCTCGAGTCCAAAGCAAAGCAGATCTGCCATGCTTGAAGCCTGCCCGTGCTGCTGTACTCGCTTCGGTTTGTCGAGCGCGCAGAGCAGCCTTCCCCAGCCTGGTGCCCGCCAGATGTTTCAGATATCAACCCCCAGGTGCCCCAGCCAGCATGGCCAATGGTCAGGAATCCTGGGAGCTGGAGTCCAAAACATCTGGAGGGTACTGGGTTGGGGAAGGCTGGCATAGGGGATTCGCTTGGTTTGACGGGGCTCTGAGAAAGACTGCAAACCCATTGGGATGAATAACTGTAGAGTTCAGTGCACTTTAAGACTCCAAGGCTTACAGCCTTTCCCAACCTGGTGCTGTCCAGATGTGTGGGACTGCAGCCATTGGCCATGCTGGCCAGGGGCAACAGAGGTTGTAGTCCAGCACATCAGGTGGGTGCCAGTTTGGGGAAGGGTGGCAGAGAGGATCCTTCTTCTCAGCATCAAGCCCCCTGCTGGACCTGCTCAGCATCTCCACCCACTTCCACAGAGCAGAGGCAGCTGGAGCATAAATAGCGCCCTGGGTGAGGAGGAGTGCCTTTTGTGCCCCCCCGGGTCTGCTTTGCAGGGCCACCCAGAGGGTTTATGGGACCTAGTGCAGGTGTTGGGGGCCCTGCTGCTGCCCCCTACAAGGACCCATGCAGGAATTATTGCATACACAGACTACTTTCACCTGCAGCTCCTCCTTGCCCTGGGACCAAGCAGAATGGTCGACATGCTTCATTTTTTCTTACATGGGGTTAAGGGAATAGCAGTTGGGTTGTGCTTCTCCTGAATACCTCCTCCAAATGCCAAACCCCTTCTGGCAGAGCTTCCTGGGGCTCGGCTTCACGGGTCTTCTGGCTGTGGCCTGCTGCTGGCCTTCTCCACTACTCAGGAAGGAAGGATTCCTCCCTTAAGGCCTGGCCTCACACCACTCCTACGCCTTTCCCTGTGGTAACCGCCACAGCAAATTACTCTGCAGCGGCACCTTGCCTGGAAATCGTAGGTGGTGTTCACTCCTTGAACTCTTTTCCCTGCAGGCCTGGAGTTTGGCCTGCTCTGCCACAGAATCCCTCCTGAAAGCCCTCCCTGTTTCTTCTTTCCTTACAACCAACTCTGTAACTCTGGCTACTTGGCCTGGGCCAGTCATAAGCCTGCCTGACCAATCTTATCTCTACTGATGCCCAGACAGAAAGGAAGACGTTACTTTCCTGTGATGGGTTTAGCCTCCCTTACAGTTGGGCTGCAGCCTAGCTAGTAAGCAGGCCCCTCCCTCCCTTCCAGCCTCCCACAGCCAGCTTAGGCCTCAACTTAGCACCTATTCTGTTTCATACACAACTACGTAAAATATTTACTTCATCATGTCCAGGGAGAGGTCCCATCGACTGGGTTCGCAAGACAGAACAACCCATCATGGGTAACAAGCCATGATGGGTTGTCATGTCATCCAAACCCAGACCACTTCCCACATGGTGGCTTATTTTGGGGCAAGAAGCCACCCTGCCAACCCATGGCTTGTTCTAGGGGGTGTTCTACCCATGATGGCTTGGTGTGTCATCCAAATCCAGCTGAGTCAACCCATTGTGTCAACCCATGACTCAACAGAGCCACTCAGCAAGAGCAGCAAAAACTCCTGCCGCTCTTCCCGACTGCACTCGCCCGTGCGACCTCAAGCTTCTGTTGCCAGGCACTGCCCCTGCAGCAATGTTGAAATGGCACTTTGGAGGGGCTGTCACTCATTCAGCAACCCTGTTTTTAACATTATTTTTTGGCTCCGGGAATTTGTGCAAATGTGTTGGTAATGGGGGGGGTCGGTCTTGTGAAGGTGCACAAGTGCACACTTACAACTGTCAGAAATATCTACCCTTGCCTTGTTAATGCCCTTGTATGTTTCAGCTGTCAAAGGGAAGGAGTGTACTAGGAAACATACAAGGAAATTGTATGGAAAAGGTATGCTCTGACTTGGATTCCTGCATTGAGCAAGGGGTTGGACTCGATGGCCTTGTAGGCCCCTTCCAACCCTATTATTCTATGCTTCTATAATCCAGCTGACCTCTTACAGCTTATGGCATTATTTTATTATTATTTATATAGTGCTTATAGTGTTTACAGTATATGAAGTGCTAAGTGCTCAGTAACGTTGCCTCCAAGCAAAGCTGTGTTCCACTGATTTTTACCTGGCACAAATGACATCAAAGTGGAAACTGAAAAAGAAACATACTTTCAAGCATATTGAAGGAATGTCATTTTTGTAGTTAGTACCCAGCCTGTAGAACCTGGAAAAAAAGGTTACAGACCCTTGCTTTTTGCTGCCCCACCTCACTGCAGACAGTACATTCAGAAAAAAAAAGACAGCCACTGAGTTCAGCTTGCCCCCTCCCCCCGCTTAGCTTGGTGCCCCAGGTGACCACCCAGCTCACCCACCCCTAAGGCCACCCTGCCCCTGAGCTCCTGTCCCATTCCACTGGGACCTGTACCACCAGCCTGTGTTCCTGGCTGGCCATTCCCAAACCCTGATGGGCCTGGTCTTTCTCTAGCCCTTCTGCTCACCCTCCTTACCAACCCAGCAGTGTGACAAGCAGGGATTTAAAAGGGCCCCATGGCAGGCTGGGGAGGAGGTTGGGTGGCAGGAACAAGGCTGTGAAGGAAGATAGGAGGTAGGACAGCGGCACATTCTCCTGCTGCGTCATCCTAGATCCCAGGGGTGGAGAACCTGCACCCCTTCAGATCTTCTTGGATTCCAACTCCCATCTCCCCAGACCATTAGCCATTCTGGCTGGGGCCAATAGGACTTGGAGTCCAGTGGCATCTGCAGGGGCACAGGTTGCCCACCCCTGTAACAGCAAACTCGTCCTCCGAATATGGATCCTTCAGTGGGCAAAACAGCACCATCCAAACACAAGAGGGAGGCATCAACATGCCCAGGGAAACCCCAAGGTTTACAAATCCACCAACAAAGCCTTAATTTAAAACAAAAAACCTAAAAGGGTGGGGGAGGCCCAAACCAAAGAGGACTGTGCATGCTCAGTGGGACAGAATGCTGACTGACTATTGGGGATGGGAAAGCTTGGAAACGGGCAGGGGCAGGGGAATAGAATGGAGCACCCTGGAGAGGGCATGGCTGGCTGGCTGGCTGGAACTCTGACCAGGACAACTCCACACTGCAACATTCTCTTGTGGGTCCCACTTGTTAACACTGAAGATGAAGTCAGGTTTTCAGACATTTTGCTTCCTGAGGCAAAGAACAAGATGGCGCCCCCTCCCATTCCATGTACAAAAGCCAACTGGATGGGCAGATGAAACTGTCTTCAACACTGATGATGGGACAGTATATTCCACTGCACCTGCGGACAGCGGGCCAACGTAGGGGGGTGCAGAGGTCTCTCCTCTAACATTTTGCTGCTGCCTCCCAGCATCTGCCATCTGAGGTGACTGCTTCAGTCTACCAAACGGTAGGACTGGCCCTGGCTGAGGCCTTCTTGAGGAATGTAGTAGATGTGCAGAGAAAGAGGAAATTGTGGTCAGGAGTATCTTCTCATGCATGGGTGATAGAACTTCCCCCAAAGTCCCTTTCTGCACACCCACTAAAGGCTGGGGAGGCCTGTTTTCTTTGGCATCTGGTCAACCCTACTTAATAGCTGCATTTCAGATTGCAGGATGTAATTTCCGTAATTCTTTCCCCCTGCTGGGCCTTGCCTTGGGGGTTTCTCACCAACTCGCTTCCTTGTGTTGAAATGGCAGTTGCGCAGCTTTTCGTCACATTTTGGCCTCATTGGTCTTTGAAAACATCATTGGTACAGCAAGCCCTTCCCGGATTTTGTCCAAACTATCATATCTTTGGCTTCCATCTTGGAAAGAAACCAGCATGATTCATGGGTCGTGTTCTTCTCCTTGAAACCACAAGCTCTTCCACCTTTGTGAACAGGGCTCACAACACCCCAGCCCTGAGCTGCCAGAACGACAGCCGCAGGACTCAGCTGGTATCCCAATGGTACAATCCCTCCCTGTGCCTGGAGGGAGATGCAACACCAAACAGCCTAGGTCCAGGCACTCCACCCTGCTCTTGGGATACGACAGGAAGCAGGCCTTACTCCAGCACAGCTTGGTGCAGATTGTGAGGGATTTAAGGAATTGAGTGCAAAAGGGAAAAGGGAAAGATCAGAAGTGGAAGAAAGGGAACCCTCTAGAGAAGGGCTGGAGGCAAAGACAGTCAAAGGCACTGGCATCCTTCCTCATCCTAGGACAGAGGTAGGCAACTTATGACCTTCACCCAGTTGTAGCTGCCTACAACTCTCCTCACCATTGACTATGCTGGCTAGAGCTGACAGAAATTTTAGGTCAAAACATCTGGAGAGCCACAAGTTGTCCATCTCTGCCCTAGGTGAATCCCAGAATGAGAGTGTCTCCTGTGAGCCCTTGATAATCCCAGTCCAGCAACAGTAATGTAACTCCAGGTTGAGAACAAGACAGGTAGACAAAAGGTAGCAACCTCTATCTAACTGGACCCCACATGGCATGGTTGAGCAAATACTGGGCCCTGAGGTCTCAGAGGGCCCACTGTGCCTTCCACCAACACATATTGTTGTCGTCGTTGTCGTTGTAAGGCCCCAGCACTGAGCAGAGAAGGGCCAAGCTGCACGGCTTTCCCCCTAAAGCCTCTGAGCACTACCCACAATGATGTAGCAACCCTCTGTGGCAGGGGTCCCCAACACAGCACCCATGAAGCAATTCCCAACCTGGCACCCATGGACACCCATAAAACTCCCCCCTTTAAAGAAAATCTGTACATGGATTTGTATATATCCATAGCAATGAATACATGTGAAATGCATACAACTTTCTAGCAATGATATGTGGGCTTCAACAAAAGTGGACCAAATGTCCAAATATGAAACCATTTGAAGGTGGCATCTGTATGCCACCTGTCCAAATATTAAAAGTGTTGTAAGGTCATCAAGCCATTGTATTATAGGATGGGAGTGTTTATCCTTCCGCTGCTGTAATACTAGTCTTTTGCCTGTCAAAAGAGAATCCATTTATGCTGGATTAATTTCCATGAAGCAGGTTAATTTCCATGAAGCAGGTAAATAATTTTAAAGGGTGTGCACATCAGTGAATATTAAAGACTGTTCCAGTACAAAATGTATCTGTGTAATCACCTCCCCTCAATAAGAAGCAACTACTGGGAACAAACATTAAAAGAAGAATTAGCTGTATTGCCCTGCCAGCAATTAGCCAAATTAGACAATCCCTTATGAAAGAGACATTGTGGTGTCCAATAGACATGAAACAAAAGTTTTTGTTGGATATGACACAGCCTAAGATCCATAGACATGGCAGGTAGATGCCAAAGAAGCGACTCACTGATTAGGCATTTTGTGGTGGTGCCCACAGCAGTTTCTCAAATTCCCAAATGTGCCCACGGGTCCAAAAAAGTTGGGGATCCTGCCCTATGGCACTCTGTACTACTATGGTGATCATGCATCCTTTTTTTCCAGGGGACGGTCCTCTGTTTTTAAGACATTCTCTGTTCGAAGGGCTATACAGTCTCTTCAAACATTTAAAGAGAAAGAACCATAAGAAGGGGGAGCAGAAGGAGACCTTGAAGTTGCCCATCCACAGTGAGCACCTGGACTGCAGACAGAGCAGGCACACAAGTCACCGGGCCACAGTCTTCCCTACTATAGTGAAATGTATTATTTTGCTGTTTTCACAATAGTAATTATTTCTAAATTTGCATCCATACATACAATGCAAATTTTATCCAAAATGGTATCCTCTTTTGCCGCCGCCGCCTCCTCCTCCTCCTCCTCCTCCTCCTCCTTCTTCTTCTTCTTTGGTGATTCATTTCCTCTTGTTTAAGTGGCCATTCTACTCTGGACCCTTACATAAAAAATGGAGGGGTGCTGGCATCAGCACTGCTACCCCCCCACCCCCACACACCTGATAAGCTTACTGGGGAAGGGGCTGCAGTGGTGGTGCTTGGGTGGGTGGGTGGAGGGCTTCTTTCCTAGGGCCCACACAAGCCTGGTGGCCCTGCTTGATCATACTATACTTTCCTTTGGACAGAAATTCTGCCCCCCCCTGCCCCACCCTTTTCTGAAAAGGACTTGGCCAAGGCCCCATGGAGTCTGGTGGTTCAGCTCCACACCATCAGCCTCCCATTTTAAAACAGTACCTAATGCTCAGGTTCTCTAAATATAAACCCATCTTTCAGTTCTCTGGCCTATGGAGAGAATACTGGTTAAGACACAGCCTTTAATAATTCTACCTAGTATTCTTCATGTCAGGAAATAATCTTCCAGGTGCTCAATTTGGATGGTGGGTAATTAATCAAGTTACAGTTATACACACCTTAAATTTAGAGCAATTTATACACTGCCCTATCCTTCAGGCTCAGATTCAAAATTATACAGTATTTTAAAACTACTTAAGAAGAGATAAAACATATATGCTAGAAATGAACTACATGGGCCAGCCAAAGGTACGTGCTTCTAGTTCCATGATATCAGTGTGAGAAATGTAAATGTGTGCTCAGCTTTCACATTGAACTCAATGGAACTGTATTTATTTCCAAATGGAGTGAACCACCTCGAAAGGCCTGCAGAGGCCAGAAAGGTGATATAAAAATATGTGAAGAAATAAACTTAATAGCACTTAGGTTTGGCTAGATTGTGTCCCATATTTACATCTTCAAATCAAGCCCATTCTTATCCCCAGCTCTTGACGGTCTGAAACAAAGTTGTTTAAAGTACCACTGTGCCAGATTGTTCGATCTATTTATGTTTTACCATTCGTGGGGTGGAGGGAGAAATGGCACCGGAACATTGTGGGAAAGGGTGAGAATTTCGGAGACATTTCCCAGCGGGCAGGGCTGCAGTGCTTCCCTTGCTGTAAGGAGGTGGCTGAGGGGCAGTGTGGGTTTGTGGGCTCTTTCTTGTACCACTGTTGTCCCAGTCTGTCCTTGCCGCCTCTCCGGCCGCTCAGGCGTTCTGAGGAGCCCGCTAGAGGCCCAGCCGGGACTTCCGCCCCGGGGGCTTTCCAGTGCGGCCGCCTGAAAGCTGAGCAGCAGCAGCAACTCCACACTCAGCTTTCAGGCAGCAGGAAAGGCTCAAGGGAGGAAGTCCTGCTTAAGTATTCTAGGGGGCTTTCCAGGAAGCACAAGCAGCCATGGGGCATGGGGGGTACATGTTTGAGTGCTCCCCTATTGGGGCGGGGGACACCTCCATGCTTATAGGATATTGTACACCAGAGGGCAGGGACTTCCTTGTTTTTATTGATCTGTAAGCCATTCTGGGAGTGGGGTATAAATGCTTTAATTCAAATCAAATAGGGTTCACCTTAAGCTTCTTTGCGGTGTTCTAATTGTTTGTGTGCAACGGGTTTTATTTTCCCCCCCTCATGGGGGAGCATTCAGACACGCAGTTCCCAGCTTGCAGACAGTGCAGGGAAAGCTTCCATTCTGCCGAACATACCATCTGGGCCTCAGTCTTAATCACCGTGTTTTATAAAGGGAATTATCTTTTCATTGCAGATCATCCTGTAAATATTCATCGTTCAAGATGGAGAGTAACTTCACAGCCACGCTCCTTCTCTGGAGAGGATGAAATGTAAAAACAACTTAAAATTGTATGCAAACACTTTTATTGATGAGCTGTGGGCTCCAAGTTGTTCCTTTTCTGGGACAAAGAGAGAGCTTAATTTGAAAATAGCTCATTCAGTGCTTTGCCTTTCTGCCTGACTAACTTCGCACTTTATCTTTCCATTCATATATGAGCTTTTATGTTTCCGTGGGCTAAATCGGAATGCAAGCCACAAAGAAAATCAAATTGTTGTCTCAGAGAAAGGTGCGTGTATAATAGCTTAGAGTCTTTATTGATGGCATGTGCGTTCTGTGTCTCGCTTCAAACTCTCGGTTTTCTCAGATAATTTATTGGGCTTCTTCTGTTTTCAGATGTGAAATATATTAATGCCTCCCAGAAACAATCCTTTTAAACAATCTTCTGGGGAAGGAAAATGAAGGCACTGAATCTTGACTGGTTTCAAAGAAAAGGACAACAGTGATCTATATCCAAATTAACAGAGGCAGGATTGGCTCCTTGTCTTCTTTTTTTTCTTTCCAAACAAGACCTTGAACAAAAGCCCTGGGCAGCTTCACAAAACACAGAACAAGTTTGGAACAAACCAGAATCTATAATTAACAATAGACGTTTGCAGGATCCCCACTTTCCCACACGGTATGAAATTCCAGGGGGTGGCGGGTGGGCAGAAAGCACTGGACACATGGCATTTTGCTTTTTAATATCTTTTTTTACAAATGTACATGCTGAACAAGGGAGGGTGGGCAAGAATCCAAGCAGCCCTGGGCCCAATCTACATGGAAACGGAATGCGAAGTGCTTTCTGGTAATATCCAGATTTTCATGAAACCGCTTTGGTCCATCAGTCACACACAAAGCAAGAAAAGCAGAGTATACACTACCTAAAAGCCCACTTTCCCAGGTCACACAGCACTTGAAACTTCAGAGTTGGGTGGGCGGAGTCCAGGGAGTAGAACTGAACAGCATCCACTGTGTAGGTGCTGCTCAGCGAATGAGAGAGGCTTGTTCTCCGCCCCTGTCCACGCTCCCCTGCTCAGGGAAGCTTACTGGAAGAGCTGAATTAAGCCCCTGTAGTTTCCCCCACACCTCTCCCCTCTCATCCACCACTGAGATATTGTGAATGCCTGAAACAATGCTACTGCCCTATTCTGAATGGGAAATATAGGCTACATACTGTGAATGGGGAAAGCAGCTACTCCGCTATCGTGAATGCCTGATACAGCGCTACTACGCTATTCTGAATGGGAAATATAGGCTACAAACTGTGAATGGGGAAAGCAGCCCTACTGCAAATGGGGAAAAAGAGGGAATGGGGGGGGGAGGCCCCACCCCTTAACCGGGTCACTGCCAGGTCACAGAAATAGGCACTCCCAGGATTTAATTCAGAGGGACAGGGCACATTGCAGTAGAATGGCGCAGGAGCCGCTTTTAAAGAAAAAAGATGCACTAAAAGGACTTTTTGAAAATGTGCCTTCTCAGAGGGAAGCTGTGGGGTTGCTGCAGATTGGTAACAGCGTCATCTGTTGCAAACAGCCCTGATGTGCTGTTGCTCCACCCTGAATCAGCTGTGTAGATTGGGCCCTGGTCTCTAACATAGGAAGCTTCTCTGCTTTATACTGAGTCAGTCCATTGGTCCATCTAGCCTAGTATTGTTGACACTGACTGGCAGCAGCTCTCCAGAATTTAAGGGAGGGTTCTTTTCCCATCCCTGCCTGGAGATGCCAGGGATTGAACCTGGGACCTTCTACATGCAAACCAGGTGCTCTACCACTGAGCTATAGGCCTCCCTGTAATGTACCATCTGTTCCTCAAAAGAAAACAGCATGTGCTTGGAATTCATGCATGCGCATGTGTGTACACACACAGGGTTTTGTTTTCTTTTTTACCCCATCTGTATATAGGCAATTACAGCTCCACAGATGAAGTACTGCATGCTAGGTCCAAATGACATTCTGGATTAAAATGTATCAGCAGTTCTGAAATGCTCAGTATCCTTTTTGCTTTCATGGAAGCTACCTTTGGTGGGCTGGGGGTAGGGGTGGAGCCCAACACCATTTTACATTTTTGAATTCAAATACTGAGAGGGGGTTAAGTAAGGGTGCTGAATCAGAATAGTTTAACAAAGCCAAGAATTATTTCGCTAAAACACTGCAGGGTACCAGCGCATTGGCAACTGCTTCCATTTCCTTCCTGGAAGGAGCAATCCTTTGGCCCCTAGACACCATCTGAGGGGCCATAGAATAGAATTTCAGTTTCCCTGATCTGAGGTTGAAGACAGCGCTATGACCTTGGAGGGGGAAATTGGAGATCTGACCTCCACCTCCCCTTCGCAGTCGGCATGGGAAGAACCACACTGGCTGGCCTCCAAGGTCGGGAACTCGACTTCAAAGAGGGGGAAAGGAGGGTTCTGGGGGCGGGGAGGGGAGGAGACTGGAGAGTCCAGGATACGAGCTGTCCTAAGCCTCTGCCAGCCTCCTTCCCTCCCCCTCTGAAACACCTTTGCTAGACAGGCAACAAAACCCATCTGGCAAAAAGTGCAGGGCGGGAGGATGGGGTGGCGAAGATGGCCTCCGCTGCTGCTCCCACCCAGCATAGGATTATTATTATTATTATTATTATTATTATTATTATTATTATTTATTGCATTTATACCCCACCTTTTTTCCTCTTGCAAGGAACCCAAGGTGGCTTACATTATCCTCCTCCTCTCCATTTTATCCTCACAACAACAACCCTGTGAGGTGGGTTGGGCTGAGAGTGTGTGACTGGCCCAAAGTCACCCAGTGAGCTTCCATGGCCGAGTGGGGACTAGAACCCGGAACTCCCAGCTCCCAGTCCAACACTCTTGCCACTACACCACACTGGCACACCAGTGGCACATTCTTGCCACTACACCACACTGGCCTAGGATGCTCGTAAGCCTCCAAGGGATGTATGCCTTCAGCATCTATACAAAATGTGGCAAGTAAGAAACCTTTGGGGTGTGCGGGGGGAGCACACCTCTCTGTTTTTACTTTAAAGCCACATTTCTGTAACTTGCTCGACACATTTTCAAGTTTTCCTACATGATCCTCTGTATTTTTTCTTGTTTATCCAAATGCCATCCAAATAAAGTACTACTACATTTAAGCCACCTACACCTAATCCACATTTGGATTAGGATGAGGAAACATAACAGGCTTACTAACGCTCCATATGGTAGTCTCTTTCACTGAATCAATCCCCTTGGGTAGTTCAGTGTTATATATATTGGCTCTGGCTGGTGGATCTCAAGGTTCTAGCAAATGACATAATAGATCCTGCAATTCTGCCCTTCCCTGATGTAAACAGATCCTGTGACTTGGAAACGGAATACAGGTCAATCTCCAACAAGGGGGTTATAGTTTTTGACAGCGGTCTCCAACCTTTTTGGGCAGGTGGGCGCATTTAGAATTTTGAGATAGTGTCATGGGTGCTCTTACAAAATGGCTCCCATGGTGGGGTTGCCCACTCATAGTTATACAGTTAAAAGGATCGGGAAAAGGTTAAAAGCATCAGGTAGCTGGTGACAGAAAAAACCCTGCCTAAGACCCTGGAAAGCCTCTGCCAGTCAGAGGACAACACTGGTCTAGATGGAATAATGGTCTGAATCAGTATAAGCCTGCTTCCTATGTTCATTCCAGTCCACTTTTAACTTGAGCAGCCAGTTTCTTCCCAGCAAAGGGGAAACATTCCCATCAGTCACCATTAGCCCTAGCAGTGAATTTATAGCCACATATGCCCCCATGGCAGGGACCTTTCCCAGCTCTCTTATCTATCGCTTTTACTAATTTTTTCAAACACATCTCTGTTCTACTTAGCAGCACATCAGAAGCATACAGTATATTATACACGGTCTCAAAAAGCACTGACACTGTGGCTCCAAGATGATCTATTTCTATCCAGATCACCACATCTTTTACCTTCAGCCTGACATAAGGGGATGCATTTGTGTGCTGCTCACTCTCAACCCCATGTAGTGCAGAGAAAGGATGCATTGCATTGGACTCGTCGAGACAAGAGTAGCGAGTGCCTGAATTGGGCTCCCTCATAGCTAGCCTGGTGTCTCCTACTTGTTGTCACTGGCAGGTTCTTCTACCAGGGTCATTAAGAACACAAGAGGCTTAGGCCTATCTAGTCCGCATCCCATTACCCACAGTGGCCACCCAGATGCTTATGGGAAGCCTACAAGGCAATAGCCCTCACCCTGCTTGTTCCTCAACAGATTCTAGACATTAGGAAGTAGCATATAGCCATCATGACTAGTAGCCATTGATAGCCTTCTCCTCCATTAATTTGTCTACTCCTCTTTATCCTCTCAGTGGCTATCGCCACATCTTGTGCTGGCAAATTATGATTCAACTATGTGCTTGTGAAGAAGTGATGTCTAGTAGCTTTTCTCTCAATTCAGAATTCCTGATCCCCAAAGCCAACTGGTCCCTAAGAACATAAGACGAGCCATAATAGATCAGACCAAGATCCATCTAGTCCAGCATTCTGTTCAGACCATGGCCAAACAGCTGCCCACAGGAAATCCACAAGCAGCACATGAGTGCTACAGCACCCTCCCACCCATGTTCCCCAGCAACTGACGTACATAGGGATACTGCCTCTGATACTGGAGGTAGCATATAGTCATCATGACTAGTAGCCATGGATAGCCTTCTCCTCCAGGAATTTGTCCAGTCCCCTTTTAAAGCCATCCAAATTGGTGGCCATCACTACATCATGTGAAAGTGAATTCCATAGTTTAACTACATGCTGTGTGAAGATGTCTTTTGTTCTGCCCTGAAGCTCCCACTAATCAGCTTCATGGGATGAGCTCAGGTTCTAGTATTATGAGAGAGGGAGATAAATGTCTCCTTAACTACTTTCTCCACACCATGGATAATTTTGTGCACCTCTATCATGTCTCCCCTTACTCACCTCTTTTCTAAGCTAAACAGTCCCAGATGTTGTAACCTTTCCTCACAGGGGAGTTGCTCCAGCCACTTGATCATTTTAGTTGCCCTTTTCTGCACTTTTTCCAGCTCTGCAATATCCTTTTTTAGGTGCAGTGACCAGAACTATACACAGTATTCCAAGTGTGGTTGCACCATAGATTTGTATAAGGGCAGTATGATATTGGCAAAGGTTACCTCCTGTGGTTAGTTCCATAACCAACCATTCTAGGGCACTGAGAAATCTAACCTCTTTATCATGACTGGAACATGTAGTTATTATCCAATCAATGTGGGGGTAATTGAAGTCACCCCTTATTTATTTGTTTGTTTGTTTATTACATTTATACTGCCCAGTAGCCAAAGCTCTCTGGGCGGTTCACATAAATTAAAACCACAAGTACAGCATAAAACAATATAAAACATAAAAGCTTAAAACTACAATATAAAAGTACAACCAGAATATAAGCTAGCAGCGATGTAGAGATTTAAAATACAGATTTAAAACAGCAGACCTAAAAAAAACTAGAAGGCTAAAATGCCTGAGAAAATAAAAAGGTCACCTGGCGCCGAAAGGAGCACAATGTCCTAGCATCAGGCAAACCTCTCTAGAGAGCTCATTCCACAGCCGGGGTGCCACAGCAGAAAAACCCCTCTCCCTGATAGCCACCTACGACCTACCTCACTTCCTTTGGCAGGGACTCCTGGCCCCTGAAGATGATCTTAGGGTCCAGGCAGATACATATGGGAGGAGACAATCCTTCAGAAAACACTCCCTCGTTTGGATGCTCCCTGACTTCGTTTTCCATCTCAAGATCACGCTGAGTGTTCTGATCTGGGGGACAATAGCATGTTCCTAGTAGTTAATGACTTTTGGAGCATGATATTGTCACCCACAGCACTTCTGTGGAGTGTATATGTGCCCCTTTTAGGTTTTCTAGTCTGCTCAACACCATGCTCTCTTTTATGTATACAGCGACACCTTTTCCAGTACACCCTTCCCTGTCCTACCTGTAGAATTTCTATGCAGAGATGACCATATCCTACTGGTTCTCTCCATTCCACCACGTTTCTGTAATGTCCACTATATCCAGGTTCTCCAAGTCACCCTTTTTGGCTCGGAGGCTCCTAGCATTTGCACAGGAACACCCATACACGGTGTCCCTCCCCAGATGTCTCTGACGTGTGCATCTTTTGCTGTGGCACTTAGGCCTCTTTGATTGGCTATCATGTTTCACCATATGCCCCTGGCCTTTTCCCTCCCTGTCCCCATTTGGACAATTGGAAACATTTTCATCTTCATTGCCTAGGGATGATTCGTCACAAACGGCTTCTCAGCTCCTGTTGGCTTTCCCCTCAAGAGTTTCTTTCCAGAGCACCCCGCAAACAACACATTGCAGAAAGATTCTTTACGACACTTGCAAGACATTTTCAAATGCTAGTAGAAAATTAGGGTAGCTTCATAATGGCTCTTCAATGTTTAAACGATATTCTTATATTTTACTTGCCCAACCTCCTATGGCGCCAAATTAGCTCCCAGGCAGGGGCATAAGGTCAGACTCCTAATGTCTATTTTAGGCCTGGCCTAAAATAAGCAGACTTCATATGGCCTGACAGTGGTAGGGCCCCGATTCTGAACACTGCTGTTCTCTCTTGTGCCTGAAGAAGACCCTGAGTTTCAGGCAAGTATAGGTCCAGGTAGCTAAGTCCCAGCTGCAGGGCCAAAGGTACACGTGATGCTAAACACATAATCTGGAGTTGCATGAATGGTTTTAAATAGAAGTCTTGTGGGGGTGGGAAAGTGGGATCGAGGCTGTGGTGTGCTAGGGCAACCCTTTCCTGTCCCATCTTTATCCATAGCAACATCCCCCACCCCACCCCAGCTACTATTAGCCCCTGAAAGGAAGCTCTTATTGGCACCTCCCATCACCATAGCAACTGGAGGGGATTTTCATCAGGACCGCAATAAGGGAGGAGGACAGAGTTACCTCCCGCCAGTGTACCACAGCCCTGATCCTGATTTCCCTATTTAACATTGTAAAGCCATTCATGCAACTACAAATGATGCATTTAGCATTATGTGTAGCTTGGCCCTCAGACCAGGTTCCAGGAGCTTCTGGTAGTGGGGCACTTTCAGGCACAATCCTATTGCGATAGATGGTCACCTCCGACTTCCTCTGAAGTCAGCAGTGACCACCTGTCCAATGCAGGGCGGCTGAAGCATGGAGGAGAGGATTCCTTCCGTATTCTGGCTGCCCTGAAGTTTTCCTTAGACATCTGATTTGGGGCATCTAAGCATAGCTTTAGGGAGGGGGCAGGAATGGGGCTGGGGACCGCATAGGAAGCTGTCTAAAACACCTTCCACAGTCTCCTCCCCTCCCTGCCCCCAGGAACTTTCGCCCTGTCTGTGCTCTGTGTTACAAGCATGGACAGGCACGGGGGGGGGGGGGCAGCCGCTGCAGTTCTCTCTGCCCCAGCTACGAGGGGGAGGGGAACACGGTTTCCTGGGTATGGGTTCGTAGTGCTGTCTAGAGGACATAGATGCTGTCCCCCAGATGCTGTCTAGGGGATATAGGATTGCTCTCTCTGACACCTGAAATGTAATATATAAAGCTGCCTTCCTCAACCTGGTACCTGCCCTGGACCAAAACTCCCAGCATTCTTGACCATTGACCATGCTGGTAGGGGCTTAGGGAAGTTGAAGTCCAAAACATCTGGAGGGCACGCACCAGGCTGGAGAATGCTGAGATAAAGGCTGCCATTGTTCCCCAAACCTTGGATAACTGGAACACTTTTTTGTTTTGTTTTTCTAGATTAAAAGTGGAAGCAATTTTCACTCTTACATTCTCATGAGACACTAATGTGCTTCGGCACAGTTTGTGAATCTCCGTCTTAAGTGTTTGTTCTTAGCATAATTCTTCGCAGGATAAATTGTCCTTGAAGCCAGAAGCCCGATTTCTTCAAATGGTAATGTTCCTTAAACAAAATCAAGCCCAAAGTGTGTCCTTTCATGGCCTAGCTGGCTCCGTGATGCTCAGAAAAGAACTCACAGCAGCTGAAGTTTTCATTTACATGCTATCATTGGTACCTCTTGCTCACATCTAACGTCAGCACTGAGCACACCCACGCAGCCACCCAGTGTTGAGCAAGAACAGTGGCCATGTTCCCATTTCTGCACCACCATCCAGGAGAGAAGCACAGCAGGAAGGGAAGGGGTGGGACTGTTACCCCCACACCCTCCTTTGAGATGTTTAGCAACATCCTCTGCTGAAAGAGTTGAGGAATGGTGATCATTTTCTGACCTCAGAGCTGAACAAGCCTCTTCCAGGGCGAGCTCAGTAGTCTCCTTCCCTGTCACTGTTAATCAGATCTGACAGGTTAATTTCCAAGCGATGACAGACTGCAACACAAGCTCAGTTCCCGCCGAGTCTGAGCCAGCTTCTCGTTCAGATATTCATTTAGACCCCCCCTTTTTTAAAGGAGTGCTGTTTATCTAAGATTCCAATATTTATCCCTGTTCCATGCCTAGTCCCAGTCGAGAACCACTACATTGTCAACGGCGTCTGCCAGGTATTCCGGGCCCGCATCGGCAGGAGAGGCATTGCTCCTGCTGATCTCTCTGTGCCAGGGGTGCAGCACCTCTTTCAGCCTGAGGGCCGAATTCCATTTTGGAGAAGCTTTCAGGGGCCACATTCCAGTGGTGGGTGGGGCCAAGGCAAAGGGGGTGGGGTCAAAGGCAAAGGGGTGTGGCCAAAATACAAAGAGGACCAGCCTATTTAGCTTAAAGCTCTTACTGCAAGTAACTAAGCCGTAGGAGAGGCGTTTTAGGATGGGGGGGTTGCAGAAAAGGGAGTGAGGACAGGGAAAGGACTGGGGCCATCTGTGGAATGCTCGAGGGCTGGATTGGAACCCTAGGAGAGCCAGATTTGGCCCTGAGCCTGAGGTTTTGTACCCCTGCTCTGTACTGTGCTGAATTTTTTAAACTTATTCAAGAACTCCCCTAAAGCCTCCAGAGTTCTCCACACGGTTGGGGCTGTTGAACATGGAGCACTGTTGCATTGCTTGTTGCCAAGACCCAAACGCTGAGACCTACTCTCTGAGCAAATGGCCATCAGGCCAAACGTAATGGGAGAGGGCCTTCTTGGTGGTGTCCCTCCAGTTATGGGATGATCTCCCTGATGAGGCCCACCTGGTGCCAACATCGTTATCTTTTTGGCGCCAAGTTAAGATCTTTCTCTTCTCCCAAGCATATGATAAGCTTAATTGATCCTGGGTTGTCTTATGGTTATGGTTGTTTGCTTGAGATTGCTTGTTTGAAGTCGTTTTAAATATATGTTCTCTTGTGTATATTGTCTGTTCATATGTTTTTATGTAAATGGCTGTTAATCTCTGTATACTGTATTTTAATGTTTTTAATCTTTGTAAACTGCCCAGAGAGCTTTGCCTATTGGGCAATATAGAAATGTAGATGATGATGATGATACATGCAGATGCCTGTAACTTCATCACCCCAACACAATTTTTTGAAAATTGAAAAGCTGGTCAGGGCTGGAGAAGAAGCAGAGGGAGAGGACATTTAAACCTTTCATCCCACTGCTGCTTTGCCACTCCAGTGTGTGTAAAGCCCTCGTCCCCCACCAGTTTATTGGGTTTGGGGGCAAAACAGAGTATTCTCTACCTGCAGAAGAGACCCTCCCCAATCTAGTTAGGCACCTGGACAAACTGTTTTGCTAATACAAGAGGAAGTGTTTAAATATCTTTAAATGCTCAGACCTTAAACCAGAATGGGTGAGATGTAATTCCCCTTCCCCAAATATCTTTTTGGCTTCTGATATGATTGAGTGCTTTACTGTCTACATTTCTATCCCCCCCCACCCCCCCACCCCCCATAGCCAAAGCTCTCTGGACAGTTCACAAAAGAGAAAACCTCAAAATACAACTTGATAATATATAAAACCCTTAAAAGTTTAAATGAAGAATAAAACCAAAGTAAAAACCAGAAGAAAAGCTAGCAGCAGTGTAAAGATCTAAAAACACAATCACACATTTAGGGTGCAATCCTATGCGTGTTTAGACTGAAAAAAGTCCTACAACTCCCAGGATTCCACAGCCAGCCATGCAGGGGGTACCACCCAAGGTCAGCAGCCTCATACGAAGGAAGTTAAATGTGCCAAAGTTTTCCCTGAAATATCCTGCTGCTTCTGGTGGTGGCAGTGAAAGTACCAGTCTTCTGTCAGAGGTGGGGAAATAAGATGGGGCTTGCTGACATTTGAGATTTCAGCCTGTCTGGAATTTCCCGCATCAGAGACAACTGGTCGCACATACCCATTTTAGCATAATACCAAGCAATTCCTATGATTTGTGCCAGCAAAGAACTCAGCTCCAAGATGAATAAGGCCCTGTTTTGTTCTGTTCTATGACTTCCTACTTATCACTATGGCCCTGTTCGCACATAATGAGAAGCCACCATAGGTGAATTCCCCTATGGGGTTCTTCATCATGGTGGCAGCCGCTGTTTTGAACATTGGAGCCTCGGTGGTGGTGTACTGTAGCTTGTTATTACATACAAACCTGGCGATAGTAGAATGTTGGGATGGTTGACAAGCTACCTGCAACCCTGAAATTGCCTGTGGGTTCCTGCTATGGTTTGAATATTCAAAATGGTGGCTGCCCCTGCAACAAAAAAACCCAAAGGGAAATTCCCCCACATTGGCTTCATGTTACATGTGAACCATGGTTATGTCAAGTTCTTACATTGTGAACTTATCTACAATATTACTGCGTATTGATTTGATACCAGCAATTGTCCTGGCTTTCCCCAAAGAATCCTGGGAATTGTAGTCTAGCATAGTTCTCACCTCATAGAACTGCACATCCTCAAGTTTCCCTGAGGAGCAGAAATTATTTATATACCAGTTTGAAACTGTGGTATAGATGTTCACTGTCTTTCTTCTTTCAAAATGGCATTTTCAAGCTCTTGTCCTTTGAGGTAATTAATTCTATCCCATGTGTCACCCCTCATTCATTAAGAGTTGTGGCTGTTTCCATTTTAAAACCCATCTTGCCTGCTAATGCAGTTCTTGAAATCAACTTTTCTCTCCTTAGCTATCTTAAATTATTTCTCATTACAGTCAGTTTTCCCCATACAGATGCAATTAAGCAAGTTACAATACCTGGGGAATTCCAAACTCAGCTCTCTCTCTCAATCTCTCTCTCTCTCTCTCTCTCTCACACACACACACACACACAAACAACTGATTGTCCTCTTTTGTGTGACACCATTCACCCTACACATTGAATGTCAAGATAATATCCTGATTTTTCCCTCTAATGTAAATCAAACTGTCGGGATCTGGGCAGGGCCTCTTGGCCGGAGGCAATCCAGGTCAAAAATCCCATGTGCACTGGGAAGTCCAAATTGTACTTCAATAAAGAAGAACTGAGTTCAGAAGTTCACAGTGAAATCCAGGCCACAAAATGACAGGGTAGAACTGCCAAAGCCAAGTCAGAAGCTGGTAGATTAGAGTGAAGAGAGATGCAACATTTGTAGAGAAGGGCTAGTTTGCAGGGCCAGCCCTACCACTAGGGATGGGTGAGAATTACATTCGGTTCATTTTTATTTTTGTAAGAACTTACCAAAATTTGCAAATTTCTCCACAAACTGTATGGAAAGACCATGCAGTAAAAAATAATTTGAATGTGGATGAAAGCACAACTGACAGATGCATCCATCCAGGCAAAGAGCTTTGAGTGCTTCGCTCTCCAAAGGCTGGGTTTGAATCCCTGTGTATTCACCCATGTTTGTAGTGCTCAATTAGAGTTGCCTCTTGTTTTCTGACAGGCTACTCATCTTTAACAGCTCCAGGGCAGGCTGGTACAACATGGTCCTCTCCATGCTGGGAATAGCTGTGCCTATTGAATTTGGCCAGTGTAGGTGGATGAGAATTTCATTCCATTTGTTGTTTGAGAAGAACTTACCAAATTTGCAAATTTCTTCATAAACCAGAGGGAAAGAACTTGAGATTTTAAAAATCAAATGTTGAACAAAGTGAAACTGACAGGTTTGTCCATCCCTACCATTGGACGGAGTAAGGCAGCTGCCTCAAGTGGCAAATGCTGGGGGCGGGGGGGATGCAACAGTGAGGTGCTGTTGTCTTGGCAGCAATGCTGGCCACCTACCCAACCATTCCCCTCTGTTAGAGGACAGAGCTGTGTGTGTGCCGTGTGGCCTGCTCTGTTCCCCCTAAGCCAGCCAACTGCCCTTAGGTGCAGTGGAGGATGCTGAGTGTTGAAATAAGATTCAACTGCCAGTCTAATCAGCTTCTGTATGGGGGATGGCCTCAGCAAAATGTCTTGGGCTGGCCCTGCTAGTTTAGAAGCACCCTTGCTCCATTCAGTACAAATATACCTTTTCCTGCCAGGTTGAACTGAGGTGTGTGTGCGAGGCGGGAGGGTGGGGAGAATTCTGCAAGATTGGCTACTTTGGTCAGCGCTGATTGCCTAGTACATTTCATGTCACCAAGGCACCTCCCCCAAATCTACCCTGGAACAGTTTTGCAACTGTCATTAAAAAATGTTTCCTTTTTTGAGTGAGGCGAAAAATGAATGTATATGTGTGGATAATGTTATTATATAGTTCAGTCACTAGGGGGCAATAGACTTAGCTTTATCTAGGTGGAGTCAGAAGTTTCCCCTGTCTGTTCTGTTCTTGTTTAAGAGAGACAAGGAAGTTCTTGTCTAGCTTCCTGACTGGTGTGCCCTCTATGCTTTTCATTACAGTATACATGGATAGGCATAGATGTGGCACTTTTACAATAAACACAAACACAGACATCCCACCTAAGCCATGTTGAGAGGGATTAATACCTCCATTGTCCAGCATGATCGAATATATGCCTGTTATGCAAATTACAAAGCCCAAAGGGAGCTGGGCTGACACTGCAGTGCAAGAGGCAGCAAATGGTCAAGGCAACACTGGTCAAGAAATCAATACCTGGACTCTCATAATTACAGTAACAGGAACATAGGAAGTGGCCTTATACTGAATCAGCCCCTTGGTCCATTTAGCCCAGCATCGTCGACACTGACTGGCAGCAGCTCTCCAGGGTTTCAGGCAGGAGATTTTCCTGCCCTACCTGGAGATGCCGGGGATCGAACCTGGAACCTTCTGCATGCAAAGCATGGGCTCTACCACTGAGCTACAGCACCTTCGACCGCTAGGTTGTTGTTGCTCTTTTAATAAATGGATTTAATCATGTTATCCATTATCGTGGTCTCAGAAATGATTGGAAGATGAAGTTCAATTCCCCCTCGCTGCTTTTTCCTTTTTAAACTGTCCTCCACTTCTAAAGTTGCGAGACACTCATGTCCTCCTAACAGTTTTACCAAAGGGGGAGGGGGGAGCCTAGGAGAGTAGCCCCTGCTCCACACATTCCTCAGATGATGGAGGTCTCACTCAATTACAGGAAGCAGGGCTGTTGTTCCTGCCCCCCCCAGCACTGGCAACACAGCTGGCCTCATCTACAGCTGCGCTCACATAGGCTTCTTCCCTGCAGATATCCACACAATTGCGAGGACGGACAGCGCGAAGGGTGGTTCCCCGTCTGTGGGGCGCCCCCCTCAGGGAGGCACACCTGAAGATGACATTGTTGCCTTTCCAGCACCAGGTGAGGACCTTCTTGTTTTCCTAGTTTAAGGCCTTTTCGATTGTTGCCTTTAGACCTTTGTATCCCTTCTGCCGGTTTCACTTTTGGTTTTATGATGGGCTGCATTGGCTTACCCTGTGGCTGGTTTCATCTTCTGCTGTTTTATTGTCATTGTTTTATTGTTGTATATTTTGGTATTGGGCAGTTTAAAAATGTAAGGCGGAAAGAAAGAAACCCATTGGCAATGCTCTCTGGGGACGATGGGAATTGCAGTCCAACAACATCTGGGGACCCAAAGTTGGGAAAGCCTGCTTTAACCACTAGACCACCCCACACAATTAGGGAAGTACTGGTCTTGGGTTTCAATGTCTGAGAGAGCAAGAATCCAAGGCTCTAGTGCCATTCCTCAGCCTGGCCCCCACCTGGCCCTCTTGAGTGAGCCAGCTAAAGAGGCCTCACTTCACATTTTGCTTGGACTCTGTCTGGCTGTTCTTGCTGTTCTTTTCTTTGTTTTTTTCCCCCTATTTTGTATTGGATTGCTGCTGCTGTTTGCTCTCTGTAAGGTCTGATGCCGTGCACAGCCCAGAGAGCAGGAAGACAGAGTACCATTTTGCCAAGAAAAGTATTTTTAGCAAGTTTCTGTAAGATTTCTACCTGTAGAAGCTCACAGCATACCAATTAATTTTGGGTTATCGGCATCGGCTCTCTTTAACCCAGAATTCTGAGCTCACCATCCTATCTGAACATTCAACATGCAAAAATTATCCCAGTGTTATGATTAAATTATATACTTTTTTTTCTGGGGGGAAAACACAGAAAGTTAGTGTGGTAATGAATACAAACTGCAGAGAAAGAAAACAATCCATTTCCATTAGTAATACTTGTCACTAAGAATGAATTTTATGCCATGAGAATGATGATAAATTGCATTATTATTGTGGTGCTCACCAAAGAATGCCACTTTCTCTTCTCATCACATAACTACAAAAGCAGTCTTTCCAAGGTGTCACAGTTAATGCCACTGCTGTCCCTTTTATTGCATCGCATCTGGAATGGGGTACTCACATAGACCCTTGCACGAGCAGTGCCAAAAGCTATTCATTTCTAAGCCCAGGGCACTGTCCCAATCCTACCTCCCCATCAGGAAACAGCAGTGGATCAAGTTAAAATGGCTGTGGAAGTTTAAAAGAATACTGCTGCTGGCATTCCAACGTTCTCATTGCTCAGATAGACTGCTCCTGCTCAAAGGCCATTGTGCAAAAAATGAACCTGCTGTCTCAGACGTTTTTCTCTCCCACACGCAGTATTCAGTTGTTCGTCAGGTGACCACTTCTGCATTGCCAAAAATGAGGACACCGGTTTTCATAGAATGTGCGTATAGTAATTTATATGTATTTGTATTTAGAAATAATTGCTAATAATTTAAATGTAGAAATAATACATCCTGCCATAGTGGTGAAGACTGTGACCAGGTGACCTGTGTGCTGTTGTGTGTGTGTTGTCTATGGTCTCTTTTCTGTTGCCTGTTGGCCCCTGGTCTGTTGCCCCCAGGTCTGTTGTCTGACCTGTGTGCTGTTTGTCTCTGTGTTGTTGTCTATTTTGTGACCTGTCAGCTGTTGTCCAGGAGCCAGCTGTGCCTGGGCATCTTCGGGGCCTCTCTTCACCATTCTGAGGGTTATTTTCATACCAGACTTGGTCTGGACAGCCCTTCTGATAGAGCGGCCTTCAGAAGAGAGGACTCTCCTCTGACAGTAGGGATGCATCAATTTTGTAAAATCCATCTGTTTGCGTTTTGAGGATTGTCAGGTGTCTTTCATTCCATTGTCCACTCACTGACAGAATCGGATTTTTTCCAATTTCCTGAATTTATGCAAATCCACATTTGTGCAAATTTGCACTTGCAAAAATGTGCAAATCCTGCCTAAATGTGCAAATCCTCCCCCAAATGCACCCCCCCATACACATTTTCATGCTTTAGCCTATGGGGGAAATATGCATTTTTGGCCGGTTTTTTATTTTACATATTTGTCTATGACTAAATTTGTGTAAAATTTCCCAAAGTTAAAAAAAAAAAAAATGGTCCTCAAGTCCACAGAATCCGTGCGACTCAGGAAAAGCCTGTCCTCTGTGGAATCCATGCAACAGATTCATAGAAACCTGAACTCATTTGATTTGGTTGCAGATTTCTCCAACAACTCCATCTGACAGCCCTTCAGACAGAGGACTGTCCTCTGTAAAGAAGGCCACATCGTCACCTTTTCCTCCTTTATCCTAATATTCATCTGGTCATTGTTGTTTTTTGCCAATTTCTCTTTTGTCCTCCCCCTCCCGCACCTCACATCCCTCCTGGAGTTGATGGGCAACTTCAAGGCCCCTCCCTGCTTGCAGCTTTTTAGCTTTAAATCAGACTTGGTCTAAAGAGCCCTTCAAATCAAGGACTCTCTTTGAGGGCACATGGCCACCCTACATTCAATGGGAATTTTATATGGTTGAGCATTCAATCATGCGAATTCTCCCCAGTACTCTGAAATTGCACTGTTCAGGAACACTTGGGCCACCACATCTTCTCTAGGCCTATGGCATAAACCGCTTTTCATTCATTCATTCATTCATTCATTCATTCATTTGTTGTTTATTTCTAAAATTCATAAACTGCCCTTCACCCACAAAGGATCCCAGGGCAGTGTACTCAACATTAAAACAAGCAAATCCAGTATAAAAACCATATAATTACACATTAAAAGACAAATTAAAACAAAGTTTCAAGTGGCAAGTCAAACAAAAACACAATCAATTCAGTTTTAAAATAAATTAAATGTTACATTTTCAATGGTAAAATTATGAAATATCACAATGTTAAAATGCTTGGGCCAAAAGAAAGTTTTCAATTTGGCACCAACAAAGAAAACAAAGCTGGCATCAATCATACCTCCTTTGGGTGGGCCTTCCAACGTCGGAATCGTCTTTCTAAAATGTTACCTGCACCTCTGAAAGCGTTAAGTGTAATGGAAGAAATAGAACCTGTGGATATAATTTATTTAGGCTTTTGATAAAGTTCCTTGCACACAACCATCAAGGAAATGAAGTAACTCTGGAGTGGGAGTTTAAAAGTCCTTGGAAGGATTAGAGGCTGGTTAAGAGATTGGAAGGAAAGGCTGGGAATAAATGGCCCAGCCTCCTCGGATAGGGAAGAGACTCATAATGAGCTACGCTGCCTGTGGAATCAGATTGAGGAATGCTGATGTGCGGTAACAGTAATAACCTGTTAGACAGAATGAATTGTGAGCTGGAAATTTTTTGCTGATGACGTGATATTATCTAGGTTACTTTAAACTGGAGGAGATTTTGAAGGAATCCCAGGAGAAGCAACCAAAACTAGGCGAGTTTGACAACATTAAGGAAACGAACTCTTGGCAACAGGAAATATATATTGCTTCTGTATGATTTACAATTGTTTTCCCGGGAGAGGGGAAAGGATATTGTCAACTGTCTGCACAGAGCAAGGCCGAGCCTAAACTATTCATTTAGGGTTGGATGTTGCCATCAAAAATCTATTTTATCTCTATTATTTAACCCCTGACAGACTGAATAAAATATTTCCCCAAGACAAATGTACAGATGTTGGAAATGTAATTTGGCCAATGCAAATCCATTCCATCTTTGGTGCCCTGCAGCTCAAGTATCAGGATATGGGTGCTCGGGCTGGGGGAGAGCAGCAGGCTATAGAGCCAGTAATTGTTGTTCAGGTTATTGGGGACAATGAGAAGATAGAGAAATGTGTACTGAATCTATTTGTCATGGCTAAAATGGTTTCAACATGATGTCGGAAGGCAAGAACGATACCCAGTTGAAAAGAATGGACTCTAAAATCTTACATATATCTATATATCGATGTGCCAAAGACAGATATGTGAATATTAATAGCTTTACAGAAATGGAAGAATAGTTATTGATTTTGAATAACCCTTATCAATCTGTACAACTACCAAGTGATATATTTGTGCTTTATCAGTAGATTATTATTTGTTTCTGTTATCATTACTATACACTATAAACATTCATTACAAATACAGTTTTAAAAAAAGATAGAAGATAGACAGGCAGGCAGGCAGGCAGGCAGGCAGGCGCTCTTTGATATTTCAACAGCCCCGGCGAGGGTAAGTTGTTCGGTTGGTTGACAAACCACCCAGAACCCATGGGGTGTTTTAGGGTTGTGGGTAGCTTGTTAAACATGCCAACAACCCACCCTCACAAGGTTCAGATGACATGACAACCTACGAGCAGGGGCTGGGTTACAGAACTGGTGTCCGCAAGCACCCAGCATGTGCCACAAACCACGGTAGCTTATTTAAGCCTCTATGGCTGAAAATGATTGTGTGAACCCGGTCAGTCCTGTGACTCCAACTCAGCCAGTGGGGCTTAAACCAGGGGCCATGGGGTCAGACACCAATTCCCTTTATCATAGGACTGAGGAAGGAAATGCAGCCAGTCGAAGCCAAGATGCAAAAGACATAGGTCGGGGCTCCTCATTGATGGTCCTGTGAACTGTATGATTCCTGAGACCTAAACAGGTTTCACAGCCTGTGATAAAGATCCAGGACTTGCTGCACTTTCTTAGTCTGAGGCAATTTGTTGCTTAGGGAGCCCGAGGGCGGCCGTGTGTCTTCCAGCTGAAGAGCTGCCATAGGACTGGCCTCTATTTTGAGGGTGCCCAAATTGGAAGTGCTGTCCACTCCGAGCTTGGTTTAGACATAAAGAACCATCAGAAGGAAGTGCTGGGCCTTGAAGTTGCCCATCAACAACACCTGGACAGCAGACTGAGCAAGACACACAAGTTCCCTGGTCACAGACTTACACAGTATGGTGAGATGTACTGTATGTCTATAGAAATTATCATGATGTCTAAATTTGCATCTATACATATACATTAGCATATGCACGTTTTATGCAAATAGGTGTCCTCTTTTGCCCTTTTGGGGGGTGATGCACAAATGGCCACTGTAGGAAGACCCAGCTGACTAGCTCACCTGCTACTCCAGGTACTTAATGCCTCTCCGCTTCAGCCTGGACTTTGCCAGAACGTGGGCCTGAATGCCTGACAGTCATGTTACTGGACGTTCAAAAGGCCGGGCACCATGAGTGACTTCTGGGGAGGGGGGTCCACATGAAAGAATCTTATTGTGGGGTTGCAGGTGTTTAATATAATGCCATAGAAGATCCAGAAACAGAATTTGGCTTGGTATTTATTTAATTTAATTTAAAATATGTCTTGGTTGCCTTTGAGGGCAGGAGCCCTCCCAAGCAGCACACAACAATAAAATTCACATAATAAAAACAGATATAGTAATAAAAACAGTGGAAAAAAAAGTGAGATATTGTTCCCTCTTAAACCCCTGTAGTACTTTCTGCACTTCCTTCAGAAGGCTGTGCGAGTCCCAACCAAATTTGGATATTTTATAATGTCACAAAGGATCCAAAAAATTTAAACGTCTATGAACATGGAGCAAGCTGACTTAGCTAAGATATAAACGAATCCAAAATTCCTAAACAAAGCCACCAATTCACTTACAATTACTACCTTTCAAATCACTTGCCCACAAAAATGAAATCTGCAGTCTTGGACGTTTTCCTGCCTGATATCCGAGATGCACAGAGGACTCCATCCACTGTACCCGCTAAGAGAAACAAAATTTTCAGAGTTCAGTACAACCTTCACCAGTTCTCCTTAATTACTGGGCAAACTGTTGGCTGCCCAATAATAAGCGGGTTGCACTAATTGGTGTGGTGTATCCCTGAACAGTCACCGCAATCCAACAAGTTGTAATTATGCATTTATATTAAATGTCATTTGCTTATCACCCCATGGGCAGATAACGTCTCTTTGCGTTATGCGTTGCTAATGTTGGAACAGTTCGCAAGCCCAGGCCACCCTGGCAATGGCTGTCTCTGATGCACTGTTCTTGTTGCAGAGACCCAGCTTGCAGAAGGCAGGCTGATTTCCATTTTAGTTTATCAGTAGGAAATATAGGGTGTTTTTTTAAGGAAATGTAGGTTTTTAAAAACTACATCATACTGCAAAATCAATAATACAATAGTACCTTTGATAACATATTTCTGTATTTGCATTTGTAAACTTACAATCTTGTTTAACATATAAACTATTACATTTTACATTTCACATAAAATGTGAAATGGTTAAACGGCACTAGCAATACTTGCTGTGGACATTCCCCCCCCCCATTTATTACATCCCATTCTTTCTTTCTTTATTTATTTATTAAATTTATTAATCGCCCATCTGACTGGTCACCCAGCCACTCTGGGCGATGTACAACCCACCATAAACAATTTAAAACAGTAAAATTTTACCATAATTTTTTTTTAAAAAAATACCCTAACCCACCCCAAATGCCTGCCTGAACAACCACGTTTTTAATGCACGACGGAAGCTCATTAAAGAGGGGGCATGACGGAGTTCCCTAGGGAGGGAGTTCCACAGAGTGGGGGCCACCACAGAAAAGGCCCTCTCCCTCGTCCCCACCAGTCTAGCTGTCCTGGCTGATGGGACAGAGAGAAGGCCATCCGAGGCTGATCTTGTTAAGCGGCCTGTCTGGTGTTGCTGGAGGCGCTCCTTAAGATAGGCTGGGCCGGAACCATATAGGGTTTTAAAGGTCAAAACCAACACCTTGAATTTGGCCCGGAAAACAACTGGTAACCAGTGCAACTCCTTCAGCACTGGAGTGATGTGATCTCGCCGGCGGCTGCCTTTAATCAGGCGAGCCGCCGCGTTCTGTACCAGCTGCAGTTTCCGAACCGTCTTCAAGGGTAACCCCACGTAGAGCGCATTACAGTAGTCTAAACGAGAGGAGACCAGGGCATGTACTACCGATGGGAGCAGATGGTCGGGAAGGTAGGGGCGCAGCCGCCGTATCAGATGGAGTTGATACAGCGCTGTCCGGCTCACAGCTGACACCTGAGCCTCCATGGACAGCTGGGAGTCCAAAATGACCCCCAGGCTGCGGACCTGGTCTTTCAAGGGTAGCTGTACCCCATTCAACACCAGGTCAACATCCCCCAGCTTCCTCTTGTCTCCCACCAAAAGTACCTCGGTCTTGTCAGGGTTGAGCTTCAGCTTATTCCTCCCCATCCAGCCACTCACCATCTCCAGACATTTGGACAGGGATTCTACGGCCAACCTTGGTGAAGATTTGAATGAGAGGTAGAGCTGAGTGTCATCCGCATATTGATGACACTGCACCCCAAACCTCCTGATGATAGCCCCCAGTGGCTTCACATAGATGTTAAATAGCATCGGGGAGAGGATGGAACCCTGTGGCACCCCACAAGTAAGTGGCCACGGGTCCGAAACCTCCTCTCCCAGTGCTACCCTCTGGTACCTGCCAGAGAGGAAGGACTGGAACCACCGCAATACAGTGTTTCCAATGCCCAACCCCTCCAGGCGGTCCAGGAGGATACCGTGGTCAACGGTATCAAAAGCTGCTGAGAGGTCGAGGAGAACAAGGAAGGAGCATTCACCCCTATCCAGAGCCCTCCTCATATCATCCACCAAGGCAACCAAGGCCGTTTCTGTCCCATGCCCAGGCCTGAAGCCCGACTGAAATGGGTCTAGATAATCAGTTTCTTCCAAGTGTGCCTTCAACTGCACCGCCACCACCCGCTCAATCACCTTGCCCAAAAATGGCAGATTTGAGACTGGGCGAAAGTTGTTCAGAACTTGAGGATCCAAGGAGGGCTTCTTTAAGAGCGGTCTTATCACTGCCTCCTTGAGGGCTGATGGCATCACTCCCTCCTCAAGGGAGGCGTTCACCACCGCCTTGATCCCCTCACCCAGTCTCTCTCTGCAGCTCATAATGAGCCAAGATGGGCAAGGATCAAGTAAGCAGGTGGTCGGCCTTACAGGTGAAAGCACCTTGTCCACTTCATCAGGAGGAAGAAGCTGGAACCGATCCCACAAAACCGGTTTGCCACAGGCCGCCTCTTGCTCACTAACTGTATCCACAGTGTGCAGAGTAACACACCTAATCTGATCAATTTTATCTGCAAAGTGCCTTGCCAAAGCCTCACAGGAGGCCTTAGAATGCTCCAGTGGTTCCGGAGCCACAGGACCGACCAGGCTCCGGACCACTTGGAACAGCCTCCTGGGGCAGCACTCTGCAGACGCGATGGAGGCAGCATAATATTCCTTTTTTGCTGCCTTCACCACCACGTGATAGGCTGAAGATATAGCTCTAGCCCGTGTCTGATCGTCTTTGGAGCGAGACTTCCGCCACCGGCGCTCTAGCCGTCTCACCTCCTGTTTCAGAGCTCGTAACCGCGGATTGAACCATGGTGCAGTCCGAGCCCTGTTCAGGGGGAGAGGGCGTTTCGGAGCCACCTGATCTAATGCCCCAGTGATTGCGGCATTCCAGCCACCCACCAGGGTCTCGACCGAGTGGCCGTTTAAAAAAAAAAACACACCCTGGGAGACTCTCAATCTCACAAACCACAAACTGAACACAGCATTCTACATCTTGCTCTTTTGAGGTCTTTCGAGATCATTGCATCGAGGGTGCTATCAATACTATCAAGTAGAGGAGTCCAATTGTACCCCAGGGGACTTTCCACCAAGCCAAGACTGTCTGCGCAGCTCCTCTTCTTCTTAGTTCTTTGAGGGGGCCTTTCGTTTTCAGCAGGAGTGCTAGGTCATAAGCCAGAGAATTTGCACCTGAATACCTTAACATTCCCTACCTGCAGTGGGAAATGGGGCAGCTTGAGGACCTCCCACCCAGTTCTTTTCTGAGTCCTGTTGTCTGTCTCTATCCCCTGCCTACTGCAATGAACAGGATTCCAAATGTGTTGGACAGCAGGTGAGGGAGAGGGAAGATGACAAGGCAGGTAGGGGGAAATGGACAGATGTTGTTGACACTGCCTCCTTTCCACATGCATCCAGGGAATTTTGAAGGGTCTGTCTAGTCTCTGGACAACCCTAAAATTCAGTACAGTCAATATAGTAAACCGCAGCCTCCCCCAAGCTCATGCTCTCCAAATGTGTTGGACTACAACTCCCAGCATCCCCCAGCCAACACATCTGGAAAGCATCATGTTGGAGAAGGCTGGTATACCACACACCTCTAAGTTCCCCAATTTATTTTTCCATTAAAATCAACAACAGCCCTCACAAAACAAAACCACTAGCCATAGAACTGACCATAGTACAGATCTTAAGCTCCTTACATCTCCAGGTTGCCACAAAGACTATAAGACATGTGCAGACCACTTACTCAAACAATTTAGCAAACAAACTAAACAAACAAACGAACAAACTAAACAAACAAACTAAACAAACTTAACAAACAAACCCAATCTGTTTAGGCCAAGCAACCTTTCTTCGGATCAATATATTTGATGCCAAATATAGCCACAGAAAACCAGCAACATACACAGTATGGGTGCAGTGTGGACCTTCTAATTTTTAGGCTGCCCATGGCCATTTGGGTTAGATTATTTTGGATCAAGTTAGGGATGTGCCACTCCCCCAGTGTTTGGTCCAGGGGGGTCTGTCACGGGGAAATCCAGCCCTCTTGGGGCTCAGTGGATTTCCCTGGAGCCCTGGCACATCGTCCAGATTTCGCACATTTTTTTCTCTTTAAACAGGGCAAGATACACCAATTGCGAACACAATTAGCATATCTTGGGCAAAATATGGCTGTAATTAGCATATTTTACACCATCTGTGGCCATAAAGTGCTTAGTTATAAATAAACTGCAGCTACTTTTATGTATGTGAAAATCTTTGATCAATCTGTGGAGCTATATAAGACAGTGCATAATTAAACTATGGAATTTTCTACCACAAGACGTAGTGATGGCCACCAGTTTGGATGGCTTTAAAAGGGGGTTAGACAAATTCCTGGTGGAGAAGGCTATCCATGGCTACTAGTCCTGATGGCTATGTGCCACCTCCAGTATCAGAGGCAGTATGCCTATGTACACCAGTTTCTTTCTTGGGAACATGGGTGGGAGAGTGCTGTTGCACTCATGTCTTGCTTGTGGGTTTCCCATCAACAGCTGTTTGGCCACTGTGTGAACAGAATGGTGGACTAGATGGACCCTTGGCCTGATCTAGCACAGCTCTTCTTATGTTTTTATGATGATAAAGATGGGTTGGATCCAGTGCCTCCTCTGTAAACAGTGCTGCCCCCACACTGCTCTGATCCTCCAGATCAGTGTTTCAGGGAACGGGGGAGCTGCAAGGGAAACTGACAAAAATCGGCTCTTTACCCTCCCCGCTCCATCTTCCAGCGGCAGTGGCCCATGAGCAGAGCTCCAGTCATGGGAACTCTGGATCCATGCCAATCTCTTTCAAATCATTTCCATGCCAAAATGATGCCTGCTTCATTTGTTCCCAATTATTATTCTTGATGGTTTCCCACAAACCAAGGACAAAAGCATTTGTTCACTGCATGTATGGGAATATCCAAACTACTGCTCTGCACTGGGAAGGTAAGAAAGAGTACTAAACTTCCCTGCAGTTTAAAAATCTGGTTTTTTACACAAGACTACCACTGGTTGTATGCAAACCCACACAGCATGTTATTTTCAGGATTAAGTCAAAGTATTTTGACGTGCTGTCCTGGTGTACATAATTAGTCTCTGCATTTTCTCTTGCATGAAGGTAGCAATGACTCAGATTGATTAACTTTGACTGTGGACTGTACACATAGCTCACTGACTGGGTGAATTTTACACAGAAATTTGATCCAGACAAACGATTTTCAGGCTTTTCCCTTCCCCTTTCCTCTGGTCAGGGCTGGCCCAATACCTTTTGCTGCCTGAGATGAACAAGATGACACCACTCCCATTCCATGTACCAAAAACCAACTGAGCTGAATATTTCCACATTACTGGCAATGGGATAGCATCCTCCACTGCACCTGAAGGCAGCAGGCTAGCTTAGGGGGCACAGAACAGGCCATACGGCACACACAGCTCTCTCCTCCAACACTTTGCTGCCACCTCCCAGCATCTGCCGCCTGAAGCAAGCACCTCACTTTGTCTGACGGTAGGACTGACCCTGTCTTTGGTGCACCTGGTGAATGGGGAATCCAATGAGCACCTAAACAGGTGGCAAGTGTACCATCTAGAATTGGTTGACATGAGAAGCTTAGCTTGAGCAAGGGTGGGGTGAGGATGGGATGGCCACCAACATGAGAAAGGATGAAGGGCAGTTCTAAAAATGGCCAAAGTTAGGTACAGATGATCAGATGCAGGTTTAATGTGAAACAGGAGTAGAACCATAAACTAGATGCTTTAGAAGTGTTTTTAAAAATCAGATTGTGTCCAAGGAAATGGTGGTGACCATGGCCCAATCTTTTTGGCCAATTTAGTGCAGAGCGACAGCGCATCGAAGTCATTCGTGACAGATGACACTGTCGCCAATCTGCAGCAACCCACAGCTTCCCCCTGGAAAAGGCGCATTTTTGGAAAGTCCTTTTAGTGCCTCTTTTTTCCTTAAACGAAGCTCCCGTGCAGTTCTGCTGCAATGTGCCCTGTCCTCCACATTAAATCCTGGGAGTGCCTATTTCTGTGACCTGGCAGTGACCCGGTTAAGGGGTGGGGCCACCCCCCCATTCCCTCTTTTTCCCCATTTGCTTTCCCAGTCACAGTATTGCAGTTGTGCTGATTCAGGCATTCACAGTAACGGAGTAGCTGCTTTCCCCATCCACAATACATCTTTGTATTTCCCATTCAGAATAGCGCAGTAGCGTTGTTTCAGGCATTCACAATAGCGCAGTGGCTGCTTTCCCCATTCACAGTTCATAGCCTGTATTTCCCATTCAGAATAGGGCAGTAGTGCCGTTTCAAGCATTCACAATATCTCAGTGGTGGATGAGAGGAGAGAGGTGTGGGGGAAACTACAGGGGCTTAATTCAGCACTTCCAGTAAGCTTCGCTGAGCAGGGGAGTGTGGACAGGGGCGGGGAACAAGCCTCTCTCATTCGCTGAGCAGCACCTACAGGGTGGATGCTGTTCAGTTCTACTCCCTGGACTCTGCCCACCCAACTCTGAAGTTTCAAGTGCTGTGTGACCTGGGAAAGTGGACTTTTAGGTAGTGTATACTCCACTTTTCTTGCTTTGTGTGTGACTGATGGACCAAAGCGGTTTCATGAAAATCCGGATATAACCAGAAAGCGCTTCTCATTCCGTTTCCATGTAGATTGGGCCCTGGTGCTTAATTCATTTCTAAATAGGGAGGCACCAGGGCAAAAGCTTATGCAGAAGCCCTGGGTCTTAATTCAAAGTGCTTTGTGGCTGAGTGCAGTTGTGACAGCAAGGCACTCTGCACATGCTCAGAATTGCTCTGCGATACAATATTGCTTAATAACTATGTGCATCTCCAAAGAAGGGCATGGCCCATGGAGGGAGACTCTAGGACACCTGAAGATGAGAGACTGCCCTGCACATAACACTGAGGAAGGCATAGAGGCCCTCATGGACAGGAGGAATTTAACCACCAACCCAAGGAGGAGCAGACCTGTGATAGAGACTCCCTACTGAGACGGACAGAGACAACTGTATAATCCTATTCTTTTGCAAATGCACATTTGTGCAAATACCCCCCCCCCGCCCCAGTTTTTTTTTTTTTAAACAGTCTGCAAGTCCGCGGAGTCCACACAACTCAGCAAAAGCCACACCAGAATCCGCAACTACCATTCACAGAAATCTGAACTAATTTGAATCCATTGTGGATTCTTGCAATATCCCTACTCCTGGAGAACAGGTGAGGTGCTGGAAGACTGGAGACAGGCAAATGTTGTCCCCATCTTCAAGAAGGGGGGAAATGGTAGATCCAGGAATCTACAGATCACTCAGCCTGACATCAATACCAGGCAAAATTATTGACAGATGATTAAGCTGTGAGCACCTAGAAAAGTTTCTATGAGCACCTAGAAAATAATGCATTGATTGCTAGGAGTCAACATAGGTTTATCAGGAGTTACTCATGCCACACCAACCTTACCTCCCTTTTTTATAGACGTATTCATTTGGTAGATCATGGGAAAGCTGTGGACATAGTATATCTTGATTTCAGTAACACATTTGACAAGGTTTCCCATGATATCCTTGTTAGCAAGATGGTAAAATGTGGGTTGGACTACAGTTAGGCAGATCCACAGCTGGTTGAGCAGCCGTACTCAGCGAGTGCTAGTTAATGGCTCAGCATCCTCTTGGAGGGAGTTCTTAAGTGGAGTGCCACAGGGCTCTATCCTAGGCCCTGTACTGTTCAACATTTTTATAAATGACTTGGATGAGGGTGTACAGGGTTTGCGTATCAGATTTGCAGATGACATGAAGCTAAGAGGGATAGCCAGCATCATAGGAGACAGGATTAAGGCAGGCTGGAACATTGGGCTGAATCTAACAAGATGAGACTGAAGAGAGATAAATGTAAAGTGCTGCATTTGTGAATAAAAAATCAAAGATAGAAGTATAGGCTTGGGGAGACCTGGCTTGGCAACAGTACACGTGAAAAAGACCTAGGTGTCTAAGAGAGCAATCCTATGGTCCCTAGACAGCATCTGGAGGCCATAGGATAGTTCAGACTCCTGGATCCAAGGCTGGAGGCAGCACTCCAGCCTCAGACCCAGGAGTCCGAGCTGGCTCCCTTGCAGCCCACACAGAGAGAACTGCACTGGCTGCCTCTCCGAGCTCGCAAAAGCCATTCAATGGCCACCAATTTGGGTGGCTTTAAAAGGGCGTTAGATAAATACCTGGAGGAGAAGGCTATCAATTACTAGTCCTGATGGCTATGTGCTGCCTCCAGTACCAGAGGCAGTGAACTTATGTACTCCAGTTGCTGGGGAACATGGGCCGGGAGGGTGCTTTGCATTCACGTCCTGCTTGTGAGTTCCTGGTCGACAGCTGTTTGGCCACTGTGTGAACAGAATGCTGGACTAGATGGACTTTTAGTCTGATCCAGCATGACTCTTCTTATGTTCTTAAGTGACCTCAGAGAGGACAGAAAGGGACTGGTTCTGTGGGCAGGGAGGGGACTGGGGAAGTGGGGATATGGCCTATCCCCAGGCCTCCCCAGCCTCCTTGCCTCCCCCTCCACAGAGCCCTAGCTAGACGGACAAAAATGCCTGTCTAGCAAAAATGCAGAGCGGGAGAAGCACAGAGGCAATGATCACCTCTGCACTCCCCCTGCTCTGCATAGGATGCCCGTCAGCCTCCAGGTTCGGAGGCTGATGGGCATCCGGATAGGATTGTGCCCTAAATGGATCACAAGGTGAATATGAGTCAGCAGTGTGATGCAGCAGCTAAGAACATCAATGCAATCTTGGGCTGCATTAACAGAAGCATACTGTCCAGATCACGGGAAATAATAGTTCTGCTCTATTCTGCCTTAGTCAGGCTGACTTTGGGGTACTTTGTTCAGTTCTGGGCACTGCATTTTAAGGACATTGACAAGTTGTTATACGTCCAGAGAAGAACAACCAGGATGGTGAGGGCTCTGGAAAGCCACCCCTATGAGGAACAGTTGGAACAGCTGCACATATTTAACCTTGAAAAGAGAAGCTTAAGGGGAGACATGTAGGGGTCTTTAAGTATCTGAATGTCTGTCACGCAGAAGATGGAGCAGACTTGTTCTCTGTGGCACCAGAGGGCAGGACTAGAACCAACGGGTGGAAGTTGCAGGGAAGCAGATTTTGGCTTAACATGAGGATAAATTGCCTAACAGTGAGAGCTGTTCAGCAGTGGAATGGATTGCCATGGGAGGTGGTGGGTTCCTCTTCACTGGAGGCATTTAAGCAGAGGCTGGACAACCATCTGTCAAGGATGCTGTAGCTGCATCCTGCATTGCAGAGCCTGCACTGAGCAGAGGACTGGACTAGATGATCTCCAAGGCACCTTCCAACTCTGTGATTCTATGAAGATGGCTGGGGTGGTGCTAAATGGGCATAGCCCTCCCTCAAAGAAAGGGAGGCCTAAACTCTAAGGCCAACAATACCTGTGAGAGATTTTTTTTCTACTTCATCTGCCAAAGTGTAAGGCTAAAAAGAGAGTGAACAGAGGATTAAAATACCAGAGCCTTGGAAGAGCTATGAGTTTTCTGACAGTGCCTGTTTGACCAGACCAACACTGGGTTGGTTGTTACTGGATTGCACAACTTAGCTCTTGCGTACTAAATGTTGGCATGAGATCGATCCTACCGTATAATTATACAGATGACTGTCATGTTCAACCTACATTTCTAACTCTTGAGTTGGTGCAGACATTATTTGCGGGGGGATTACCTTTGCAAATACCTTTGCAAATAAGAATCTAATGTAAGTGATCTATTTGCTCAGCCAGCATAACAGCAGCTCTTCTCATCAGAGCATCTACTACTGTTGGGAAACTTCTGATAGTTGAGTAAGCCCTGTTCGCAAACGGAACTGTTGTGATCTTCTGTGAGCAGTTTGTCTGTCAATATGCTGCTCCACTGAGTAGACCACACATGTAAGCAGTTATTTACAAAGGCAACCCCTGAAAAATAACATTGGCACCAACTATCCATGTTTGGAGAATTCAGTCTTTGGAAATTCCAATAATAACTGACCTCATACGAACCTTCTGGATTAATGTGCAGATTGGAATGTAGTTCTCCACCGATCGTCACACTTCCCCAATGCTCTGACACAGTTCTCAGTCTGGAAAACATCAAAATGCATTTCAAAATGTGTATTTTGAGAGAAAATACATTCATTCATACTAAACTTGAGAAAAATGGGATTAAAATATATATTTTGAGGGGAAAATATGTGAAGAAATATGTATTTAAATGCAAAGTCTTGTGCAGATTGGTGTGGAAACAGAATGGACTTACTGATGACCACATGTGAAAGTAACACATGCTGGAAGCATTCATACAGCCCTATAGCCGCTCTTGGCAACAGAATCTTCACAACTATCAAACAGGCTGGTTCATAGATGTGATGTTGCAGTCAAGTGACTTCTTGAATGCGTGGCGGAGCCAATGGAGCAGCACCACTGACAGTACTTACATATTGCCCGGTCAGCCCACCTCAAACATGGAGTCAGCCGCCAATTATCAAGTGTACAGTAATCAAATGTAGAAAAATCAAGTGATGCATAATGCTTATGTGAACCAACCAACTCTAACTTACTGGGCAATTAAGGATGGCGGAGAAATCTGCCATGGACTCCAGTGATTCTTTAGAATCTCGCCCCCTGGAGTCCGTGGTGGAACGGACTGCTCCCCCCCCCCCCGTGAAGTCCGGTAGGGATGGACCTTACCTGGTGCTGGCCAGTCCAGGTCCATCCGCTGCTGTCCACAACCATCCACTGCTGGTCTGCGGATGCAAATGGCATCCGGCATAGCGGACGCCATTTGCGTCCCTGCTCTTTTCGTGATTGGCTACGTAAATATTTACGTAGCCTATCACGGCCAAGGGCAGGGACGCAAATGGCATTCGCTATGCCATTTGCATCCCTGCTCTTTGCCGTGATAGGCTACGTAAATATTTATGTAGCCTATCACGGCCAAGGGCAGGGACGCAAATGGCGTCCACTACGCCATTTGCGTCCCTGCTTTTTGCCGTGATAGGCTACGTAAATATTTCCGCTACGCTGGACGCCATTTGCGTGGCAGCGGCTGGAAGTCTGGCTGCGGATGGGCCCAGCTGGCGGCTCCGCGGACTCACCGCAGAGCAGAGCTGGCCGGGAAGGATTCCGGGGGGAGGGACGGATTGCCTCCACCCCCCCCAGCGGATGCACCGGACTGGACGGGTGAGTGGGGTTCGTACACCCCTATGGGCAATATAGGGAGTCCAGCTGCCCTAGCCAACTTTTTAAAGGCTCAGCAGTTCCTCTTGCAGCTTATGTAGTAGCTGAGCACTGGAGTGGGAGGAGTATGTGTACCCATGTGACCAATTTGTTGGTCCAGTTTGATTTTCAAAAATAATAGGTGGATTATCTGTGCAGCCCTGGCTCCATGAAAGAATGTGCTAATGTATAAAGTTTAGCAGAGGAAGTTGATAGTGGCCACCCAGTGTGTTTAAATATGCATTTAAATGGGACTTTTCATGTAGATTTCTTTATCCTGTTCATAACGTTGGAAAATATGCTTCCTCTGAACCCGCTGCTGATAATGTTGCTGCCAATCCAATATTCAAATGCATGCACAGATGTAAAAAAATGGCCATCCCATGTAAATGAGCCTAGTTACTCCCATAGGTTTGCCATCATGTTTGTCAAGTCTGGCCCTACCATTAGGCAAAGTGAGGCAATTGCTTCAGGTGGCACATGCTGGGGGGCAGCAGTGGTAGCCTCCTGGCTGTTCCCCCTGAACTCCCTGGCTGCTCCCTTTTGTTGGAAGGCTGAGCTGTGCATGCCACTTAACCTGTACTGGGGCCCCTGAACTGAGCCTGCTACTTCAGGTGTGGTGGTGGGCATGACCCCACCCATGTGTCGAAGTACGTTTCAACTGCCAGTCCAGCTGGCTTTGGTGCGTGGAATGGGGCAGAGGTGCATCTTGTCCTTCACCTCAGGCAACAGATATCTTCGGCTGGCCTTTATGTTTGCTTAAGGATGATGGCCAGTTTTGGCATCTGTCCAACTGCACATCAGTGCATTAACTTTGAAAACATGAGAGCTGCTTGGGAATTCCTAACCTGCCTTGGGAAGATTTGGACTGAGGCCCAAACTGGCATGCATCGGTGTATTGAAGAGTTCTTGATGAAGGACATCCCACCAACTCTCTGCTTTTTTTCTGGCAGTGGTATACTTTGAAGGGGAGTTTTATATCATAATGGAGAACAAATGGTAGGAGTATCCTCTACAGCCCTCCACAGTGTGAATAAGTGATTACTGAAAAAATCATGCTCAGATTAACCTCACTTTTTGCTAATATAATTACTATTTGTGTGTGTGTTCTGCCTCTGTTCACTGCACTACAAGACACTGGCTCTCATGAGCACAGTTGCCTCCAGCGATATGCAAGCCACAGCCTTCTGGGCAGGCAGGGGAGAAAGGCGGGAGGAAGTTGCAACTGGCAGGGATTAAAGTTGAGCCCGCTGGCTGCAAGGGCCAGGCAGTGCTCCTTACAAGACAAATGAAGCGCAGCTTGTTGGAATTGCACAACCTAGAACAAAAAGTCCTTTCATTTCCCACAGTTTCCTCCAAGAAAGGTGTGGCTAGAGGTGATACCTAATGTATCCATTAAAAAGAGTCTAGTGCAAAGTAACTCTCCTCATCCGTAATTAGCTTTTAAAAAGCATTGAATACTGTTCCAAAACACAACATAAGAAAGTCTATGTGCCTTTCATTGCATTCTGACAGTTTCAGACTATTGCATGCCTGCACAACTTGTGTCTCACCAAGCCAAACATAGCCCCCAGAGGTCTATGGTGGCTCACCAGGGACGCAATAAACTACCTGTACAGGGCCGGCATCAAGGGCAGGCATGGTTGGGCACCTGCCAAGGGTCCACACCCTAGCAAGGGCCCACTGACAGAGCCCCCTGGAGTTGCCCCTCCTCTTCACCATTACAACTTGCTTGTTCACTTGCCTCTCAATCTGGCCCAGACAATGGTGCTCGGGAGAAGTAGGAGCAATAGATGCCACAGCCTGCTTGCTCCCTGGCTCTCTGCCTGTCAAGCAAGCAAGTGGTGGCAAGTGAGAAAGAGGAGGAGGAGCCACAGCAGCTGGTGACAGTGGTGGTGAGAAGGAGGACTCACGCAGGGAGGGGGCCCATGGAGGTGTCTTGCCCAAGGGCCCTCAGAAACCTCGAGCTGGCATTGTCCCTGTGTTTGCTACATGTCCAGCACTACCACATGGGGGGGCGGGACTGTCAAGCACCTGTCAGGCCACATTGCGTGGCTGGTGCCCTGAAGTTGGCTTGGTGGATCGCAAATTGTGCAGGCCTGATATATTGTGTCTATATAGTAGTAGCTAGGTGAGAAGTCCCTGGTTCAAATTTTGGCTCAGCCATGAACACAGTACGTTGTCTTAAGCAAGCTAGTGCTGATTAGCTGCAACCCCTAACTACGATTTGGGCAGGCCTGGTGTCTCCACACAACTTTCACAGGCAGCTGCAGGGGACTGGCAAGGCCTGCCATGGACACCACCACCATTTTAATTTCTCACAGTGCCTCCAAATAATACTATGTCAAGGACAAGGGTGGATGCTTAAGCATCACCAAGAAACAGGAAGTGCATCACCAAAAGAAGAGGGCAAAAGAGGAAACCAATCTGCATAACACCTGCATATGCAAATGTATACATTTCAGTGCAAAGCTGGAAAAAAATAACTATAATTTAAATAGCAATACCATCCATCTCAAAATAGTGGCTGGGGAAGATGGTGACCAGGTGACCTGTGTGCCTCCTCAGCCTGCTGTCCAGGTGCTAAGCGTTGATGGGCAACTTCAAGACCCTTGCTGGCTCTGCCATGTTATGGTTCTTTGACTTTGAACTGGACTTGGCCTGGACATTTCTTCAAATATAGGATACCTCCAAATAGAGGACTGTCCTCTCTAAAGTAGAAAAACTGTCCACCCAGGGGTATTGTGGGAAATTTAAATGGTGGCAATTCCCAGACCCAGCTTCCTAGTGCTCATTGGAGTGCAACTGCTGCTGCTCACCATGTCACTAGGAAAGCCCTACACAGCAGCCCTCTGACCTATGAGGGGCTCAACAGAGGGTACTTTGCAGACCTGGAGCCAGGCCAGAATATGGGGATGGTTTGAAAGGTTATGTATGTGAAGTGTTTTCAAGACTTGAAATGTGCTATATCTGGTGCGATAGATTATTATATTATAATATTATGATATGACCGAAATCTCATCAGCTGGCAAAACAAGGAAAGCCCAGAGGAAGCTGAATCACTAGCCACATACAAATGCCTTTTCCTCTCCTCTGGGAAAGCAGCAATCCAGTGGAATCCTTCTGTCAATTCTTTAAAGTGCAAAAGAGATTAACTCTTAGTTTCTTTGGGTGTGATCAAACCAAACTTAAGTACTTACTAAGTCCCATTGATGCCAAGGGGAGAATTAAGTATATGCTTAAATCTCTTCCATTGTAACCAGCAAGATTGTGAAGTGTTTCCCTTCAAAAGATTGTGTTCTTTGTGACTTGCCAACTTTTCTTTTGTTTTGTTAGCATTACCTTAACAGTACCACCTAGAAGTTTCAACTGGGAGCCAAGGCCTCAATTGTTCTGCAGCGGCACAGAGCAATCCATGTTTGGCTGACCCTCTACTCTTAATTGAAACGCAGCTCAAGTTGAATGGGGATTATGGGTGGATACAAAAAGGAATTGTCTTCCCTTTGGTGCTGTAGCAATTGTTTGATGTTCACACTTTTGACACTTCAGCAAATGTTTGGATTAAGTGTTGTCTTCCTGTTTGACACCCTAGCTGAGGACAGGGGGTGGCTGGGGAGGAGTTCATTCTTTAGATGCCTGATACCCTTCGTTCTCACCTTGTTAACTTTCAAAAGGGCAGCCAGCTCTTGCAGGAAAGAGGGAGCCCTCTGGCACCTTAAAGAATGACCCATTATTGTGGCAGAAGCTTTCATAAGCTAAAACCCACTTAATTAGAAGCATATTAACTTAGTTTATCCTCCACTGCATTTAAACAGCATGCCTCCCTGTATATAAATAATATTACACATGCATATATATCCTCATGCATCTCCCACCTTCTATGATCTAATCTGTTTACAATATATACATGTCTATACAGCCCCACTGTGTTCAGTGGGACTTTCAAGTAAATCTGTGTAGGATTGCAGCTACAGTTCTCTACTTACCAATAAGCAGAAATAGTTGTGTTGGCCATAAGAAAAAAATCCAAAATATGCATTAGGGCAAGACTTTTATTAGGCCAACTGAAAGGTCACAAAATACTTACTTGTCTTTTTTTGGCTTACAAATCCCTAAAGCGGCTAAAAATAACATATTTCTGTGAACCGACCAGAGAGCTTCAGCTATGGGTCAGTATAGAAATACAATAAATGAAATGACATATTTAAAACAATAACATGTGCAAAATTAAATCAATAAAGTCATGAAATGAAAGAAATTTAAAAGTAAGAGCAAACATTCATTCTGGTTCAATAGCTAATATCTCAAAGGTCTGACCAAAATAGAAAACAAAATTTCTGCCTTCCTAACAGACCAATGGAACAGATCTGGTAGGTCTCATTAAGGACAGAAATCCACAACAGGGAAGCCACCACCAAAAAAGCCTTGATCCTTCCTGGAACCTACAAGGGGGGAGGGGTTCACTTCCTGATCTCAACTCATTTTGATGGAGGCTACATTTATAGAATCATAGAATAGTAGGGTTGGAAGGAGCCTACAAGGCCATCGAGTCCAACCCCCTGCTCAATGCAGGAATCCAAGTCAGAGCATCCCTGACAGATGGCTGTCCAGCCTCATCTTGAATGCCTCCAGTGTGGGAGAGCCCACCACCTCCCTAGGTAAGTGGTTCCATTGTTGTATTGCTCTAACAGTCATGAAGTTTTTCCTGATGTTCAGCCGGAATCTGGCTTCCTGTAACTTGAGCCCATTATTCCGTGTCCTGTACTCTGGGATGATCGAGAAGAGATCCTGACCTTCCTCTCTGTGACAACCTTTCAAGTACTTGAAGAGCGCTATCCTATCTCCCCTCAGCCTTCTCTTCTCAAGGCTAAACGTGCCCAGTTCTTTCAGTCTCTCTTCATAGGGCTTTGTTTCCAGTCCCCTGATCATCTTGGTTGCCCTCCTCTGAACCCTCTCCAGTTTGTCTGCATCCTTCTTAAAATGTGGTGCCCAGAACTGGACACAGTACTCCAAATGAGACCTAACCAGTGCTGAGTAGAGGGAAACTAGTACTTCCCGGAATTTGGAAGCTATGCTTCTATTAATGCAGCCCAAAATAGCATTTGCCTTTTTTGCAGCCATATCACATTGTTGTGATTTGCAGAAGGTGATTGTTGTGATTTGCAGAAGGCATCCCCTATACTCCCCAATCTGTTGTTGATGGATCTGGTGAATGAGATGCTATCTAAAAAGGTTTATTCCTACATAAACCACAGTGAAGTCCTCCAACAGCAGTTGCACCCAAACACTGTGAAGTGCAAGACATGCAGTGTTTCCCAAACTTCTGAAAGCTACAACACATTTTTTTCCCCTGAAATAAATTGGAGGGGCACTTCAATTTTATACCCAAAAACGGTTTAGGGCACAGTCCTATGCATGTTTGGACAAAAAAAAGTCCTACAACTCCCAGCATTCCCCAGCCAGCCATGCTAGCTGGGGAATGCTGAAAATTGTAGGACTTTTTCTGTCTAAACATGCATAGGATTGTGCCCTTACTCTCTTAGACCTAATTCTTGCTGAGGTGCTAAAGCTCTGAGCTGTCACTTCAGACTGCAAGTAGGACTTGATATAATGGAAGATACCAAACAAAAGAAAGAGAGAGAGAGAGAGAGAGAGAGAGAGAACTACCATGTTACAGAGGAGTTTTCTGCCCTAGCCTTCCTGACATGCTAGTTTTCTAGTCGCAGGGAATTTTCGTATGGATTTTTCAATAATGTGGAGTGGTACAGCCAAGCCATAGCTGTATCACTTCAATTACTGCAGCAATTCCCAAACTGTGTGTCCCAGCATGCATACTAGCGGTTTGAGAGAATTGTGAGGCATGAGAAAAAATTAAATAATCAAAGGCTCCTGTGAGCCCAAAGTACCCACCCATAGAAGAGGCTCCCTGCTATATACCTGCATGATTCACTGCACTGGCCTTGCCTAGTTGAATATTTCTAACCACCTTCATTCTGAATGCACACTTTAGATGCCTAGAATTGCCCATCCCTTAAGTTTCCACCTAAGTCACTCTCCTAGCCTTCCAGTTGCAAAGATGCAAGCCCAGAACAGTGACTCATGCAGAGAAGCAGGCATCCTCCAAAGGAATGTGATTCTTCGGCATCAGAATGATCAGATCACATCTAATGCAGAAATGTAGCAGATTTACCCAGCACAATGGAGGGTGATTGGAAGCAGGCAAGGACAGTACAGTGAATCATGCAGAGACACAGCAGACAGCAGTCCTTGTGGGTGGGAACTTTGGGCTCACAAGAGCCTTTGCTTATTTTAACTAATTTATTTCTTATGGATCCATAATGGTTCTCTTATGATGTATTAATATGCCATGGCATGCCACAGTAATCGAATGCGGAGGTAGAGTTATTACAAGAAATATCTGACAAACCAATGTGTTTAAAGTTTTATATAGCTTTTCATCCAGGGCTAATGTTAAAAGAGATAATGTACGAATTATAATAATATTCCAAGTAATGCATCCTGCATTTCTTGAAAGAAGGTATACAGGTATACCGCAGCAGGAGAGAAAAAAAGTTTTTTGGATATAAGTATGTTGAGCATATTGTACAGCAGCCTCTCTGGCATGGTGCTGTCCAGATGTGTTTGACTACAATTCCCACAATCCACCTGGAGGGCACCAACACATCTGGAGAGGCACCAGTTGCAGAAGGCTCTTGGACAGTATCTGTTCTTTCCTTTTATCCCCTGCACCAAGGGATTTTTAAAAATCAGGTACTCTTGGGCAAAACACCACAAGATATTGTGATAGAATGACAGATAACTGGTGTTGTATTACTTATAAGGTGGTGCTGTTTGCCACAACAGCTAGGAAACTCTGTGCAGGTTTTTGAACAAAAACCTTTAAATGATTTTAATAAACTGATGCATTGCTGGTGCATTGATGTATTGCAGATACGGATTTTAATTAAGATATACCATACAGACATTGTACTTCCCCTATGAGGGAAAGTTACAACAGCTGGGATTGTTTAGCTTGGAAAAAACGGTAAATAAGGGAGACATGATAGAAATGTACAAAATTATGTATGGTGTGGAGAAAGTGGATAGGGAGGCATTTTTCTCCCTCTCTCAAAATACCGATTGGTGGGAGATTCAGGACAGATAAAAGGAAGTACTTCTTCACACAGCGCATAGCTAAACTATGGAATTCATTTCCACAGGATGTAGTGATGGTTGCCGATTTGGATGGCTTTAAAAGGGGGATTAAGACAAATTCCTGGAGGAGAAGGCTATCCATGGCTACTAGGCTTGATGGCTATATGCCAGAGGTGGTATACCTATGTACACCAGTTGCTGGGGAACATGGGCAGGAGGGTGCTGTTGCACTCATGTCCTGCTTGTGGATTCCCTGCGGGCAGCTGCTTAGTCACTGTATGCACAGAATGCTGGACTACGATCCAGCAGGGGTCTTCTTTGTTCTTATTGTGCATTGCAATCTGTCAATGGATAGGATTCTGTATGAACAAAATGTGAAATTCTTTGCAAAAGCCTTTGGCTATGCACAGATGAGTCATTCAAATTATAATGGCATAAAGTAATGCAAAGAAACTTACCTGGGAGTAAGTCTCACGGAACTAGGTATGACTTACAGAGCAGATACACATCAGATTACACGGTAATTTTTTCCATTGCTTTCATGAATAACTTTTCTAGATTGTGGCTACTGTCCATATGAGGTAAAACTCTGCTAAACATCTAGGGCTTCTTCACAGAGTTTTTACCCTTCTGTTGAGATGGCTCTCTCACAGAAGTCTGCGGTTTCTGTAGATAACGTCGTGAACCTCCAGGGTGTCTCCCGCCATTTTCCCCAGCCTATCCCGTGTTTTCCCCAAATGCAAAAGATGTGGTACTTTTTCCAGCCCACAGAACAGGAGCCCCATGACCTTCCTGTGAAATTCTCCAATAGAGGAAGAAACTGCTGTGACTGGGCGGCTGTGGGCGTTTGTTTTTGCTTGTTGGGGGTCGGGGGGAGGCGGTCAGGATGAGGAAGGCATTGGGGATGGGCTGCGGGGGGTGTTGCACCCGGGACCTGAGTGGGGATCCTCTTGGCAAGGAGGGAAGAACAGGTGGGAGGGTTCCTTGCATGGAAGGAGACCGAGCAGATTTGACAGGTGCGAGGGCAAGAATTGCCTGCCAACTGCGCTCTCTCCCTTCCTTGCAAGGAGAGGAGGGCGCACGGCCTCCGCTCAAGCCTGGTGGAGGAAGGACTTTCCTCGATTCAAACCACGTGTCTGCCATGTGAGCACATTTCTCAATTGGAGGGAGAAGAGGGTAAAATGTCTCCCTGCAATGAAGGGAGAGAGATCTGATCCCCCACCCCACCAAGCTCAAAATCAATGTCCGCTGTTGATTCAGAGCACCCCATTAAGTTCAGTGGGGCTTACTCCTAAGTAAGTGTGCCGAGGGTTGCAGACTTACAGCACAATCTTATGTCTAGTCAGAAGTATGTCACAGCTTTCCTGGGGGCTGTGAGGAAACAATACAGCGCAAGTTAAGAGGGGAAAACAAGACTCCCCCCGCTTCTCCTTTGCACAGATGCTGGGGAGGGAGGTGCTCCTTTGATTCAAACCATGTCTTCTGAGTGGCAACCATCTAGGATGGCATGGAAGAAGGTGGGGCAGACATCTGCACAGGGTTGGCATGTACAGTACATGCATACAGCCATTGAATGGACTTGCACTCATGCCTGTGAAAACATCCTTATGATTAGGAAGCCAGCCAGCCACTATCTCTTCTCTTAGCCCAGCTTACAAGGTCAGTGGGAAGCCAGAATAAGGGGGGAAGAGCAACAACAACACGGGGTTGCGGGGGGGGGGGGAGAAGAAAGCCAGGAGATGGGAAGCTCCTGTGGAAGCACCATGAGGACACAAGCAAACATACCTGGAAGGAGGGTTCCCTCCACCTGTAAAGTCACTAGAAGGACGTCCGACTTCTTTCCTGCTGCAGAGGAGTGGAAGGACAGGCGGAGCCATCAATCATCTTACAGGAACCAATGATCAGCCTTCTGTCCTGGTTTTTCCACACAGCCATTCAAAGGTATAGAGTGGAGGGATGCGCTATGAGAGATGCTTGTATACAGGGCCAGTCTAAATCCTGAAAAGGATCTGGAATCAAAAGGACCAGTTTGTAGTGGGATAAAATGCCAGGTGTGAAGACAGCCCTGAAGTGAGTAAAAGAAATTATACCACTCTCTAATAACTGAAAGGAAATGGGCATGACAAACCCTTTTCCGACCTGCAGATGAAATTACGACCATTTTACATTGTTCTACTTTTGGTGTTGATACCAAAAGTCTTATGTCAATACCCATTCCATGTAAATCCACAGTAGAGTATATGGTTTCATTTTATCTACAGTTCTGATTTTATTTTTATTTTTTGAAAGATGTTAAGAATCCTCATTGTTTTTATTGTATTCCAGATTAGGCAGATAGAGAGAGAGAGAGCCATGAGGAAGAGGAGTCTGGATTACTACAGTGAGCATGCTATGGATTTATAAGATCCCTGGAAGACAGTTTGGAAACTCCAGCTAGTGCAATCTCCATGGCTAGTCTACTGAGATGACAGGCCTCAGAGAGAACTTCACCCAATCACAATTCCAATTTGTTTCTGGCCCTAATGCAAAGTATTGGTTATTACCTTTAAGGTAAGGGCCTAAATGCATACTTTATGGCGGAGGTAAATTAGGATCTACTAGTAGATTGCTGGGTGATTTGAACTTTGCAAGAGCTTCTGATTTCCAGTTGTTTAACAATAACCACAACAAGTGTGTTTTAAAATCTGAATTAGGCTGTTAGAATTCCTGATTTGTCATGTGGATTTGTGCTTGGATATGCAGGTTATCCCAGCATATAGCTCATTGAGTGAAATGTTATTGGCTCTACCCCCTGAGCCACCATTTTGCATCTAGCCCCATCCCAGCCATTGTTTTCCACCTGGCTCTGGTTGGTGGATCCCAAGTTTCAATTTTAAAAAACAATACAGATCCTGCCAGCCTGAAACCTGCCTTTACCTGTTTTACAGAATACCTCATCCTGTACATTCCTCGCTTCATTTCCCTTCAGACAGAAAGTGAAGTTTTGTTCTATGTTCCATCTTTCTCAAAGTAAGATTGGTTGTGATCTTGAGCAGAGCTTCCTCTGTCGCATCTCTCGCCTTTGGGCCTCTTTATCTAGGCCAATTGCTCAAGCTATCTCCCAGCTGGACAAGCCATATTTCCAAGAGCGTCGCCTAACTGTTAATGTCGCTGCTGGTTTTTACCATTTTTTAACAGGAGTTAAATCTATTCATAGGGTATCATCATCCTCATCCTCAATTTATATACCACTCACCATATCTAAAATATATATCGCAGTGGTTGGGGTTGTGCAACCTGCTTGCTCACCGTCTCTCTTCCTGTCAAGCAAGCAAGCGGTAACACCTAGCCTATTTCTTTTATCAGAAAAGCATCTCATAAAATAAGAAATGCAGATTCTCTCTCTTTCTCTCTCCTTAAAAAAAGGATACCAAGAGTATCCTGCGGATGTTCAAAAGCTAAGGGACTCCCCTGTCCCTCCAAATGTGGGCACTGCATTTGCAGAACTGAGGGCACCTTCAAACTCCTTCTAGTGGCCGAGATGAGGACAGCAGAGATAGTTGCCTGCTGATGCTACTCATAGGCGGAGAGGTGTGAACATCCCCCTTTCAATTCATAGTTGGGCTTGCTTGGCAAACCTAGATATCTCACATGCCCCCCAAATGGGAAATAGCTTGCTTTAGTCACAGTCCAGTAACTAGTCACACTGGATCCCATCAAGCATTATTAGCAGACCCAATCTCACATAGTTCACATCTAAATCCTCCGTGAGCCCCCAACTCCCCTCCCACCCAATCGGCAGCTTTCACACACACACCGCAAGGTAGCCCTGGGAAAAGTAATTTTCCCAGAGGCACTGGCACCTGTGGACAAAGCACTGGGCAGGAAATATAGGCCTCTCCCTCTCCTAGGTCTTCTGACCCAGTGCCGGCATCAAGGGTAGGCATTGTCAGGCACCTGTGGAGGGCCCACACCCCAGCAGGGGCCCACTGACAAGAGCCCCCTGGAGTTGCTCCTCCTCTCCACCAGTGCAACCTGCTTATTTTCCTGCCTCTTGCTCTGCCCCAGACAACAGTGGTGGTGAGAAGGAGGAGCGGTGGATGCCACGGCTACTCGCTCACTGGCTGTCTGCCTGTCCAGCAAGCAAGTGGTAGAAAGAGGTTGAGAAGCAACAGCAGCTGGTGCCACTGGGGTGAGGAGGCAGACTCAGTGAGGGAGGGGGGCCCACTGAGAGTGTCTTGCCCCAGGGCCCCCAAATCCTGGAGCCGGCACTGTGCCAACCCACTGCTACGGAAGCAGCAGCTGGGAAAGCTGGGGATAGGGCGGGGGGGTAGACGGGAAGGAGTGTGGGGGCGGGGAATTGACCTCTTCTCTAGCTGGGATTAAAATCTGAGCTGGAGAAGAACTTTGGGGTTGTGCTTGCCCTCAAATTGAGTATAATAAGCCATTGATAACTAGACCTTGTAATCCAAGCCTGGAAATTAAGAACTCTGCAACAATTGTATGCTTACAGAATACACAATTGTATTCTGTATGCTTACAGAATTCTGTAAGCACTTATAGGTGCTTACAGAAAAATCCCCAGTCTCCATGTTATGCATGTCATGTGTATCAGGAACAGAACCTGTAGTGGGTCTTCGTGAGCTGGGGCGGGAGGCAGCAAATGGGGATTTCTCCTGTGCCCCACCATGTAGCTTTAGCTAAAAGGCACACCGGGGCGGGGGACTGGGGGACAGACTGCAGGGCTGCCACATGAGCCAAGGAGGCCTCCATGCCCCAGTAAGCTAGAAAGATAGGTTCCAATGATTCTCAACAACCAGGCTTCCTTGCTGGTCTGAGCGATTAAGAGACCGGATCTGGCAGTCTGCAGACTTGCCCCACCCTCAACTGTACAAGAGCCAGGGCTGGCCCAGGGCACTTTGCTACCTGAGGCAAAGGACAACATGGCATCCCCCCCCCCCACACACACACACCCCAATTCCACATAGAGGCTGACTGGACTGGCAGTTTAATCTTACTTCAACACTGGCAAGAGAACAGCATCCTCCATCTGACAGCAGCAGTCTAGTTTAGGGTGCACAGGAATGGCTAAGAGGCTGCCACCCTTGCCCCCTGCCACATCCCCCGGCATCTGCTCCCTGAGGCAGTTGCCTCCTGCTGTCTAATGGTAGGGCCTGTCCTGATAAGAGGCAGATCTAACATGGGGTGCTGCTATTAAAAAAAAAAAAAAAAGCATCCCTGCAGTGAGTTCTCCCTTGTAACGTGTAAGGAACACTTATCCTGCTGCTGTGATGTGATCATGTTGTGAATCTCTCCACCTCAGCTCCATGTTGTTGGCTGCTGCTGACTGGGGTGAGAAAATGCCCAATGTAGCGATGCCGCAGAGAAAGCATTCCTGAACACTACAGGGAAGAACTTGCCATGGGGGAATGCTGTTTTCTGTGACAACCACCTCGTGGTGCATTGCTTGTGCAGCTCAGCCCTAGCAAGGCAAGATCCCATATGTAGCACCTGGGAATTGTATGGGACATAGTTTTTGCCCTCACAAAACTGAATCCGCAAGGGTGTGTGTGTTAAAGGTGTTTGTTTGTTTTTGCCTAAACTTCATTGTGCTTTCTGGTTTTAAATGTCATCCTGTTATCCCAGCACCGCTTGTACCACCCTACGCACTTTTACTGCATTCAGTGAAGCTGAAGCCCAGTGCAGAAGGTAGTCACCAAGCATACAAATGTGGAGAGGGAGGGAAGTCAGGGTTGTGCTGTCTGCTGGCCTTGACCTCTACACATTCAAAGTCTGATTTGTACTGGGGCCTTTGCATGTCAGCTTCCTACGGGTGATCCGTGCCCTTCATTCATGCATACAGGGGTTGCATGCATGAAATCTACACGCGTTTGGGTATAAGTGCACAGGCTCCTGTGCAAACAGTACCTTGAACATTTGCACACTGCAGGTGGAGCTGCTACAGATGCAAGTCTCAAGGGTGCTCAAAGGTTTGGAGTTGGACTATTTTTATAGCATCTCAAATAAAACAGCCTGGCCCAGCTCACAGGAACAGCTTCCCAAACTCCCGTTTTACATCCAGGCTGGTTTCTCACTGTTTTGTGTCTGTGCTGCTTTTAAATATGCATGCCTTTTGAGTTTTTATTTGTGTTCCATGAAGTCTAATGCTGCCTTGGTGCAAAATTAAAGAATACACTCTCAGCAGCTTTAGCCTTATTCCATCAAGAGCAGATGTTGCCAATTTCATTTTCAGGGCCAGAGAAACCAGAGAATGATTGGAAGGAAATGAGGGGCGTAGCTGATCAAGGTGAAATGAGCACTAAAAGGCAACCAACACTGGGAGAGAAGCTGTGCAATATTGTGTGTGAGCGAGTAATGGCTCGAAGGAGCGCATCCTAACCTCAACGACAAGAGGAGTGAGTATCCATTAGAAGTGGGCACATATGGAACTACCACTGAATGAAACTCAGGAAGCTTTTAAAGGCATTGGCCAAAGCTGCACTGCAAAAGGAGAGAGGAAAAGAAAATTTGCAACTAAACGGGGAAGTTGCCACCAGAACCAAACAAAGCCAAAGGGGCATAATGAAGAAACTGGAGATTGGGACTGAGAAGTCATTCAGCTGTCATTCTTTTTCACCGATTATTGTTCCACTTCAGGAATTGTCTTCTGACTACCATTCTATTTTAAACTCTAATCCTCCTTCCTTCCTGCCCATTCTGTTTTTACCAATGGCCCTCCAATGCAGTTCTCTTCGTCCTTAAGCTTGGCATCTCCTAGATCTGTTGAGCTGTACTTGCATTCCGAGTAGTTGTTGCTGATGCGCCCACTCTTTGCAGTGCAGCCCTGAACGGCTCTGCACACCCCTTGCCATTCAGTTTCATCCCCCTATGGCAGCCTTCCCCAACATGGTGCCCTCCAGATGTATGGGCCTGCAACTCCCATCATTCCCTGGGAACAGGCTGCCCTATTGAGAGGCCACTGAAGATGTAGCCTCCGTTTTGCAGGCAAATTTGATTTTGTCACTTGTTAAGGAGTGTCACTTCAAGGGCTGATTAGCACCATCTGCCAGATATACATCAGTGTATCCTGCTGAACATGAACTGTGAAGGTGAGATGCATGTCTCTAAAGACAGAGAGAAAGAGAGGGAGACACACACAAGACTGTAGAAAGCTGTGACTGGCCGTGATTCCTGGGCAGGTATCTACTATGTGTTTACAGATCTTCTTGCCCCTTCACTCTTTAGGAATGCTAAACACCAGTGTATGCACAGCAGGGTTGTTTTGTTGCCACAGGCAAATTGGTATGGGAAGGGCTGTGGCTCAGTGGTAGAGCACGGGCTTTGCATGCAGAAGGTTCCAGGTTTAGTCCACGGTATCTCCAGGTAGGGCTGGGAAAAACCCATCTGAAAACCCTGGAGCTAGATAGACCATTATTGAGCTAGATCATGGACCTGTGTTCTGACTTGGTATAAGGCAACTTGAGCTTCTTGTGTTCTAGATAGAGCATTTTGCTGACTGCCACCTTCTGTCTTACTTACCAGCATAGGAATAGCAAACTAAAAGACCAAGAGTGGAATTGGGTACTATTTTCTCATGTCTGTTCTTAATGTCTTGGTCACTTCTTTATTCCTTCCCCTTTACAACTGGGTAAAGTTGTTCCAACTGCCCAGGGGCAGGTGATGCATGGAGATCAAATGGCTATTGAATCCCCTAGAATTCATAGGATACCAGCTAATTCTAAGCTGCCTCTGCATGCCTCCTCCCAAAGGGCAGTCTCTCTCCCCACCTTTCTCCTTCCCTCCAAGACATTTGCGTAGCTGAGACAGGTGCCCTTGGAACTTTGGCACTCCTGGTTGATGCCTTGTGGCTTCTGTGGTTGGCCAGCCCTGGTCTGCACAGGAAGTGTGAACTGATTCTGAGGGTGCTTCCAGAGGGAGGGGTCCTAGGATTACCAGTTAGAAGGCATTATGTAGCTGTTCCATCTTTTTCTCCTTAACAAATTTGGAGCCTTTTTGCATGTTATGACAGCCCACCGTGGATTAATTTACCTGCTAGGGCTGTTGTGTCAAGCCATAGATTAGGTGAGGATTGTCTAACCCTCAAACAACCCCTGCCACCTGGGTTCGCAGAACACGACAAGCCACAGCAAACTAGGCACCCATGGGTGCCATGCAAAAATGGCACCCACAGGCACTCTAGCTTGACATGACAACCCCCATGGTGGGTTGTCATGTCATGTGAACCAGGGCTTACTGTGTTAAGAAAAAAGACGGAAGAAGTGGTAAGAAATCACAGGTCACAAGTAAAAAACAACCATGTCTGGACCTCTGTAAACCTCCATGAATGAGGCAAGGTGATGGTGCCATAAAAGCCTAATCTGGAAGCACCCTGAGTGATGCCACATGGGTTTTCTATGACACTTTGGTGTGCAGACTGCTTCCTGTCCCAGACCAACCTTATTTCCGCAATAAGCAGCCTACTCACCATGATCCACATTTTACAGATTAGGTGGAGGCAGGGAGAGCAGAGGCTGAGAGGATGTTCTCCAAGACTATCCAACCTAAGTAATTCTGTTTTAAAAACAGTAACACCTAACCAAATATTAGGCAGGGCTTTGTGCTCAGCCTGTTAGTTTCACTGGAATCCAGAGGAGGGGGGATTAAAGGAAATCAGCCATGGGGCAGCTGCCGAAAGTCATGGGAAAGGAGGAGGAATTGTGGTAAAAGAGCAGGGCAGCACTTGTCAACGGTGACCAAAGAGACACTTCCATTCTATTGAGTGGAGGGGGCACATTCCTTAAGGTGCTCAACTCTGGAAAAAACACCGGTTGGATGGAAGACTAAACACGCTCCTTAGACAGGAGGCCTCCCACCAATAGTGGATGTTTTTTTTAAAACCACGCAGAATGTTTTTTTAAAAAAACATGTGATTGCAGATCCACGTTCTGGCAGGGCCATCCACCGATGATAAAACCGGATACAAATGTATTCAAAACTGCAGGCTTGTGTTTCCACGTGCACAGCCCTTGGGGAAGGAAGGCTCAAGGGCACTTCCATGGGGCGCGGGTGGAATCGGTCGCGGTGTACCAAAGAAGCTCCGAAACAGCACGTTGGAGCCTTCCCCAAGCTGGCGCCCTCTAGCCGTGTTGGACTACAATGGCCATGTCGCCTGGGAAAGATGGGAGTTGCAGTCCAACACATCTGGAGGGCACCAGGCTGGGGAAGGCTGGCACATTGTTCCCTGGGCTGGGAGCCTCTCCGCCCCCGCTTTCGGACGAGATGATCCCGGAGACGGCGGCCGGGCAGCAGTCCGCGCTCCCGCTGCCCCTTTGCAGCTGGAAATTCCTCCCACAATGGCAATGAAGCAAATGGACTGCCAAGAGGAAAACACACGCGCGCCGCTCATTGGTCCGGCCTCTCCCCATCCCCAGCGCCGAGAAGAGGGCGGGGGACTCCCGGTGCAGAGGCGCCTCCCCTCCCGTGCGTGCCGAGCGCAGGCCCGGCTCCCCACCGCAGGCGAGCGCTGTGCGAGCGGACGCGCGAGGCGGCAGCGGCGACCGGGAATAAATAGTCTCTTCTGCCGGCGCTGGAGAGGGCAGTCCGGGCACGGCCGCGAGGGGAAGGGCGCCAGGGAGGAGCCGCAGCGCGGAGGAGGAGCCGCAGCGGCCCCAGCCTGCGTGCGTCAGGTCCTGCGGGCAACTCGGCAAAGTTCAGGGGAGGCAGGAAAGCGGCGCCTTTGAGGCGAGGCGAGAGGAGAGCCGAGCCGAGCCCCGCCAGGAGCAAGGAGGAGGGGGCTTTCCCGGCGCGCCCGAGGAGCGCGCGGAGCCGCCTCCTGAGGAAAAGTTTGCGGCGGGGCGGCGGAGCTGGGGAGCCTGGTCCCATGGAGGGACTGGAGCCGCAGCCGCAGCCGGAGGCGAGCCAGAGCGCGCAGTCCTGAGCGGTGGCGGCGCGCGGTTCCCGGGTCTCCATGGGCGCCGGCGGTGCGCCTTAGGAGGCAGGCGGGCGCCCTGCTCGGTGCCGTCATGGCCAAATGGCTTAACAAGTACTTCAGCCTGGGCAATAACAAGACCAAGAGCCCCCCGCAGCCGCCCCGGCCGGACTACCGAGACAAGCGCAACGGGACGGCGGTGGCGGGAGGCGGAGGACACCACAGCCACCACCACCACCACCACAACCACCACCACCACCACACGTCGCCTTGCTTCCCGCGCCACGACACCAGCGACCTGCTCCGCGCCTACCGCGCGCAGAAGGAGCGCGACTTCGAGGACCCGTACAGCGGGCCCGGCTCGTCGCTGCGCAAGCTGAGGGCGCTCTGCCGCGCCGAGTACTGCGCGCCGGAGGAGCTGCTGGTCGAGCCGGCCGGCCCCAAGCCCTTCTCCTCGTCGTCCTGCTGCGGCGGCAGCGCCGGGGGCGGCGGCAGCAGCGCCGCCGCCGCCTCTGTCGCCTCGGCTTCGCCTCAGCTCTTCCGCAGCCACAGCGAACGGCGAGCCGCCACCCCGCCTGACGCCGCTGCCGTGAAGTACATTTCCCCCAAGCACCGGCTGATCAAAATAGAAAGCAACGAAGGCTGCAAGGGCGGCGGCGGCGGCGGCCCCCCCATCACTTGGAGCCCGACGGGAAGCGCCGGGCCTGGCCAGAAGAAGCTCAACAAGTGCGCGGAGCAAGCGGAGGGCGGCGGCGGCGGCGGCGGCGGCGGCGGCGGCGGCTCGTCTACCAAGAAAGAGAAAGTAAGTGGCATTCTCCTTTGGTATTTGTGTGCGGGGTTAAAAAGAGCCCGTCTTATCTACTTCGCACGTGTAGCACTTGATTCGGCTACATCTGGGGCCGGTTCACACGTGCATGTACATCACTTCCTTCCGACATGCTTGGTTGCTGTGCATTTGTTGATTGGCAGCTGATTGTGTGAACTGAGTTCATTGTGTTTGAAGTGATTGGAAGCTTCAGTCTGTGGTATTCTATCTGTGTTGGCTCATTCAGAGTTCATCTCTTGCTGACTGCAACGTCAGGTGTTGAGGGGTGGGTGGGTGAGAGAGAGAGAGACCTAGACTAGGCGTTCTGAACTGGTGGCTGAATTGGGAGGCGATCTTAACAATCCACCTGTGATGTCAAATCAGATGGCCCATTCTGCTGTGTAAATCCTTGGTTTTACTTTCATTACATGGTTGCCATGCTTGTGAGAATCAGTATTGTGTGTCTGCCTTTCATAATTTAACCCTTATCTAGTATCAGTGGTGTAGCTGATGCTATAGGGAACATAGAAGTGACATGTTGCAGCATGCTGCATGGACAGGACAGGGGTGGAGAATAGGCTGAGGAGTAACATGTTGTGATGGGGGTAGGGGAGGATGTGCTATGAGAGTCTGGTCGTGGCCATCTTATTACAGTGCCAGCAACCTGCTGTGCCTCCCGCATGCAGAAGGAGCAGACGTGGCTTCATGGAATCAGAGCTTCATGGCTTCCATGAAGCTCTATGCATGTGGACTTCCCCCTTCCTTGGAACCATCCTTCTCAGGGAGTCATTTATGGGGTTATTCCATTTTAGCCTCCCCACTGTTGGGTAGGGTAGGCTGAGAGATGGGTGACTTTTCCAGGGCCATCTTGTAAGTTTCATGTCTGAGTCAGGATCTGAACCCAGGCTTCCCAACCCAAGATCACAGTACCTCACTGTCTCACCTTGGTAAGCTCCTGTCTAGAAATCCATATTCACATGTCACTTCTGTGAAACTGTGTATTAAGCAGGTGACTGTTGTTTTTATTACGGGCTCTAGATACAAGTCTGTTACACATCTACATACTTCTACCTTCAGTGCATATTACACAGCTGCCCAAACTAGAAACTGTTCTTTCTGAGGTGTGTGCAGGGTCTGTAGTAACCACTCCTCTGGCTTAGATACTGCTCTCATTCATTCTTCATGCTCTCATTCATTAAAGAGAATGCCTTCAACATCTGCCTTTTCCTGTTTGCTGGGGGACACATGTTAACATCAGAGCTTCCAAGTGGCATTTTCTTTGGGCAGGTACTATAGCTGAGCTTGAGAACCATATCCAGACATTTCAGGCTTGGCAAGTCTTTTCTTTTGTCAACACCTCCCCTTTTTGATGGACAAATTACAGGTGTTGCCAGTTCTATCTTCATACGTGGGGACTGTGGCTGGTTTCAGCTGCACTGGTGAGATGCTGGCTAATGCCTCTTAAGACAGCCTGTTTGAGGCACAGAGAGAGGGGAGGTCACTGGCCAATGTTTTTAGCCTTTCCTGTGTACCAGAACGAATTGCCTGGTGACTCAGCCGCTTTGTATCTGGCGAGCTGAAAGCCAGCATGACTTACTGCAATTGTGTCAAGAGTATGCAACAGATAGTGGTTGTGTTTTCAGATCTGCAAAAGAGAAAAGACATTTTAATCCCTCAGATAAAGCATTTTAATCCCTCAGATAAAGCACTAGGGAAACGGGGTTTGTTTGTACTGCAATAACCTGAGTCATATGCAAAGTAATTCTAACTGCTTGAGTCAGTACTGACACTATGTTAAGGGATTTTTTTTTAAGGTGTGAAGATCCAGACATTTCAAGGGTAGGTCTGTTGTTGCATGATTGTGTATAATTTTTTAGTCAGCAATTTGTTGGAAATGTAAGAGACAAGTTTTAAGCACTTCGGGTTTTATGCTAATCTGGTATGTGTAATCTTTTGTGATGTTAAAGAAAATCTTAGAATTAGGGACATCTTTGCAGTGAAATGTTCACTGGTTCCCACACTGTTTTTGAGGTTCTTAAAATCTGAAGTTTTAAAAAGATGCATATATTCCAAGAGAGGGGGCTTCATGGCCTGATGGCTCAGATAATTCAGGTTTCTTTTGGAGGTGATCATCATGCAGATAACTCTGTCACAATCCAACATTATGGAAGGTTTCATCACTGCTTGACCAGGATCCAAAGATCAGCCTTAGGCAAGGGCTCATGCATATATCCATTCTTTTTTAGCATTTCTTTGACAAACAGATCTTTTGCCTTCAGGGGAGCCCTTTTCACATAGACAGCTGCTGAGAAGCTGCCACATATCTGCCAGGGCACTCCACTGTGTTGCACTAGGGGTTCTGGGGAGAGTTCCGTGACCCATGCTCAGTTCATGCAGGGTGCTGGCCAGGCCTGTTGAGCAAGAGGAGACTCTTAAAAGTAAAATGATATAAAATCCAGTAAATGTCAATAAGCTGCTGTAGAAACTCTTACCTAAGATACGTTGCACGTTATTTTTTAATGTTTGTTTTTAAGGTATATGTAAAGTTTTTAAGGTTTGGGTTTTTATAACAGCCCTTTGCACTTGTTAAACAGATTGCATTTAATGTTACTTTTAGAATATGCCCAAAGAAGAGTCAGAAGCCTTGGCATGTATTGGGCTAAATAAAACGTTTCCAGTATGCCTCTCCTGTTCCTTCTCTCTTTGTTCCTGCACTGGCATCCTCTCCCTTTTCTTTCCTTAGGCCTGCTGAACCTCACCATTGTCCCATGTGAACTGAAAATGTGCCATCTGTGGCTTACTTCAACACTCCCTTTTGGCTGCACATTGCAGGGGACACTTGTTTGTGGGTGAACAAGCTGTCTTTGACCTAAGCCTGCTCCTCTTTTCTGGCATTCTCATTGAGGAATCCCAATACACCTCCAAGGAATTCCGCAGTTCCCTAGAACACGTTTGCTTTTTTTTTTTTTTTAAATGCTACCCTATTGTAACCTATTTTTAAAACTACCTCTCATTTTCAAAGATGGCTAGCTCTGTAGCATAGCAGAGACTGTTGTTCAAGAAGCAGGAAGACCAGAGCCTCCTTGGTTGTATGGAACTAATTTGTATGGCTATTTGAATATCCTCATGGCCAGCCAGGGCACTCTTGTGGAACAACAATGATATGTCATTATGATGCTTTCAGTGGTCAGGCAGACACTTGGTGAATTGATTATGCTAAGCTGAGCCTATGAAACTACCTTATATACTGAATTAGACAACTGGTCCATCATCTAGCCCAGTACCGGCTACTGTGACTAGCAGTGATGTCTTGCATGGGAAATGGAGGCTTTCCTCTAGCCCTGCTATGTGAGATCCTTCCATAGGAGAGTGAATTGGGGGTCTTTCTACATGCAAAGCATATGCTGTACTATGACTCATCCCCTCTTGCCCCCCTCCCCGGTAATTTTCCATTATTCTGATTTTTTTTGCATACATATTTTCAAGGTTATTCGGGTAGATGGAAATATGTGGATCGCATACACAGACACTTAATTGTACCCAGCACTTATGGAAACTTGGGAGTTTGACTAGATAAAGCAGGCGAAAGCAGATGGCGATAAGTTTGATAGAAATGTGTGTAAATAAGAGAAGAAATTCAGTTGCAGAGGTAAGCCAGAGATCAAAGTTGAAAGAACTGTTATCAGTTGCAACATATTTATGTATCTGAGCTTTTGCAGTGTGAAGATACAATATCAAAGCAAGCAAATGCTAGAGGCATAAGTAGAAGGCATCTGTTTTGTTCAGAAGTATTTACCAAATGTTGCAATTGCCTAGAGGTCCATGACAGTGGTGTCCACTCTGTGGCCTGGAGAAATGGTGCCCTTGCTTCAGCTGTGAATACTCCTGGTGTATTGAGAAGTGGACGAGCCAGACAGTTTTATAATTGGTGGCTTATATGTGGGGAAGTAGATACAATCTAAAAAAAAGTAGTTTTGTACCTTAGAAATCCTATACTTACACAGAAGCAAGTATCCCTTCTCCTCAGGAAAAAGATCAGTGTGTATTTAATTTATTAAGCTTTGCCATTTATATTCCACCTAATCGGCTTCAGCATGAAGGCATACAAAACTTGTCCCTTTATTTTTGTGGAGTTTTCTGCTTTTCTAGCCTGTGGTCTCTGATATCTAGGAAACTCCAGTGAGTCTTTTGGATATTCTTGCAGTTGGAAAGTGCAAGTGGAAATTGGATGTGCATCTGACTGCAGAAGCTATTGTTGCAATGGAGTGCACATCTGGATGCACATTTGAATGTGCAGCCTCCTTTCTTAAACCTCTGGCTAGCTTGCACAAGAGTTATGTAGCCAGGCACTGATTATTATGTTTTCCTGGCTGGAATGAAATTGGATCGAATCAGACATGGAATTAAATTGGATCGAATCAGACATGAGTTGCGTTTCCGATAATCATCCACACTAGGAGAACTACAGCATCTGCTAGATCACTGCAGCATCCCTATTTCAGAGTCCACTAGGTATATTCCAGTTTAAAGCAACCTAGTAATAAAACAACCAACTTAAACCTAAACTGTCAAACAGATCCAAAAATCAAAGCTATTTTTATAAAACAGTAGTAGCAAAAATCGTTTTATTCCCTAAATGCTCAACAGAATTTTAAAAACACCCACATTCTCAGTGCTTTTCTAAAAATTCCAATAGAAGAAGCTGGCAGACATCTGCTGAGATAATATTCCACAAGGAAGGTGTCACCACAGAAAAGGTCCTACTTCTACTTAACACCAGTCTAGTTTGAGCTGTTGCAGAGTTCTGAGGTTGGTCTTCATTGGAAAATTACAGTATGTGTGAAACTGAGAGACCATTGAAAGCAGAGGTGAGCAACTTTATTTGGGCGAAGGGCTGTATTTATAGCTATGGAACCCTGCAAGCTGCATGTTTTAAAGACAATTAAGATGCAAATCCATGTTTAAAACCTCTAATTTTAACAGCTGCAGTCCACATCGCTATGAATGTGTGCTGCTGCTCAGTTGCATCTCCCCAATAATGTTCAGTTAAGGGAGACGTGTGGCATGATGTCTCATTTGCAGGGTTGGGGAAACACTGAGTGAAATGATGCTATCTGTAATTGTTAACTAAATGTTACCGGGATGGGGTGGAAGAGAGGTGGTGGCAGCGGCAGTGAGTATATGGCCCTAAGTATAGGTGAGACACTAGGGAAGGGGTGCAGGGCTGGTATGGGGTTTGGCATTGTAGCGCATTGGCCAAGGCCCACATACCAGTGGGGGAATCACTGTCAGTCCCCAGAGGCCCCTATCCTGGCTGCTGCTAATCCTGGCTCCAAGTGAGTGAGCAGTGAGAGGAGTAGGAGCAGCCCAGGGCCAGCCCTATCATGAGGCAGATCACTTCAGGCAACAGATGCTGTGAGGCAGCAGTCAAGTGTTAGAGGAAGAAACTGTGGGCCACACAGGCTGCCTTGTACCCCCTAAGCTAACCTACTGCCTTGGGGGCAGGGGGGAATGCTGCTTCATTGCCAATGTCAAAGAAAGACTCAACTGCCACGTCAGTTGGCTTTTGTACATGAAATGGGAAGGGTGCCGTTTTTTGTTACTCTTCACCTCAGGCAGCAAAATGGCTTGGGCTGGCCCTGCTCCTCTCCCTGATTGGCCTCAGAAGGACAGGATAAGTGAATGGGCAGCAGCAAAGTGATAAGGAGAAGGAGGGGGGATCTATTTGGGTAGCCCCCAGGGCATCTTGCCTAAGGGCTCCCCAAAACAGAAGACATCACTGGGGGCAGGAAAGGAGAACAGAGTATGTGAGGGAACATATAAATTATCAAGAAGGTGTCTTAATAAAAGAATGGACAGTGGGTGTTAAAAGTTGGTGGAAGGCTTATTTGTTTTGTATGTGTGTGTGTCTATAACAAAATATTCCCTTTAAAATTTAAGGGAAGCAAAGAGATATATATGTATGTATGTATGTATGTATGTTAAGCCTTTAGCAGAATTCTTTTAAAAGAAAAAGGAGATCTATGGCAGACAGTGTTGAAAAGAGAAGAATGTAACAGTACTTACAATAACTTTGAATATTTGTTCTGCACCACTACTGGCTTTAAGGCACAATCTATGGGGAAGTCACTCCTGTGCAAGCCCCATTGAAATGAATGGGAGACATGCAAGAATATCCTACTGTGCTGTTACACACACCTCCCATTCATTTCAATGGAGCTTGGGCAGGAGAGACTTCCCCATGGAATGCAGCCATGGTAACTGGTGTAAGCCCATGTGTGTAGGAGTGTATAACACAGATGAATTGGGTGGTGACACATTGCCACGATAATTTTAAGTTGATAAATTATATCCTGTCCACATGTAATTCCAAATAAATCACCTTGTCAGGATAAAAGATTAAAGATCTGATAAAATATTTATTGTCGTGTCAGTCATGCACCTTTGAGTCACTGACTGGAAATGCTTAGTTCTTTCAGGGAAGTGAATGATTACATTGGAAATATTCATTCATATTGCAGTTTTTTAAGAATAAATGGGCTGTATAGACTTAATTTGTATTATAAAATGTAGTATTTCAGTAGGTGCTGAAATTCTAGAGCATCTATGAAAGGAACACAGTAAAAAAAGAAAAGAAAAAAGCCACAATTAATTTCATGCAGATCAGAAGCTCTGCCCAGTCGTAAATGCCAGTCATGGTTAGGGAATCAGGAATATGCTGTGGGCTCACAACTCTCCTTCCTCCTCCTCCTCCTCCTCCTGTACTCTCTCTTCCACAGTGTAGAGTTTAGGGATGTGCGAAAGTCACTTACATTTTCAAAGGAGGTGATTTGTGGTGGAAATCCTAACCTGGCCAGCTCCACGGCAACTCTGCAGAGCTGCTGGATGGGTGCATTCGCAGGCATGTGGAGCCTGCGGACGCAAACGGCAGTGGCTACAGCGGCCACCACCATTTGCATTCCTGTTTTTTTGCCATGATAGGCTACGTAAATATTTACGTAGCCTATCACAGCAAAAAAAACGGGGGCTCAAATGGCGTAGTGGCCGCCATTTGCAGCCCTGTGTTTCTCTGTGATAGGCTCTGTAAATATTTTTACGTAGCCTATCGTGGCAAAAATAGGGCCGCCGTAGCTGCCGCCATTTGCGTTCCTTTTTTTTGCTGTGATAGGCTACGTAAATATTTATGTAGCCTATTACGGCTTCTGCAGGGACGCCTATCATGACAAAAATGGGGAAGCGAATGGCGGCTGCAGATGCCATTCTCAAAGCAGCGTGAACAGCACCAGGTAAGTGCTCCATTTCGCGCACCTTTCATGGGGTGGTGGGGTGGGGGGCTTCGTTCTGCTACGGATTTCAGGGGGCTGAACGCACTGGCATTCGGCCTCACTGAGATCCATGGCGGAATTCTCTGACATCCCTAGTAGGGTTATGTTTACATCAGAGGTGGGCAACATCTGATCCTGCAGATGTTTTGGCCTATAATTCCCATCACCCCTAGCTAGCATAACAATGATGAGGGATGATGCAAGTTGTAGGCGAAAACATCTGGAGGGCCACAAGTTGCCAACCCCTGGTCTACATCAACACAAACCATGGTTTATGCTAATCAGGATTGAAATCAGGGTTTGACATGGGTTTGCAAACCTTGGATCCAAGGGAATCTGGTTAGTATTATATCTGCATTGGTGCTAACCATGGTTAAACCCTACTTTAAGGCATTAAAGTAAACCATGAAAGGGAGTTTGGAATTCATGTAAAAGAGGGGAGTAGAGCAGGAGGGAGCACATGAAAATGTGGCACATGCACATTTCCTGACTGTGGTTAAATGATCAAAAACGTTAACTCTGCACTGGGCCTTCGTAGCAATCTCTTTTTTTAATCTATAGGTAATATTTTGGTGCAGTATGTCAGGTTTCAAGTATCCATTTGCTCTGAGGGTAGGACTCCAATTTCACGTCCTATAATAATATAAATCAAACATTTAAAAACTAACATATAAGAAGGAGAGGGGAAAACATGCTCCCTGGCTGCTCTTGGACTGATTTGGAAATTAACCAGTTTCTTTCCCAAAAGATCAGGGAAAAAATGGTTAATTTCATGAACCAATCAGAGGAGCTCAGAAAATTAGAAGAACCCCCCCCCCCAACAGCCACCCACCTCCCAAAGCACCCCCTAGCCCTTTCCTTTACTTACTGGCAAATAGGGATGGCAGTGGTAGCCATGGCAAGGAAGGGGACCATTTTTCCTCCCCTCTTCTTCTGTCCTGTGTTGCAGGGCAATGCCTCCAGACTTAAACTCTAAGTCTCAACAGCCAGCACTCTTTAAGTCTTGATGAGACTCACTGAAGACTTATTATAAATGGTCTCTGAAGCTTAACTGTGTAGACTTGTATTAAGTTATAATAGAGCTCACCTAGTAAAAAATATCAAACTGTGTGGTACATAACCTATTTGATATTCTTGCTCCTGAATACTGACTGTATACAAGAATCTGACAACGTTGTAAATCCCCGTCTTAATTTTGTAACCGTTTTGTAACTTGTTTTAGTGACTATATCAGAAAACTCCAAAACCAATATAAAATAAGGTTTTTTGTTTTTTAAGCCCTGATGTGTTGACCTCTAGCACGTCAGGACAACAGACAGGGATAGGGGAGGAAGAAGAAAAAACCTCTTTCCTACCCACTCGGTACCACCGCTGTTGCCTGTTTGCTGGTAAGTAAAGGGAAGAGTGCTTTGGGGTTGGCAGGGAAGGTCATTTCGAGATGGGGTGGGCTGACGGGGATAGATGGGGAGGGAGCTCTGAATCCTTCTCTGGCTCAGACTTTGATGTGAGCCAGAGAAAGATTTGGGGGGCTTAAAAAGCTTGGCTCTCTTTTGAGGTTGCCTTTTAAGAACGCCTGAAGTTTGTTTCTGAGGCAGGCCCAGGAGAATTTTATTGGCATCACTCATTATAAGCCCGCATATAGAAACCTGGTTCACAATTCAGGTTCACAAATGCATGAGCATCACTTGATTTCTTCTCATGTGCTTGTAACTAAGTGATATTGTAGCTGAATTTGTGAACTAATTACATCAAAGCCATTCCGCCTGAAATATGACAATTATGTCTGTGATGAGTGATTATCTATGGCTGACTTGTACATTCATGCCCACCACTTGATCACTCAACACTTAGGTTCTGTTCATATTTAATCTTATTGGTTTATATGTTTGTTGTTGCTTTAAAAACCCTTTTGTAAGCCACCCTGGGAGCCCCTTGGGTGCTGAAGAGCAGAATCTTAAAGCTTTTAAATTATTATTCAGGTTATATATTTGTTTTTTTCTTTTTCTGTGGGACTTTTGATTGTTGATGTCCTGCGTTTATTGTTCTGACTTCTATTTCTCTTTGTCCAGACCTCAGAGGAGAAAATACATGAAGTAATTTCTGTTGCTTGCTTGTACTCTGAAGTATGAATGGCATGAGGGCTAGAATATTCTCTCTCTTTTTTAAAAAAGCATAAATCTGTAATTGTGATAAGTCTCACTCAAGTCTGGGACATTTTTAATATAAAATTTGAATTTTCATCTGACTATTTGAGCCTGCAGCAAGGTTTCTGACAATTCTAAAGACACAGATCCAACAATGGAACTTTCTTTATTTTCCTGTTTAGGGACCTCTGATGATATTTCTGCTAGCTTTTATAGGAGTTGACTTCCTGAGCATTAGCTTTCACAAAGGAGAACTAAAGAGCGTTCCTTCAAAGTTTATCTGCTTCCTCCCCAGTTGTGGCAGTGAGATCTCTTTGGCTTTTCTAGTCCCCAAAGAGTGCTGGGCGGTTCTGAGAGGCAACACCAAAGAGCAGGTGATAATAAAGTATGTCTTAGGAATGCCTTCACAGAGGTTGGGTGCAGACTTGGTATTTCCTTAAACACAGTTAAGATCAGGAGTGTTGCATAAGCCAGAGAGAGACAAAGTTATGCAACAGTATGCACAGTACATTCTGATTATTACAAGAACCTGAGCACCAGATCAGTAAACTATATTCATCAAAACATGTGTGGTTGTCTTGTGAAATTTAACAGGGTTGGGGTGGGGAATCACACATTCATTTCCAGGTGAATCACTGTTATTTAGTACATGTTTAATGCCACCTTTCAAGGAAAGTTGGGGTAGTTCTCCCCCCATTTTATCTATTCTCAAAACAACCCTGTGAAGTAGGCTAGTGTGAGGGAAAACTGGCCCATAGTTCCTTAATGAGCTTCATGGCTGAGCAGGAATTTGAACCCAACTCTCCTGTTCGAAGTCTAGCGCTATACACTGCCCCCTACTGCCTAAATACTTTTTGTATGATCCAGTAAAGGTGCAATCCTATGCAGGTTTAGATGGAAAAAAGTCCCACAACTCCCAGCATGCCCCAGCCAGCATGGCTGGCTGGGGCATGCTGGGAATTGTGGGACTTTTTTCCATCTAAACCTGCATAGGATTGCAACCTAAGAGTCTGTCTTCTGAGATATAGCCCCCGTATCACTGCCATATCAAATATTTGAATGTTGTTTTATAAGGTATCAATTTCAACCCCATTATTTGAAAGACAAATCCTTCAGATGCCGAGACAGGCAAAATGTAATTCCTGTAGGAATATATCTAATTTGATTTAGCAATGAAAACACTCATGTGTATCCTTCACTGTCAGGCAAACTGTGCCTGTGCAGGTTTATGCATTGGCCTTGAATAACCTGGCCCTTTTTAAACTGCTAAAGAATCCAAACTTGTTGGGAAATGAAGCTCTGCAAGAAAAACAGGTATCAGATTAATAACTAGGCTAAAGCATCTAAGACATCCAAGGGAGACATTCCAGATGTGCACACTTGCATGGTCTCCATGCAGGTCTCCCAAGTGGAATTTAAATGTTAGATTTTAGCCACTGAGCTACTAAAGTCTGTTTATTAGATTATCTTTCTGACAAAAATGTTAGGAATTCACTGCAACTACTCCATTACTACCCCATGATTCAGCACTGTCGTGCACTTTGCAGAACAATGTTGTAGGAAGAGATCTTCCAGAGAGTCAAGTGCTTGGTTCCCATGTAACGGGAAATCAGGGTTTCCTCCTACAAGAATAGGCTGTGGCAAGCCTTAAGCTCACACATGTCCTCTGCTTCCTTTCTCCACGTGCAACGAGAGAAGGGTTAAAACTTCAATTTTCTGTTTCCTATTATGTCCAAACATGGGGAAACACTTGTTTATTCAACCAAGATCAAATTGTGGTTCCAGACCCTGTTTTCTTTTAATTAACTGATTTGAACCCAAATGGGAAACTGCAGTTTTTCTAAACAGCAAATGAAAGCTCTTAACTTGCCTCCACCTGCTCATGCAAGAGGATGAAGGGGGACAATGCAAACCCACTGCTCACATTTCTCATAAGGGGACACCATCGTTTCCTGTTATGTCTGAACCTGGCTTAGTTCTCTTCGACCACTTCCCATGTGTTGCATGATCTGGGGCTTGAGCCAAAAAACACATGGTTTGTGTCTGAAATTTAGCCCAGTGAGCTATCCAGGACTGTGTGTGCTTTGGATTCCAGGCCTCTTTTCATGCACAGGACAGGATGTGCAGATCAGCCCCATGATTGGCCAGCAGTATGAAGCCTCTGGATTGGACAGCCCTCTTATAAATATCAAGACCTTGCCTTTGCAGCAGAACAGAAGCTCCTTTCTCTGGTACTCCAGCATCTGACTGTAGGGGCTTGTGGTTTGAGATCAAGTGTTAAAGCCCTGGATCCTAACCCAGACCTGTTAGAAAATACATTAGGGCTGGATCTACACAGGGATGGTTTTTGAAGTGATTCTGTTTACATCGGAATTTCCATGAAATCAGGTTGGCTCCTCCCAGGGCAAACTGTAGTCAGCAACATGGTGTACACATTTTAAAAAAAATCCACTTGCATGGGCAAACGGCATCTGAAACCACATTAGTTTGTGGTTGGGTGGGTGGAGTCCCACAAGTAGAACTGAGCATCATCAACTGCCTAGGTGTGGGGCAGCGAATGAGCACACTTAGTGAGGTGCAATGGAGGATGAGTTACTGCAAAGTAGGCATGTTTAGCAGATAGCTCTCCTCCACGCCCAGCCCTTCTCTGCAGGATTAGGGGTTATTTAGGGGCCATCAGCTTCTAAAATCAGTAAGGCTCTGCGCACCTCCATAACCAGATAGTTTTAAAATGCCAGGCTTAAGGCTTGCTCTCTGCCACCACCACCCCATCCCCACTTCCGTGGTCAGTGAAGTGCAATTGGAGAGAGTTACTTCTGAGTAAGCATGTTTATCTAGCACATGTTCGCAACAGCGCAGGTTCAAAGCAACAGGCCCGCCCCCTCCTCACCCTCACAGTCAATGAATATGTAAAGCAACAGGCAAAAGGAATTCTTCCGACCCCAGTGCAGTCAGCAAAGTGCAGTTGAAGTTACTTCCAGGTAGACGTGTTTAGCCCTCTGCTCTCCCCATGCCCCCCCTTGCGCCAATCAGCACTATTCCCAATAGCCCACACCAAGGGCAGTTCAGGTTATACAGACTCCCAAACTGTGCTGAAGCCACTGTGGTGGGAAAATCCTTCAGAAAACCAGTTTCGAAAACCAGAATTTCACAGCAAAAAACAGCGCGCTTGCTATGAAGTGCATATGTCATGTGCCACAATCATCTTGGGGCTGCAGCAGGACCAGAGTAAATACCCCATGTAGATAGGCCCTAGGATAATTGTGTTGGGTTTTTGTCTACATTTTGTTAGCCTCAAAGGTGCTAGGTGACCGAAAATAAAAATGTCTATGCTTCTTTCCCCCTAAATTGCATCTTAAGATGTGAAAAGGCTACTTCCTTATATCCATGTCCTGGGCTAATTTACTAGCTGGGGCCTACCTGAGTTCAATAAATTTGCAATTGAAAAAATTGTAATTCACACATCTTTGATTGCTTTCTGAAATGCACTTGATATCTGGATTGGGAAAAATAAGGTGAGAAGTAACTCTCAGTAGGGGCTACAGGATTTTCAAAAGATGTTTATTTTCCCCTAAAAGTATCTTATCGTGACCCTTTTAAAATATGGCTGTGATCTGGTGTTACTTGATTATGGGAGTTCTGCAGTTGACTTCAGTAACATGTAGATTGTACCCAATGAGTTTAGTATTCTGTAGAAAACAGCTTCTTATTTTAATACTAAAAAAGGCATTGGGCAAAATACAGAGATCTGCACAACTAGTTTGGTATGACCACGGGTTTAGTTTGCGTTTCTCAGTCTGTCCTCATGCCACATAGCATATCTGTTTTTAAACTGAGGGCACTTTCAATAGCAGATTGTGATATGGCATTTGGGGTATGCTGTTCAAATGGAGAAAAAGTAAAAAAAGAAAAAAGTATCATTATGCCCAAGCCCTCGAATAGTACTTCAGATCCTAATTAGCAAGCCTGCTTGGAAGTCTTGGACATGAATTAATGCTGCAGTCTTATGCCTGGGAATAAACACTATTGAGCCCAAATAAGACCTACCTCTGAGTAGACACGTATAGGTTTGCACTGGCTGGGGCTGATGGGAGTTGTAGGCCAAAATATTTGGAGGGACCCTGATTGGGGCATGCGGTTCAAAGGGAGAAAAATTGAGGTTTTTCTCTACCTCCAACTCACCTTGATAATCTTACCCAAAGTCAGTAGACTACTTTGGGGGTTGGTTGGTTTGTTTGTTTGTTTAACTTTTTTTAAAAAAAAGAAACTGCATCCTGCTCTGTCTCAGCTGCCTCTGGAGTTGGCTAGATGTGCCGTGGACAGGAGGGTTGGTCTTTTACTCTGCTAAGTAATTTCACTAATGTGTCAGGGATTGGCAAGTAATGTGGAAGATGCTCTTAAAATGGTGCATGGCAGCTGTTGTTTGACAGGGTCTCCGCATTTAGCTGTGACAGCTTGACTAATGTAAAAGTTTTCACCCTCCTCCCTTTCCTGCCTTTAAGGTTTGTGGCATGTACATATTTTCCTTGATCCATTTTGTGCTTGGACACCATGTTGTTAGCAGCTGGCCTGATTTAGTGCCACATCCCGCTAGCCTCTTCTCAAAAGGAAGTGATAATGTGGGATTGATGTGAAACCTTCCTCAGATGGCATTTGCTTTCTCTGATGTCTGCAGTTGCGAGGACATAATCTGTAACTTTAAGTGGTCCTGTATAAATAAATCAGAAATGGCCGTGTTGACTTAAGGCTGGTATCTCAAATTATTTCCAAAAGACACACATGCACAGAACAACACAGATGCTGCCGTCGTCTCCCTCTTTTCTTGACGGTCTTGGCTATTCTTCTCCAGAAAATATTAGAGACTGCTTTTGACATTACACCTATGCTGAAAGCGCATATATACACACAGCCTTCCCCATATATTTATTATCAGGTATTTCTTTCCTGCTCATCCTCCAAAAAGTCTAGAACAGCTTATAAATGCTTTCCAGGTATCCTCCCATCCAGGCAGGTTATAGGGTCAAGCGGTAGAACTGTATTATGTGCCTGCAGTCCACACTGGTACTAGATGTTATGAGGGAAACTCAGGGTTCCGAACTCCGTTTTTCTCTCATAATAGAAATGTAGATTTTGGCCAGGGGCAAACTGGTGAATGGGTTGGTGGGCTGCTTAACGCTTTCCCTGCTCGCTCTGTCTCCCCACTAATGTTCTGCTTGGCCATCTTTAATTCATGTTTTCTCTAGCTGGAGTAAAACCAGAAGGATGTCTGGCTAGGGGCCTTGAGGGAAGAGATTTGCAGAGAATTGACTTGCATGGGAAGGAAAAAGCAGCCTTGCCCACTGATTCTCTCCTATAAGCACCCCTTCATTGCTGAAGAAACATCTAGTTCCACCCTCAGTCTTTTGGCCTTTCAATATTTTTGAAGACCTGTATTTTGTGAAACAACTTAAGATTTCAGCCTATATTTAGGGGAAGATAAGATATTCACTCTTTCCAAAAAGTATCGCCTCTAGTCTTTCAGGCCATCTTATTAGTTGTAGCTGGCATCTAATGCCGTTTTTCTCTCATATTTTCTCTCATATTTTCTTGGGACTGGTTCATCCGTGCATATTAATCACTTAATGATTTTAGCATGAAGTGGTGGGATTGCAGACATTAATGGAGTTCTCTTGCACTGTCCTCTAGTAACTTGCTTCTTTCCTGTCAGTGCTATGTATCTGCAAATCTGTTACTTTCCACTCTCTCTCTCTTTGGTTTTTAAAGCCAAGGGTGTTTATGTACTAGGGGTATCATAAGAGGCTCTCCTGACATCTACGTTGTGGTCTTTTCAGTGCCAGGTGAAGACCTTCTTATTTTCCCAGGCATTTTAGTTTTTCCATTCCTGTTGTTTTTAAGTATATTTCTGTATTTTAAATCTTTGCACTGCTGCTAGGTTTTATTTTAGTTTTTATTTTTCATTTTGGTTTTATACTGTAGTTTTAAACTTTTATATTATGTTTTATCATGTTGTATTTTATGGTTTTGGTTGTTGTGAAGCACCCAGAGATCTTTGGCTATTGGGCAGTATAGAAATGTAATAAATAAATATCAGAAAATTATTCTGTCAAGAAATCATGCATAATACCGGTCACCAGAGCATTTGTAAAACAGTTTTCTTAGGAAATGAAAAAGAAAACTGGAAACTTTTATTTCACATCTGTAGCGTCTGAACATTGATTCATTTATTACATTTCTATATTGCCAAAGCTCTTTGGGTGGGTCACAGCATGATAAAAATATAATACAAAACCTTTAACATTCAAGATCTTAAAACAGTTTGGAAACAAGTTAAAACAATTTACAATAAAACTACTAGGACCCAATTAAAAAAACTAAAGTGCCCCATCATGTTCTGTCAAGTGCCTGGGAGTAGAGAAAAGTCTTAATCTGGTGCTGAAAAGATGACAAATTAGGTGCCAGATGGACCTTCTTAGGAAGAGCATTCCACAGTCGGGGGGCCATCACCAAGAAGGACCTCTCCCTCGTTGCCAACCTTTGAATCTCCCTTGGAGGTTGCACTCAGAGGAGGGCCTCAGATGTTGATCATAGTGTAAAAGTAGGTTCATACCAGGAGAGGTGCTGCATCAGGTTTTACAGTCCCGAGTTGTGTAAGTCAGGACAAGAACAGCAAATAGTTCCCCCAAGATCTCTCCAAGAGCTTGTAATGTGGCTGCATGCAGGGGAGCACTCTGCCTTTTCTCTCTTTCCAAAATTTACCCTTGCAAAGGGGAGTGGTTGCTGCAGAGGCACAGACCTCTCCTTTAAGACCTGGAGTCAAGTGGCATTGGAAACTGTGTTTCCTATGATGCCCAGAATGAAGAGAAGCTCAGCACAAGTACCCAGGCCTTCAAGACAAAGCTTCTACCACTGCCCCAAGTACTGCTCACCCCATGGCCTCCTCACAAGGATGAGTTTGGGAGAGAGTGGCAGGCAGAGCTGGCACTAAGGCATGCCCATTATGAGCTGGCCCAAACTTCACTGGAGTTGTGGCCTTGGCTCACGATCACCTTGGGGGGAGAAGTCCTGAGTTTGCAGTTGCAAGCCCGCCAATTCCAAATTAGTGGAAGGTGTTATGTACTTGGCCCTCTATAGCTTTACATAGAACTGAAAGTGATCTGTCAGCTATTGAACAGCTGTCAGATCTATGTTCAGATTAATGTTGCATGAAAGGCTGAGGTCGTTATGCTTGCCTACTTCTGTCCGACTGTTTTTGAGATGTGCTGGGGTAAGAAAGTGCTTATGCAATAAAGGAAGGATGCAGACTATTTGAAAGCAGACAACACTGACATAGCCATACTGCTGGTGGCTCAAGCTTTGGCCTGCAAACTTCTAAGGCCTGGATTTCTCACCTGCTGAAGGGCTCTTATGTACTTCTTGGTCCAGTTCTGCTTCTTTCTCTGTGCCCAGAATCTTGTGTCCATGTCGATAGGAGTCCTCATCTAGCTGTTTGGTCTTCTGAGGTGAGGCTGGTTGGCTCCTGTCAACCAGTATTCTGAACAGTTAGCAACACACAAGAGAGTTGAGTGGCTTACTGCTACCCACCTCACGCTGTCAGGAAGGAAGAAGGAAAAGGAGCCATTGCTGCCCCTCCCAAAGAAGCCATTTTCCTTTTGCTTTGGCAGCAGCTGTTTTTGTATAAGTAGCTGCTGCTGAAGCAAACAGTTAAAGGCTTCTTTTCAAATATAGCTGAGGGCAGGTTGTGTGTTTGTGTGTGTGTGTGTGTGAGAGAGAGAGAGAGAGAGAGAGAGAGAGAGATTTGGGGGGGAGGCTTCTTCCTTTTCTTTCCTTGGATAGACCAAGGTGGGCTTGTTCTAGAAGTTCTTCAGAATATTGGTTAATGGGAGCACTACCGCCGCACTGCCAATTCCACAGAATTCCATAGAGCCGGAGGACTCCTAACAACATGGTGGAAAGATGTTTTAAGCTGGTTTATGCTTAGTCTGTTTAAGTTGTTTTTATGCCTCTGATTTGTTAGTTATTGTAATGTTGAATTATGGTTTTATTCTGTTCTATTTGTGGCATATTTTAATTTCTATGCCTCTTGTATACCACACTCTGGTTTATGTTAGGATGAAGAATGTTTTTGAAATACTTTAAATAAACAAAAATAAATATACGAACTACTGTCACACTTAAGCAGAGATTCAATGAGTCACGTGACAATTGCAGACAGAACTTGCTAACCTGAATGTTGCTATTAAGCTGATGATCAGGTGATTATGCTGATAAATTATCTTGGCCCATCGTATCATCTCTTATGTAGGTCATTACCCAACAACAGAACTAAGCTGGCCTTATCTCTTGCCATGTATTGGCTATTGCAGATTGTTGGGATGATTATCGCTTGGACTGAATGCACAAGTTCACGAATTTCCTGCATTGAGCAGGGGGTTGGACTCGATGGCCTTGTAGGCCCCTTCCAACCCTACTATACTATTCTATGATTCTATAAGTTTCTCCTAAACTGTAGTGATGGGGTTCTCCTAATTACAATAGGCAGCTGGAATCAAATAACGTTTCTCTGATTGGCATCACTGACTGGAATCTTATCACATGCACTGGTGAACTTATTAACTCAGAAGATGCCTCCTATCCGCCAAACAGATCATGCAACAGGCAAGACCTGGTGAAGGGTGGGCAGGGCAGGGCAGGGCAGGGAGGCAGAGTTGCCATGGTCTATCATGATTCCATCCAGGTTCCCCATCCCAGAGTCTTCCTGCCCCGCTGCCCAACAGTCTCCCTTTCTGAGTTGGATAGGGTGGTCTCAGGGATGGTCCCCGAGTCTCCTCGGCTTGTTGTGCTGGGGGACTTGAACATACATAGTGAGACCGCCTTGTCAGGAGTGGCTCAGGACTTCATGGCCTCCAGGGTAACCATGGGTCTGTCCCAGCTGGAATCGGGTCCTACTTGTTTGTTTATTACATTTTTATATCACCCAACAGCCGAAGCTCTCTGGCCAGTCGCAACAATTAAAACCATAAAATACCAGACAATAAAATACAGATGATAAAATACAATATAAAAATTTAAAACTACAGTATAAAAATAAAAATAGCCAAATAGGAGCTCATTAGTCAGGGCACACTTTGGATTTGGTTTTCTGTGATAGGTGGGATGATGGTAATCTGGGTGTAGAGGAGCTTTCTCTAGTTCTGTTGTCATGGACAGATCACTACCTAATAGGGTTTAGACTTACCAGGACTTGAAGCTTCTGAAGGGGCAGGGTCCCAATTAAGATGGTCTGCTCCAGGAGACTGATGGATCCTGATGGCTTTCTGAAGGCTCTTAGGGATTTTTCGGTCACCTCAGCAGGTGATGCTGTCAAAGCTCTGGTTGACCTCTGGAATGAAGAAATGGCCCAGGCGGTTAACACAACCACTCTTGAGTGGCCTCTCCCATGAAGTGGAGCCAAATGAGCTCCCTGGTTTTCCAGGGTGTTGCAGGCAATGAAGTGATTGGGACATTGACTAGAGTGATGTTGGTGGAAAACTTGAAATAAATCTGATCAAACATGAACCAGAGCTCATTTTAAAGCCTGCTGTGTGGCAGTAAGGACAGAGAAGAAATTGTACTTCACTACCACCATTGCATTTGCACAGAGTCACCCAACGGAGCTTTTTCAGATAGCCAAAGACTTATTATGCTCTGGCCCACGAGAAGAGGTGGGCCACTCAATAGCCCATTGTGCAATTTGGGCTATGCTTTGCAGATAAAATCAGTTGTATTTGTGCTGACTTGGTTGCCATAGTGGACACAGGTCTGGTGGATATAACTTTGGCCCTTACTTGTCTGTTCATAATAGATACTTCTCCATTTCTACAGCCCAGGGATATGGACTAGATCCTTGGAGAGGTGAGGTAGTGGTGAATGCCTCTTTATGGCAAGATGTGAGTCCATGTTGCCTAAAAGAGGCTGTGGGAAGACCGTTGTTTGATTTTTTTTTTTTAATTCCCTGAACCTCCCTGTATTGGATAATTTTCTGTCCAGACTCCAATAGTCCATTCTTGGGCAAGGTAATGGAGCGTGTGGTGGCTTCTCTGGTCCAAGGATTTCTGGATGGGGCAGATTATCTGGATCTACTTCAGTCTGGCTTCAAGCCTGGTTATAGGACAGAGACTACTTTGTTCTCCTTGGGGAATGATCTACAGCAGGAACTGGACATGGGAAGTATGTCCCTATTGGTTCTGCTAGACTTCTTTGTGACTTTCAATACTATTGGACATGGTATCCTTCTGAGTTGTCTGTCTGAGATGGGACTGGAGGCACTTTTATACAGTGGCTCTGTTTCTTCTTGGAGGGACAATTTCAGAAGGTGGTGCTCGGGGATTCTTGTGCCATTGGCCTGTGGTGTCCCTCAGGGTTTCATCCTATGTCCCATGCTATTTAAAATATACATGAAACCTCTGGGAGAGGTTATCCAGAGTTCTGGGGTTTGGTGCCACCAGTATGCCGATGACATCAAACTCTATCTCTCCTTTCCATCTAAATCCAAGGAAGCTATTCTCATTAGAAATTGTTGCCTGATGTCAGTAATGGACAGGATGAAGGTGAACAAATTGAAGGTTAATCCAGACCAAACAGAGGTGCTCCTGGTTAATCAAAAGGCAGATCATGGAATAGGGACTCAACCTATGCTGGATAGAATTGCACTCCCCCTGAAGACTCAGGCTCGCAGTTTGGGTGTACTCCTAGACTCTGGCCTGAACCCGGATGCCCAGGTTTCGGCAGTGGTCAGGAATGCATTTGCACACCTGAGACTAGTGTGCCAACTGCGCCCATTCCTAGAGATGTCTGATTTGGCTACGGTCATGCATGCCTTCATTACATCCCATTTGGATTACTGTAACATGCACTACATGGGGCTGCCTTTGAAAACTGTTTTGAAACTTCAGCTTGTCCAGAATGCTGCAGACAGACTGTTGACTGGGGCCAGTTACAGGGAGCACATGACTCCCTTGTTATGACAGCTTCAATGGCTACAAGTCTGTTTCTGGACCCAATTCAAAATTCTGGTTGTGGCCTTCAAAGCCCTATATGGTTTGGGGTAGGCTACCTGAAAGATAGCCTTCTCCCATACAAACCTGCCTGGCTTTAAGATCTTCAGGGGAAGCCCTACTCACTGTACTGCCGATTTCAGAAGCATGCCTGGTGGCAACACAAGAGAGGGCCTTCTCTGTGGCTACTGCCAGGTTGTGGAACTCCCTGCTGAGGGACGCTAGGTTGGCTCCCTCTCTGCTGTCCTCCTTCTGGCAGGCAGATATGTTTCTGTTCAAGCAGACCTTCAGCATGTAACGTAGTCTGTTGAGTTGGGTGCTGATTTTACTCTGTCATTTTTGTGTATTTTATCTATGTTTTAATGTATTATTGCTGTTTTTAACCAATTTTTTAAATCTGTCTTGTTTTTCAAGTTCCTATTATTGTTAGCTGCCTTCAGTGCCATTTTCTTGGTGGAAAGGCAGGGTACAAACTGAATAAATAAAATAAAACGAGGCAACACTTGCTTGCACTGCTGGGTGGGTTGTTCCTAGCTTCACACCACACCTGTGTCAGGTTCCCAGATCTGAGTGCTGGCAACGTCCAGCTTCCCACAGCTTGGAAGGCAGCAGCATGTACCTAGAGCAGAGTGGATAACAGGCAGAGGGGTCGGGGGAGACTAGAGCCTTCCCTCAATTATGCGTTGCCCAGACTGAGAGAATGCTGCAGGTCTTGGAGCTTTGTAGCAGGCAGTGACACAGGACTGTCACTTTGGGACTACCTGATCCCCAGGCTCAGCAGGATCCTGGGTGTTGGTATCCTAGCGAGAATTGCCTCCTGTTTCTTTTTCTGACCTGGATTCTGGTGGTGCATGGAGTGGTGCTTGACCTACTGGGTTCCTGGCTTGAACTCCATATTACCTGGCAGGTCTCTCTGTTGCAGTAGTTGAGGGTTGTTTCACCTGCCCATGCAGCTGGGTGCTGCTTATCCACCACCTTTCACTGTGTTCTTTTCTTCTAGCATGTTGTTTTCTGTAAACAGTGGGACTGGAATTCATCAATTGGAATTGCTCTCTTGATCCCTGTCCCTCCTGACTAATAAGAGCTAGCTGAAGGGGTATGACTGGGTGGGTCTAGGGAGTGATAAATGCTTCCCTACGGGAAGGGGTGGTCCCTGCTGTCCTTAAGGAGGCAGTAGTGCGGCCACTCCCTGGACCCAATGGTATTAGACAACTACCGCCCAGTCGCAAATACCCCTTTTCTAGGGAAGGTACTTGAGAGGGTTGTGGCGAACCAATTGCAGGCACTCTTGGAGGATACTGATTATCTAGACCCATTTCAGTCTGGGTTTCGTTCTGGTTACGGGACTGAATCAGGCTTGGTCGCCCTGATGGATGACCTTCATCGAGAGGGACGGGGGAGTGCAACCCTGTTAATTCTGCTCGATCTCTCATTGGCTTTTGATACCATTGACCATGATATCCTCCTGGATTGACTTCATGGGATGGGTATTGGAGGCACTGTGCTGCAGTGGTTCCGGTCCTACCTACGGGGCCGATTTCAGAGAGTAACATTGGGTGACTGTTCCTCGGCCCCTTGGCAATTAAGCTATGGGGTGCTGCAGGGTACCATCCTGACCCCAATGTTGTTTAACATCTATATGAAGCCGCTGGGAGCGGTCATTAGGGGATTTGGAGCTAAATGCCATCAGTATGCTGATGACATGCAGCTCTATCTCCCTGTGACATCTGAATCAGGAGAGGCTGTGCAAGTCCTGAATCAGTGCCTAGACTCAGTAATGGGCTGGGTGAGGGCCAATAAACTGAAGCTGAATCCTGGCAAGACGGAAGCCCTGTGGGTGAGTGGTTCCCGGGTCCGGGAGATAGGCTCATTGCCTGTTCTGGATGGGGTTGCACTCCCTCTGAAAGATCAGGTCCGTAGTCTGGGGGTACTCCTAGATCCATCATTGTCGCTGGAGGCCCAAGTGGTCGCGGCAGCTCGGAGTGCCTTTTACCAGCTTCAGCTGGTTCTCCAGCTACAGTCTCTCCTGGACAGGGATAGCTTGACCACGGTGGTACAGGCATTAGTGACCTCAAGACTGGATTACTGCAATGCGCTCTATGTGGAGCTGCCCTTAAGGCTGGTCCGGAAGCTGGAGCTAGTGCAGAATCCAGCAGCTTGGCTGTTGTCGGGAGCTGCCCCTTTTCAGCGTGTAACTCCTTTGCTGAGGGAACTGCACTGGTTGCCTGTTCGCTACCGGGCCAGGTTTAAGGTATTAGTACTAGTGTACAAAGCCCTAAACAACTGGGGACCAGGATACCTGAGAGAGCACCTCCTTCCTTACCAACCTTCTCGGTCACTGAGGTCATCAGAGGGCATGTTCCTGGTGGTTCCACATGGACCTATGGCCTGGTTGGAGTCCACCAGGAGAAGAGCCTTCAGTGTGGTGGCCCCCTTCCTGTGGATTTCCCTGCCTTTAGAGGTCAGGCAGGCGCCAACATTGTGTTCTTTCCGGTGCCTCCTGAAGACGTTCTTGCAAGAGGCCTTCCTTGCATGACCAGCCGTGGTTTGTTGAACTCCACTTCGTTGGGATTTGTCTTTTTTTAAAATGTTTTAACTTTTTAAACTCTTTTAACCATTGTTTTATTCTTATCATGTTGTTCACCGCTCCGAAATCTTCTGATGAGGAGCAGTATATAAATATTGTAAATAAATAAATAAATCTGTGAAGCCCTACACACACACACACACCACCAGACTACTGTACCCAAAAGCTGTGCCTAGTGTCACTGGGCTTGTATGTAGCAGGGAGCTGCTCTGGGGCTTTACCTGGAGGAGATCAGCAAAATTACAGTACAGTATGACCTTGACCAGACATCTGCATTTAAAATTAGGTTTAAAAATATCAAGTGACATACAAATACCTCTTCGAAGGGTCATCAGATTTCAGAAATGTTGGATACCTAAGTGCATTTTCTGTGGCATTCTTGAGTTCAGTTCTAGATTATGTGAAGTAATAAAGCAGAATTCTGGTTGGTTTGAATTCTGTAGTACTTAAACTTCTCCCAAAGAAATGGTGTCTATTCCCTTCCCATTTGCCTATAATTAGGCAGCTAAACTCCAATCAAGCATCCATAGTTTCCTCAAGTCCTTTATTTTCACCACCTCCTATAAATCAGCTTCTTTGCCGTGGAACGTTTCAGTGTGGGAAGGAACGCAGGTGCAACTCTTTCATCGCTGTGCCTGTTAACTCTGGGTTAACAAGCAACTTCGCTGCTTGAGGCTTAAATGAGAAATCTGATAAATTCACCTATTTTTTCTTTCTTGGTTTCATGAGTGTAACAAGCTCCCATTTTCTTTACTGTAAAAGAAAGCATGCATGTAGTACTATGTGTGGGGAGACCAGGTGCAAAGGAGGAACTGGGTTTCTGCGTCCTGTAGTAGAAGGAAAAGTTATTGTTATTTTCATATTAGCATTCCACCCTGTCTCCAAAAAGCATAAGGCTCAGGGTTTATCCACCCAACAACCCTACAAGCTTGATCAGGCCACTATCTAATGAAATTCACGAGAGCTGACTCCAGTTCTCCTCAGCCCATGTTTGGTACTCTATGCACTATACTACACTGGCTCATGAGTGATTAAATAGTATCGCCATCTTGACCAAACTGCTTTCTTGCAAAGTTGCCAGATATTAAGGGATAATGTCAGAATCTGCCAGATTTCAGCTGGGTACGTTCACTTCTGATAGTGACTGGAAGCCATTATATGAAACACTAGGGATAACAAATTAATAATGGAAATATGTTGCAAATAAGACTGAAGGACCAAAATTCATATTAGGATGATACAGCATAGTATTTGAATAAGAAACTTTGTATTGTGGTTCTCAAGGCTGAAATACCTGTAATTGCAGAACATTGCTGTTTGTAAGCTTCTGAGAAATTATTCATTTTTTGCCTCCGCTGGGCACCTGAAGGCAGGCTATTAGAATCTGAGAAGAGCCTGCTGGACCAGAATGAAGGTCTCATCCAGCCAGGTATGTCTTTTTCTACAGGAATTGGCCAGTGGGGGAACTTACAAACAGGCATACCTCCTCTATACAAAGAGGTTCCATCTAGCCTACATTGCTGCTTAACCAATTTACAGTTGAGCATCCTTCCCCAACCTGGCACATTCCAGATGTGTTAGGCTACAACTATCACTCCAGCCAGTGTAGTCCAACACATCTGGAGGGGGCCAAGTTGGGAAAGGATGCTGTTGATAGACGTATCCTCCATGAATTTTGCTAATGCTTTTTAAAAGCCATCCCAGCTATTGGCCATAACCTTATCCTGTGGCAGTGAATTCCATAAGTTAGCATGATGCATTGTGTGAAATATTACTTCTTCCTCATGTCTGACATGAGTCTGTTGCCAACCAATTTCATTGGGTGATCTAGAGTTTCAGTATTATTATCTCCCTTCCTCCCCCCCTGCGCTCTCTCCCCATTTTTCCCACACCATCAATATTTTCATAAACCTCTCTCATGTTTCCTCTTAGTCTTCTTTCTTTCTAACTGTAAAATGCCAAATACTTTAGCATTTCCTCATCAGAAAAGTACTCCAAGCCCCTTTGTTACTTATGTGGCTCTTTTTTGGGAGTTACATAAATGGCAATCCATAGTTACAGCTGTTAGTCTACCTCCAGAGGCCTTAGTACTATCGTGCTGAGCAAATGAATAATGAAAGCAGTTGAGCCTCGCTTAACCATGGTTTTCCTGGTGCGCTGTTTAGAAGCTCAAAGCATGGTTTGGCTTCTAGACTATGGTTAGTGCAAAACTTGGTTTGGTATAATGTCTGAATTAAGATCCTAACTATGCAACAGAGCTTGGTGACTGTTTTAAGGAGAACGTAGTATGAGACACACTGGCAGAGGCACTAGTGCGATGACTGGGCAGCTGTTGTTTTGCTGATGTCATACATTAATCTTCCCTAACCTAGTACCCTCCAGATGTTTTGGACTCCCAACACCCATCAACCATGCCAGGATGGCCAGTGGTAAGGCATGTTGGGAGTTGTAGTCCAAAACATCTGGAAGGGACAAGGTTGGGGAAGGCTGTCATACATTTTCTTAATGATGTTGTATTTTCATCCGTAGATTTTGGTAACCAGTCATGACTCAAAGTTTGTGTTCTGTGGCTAGATTACACATGGTTTTGTTTTCTTAAAGGCGGTAGGGTTGAGAGCTCGTGCAGTGGCTCAGTGCACAGATCTGCAGTGTCTACAGTTTATGTTCTGGAGCAGTCTTCAAATGTAACTGTTTCTGGCGCTTGTTCATCCCACTTTTTTCCTCTTCTCCATCTTGTGGGGCCTATTGAGAACTTCTTGGAAAAACTTTGGAATGACATAAACCACAGTAGATGATTTTAGCTTATAAGTGGCTCACTGACAGTACTTTTAAAAATAGATGTACAAATAGATATCCATCTGGCCACTGTTACCCCCAAATTGACATAAAGATTTTTTTTGGCAGAAAACATTTAAGATGCTGGTTGTATATTTAAAAAAAAAAAGAAAAGAGCTGATTTAAACCAAGTTTCCAAGTTTCATATACTTCTACAATAACCATGTATACTAACTGGTTTCTATAACAATTAAAACATATACATTTGCAATTAAATAAAGCCTAGACTATCTAAGAACATAATCAAAAAAGTATTCTGGTCATGCAACCCATGTCTTTTGTATGACTATATTTGCTTAGGAGAGCAATTATGCCATTAAGGATTTCTGCTCATTGTAAGGATACTAAGGAAGATCATGTACTTGAAAGTTAAGGCTGCAATCCACCACAAAGGTGCTTAAGAGAGGAATCCTATGGCCCCTAAACAGCATCTGGGGGACTATAGGATAGTTCATATTCCTGGATCCAAGGTTGGAGACAACACTCCGACCTTGGACCTGGGAGTCCAAGCTTCCCACTCCTCCCCATTGCAGCCAGCATGGAGAGAACCTGCCTCTCTGAGGTTGCAAAGCTGATCAAGGGAAGGTAAAGGGGGTGTTCCTGTCAGCAGGGAGGGGAAGGGACTGGGGAGGCCATCTTACGAGGAATCCCCCAGCCTCCTTCCCTCCGCCTCCTCAGCAAAAATGCCCATCTAGTTGAATACAGAGCGGGAGCAATGTGGAGGTGAAGATCACCTCCACACTCCTCTCGCTCTGCATAGGATGCCCGTCAGCCTCCGAATTAATTTTAGACTGGGTTTTTAATGAGACATTTAAACTGCAATCTTATGCCCATGTAATTTAGTGGGACATACTTCTGAGTAGACATGTATACAGAATTACACTCAGTAAACAGGATTCGACTCCTAATAAATGTTTTAATTAAACATCAGATTAATTTTTTTAAACCTCACAAATGTTAAACGAATCTGCTTTTTTGCTTAAAGAAAATTAATTGTTATACCTCAGGCTCTATCCCATAAATATCCCTCTTATTCCAAATGTGCTGTAACTTTCTTGGTGCTACTATATAGCTTTTGCTATTGTTCCCCACTTCTTCCACTTCAGGACAAAGTCTTCTCTAGTTAGAAGGGGCCGGGGTCTATTTGCTGCCTCTCAAATTCTTAAGGACGTCAAAAGACTTTGCAAATTTTACATACACAATTTTTATTAAGGCTCTCATGACATCATAATGAGAGCCTTGGGCTATGAGGCAGTTTATGCATACATGAAATAAAATAAGCAAAAGCATTCCCCCTCTCAGTATGGAAATTAAGTTTTTCTGATACAGAATGGCACTGCAAGGGTTGGCAGAGTAAAAGCTGAAGGAAGGATGCAATTTACTTGAAAATCAAGGTGACACCATCCCTCTCCCTTGCAAAATGTGTCTACAGAGCTACCTCATGGAGTTGCAGACACTTATGCCAGATGTCTGTAGCTCCTAAAGTCTGGCATGACCAGAGGCAAGTTCTCTGGGGAATTCACAATGCAGGTTTTTATGTGGATGCTTCCCATCACACCAGGTAAACGGTTCAACATCACTGTAGAGACTCTGAGATCAGTAGATCAAAGGGCCCAACTCTTAGGCTGTAGGTGAAAATGTTTTCCTTTTTATATTGCATCTGAATCACCCCAGCACAGCTGTGTTTAGGAAGTTTATGAGCAAATGTTGTGGAAGTTCCCTTCTAGATATGTGTCCCTTAAGTGGCCTGTGTGTCTCTTGGACCAGCTCTGCAGCAATTGTGAAACTCCATACGTAACTCTACTCCACCTTAGTAGTGGGCTGGGAAGGGATAAGTCCTATTTCCCATGAGACTTGGTTTTAAACGAATTTTTTGTGGTGTGTGAAAGCCTCATGGCTCATTCACACTGGAGTTGCACCCAGGCAAGAAATCCTTCAGGCCTCTTTGAATGGTGGTTGTGTCTGCCTTGATTTCCCCAGTGTTTCTTTCCTGCAATAAATATATTTGGTATGACTGGCACCGATGTATCTGTAAATGTCCAGTAGACATATGCTGAGGCCCACAGTCATAGCCAACTACAGCTTCCTGGCAAGTGTACCTGATAGTTTAGGGTGGGCCTGCACAGTTTGCAACCTGCCAACCCAAAGGTAGCCCATCAAAGGTGTATTGCAGCCTGCCAGGTGCTTGACCCCACCCCTGTTTCGCATTCCCAGGCAAGCAGGGAAAAAAATCCAGAAAATATATCGAGCTCCTGCCAGGCTGCCATAAACAGTAGGCTCTGTTTAGTTTAGTGGGTCACAAGTTATGAAAGCTAGTGTAACCACAGCAAGCACAGTTGCCTTCTAAAAGTATGCAGTAGCTTCCTTTCTTTGCTTCACCCTCCCACCTTGGTGGCAGGAACAGTCCATTGGAATAGCCAGAGGCTGTCACTGACACCATGGTCACAATACTCCAAGAATGCCCAGGAGGATATGAATGGGAATAGAAGAAGTGTGCTGCTTGATCAGTCCAAGGGTTCCTCAAGACTGGCATGTTGTTCCCAGCAGCAGTCAGCCAGATCCCTCTGGGGAGCTCCCAAGCAGGATAGGGCATGAAAGTGATGGCCATGTGCAATTCTGGCATTCAAAGGCACTCTGCCTCTGAAGACAGAGGTTCCATTTCAGCTAGCATGGCTAACAGATATTGACAGACCTGTTCACCATGATCTTGTCCAAACATTTTTAAAGCCGTGGCTTAGTGGTTAAGACACTGAACTCCAGACCGGAAGGTCGGCAGGACAGCAGTTCGAGACCCGAGTGCCGCGTGATGGAGTGAGCTCCCGTCTTCAGTCCCAGCTCCTGCCAACCTAGCAGTTTGAAAGCAAGAAATTGCAAGTAGATAAATAGGTACCGCTTTGGCAGGAAAAGTAACGGCGTTCCGTGCACCTCGGTGTTCAGTCATGCCGGCCACATGACCACGGACACGTCTTCAGACAGTGCTGGCTCTTCGGCTTAGAAATGGAGATGAGCACCACACCCTAGAGTCGGACACGACTGGTTGGGGACACCTTTACCTTTTTTTTTTTTTAAGCTAGAGGACATCTTACCTTGTAGTGTTTTCCATCTGTCAGTGATGTGTGAAGAAGTACTTCCACATGCACTTCCACAGAATTTTATAAAACTCTCTCATGTCTCTCCTTAGCCATCTCCCCCCTGCATTGCTTGGGGGGGGGGGGGCTCTAAACGAAAAAGCCCCAAATGCTTAGCCTGGCCTTTCCTCACTGTTCCAGCTCCTTGATCATTTTGGTTGCCCTTTGCTGCACCTCCAGACTTGTATATGGTGTTTGAATTGTGGTTGCACCATAAATTTGTAGAATGATGTTACAATATTTACTTGTTGCTGTCTTTTGAGCACATTCCAAAGATTCTTTGCTCCTTAACCTCTTTCCAGCCACCTTTCCTCACTCCACCCCCAAGTTCAAACTTATAAACAAGAATGCTTACTCTGTTGTACCTTTCCAAAAGGGCCTGCCAAAATTACCCCTAAAACTAGTTGCAGGGGTGGGAGGGGACTTACATTTTACAGGATATTTTGCAACCCTATTTCTGCTTGGTTAAAAAGATCTATGAAAGTGGAAAGAGGCAAGACTTCACCCAAGCAGATGGTCAGTGAAAGTTTACTATCAACTTGCTGTGATTTATCTTTCTCCCCCTCCCTCACTTCCCTTGAATGTGTCTACTAAAGTAATGAGCTGGCTATGGCTTATGTTTGACAGGTCATCTGGAACTTGAGCCAAAAATCTCCCGCATCAGATCTCTCAGAAATGCAGACTCTTTCCTCTTTTGCAGGGAGTTTAAAGCCTGAAACTCATCTAAGGGGATTTGCTGCACCTGGCAGCTACATATCTCTGGCCAAAGACATGCAAAGCTTTAGCAATCTCCTCAAAAGTTAACACCAGCAAATCCAGCTGAGGCAATTCCTCTCTGCCAAAGCACTATGTGGCATCTACTGATGTTGCTTTGCTTCTGCTTTGGGAAGAAACAAAACAGGGAGAGAGGGGGAGAAACTGAGAAAGCCTTTCCAAGTATGTCAGTGTATTAGCTGCCTCTGAAAATCCGCCTTGAAGTTTGAGAGGAGCTTGGAAAGTACCTTAAAAGGAATTTCAGTAGGCTCGCCTGTCATCTTGGAAACCTACTGAAGTTGTATACAAGTCTTCTAAATGTAGGGTTTATAAAATGTTAGTTTCTCCCTTTTGGACCAGCCCCTTCAAAGGGCAAAATAGCTTTGCTTATTGTTGTATTGCCATTGCTTTAAAACAAAAATCTTATTATTTAGTTATGTACTGCAGGGACTGTCCAAAATGCTGGAATAATACAAAGTGACAAATCCAGAAGTATTAATTCACACCGTATCATCAGTATGTATGGTGCTTTCCAGAGTTCCATAATCAAAATAGGTCCCTGCCCACACAGAGGCCTTTACGCAGAGCTTTTATCCTGCCATTGAGATTGCTCCCTCACAGAGGTTTGCAGACTCTTTACATGACCCTGTGACCCTCTGGGCTTCTCCTGCACTAAATGCCCTTTGTTCTGTTTTTAAATACGCAGATAATGAGCTATCAAATTACCCCATTGTGTTGCACTTGAGTTCCCTCCATGAAAAGAGGAAAACTGGCAAGAAGAAGAGTGAGATCAATGAAAGATAATGGAAGATACAGGGAGAAGGAGGGCGAAAGGGGAGGGGGGAAAGGAAGCGGGTGAAGTTGTGATCCTGCATTTAAAATGGAAGCAGAAAGCCCTATTTTAAATGCAGGATTTTAGGCTGGCATAGAGATGCCCACAGTTTACAATCCAAATTATGATGCTAAGGAAGGAAACCGATGGAAAAGAGAAGCAAAGGTAGCAAAAGATGAATGGGTTACCTGAACTCTGTCTCATGTGCATACCCATATCACTGATGCTCAAGATTTTCCTGGTGACATTCAGGGTTTTATTATAATTATTAATTAATGTAATTTAATTGCTCCCCATCTTTCTACCAAAAATGGCATTCAGTGCAGCTTATAAAACAATTTAAAATTGATTAAAACAATAAAACACATTAAAATACAATAAAAACATAACAATTACAGAAACAAACAGCACTCAAGTCACAGCCGCACTTACAGGCCAAAGCCCTTCTTTAATAAAGCTGTATTCAAGGACAGCAGAGAGGGAGTGAACCTTGCCTCCCTTGGGTGGGAGCTCCACAGCCTGGGAGCAGCCACCAAAAAGGCCCTCTCTCGTATCGCTACCAAAAGCACTTCTGATGGTGGTGGTCTCAAAAAAAAGGCCTCTCCAGAAGATATTGAGGACTGGGCAGGCTCACATGGGAGAAGGCGGTCTTTCTGGTAGCCTGGTCCCTAGTCATATAGGGCTTTATAGATCATAACCAGCACTTTGAATTCTGCCCAGAAATACATCGGTAGTCAGTGAAGCTGCTGTTATAAGGGAGTCATGTGCTCCTTGTAACCCGCCCCAGTCAACACTCTGTCTGCAGCATTCTGGACAAGCTGAAGTTTCCAAACAGTTTTCAAAGGCAGCCCTACGTAGAGTGAGTTACAGTAGCCCAAATGGGATGTAACTAAGGCATGTGTGACCATGGCCAGATCAGATGTTTCTAGGAATGGGCACAGTTGGCATACAAGCCTCAGCTGTGCAAATGCACTCCTGGCCACTGCTGAGACCTGGGCATCTAGGTTCAGGGCTGAGTCCAAGAGTACACCAAAACTGTGAGCCTGAGTCTTCAGGGTGAGTGTAACCCCATCCAGCAGAAGCTGAATCTCTATTCCCAGACCTGCCCTTCATCTGACTAGGAGCACCTCTGTCTTGTTTGGATTCAATTTGTTTGCCCTCATCCAGTCCACTACTGACATCGGGCACTGATTTAGAGCAAGAATAGTTTCCTTGGATTTAGATGGAAAGGAGAGTTAGAGCTGGGTTTCATCAGCATACTGGTGGCATCAAAGCCCAAAACTCCAGACAATCTCTCTCAGTGGTTTCATCCATATGTTAAAAAGTATGGGGGATAAGATGGAACTCATGAGGGCCACAGCGTAGAACAGGAATCACCCCCTGAGATTGCTCCTCCAAGAAGGACCGGAGCCACCCAATATTGCCTCCCAGTCCCATCTCAGACAGACGCCCCAGAAGGATACCATGGTCAATAGTACTGAAAGCCACTGAGAGGTCCAGCAGAACTAGCAGGGGCACACTCTTGCTATCCAGTTCCTGGTGTAGATCATCCACTAAGGCAACCAAAGCAGTCTCTGTCCCATAACCAAGCCTGAAGCCTGATTGAAATGGATCTAGGTAATACATCTCATCCAGAAATCCCTGGAGCTGAGAAACCACCACATGCTCCAGCACTTGCCTAAGAATGGAATACAGGAGATCAGACAGAAATTATCCAACACAGTGAGGTTCAGGGAAGGTTTTCTTAAGCAAAGGTCTCACCACTGCCTCCTTTAGGCAAGATGGAATCACACCTTGCCTTAAAGGTGCGTTCACCACTGTCCTCAGCCAGTCCTGCCGCCCCAGCTGCTTTTATAAGCCAGGAAGGGCAAGGATCCAACACACAAGTGGTAGGCCTCACTAGGCCAAGTGGTAAATATGAAGACTGACCTGTGTTACGAGGATGCTAATGAAACAACAGTAGGTAATATCCAATATGGGCCGAGTGTGCACGGCCAGCACCGTCGGATCCTGGCCCATGCATGCACAGCCCCGCCAGCCCAGGTCCACACACAGCCCCTAACACACACAGCTGCAATATAGCACTTCCGGGGGAAAGCCCTGACATGAAAGCAAACACTTGTTTCAGGAAGGGGCGCAACTTGCCCCTTCCAGAAAGGAGCATTTTCTTTTGTGTCAGGGCTTGCCTCCAGAAATGCTAAATCATGGCCATGCATATTAGGGGCTGTGCATGGACCTGGGCTGGCGGGGCTGTGCACACACAGACCGGGGCCCAGTGGTGCTGGCCACATGTGCACGGCCCCTATTGGATACCATCCAGTAATGTTGCTTTGGCTACACTTGCTTAGTATCACTTTGTGTGCCAACTTTTTCCATTCTAAAGTAGGACATTAATGATTTCTTGTTATACAGAGCTCTTCTTTGTAGGCATGAATCAACAGTATCCTTGAAAATGAAATAATTTTGAATCTAGTCTTTCTAAGCAGCTGGCACAGGGCCATGTCAAATGATGGTGAGGCATGGGATTTCATTTTAATACTGTGATTTCTTTAATCATAGATGTATTTTTCTCTGGGATGAAAACAGGCCCATGCAGAAACAGGATGCCTTTGGCTTGATGCTGCTTGTATAACAATCCATAAAACTATGGAGATGATTTTTGCATCACTATCTTGTAACCTGTCAATCAGTCATGTTTATTTTATTTGTGCACTACCCTTCCTCCCAGAACAACATTTTATCCAGAAAGCAATAAGGAAGGTAGGTTAGGCTGAGAGATAGTGACTTGCCCAAGGCTGTTCAAGTGAGCTTTATGGTGGTGAAGGGATTAAAACCTGGGTTTCCCACATCCAGGCACAACACTCCAGGTACTAAATGCTGCTGTAATGTTTGGATGACAAATACTGTATATTTGATACAATTATACATGGAAGTACTGACACTGCCAAATGGAGATGATGTGAAGCATGTTGTTTGATTATAGGCAGCTATTCCTAAACTTTTTTTCCCCAGGAAAACTCATGTACAGCAGGGGTGGGCAAAAGGTAAATTTCCAGGTGTTTGGGACTTCAGCTCCCATAATCCTGTGCCATCATGGCCAATAATCAGGAATGCTGAGAGTCCAAACATCCAGAGATTTACCTTTTGCCTTCTGCTCACCCCTGATGTACAGTATGCAGATTTCCTATCCTTACACAATGGTACTTGAGGCCTCTCTCTCTCTCTCTCTCTCTCACACACACACACACACACACACACACACACCAGTTCCTTTGAGCGGCTTGGCTTCCCGTTTAGGAATTGCTCAGCTAAAACACCATTGATGTTACTTAAATTACAAATCCATGGAGAGTAATTTCCTCATTTGCATAATCACCTTAATGTGAATTGAGTGAATTCCAAGACAAATGCATACACTGTTTGCTTATTTTTACACAACTTGCATCTGTTTTGGTGCATCCATTCTTCTAGATGCAGGTATTGCTAATATAATTCTTTACTGGATTCCTTCCAGTGTGCTGTGCAAGAGAGAGGACAAGCATAACAAGTATACAGCATAAAGTAGTGAGCCGGGCTGGAAGCTGCCGTATCTCATTCTCTTCAGATGTATCTGTTCCTCCCCAGAGTTCAGCTCCAAGAACCAAGCTCTTCAAGTTTACAGCAGTACCAGCTGGCTGTGCATGGTGCTGGTTGGCTGGTGTCTGTGATGTCACCAAGACGTCTCTTCCCCCCTCCCCCAATCTCTGGAACAGTTTCCCATTAAAAAAATAATAATAATGAGGCAATTAATGAATGGGTAAACAGATAAACATACATGTGGTTCTCCACTCCACTTTGGAGCAGATCAGACTGATGGCTGAGCCACCATTCAGTTGGCTGGGATGCAGGTCTTGTTTTCTTTGTGGAGCTGGGAGGATGATGAGTTCACCCAGTGGCTGAAGAACATGCCGTAAAGTCTCTCTTTAATACTATGTGTTTTTCTAAAGCTCTTGGAATGCATATTTGCACTTGGGGTGTGAGTCCACCATTAGAATTTCTTAGTTCTCATAGCCTTGATCAAATTAGCGTCACTTTCAGTTCCCTATTTTTTTTATCACAAAAATCTATTTTTGTCATATGGCAAGGAATGGCTTGAGTGAATTTTAAGAGGCCCCTTTCTTTTTTCCTTCAAACTATATCATGAAAGGGGAGGTTTAGTTTGGGACTTATCTAGATGATCAGTTCAAAACTTGCTGATTCTGCTTTAGAGCCTTTGTGTAACAGGCAAGTTAATCCTAATTCAAAGGCAATATTGACTCTGCATATAAAGGAATGGGAATGAATCAGCCATGCTGACTCTACCCTCTCCCGGCTAATGTGTGTTCCAGCACAATGGGTTGGGGATATTAAGCTTCTAGCAAAGGGCCTTGCACTGTAGCTGAAACCGGCTGGTATCAAACTGGAGAACTCGTTTGGTTTCACGTGGGTAGCCCCTCTAGCTGCAGGATTTAGGGAGACAATTGGGAGACTTCTACAGACTTCACCTTGGTCAGTGTCAGCTCCTCCTGAAATCTCCTCTTTCTATCCTGGGCAGTGGTGACAAAATTGCGTGGTGTCTGTACATGAAGCTGTGCTACTTTAAATGATCAAGTATCCACTGAGAGTTATATATTATTTCTTATTCAACAAGTGGTTGAGAGTGTAGACTGAGGTAGTAGACTTGTGGACTGCACAACATCAGACTGCAAGTTGTGGTATACCCTTCTTTCTCTCCCACCCCCTGTATAGAAAGTTCCTTACATAGAGTGATCGCGCCGATAGCCTACAGTCTATCCCACTTCTCTGTAAAAAGCGGGGGGCGGGGGGGGGGGATCAAAGCAGCTTCTAGTAAAAATAGGAAAACACAATGGATAAAAAAGGTTAAAAAATAATCAAATGGAATAAACTAGCATACCAGGGAGAAAGTTTCAGCATACGTTTCTCCTGTATATATTAATATACATGGCAGAGCATTCAAAAATATGACCCACATGCACACACACCTTCAGTCTGTAGTACAGCTCTAGAATTTTATCCCTTCGTACTGTGCAATGTATAGAACCACTCTTAATCCAGTGTACCAGTTCTGCTCTTTTAGTCACTAATAGAGGACAAAGCTATCAGTGGCAACTAGGCATGATGGCTATAAACTACCTCCAGATTCAGAGGCAGTATGCCTCTGAATACCAGTCACTGGGGCATAGCTATTGCCCTCATGTCCTGTTTGTGGGCTTCCCATGGGCATCTGATTGGCCACTGTGAGAAACAGGGTGCTGGACTAAATGGACCTCTGGTTTAATCCAGCACAACTCTTCTTATGTTCTCATGTTAGATATTTGACTTGCCCTTTAACTAACATTACAGTACATCCTTTAGTGTAGTGGCATTCAACCTATTTAGACAGCTTGAACCCCAGCCTGCAACATGGGAATGAATTTACAATATCCTATGGTAAAAAAGATAAAAAAATGGGATCTTACAATCTAGGGCAGATAAACTTACACACAATCCACAATGCAATATACATAGTGTCATTCTACTCTTTCTATGGAATCAAAACCAATAAACTTTCTAAGAAGAGATATTTTAGTGGGATGTATAGGACTTCCTCCTAAAGATTCATTCCACAAAGATATGAGATTAGAAAGGGTCACTTGGAAGTTGCTTTAGCTTTGGAAGGCCACCATTACTGATGAGGCTTTCTCATAAAGGTAGATGGTCTCAAATGTCAATAAATGGATCTTGACTTTATTTGCCAGTGCCAGTGATCCTTTATCCACTGAGCTGCAGAACTTTATTTATTTATTTATTGCATTTATACCCCGCCTTTCTCCCTCTCGCAAGGAACTCAAGGCGGCTTACATTATCCTCCTCCTCACCGTTGTATCCTCACAACAACAACCCTGTGAGGTAGGTTGGGCTGAGAGTCTGTGACTGGCCCAAAGTCACCCAGTGAGCTTCCATGGCCAAGTGGGGACTAGAACCCGGATCTCCCGGCTCCCAGTCCGTCACTCTCACCACTACACTACACTGGCTCAACTTGCACAAAGTCTGCTGTTGAACTGGTAAATTTAAACTTATGTAACATTGAGCACTGTCTTGTATATGTGAGGTCTTGCAAAGGGTATAATTAATGTATAATTTTACTTTTTAAAATTGTGCCATTGTACATCGCCCAGAGTGGTTGGGTGACCGGCCAGATGGGCAATTAAGAAATTTAATAAATAATAAATAAAGGGTTGAGGAGAAGAGAGTCCTTACTCGATACTGTGCTGCTACCTAGTCAAGGATATTCTTTACCAAGGTCAGATATTCTCAAATATGTGACATGCCAAAGTCCTGTGTCAAACCCATTCCACCTTGATTGCTATGCCTCTTCCTTCTCAGCAGCAGAGATGGCCTGAGCTATTTTGGCTTTTGAAGCAGAAATCCAAATAGTACTCACCCTCTCTCATTGAGTCTGGATTGATAAAACCAAGTATGTTGATATAATTGTATTCATCTAGTTACCTGACCACACCACTTGGGGCCGTTTGCAGATTTTGGCTCTTGCTCATTGTGAAAATGTATATTATGAAGTGATACTTCTCTCAGATCAATAATATTTTAGTGCATTTGGCTTTACCAGGCCACTTGTACCCCACAGGTCAAATTAAAAGGTAATAACAGAGTGGCAACCTCCCCTGTCAATGCATGCCTATGGATGAAGTAGAAATGTTATTCCGCAAGGGAATGGAATGGGGAAGGGATAGTTATTCCAGATCAACAAATATGAATCAGACCTGTCTATCTATCACATTCTGTTTGGAACTCCTAAGAAACCATAGTATCAAGAATAAGTCTCTGTGCAGAGTATCTAAGATTTAGGGTGCAATCTTACTGGGATGACGTAAACATCCAAACTTGGAAGCTTACAGCCATCCAGTGCAGAACAGGAGGAGCGGTGAAGACAATCTTTGTCTTTGTGTTCCTCCTGCTCTGCATTTTAGCTAGGCAGGCTTTTTCACCTGTCTAGCTGGGGCTGCGTGGAGTGGGAAGGAAGGAGACTGGGGAGGCCTGGGGATATGGTGTAAGCCGGCCTCCCCAGTCCCCTCCTCTCCCTGCCCATCAGCACGCCCCCTTTCCCTCCTCTCTGAGGTTGCCTTTGCAACCTTGGAGGCAGCGGCGCCACTCTCCGCGCTGGCTGTGAGGGGCAGAGGGTGGGGAGCTCAAATTCTTGGCTCCAGGGTCGGAGCGCTGACTCCGGCCTCTGATCTAGGAGTCCAAACTATCCTATGGCCCCCCAGACTCTGTCTAGGGGCCATAAGATAGCTCCCTCCTTCACACAAAAGCTAATCTCAAGGATCTGTGTGCGCGTTTTTTAATTGGATTAGAAAACATGTAATGAGCTCTTCAGTTTTAAAATATCAGGTGGTACCCCAAAGGAAGACAATTGACACTTCCGCTTTAGGGAAAAGGTGTTTTTCAATTGTGCTTGCAGCAAGAAATAATATATAGCATTCTTGAATATACAGATTTGTATAATGCTTAGTCAGGGACCAGGGCTTAATTTTCACCAGGTGTTATTTTAGAATGTATTTTCAGTAGCAGGGCTGTCTGCTACAGCCCCTTAGCAGTTCCAACAATTATCCCATCCCCATTGCTCTGCACCCTATTATTGAACTCTTTAGCCCTATTTAAGTGTTCAGTACCCATAAAGCAGCTGTTGAGAACTTGCACCCTAGCCCTGCACCCCAGACATGGATGTGTGATCAGTGACAGTCTGAAAAGAGTCATATGTACACATGTAGGACTTTCACCCCATGGAGGAAGCACCATGGGCATCCATCCACACTTGTATAGGCCCCTTCAGACTGGTACCAATCACACATTGGTTGAGGGGGTGGGGAGGTGCTGGAACGTGTGCCAGGTGAGGCTGGCTTGCATGTTCTCAATAGCCCTCTCATGGGTACTGAACACCTGAATAAGGCTTTTAAGGCAGCTCAATCGTTCTTTTTCAGGGGATGACTGCCTCCAGAATCAGATGGCCTACTCCCGTAGTGTGTGCATATTTTCAGAGTTTAGGAAACCTCTCACCTTCTCCCACACTACAGTTTCTCTTCAGAAATGGTGCTTTTGAATAATTTTTTCTTCATAAAAGCAAAATACCCCCTCCCTTACCAAAACTTCCATCACAACCACTGCAGTGCATCCTACTTGCAACTGCTTCTGCCTCACTAGGATTGGTGTAGACACCCAACATCCTTGAGTACTGCCAGGTAGGGATGTATGAGAAATTAGTTCCAGTTTGTTTTTGATCAGGATTTACCCAGTTTGCACCTTTGGGACTGAACATGGACTCAGATGCAATCTGCAGTCAAAGTCTGTACATTCCCAAGCTTTCGATGTGTTTTGCGGACAAAAAAATGCTTGACAGCATGCGTACTTTTGAAAAATGTGCACAAATGCACGTTAACCAATGGGAGAGGAATATGTACATTTCAGTAGGGCCCACTGCTGACAAATGCCATGCTCCCCCTTAAAAATAGTCCTAGCTCAGCATTTCACGGAGTGCTGGGAGGCTGGGTTTAGCTTCCATGTTAATTTCCCACAATGCTTCCAGTTCCCAGGCATCATTCTACGGCATTGTGGGAAATTAAAATGGTGGCAAACCCAGCTGCCTGGCAGTGAGGAGTGCTGCTGCCCACCTACCGAGGTGAACCATCCAGGGCCCTCTGACAGAGGAAGGGGCCTCCCACCAGAAGACACTTTGCCTCAAACCCGGAGCCAACCTTGTGCCTCACCGGGTATTATTTCTTACATCTAGCCCACCACACCCAGCTTCTGCCCCTCAAAGTCACCATTGCTTCCTCACATCCCGCCCATTCAACTCGGTTGTACTTCCTGTGTCTTCACCACTTCTGTCTCTTGACCTGTTATTTACAAGCATCCATTTAAATGCATTGCTCTCCACACTTTTCTATTTTTTAGCTGTCTTTTCAAATTAGTTGTGCATTGCTCCCTCACCTCCACCCTCCATGAAGTATCTGTAATTCCCTTCACAGCCTGGCACAAAATTGCAGGCTGAGGGGAAACCTCCAATAAAGCCCCAAGGCTGCAGTGCAGGGATGAAGGCCTACAGCTGCCACTAGCAAACTTGGCACCTCTGTTTAAACAACAAAACAAAAAAGTGGTGTGTGTGATTGCACAGACATGCTACTGAAGAAAAGCCCTATAAGTGGTTCTTTCCCAGGTTTACAGAAGCTGCCCTCGAACACAGTTCAAACCAAACAAAATCTCCCATCAAAACTGTGATGGCATCAGCTTTGTAGTCCAGCTGAGTTCAATGGCAGGCCGCTCCTGGGTCATGACCCACATATTGAAGCCCCCTGTTCTAATGAAGAGGTGTTACCCCATAGTTTGAGGGGAATGCAATCCTATGCATGTTTAGACAGATAAAAGTCCTACAACTCCCAATATACTGGTTGGGGAATGCTGGGAGTTGGATTTTTTTCTGTCTAAATATGCATAGGCTTGCATCCTAAACCACCCATAATCCCATGGAAAAGGGATACATTTTTCCTGACATCCTAAAGGATATTTATTTATTATCTCTGTCACATAAGTTTTCACTTCCTTTGTTTAATGTGTCTCATTTAATCTGGATTAGTTCACTCAAGTGGTCTCACAGTCACTAACGCAGATTAAATTTAAAATCATCACTACATCTTCTAAAGCATGATTTGGAAAAGAGGTAAATTATCCACCCTTTTAAAGACTCCTAATTATGTGAATTAAAGCACAGCGAAATTATGTTAGTGAATAACAAATCCATGTTTTCCCCTCACCCCACACCCAAAATGTATCCACTAATCTTCAATTTCTGTGAAGAAGTTCTGAGTTGTGAAGGCAGTTTTTCACTTCACAGTAAGCAAGAAAAGACATTAAATTCTCCACAGGCTGCTAACATGCCTTGTGTTGCAAAATTTCCTGAAGGTATCCAGTTCAGAATATACTCACCAAATGTTGAGCTTCAAAAACAGATCAGGCAGCATGGTTTCAAAATGCTGGGGAAGAGCAAGTTCCCTGTGACATTCAAAATGCTTTTTCAAAAAACTGTGTCATTATTATTAACTAGGCAAATTAAAGTTCTATGCTTCTGTTAAATCATTCTTTCTATGCTGTCATTTTTCAGCAAAAGGAGTCCACAGATGGTCATCTTGGTATGAGTCAGAACAGCAACTGTGGTACCTTAAAATGGCACACACAAACCATCTCTCTCAGCTCTGGGATAGAGAGCAAGAGTTAAGTAGACTACATCTGGGGAACCTGCAACCTTTTGCCAGGGAGGGATCTCCCTTCCCCCTGGGACGTGATTTGGAGAATAGGATTGTTTCCCTGTTGAGAGGGGCAGGGAATGCCTTTATGACATCAGCAGTCATTAGACCAATTCCCACCTTCAGCTCAGATATCTTTGAATGCCTAGCAACCAGCATACCCAAGTAATGGGACAAAAAGAGATAAGGGAAGGGACTGGTGCAACGGAGGCTGGTATCACAAAGGCACTGCTTTTTCCATAGTTAAAAGGAATTGGCTACAACTGAAAAAGATTGACAGGGACAGAGGAAGGAAGGACTGAGGGACCAACCTGAGATGAGAGTGTAAATGGGGTAGTAGAAGCAAAGCTCCCAAGAAATGGAACAAGGTAAGAAATGGGAAACCAAGGGAAAGAAAGTAAGGTTCAAATCAACTCATCTTTATGGTCATTTTCCATGAATGCTTCCACTTTTTGGTGGGCATTTCACTAGATAAGAATAACTGCAGAGACCTTTCATTGGAAACTGGAGCTTTCTAAAAGCCTCTTCAACACAATGTAGGGTGAGTGAAAACAAAAGACAGTTTTTTAAAATAATGGTGGACATCCGATAAAATAAATAGTTCATGTTTACATCTACTATAATTCTTCACAGTCATTTGCAATTTCAAGAGCTGGTTGGGTCCTCATGAATGGTAGCCCTCCATATATCTGGATTCTGGAATGGACATAAAAAATTTTTAGTGGGGTTTTGGATTCTCTACTCTGGAACTCCATTCTTCTGGAGATACTCCAAACTCTATAGCCAGGCACCTCATACTCTTCTTAAAAACCCTTTATTGGTTTGGCATCTATTTCCTGGCTGTCCAGTAGCTGCAACATGGTGCTCTTAAAATATATGGATAGACTCTTTATGTGGAAAGAATTTGTGGATCGCTACCAGTAGTCAAGGAAGTACTTTTAGCTTAATGAGCAGCTGTCTTTTATGTTTGACCCAGTTTTCAAAACAAAATAATGACCACTGGGTTAAACAGTGGTTTTTAATCTTTGTACCTTCAGGGAACCCTTTCTGCACAAACTTGTCTGCTGAGGAACCCCTGCGCATTGCAGGGGATTTGGGGAAGTGTTGTAGATTACACACTGAGTTTATGTGGGCTGCTGGCCAGACCTATATTGGGCCTCACATTCTGTGGGAATCAAGAAGGCAACTGCATAGGAGAAGTTTAGTGCATTGCATGCTGGTAAGTACTTACTGGAGTAGTGCAGTTGCTCTGTCTCAGTAAGGGATCGTGTGTACACACTTGGCTCTTTACTGAAGGATCATACTCCTGTTTATGTTGCATTTGCATACATACAACTACAGATTTGCCAAGGATTTTTTTTCACAGCTGTAACTGAGCTACTGTGCCTGTGCTTTTGCAAGTTTATATTAGCTGGCATGTGTAATGCTGCAGATTTATTTTAGAAATGTTTATTAATGTCCATTGCCAAAGCAGAAAATTACAAAATAAAATGAGCTTGCAGCTCATATAAAGCTGCCTTAGCCATCGGTTCCATGGTGTTATTAAAAATTTGTCAACACAGTTGCTCAAGTAAAGAAGGATTTTTTTCCTACTGAGGAAATATGCCTGCTAGGTTCCATGTCTTTGGGAACTAAATGATTGTTCACAGGGACTCACAATTTTTCTCATCTTGGTGAGTACTGACGACAGCCTCTGCGGAGTGTGATGAGCCTGCAGGCTCCTCCCAACCCTGGAGATTTAGGGCGGGATGATCCCCACCCATTCCCCAGTTCCAAAGATTGAAGGAAGCTTAGGATTGGCTCCATGCCCGCCAGAAGCGCAGAGTGCGGTGAGGTGACGGTGTAATGGCTTTTCCGGGTTCTCCAAGCATCCAGCAAAACTGAAGCCAAAGGAAGTCTCTGCCTCCCCACTCCAGCTCAAAGCTGCTGGATATGCGGGCTTGTTTGTACATTGCACAGAGTTCTCCACCCCAGGTGCAAGCATAGAGAGGGACAGTGGGGTGTGTTCCTCCCCCAGTGTGGACCTTAGGGGAGGGGTATAGTCTTGGTGACACCAAACTTTCTGAGGCCAGCCAAAATGTCTGGACCCTTAGGTATTCACTTGGCCTGTATCATATGCCATGTACCACTGATGATTCTTTTAATATTTATTATTTTTATTAAATTTTTATAGTGCCCAATAGCTGAAGCTCTTTAATAATACTTAATAATAATATGCTTATAATATAATCATAATTAATAATAATAGCTAATATTAATAACAGTTGTATGTTGTTCTTGGTACCTTTCTTGAGCTTGGTGATTCCCCCCCCCCCTTTTCTTAACATATACTATGAATAAGAATATTTATATAGTGCTATCTTTGTCCATAGTGGTTTACAGAGTAATATAAGTCCCTTTCAAAAATGCAGCTCTGCCCCCTTGTGTTCAGTGAACGTGGTGGTGGGCAGTCTCCACCCCCCCCTTTATGTGTTCTGATACACACCTGTAACATCGTCATTATTACATCATTTATTTCCCCCCCCACTTTCCCCTCCAAAAAGAAGCCCTAAACGGCTAACATCATCATCGTATCAAAATATACAGTGATATCAAATTATCAAAAGATAACAATATGAAAAATTATTTAACAACAAAAGTATTACAATAAGCCTATACACATTCAGTCCAAGACAAACACCAAGTCCATAGATATGTAGGCAGGGGTGACCTGGTTGACAATGTTTACTTGGACTGCCAAAAGGCTTTTGACAAAGTCCCTCACCAATGACTCCTGAGCAAACTCAGCAGTCATGGAATAAAAGGACAGGTCCTCTTATGGATCAGTAATTAGTTAAAGAACAGAAAGCAGAGAGGAGGAATAAATGGTAAATTGTCCCAATGGAAGGAAGTAAATAATGGGGCCCCACAAGGATCTGTATTGGGACCAGTGCTTCTCAGCTTGTTCATAAATGATCTGGGATTAGGACTGAGCAGTGAAGTGGCCAAGTTGGCTGATGACAATTATTCAGGGTGGTTAAAACAAAAAGGGATTGTGAGGAGCTCCAAAAGGATCTCTCCGCACTCGGAGAATGGGCTTCCAAATGGCAAGTTCAGTGTAAGCAAGTGTAAAGTGAAGCACGTTGGGGCAAAAAATCCCAACTTCAAGTATAACCTGATGGGATCTGAGCTAGCGGTGACCACCAAGAAATAGATCTTAGGGTTGTGGTGGACATCTCAATGAAAATGTCAACCCAGTGTGCAGCCGCTGTAAAAAAGGCAAATTCCATGTTAGGCATAATTAGAAAAGGAATTAAGAATAAAATGCCAATATCATACTGCACTTCTACAAATCTATGGTGTGACCACACCTGGAATACTGTACCTATGGTACACTTCCTTCAGGATGGCGGGGAGGAGGGGCAGGCTCAATAGTCTCAGCCACTCACGAGGCATGATCCAGGAAAGTCTACTTGACAGTCTGCTGTTCTCCTCAAAAATAAAGAGAGTCATAGTGTGATGTGCCCACAAAGACTCACAGTGGCAGCAGTCTGTTGCCTCTCACTGTACACCTGGAGGCTAAGCTTTGTTACACGAACTTTTCTGTAGGCAACAAAGGCAGCTCCTGCCATGAGGGGCTTGGCTGTATTTCAGTGGGGAGAGACCACAGAGGGGAGGAAAGAAAGGCCAGGGTAATAGGGATGAATATGAATAAATACAATTTCACTGGGGGAGGTGGACTAAGAGCATGGTCTGAAGGCAGATAATTATGCAGCAAGCCTGCTGAAGCTCAGTAGGCTTACATCTGGCCACTGTGTGGATGGGAGACTGCCTGGAGGCCATGGAAGAAAGTTGGACTATAAATGTATTAAATAACCGCTAGTTGTCCTGGAGTGCACCCATGTGAATTGTGAAGCACAGCAGGCTTGTCTTGCAGGGCTGTTAAAAGGCTTATTTGAGATAGTACATGTGAAGCCCTTGGAATAGTACTCTGTAAAATCATGAATGTCAAATCTAGCACATTTCTGTTTGGAAACTTTGGCTATCCAATCTTGGCAGTTGAGGCTGGTGCCTACTTGGGCATAGCATAACCAATTATTCCAATTGCACTCAGAAACCACTTCATTGTAATTTTGCATTTCTAGCAGATGAAGTATTCACATTGTATTGTAGAAGGTCTGAGCTTGGCAGGCTCTCACGCCACCATGTAGATTATTACTGCACATCTGTGGATATGATTCAGTGTGCTCAGGTGGCACATGAGGCAGATACATGAAGCTCGTGGTAGTGTCATTCTTTAAACTGGCACAGCTGCCTTTCAGACTTGAAATGCAGTTTCTCCACATGAGCCATATACCTCTGTGCCCTGCATAGCTTTGCATTTGTCAAAATATGGCTACATGTCAGGATGGAAAGCATGACAGGTTTCCCTGCTCTCACAAAGGCTGCTTTTAACCAGCTGGAAAAGCAAAGAGCCCCTGGTATTGCAAGTTTCAAGTGGTTCAGATAATAAGGGCTTAGAAATCATGAAATCTGAGTGCAATGCATTTTGATTGGCTTCTGGGTCTTACTTTGTTGTTTTGGAGGGGGGTTAAAATGTATGTTTAGCTTTTTCCCCTTTGTATTCTTGTGAATGGCACTGGTCCAGTTTTGTGTTAAGAACCAGCTGAAAACTTGGAAATAGGCAATTCTAAATTTTCCCAGAAGCAGTTGTTCTGCCTTTTTTCTGGGAGAAGTTTCTAGTGCTTGATGAGGAGTCTTTGTGGCAAGAGGGAGGGTCTTGGCCTTCTGAGCCTCCTGGAATGCTGTGTGCTCTGGCCTTGGAGCCTCCTTGGAGCACAGAAGGGGTATGCAACTTCAGCTCCCATGACTGACAGCCACTGGATTGGCTGGGCCTAGTATAAATACTTGGGAGTTTAGGCTTCTGCCCTCACCAGTCAACAGAGCACTGCGTTCAGCACTTCAGCCTCCCAGTTGTAGTGGCTGACCTCAAGAGGCCTCATAGCCTGCAAGCCATATATATTATGTTTGATCCTCAGCTTCTGTGTGCCGCATAACAGTCTATATAATGCTTCTACAGTACAGAACCTGGTGGCTGTCTCAGTGATCCCCTGCCAGGGAACAGAGTTTGGCCTCTGTCTGGTGGATGTTGAAACTGCTCCTCACAAGTCAGAGTTCCTAGAAATGGCAGGGGCATCTAGGCATTCTAATCTCCCAACCCCAGATATGTGTGGGATTTGCTGGGTCTGGGGAATCGGTGCATCACTTTGCAGTGCTTCACAGCACAGGAAAGTTGTGGATCAGCCCTTCTGTCTACTGAAGTGCAGATGCAATCCTTAGCTTCAACAGATAATAACTGATTTATGTGAAATTAATAGTTCCTTTCTTAGCAGAAGTGCTGAGGCAAGAAATTCTTATTGGATCTCCAACCTGCATTTGTGAACTCTTTATTGAATCAAAACTTGATGGGGAAGTTATTGGTGACTTCAGTCATAAAAAAAACCCAAAACAGTAAGTAGAACCTGTAGCGGATTTGCCCTTGGGAGCTTTTCTGTGTCAGCCAGAACAAATTGGGTTGGTTTGATATGGTCCTGAAAAAGATTTGAAAACAAGCGACTGCATACATATAGAACGGATTTACATAGGAAAAATATCTAGCGGCATAAATGCTATGCTTCGTGATTGAAATCATAGATGTATTTCTGGCATAGTCAGCCAGAAATGTGGATTATGTGTGAAGCCTTCTGTGTAATGAACTGTCCTAATCCACCTGCTATCTGGTAATTAATCATGATAGGATTATACCCAAACTAATCCCGAAGATTAGGGAGCAACTGTATTATAAGGTAAAGTTAATCCAGTTGCTAGGTTTTAAGAATGCCAAATGCGTACTTTTTCAATGAAAGCAAGCCCATGTGGTCATATGGCCAACAGGACCTCTGAGGTGCTACACGCCATAGAGTCAGGATCTGTGGGATGAGAATCTTCTCAACAATGGCCGCCTACCACCTGCTGATAGGCCCATCAGACTAGTCTGCAACCATTCAGGAACTCACCTAGGCCTCTGTGGGAGTTCAGGGAAGGAGGGCATGATTGCTGAATGGCAGGACGCCATGCTGGATGTTTTAAAGCAATTGCTGATAAGTGGTTGTATGTATCCATTTGTAGTTCTCACTGTGTAGTTATCAGTCCAGATCCTGGATTACCCCAGATATAGATATGACCTTTTAAAATGACAATTGTCCTCAGTTGGGATTTCTTCAAAGCGTTTTGATCAACTCAGGGTTAGTTGCTCTGACCCTTACTCTAGATTGCATCAGATGGCCATTGTTTCCCTGCCTCAAGCCTTTGTCAAAAACAAGCTTGGAGAATTTCCGCCTCAGTAGATATGATTTATCCAGTTTGTGAGCAATCGAGGCCAGTGAAAATGCTTATTAAAAAAGCAACAACAATTTTTAACTGCCAGTGCCAGTTATAATATTACAAAGTTAGGTATTTTTGTATTTTGCTAAAATGTTGGCAGATTTGTTGTTCATTACATTTGTATCCTGCTTTTTCCCCATAGGAGCTCAAGCCATTGCATTGGGGGGGGGGGGTAATTATTTCATCCTCGTGACAATACTGTCAGTTAGGTTAACTTCAGAGAAAGTCACCGGATCAAGGTGGCACAGTGAGCTTCATAACTGAGTGAGGCTTCTCTGTGTAGAATCTGGTCCTGTTCTGCCTAGCTCAAGTGAAAAATGTTTTCACAGTGAAAAGCCATTTTCACTGAGGTAACTGAAAAAGGGAAATCTCAGTGAGAATGATGCTTTTGCAGGTTGCTGCCAAGTGTTGTAGCCTTGTATTTTGTGGCAATGGAAATGTGCAGGAAAGGTGATAGCTGTTGTAAAACAAAACACAGCAAAACTGGCTGCAGTTGATTTTGTCAAAAAGCATCTGTGTTTGATTTTATGTTTTCGAGCCAATTAGGTTACCTTAAATGCTTTGTGCTTTATCTTAGTTGGCAAAGATACTTCAGTCCAGGAATTACTTGATTTGTTGCAGTGGCAAATGAATGGAAATGCCTAGCCTGGCCATACTCTAGAACTCTTGGATGGTGAGCTTCGGTTTATGTAAAATTATGTGGAAAGACAGGCATGGCCTTTCAAGGTTCTTCCTGTGGGGTTAGGGAATGTTTTCGGCCAGAGGGCCAGATAGTACTTATGAAAAGCTCTCAGGAGCTTTATTCCAGGGGTGGGCAGGACCAAAGGCAAAATTGGGTGGATCTGCAATATCCAGTCCCCTCTCAAAATGCCATTGTTACCGGCTTTTAGTAGGAAGCATGTCTACTCAGAAGTAAGCAGGGTAGCTCTGCATGACTACTCAAAAGGAAGCAGGACTGAATCACTCAGGAGCTTCTGGCCCTGGCCCCTCTGCCCCGTAGGGGAAAGCTCTTCTCTCCAATCAACTGCTAATTGGAAATAAGAGCTTTTCCCTGTGGGGCAGAGGGGGTGGAGCCAGGGGAGGAAGGTGCTGGGCTGGATGGGGAACCCCCACAGGATCCCCATCCCTGATCTATAGTATAAACCCAGCTTTGCAACTTGTGATACATATGCACTCGCAACTTGAATGCTAGGTTGACAGGGTGCTTCCCATAACAAGGAAATGTCAGCCCTCAGTTGCCTCTTGTGTACTAGGTAAGCTCTCTGCCTTCTTGAAAACATTTTTTTGAACTGAGCATATGTAGTTATGCACATATATGTTTATCTTCCACCTGTTTTCAAGCATTTTAAAAACAATTCAAAACTACTTTTCTGATAGAAGGTGTGATGTCAGAGGCACTGGATAATATGTGCCAACAACAGCTGGCTTTTCCCCAATTCAATCTGAACCACATCAAAAGCCTGCAGTCCCTCCCCCACCCCAGACTTTTCACTAAGACAGTAAAAACAGATGTGTGGGGGGACACACACCACTTTTATAATGCCTTGTCTATCTTCACCTTTTGAATTAATCAATGTTGCTGCATTCCCCCTCCCCAAATACCCTAAAGCTAATGTAACAAAGGGCTGGTTCACACATGTGTTCATCCCCCACTGACTGCAGTATCAAATTCTCAGTCCTGTGCATGAATAAGCCATCACCAATCAAACTGAATAGGGAGAACTACATACCTTCTCAAACTCACTGCTTTTCAAATAAATTTCATGGCAGTCCCAATCCAGATCTGGGCCCTACATACATACATGTGAGTAAAAAAAAAAGAGAGAGATAGGGTCAATTCCACACTACATATTTAACATACTGTGTGATTTGACCCAGACTTTGCATATTCAGGAGCAAGTCACCAAATGCTGAGTGCAAACAAGAGGCATAACTGTGTGTGAACATTCAGAAGGAAGAAGCATGAATTTAGCAATAACTAGATAATTATCCAGTCATCGTGCCAGATATTCTTAAATGCAATTTCAGAGTCTCCAGATTTGAATATCTCTCCCATTATCTAAATGGTTTGAATTATCCCCAAGGCAATTTGGATAAATGAGGTTGAGCTGTACTTGGGTACATTGGTGCTTCCTTCTTAGTGGCATCAACAAATAAATTCTATATTCATTGGCAAGTATTGTAATGTTTTTCCTTTGTCAGATGGGAATGTGATTTGGTTTATGGACAAATTGGACTGGGATTAATTCCTCCATTAAATGTTCATGCTCTGAGCTGGCACACCAGGCTATCCAGCGATAGGGAAATGCTTAGTTTCTCTTTTTAATTGACATTTATGTTAGGTTCTTTTACTGTGCTCACTGCAAGACTATTATTGGGCACAGGTTTTCTCACTTGCTGCTGTTGATCTCTTCCAATGCACTTCCTGGTCCCTAATTTGGGCTAAACATAATGTATTAGCTCCACAAAGTGGGCCAGTTCACATGTTATCCTGTCAATGAGGGAACACCATGAGGAGCCATGGCTCAGGGGCAGAGCACATTCCTTTCATGCCGAAGGTCCCAAGTTCAATCCTTAGCAGCTCCAGGTAGGGCTGGGAAAATGCCTGCCCGAAACCCTGGAGAGCTGCTGTCAGTCAGTGTGGATAATACTGGGCTAGATGGACAAATGGTCTGACTCCGTATTAGGCAGCTTCCTATGTGTGTGTGGAACCAAGAACACACTCTTGTTATTAGTCTCCATAAGAAGGCTGTAGCCTCCCATCCTCAACAGTGAAACAGACAGCAGGGTCACTGAAGAGCGTTTCAGGCAAACTTGTTCCCCCCTTCCATCTCATTTGGCAAGCTGACAGCTGTTGCTCATCTCCCCTCTACCAGCTCTGCTCCCTTCTCCTTTGCTTTGATTATTGCTGTTCATTTGTAAGGGGTAGGGAAGAGAGATGCTGCTGACTTGCTGGGGGGAAAAGCAGCCAGTGCCAGGGCAGGAGGGAAGAATGAAATTGGAGGGGGGAGTGAGCAAGAGTGATAGCTCCATATTTTACTCACTACTGAGCATGGGGCCCTGCTGCCTCCTCTGGAAGATTAATGCACACGGAGGGGCTTGATTTCATGTGTTCCCTCATCAAGAAATGTGAATTTGCCCTCTAGGGTAAGAGTAGAACTGACAGTCCAGTCAAAAGGGGAAAAAAACACATGAATTTATCAGTAACCACACTTGAGAGCCCTTGTGGTGAAGTGGTCAGAGAGTTGGACTGGGACTTGAGAGATCCAGATTCTAGTCCCCACTCAGCCATGAAGTTCACCAGGTGGCTGTTGGCCAGTCACTGACTCTCAGCCTAACCTATCCAACAGAGTTGTTGTGAGGATAAAATGGAGAGGAAGAGGACTCTGTAAACCACCTTGGGTTCCTTGCAAACGGGGAAAAAAGGTGGGATATGTATGTAATAAATAAATAAATAATCAGAGAATTTGCCAGTCACCATTCCAGATACTCGTTGAACTGTTTGACGGGATGATTAGAAAGGAGGATTAAAGTTGCTGAGATCTCCCTGTCTTTGGAAGCGGGAGATCTGTTGGTCCTGTTGGGAGGTTTGTTCAAAAAGAACACCAACTAATCTACACTGCCCATCTGTCTCCATTTTAGGGCCATGATGTGACACAGGAAATCTGTGAGCAGGATCTCTCATAGGGTTTTTATTTTTGTTTTGTTTTTAAGATCAAAGTAGTTTTAAGATCAAGAGGGAGGCCCAATCCAGATCATGGGTGCAGCACTGGGAGAGGGAGGGGTTAACCTATCCCTCCTGTGCTGTTTTCCTGGTTTAAATTTCCTTTGAAACTGCTGTTTGCCCTGTGTGTCATGGTATGTCTGGCAGGAGCCATAGAGGAGCTGAGCACTGAGCTGTTGGTGGAGTCCTTAAGGAGGAGTTCTTCCTGTCACTTTGACAAACCTGGAATTGGTAATGGATGGTCATGCACATGCATGACAGATCCTAGAAACGTAAGCAAGCTAGACTTTTTTGGAGCCAGGGGAGTGCAATAGAGAAAATGCTGGATTTGGAGCAAGGAAATATCTGCTCAGTCATGAAGTTAACTGGAAGTGGCCCTGGGCAAGAAAGTCATTCTTTCTCTCCCGCTTTCTCTGCCTAGCCTTCCTCACAAGGCATTATGGGATAACCACGTGTATTCTTGGAAAGCACGAGATACAGGCATGACACATACTTGATCTAGTGAGTTTGGCTTCCTGTTGCATCAGAATTAAGATATCAAGGGCAAATTGGAATCTGTAGATTGCTATATTAAGTTCTATATTAGAAGTACAAAACCTCTTTATGATTCAGTGCCAACCCCCCCCCCCCCAATGCTGTGTGAAACCTGGAAATTGCAGTTTTGTAAGGGTATTAGGAATTCTGTGTTCTGTGAGGGTTAGAACCTTGGGGAGGGAGAATCTATCAATGGCTACTTATCATGAATCATAATGATTAAATTCAACCTCCAGATTTCAAATTAAACAGATTTGAAACTGGTTTCCACTTGCAGTGTGGACATGCACCCAAAGGACGTCTCTCTTGCAGAGCAGCAGGCACACCATGGAAAGAGATTCCAGAATGCTTGACTCTCTGTTGATCAGAATAGATTGTTTCCTTGGAAGCTTCACCATAGCAGAACACACAGTCACCAACCCTATATTGTTATTCCATGGGAAACTGTTGCCAAAACCAATGGATGTTTCAGGAGTTGCTAGAAAAACCGTCTGAAACCCCAAATTTTTGGCAGCTGGGTTGAATGCAGGCTTTGTTTTTTTCAGATCCATGCCAAACAAAAGCCCACAAAAGGTGCTCTTTGCCAGATCAGTGATGTCATGTAACCCCCCCCACACACACACACACACACCCTGCCCTTGCCATTTCTGAGATTTATGTGAGTGTGATGGGTTTTATGTATGTAAAAGCTTCTAATTGGATGTAGACTGGCTCAGTTTCACACCCTAGCAAGGGAATTTTGTAGAATAGCTATACATTTCTAGCTAAAACTTTTAAACAATTGTGTATCTGCTGCTTGACACTTTTTCTTGTAGCGAGCTACCCTTTTGCTGAGCCTAGTACAGGGAAATAAACTGTGTGATGTTCCTTTTCTAGGAAAGACAATTTCTCATTATTGACTACAAAAACATTCGGCATTGATTTTCTCTCTTCTCTTCCCCGCCCACTTCTCTCCTGTTGAAACTCCACCATGGAAACACAGCGGTGTGAGGAAATCTTGGCAAGACTCTCCCTCCCATTTAGAAAAGTGTTCTGAATTTCAAATGTGCAAATTCCTTCATATAACTTTTGCATTAATGGGCACTTCTATAACCAATGGGATTTGTACACTAATACAAGAAGAGCACTACCAAACCAAAGGTCAGTCTAGTCCAGCCCCCTCTCATTATTCCCCAGTATCCTGCCTCTGAAAACTGGAGATTGCATGTAGCCATCATGATGAGTAGCCACTGATAGTTTTGTCTGATCCTTTCTAAAAGCCATTTCAGCTAGTGGCCACCAACTCATCTTGTGGCAACAAATTCCATTGTTTAAGGATGCACTGTGCAAAGGAATACTACGTTCTGTCTGTTCTGAATTTCCTACCATTCCACTTCATTGGATGGCAAAGGGTTCTAGTAAAAACATTTTTTCTATACTGTGCATAATTTTATAAGTCTCAATCACATCTCCCCTTACTGTCCCATGACCCACCACACTGTGGTTTCTAGTTCCCACCTAGGTGCTCAAGTAATACTGAAGGGCAGTTATGTAGCACTTTTTGAAGATTCAGGGTGCTTCACTTTTTGTTTTGTATGCTTGCTTACAGGATTTATATTCCACCTTTCCATTCTAACAGTGCTCAAGATGGCTTCTTGTTGTTGTTGTTGTTCCGTCGTTAAGTTGTGTCCGACTCTTCGTGACCCCATGGACCATAACACGCCAGGCCTTCCTGTCCTCTGTTCTCTCCCGGAGTGTGCTCAAGTTCATATTCATTGCATCGGTGATGCTATCTAGCCATCTCATCCTCTGCCATCCCCTTCTCCTTTTGCCTTCAATCTTTCCCAGCATCAGGGTCTTTTCCAGTGACTTTTCTGTTTGCATTAGGTGGCCAAATATTTGAGCTTCAGCTTCAGTATCTGTCCTTCTAATGAGCACTCAGGGTTGATTTCCTTTAGGATTGACTGATTTGACCTCCTTGCAGTCCAGGGGACTCGTACGAGTCTTCTCCAGCACCACAGTTCGAAAGCATCCATTCTTCGGCGCTCAGCCTTCCTTATAGTCCAGCTCTCACAGCCATACGTTGCTACTGGGAAAAGCATAGCTTTGATTAGACGGACCTTTGTCAGCAAGGTGATGTCTCTGCTTCTTACTATGCTGTCTAGGTTTGCCATAGCTTTCCTCCCAAGGAGCAAGTGTCTTTTAATTTCATGGCTACAGTCACCGTCTGTGGTGATCTTGGAGCCCAAGAAAATAAAATCTGTCACTGCTTCCATTTCTTCTCCTTCTGTTTGCAAGATGGCTTACTATATAGTAAAAGCAATCCAAAAATACAATTAAAATACAATTAAACTTGACCACAGCAGAGCAAGAGAATATACCCATGAGGCTAAAAACCATCAAAAGAAAAAAACACAAAAATGCTTGCCTAAACAAAAAAGTCTTAACTTGGCAGCAGAAAATCATAAGAGACAGGGCAAAATGAATCTCACATGCCAGACTGTTTTGCAGTCTGAGTGCTGCTATAGAGAGCCAGTGTGGTGTAGTGGCTAGAGTGTTGGACTGGGAGCCGGGAGATCCGGGTTCTAGTCCTCACTCAGCCATGGAAGCTAACTGGGTGACTTTGGGCCAGTCACAGGCTCTCAGCCCAACCTACCTCACACAGTTGTTGTTGTGAGGATAAAATGGAGAGGAGGAAGATAATGTAAGCCGCCTTGGGTTCCTTGCAAGAGGAAAAAAGGCAGGATATAAATGCAATAAATGAATGAATGAATGCCCTTTCCCTTTTCCCCACCAACCATTCCACAGTTGGTAGTGGAACTTGCAGAAGTGCCATCGTGTAATTCACACCTCCAGTAATCCTGTAGGGTAGGCTAGCAAACCCAGAATAAAATATGTGAAGTAGTAAATATTGCAGAACTAATAATGCAATGTAAGCAATGGTGTATGGTTTATCTTAATTTGAGTTATGTGGGTTACAGAATTATGTGGGTTACAGAATTCCACTTTTCTTTTTGCAGAATTGTGGTGTTTTTTAAAAAAAGAGTAAAAACGATCTTGCCTAGAAGATAATATGTAAAATTCTTAAATTTTCTTTAGCCAGGAGAGCTAAATGCAATGTCAATGTTCAATGGTACTATATTTATTGTTTAATTTAAAAAAATCTTCCCTGATTTTCCTTCAGAAGAAATCCAAAGTGGCTCACAACACAATGGTTAAAAACAATAAGAAAGAATGTGTGTGTGTGTGTGTGTGTGTGTGTGTGTAGCCCACAGCAGCAAGAAAGAGGATGCAAAAGACAGTACCAAAGTCAAAATAAAATCACTTCCAAAAGCATTATACCCAGAAGAACCAACAGAACAGCAGAGGCAACACAGAACCCAGTTAACCTTCCCTGAAAGCCAACCTAAAGAACCGTGTCTTGGCCTGATGGCAAAATGAGTGCAGAGTTGGGGCCAAGTGGGCTTCAGTGGGAAGAGCAGTCCAGCATAGGAAAAAGCCTTGCTTCCCTTACTCACCTGCCACACTCCAGGTGGAAGGGGAACATGGAACAGGACCTCTAATGGAGTGCATGGAAGGGAATATACAAGAGAGAATGCAATCCTTATGGTTCTCAGGTCCCAAGGTAAGAACCAGCACCATGAATTGAACCCCCAAACAGATAGGTAACCGATCAAGGTCAATAAGGATGGAAGTAATATGCTCTGTCTAGTCAGTCTTAGACAACAGTTCAACAGCAGCAGTTTGGACCAGTTAGTTTCTGGATGCTCTTATATCTCTGAATACCAGGTGCTGGAGATAAACAGTAGGGGATGGCTTTCCTTATCTTGGTGCATCTGCAAGCCTCTTGGGGGCATCTCATTAGCTGCTGTTTGAGTCAAGTGCTGGATTAGATGGATCTTTTGGTCTAACTTTAGATCTAGGATATGACTTAGAGGGGGGGAAAACTCAAATAAAAAGGCAGTATTAAAACTCAGCCACATGTACAGAGGAACCCCCCTCCCTCTAGACTTAAAACTTTTTTTGGAAACTGTCAGCAAGCATAAAAGAAACCATGTGTTAGCACAGGCCAGCTGCTTTATCTAAGCTAAAAAAATTAAAATTGTAATTTAAACTGAAATAGCAGCGTGGGCAGCTGGAGGCTCTTTTGACAGCACTTGAGTTGTATATCTAATTTTAATTAGAACGTAGGGATGTAGCTGCCTTTGAAACAGACCAGGTTGCCATGTTTGTCCAGATACTGGATTAGCTGATTTTCTGCAATATTCTCTGTTTACAAGAGCTAAAGCTCTTGATTTATTTCAGATATTGATTTTTGAATGTATGATGGATGTTTTCAGAACCACCTACCGCCCCAACAGTCTAATCATTCCTGTGGTTAGAGACAGACCATGCTTGAAGCATGCTTGCTGGTCTTGGAAACCTTGCTGACTTGTGAGCCTGCGGAAGAAATCCAGTTGCATGGATCTGTGGTTCCCACAAACCTTAGGGCCTTTATTGATTTTATGCTGTGGATCAGTTTCTGCCAGTCAATTGACCAGTCAAATGCTGTCAATTGATTGGTCACTTGGCAGCCTATTACTTGACCACAGTCAAATATTATCAGATATTCCATGAAGCCAAGAATGCCCTCTGGTAGGGGGTGTCTGCCTTTTAGATTTTCTTGGTAGTACTATCTGGTAGCAAAGGCATGGGATGAAGTCTGTATGTTCCAGTCCCCAGAGCTACAGGAGTGTGTGTGTGTGTGTGTGTATCACATATATGCACACTCTCACATACAAACACCATTTAAGAAACAGGTACTACCTATCTTGCACTATAATCCTATTCAGAAACAGAACATTTATATTTTATAGTTGCTATTAATTTTGCTTAATTTTATTTCAAACTAAAGTCTCTCTCTCTCACTGTCTCTTTCTCTCTGGAATTCTAGGATAAAAGCCAAGAAGAATTGTTCAGTTTTGTGAACATCATTTGCATAACATTTTATATTTGCAAACACATTGTGAGCTATAAGCAGTAATTGATTTACTACAGTTTACAATTTTATCATATTGTTTTGTAACAAGAGATAACTATAGCTGTACACAAACATACAGAATTTGAACCACTGTGGAGCTGCGCTGTTGTGTTCATCTGTTGTCTTCAGATGAACAATTTCCTCTCCAGAATTGAGTTTGGGAATTCTACTTCTGCCACTTTGCTGCAGAAGTTAGCTGTGCACAGCAGTGATTGGCCTAGTTCACACAATCGGTGCAGCTCACCATGGTTTATCTAAGCCACAGTGGGTTGTAGTGTGTGCTGGCGGCCATTGTGAATATTCAAGCTGTGGTGATTAATAAACCACCCACAACCCAAAAACACCCCATGGGTTGTGGGTGGTTTGTTAACCATGGCAACAACCCACCCTCACCGGGTTTCCACAGCATGATAAGCTGTGGCGACCACCTGCCACGGCTTGAACATTCATAATGGCTTCTGGCACACATCACAACCCACAGTGGCTTAAATTAACCACAGTGGGCTACACAGATCATGTGAACTGGCCCAAATGGCTGGCATCTGTGAAGTCACAACCCCCCTTCCCCCACTCCATTCACAGAGCAGTTTCGTTACTCTTTTAAAATTTATTTTCCTTTCCCCCCCTTTTAAACTAAAATGGAAGTGGCCCTTTAAAAATAAAAGATAACCTGCCTGAAGCATGTGTGAAATAGATGCTGACTTAGCATTGGAATCGCTGATAAGTACTGCATTATAAGTAAACGGGTGGTTGAGAGAGCTGGGCTTACTCCACTGGAGAGAAGGGTGCATAGACTCCAGTTAAAACCTCCTTTCCCTCACCAGTGGTCTCTAAGTATATTATGACTTAGGTGTACCATTCAAGTCTAGCCGCTCAAGTCTAGCCGAGGTCCTCCCACGCCTTACCTTCAAGCACCGCAGAAGTGCCGGGACCTGTGTGCAGACCTCTCCCAGCAGAAGCAGAAATAGAGTGCTGGTGGGGAGGGGAAGCACTGTGTGGCACATTTCTGATTTTGGTCTGTCATCATGGCTCAAAAGCTGCTTCAGGGGTCTCCAGAGGCATTCCTCTTGCTGTTAAGGAAATAGCCCCAACTGTAGCCAGGCTCAGTAATGTTGTCACCCTGCAAGTCTGAGGCAATTCTTTAATCAACGCAGGGCAAACAGGCTTCTGAAAGGGTGGGACTGCAGCACAGTGGTAGAGCACCTGCTTTGCATGCAGAAGGTCCCAGGTACAATCCCTGGCATCTCCAGGTAGGACTGGACAAATTCCTGCCTGAAACCCTGGAGAACCGCTGCCAATCAGTGCTGACAATACTGGGCTAGGTGGACCAAATTGATATAAAGCAGCTTCCTGTTTTCCTAAGTGGACCTGATACAGACAGGAGAAACTCATGTGGTAGGAGTTTTGGCAGTGACTTTTTAAAAAAATGCTCCCTTTCCTATAAAATGCATCTGTCCCTGTGTCTAGTATTGCACTGGGAATGGAATATATTATAGATGCGCTTAAACAAAATCAAAATTTGACATTACTCTGTTTGACAGGTTTTTATATGTTTAATTTACTCACCCTACCCCATCCTTTGGGGAGGGGCAAATGGGAAAGGAGAAATATCAAATAAAAATACATTACTCATCTTAGGCTCTCTCTTTTGGCCTGTTTCATGTCATTTTAGTGCAGTTATTTTTAAAGAAAGACAACTATTACAGTGTCATCCCCTGTATCGGGGGAACAGCAGGGCGCCCAAGATACTTATCTATCAGCAGCTGACAAGGCATCATCAGGGAAGTAAATGGATGGTGTTTCAGCTGCAGGGCCTTTGCAGATAAAACCTGCCCCTGTTACGAGGAGAAATTACTCCTGCCTGATGCACACTGTTGTCTTCGAGCTAAGCACCCCCAGCCTCTGACACTGCTCTGACAGGGCTGCTGATTACAGCCTGAGCCCACATTAGACAGAAGATACGAAGCAATTCATTCTTTCTCTCTCTCTCTCTCTCTCTCTCTCTCTCTCTCTCTCTCTCTTTGAGTGAACCATTAAAGCTGCAATAACAATCCATTCATTACAGATATTTAGTGGGGAGGGGGAGGAAGGGGGGAAGGCACCTCCCTTCCTCCCCCCCTTCATTTTGCACTTGTCATCTTTAGCAATTTGCATTTAATGAAGCCCTTGAATCTGCCTTAAATTACACCTCAAATGACGGACAGAGTTGGCTTACACTTGAGTGGTCCAAAATAACAAAAAAACCAACAACCTGCAGATTTAACAATAATTACTCTGGAATTGTCATCCTGTAACAGTAGGGAGGAGTTGGCAGAGGCTCTTAAGAACATATGGATGTTAAGAACTGCCTTGGTTGATCAGACAAAGGTTCATCTAGCACAGCTGTATCCATGCCTTGTTTTTCGTTTCTCTGCCTCCAAATACATTATGCGTTGTCATGTTACTGGAGGAAAGAGGCTTGCTTTCAGAACTGGGTTTCCTAACTCAGTGCTTTCTGAACTTTCTCTCTTTGGGAAGCTCTCTCCATTTCTGCTGAGGAAACCCCTCTACATGTACCACACTGTCTGTTTGCATCAGGGGGATTCTGGGACATGTTGTAGGGCAGTTCATGTGGAGCACTGGCCAGGCCTGTTTGGCACTCCTTGTAGTCCTGTGTGAAGTAAACGGGTGTTGTTGAACCTCCTTCAGCGCAAGGGCTGAGCTCCATTTCAGAAAAGATCTCTAGCTTTGGAAGAGCGTTCCAATGGTGGGTGTGGCCAAAGGCAAAGGGACATGGCCAAATACCCAGGTGGCCCAAAAGTAGGTATACAGTTGTTTTAGAATGTTGATGGGAGGGGGAGAGAATGTGTGAGTAGAAGATGTGTGGGTGGAGTCAGAATGACAGTTGGGAAGAGTGAGGGACAGGGAGTGACAGTTGGTGGAATACATTTCGAGCACTTACGAGATTAAACAGTGTTAAACAAATGTAAATGTAATAAACAATGTAATAAAATGCAAATAAACTATACCGTATAGCTACTTTGGGGCCACTCTGAATATGAAAAATACCAGCTTATTTTAGCTTAAAGCGCTTCCTTCCGGTAACTAAGCCTTAGGAGAGACATTTCAACCTTTTAGTGTGGCAGTGGAGGCTGGTGGCTCTGATGTCAATGGGGCGGTGAATCCGCTCCAGGTTTCAGTCAGAACCTGTCAAGGAGTTATCCAAGGTGGATAGCTCCTTTAAGCTTCTGACTGAAACCCAGAGCGGATTCATTACTCCACTGACTTCGGAGCCACCAGCTTCCACCGGTGTGTGGAGGGGGAACTGTACAAAAGCTGGGAAACCACCAAATGACTGGTGGGTGGTGAAAAGGGGTGGGGCCATCTGGGGAACTCTTGGGCTGGAGATGCTGCCCCCTGGACTTAGAACATGCTTATCCCCATGCTCCTGGGGCTGTGCGTTGCAGCAGGCAACTCCCAGGGAATTGTCGGGTTCTCTAGAGCTGATATGGGCAGATGTCAGGCTTGTGGGATGTACTGTCTAGAACACCGAAGTCAGCCAAGCCAGTGAGATGGTGGCTGGGGCAGGCGGACACAGAGCCAGATGCAGAATGGTGGTTCAGCGGGGCCTGGCCTATTACCTACTGCACCCCACAGTCCATACACTGGAATGACCTGCGTGTACAAGTACAAATCAGTAAAGAATTAGGGAGGAAGAGCTTTTTGTTGCTATTGTCAAACAAATGAGAGTCAGAAACTCTTGCTGGTTTACTACAAATCAGTCAATAATCTTCTAAGAGATCCTAGTCTACCATATGCCTGTCGCTGCTCTAAAGCACAGTTTGAAAACCACTGTGCAAGGTTAATTTCTAAAAAGGCTTGAATAACAGCTCATAGTAATAGTCGTTCATATCAAATGGTTGATAATATGGTACATTTTCAGACTTACATTTATTGTCTAAACTGGACTAGAGAGTAAGCTTGAAATAGAGCTTTTCAATTTAAGATCAGATTTGGTTAAATGACTGCTCTCTGATTATGCTTAAACATATGTAGATCAAAGCTTAATCTAATTTATTAGCTGGTAAAAATGTTTCTTCTAGTTTTCACTAGTGGGTGCAGCCATCGTGTTCAGACGCTTCCTGCTTAAATCATGTACTATTTTGCTTTGTCTTTTTAGAAGGCTTGTTCTGTGTGGTAGGAGTTGGGGCTGAAGTATGTTTGAAAACATCACTGCTTTGCCAAATCCTCAAGTTGTATATGTGGGGCTGGAAAATCAAATTCTTAGGCTCCAGAATAAAAACTCTTAGGTGTTTGCATCAAATTTTTAGGCATCTGGAATTTTCCAGCTCTGTATATTTGTCTTGTGTCTCAACAATGTATGTAGCAGTGAGCAGACACACTGCATGTGATCCTTTTATGGATCAGTTCTAAAAATTCTCCAGGGCAAAGTTCTGGATTATACTTAGTAAACATTTGAAAGCTGCAATAGAGCTGTGGCATAATGTCTCCCCTAACTAGAACACGTTGTAAGGTAGGCAGTGTGAGGATATATTTTTCCAAGTAAGGCATATTTTTTACATGCTGTAGCACATGAAATACATTGACATTTAACAGAACATCTAAGAAGACTTTGGCTGCAGTCTTATGCCCACTTACCTGGAAGTAATAAGTCCCATTGAAGCCAATAGGGCTTACAACTGACTAAACTTGTATAGGATTGTATTATTAGAATTCATACAGATATTTTGGAAGAGAACTGGGGTTCTGTAAAGCAAAATCCTATATATTGAACTATAGACATATATTTCCTGTAAAAACAGCAAAGAGTTCTGCAGCTCCTTAAGGCTAATATATTCGTTGTGGCATACACCTTTGTGGACTAAAACCACAATATTAGCCATGCTGTCTGGTGGGGATTATAGTCTTAACACACATACATGCACACACAACTAAAGGAGAAAATGTTGCGTACAACAGGGCCATAAGGCCCCGGAATTGCCAGGGGTATGAGTAGATGTGTTGCTTTTCTATGTAGTGTCCACAAGATCCAGTAAGAGTGGGTAAATTAGCATCACAAGATGCTAATTTAAAACATTTCTAGGCAAAGCAGCTCACACAAAATAAAATAAAATTTAAAACCTATATACTTGAATTAGAGCTTTTCAATTTGTAATGTGTGATTTGATTTAAACACAGATAAAATCACAAACACAGCTATGCTGGGTGTGGGGATCAGTGAAACATGGGCTGGAACAAAAATATTTTGCAGTACCTATGAAAAGTGGTCAATTTTCCTCACATCAGTTGGCATAGCACTTTGGAACCTAGGAGCTACAATGGTAAAGGCTGTGCTCCTAGCTGATTGTGTCCTAAACTGATCTCTCCCTGCCACTACGGGCTGACCTCCTGACTGCAGCTAGTGCACATATTGATACGGGGGCGATATGAACACCCAGTGTAGGACAGTTCCTTTCTCTGCAATGATTTGGCTATATCCTGCTATCTGCTTTCATGAGGTGGTATTTCTATAAACACCTTTGGTTCAAGGCCAGCCTTACTATGAGGTATATTGTCCAGCAGATTCCAGAGGAGATACCATTTTCTTGTGTTCTACCTCTATCTCTGTGTGTCTTAACAATGGGCTCCAGTCTAGAGGTGAAGGGGTATGTGTGTGGATGCCTTGCTTCAGATATGAAAATGTCTTGAGGTTAGCACTGCTTTGCATGCCTGGCTGTGAGCCAGTCAAAAATGTCAGATGCACGAGGGCTTGGCCCTTGGAAGGCATAACATGAACAAACAGATGCATATGAAGGCCATAAAAAGTCCTCTTCTTACTTGGAGCCTCCTTTTCTGAGTCCATTAGAAGGGAATGGGTAGCAGCATTCTGGAGATGGACTCTCTAATTTGGAACCAGTGATGCTTTCCAAACTTCTAAAAAATGAGAAAGACTTACTCAAAAATAGTCCCTCTAGCTAAGAGTGTACTTTTCTTTTTCCATTTTCAGGTTCAAATAGCAGATGACTACTCTGACCCATTTGATGCCAAAAGTGAGGGTAACAAAACAGGCAAAGGAGAAAACACTGGCTACATGGAACCGTATGAAGCCCAGAGGATAATGACAGGTAAGGATGTTAGTACTTTGCTAGGTGTGTAGATGGCACCTGCAGTGCTACGGCTGTGACACGTCAGCCAGCTCTGCCACCTCTCCTGTACAACTCTAGTTCGTTTCACTGTGTTTACATGAGAGCAGCACTCAGGGTGATGACACTGTCTCTGTGGAGAAGTGCTACACCTGCATCTTTCAGGTGCAGAAACGTTTTAGTGAAGTGAAGCATGGAGAACTGAGCAGCCATGAAGGATTCCCTGGGCCTGGTATTGTATTTGCATTCAGCTCCCACCAGCGCCCCTTGGCTGTGGCTGTGATGGGAAGGTTAATCATTTTAAAATGAATTTTCTATGTGTGAGATTACTGTTCCTCAAATGCCAGACCTTGTCTTCGATTGACAACAGCATGAGAGGGCCGCCACTGAAGTGGTGCTAGTAATTCCACCAGCTTGGATCATTTTCTTTCCCCATAATCTTGTCTTCTGCCAACCTGGTGTAAAGCAGGCATTCTCAGCTGTTGTGGTATAGTGACAATTGTCTTCAGTGTGTGGGCCTTCGGGTTCAAACCTATCTCCCTTATGCTAAGTAAGGTCTCAGCCAGGTTCAATCCCCAGCATGTCCAGTTAAAGGATCTTGGGCAGCAGGGCTGGGAAAGACCACTGGGTTACCCTGGAGAGCCATCGCACTGGGTTGGATGGAGCAATCACCTGCCAGTACAAGGCAGTCTCCCACTTCAGAGGCCAGGATCTACAGCAGGGATGGGCAACTTCAGGGGGAGCACACCTTGTTTCCCAGCAGAATTAGGCTCCCCCTAGCCCACCAAACAGCTGCTTGGACTATTGTCGGGGGTCCCATGCTGCAGAGAAACAACAATTCTGCTGGGAAACAGGGCATGCTGGGAGTGCATGCACCTTGTTTCCAAGGAGAATACTGTCCCCTGTTTGACGGGCAGTCACGAGCCCCATTCTGCTGGGATTTCAGGGGTAGTGGCAGTAGAGACCAGGTGCAAGCCACAGAAATGGCCATGGAGGCCACATGCAGGCCGTGTATTGCCCACTCGTGTTCTACAGGATCCTCTGTCAAAGAGGAGTTAAGGAGGCTATTTTAGGGGAGGGAGAAAATGGATAAACAAGAGGAGAAATGTACAGGTTTCTTACTTTCATTTATTAATAGCAAAGTGCTTGTCGTTAACAGGTAGGATGTGTGTGGAGGGAGGGACTGTATATTGCAGATTCTGTGCATAGAGGCATGTTACATGCCTTCAGTGGAGGTCCCTGGGGTGGCAGTGGCTGGGCTACTTCCGGTATGAAAAACAATACATCTCATATGCCTCTTTATCCATGTTGGAAGACATGGTGGGAAATGCTGTTGAGCAGACGGTAGACATAGCAATAGGCAAAAGAAAATGAGGCAAAGGGAGTCCATAGACTGCAGAGAGAAGCCAGAGCAAAGTCCCACAGTTGCTCAGACCAACAAATCCAGCCCAGAAGCCTTTGTAGGCGATTAGGAAGTATCACCTGACCTCCTCTGGCCTATTAATCTAAGAAGACGCCTTTAGCTAGAGGGGCTGGTTTCACTGCAGTTTCCTTCTTTTGCCAGAATTAGGTGACAGCTCACAGGCTGAACCCCTGTATGTCATTTCCAGGTTGCCAGTTCACGACCCACTGCAGGCTTGAGCCCTTCCAGGAAGCTGTGATTGGCACTGGGTTCCTTCTGTATATATGCATACACAACAAAATAGGCATGTGTGCAATCTTCATACATGATATTACCCACATTTTAACATGTTTTCCTCCACAGGAAGCAAATATCCTGTGTGAAGTGTGGCTTTCAGTAGACTCTTAGGTTTTTGAGGGCTTAGTTAGCTTGACTGAGTCTTTTTTAGGACTTGTCTGTCCTGCTTGGATCCCATGGCAATGAGCCTGAAATAGAATGCTGTTTTAGGCAAACAGAGCTTGTTGGCTTTTAGTGGTGATTTACTTTGGATCCTTGAATTTCATTTCAGATATTAACAGTTACCATTGAATCTGTCGTGTGCACTAAGGTGCTTTCTGATACAGCAGGGTACTGTTTAAAATTGTGTGTGTGGCAAATTACACAAATGGGCTTCTTTTATTATTAAGGGGATTTAGCTCCAGGGTGGGTTCTGTAGATTTCAGTAGAACTAATTTCCAAGTAAACAAGTTCAAGATTCATATGTTAGTCTCAACTAGGGAAATGAACTTGAGCACACTCCGGGATTGAGCGGAGGACAGGAAGGCCTGGCGTGCTATGGTTCATGGCGTCACAAAGAGTCGGACACGACTTAATGACTGAACAACAACAACAACAACTCAACTAGGGAAAGGAACAATTTCAATTAGCAAAGGTTGTGTTTCCCCCACTTTCCCTCTTAATCTAGAGAGTATGAGTATATGTTTCTCAGTTGTGCTTTAGTTTTCTTCCCTTCACACTTCTTCGTGTATTTATTATACAGTGTGTATACTGAATAATACGCTTTTAAGGGGTTGGGCTTTTTAAAAAGATTCTTCTTGTTTAAGTGTAATGCAACATCTCTCAGAATAAATAATGACTTGAACTTCTGTTTCTTCATAAATGTTCATTTTAGCTCTGAATAAAAATTTCATAGTAAACACAATATAGGAAAAGGCAAGAGAGCTACATTGCTAATTATGATGCACATTAACAGCCATGTTAGACAAGACAACTGATGTAAATGTATTACCACTCTATGGGCTTTGGACAGATTAGCTATGCAGCCAATCTATGTGCATGGTTGTGGGGATCCTCAGTATACAGGCATAAATAACACTTTCTGGGAAACCCAAAGGATATCTGAAAACACAATGAGCAATTCCACTTTTCACTCTGATTATAAAGATTAAAAATTAATGTATTCCTCAAAGGGTAGAGTTACATAGCTGAGGACTTGTAACACTACAAGGCTCACAAACAACCCAAAAGCAGGTTGAAATTTAGAGAAGGATTACAACACATTTTGGAGTGAAGCACATGCTATAGTCGGTATGCAGCTGTTGCCCCAAATGGACTCCCCGTGGAAAGTCATCCCTATCCCAGCTGTATTGTCTAGAACAGTCTTCCCCAACCTGGCGCTCTCCAAATGTCTTGGAATTGACTACAACTCCCAGAATCCCCTAACCAGCTATGCCAGGTGGGAGTTGCAGTCCAACACATCTGGAGAGTGCCAGGTTGGTGAAGGGTGGTCTAGAAGAATTTTGTCATGTCGTTAAGAGTCTTCATATCCCTGCTTCATGTTTCTGGTGGCTGGAGGAGACACTCTGCATTGTCTTAAGCCACATGGTGAACACTTACAGACCTTAAGCCCAGGGTGATGGTGACTCACCAAAGGGAGGAAATGTTGGTGGTATCTGCATGGTGACCACAATGTGGTTGTGCTTTCAGTCAGGCTTGCTCAGCTTTTACCTGCCAAGCCAAATGCAGACCATGAGGTTTGTGTGGTGGCCCACAACAAGCTGGGTAGAACATACTGTTTTTGCTGCATGCCTTAGATTGCAAAAACAGAGGATGTTGAGCCCTGAGCAGTCTACAGTACATGACTGGCGGGTGTTTGGCTTGTTGGGTCATGAGTTGCACAGGCCATCTCTATGCTGTTGAAAAGCATTCTCCATCTTTAACCCAAGTTCCCATCCTGCATCTTGCACTGCCACTGTTGTTTTATCTGGATGCACAAGAGTATTGTAATGTAGCATCAGGTCTTGCCCATATAGAAGGATAGTTAACAAAGTACAGATAATTCTTTAAAGTTTGTTGCCATCATATGGCAAAGAAATGACAACTGGATCCTCTTCCATTAGTTTACCTTCTAGAACAATAACAACAAAGCCTCTTCTGCTTGGAAAAAAGAATAGAAGACTGTCCTACTTGGATTAGAGCCTTTGTCTAGGTTAAGAAAGCAACTTGCTCTTGCTGGGAGGGGGTGGGTGGGAAGGAGCAGGTCAGTTTCCCCAGGGTTCATGGGAACGTGGAACCAGCTCTGCTGAACAGAATCCCCCAGCTAAGCTGCTTTGAAATGCTGCTTTGCATCATTGAAACTGATGGGGAGGCTAGAGGTGTATAATTATTGTAGAATATACTTATGGGGGGAAAACAGAGTATTTTTTTAATCAGTTCAATATTTTTTCTTAATTAAAGGCTATGAAATAAAATTCAAGGGAGAGCCTATGTCTTGAGTTTTGTGCTGCTTTTCATGGCTGTCTTGAAGAGAAACTTATGTGTCTTTAGTCTGGGATTTCCTTCCCCCGCACACTTCTTTTTTGTTGGCTCAATGTGCAGTTTTAATAGCTAACAAGAAAGGGAAATTCCCAGATTAATATGTTTCATTTTGATGTGCCAGGTTGCTCTTTCCAGTGTGCACACACTCTTGAACTGATTGGCTGGAGCCCAGCTGTTGTCGGTGAACTTGATATTCTGGCTCATGTCAACATACATTAATGTGCCTAAAAGGTGAAAAGTAGAGAGGCTTTGCCTTTCATAGGGATGCCAATGCATGGACAACTAAGATAGCCAATAAGTCTTTTGTTGTTTAGTCATGTATGTATGTGTGCATATATGTACAGGAGCATAGAAACACTTGAAGTTACACATTACACAGAATGCAACTGTCCTCTGTGGCCATGATTAGCAACTAATTCTTCTGGATGGACACTTTGAGAAAGGAACGGAGGAGACAAGACAACCCTCTCCCCACCCACCCCAGCCTACGGTCAAGTCTAATACCAAATACTTCATTCCTTCCACATCTTCTTCTCCACCTCTGGTTTTGTAGCTGAGGGCCAGGGCAGCATCCCCATATATACCAGATTTGGCCCAGACTATTCTAGGTAACAACCCTGTTGAACACTCCTGGTTTTTCCCAAACCGCAGACCCCAGGCATACAGAAACAAGAATGTGGTTTTATTCCCACTTCATAAAATAATGCTTTGGGACAGGGTTGTATATATATAGCCACTCTGTCCTGGTTGTCTCCTGTCAACCAGTAAGTAAGGTTTTACCCCCCAAACACCCTGTTTTAAATATACACACATTTATATATATAAAGAATGAAACCTAATCTAGCCACAAACACATAGCCACTGAGTGACATGTGATTAACCTCTGTGTGTCCCATCTTGGCCAGTTTTGATACCCATAAGGGGAGGGGTTGCCTGTTAGGCATAGCCAGATCTTGCAGAGGAAAATAAGAGAGGAGGGGCAGACAAGAGGCAGCAGGCAGTGGTGACCCGTAGCCAGAGGCCTACTTGGCTATGGAGCCAGTTCCAAAAAGCAGGGTCAGAGTCAGCAGGACATGGGGTCTTCCGGACTGTGGCAGTGCTCTGTCACGAGACAGTTTCCTCAGACAAACTCCAAGGCTACTAAGCCCAGAAGACTACCTCAAGCCCCATCCTGTAAGGGAAGAATGGTTCTCTTTAGCCATGTTCTGGTCTGGACTCTAGTTTTCCTTTGGCACTGTTTAATGTCATGGTGGGCTCCTGGGTGCCATAGGTGAGGGAGAACATGGGGTCTCGGGCAATAGGTGAAGTGGCTCTTCAGAGGCCTTCAGGCTGTCCCCTCAGTGGCTAACTAGATGTTACAAGCGTGAATTAACGGTATGTGAGGTTTAAGGCTAACAGGAGGGAAGGGCCTAAGTAGTATGTACGTTACATATTGCCTGAAAATTACTAACAATAAAGTCATCAAATTATCTAAAATTAACAAATATGTTCAAATAAAGAAAATCTTCTAACATAAATAATTCACTATACTAATTTCTTCAGACATTTTTCTTTTCCTGGCTTTGGCTGTGGCAACTTGGTCAGTGATGTCAAAGATGTGACAGATTTACTCTCTCAGTGCTCAACAAAGAGATGCTCTTGAGTCATGGTGGATCAGAGGACAATTTTTATCCTATGTAGAAGAGAGCAGTTACTTTCTCTGCTGCAATTAGTGGTGCATGCCACCACAGGGCAGTTTCAACATTTGGGAAACATTCTATCCCTTTAGGTTCAGTGATGACATCATCAAAGATTTGCTTTCATCATCTTTTTGCTAAACATCTGAGAAGGATGTTAATTCAACAAATTGCTGAAATTATTTAGTAAATTCTACTGGGAGATAATCTTGGTATGACTGATACTGTCACTGAATCAGGCAAGGACCTTGCCAACCAACTCCAGACACTCTTGGATGAGAGGGATTATCTGGATCCATTTCAGTCGGGGTTCAGGCCTGGTTTTGGCACAGAAACAGCCTTGTTCTCCCTGTATGATGATCTCTGTCAGGAGAAAGACAGGGGGAGCATGACCTTGTTGATTCTCCTTGATCTCTCCATGGCTTTTGATACCATCCACTATGGTATCCTTCTGGGCTGACTATCTGAGCAGGGAGTGGGAGGCACTGCATTGCAGTGGTTTCACTCCTTCTTGGGGGGTCAGCTTCAGAAGGTGGTGCTCGGGGAACATTGCTCAGCCCTGTGGATTCTCCAATATGAAGTTCCACAGGGGTCAGTTTTGTCCCCCATGCTGTTCAACATCTACATGAAGGTCCTCCTCTAAGTGCCTCCTCCAAAGGAAGCTTGGAAGGCAGCAACAAGGGAGAGGGCCTTCTCAGTGGTGGCCCCCCATCTGTGGAATGAACTCCCCGATGCAGTCCACCTGGTGCCCACATTATTATCTTTTCTGCACGAGGTTACAACCTATCTCTTTTCCCAGGCATTTGGCAGCACATGATGAGTTTTAATCAGTCCTGGATGTGTCTTTAGTTATGACTGGCAGTTCAAAGTTGTTTTGTCCACATTAATCTTAATCTGATATTCTAATGCACTCCTTCATTTGGCAATGATTGTGATAAAGGTGTTAACGAAGGCCCCCTTTTCATGTTTTCTGTCATTTGCGGTGCAGCCCTCTTGGTCTCGTATTGCCCCACATTTACTGAAGAAGAGTTCCAAAACTCCTCAGTAGGTTTAAATCAGTGGAAAGGTTGGTCTGAGCACTTTACAAGCTTAGACTGCATCCGTTGAATGGCTGAAGTATATATCATTCCAGACCTCACATAAAATAGAAGGCTCCTAAGTGTGTATTACATCACTCACAATCTTTGCATCTTGTTGTTGGTTTTTGAGATTAATAGTTCCTGATACTCCCTAGCACTTTGAGGATGTTGAAGTTGCCCAGAACAAGTACGTGTACAGTTTCAGCACTGGCACATATGTGTGTCCCTGAGATGGATTTGGGCATTGGGTATCCATTTTGGTAGTGAATCGTCCAATAACTGGTTGATGCAGAGAAAGACTTGTATAATCCTTGGACAAATCCGAAAAAATGAAACTTCTTCAAAGCCACAGTCTCTGAACCATGTGCTCTCCACACCACACGGCACTTGCTCTGCTGTGTGTATTAGGCCTTGAAAGCTATACTACTGAAGGACACTTTCACACAACACTTAAAATGCCTTATTGAATCTGTCTCCCATTTTTAAAAAATGGTTTTATTTATCGCATTCCTCCAGGGGGTTGGATATGTCATATGTGGATGCATTTCCCTTCGCTCCCCCCTTCCTCTCCATCCTCAGAACAGCAGCAAAACAACCCTATGATGAAAAGTCTAAGAGAGAGTGACTGCCCAAGGTCGCTCAGCAAGTTTCTGGCTGAGCTGGGAAACTGAAGGCCCAAAAATGAGGGCCTGAGGCTATAACCTTATTAGCCTAATGGTTCATCTGGCCCTGCAAGCAAATGTGTATAAGAAGGTACCACCATTGTTGTCCTTAGGGAAAGCTGATTCAAGAGGGGGCAGTTGGAAGTAGAGAAGCAGAGGGGTGATTACTTCTTTCCTGCCCACTATTTATCCACTCCAAATGGCGCCCCCATGCACAGCATTTCTCCCTGCGTGGTTCAAGATGCATATTGGTTCCAAACAATGTTCTTTAATCCTATCGAGGGAGCGGGAGATGCTGGGGGAAAATTGAAATGAAGACGCTGCCCTGTGTTCAAAGAGGTGGAAGGAAAGGTTAAGCTGGGCCCAATCACTGGCCAGACGAAAAAGGGCTGCTGAGAGTTTGCACCCTCTGCCTTTCAGCAAGAATGCCAGCAAGGGAGGAACCATTCCTTTGGTCTTTCTTTCCTAAGCTGCTGAGTGCCTTTGGGATGGAGCAGGATATAAACTGAACACGTGAATGAACAAACAGAAAGTGAGTCACTCAGGTGGCCTGGACTGCTGGTTCAGGTCTGACCAAGGATGATGTGGGGAGCACTTTTCTTGAACCATGGTTTCTCATCTGTAAAACCCCTGATGTGCTTGAGCTCCTGTGGACACATGCAAGCTGATGTAAAGTCCACCAGGTCAGCATCTTGCCTGGAGTAGAGATGGACAAATAAGTCAAGTTCAGTTCTGCTCAGTTTTTCATTCTTCCTACACTGAGTTTGTTCCATCCCATTTCCATATTAGTTTGCAAATTTGTTTTGTTTTTAACTCTGCACGAAAATTCATATGTAGTTTGTGCACACTTTTCCAAATGTATGCATTTTTGCATGCACTTTTCTAAATGCAGACTTTTGTTGCAAGCAATTCCTCCTAATAGAATGTGGTGTTGTGCACACTTTTCCCTATTATATTCATTTTTTCATTGTTTTTTTTAAATTTGTGAACTCTACCACAAAAGTGTGATTATGGCTGTTTCACTGCATTCTGATTTGTATGTTCAGGAAGTGCAAATTTGCTAAGTTCACATTAACGTGTAAACCCAATCAACTTCTCACCATCCTTAGCCAGGAGCCATTGCAATGCCCTCCTTAGTAAGCTCCTTTGTCACTTGTTGGGGCCATGACACTTTGTCTGAAGATGTAACATAAGAAGCAGCCCCTTACAGTAATTTTTAAAATTATCTTTACTCAGTTATTTCCCCCCCGCAACCCCGTGTAATTAGACTGAAACTGTTGCATGTGAATAACACAAGCTAATGCTTTTTTGATTACAGCAAAAATTGTAACATTTAAATGGATGAAAAATCATGAATGAATGTTCAAATGAATAAAACTGCAGATACAAGCAAGCACAAAAGCCACATATAAAAGAGAGAAATTAATGTTAATGTCTCTTGATTTCTGTAGAACTAGATAGCCTGCTGTTTAATTATGTCACAGCAGCACTTAGGCAATAGCCTTGATAAAATTATTTAATGGGTTGAACAGCAGGGCAGAACAATAAAACTGATTTTTCATTTGTCTTATTATGGCCGGCTAATCTTTGGTTAAGACTGCACAAAATTCTCCTTGGGCCATAGGCCTCTAAGTGTGTTTAGCGATCCTATTCCTGCTAAATTTATGCCCTTTACTCTCTTCCAGATTTGCTTTTAGTTTTTCCCCTGGGGGTGCAAAGTTTAATGGATATGGCACTTTGAAGGATCTTCTAATGCATTTCTCAAGCCCCGCCAACAATGGGATGTTAGCTTAGGCTGTGTCATGGGATCTCTCTCCAGCCCTTCAGGGAGATACAGCATCCATGAAATGGGAAAAATTACAGTGCTCTCACTAAAAGTCCAGATGTAAAATTACCATGTCTATTATTAATGAAACACTTAAAAATATGGTTGGCTTGGAGTAGCCATGATATGATATTTCTTATTGGTGCAGGGAATCTCTGAAGAGAACATCTGGGGAACCTTGTTTGTATTGAGCAAAGCCGTTTGTTGAAGCATCCCGCCTCCCCAAGCATTCCTATCTTCCTCTGAGTGAAGGTGCACAGAGCAGCACAACAGTTACTTGTGAGCATCTCAGCATGCCATGTGAAGCAGGCAGCAGACAGTTGCACATCTGCTGGTGAGGAGAGCTCCAGCCTGCCTCCTCCTGAAGTGGAGCTCTTCCCAGTAGATGTGCTTCACTCTTCCATCGGTAGGTGGGGAACAGCTCCATTTGAGGAGATAGGCTGGAGCCCTCCTCACCAGCAGAAACACAAATGAAGGAGCACCCAGTGATCTTTGGGAGTAGGTCTGGTGTTCCCCATGAATTCTTTGTTCAGAGATCACGATGTGGAACATTGTGGGGGAGATCTCTCATTTTAAGTGTGACGCTCACTTTTCTTCATCAGAACCTCAAACAGTATTGGGTGTTCTTACCCAGAAACAATGTGTTGGAAAGTGCACTAGTGGTTTTTAAAAAGATGCAAATACATACAAAGTCACCTTAAAGAGTCAGGAAAAGTGAGTGGGGGATCCACTGAAGCCTGCTTAGGTATTGATCTCTGGTAAATGGGCCTGCTTTCTAGATCCTGTGGCGAGCATGCACCCTACTGTTCCAGAGTCTTACTCTTCGCAGCACCGTTCTTTTCCACCCTCCTTCCAGTCCTCTCTCATCTTCATCAAGATGCATGAGATGTAGGGAAGAGCATCAAGGAATGCCACTGCAAGATCTGAGGCCACTCTGGTTCCATTTTGGATTGGTTTTGGACCCCAGATGGTCTGGAGTCTGATCCAAAATGGACACATGGAGGTAAATTATTCAGATCCAGGGCCCAGACCTTCCCATTTTGGAGTGACAATGTCACAACTCATAAATCAAAATCTTCTTGGCCTGTTCTGACCATTACACATCCCCACCATTTCCTCCTCTTTTCATGTGTTCCAAGCTGAGATGTCTTGACAGCTTGAGGTGCAGCTGCCGCCTCATCCATATCTGGGTTTCTTCAAAATGTTAGGTGAATCTGACATGCATGATGTGTCTGTCTGGGATTTAAAAACTGTAAAGAGGCCAAGTCATAATGATTTTTCCAGCACAATATGTTATACCTCCTCCTCCTCCTTCTCTCGGTTCGTAGCAGCGTCCTATGCCAGGACGTGTTCTTTCCCTCAGAAGGCTGCATTGTGCTTTTAAATAATCTTTTAATACTTGGCATAATTTTAAGGCAAACTAACTCGGCAGTTTGGGTATCAAAGTCCCCGATTTCATGCCAATGCGGAAAAGAAGATGAGCTAATTGTCAGGGCTTTCTCATGAGGATCAGAGAGTCAAGTCAGCACGCAGAGGGTTTTAAAATAAATTCTACAGTGGAGAGCTGTATTTTTGTGAACCTCTTTGCCTGATCCTGTCTGGAGATCTGTGTATCAGGGACTTGAATTAGGAACCTTGTGGCTTGAGGCTGGATGAGTTACCTGTTCGGGTCTCAGTGCCTTCTTTAGCATAGGGGATTAGAGGTGTGCAACATCAGCCTTTGCCATCTAGCTCTGGATTGGCTAGACCCAATTGATATACTTGGAACTTGGCTTTCTGACCTTGCTCGGTCAACAGAGCTGTACCTTCTCTGGTGCTGCATTTCAGGCTCCAGCTCAAGCCTGTACTTATGCTTGGGGCCCAGCAAATGATCTCAGAGACCCTGGCTTGGAGACAGCACATACTTGCCCAGGTACATTTTTGGATATAGCCATAACCTGGCCTGGCCCTGCTAGCGTGGATCTACCTGAAGGCCACCACCCTGTATACTTAACTCCAGGGATTAGGTGAAGGAGTGCACCTGATCTCACAGCTGAGTCATCTAAACGTGCTTTCAGTGTGACTAGTGAGTTAATACCTGTATGACACCAACAGTGGGGTTGGCCCTGTTAACTGACAGCATCTGCATTGTGCTTTAGCCATGCACAATGTTAGGAGCAGCTGCTGCTACAGCAGCACCTCCTTTTCAAGAACTGAACTTCAAACATCCTGGGAGTGCAACAAAACTGGCCTTCCCATGATCCTGCAACTACTTGAGGCAAGCTTCTCAGTGCCAGCTCCTTTTGTAACTAGTTTTTGTTTGAGCATGTTATGTCATGCACTGTGGTAACTACGGATGTTTCAAGCCATGATGACTCAGTTCTTGCAAAATCCTTAATCCTCCTTCCACACAGGTGGTTCTTGGTTTGCCAGCTGTGGATTTTTGCATCATCTCTGGTAATTGGGGGTGGGTGGAGGGAATTGATTAGCCATCAGAATTTCATATTTCCTTGACTCTTCAGCAATGACATAAAATGCTGCTTACCAAATATTTCATGAAAATGACAAGCTGCAAAATGAGAGACTCAGACACAGAAACCTCTGATCCAGAGGTGCCAGATGGGCTGCTTTCTTGCTACAAGTATTTGTATTTTAGATATTAGGCCCTTTGAAGGGTACTGTCCAGCCCACAAGTGCCAACATAGAAGTTAAGAGAGAGAGAGATGCAGTGAGTGGTACCTGAGGCCCCTTGTGAGGGCTGAGGTGGGACCCTGGCCTGCCACTTGCTGTCCTCTTCCTAAATTAGTAAACTAGTAAAACTAGTTGCTGACAACAGCTGAAGGTTTTCTTTTATCATTCAAATTCCCAACATACCTGCAGCTAGAAATAGACAGTATAGATATAGTGTATTTGGGAACTTGAATATAGAGATCTCAGGAGACACACACACACTCCACAGCAACAAAGATATAATATGCTTATTTAGTTAAGCATTTTTTATACCATTTTACCCAACAACAAACCATGGGTAAAAACTCTGGGTTATTTCTAATATTTAATTATAATTTTTTGTTCTCTCATATTGACTTGTGATGCTAGGCCTGGATTGGTGGGTCAGAAAACAAAAACAGTGGGCATTTGAATAAAATAATCCTTGCACTTTTCTGAGCTTGCCTTTTTCATGTGTTGTGTTAGAAATGTGGAATTCTTAAAACAATAAATAAGAGAAAGCCTGTCTCAGCTTGTTCATCCCATAGCTGTTGTGAAAGGAAAAGAGTATTAAGCAATATGATTCCTTCCTTCCTTATTACCTTTACCTTTTGTTGAGGTAGTGTTATGATTATAATGACTATAATGACTGTTTCCACACAAATACTCCCTGCTTTGTTTAATTAGAGCCACAAAAGGCCTGGAGTACACGGTGGTGGTGGTGGAGGAGGAGGAAGAGGAGATGGCATTTGTACTCTGGCCACTTAATGGAAATGCAGCTGCCCTTGTCAGCCCAGAGGGGTTAATGCCATGAAAGTTGACAGGTGCTGCAAGATGCTGTAATTTTTCATTGCAGACAAGGGCAGAGGGAGAAAGAGGTAGTGCCCTTCTGGGTATGCCTATCAGCCAACAAGGCTATATTGTTTAAGAATTTACAGAAGCTATAAGTTAGCAACTTTGTAACCATATGTCATGAAGCCGGACAGTCTCTCTGAGGTTCTCTGAGCTATATTTTCTCCATAATTTGGATGTAAAGGTTGAAGACATTAATTTGGTAATAGTTTTTTTTTTAATGAAATATATGTTTTATCTTCTGTACTTATTTATTTATAACAAAACGTTTTTAAGAACTTATTTGTGTGCAGTGAGTACACAATGCAATATCTGCTTGAGAGACTTCTCAGTATTTGGGGGGGGGGGTGTTGTTATTTTTTACCCTGCCAGGATTTAGGAATGTGTGCAGCCAGACAGAAGGGATCATCTCATGCACAGTCCAGACCATATTTAAATGTTTGATATCTGTATTATATTCCACTTGTGGTGATGAACGCCCTGGCACCGATCGGCTGAGGTGCTGTGATGCTGCAGAATGTTCATTGATGTACCAACTTTTAGGAAACAGGTGCTAATGTTCGCACCCTAGTTCAGCTTCTGTGAGGGAAAGGGTAAGTGTAAGTTTGGATGGAATAGAAACCCCACACAGGCTTTATGAACAGAGCAAGTTTGTGGGGCAAGCTGAGGGCTAGGAAGAGGTCCCAGGAGGTAGAGATGCTGGGAGCTCAGAAGCAAAGTTGCTGAAGGGCATGGAGTAACCTATGTTCTGAGAAACAACAAGGGAAAGGTAGTTGAAGAGGTTTGAGGGGGAAAGGGCCGAGAAGACAGGAAATTAAGGCAGGTCCACATTTGATTACATTTATATCCTACTTTTCTTCCACAGGAGTGAAGGCAGTGTACATAAATGACCTAGGCAGTCTCCTATCCAGGCACTGACCAGACCCAGATTTAGTTTAGCTTCAACACGGTTCCTGCTCATATGTATTTAGACCTTACCCTGGGACTGTGGACTTAAAATAACCAGCCAGCTCCTCAGTTACAGGCTTGTAGTAGCTTTATATACTGCAGTTTTATTACGTGTTTTGGATCACAATCTACTAGGAAGTTCTCCTGTGTAAGCCCCATTCATTTCTCATTAATTAATCCTATTATCTGTCTTATATTAATCTTTGTAAGCCATTGTGGGAGCCTTTTCTAGCTGAAGAGCATGATAGAAATGCTGCAAGTAAACAAATAAATTTTCACTGCCCTGCAGGTGGATTGTTCCATTAATATGTAACCTGCCTTGAACATTGGAGAAGTGGGATGCAAGTTTATAAATCACTAATATAGAATGTAGTGCTTGGCATGTCCTCTGCCTCCCCTGGCTTGCAAGCTGGTTTTCTGAGAGTACACAGAGTAGGAAGAAGCCTCGAGCCCAATGGGGCCATGAGGAGGAGCTCAGCCATTTGTACTGTGCTCCCTGCCTGGCCTTGCTGGATCTCCTCCTCCTTCCACCAACCTTGTTACCTACAGTTCTTTGTCCTGGCCTGCCTGCCTGCCTGCTTTTTGTTTGTTTTTTGCAACTGACTCGGTTTAGCTCCCTCGCTTTGTCTCAGCCTCTGCAAAATAGAGAGCATTTGTAAGAAACCAGAACCTGGCATAACTGGCACAGACATGTTTCAAGGAGAGCAATCATAGAGTCAGAATGGACCATGGAGATCATCTAGTCCAACTCACTACTCAGTGCAGGCTCTGCAATGCAGGATGCAGCTACACCATCCCTAATAGATGGTTGTCCAGCTTCTGTTTAAAATGCCTCCAGTGAAGGGGAATCCATCACCTCCCAAGACAGTTTATTACATTACTGAACTACTCTCACTGCTAGGAACTTTCTCCAAATGTTTAGCCAAAACCTGCTTCCCTGCAACTTGCATCCATTGGTTCTAGTCCTGCTCTCGGGAGCAACAGAGAACAAGTCTGCCCCATCTTCTGCACAACAGCCTTTCAGATATTTGAAGACCCCTATCAGGTCTCCCATTAAGCTTCTCTTCTCCAGGCTAAACATACTAATACAATAACTAATGGTTTCCTAATTGTGTAACTTGCATGTTCACTGAAGTTTCAAAGCATTCAGCTAATTTTTAAAATAAGATTTTATAATGTGCCATTTTACTAAAATAAATGTGTAATGGACAAAACAAGGGCAATGCGAGTTGGACTAAGACAGCCATCCTCTCCATATGTACTTGGGATTAAGGCCCTTTGAGCTTAATGGGACTTGTATCTGGGTTTGTGCTGTAAGATACTGCTTTAGAGAAGAATAGCACCTTTTAAGCTAAGGCATTCGCCATCTTAATGATGCTCTTCTGATGTTGGATGCATTAAATTTGTTGTAGTCTTGTTGCGCCCAGGTACCAAAGGATTCAAGCAGCAAATGAGATGTGAGTGAAATCTCAACTGAATGAGCTGGTGTGTGTATGAAAAAATATCAGCAGTAATTTGATGGTTTCTTTTCATTCATTGTTGTGTGTGTTTTTTAAACATTGCACTTTCCTGGAGATATTGGCTTGAGCCGTCAGCTGGCATACACTCATTTAGTTTCTGAGTTCTGGAGGGAAAGGTAAAGATAATTTTAGGTTGTACTGTCAAAGATGCAATATATCTGCATTACTATTGTATAGATAAGGCCTACCAGACACCATCTGTCTGCTTCCTATGCTGTGATAACAGAAAAGTAGGTGTCACTTTATCTTCCTTTTGACTGTAGTCATTTGGTCTTCCATGTAAGTTTGATTGATCATTTTACCTTATGTCAAGGCAGGATTAGAAAGCCAGTTTCCGCCTTTAGAATATAGGCCCAGTTAGACATTCTGGCCCCCACGTAAAGGGCTAGGGCTGAAACTCAATGAATTATATTTTCTTCAATTAATTAGATGAATTATTAGTTCAGTTGAATAAATCTGCATATGCTTAGAACAACTCTGAATAAAAAATATTTCTTGGTTTTTAGATGATGCATGCATACTTCATAGCAAGGACTGATATAGAAGAGGCATTCCCAGCCTGTGTTTTCTGTAAATGCGTGTCTTTAAGAAGTCTAATAATAATAATAAATCCAAAACTACTTGTTTATTAATGGAGGGCACCTTCTTAATCAATTAAAAATCGACTGATCAAACCAGTTAATCAACTAAATCAGGCTTCCCCAATCTGGCACCCTCCAGATGTGTTGGGCAGCAACTCCCAATGGCTGAGAATGATGGGAGTTGCCATCTAACACATCGGAGGGCAACAGGTTGGGGAAGGCTGATCTAGATGCTGCACTCTTAATGGAGGCTGTCCAAGAGCCTGAATGATGTGGCTAAACCTGTCTGGTTGTGTTAGAGCTGAGTCGGACAACAAAGCAGCAGGTTACAGGAAACTCGGGTATCATGGTGGTTTTTGCAATACATGGCGAGGCTTTGCTTGCCGAAGTGTGTGCTGGATGCTCAAACTAGCAATTATGGAATCAAGGCCAAGACTGAGGGAAAAGATTTGTCCACAAGGAATGTATGCTCTTTCTATGAGAGGGATATTATTTCCGTAGAATCATAGAATAGTAGGGTTGAAAGGGGCCTACAAGACCATCGAGTCCAATCCCCTGCTCAATGCAGGAGACTATATCAAAACATCCCTGACAGATGGCTGTCCAGCCTCCTCTTGAATGCCTCCAGCGTGGGAGAGCCCACCACCACCCTAGGTAAGTGGTTCCATTGTCATATTTTTCTAACAGTCAGGAAGGTTGTCCTGATGTTCAACCAGAATCTGGCTTCCTGTAAGTTGAGCCCGTTATTCTGTGTCCTGCACTCTGAGATGATCGAGAAGATATCCTGGCCTTCCTCTCTGTGACAACCTTCCACGTACTTGAAGAGTGCAATCATATCTCCCCTCAGTCTTCTCTTCTCAAGACTAAACATGCCCAGTTCTTTCAGTCTCTCCTCATAGGGCTTTGTTTTCAGTCCCCTGATCATCTTCATTGTTCTCTGAACCCTCTCCAGTTTGTCTGCATCCTTCTTAAAGTGTGGTGCCCAGAACTGGACCTGGATGAGGCCTGACCAGTGCTGAGTAGAGGAGCTAGTACTTTACGTGACTTGGAAGCTATATTTCTATTAATGCAGCCCAAAATAGCATTTGCCATTTTGCAGCCACATCACCTTGTTGGCTCATATTCAGCTTGTGATCTACAGTAATTCCAAGATTGTTCTCGCTTGTAGTAGTTTTGAGGCAAGAATCACCCATCTTGTAACTGTGCATTTGGTTTCTTTTTCCTAGGTGCAGAACTTGGCATTTAAACCCCTTAAATTTCATTCTGTTGTTTTCAGCCCAGCACTCCAGCCTATCAAGATCACTTTGAATTTTGTTTCTGTCTTCCAGGGTATTAGCTATCCCACCCAATTTTGTGTCATCTGCAAATTTGATCAGCATTCCCTGCACCTCCTCATCCAAGTCATTAATAAAAATGTTAAAGAGCACTAGGCCCAGGACTGAGCCCTGCAGTACCCCACTTGTTACCTCTCCCCAGTTTGAGAAAGTCCCATTGGTAAACACTCTTTGAGTCCGATTCTGAAGCCAACTGTGGATCCACCTGATAGCTGTTTCATCTAGCCCACTTTGAGCTAGTTTGCTCATCAGGATATCATGGGGCACTTTGTCAAAAGCTTTGCTGAAGTCAAGGTATATTATGTCCACAGCATTCCCACAGTCCACAAGGGAGGTTACCAGATCAAAAAATGAGATCAGATTCATCTGGCAGGATTTGTTCTTGACAAATCCATGTTGGCTTCGAGTAATCACTGCATTGTTTTCAAGGTGCTTCCAGATGGATTGCTTTATGATCTGCTCCAGAATTTTTCCAGGGATTGATGTCAGACTGACTGGTCTGTAGTTCCCAGGTTCCTCCTTTTTGCCCTTTTTGAAGATAGGGACAACGTTAGCCCTCCTCCAGTCATCTGGCACTTTACCCATCCCCCATGATTTCTCAAAGAGAACAGACAGTGGTTCTGAGAGTTCTTCTGCCAGTTCCTTTATTACTCTAGGATGCAGTTCATCTGGCCCTGGAGATTTGAACTCATTCAGAGTAATTAGGTGTTCCTTTACCATATGCCTATTGATCTCAAGCTTCAATCCTGCCCCTTCAGCCTGTACTTCGCCTTTGCCAGCGGGGTCATAGACCCTCTTTCGGGAAAAGACTGAGCCAAAGTAGGAATGGAGCACTTCAGCCTTTTCTTTGTCATCTCTTATAATTTTGCCATCCTTATTTAGTAGTTGAACCACCATTTGTTTCCTCTGTCTTTTACTATGCACATATCTGAAGAAAGCCATTTTGTTGCTTTTAGCATCCCTCGCTAACCTCAGCTCATTCTCAGCTTTAGCCTTACTGACGCCATCCCTGCAATTCTGTGCTATCTGCCTGTACTCTTCCATTGTTGCTTGGCCTTCCTTCCACTTCCTATATGTGTCCTTTTTTGTTTTCAGGTCATCCCTAAGTTTTTTGTGAAGCCACATTGGCTTCTTCGTTGTCTTCCACCTTTTTTTCATGTTGGAATTGTTTGTAATGGTGCCTTTAGAATTTCCTTTTTTTTTTTAAACTCCCATCCATCTTGGACTCCTTTTCGCATTAGAGTCACTTGCCATGGGACCTTACTTATTGTTCTGAGTTTATTAAAATTGGCTTTCCTAAAATCCAGAGTACGCATTTGGCTACACATGGCTTTTGCTTCCTTTAGAACCAAGAAGTCATAATTTCCCTCCTGTATTAAGAGTTCAAATTTGTTCTGTTTGTTTCCCGTACTCTGGGCATTAGTATATAGACATCGAAGACCATGTGCTTTATAGTCTGGCTTTCTTCCTACATGTTTCTGAAGACTATTATTGGGTGCTATTAGAGCTGTTCTCTCCGTTGTGGTGCATGAGCCTTTGTCCATTGTTACCCCCCAACTTTACATCTCCCTTCCCCGTAGGATTCAGTTTAAAGCCCTCCTGATGAAGTTCTTCATGCTGTGGCCAAACACATTTTTCCCAGCCTTTGTGAGGTGCAACCCATCCCTTGCCAACAGTCCATCTTCCAGGAAGTATAGCCCGTGGTCCCACAATCTAAATCTCTCATGTTGGCACCACCTTCGTAGCCAGTCATTCACCCAGAGTATTTTTCTTTCCCCTTCTATCCCTCTTCTAACCACTGGAAGGATGGATGAGAAAACTATCTGGGCCCCAAAGTTCTTGAGTTTCCTTCCCAAAGTTTCAAAGTCTGACGTGATTTCTTCGTAGCTCCGCTTGATGATATCATTTGTTCCCACATGGTTGAAAAGAAAGGGATACAGTGGGCTTTATTTCAGTCCCGTCTCTAATCTGTCCTCCTGGGAGACAGCATACCTGGTGAATCCATGGGTCTTCACAACATAGTTGGGTTTCGATCCCACACAGCAAGGAGTATCCCACAACTTCTACTCTTCTCTTCTTGTTGTAGGCCTTGGTTTCCTTGCCTCTGCTTGACTGACCTTCAGCCTCTTGCTCGCTCTCATTCGGGTTCCCCTGTAATTCTTCCTCTGCAGGCTGTCTTCCAGTCTCATCCTCAAGTACCTGGAAATGGTTCCATAGTTCCACTGCTTCTACTGGTGCAGAGTGGCTTCTAGTTCTTCTGCTCCTGTCACCCTTTTCCAAGAAGTATCCTCTACTTCATTTTTCCTCACCTCAGCATTTTCCTCTTCTGCCTCAGCTTGCTGTTGCTTTTCTAGCTTGCTGCTGCAGTTCCACCGTTCTGTCCAAGAACTCTTTGTGTTCTCTTATTCCCTGGAGGGTCAACACTTGCTGCTCCAGTCCTCTTACTTTTTCTTCCAGCAGCGTGATCAACTTGCACTTGTTGCACATGTAGGCCATCTTGATCTCAGGCAAGAAAACAAACATTGAACAGACCTTGCAGGTCATCACCACTGGAGTCTTTTCCTTCCATAGTCTCTATTCCCTTTATGTTTCTAACTTTCTGATTATACTGGAATAGCCTGTGCTTTGTCCTCTATTCACTGGAGGTTAACAACCGAGTCTCACTGGTATGGAAGTGTGTGTCACAAGAAAAAGAATTTTTAAAAAATGTTAGGGACCTGCCCTGCCAAAGTCCCCTGCCAAAGTCCTGTTTGCTGTCCCTGTTCACTTGCTCTGATCACTCACTCTCTGGGAGCTTGCTTGCTTGTATAGCCCCTAGACCAGCTGGAGCAGCTTCCTCTGCTCTGCGCTGCTCAGCTAGGAGGCAGGAAACAGACTGAAACTTCCTGCCCACACAGCTGCTGGGAGTACTCGGGCCACACCCGTTCAATTCAATTGGAGCTCTCAGGAGCACATGGTGAGCACACAGTGACTCAGAATGGAAAGAAGAGTCCTCTGGGCTTACTCCAGCCCATTCACCACTTTGCCTTTGTCTCATCTTCCACTGCAACTCCCCTGGCAAACTCCTGTTTTCTGTCCCTGTTTGCTCACTCTGATTGCTTGCTTGATGTTCAGAGGTGAAGCATATATTTACAGCAAACTATATAAAGCAAGCAGCTATAACATCTACACAAAGATAACATCCACTGTTTTGTGATGGTGCTGCCTTCTAAAGCACGCTTCCAGATAAGTGTTGTCCTGCTTCTGCTAGTTCATTTACATCGAAATTCTGCAGGAGCACAAAAAAAGTGTATAATGTAGTAATGAGCATGACATTCTACTTCCTGAGAATCTCCAGCATTCTTCCTTTACTTTTTTTCCTTTTACAAGGTGCATGTTTCTAGTCTGCATGGGTGCTTGTTTATTTATTTATTAACATTATGTACCACCTTATTTCCTAAAAAGCCATCAAGGTGGTACACAGCATTTTAAAACAATAAAATAAGAACTTTAAAAACAGTTAAACATTAAAGCAACTACATAACTTAAAAGGCTAGATTAAAAAATGTATTTTCACAGCCAAGATAGTGGGCCAATTGTAGTTGAGGGAACTGCATTCTGCAGTTTGGGAGTAACACAGGAGAAAGCCCTTTCATACATGCCTGATAAATGGGTCCCTGTGGGTAATAATGCCCTCAGAACTGCCTTTTCTGCAAATCTTAATACCCAGACATAGGGATGTATGGATTCCCCGCCGTCTGTTCCGGTGGGGAATCAGTGGGGTGGGGAGGTGATCCATTCCCCCCCCCCCGAATCCTCCGGAGCGGCTCTGCTCCATGAGGATTCTGCAGATCCGCACCAGCTATAGGGCCACTTACCTTGCCGGCCAGAGCCATTCACCTCCTCCACACCGTTCGCCATTTCTTTTTTCTTTTTTTTTAAAGGCGATTGGCAGGATGTGCCCATAGACTTATACGCAAATAGAGCCATGAATCTTGCATATAAGCCTATGGACATATAGACTTATACACAAGATTCACGGCTTTATTTGCGTATCAGTCTATGGGCGCATCCTGCCAAATCGCCTTTTCCTTTTTAAAAGAAATGGCGATCAGCACGGAGGAGGCGAACAGCTCTGGTGGAAGAAGCAGCTGAGTGCTGTTCTGCCTCCAACCCTCCTGGAGTGGAGGTAAGTCGTGCCAATTTGCCATGGATTCCTGAGGCTAGATTCCAAAGAATCCAGCCTCATTTGAATCCGCAGCGGATTTCTCTTAACATCCCTACCCAGATAGGTTCATAACTAGACAGACAATCCCTAAGATAGCTGGTCCTAAGCCATTTAGGACTTTAAAGGTTAAAACCGACACCTTGAATTGAACCCAGAAAGCAATTAGCAAGTAGTACAGGTCTTTCAGGACAGTTGTAATATGGTCCCAATACAGTTAGCAGCCTAGCTGCCACATTTTGCATCCATTGAAGCTTACAGATGCTCTTCAAGGGTAGTCGCACGTAGAGCGTATTGGAATAGTCTAAACATGATGAAACTAATGTATGGACAACTGTTGCCAAGTCAGACTGACTTAGGAAGGGTTGCAGCTGGTACGCCAAAAGTCATTGTGCAAATGCGCTTCTTGCCACCGCCACCTGATGACCCAGCAACAACAGGGAGCACATGGCTTGTTTTAATGCAAAGCCGTGCTCCCCTGTGGAGTTGAACAGTAATCCCCCCATGTCCACCTTCTGGACATGGTCTGAAAGAAAGGACTGGAACCACTGCAAAGCAGCATGCCAGCCCCCATCAAGGCCCCGTCCTGCCAGGAGGTCCAGAAGGATACTATGGTCAATAGTATCGAAAGCTGAGAGGTCCAGGAGGATGGATAGAGTTGCACTCCACCCAGCCATTGCTCTGGCATAGGTCATCAGCCAAGGCAACCAAAGCAGCCCCAGTCCAATATCCTGGCTGAAAGCCTGCATGAAATGGGTCCAGATAATCAGTATCATCCCGATGCAAATAGAGTTGTAATGCCACGACCTTCTCAATCAAGAATTGTACATTTCAGACTGGCCTATTATTAGACAGAGCTCTTGGTTCAAGGGAAGGTTTCTTTAGTAAAGGTCTTATTACTGCTTTTTAAGCGAGAAGGAACAACCCCCTCCTGCAGAGAGGCATTAATCACTTCCTTTAGCCATAGCATCAGTCCCACCTTGGTCAATTTCATCAGCCAAGAAGAGCATGGGTCAAGTACATGTGGCTGAAATAGTGTCAACAATGCCTTCTGAAATCTCAGAAGCCAGACCTTTGGCTTACTAAGATTGCCAGTGGTGAAAGCCAGGGTTTTAGTGCCCTCTGTAGCTCTTTGCCTTTCTCTGCTACTAGCAAAAACCAAATAAAATTATACAGTTTGCTTAATTTGCATAACTTATACAGGCTGCTGAATTCAACTTTTCTTTGTATACTTCAGTCTTTTTAAAAAATATATCTTGGAATACAAATGCACACAAAAATTAGAAACAATAGGTGTCTCTAGCAGATGAATTGCTTGACATTACTGAATTTCTCCAAGTGAACATGTATGCTGGTCCATGACTGCATGGAGACCAGTGAGCATGAATCAGGCTGTAGGCCTAGGCAGCCAGCATGCATCCCCCTACTCACGCCTGCCCTTTGCCCCATAGCTGTAATTACAGAAATGGCAGACCACTTATGTGTAGAGCCCCATTCCTACTATCCTTTTGTCATGCAGTCCAGTAATGTGAATTGGCCCCAGTGATTTACTTGTGGAAATATCTGTGGAAACCTTGCTGGTTTACAGCATTGCATGCTGTAAACCCATGATGTTGCAAACTTCAAAATGAAATTGCCCCCCAGATGTGTTAGATTATCTGGAGGTGACCAGGTGAGAAGGAAAGTGGGCTATCCGGGCCTCCTGCGTTTAGTCTCCCACTCTGATGTGTTAAAAATGCTGTAAGCCTCATTTAAGGGTTGCTTTTTTATTTCTTCTGTCATAGGTATTTCATTCTGCAAGTGCTGGCTTATTCTTTGAGTTGATTCAGAGTCCAGTATTTTGAGTGTGTTCAGAGTGTCCCTAGAATTCAGACTGCTCCCCCTCACCCTAAGAAAGTGTAGGAAAATGGGTGTACTACTCTAGTGCTGCAATCTGCTCTCTCCCATTTGCTACTAGTACTTGGTTGCTATAAAAAGAGGATATTTGAGGATAAGTGGGTCAGTTAGAAAACCTTAAATTGCTCTTTGGAATGCACCAAAGAAAATACCCTTGTGTGTCCTGCCAGTCATTGTATATGTGTACAGTAAGTGATAGAAACACAGCTATAATATATAGGCATATGCATGCTCTTGTATGCACAGATTTTATGCATTCACCTCTTCCACACATGCATATGCCAGCAATTGGATTCTTTCAATCTACATACAGATATTCTCTCCCCTAGAGAAGCATACTTCCCTTCCGCACATCTACATCAGGGGTGGGCAAAAGATGTTTTGGATTTCAACTCCCAGGAGCCCCTGCCAACATGGCCAATGGTCAGGAATGCCCGGAGGTGAAGTCCAGAACATCTGGAGATCTAGTTTCTGCCCACCCCTGATCTACAGTACCTTCTTTCTTGGCATTATGCTGTGTCTTCTCATGGAAACCACCTTGTCAGAAAGATTGAACCTTGCAACCTGCCCAGCTGTATCTAGACAGCAGGTACTAAGCAGTTTGGGTATCCTTCTGGATCTGCTGTGGCTGTTAGATAAGTAAGTTGACGGCAGTGACCAGGAGTGCTTTTTATAGGCTGCATCTGATGCAGCACCATGTGATCCCTTTAGGAGCCAAGACCTCATAAAGTATCCGCACCTTTTGTAGCTTCAGATATTGACGATTCTGTTGCTGTTGTGATTCTGGATCCAATTTCAAGTGCTGTTTCTTGCCTTTAAAGCAAGCCTGGTGCCAGCCCATTGTAGAGAGTGCCAGCCCATTGTAGAGAGTGCCTCCCACTGTTATGAGCCCACTCGCCTTCTAAGGTCCCTGAGCCTGAATATCATATATTTGTGAGGTTAACTTGTCCACATGAGGAGCAAGGCTTTCTCAGTTGTTGTCCTGTTTTTTGCAGTCACCCTCCGAGAAGTTCAATGGGGTTCCTCCCTCATGGCTCTTAGATGCTTTTGTAAAGTCTATCTGTTTTGGAAAGCATTTGGAAGAGATGGCAGGAGGAATGTGCTCTTGTTGCAGCTGGGTTTAATGGTTAACGGTTTTAATGCTTTGTTTGTTTTATTGTGTGGAGTTGTTTATAAATAGTTTTAATTGATGTGGAGAGTTGCCTTGTGCAAGTGTAAAAATCCAGGGCCACCTGTAGCCAGGCCTCTCCTATCATCATGCTTATCCTCTGGGGAAAGCCCCTCCCCACCACTTCCCAGGAGCTGAGTGAAAGTAGCACAGCAGAGAAGGGAGGCATTAACAGCTGAGCGGGGGTGGGGGGGTGGGGGGGATTGAGCCATTGAGGAAGAAGAGAGTAGTTGGACCTCCAGAACCCAAGAGCTGAGAACTCTGCAGCATGCAGTGATATCACAGCAGGGATGAAGCTTGTTTGTTTTGAAATAAAATGATACTTAGGGACTTGAAATAAAAATGCATCTAAGATCATAATGCTTTAAAAAAAGAAGTTTGGTGAGCCAAGTTCTTTTAGATCTAATATGTAATGTTGATTGTGGTGTTTTGCTTTGTTCAGTTCAAATGTGGTTGCTGACTGAAAGATGACCAAACCCAAGCAATGTGGTTGATGCTATCACATGAAATATGAAACCAAACAATTACCTTTCCTTAAGAATGATGGAGTAAAACAAAACCATTGTTGCTTATGCAAAAGCAAGATTTAACGCTAAGATAACTCCACTATTTATTTATTTATTTATTACGTTTCTGTGCCACCCAATAGCTGGAGCAATCTGGGCGGTTTACAAAGATTAAAAACATCAAAAATACAATATACAGAGACTGAAAACCATTTACATAAAAAACACATGAACAGACAATATACACAAAAGAAACATATATCTAAAACAACTTCAAACAAACAATCGCAAAAACAAACAACCATAACCATAAGACATTCCAGGAGCGATTAAACACTTATCATGTACTGCCGAATGCCTGGGAGAAGAGAAAGGTCTTAACTTGGCGCCGAAAAGATAACAATGTTGGCGCCAGGCAGGCTTTGTTGGGGAGATCATTCCATAATTTGGGGGCCACCACATGCTTCTAATCTGTCTCTACATTGTTGTAGAATGCTGTGGCGATGACTAGGAGTGCTATTTGGATAAGTTTATCAGAATGGAGAGGTAGAGAAAGCCCAGGACACTAAGGTACAGCAACACTGATAAGCCAGGTAAGCAAGTATCAGAAAGAGAGTAAGTGACTGTTGAAGGCCAATTTCTCACTGAGGTGGTAAATTTGTGTTTTTGCTGTACCACTACAGCCTGCAGGGAAGTAGCTCACAGGATCTTCCATACAAAAACAAATTTCCACCGAATATAAAACTAGCTTGTCAGGGAGAAGGCTAGGCTAGAACTCTTCTCCCTGACAACAGGCTGGTTTTCTTGGTGGGTGGGTGGGTGTAATTTCATCATGTAAGCCCCACCTGCAGTCTGTAATGGTGCACCTCAGGCACACATTTTACCACCTCAGTGAAAACTCGCCCTGTATTTTAACTACTAAGACATTTTAAGGCTGTGATGAGGCCTCTGGCCTCTATTGGTTGAGTTACGCTGACATCACAGACAGACTGAGTAGCAGGCAGGAGTTCGTGGAGTCGGAGCCCAGAGGCAGGATTGCTAAAGGAAGAGAGCAGAATAAGGAGCGGGTTGAAAAACTGTAGTTTGAAGGGAAAAGAAGTATATTTGTGAGAGGATGGGCAGAGGAGGCAGCTGGAAAGGTGGGAGCAGTGAGCCAAGAGAAGCAGGGGGCTTAGGAAAGGAGGAGCAGAGTGGGGAGTGCCACACAGGAACAATGGGGGGGGGTCAGAACTTGGGATTTTGTGTCTGAAGGAGGAGGATGCTGATCAGCTGCAATTGCCACTTCAGGCCCCTGGTGATGACGTATAGTGACTCTTGTTTTTGCCCTTTAATAAGCAGGAGGTGGATTGCCAGCACTAACTCTGCACAATGGACAGTCCAGTATGTGCATCTTTTTAACTAAGAACATAACCTAAGAAGTTGAGAGCTGCCTGACCAGATCAGACCAACAGTCTATGTGGTCCAGCATCCGGTTTGGCACAGTGGCCAACTGCATCCTTCCAAGAAGCTGCTGCGACCAGGGCTTGAGGGCAAATACTCCCTCCTGCTGTTGCCCTCCTCTCCCACGTGCACAAGTGTGTGCAGTGGTATACTGCTTCTGAAGGTGAATAAAGACAGAAGATGTGCTAGCCTTATAAATAAATTCACAAAAATCACCAGCCCACAATTTTGTTTTATTTAACTAGCTTGCCTATCCCCCCATTCCTAACTTGGTTATCTGTGGTGTATTGATAGTAGCATGGGGAAAGTGCTCTTTCGCAACTTACGAAAATGGACATAAATGTTCTTGTGAACATGGCCTAAATGCTGAGTTATACAAGATGTAGGGGGCAGGCAAAGTACTTATCTGGGCAGGGGATTCCCCTTACCGCACCCCACATCCTCCCCAATGCAAGAGAACACAGGCCATGTGAAAGTGACTCAGTCAGGGTAGTTCAGGGAGCAATCCTATGGGGTAGTTGGCTGCCCCCAAACTCAGAGGTGACCACCTATCTAATGCACAGCAGGAAGAGCACAGAGGGGATCATCTCCTCTGCTGTCCAGCCACCCTGCATTCATGACTAGACAGCCAATTTCAGCTGTCTAGCCACGGGACATCAGAGCACAAGGTAGTGAGGCCGGATGACACATGGGAAGTGTTGAACCAGCACTTAAGAACTCCCTGACCTGCCCCCAGGAATGCCCCCTTTCCCCCATTCTGCGCTGCTCTTCTGAGCGCAGAGCGAGGGGATGAACCGCACCACCTACGAGGCAGCGGGGGAGAGGGTGGGGAGGCAGTTCTCTGGGAACCAAACTCGGAGCACAGGCTCCGAGGTCGGTTCCTGGGAACCATCCAGTCATATGGCCATCTAGCCTCTGTCTAGCGGCCATAGGATTGCGCCCTCACTGTGCACGGGTGTTCCCCGGCTGGGAAAGCTCATGCACAGTGAAGCTATTTCCCTGACTGAGGTGCCGGCTGGAGGAGCGCTCCTCCAACTAGTGCCTCATCTAGGGTGGCAGTGCTTCGATGAAGCAGCAGTACTTTGGTTGGGGGGGTTCCCCTGCATGTGGGCTTTGCCCAGGTGGGGAAAGCCCACATACTCCGGGTCTCTGACTGAAACGCCAGCTGGAAGCACTATAGCCAATGCTTTGGCCGGGACTGGATGCTGCCAGGGGGCCTGGCTCTGCCCCCTGAAGTCATCTGGCCTACAGAGGGGTTGGTGTGGTGGGGTGTCAAGTGCGCAACCCAGCCTTATGTGCGCAAACATCGCTTTTTGTGTTCATGTACTCTGGGATACTAATACAGCTCTTTGGATATGTGTTATATATTACATTTTGATCTCTGCTGCAATGTTCATTCATTGCGCTCTTGGTCTAGTAACAAGTGGTTACATATTTTTAAATCCTTAGATGGCTTTCTATCTGAAGGTTGTAGGAAATACTGTCACAGAATTTCAACTGCATGCCAGGTTTCCTTTACGTTCCATAGGAGAAGGTGAGCCAAGTACCCAAACTAAGGAAATGAACAAAATATCCTAGCCTTTTGTACAGGGAAGTGACTCTTATCTAAGTAATCCAGCAGGAATATTCCCTGGCTTCTCCAGAAGCCCCTTTGAGAATGCATCCGTTAGAATATTGTCACAGGTTGCGCTGTGCTAAATATTTCTTTATTGTTTGTAGCAAACTAGTCAGAGAGCATTATCCAGCAGTTGTTTGATGGTGAACTGGTTTGTGTGAATGGGCACTCTTACAGAGCAGAGGTCAGCGAGAGCTGGTGCAGACATAATACTGCTGCCCTCCCCTTAACCAAGGCGGAGAGATCCAGAGCCAGCTGTGGATCACATGTCTTCTGCTCTTTTGGGAGGAAATCCCCCCCATGTGCTTTAACTGAGGTTAAGGCACTGATGTTCACTGAAGTTAGGATTCAGTACTGAATTCAGTGTAGGGGTTAGAAGCTAGGATTCAGCACTGGGTTTAACTGGGGTTAGGATTAGCCTGTTTAGCCAGAATGCCTGTTTAGCTGAGAAACCAGTGTGAAACTAGTGTTAGCCATGGCTAATATTTGTCCCAGTACATTTCTTAACTGTGATCAAAGTGGGAGGGAGGAATTAGGTCTTGAAAGAGTAAGGAGTATGCAGTCCCATGGCTGCCTTGGCTCCTGGCCTCTTAAACATGGTGAAGAAGAGGGAGCCCAAATTACTTCTGTGTGTGTGCCTTGAGAAGCCAACAGCTCAGAGGAGTTCATTGCAAAGGCCTGAGGAATGGTGTGTAAGACCAATCTCTTTCTCTGCGATGAACTTGAACTATAAAGAAATGTTTGCTTGTTCCTCCAGATTGACCTGATGCAGTTTTTTGTTCAGTGTTTGATTTCCAGAATGGGAGGTGCTGTGGCTCACTCCTGCCCTTGGGCCTGTCTACATGGTAGGTTTTCTCCGATGCTGCTGTGGCTTAAAGGTGTTAGGGACACATAACGTCATGGCCACTTTGCAGCCACCCTGGAGTTTACTCGTGGAGAAGCCGCATTTTTGCAGAGTACTTTTACTCTATTGTTTTTCTTTAATTTGGCTCCCCTATGGTTCAGCTGCTGTGTGCCCATCCCTCCTCTTTAAATTCGGTATGTTTGGGCATTCCTAGAGGTGTGTCTCTCACCTGGCCATGCCCTCTGTAACCTAGGTAACTAAAGTCACTTGCCTGCCTTTCCAGCACTTCAAAGCCCTAGAGTGCTTTTTTGAGCCTTCAGAATTGCCCTGCACTCCCATTTCACCAGTGGGAGTAATTGGCCTCAGTGATTATGCACGTCTTTGATGTTTGCGTTACTTCACTTCTCTGTTGTTGTGTTAAATTGCTTCTCCGATATTGTGTAAAGTTGCTTCTTTGATGTTATGTAAAGTCGCTTCTCTGATGCTAAGTAGTCTGGTGAGGTCTTGGGAGCCTGTCATTGTGAGCAGGGAAAAAGTGCCTAAAGAAGGAGAAAGGGGTGGGTGGGAGCAATAACTCCAGGACAGCTTGCTGGAATGGGGCAAAATTGGGGTGGGCAAGATGCTCTAAGGGGAGCCTTCAGATGCTGCACTGGAGAACCAGGGATTTTGGCTTCTTCATTGAAAAGTGCACACATTGGGGAAAATGGGGGGATTAATTCCCTGTTTGCTGGAATGGGGCTTATTTGCACTGGTGGGGTGCTCTTATGGGGACTGATTATCTAACCTGCCTTTTTAGCGCTGCTTCTAGCTTTCAGAATTGTGAATTAGCCTGGACAGGGGTGGGAAACAAGCCTCTCTCATTGGTTGAGCAGCCCCTGCCAGTTTGATGACGTTCAGTTCTACTCCCCCCACCAACCTCAGAAGTATTTTCCTTTCAAGTGCTGTGTGACCTGTGAAAAGGAGATTTTTAAGGTACGGTACACTCGGCTTTTCTTGCTTCGTGTGTCCCTGACAGATCAAAGCCAATTCCATGAAAATCCGGATAGTACGCCAATATGCTTCTCATTCCGTTGTCGTGATGATCCCCCATGGAGACCCAAGCTGCTGAAGTGTGGCTATTGAGCCAGGAGGGCAATCTACTCCACAGATTATTAAAGGCACTTTCTGGACAGCGAAGGCTCAGATCATGCTAATGTGATGTGTTTGAGAAGATCCCTGGTGCTGAAAATGGGTCCCAGGACTGGGTGCTCTTTGATGGGTATGGGTGTGGGTGTGAATGGTACATCTGACTACAGGAAGTTGCATGGCCTGCCAAGGTAGAACAAATTACACCAAAAAGCTTTTTCTTTTCGTTTTTCTTTTGGAGGCGGGGTTGGGGCAGGGGGTGTCAGAAGATACAGCCTAAGTTGACATCAGTCTTCTGATGAAAGACATGAATCCATCTCTGTGTGTATGACTTGCTGTAGGCCAAGATGTCTTCAGCAGCTATTTGCTGAACAAACCTTTGATACAGAAGGGAAGTCTCAGGAAAAGAGGGGAAAACATTGGGCAGGGGAGTACAATAGAGATCGGCTGCCAGTGGGTTGCAGTCAATTTGCAGTCAGCCTCGCCTTGCCAGCTGTTGCTGGCTTCACTGTGACTAATCCTTCAGTAGCAGTTCTTGCCAAGGACTGAAGCTTTCCCCTAAAGGAAGGGTCCTTTTACTTCCTTGGGATGCAACAGCAAAGTTTTAAATAACCTGTAGTCTCTCCTTTTGAAATAACTCTTTTCTAGTCTGCTTCCCTTTAAACAACAACAACACGCGCGTGCAGATGCGCGCGCACACACACAATCTGACTTGGTGCATCTGTGAACGGAGCAATGGGTTGTAGCCCAGAGTTTATCAAACTTCTGGTAGTTTAGGCATGTTTTTCTGAATTAAAAATTGGAGGCACGCTTCCCTCTTACACCCCCAAAGATGTACTTTTAGAACATAGCGGTAAGAATTATGTTCCCTCGTTGAAGCCCCTGCCTGCTTTGTGTCTGTGAGAGCTACTCTTCCATGTATGCCTTCTAAGTGGAAGGAGGCAATCCCAGAGCAATGACTCATGGAGAGGAGCAAAAGCCAGCCTTTTCTGAGGGAGGTAATTCTGCTGAATCTCCATATCAGGAGTGATTGAATGAATGCAGAGAGAAGGAAAAACCAGAGGAGTAAATCATGAAGATACAGAATGGGTGTCTCCTCCATCAGTAGGTATTTGGGGCTCACAGGAGCTTTTAATTTATGTCTCATGACACACTATTGAGCCCTGGCACACTGTCTGATAAGTATTGCTACTGCCTATCCTCCTTAGTTGCCTGTTGGTTGAAAAAGGGCCACTTCACATTCTTTGTACATAATGTACCCATTGAGGTAGGTCATTGCAGTTCACTCTCTGTGCATGTTGCTGAAAAAACTTTGTTAGGAATACTTTTTTAATGGAAATTGAACGGGTTTCTTGAAATATGCAGTAATATTTTTAAACTGTAAAGTTCTAAAGGATTTGATGGTGAAGCTTCTCTCAGCACCAATATCCGAGAGAGACTTTACAACATCAGCACAACTCAACCAATGATAGTAGAGGAATGCTGAGAGATGGGGAGCCCAGAGTTGGGACGGCCCCACACTCCAGATATTAGGGTGACCAGACCAGAGCCTGATTTAGTCATCATTCCAGTGGGGTCCCCCTTTGTTTCTGCCTATATATTTGAGTGGCTGCCATTCATCCATATGTGGGAAAATGGTTGTCCCTCAAGTGCAAAACAGCTGCATTTGGGACAACATTGCCCACAACCCATGACACCAGCAGGCCCAGCCTCTGCCATCAGGGACTGCATTAGCTAGAGGGGTGTGGGGGGAGGGGTGTTGTATGGGTGGGAGAGCTTGTAAATATCCAGAGCTTATTTGGGCTGGGGGCAGTCAGGCAATGCATCTCTCATAGGGACACACTACCCCTCAAGGAGTGTCAGCAACTTATAGGCATATCCTCTCTCTCTCTCTCTCTCTCTCTCGCACAGACACACACGCACACATAGTTGTCATAGTTGGTCATTTTACTAGTAACCAATATTCACAAATACCTGCTGAAGTATAATTCAGAGCTCCAGCTACTGATACACTTTTTTTTCACATTCCATGATAGTCTCTGTAGTTCGGCCGCCTACCTCAGCATCAGTGGAGTCGGTTGTGCTTTAGCTAGAAATTGATTTCAGTGGCAAGCTGTTCAGAAACTTCTGTTGCACAGAAGCTTAATTTCAGCATGTTATCAGCACTGTCAGATCAGGTTAAACAAAGGCTCAGTTAACAAGGATTTGTTTTTTACAGCCAAACAAACAAAAAGGGACTGAATGATCACAATAGGATGGAAGGTAGCAGTATGGCTGCAACTTTGAATCCATGGGCAAAATGTGCAGGTTCATTTGTCTTACTTATCACTGATCTATTGGGGTCAGTACTCTTTGGAGTCTGGCACAGGGTTGAATCAGGCCAGATTTGTCATGGCACAGTTGATTAGTCTGCTGGTTAATGTATGTCTGTATTTAATTACCCTATATCAGTGAGGCGTGCAAAGCTTCCCATACGCTCAGCTCTGAGTTTAATGCATGCTTGCTTGCCTGCCTATATTGTCATCACTGAGGTTGCAAGTTTGTTATACACATCGCTTTGAAAAGCTGATCTTTGGAGGGGGAAGAAGGCTTATTATTTACTAGCAAAATGCTGGACCTTAACACGGGGCAAGATATACATCGAGGGGAGAGCTTGTATATTGGAAAGATAGTGTGGTATGCTTCTGTGTACTCTGCTATTCTTCTGCACACATTGCATGCCCACCCACCCCTTATCTCTGCCAGTGAGGGCTGCAGTGGTGCTCCCAGTGGCAATTTGGCAGCCATCAGCTACTATTGGAGAAAATAAAGGGGTGCACCCAGAATGCCATTGGCTAAAGCTATTTCCTTGCCCTGATGATCCCTGCCACTCAAGTCAAGCTGCTTCCTCTCCATGGAACCCCATCCTAGATGGGGAAGAACATTGGGAACTGGCTTCTATGTATGTGTATCTAGAAGAGCACTATGCAAGGATATGATCAACATCAGTCAGAGGGAGGTTTGGAAGAAAGCAACAAGGAAAATGGCCTTTTCAGTGGTGGGCCCTGATTGTGGAATGTTCTCAGCAAGAGGCACCCAACACCAACATTGTCATCTTTTTGGCGCCAGGTTAAGACTTTTCTCTATTCCCAGGCATTAGATAGTGTGTGATGGGTTCTTTAATGCATGTGTTACATTGTTTGCGATTGTCACTGATGTTTCAGTTGTTTTATGGGGTGATGGTATTATAATGGATAATTGTTTTAGCTGTTTTACATTCTGTATGTTTTAATTTTGTTGTAAGTTGCCTTGAGTCTTTTTTGAGAAAGGCATCGAAGAAATAATCATAACAGTAGTGGTGGTGGTGGTGGCAGTGATAGTAGTAGTAGTAGTAGTAGTAGTAATTCTACCTGCTCATGTGAGGCCTAAAAGGAGGAGGGCGCACACAAGCCTCTCAGTCTCTGCCCTTCCTGTGTTGAACAGGGAGGCCTCAAAGGGGCTTCCTCTTGCGTTCGTGTGATTAGGAGCCCTGATAAAGCAGGGCTCCTGATTGTGTGGAGGCTTCTACTCACATTCAAGGGAACGCAAGTAGAAGCCCCCTTCAGACCTCCCCCCTCAACAGATCAGGGACTGAGTGAGCGGGCCTTGCATGCACCCTCACATCCTTTCCCCATTTTTAGCTCTCATGTGAGCAGTTTGAACACTTGTGTAGGGAGAAGATCCACCATGCATGTGCAGAGCACTTTGCAGAGAAACATAAGCCAAAAGGCCAGGGTCCTGCTGCCCCAGGGGTCCCCCGGACTAGGTTTGGTCAGTGGGGAAGAGTGGAAAAGCAAGGGGTGGGAATGGATTTCTGGGTGGGATGGGAAAGACAAGGGTAGCAAGCACAGGATGAGGGGTGGGGTGTGTGTAAAATTTATCATGCATAAATTGATATCTCATTTAGCACCAAAAGTATGGCAAAAATCAAGCAGTATCAAGGCAGACTCTTGTGGTTATCTCTGTAGGATTTTTACAGTCCAAAGGGCTTTTGCAGGCCCCAGTCTTCTTGGTGAAGTCAGTCCATTGTAGTGTGGGAAATGTAGAATGGTTTGGATGGCTTGTAGAACAGCCTCCCCAGTTGGCAGGTAAAGGCACAGATGTGCCATGAGGGAAGGTGGATGCACTCCATGCAATTTCTCAGCTGTCTTCTGAGCCCTTGGAAGCTACAGCCAGTTGGCATGTTTGGTTAGGATAATTTTTTAAAGAAGCAGGCAATAATCGAAAGTGATTTGGTCCAAAGAGAGACCAGGCCACGGTGACTCATAGACCTCCCTGAATCATGAAATCCTCTGGCTCTGTGCTGAATGCCCCAGCCAGGTCAAGTGATATGGGTGGCTACAGGGAGGGGCCTTCTCACTCCTTGCACCTCACCTGTGGAATACCCTCCCCAGAGAGGCTTGTCTGGCACCTTCTTTGTGGTCTTTCCTGTTCCACATGAAGACTTTTTTAATTCCCCCAGGCCTTAAAAAAAAACCAATTGTGATTTTGATGAGTATATGGTTTTAGGGGTTTTAGCTACTGTTTTGAGCTATGTACTTTTGATTTGTCTGTTTTCATAACTCTTCCTACCTAGAAAAGCTTTTCCATGCGCCAAACTGTGGTTTTATGAAAAGAAGCTCTTAAATTGTATTATTGTTTTGTGTTTGCTGCCCAGGGAACAATGTTATACCAATATAGAAAGAAAGAAAGAGAGAGAGAGAGAGAGAGAGAGAGAGAGAGAGAGAAAGAAAGAAAGAAATTTAATTATATACACACACATATACTGGACAAGAAACCGCCACAGGTACTGCTCTAGGAATGCCCTGCCCCATTGCCTCCAAGGCACCGGTATTCTGCACAATAGGTTTTTATCAGTCCAGAGGATGATGTCCTAAGGACTATTTGGTCACATCCAGATCCAGGACCAACAGCATAAGCTTTCATCTCTATTCCTTAACACTCGAGGGATTTAAAGGCCTGTGGAGTAGAGCAGAATTCAATTCAGGGATTTGAAATACCAACACTTGGCCCACAACTCACATGCTGGCCCTCAGTAGTTACACTGTGGCAGCTAACGCTGCAGCCTAGCCCAGTCAAGTGGAGCAGAACCTAGCCCAGCCAAGTTCTGCCTCTATTGTGAGTTCACCTTTTCTTGCTGCCTATTTTGGGTTGCCTTCATGTAGACTTATTTTTTGTTTAAGCATAGAATGCCTTTGGCTATATTTCCAGTCTTTAAATCTTTCCTCCTGTCTTAGATTTTTCTTTTTATTCTCTCTCAACACCACGCGTGTGCGCACAAACACACACACAGAAATCTGTGTGATATTCAATCCAAACGTCACGCTTTTAAATGGGGGGAGGGAGCCAATCCCCTGGAAGTGATCAGGAGCAGGGAAGTAACAGGAGGGAAGGGGTGCTTTACCCCTTTCCCATCTACCATTTTCTTGTTCCAAATCATCCTCCCCATCAAGTAGATTTTTGCTCCAAAGAGCTGTATATGTGTGCCTCCTAGAATTTAAAACCCTAATTTAAAAAAAAATCAAAACCGCACAGGGACAAAAGCCACTCAGGCCAGAAAGCCGGGAACAGAGTAAGCACACCTTGCCCTGCGGCCAGGCCACCCTTGGTCTCATTCAGAAAGGCAATGTTTATGTTCAGTAAAAACAGTCAGCTACCTGCCTCACCTCAGATAGTGGGGACACTTGCAGAAGGTCTTCTACTGAAAATCTTAAGGTGCAGACAGGCACATATGGAGACAGGGGGTCCATCCATCAAGATAGCAATCTTGCAATATCATCTCGCACCACAGGAATTTTCAGACCTTCTTTAAGGGCAGCCCCACATGAAGTGCATTGCAGTAATCCAATCTGCTCTAGGTTACTAGAGCATGAATGACCAAGGGCAGATCTGATTATCCAGGAAAGGGCACAGCCTGCACACCAGCTGACCTTGGTTAAAAATAAAGGTGCAGCTAGTCACTGCCACCCCCTGAGCAGTCAATAGCAGGGCCAGATCAGGGCATACCTTCAAGCTGCAAACCTGTGTCTTCAAGGATTTGCAAGACTGATGTACAGACCATCTAATCCCCAGTCAGCCATTGGACCAGGGAGCCCTGGTTCAAGTTCTCACTCGGCCATGAAACTCTCCAGATGGGCAAGTTGTATTTTGCTACCCCAAGTACCTCATAATGCTACTGTAGGAATAACATAGGATATCCCTGAAATTGTTGCCCAGAGCCCCTTGTACAAAGGGTAGAGACAAAAGTGATAGCTAGGACAGCAAGGGACAAACATTAAAATGAAATTAACAATGCAATCCTATACATCAAGCAAGTCCCATTGTGTTCAACAGGGTCTACTCCCAGGTAATTGGGTACGGGATTGTAGCCTAAATGGATCAGAAGTGCTAGTCTGGGTTTATACTTCCCATTTTAGTGACCCTCACCTGTTTATCACAGTTTATTTGACATGGAAAATCTGAATCCCCTGTACTATTGCTGAACTTAGACTGCCTTAATAAGCCTGGTTTTACACACACAAAGCATTTTCTTCATCAGAATTAAGAGATCAAAGGATAATATTAATAATCACAAATCCAAGGCATTATAATGTAATCATCAAAGAGAGCTTGAAATAGCCTCTGCGAAGTCTTTTGTTCAGAACACACTCTTGATTGCTCTTGCCCCGCCCCACCCCTTTCTGGATGAATATTCCCCATGGCCTTGTAATCCCCAAAGCCAGACTCCCAAGTAAGTAGAGTTAACTCACCTTATGATGCCTTGGTCATTCCAAGGGGCATTTTAAGCTTACAGCAGTAGTAGCAATTACAACTTTGATGATGAAAAGTGCCCCAGCTCTGCTTCTTATGTATAGCTGATACTTAGGTATTCTGATCCAGGCAGAGCTGTCCAAACTCGTCATGTACACACTGTGCTTGTAGCACAGCTTATGAAGGGAAAAGTGTGTTTTGATTTCACTTTCAGGAAAGACCTTTCTCTTTACTACTATTCAGTAAAATTGAAACTCAAAACAAGTTAAAGGAGCTTCAATATTTAAGCACCTACCTAGACAGTGGCCTCATGCAGTGCTTAACCATAGTGTTTCTGTTTTCCTTTAATCATGTTAAGCATTACATCTAAATACCGAGGCTATAGTCAAGGTAAGGACTGGCCACAAACCAGAAAGTGGAACTGTGGCCTGAAGTGAGTTTGCATTAATCACAATTATACATTAACTCTACACCAGGCAAACCAGGGTTAAGGCAATTTCCTTGACATTTCCACCCTTTCTCCTGCTTAGTAGGTGACAAGCAGGTCCTGCTGGTGTCTCCCTAGATGCATCCTCTGGGAGCAGGTCGTAGCTTATCAAGCTAAGCCACAGTTTTACTGTGCACTTAGGGGAGTATCTTAACTAGGGTTAAACAGACCATGGTTAGGGTTAACCAAGTTTATGTCTGCATCAGGCCAGTGACTTGCCTCAGTTTGAAAACTTCTCAGTGGTAGGTGTAATGTTCATGATTTCCAGCAAAAAGGCCGGTAACAGCAATCTGTCACCTCGGGTATTCAGGTTTCCTCCCGGCATGAATTAATTGATAACCTATAAAAAATAACCTGTGAGTTAAAAATAACTTGTGAGTTAAAGCAGGTTGCTGGAAAGTGTGTTATGGATTTTGAAGGCAACAAGCTACAAATTCATGTCTGAAACTGCCCAAGCGACTGACAACTTGATGCAGGCCCTTTGGAATTTGAAGTATTTATTGTGTGCTATCACCATTCAAAAATACTGCCTTGGCAAACACTGACCACCCAGAGCTGATTTTTATATGTGAACTTTAGAAATGTAGGGGCAATATAATGATTAAAGGAATCGGTTGCAGGGGGCGGGGTCTATGACAGCCTAAGATGGCTAGTCTTCAGGGACTGGGTATAAAAAGGTTTGCACAGATGCTGGATTTCATGTAAGACAGCCTTGTTCACAGATTTTGCAAAGCATTACAATACTTGTGGGGACATAGTGATCTTTCAAGCACTCTTTTAAACCAATACTCTCATGAAGGCCTGAGGAAGTTATAACGCAAGCACAGCCCACGTGCCATGTATGGCAACACACCAGCAACTCTCTAAACCTCCCATTTTCACTGCTGGCCTGGGACTGCCTAAACAGGACAGTGGTCAAGCATCTTGCAAGCCATAATGCAGCCTTCTCCAACCTGGTGCCTTCCAGATATGTTGGACTGCAACTCCCATGATCCCCAGCCAGCATGGCCATTGGCCGTGCTGGCTGGGAATTATGGGAGTTGCAGTCCAACACATCTGGACATGCCAGGTTGGGGAAGGCTGCCATAATGCATGACTAGTGAGCTGTGTTAGGCTTGCTGGGTCACAAGTTATACAGGGTTTCTCTAAACTATGGCTTTGACTGTTGCAGCATTTCTTATCTGTTTTTATGTTCACTGATATTTTGGTTGATTTATATTGCCATCTGACTAATGAGAAACAACAAACAATGTTGCAAGTGTTCTAGTAAACTGTTATTGAAGGCATTTATCAATGTCTTGTCTTTTTTTTTCTGGTCCAGAGGAAATTTAAATTTGGAAACCTTTTAGCAGCTTACTGTTTCCAAACTGCTGCTGTTTTGATGTTCATATTCACCCCTAGCCCCACCCCTTCTTAATATATTATGTAGGACTCTCCTCTGTGTGTGTGTGTGTGCCCGCGCGCGCACGGCTGTAAGGAGACAAATTAACCCAATTATTTTCCCTTTCTGGCAGAATTCCAGAGGCAAGATAGTGCGAAGCCCCAGCAGAAAGACATTCAGCTGTACGACACACCTTATGAACCTGAAGGCAATGGTGTGGAGTCAGATTCGGAAAGTGTTGTGAGTCAGCGCTTGAGAGAGAGCAAGTTGCCGCAGGATGACGACAGGCCTGCGGATGAATACGACCAACCGTGGGAGTGGAACAAGGTCACCATTCCAGCCTTAGCAGGTAAGGAGCCAGTTTTTACAGCTCTCTTTTTGTGTGTCCTGGGAGATACAGTAAGTATTTTTAAAACACAGAAAAGGAATTTTAATGGTTTCCAGTATAAATACTTATGATTGAACTTCTATGGCTGTCAGATAACATAGCTAAATGGAACCTCAGCTTTCAGGGACAATTTGTCCCTGAATATTAAATGATGGAAGTGGTTAGGGCCAGAGCAGAGCTATGGAGCAGTGGTACCCAAATACAAATGTTGGAATGGGTGTTGTCCAGGATAAGGTCCCTAAAGTCAGATGCTGGAAGCAGGGCTGGCTGCAGGTATGAGCCCCCTTCCCAACGGTGGGTATACCTGACAACATTGGCTAGGTGTGGGCAGCTGCCTGCCATGCTAAACTTCCCACAATGCCCTGGAGTGCTGAATGTAGCTTCGCTACAGTGAGTACTCCAGCATTCTGGGTAATTTATCGTGGCAGGCAGCTTGCCAGACACCAGAGCTACCACCTAGTAAGCTTGTAGCCAGGGGAATGGGTGGGCAGGCCTTCCTGGTGTTGGCATCAGAGCCAGTGGGGCTTACCAGGGCCCTGGCAGCTGCCTGAGGGTGCCAGGTGAAGTGTGGGCTTGAGGAGTGCAGCCTGAAGAACAGCAGGTAGGAAATGCTCTGTGTTGGTTGAGCCCCTAGTATTTATACCAGGCCTCGTCAATCCAGAGGCTCTATACTGCCTTCCCATCACACCTATATTCCCTTTTGTGCCTGAAGAAGGTTTTGAGTCTTGAGAAGACACACAGTCATTAGGCTAGATTCCAGCTTCAAGACCATGAGATTTCTGGCTCGTCTTGGAGTCCCTGACGGAGATAAATAACATTGGATGCAGGGTCATTTTCATGTATTGCTTGTGAGCCTCCCAGAGTGATCTAGCTGGCTACTTTTGGAAGGAGAAGGCTGGACCAGGTGGACCTTGGTCTGATCCAGCAAGGCATGTTCTTATTGTAGCTGTTTTACTATTTTCCCATACAATTCAGTGGGAGCCATTAAGAACCAAGCCCACCCCTGTCTGGATGACCTTGTTCTTGAGTTCCACTTCTTGTTCATGCTGGAATATAACAGAGATGGTACCCAAGAATTGGCTCTTATATGGAAATGCAAAACCAGGATGTTTGTCAAGCACTGACAAACTACAATATATAGCCAGTGGGCTGCATTTAGCTTGGTGGGCCACAAGTTGTGTAGGCCTCCTAACATTTAATAATGGGATGGGTCATCGCAAAGTATTGGCTTTCTAAATTTCAGGCAATTAACCAGTAATGGAAACTAGGTTAGGTGGTGATGGTTCATTGTGAATTGGCAGATAGCATCATGGTTATCACTTGAACTGAACATGTGAAGTCCTCAGAGGCTAGAAACATGAGGAAAGGAGGAAACAAGATCAACCTGTTGCTATTGCTGATGGGTTTATAGAAACAGGAGTGAAACAATACCAGGGGCAGTTACTTTGGTGGAGACAGATCAGTCCAGTAAGTAACATTTTTGTAGGACACGTCCACATTCACTTATGGCTGGGACTCCTTGCTTATCAGATATTTCCCTGGAGTCAAGATATTCTATATTTTCAAAATACGACTCCTGTTCTATGTTGATCCTGGCAGTCACTAGTTGAAATTTCCATGAAATATGAAGTTCTTTTGACGAATAACAGCAGTTGGAGGGTGGATCCTGATTTTCTCTTATCTGAGGTCTCTATTGCTTTTTGAAAGTGAACCAGTTTAGCATCCCAACAGAAATGAGGGATACCTTGTTTGCTAGTTTAGTATCAAGCATATAAGCCAGCCATACAGGCTCAAGTTGGCAGGTGATCTTGCTCTCCGGCCATTTCAGCAACTATTCCAACAGACTATAAAAACTCCTGGTCACGTTTCTTGTGGTAATGGCTTGGTCAGTTCAGACCTCCATTATCTGATGTGTCCTGAAGTGCATTTAAGAGGCCTCATGGCAGAAGAAGCCGAGGCAGGAAACATAGATATAATGGAGGGCTCTTGTTATGTCAGCTGAAACAGGAGAGCACACTAGATGAAATCTCAAGAGCAGCCCTTAGGTTTGCCAAGGAAACAGGCAGTTTGCACCTGTCACGTAGATGCTGCTGCAATGCAGAAGTTACTTTGGCTTTTAAGGTTTTGGAATGCGATACAGCTCTCTGTGCAGTGAGGGCAGGGCAGGAGAGGTTTTGTGCCACCATTGCATACATGCATATACAAAGGAGTTGACTATCAAATATATTGGCCCAGTTCACATGAACACCAAAGCTTGAAACAAACCACAGTGGCTTGTTTAAGCCATGGCACATGCCAGGCACCGTTTGCCTAATTACCCACCTGGCTTGGCTTGTTGTATCGGCCGAACCCAGGCAGCATGGCTTGTTGGAGGGGGAAACAACTCTCAAATAACCCAACAACAGGCCATGGGTTATTCTAGCATTATTTCCCCCTGCAACAAGCCATGATGCCCAGGTTTGGACAAGACAACAAATTCTGCCCAGGCAGGTAATTAGGCAAATGGTACAAGGCACACACCAGCATGTGCCATGACTCAAACAAGCCCCCATGGCGTGTTTAAGCCATGGTAATCATACAAACCGGGCCAGTGAGTTTATGTGCACAATAGCCTACGTCAGATGCCCACAAAGAGACACATACCGTAGCAGAGGCCCACTATTACTCCAAGTGGGGCATCTCGCATCCCAGCTGCTCCCTCCCCACTAGGCTATGCACTCATAGGAACAGAGATGAACTCCACACAAGAACCTGGGCTACTCAGTGCTCTGCTTGGAGGAACAGAAGGCTTTGGTCCAACATGTCTCATCTCTGGCTGCCATCCTAGAGCAGCAAACAAGGAAGCCCAGGTGGGAGGAGGAGGAGGAGGAGAAGAAGGAGGCAGTGGCAGTAGGCTGTGCAAGCCTGTCCCTTCTGCTCCATGCGCTTCTGTCATGGGATGGCCAAAAGGGTTTTGAGCCACTTTAAATCACTCCCTTGCTTTTGAATTTCAGTTTTTTATTTGCCCACAACAAAAACTTCACAGCGGAAGCTCCATTAAGCAATGGGGCAGGCATGAGGAACAAACTGTCTTCTTGAACAAGCTGTTTTCTGCTGGTTTGAGGCAGAAGGAGATAAAGACAAGAGTTGTGGGTGCTGCTGAAACCCAAGGGCAGAGCTATGGGTAAGCCTTTAGGAGTTGTTACCCCATTTCCTTTCACTGAAAATGAATGCTGCGATTACTCATAACTGTGTAACCGGATGCTGGAATGATTCCTTATCGCTAATTGAATTCCTGGCACAAGTGAAATGTGTCTGTTACAACAGCAACAAAATTCCCTAAGCAGCCTTCTGGGCAAGGGTTTGTATTTTGATGTTATACTTAATTTAGGTTGCAATAAGTGGAGGAAAACCTGTGTGTTACAAATTGTTCTACTCCACACCATAATGTAAATTTTATCCAATGTGAAACTGCAACTGTGAAGAGAGAGAGAGAGAATGATACACACACTTTATGCCTTTTTCTCTCCCTGTATTAATACTTCCTATTGGTTTTTTTACTTAATTGAAAATCTGAATTAGCAGTGTCATTACATCGAATATATACTGAACAGTAAATAATCGGCTCAGTGAGAGGCGAGACATGGTATAGAACCGCTGAGCAATACAATTTCTAGCTTCCAGAGGGAGCGCACCAGCTGTAACTATGGCTTGTCACTTTAGATATGATGTCAGACTCCATTTAGTATGTATATTATTACAAACTATGGTTTGCAAACCCACTTCAAACTGTGGTTCCTGAATTTAGTTTTCCGGCCGATCACAAGCCATGGTATGTCAAGCATCACACCAACCATAGGTAAATTTCTTTAACCATGGTTTGGCATGATGTCTGAATTGACCCACTGGCCTGGTTTGCACACAACAACAACCCAGGGGTACTTAAAACCTGATTGTCAGGAAGGAACCAATGCGCAAGTCCCTGCTGCTTGATTGCTCCCACTTGGCTCCTCCAGCCAGTGGGAGCAGATAAACAAGCTAGGGACGCTCCATCCCTGGGCTGTTTATACTGTTATCCAAACCTGGAACTCTGGCTTGTCTCTCCCCTGACAAGCCAGAGCTGGAAGCGAGAGCAGTTGAGCCACATGAAGTAGCACACTGGCTCATTCTCAACAACCCAGGGCTTTAAAAGAAAACCCTGGGTTGTCATTGTGTGTGAACCGATTGAGTCAGACAAAATTTAAGTTATAAATACTTACTTGGCATGAAAAATAAATGAACTCCATGTTAGAATAAATCCCTAAAGCCAACAGGACATTTCTTCACCGCTGTCTAATCTGCAGCAGGCGTTAGGTTTATTACTTGACACTCATTAATTTTTCTTAAAGCCAATTTCATATTAAAAAGACTGAGTAAATACCTTAAATGGCTTCCATCCAACTACTGCAGCTGGCAGTATGTACTTGAATAGACCTCTGTTTGGATTCAAAATACCTGGTTTAATCACATACATTAGATAGAACAACAGCTACAGGAGGAGGTTGTTACTTGTTGTTGAGAGATCAGAAGGCTTTAAAAAAAATCTTAATCTAGACTGTTCGCCTTTGCTCAGTAGTAGCATTATTTGTTTTCATTAGTCTCTCAGACAAAAGACTGTCATTCCATTTGCACAAGCAGATGAAGGGCTTTACTCTTGCAAGCGAACTCTGAGAGTTATAGGGGAAGACAAGCCAGACAGCCAAATGAATTCCTGCATCCCTGCACAATGCCAGGAATTACGCACCCATTTGACTTTTGCTGCTCCTGTAGCCATGATGAGTAGGTCCTTTTATCTGCCCAAGACAGTGGCTGTGTTCAGATGATCACAGCAGGGGAAGCAGCCATTGTGGCTGCTGCCCTTGCATGTGCCGCACACACAACTACCATTTACATTATTCCCTACACTGCAGTGCAGGTTGTCCAAACTCAGCACATGGCAGGGGAGGGGCTTCATACTCACCCTACAGCCTCTACTGCACGTTGTGGGTGGTAGGGTGGGTGTGACGCCCCCTGCCACACTATGCACTGGGTTCGGACGACATGCCAACCTGCGCTGCAGCACAGGGAACAATGCAAATGGCGGTCTCACACACAGGGTTAGGGGGAGCAGCCACTATGGTTGCTTCCCCTGCTGCGATCGTCCAAACCCAGTCACGGGCTGTTGGGCCTATCTTTCCCTAACCCATCTAAGCAACAGCCATCCTCTCTGACCTCATCATCAAGTCTTCAAATATTGAGGTTTCCCCTGGATTCTACTACATATATTGAATTAACTTTGAGCACAAATGTAAATTATAAAATGCAAGGTTTCTGTGCTGTAAATGGCAATCACCAGTAGGACTCTAGCAGTGAAAGCAGTTTTCCCCACTGGGTATCTTCCACAGACAGACAAGACGAGATTTTCCTTTGACAGCCCCCACCCCACCCTTTTAGAAGCGTTTCAAAATGTATACTTTGTTATAGGGTTCATCATGGGAAGACATTTTTAAAAAATCATTTGGCTCATGTATTCATCACAGTGGGCACCATTTTTATTTTTTTTTGGATCTGCTGCTATTCTGTGGAGTGATTAAAATTCTTGTTCTAATGCCTTACTACACTACAAACGTAACTGTAAAGATGTTTAAACTTCTTTGAAGTTATTAGTTAGGATTGTTTTCCAAATTTGACAAATGCCTGAGCTGCTGCTGCTTCCCACACAGGTGTGGTGATTATGTGCAATCTAGGCATATGTTTTTCTTTCATTTGGAGGCAGTATATGAAAACTAAAACAGTGGCTCAGTTGCCTGTCTGACACCAAAACGATCTGAATATTTAATGTGTGATTTTTGCAATAGCAAAATGTCTCCAGCTGGAGGGCAAATTTGTGTGCTGAAAAATATTATTGAATAACAAAATGTGTTAGATCCTTCAGCCTCTGAGCTGCATCCTTGTTTATAATTCCTAGTTCTTACAGTTTTTAATAAAAGGTCAACCTGTGGCATAGGTACCAGAGGTAGCACAGGGAGGAAGACATGTGGCCCATGTCACATTAGGACCCAGGGACCAGCTATAGGTCACAGTCAGATGCGCATTCCTCCCTGCCTCTCTAGCACTGCACCCACTGACTCCTACCCAGCCAGCTAAGGATGTATGAGAATTCTTTCTGGGGGATGAAAACTTGGCGGATTTTTCCGGATTGGACCTGTGGATTTTGTTCTGTTTCCTTCCACTGACATCAGCTCGATCTATAATGAGTAAAGCCAGATTCTGGGGTTTTTTAATGGTACCAATTTGCACACACAAAAAATTGGCTGGGGGATGGCGGTTGGATCTTCACAAGTACAGAATATGGCTCTGCTGGGCTAAATGAAATAGTGTGTGGAAAGAATGAAACTGACAAGGATATTGACAAGAGGGGAATAGACCTCTGTGGGCAGAACGTGGGCACTTGAGCAGGATTGCCAATAAAAGTTTTTTTAGAAAAATTAGAACACCATTTGCACATATTTCAAGATCCCCAAATTAAAACATAAATGTGCAAATTGTAATTTGCACGGATGGTGGAACCCGAAAAATGCACAAAATATCTCCAGAATGAGGGGGGAGGGATTCCAGTACTGTCCGCTGCTGCTTACCAGAACAGAAACACTGCAGAATCCAGTGAGGTGTAAATGGAATGGGATTTCCACCATCACACATCCCTATCCCCAGCCCAGTAGACTAGAGACAAAAGCACACAAGGCGTCAGGGTTGAGCCCAGGCCCATTGGGATTTCTGAGGACTCCAATTCTGAATCAGAACTAGATCAGCTAGATCAGAGAGTGGGGGGAAGAACCTCCCCTAGAGCCCCCAGGCATTGGGAGAGAATCTTCCGAAGGATTTGACAAACATGGCCCAAGCCGAGTTGCCACCTCAGCTGCCCACTGTGGGAACCCAAGTTTCCGAGGGGGCAGGGCATGACTTGAGAGATGCCAGAGTGCGTCACAAGTCAAAGTGGCAGAATTAGGGAGAGGGCTGAGACACTCTGCCAGGATAGCCACTCTTAGAAGCCGATGTAGAAGGGAGGCACCCTAAGGGAGGGCGACCACAGTTAGGCAGGTTTGACATCCATGTCCATGGGCTAACTGTCACAAACTGTCTTCACTATCCTTCAGATTTTCTTCCCTATTAGAGATATTAGAAGAGTTGTTTAGAGGCTGGGCAGTTTGAGAGCTTCCATGAATCTGCATTGTGGAAAGGCTTCCTTTTAGCATAATAAAGGCACCATAGCTTGAACTACTTGCCTCTGTTCTGTTGATTGCAAAGGGGGAGGAAGATCAAACACAAGTCATTGGGGAGGGAGAGCCGCATATGTACTGTAGTGGACAATAGGATGATAGTTCTGGACTGGACCTGTGGCACCCATGCCAAAAAAAAAGTTGGTGACCACTTTTAGAGATGATGGTCAGTTTATGTTGGACTAAAATGGTTCAGGATAAATATTTTTGTCTCATAAAAACAGCACTGAAGTAAACATTCTTTTAAAGCAACTTGGTACTCCCTTTAAGGAGGCTTTATAGCTGTGTGGTAGAGCTCACATGTTGTATGCAGAAGTCCAAGATTAAATCCCTTGCATCATATGTTTATATAAAGAACTTTAACAGTTGTATTAGGCTCCCAAACATCAGAGCAAACTCTAGAAAAGACTTTTCATAAACGAGAGAGAATGTCAGTAGAAGCATTTGTAGCTGTGATTAGTGGAGAAAATGTGTGTGCATATGTGTGTATATTTTATAGTGTGGGTGTATAAAAAACTCCCTACCTATTCACTAATTCCTTTCCTAAGAACAGAGTAGAAAGTATATTATAGCTTCTCACCCTTTTGACTCCATATCCCTTTCCTGCAGTGGATCGGTTAGAACAAAAAAGAAAAGTCAATAAGCATTTATTTTAGCTCTTAACTAGGGTAGGCCAGAACAGGTCTTTGCCTCAGTGAAGTGGTGTTCTCAAAATGGAAATACATTTTTATATTGCTTCAGAACCAGACTCCAGATTCTCAAATGGATAAATAAATTGCTTGCATTTTATTTTTTAAAAATTGTATTTATTATACTTATATCCCATTCTTCTTTCAGTAATGCTCTGAGTGGCTTATGTGAGGTTCTTAAGCAGTCTCATGGATGGTTGGATGGTTGGTTTATTTCTTATATTGTTTAGAAAAATGAAAAATGCTGATTGGATATATTTTGATTTCTGTTTTTAGATATGGTTAGGGGTTATTTCATTTCTGAAAAACACACCAATTTTTCCTATTGAAACGGTACCAAATTAGGTGCCTTATGAAGCCTTTCATATTCTGAACCAGTAATTCCCTATCTGTGCACTGGCCAGGGTAGGCTAGTGGGCTACAAGAGAACTGTTGGTGTGCCACAGTGGATATTTTAATTAAATGGTGTCCTATAAGTTCAACATACATTCACCTGGAGGAGGCTGCCTGCTACATCTCTACATGATTTCCAGGTCTTCCCTTGCCTGTGTCCAATCGGCCTCCACTGGAGAGAGGTCATTCTGTCCCAGGTCTGTATTGGGCATGATTAGAGCATTCAGTCACTCTCATTGCAAGCACAGCAGAACTACCGGCCTAAGAGGAGGCTTCCTGTTGCATTTCTGCATGAGTCACTGCTTTTGGCTTGCCTCCTTCCAATTAGGAGGCACACTCAGAACAATGACTCATGTAGAAACACAGCTCTTGAGCACTCTAAAAAATAAACTTTTTGTAGTGTAAGAGTAGAATGTACCTCCAATTTTAATCCAGAAAAAGTGTGCCTTGATTATCAAATGTTTTAGAAAAAATGCTTTGGATTTTCTCCATAATAAATGAACAGAACTCTTTAGTAAAAATTATGTTGTTAAAACTCCCCTTGGTAAGCTTTAAGTCAGTTTTTGTAATTTAGGCTGTAATCTATGGACACTTACCTGGGAGAAAGTCATATTGAACTCAGTGGGACTTATTTCAGAGTAGACACACATAGATCGCACTGTTAAACATGTGATGCACACCATTAGCAGGGTTTCCTGTTCGACTTCTCATGTTAAATAATTGCTTGCAGCAGCTTTTAATTACTTGAAGGCTGTTGTAAATGAATTAGGTTCCATCAGTAGTGTTTGGTTGTGTGATTTGTCTAACACAAATATTCTTTTAAAGGATTATGTACGTGTCTCTCACAAAGATTGACAATGTTAAAAGTATTGCTATTTTACAGAATAAATATGTGAAACATAATTAAATTTTCTGAACCTTTTGGATTGGTTAATTTTTTCCAACACCTTTGCTTCTCAATTATGATTCTGTGAGCTTCTGAACATTTTAATTTACATGAATTATTTCTGTAATTATACCTTTCATGCAGCTCCATTTAAGGGCAACCTCAGACAAGACTTCCTACATGGGTACTGCACCCATGTTAGAAAACTATAATGTTATGACAAACACATTTCTCTTTTCTACATGCACACACTGGAAGTAGACCTGCATGTATTCTGTTGTACATTAAGATAAATGCACAGTTTTCCTACTTTATTTATTTCATTTCTATACTGCCCAATAGCTGGAGCTCTCTAAGTGGTCACAAAAATTGTAGTATCCATGTAGGAAAAGTATATTTTGTGAAGCAGCCCTTCTTTTCCCTACTATATTTGGGCTGGTGTTGTAAATGAGCCTTACAAGTTTTTGTGCTGATAGTGATAGATGATTTTTTTTTTACCCCACTCATCTTCAAACATCTTAGACAGGGGATTTACCTTTGCCCCCATACTGGGCTCATACTGCAAGGTGCCTTCCATGTCTAATTATTCACTGTATATGTATTTTTTCCTGACTTTATTTATTTATGTATTTATTTCATTTCTGTGCCGCCCAATAGCTGAAGCTCTCTGGGTGGTTCACAAAAATTAAAACCAAAGAACACACAATAAAACAATATAAAATATATAGAACATTAAAACCACAGTATAACAATACAACCAGAATAAGACCTAGCAGCAATGCAGGGATTTATAGATTTAAAACAGCAAAGCTAAAGGTCTAGAAAGTTAAAATGCTAAAATGCCTGGGAAAATAAAAAGGTCTTCACCTGGCGCCGGAAAGAATACAGTGTAGGTGCCAGGCCAACCTCACTAGGGAGCTCATTCCACAGCCGGGATGCCACAGCAGAAAAAGCCCTCCTCTTAGTATCCACCCGCTTCTGGCAGAGGCTCACGGAGAAGGGCCGCTGAGGATGATCTTAATGTCCGGGCAGGCACATATGGGAGGAGGCGATCCTTCAGATAACCTGGCCCCAAGCCGTTAAGGGCTTTGAATGTTAATACCAGCACTTTGAATCGGGCCCGGAAAGGGACTGGCAGCCAGTGCAGCTGGAAAAGTACTGGCGTAATATGAGCTCGCTGGCCAGTCCCTGTTAACAATCTCGCTGCCCTGTTTTGGACCAGCTGAAGTTTCCAGACGGTTTTCAAAGGCAGCCCTATGTATAACACATTGTAGTAATCCAGACGAGAAGTTATCAGAGCATGGATAACTGTAGCTAGGCTATCTCTGTCCAGATAAGGGCGTAGTTGGTATACCAGCCTAAGCTGATAAAAAGTGCTCTGTGCCACTGAGTTCACCTGTGCCTCAAGTGACAGTTCTGGATCCAAGAGCACCCCCAAACTACAAACGTGATCCTTTAGGGGGAGTGCAACCCCCTCCAGAACAGGTTGAATATCACCTAGCCAGGCAGACAAACCACCCAGTAACAGTACCTCTGTCTTGTCTGGATTGAGTTTCAGTTTATTTTTCCTTATCCGGTCCATTACCATGCCCAGGCACTGATTCAGAACAGCCACTGCCTCACTTGGGTTTGATGAAAAAGAGAGGTAGAGCTGGGTGTCATCCACATATTGATGGCACCTCAGCCCACACCTCCAGTTAACCTCCCCCAGCAGTTTCATGTAGATGTTAAACAGCATGGGGGATAAAATAGAGCCCTGTGGAACCTCATGGCATAATTGCCATGGCTCAGAGCAATAATCCCCCAGCACCACCTTCTGGAATCGGCCATCCAAGTAAGAGCGGAACCACTGCAATGCAGTGCCTCCAACTCCCAACCCAGACAACCTACCCAGAAGGATACCATGGTCAATGGTATCAAAAGCCACTGAGAGGTCCAGGAGAATCAACAGGGTCACACTCCTCCTGTCCCTCTTCTGGCAGAGGTCATCCCACAGGGCAACCAAGACAGTTTCCATTCCAAAACCAGGCCTGAAGCCCGATTGAAATGGATCAAGATAATCCATTTCTTTCAAGAGTGCCTGGAGCTGTCCTGCAACCACCTGCTCAAGCACCTTGCTCAGGAAGGGGATGTTGGCCACTGGCCTATAATTGTTAACATCCTCTGGGCCCAGGTTAGGCTTTTTCAGGAGCGGTCTGATTACCGCTTCTTTTAAAGCAGCCAGCATCACCCCCTCTCTCGAGGAGGAATTTACAACCTCCTGGACCCAGCCGGACATCCCCTCCTTGTTTGATTTAATAAGCCATCAAGGGGCATGCACACAAATGGTCAATCGGACTTGGCCAAGCACCTTGTCCGCATCCTCAGGCCTCAATAACTGAAACTCATCCAATAAAACTGGACCAGACGGTGCTCTGAATGCCTCTACCAATGGTACTCTACCAATGGAATGATGCAGACTTATCTTAACTATGGTTTAAGGATGAGCAGCAAATCAGGATGTAAAACTATGCGTTGAAGTGGATTGCAAACCATGGATTGTATTAAACCTTATTAAAGGTTGTGTCTGCACCAAGCAAATCATGATTTAGCTAAAGTCGCCCAGTTCACACATAACGACCCATGGTTTTTTTTAACCCATGAAATGGCGGGGCTGCACCAGAGTGAGTAAGTGCACTGCCTCCCTTCCCTCACCACTTCCACTTTGCATCCACTTTCATGAATAACCCAGCTGCATTCCAGTTCCTAGATTGTTGATGAAAGCAAATGCAAAGCTGAAGTGGCAAGCATGCGAGAGGCAGCATGAGCACTTGCTTGCTCCAGTGTGGCCCTGCTAATTCATGGGTTAAACAACCCATGAATTGGCATTACATTTGAACCAAGTCAGTTAGTCCCACCTCTTCAGCCTTTCTGATTGCAAGGTGACAAGCAGGTCTCACAGACATGTCCGTATAGACAGCCTGTGGGATGGGGTTTAGCTTGGCCAACATCATTTCACTGAGCATTTAGGATCTTAACCAGAGTTAAGGAAACAAATCATGGTTAAGTATTATATCTACACTAAGTCTAAGTCTCTCTCCCTCTAGCCAGTTTTTGCCTTCTATCTCCTATTATTTTTCACCATCTCTTCCCAAAAAAATGAACAGGTCAAAACTAGGGGGAAAAAACCTGTGTTACTAATCATGGAGCCCACTTGCTGGAAATCAATGTTTTAAACTTAATTTCATTATCCTCATATTACTTTGCTTAACTGAATAAAAATACCTTAACTAAATGTAGTGTGGAAGAAATAGGAGCCTGTGCCTTACTGTGTTTTTATATTGTGAATGTGGAAACTTCTCCGTAGCTGCAGTGAAAATGGCTGCAGCCCATGACGCACTGAAGATAAAATTGAAGCATTCATTGGTTATAATGGATCTGTGTGGGGCGTGCAAAGTTCTTTATTGATAACCAAAAAAGAACCAATGGCTTCAAGCCCTTTATTTTTGAGGTGGACAGAGACAGAATCAGTGTGATTCCAATTCCCGGTTGCATGTACTTTTCACATTCCATTTTCAAGGTGTTTTTTTTTCCTGAAATAGTATTATATTAGGGTTGTCTTTATTATGATTTATACCTGGTACTCTTGTACACAGCAAACCTTACTTGGATACAATTCCATGAAGATTCATAAAATACTAGCAGAACTGGTTCCTTTAACATTTTTTTTAATCTTCCTGTTACAATCTCCTAAAAACTAAGGAGCCAATTCAATAAAGAAACTCTCAGACTTGCATAGTTTAATGAATGTGTAGGAGGCTGTCTAGCTTCCTAAAAGAAATTGAGATGTTTTTGTCTTTTCTCTCTCAAATATATCTACTGTTTTTGCCAGGAAGCAATATAAATTCTTAGGAATACTTTTCTCTGTTCTATAGTTTCACAGATGATAAAGTGACTGAAAAGAAGTCTGTACAGATACAAGAAAGAGTTTAGTCTTCTTATCCAAAAGAATCTTACAGAATCTTATAGATTTAGAATCTTCTTATCAATTATCGGTCTTGTATCCAGTTACTGATGAGTCTATGCTGAAAATAATTTCCCCCAGCCCCACTCTTAAGATAGGCCTAGTGTGTGTTTTTTAACTTACCATTTGCTGAGGCATTGGGGCATTCCTTATCTCACCCTTAACCATCCTCTGGTATTCATGTGTGCTTGGAGGGAGGGTCCCTTCTTCTCCCCACAAAACATTTGGAGAGCTGCCCTACGCTCTGTCTCCTTTTAATCATCAGGTTTATTTAGTTGTCGAAATATTTTTTTACTCTGCGTTTCAGCCCATTTGAACCCCCAAAGTGGCTTAAACTCATTTAAAACAAACAAAATCCAAAACACAAAAAGAAATAAAAAGAAGGAACTGCTAAAATTAGAATGACTAAAAAGGGTTGGGACATCTCTCCTTTCAAGACAGGCAGATTGATTGGAGGAGGGGAAAAGGAGGAGGTAACGGAGCCCGCCTGGCCGCTCTGAGGCAGGAATTGAGCAGCATCCTCCTTCAGCTGCTGCTTGCCAAGTTCCCACTTGGGGACCTCATTCCCACATGTTTGCCGCCATAGCGCTGCTGGCATGACTGGGCCTCTGCTCTGGGGAAGGAGCAGAGGAAGAGCACGCACACTGCAGCAGTGAGGACTGAATCCCCAATGGCTGCATGTCTTCTTCCAGCAATGGCTGTATATTGCTGCTGGAGTCCACACCCTCTCACACCACCCTTAGGGCAGGTTAAGAGTCTTAGGGCTGGGGCATGCTGGGACTCGTAGGACCTTTTCTGTCTAAATCTGCATAGGATTGCATCCTTAGCCTTAGAGGTTTCCAGATCCAAAATGCAAAAATACAAGACACTCTAGAGAACTCCCATTCTGTCTCAGATTACATGTTATGGTGCTTAAGGGTTCTGATGGTCTGGAATGAGAGACACCGCTTAAAGCAAGGAGCTGCATACATCAACCCTGTCCTCCCATCTTCTCACTTTCCCCAACCCATTTGTGACCTGATGGGAATGATGAGAAATGGAAACTCTAATAAAGTCTTCCAGTCTCCAGTTTGTTTGGTAGAGGTATTAGAGACTGCCTAAGGTCAGCTTCATCCTCACAATCATTAGAGAAAATGGTGTGCAGAGGCTGTGGGTGCTATGTCTATATACCTGCACCAATGATGCTACTCTGATTTGCACTAAGGTATGTAGAAATGGTGTCCTCAAATACTTCCTCTTCTTTTCAAAGCAAGGTGTGGAGCTAGCATTAAAAAAAATGTTCTTGCATGTACTGTCTCTGGCTGGAAAGCTTAAGTATCTGGGTACTGCTTAGAACTTTTTTGTTTGCTCTGGACTTCTGAAAAGACTGAATCGGGGTTCATGTTTATACACACACACAAGTAGAAGCTAGTATTGGCATTTTGGGTGTGGGCGCTAAATGTCAACTTGACCTGCACGTGTTATGAGCTACTGAACCCTGCCAGTTCCCATTTGCTTCAGCCAGAGTCCCAAGTTAGAAAGCTAAAAAATCTCTTATCTTGGATTAGTTATAGACTGGTACTCCAAATGTGTTATGATTAATTCTGAGTGAGACACTGCATGTCTTTTTTTTAAAAAACAAGCATTGCAATCCCATCCATGGTCTTACTGAGAGGGGAAAAAATTAAATTGCTGTTGGAATCGTGTGCCTTCTTCATTGTGTATCCCTAAGCTATTCAATTGTGTTGCATTTTTTGACTCTAAGGCAATAATTCCCAAACTCTGTGTGGGGCACTCTACAAGGCTGACCCAAGACATTTTGTTGCCTGAGGTGAACAACTAGATGAGCCACCCACCCACCCACCCTTACTTACTTACATACATACTTATTTATTTAGATTAGCCCACTTCCCCCACCCCCTCCACCCCCACACACAGATTCCATGTTCAGAAGCCAACTGGACCGACAGTTGAATCTGACATCAATACTGGCAATGGGACAGTGACCTACAGTGCACCTGAGAACAGCAGGAGGTGCAGAGTAGGCTACTGTATCCTCCAGCACCTCTCTGCCACTCACTCACTGCGCTGCCTAGCATCTGGTTGGTGCCCACTCAAAGAAACGATGCAGTCTAGCAGCATGCACCACATCAGCAGACAAAGCATGGACATGTGTGGTGCCTGCTGGAGTGTGTGGCCTGGGCCAGCTGCCTCTCTGGCTGCTTCCTTGGTCTGAACCTTTCCCAGTGGCACTGTCAGTGATGTGCTCAGAGAAGGCAACTAGACACCCACACAGGCCAGGCCAGCAACAAGCAAGCATTGCTACCAGTGACTTAGGAGAATAGGAACAGCAGGGCAGAGGGGCTCAGGAGGAACAGCCACAGAGGAGCTCAGGAGAAATGGTTATGGGACACTGGCTGCCCCCCCCCCACGGTGCATTCGCCATCTGAGGCATCTCACTCTGCCTAATGGTAGGGCCCAGTACAGGGCTGTGATAGAACTGTTGGCATGCCATAAGAAATAAACAAATTAAAGGCTTATTTGAGCCTAAAGCACCCATCCCTAGAGGAGGTTCTCTGCTACCTTTGCACAATCCATTGTCCTGGCCTTGCCTTTTTCTTGGATGGGGTAGATAATTCTTCTGTCCCTCTCCATCAGACGTGATTTGAAAATTCAATCACTTCTGATGCAGAGATATCAGAAGAGGGTGCATGCTGCATTTTTTTCATGAGTTAACTGCTTGGGGCACAATTCTTTCCAGAGGCAGACCCAGGACTCATGCAGAGAATGGGCTCCTCATTTACATTAAAAGCAAACCATTTTAGGTGTAAGGTTGCCTCCAATTTTAAGTCAGAAAGTAAGTGTGCCTTAGATGTCAAAAGGTTGGAAAGCACTGCTTTAAGGCCATGTTTATAATACACACATATGTCTGTTTTTTACCAGTTGAACTTGTCATGGCTTCCCCCAAAGAATCCCTAAGAAGTGAAGTCTGCTGAGAATTCTTCTGTTGAAGATCTAAAGTTCCCATGGTTTCATGGGGAATGACTTTTAAACTAGTTTAAAGCTGTGGTGTAGATATGCCCTTAGTCTGCTTTAAAGCTGGGTTGTTGTTTTTCAGGACTGTTTGTAGCACAAGTATACTACCGCCGAAAACCGTCCCAGCTTTGACTCCTGCAGATGGTGACAGATAACGCATGTACACACATAAGCCCTTTTGGGGAGTTCAAAAAGTTTCTTATCTCAGCACACAAGTGGGGCCATAGTCTCGACCCCATCCAGATGTCCACATCTACATCGCAAACACAGAGGTGGCTGGTGCCCACTGAGGCTGGTGGGGCAGAACCAAGGAGCAAGAGGTTGAGCAGTCTTTTAAATCCCCAACAGCCAGCAACCCATACCACAGAAAGGGGAAACTGAGGCACATGAACTGCTCAAAACTACAGATCTTGTGAGGAACTGAAGTTGTTTCTACAATTTTATTTATTACTGTCTACAAAACGATGCCATTAAAAGCTTCAGCAAAAAATATAAGGCAGTCTTCATTATATGTATTGCAGTGCTGCAATTATGTCTTTAAAATAATATTTCACTTTCATTGACATGTGTAAGTATGAGGGTGCATTGTGGGGGATTACCTCCCTCACGTTAAAAAATTAACATGGGTTTAGAATTAAGGCATTCTATTCACCATTATGTTAAATTATGCAGGTGTTTGCTGATTTGGAGGTAATTGCTTTGCCTGAACATTTTTTTTCAGCCCAGTTCAATGGGGGAGAAATGAGGCAATCTTCACCTTCACCATCTTCAAGTGATCGGCGTCGACAGCTTCGGGCACCAGGGGGAGGTTTCAAACCCATCAAGCATGGTAGCCCTGAATTCTGTGGAATCCTGGGGGAGAGAGTGGATCCAACTATCCCACTGGAAAAACAAATGTAAGTTAAACTGAAACTTTAGAGTGGGAGCAGCTGAGGAAGGAAGCAGAAGCCTTCATCTTCGGAAGAAGTTTGTTTGCAGAAGTTGATGGTTTGCTAAAGGGATCAGAGGCGCTTTTGTCTGCATTGACAATTTCCAACACACTTCTCCCATGGGCAGTTTTGTTTTGCATTGCTTACAAAAAAAAGTCTGCATTTGGTCATATTCTCCTTTCAGTGGTTCTATTCAAGGGTCATTTCACACATTATGCAGAGGCAAACCCAGGTTTCCTACAATGTGTACACACCAGAGGGAACTGCAGCCAGTTCTACCTCCCTGACGATTACAGCAGCGTGTGTGTGTTTGCAAACATATTTGTTACATTTGCATTTTATATTTTTCAGTGTACACTTAAAACAACCTTTAAGTAGCATAAATGTAGCATATGAAATGCCCTTGGAATATCTTGTGATCATAACATAAAAAGTTATCTTTAGTGCTGTGCCGAATCCTGCCCCCTGTTTTCGGGATATTTTTCTCTCCCTGCAAAAGAGGCGTTGTTTTTTCTGCCTCTTTCACAGGGAGGGGGACAATTTCAGAGAATTTTCTCCCTAGGGACAGGGTTTCCACATAACCTTTTTAAGTTTGGGAGGTGGCTGAAGGATCATCTTTTTTTCCTTTTTTTACTTGAAAAACTCCCCTAGCTCAAGATTCTTTACAGTGAGTCTTCTCCAGCCCAGCAGCACTTCTTGAACTCCCATGAGGCCTTGTGACCTCACCCTCTCCAATAGACATTCAGTAAGATTTCCCAGGCTGCAGAAGCATGGCAAAGAGTCTGAGGCTGTTGCAATTTGCAGACAAGAACAAATGGGACTTTTGGAGCTTTAGAAAAAACTCTTACCTTGCTTGCTCTATGTTCTGCAAGGAAGAACTGAATTTTAAAGGTCTACAAAACCCATTTGTTCTTGCTTTGCAGAGCTTCTGCAGCCTGGGAGCCCTTCCTGAATGCCTATAGGAGAGGGCGCAGTCACGTGGCCTCATGCAAGTTCAGAAAGAGCTGCCAGGCTGGAGAATCTTCTCTCTAAAGAGTCCTGGGCATCCGCCTATGTGTGTGTGTGTGGGAGGGGGGGATTATATATATATATATATATATATATATATATATATATATATATACGTATGTATGTATGTATGTATGATCCTTAGCTACCACCTACAGTCAGAGCCAGAAATATTGGAGCAAGGATAACTGTTTTGGCAGTTGGCCTCTGTACACCACCACATTGAAGTTGAAAGGAAACACACCCAGATGGGAGCGAAGTCAGGACTTTCATTCAAGGCATTTGACAAAAGTGGAGCACTACCCATTCAGGAAGTACAACCAGTGGCATACACACACACCCATCATTGGTGCCTCATAAGTAATGGAACAAACCAACATCATTTCAAACTTAAAGATCGCCTTTAATACCTGGATGAAAATCCTTTGCAGTCAATGACTGCCTGAAGTCTCGAACCCATGGACACGACCAAATGCTGAGTTTCTTCCCTCAAGATGCTAAGCCAGGCCTTTACTGCAGATGCCTTCAGCTGCTGCTTGTTTGTGGGTCTTTCTGCCTTCAGTCTTGTCTTCAGTAAGTGAAAAGCATGCTCTATGGGGTTGAGATCAGGTGACTGACTTGGCCATTGAAGGACATCCCACTTCTTTGCCTGGAGAAACTCTGGGGTAGCTTTTGCTGTATGTTTTTGGTCATTATCCATCTGCAATATGAAGCGGCATCCTGTCAATTTGGCAGCATTTGGCTGAATCTGAGCAGAAAGTATAGCCCTATACACTTCAGAATTCATCCTGCTGCTTTTATCAGCAGTCAGGTCATCAGTAAACACCAGTGACCTGGCTCCATTGGCAGCCATACATGCCCATTCCATAACACTGCCTCCACCATGTTTGACAGATGATGTGGTATGCTTTGGATCATGAGCTGTTCCTTTCCTTCTCCATACTTTTCCCGTCATTCTGGTACAAGTTAATCTTGGTTTCATCAGTCCAAAGAATCTTATTCCAGAACTGGGCAGGCTTTTTTAGGTGTTTGCTGGCAAAGGCTAATCTGGCCTGTCTGTTCTTGAGTGTTACCAGTGGTTTGCACCTTGTTGTGAAGCCTCTGTATTTACATTCATAAAGCTGCCTCTTGACTGTAGATGTTGACAATGACATGCCTACCCCCGCAAGAGTGTTCTTGACCTGGCTAGGTGTTGTGAAAGGGTTCCTCTTCACCATGAGCAGAATTCTGCGGTCATCCACTTTAGTTGTCTTCCGTGGTCTTCCAGGCCTTTTGCTGTTGCTGAGCTTGCCAGTTCATTCCTTCTTTTTCAGGATGTTCCAAACGGTTGTGTTGGCCACTCCCACTGTTTTTACTATCTCTATGATGGGTTTATTTTGTTTCCTCAGCCTAATGATGGCCTCCTTCACTGGCATGGACACCTCTTTGGACCTCATGTTGGGGGTTCCAGTGAACAGCTACCAAATGCAAATGTAACACTCAGAACCACCTCCAGGCCTTTTATCTGCTTGCTTGGTCATGGGGTACCCAGGAAACAGGCCCCACCTGGCCATGCAGCTGCTTGTCAGCCATTCGTTCCATTACTTATGAGCCACCAACGATGGGTGTGTGTGTATGCCACTGGCTGTCCTTCCTGAATGGTTAGTGCCCCACTTTTGTCAACCCCCTTGAATTACAGCTGAAAGTCCTGACTTCACTCCCATCTGGGTGTGTTTCCTTTCAACTTCAATGTGGTGGTGTACAGAGGCCAACTGCCAAAGCAGTTATCCTTGTTCCAATATTTCTGGCCCTGACTGTACACTTAAAAAGGTAAGCAGAAATCCTGTCCTCTTCCCCAAGGAAAAGGCTACTGAAAACTCAGTGTTGCTGCATCAGTGAAAAGGGGAAAGTCAAGGCTGGGAATGATTAGGACAGGGACTGAATTTAAGGTGCTAGTAATGCTTCTATGCACATCTACAGAGCAGTCGCATTTGGAACATTATGTACAGTTCTAATTGTCCCATGTCAAAAAGGATATTGTACAACTGGAAACAGTTCAGAAAAGAGCAAGCAAAGTGATTCAAAGGATTGGAGCCCCTTCCCTGTGAGGAAAGGCTGCTGTGTTTGGTGCTTTTCAGTTTAGAAAAGGAGATGACTAAAGGGGAACATGGAGGTTTATAAAATAGATATCATGGCAGTCACTAGCTTAGATGGCTTTTTAAAGGGATGAGACACATTCATAAAGAATAGACCTACCAATAATTATTAGCGTGACAGCTAAATAGAACCTCCATTTTCAGAGACAGGTTACCCTGAATAACAGATGCTGGGCAACAAGCAACAAGGGATGGTCCTCAACTTTATGCTTGCCTACGCTATGTGTTGCAGATGCTTAACTTCCTCCTGCTGAAATCCATGAGGCTCCAAAGCACAACTTTTGCTGGAACCTGTCCTCTGTTTTCTTTTCTTTTTTTTAACTGTCTTTAAGACGTTAAAGCAGTGATATTGCTAGATGTTTCGTAAATTCAAGGCCTGTTGCCCTAAGTCTTAATTGCTTTGTGGCTTTTGGTTTCTTTTGTAGATGGTATCATGGAGCAATCAGTCGGACAGATGCAGAAAACCTCTTGCGGTTGTGTAAAGAATGTAGCTATCTAGTGAGGAATAGTCAAACCAGCAAGCATGACTATTCACTTTCATTAAAGTAAGTATTTTTAAAACTTTATAAGCATGACTTATTAAGCATTTTTGGTGCAGTGACAGCAAACAAAAAACATTCCTTCATGTTGACACTAGGAAGGCCTCCCCATGCCCCATAGGAATTTTAGAATTCCAAACGTCAGACTGTATTGCGTTGAATGACAGTTCCTAGATTTGGTTGTAATGCTCCAGGGACGTGCACAGATTTCTTAGTGTTTGTCAGGCCCCTTTTAACAAAATACACTTTATCTCTTCTAGCTGCTGATTAAATTGTTTCTGCTCTTCTGTCTTTTTTTTTCAGCATTTAATAAACCCATTGTTTTGCTCACTCTTTTCCCCCTCTTCTCACCCATCCTCACATACAGTATAGAACAACTGTTCTATACTGACACAGCACAAAGAGATTATATTGCAGATAGTGCCATGAATTGAAATCTTAAATAGTCCTTCCACTGACAGGTAAACGAATGTATAAAATTTCACCTAGTAAAATGGGGGGCAGAGTATAATCATATAAATGCTTGTATCCTAAAAAGGATATACCAATAATTAAATAGAAACATATAATGAAGACTGAACAAAATGTATATAACCACACAAATGCAAAACAAATACACTTAGGCTGTGTATTTACCTGAGAGTAGGTCCCATTGAACTCACTGGAACTTATTTCAAGTAAACAAGCGGACTACACAAAATATATCAATATAGCATTCTTGTCTGCAGTCAGTACTATGGGCCAGTCTGCACATCATGGCGGCAAATCATGGCTTCTTTAACAACAACAAACCGTGGGTTAGCCACTGGGTTGTTTAGCCTCTAAACAACCCAGCGGTCCAGGTTTGCATGTCATGCTCACAACCTCCGATTGGGCCGATCAGTGATTGTTTACGGAACGTGAGAGTGATTCACAGGCAGCAAGCATCCTCACAAATTTGCCGCCATGATGTGCGAACCGTGTCTATATGTACATATACTGTTGAGAACAGCTGTAGCAAATTCACTAATCTATTACATTACGGAAAAAGCAACATCCCAATCTGCTTGGGCTTCACTGATCTAAACTGCTGTGAATTCTAGTAAATCCTGATCCTAGGGCAGTCCAGTAACCAGTTTCAGTCCATCCCTAACCATGGAATGACTAATTTCTGGTGCATGTTTGTTGGATGGTCAGTTAGCTAAATATTAAGAGGTAGCACAACCAGAACATATTCTAGTACTATACAATACAATACTAATGTGAAAGTTGCTGTGATGCAAATATATGTGATAGTCGAACACATTAATATTACTTAGAAACAACAAACCATCATTTTTAAGAGAGGAGACCATAACTATGTCCTCATTATCAACATTTTCTATTAGAACTCTCATCCACTACAGTGAAAAAAACTATGAAACTACATGATGACCGGATTTGGACATCATGCCATGGTTACTCTCTCCCTCTGGGCCCTTTGTCATTTTGACAAAGATTTGAAAATTGGGACTTGGGAGGGTGGGGGGTTTCCCAGGTCAGGGCTCTGAAATACGTGGCAGTCCCAGGTGCACCAGGGAAGTTGGAGGGTAACATTAGGTAGTCTGTGGCATGCCAACTGTGGCATGTTTTTGGCACCAGTTAAAGATCTATCTTTTCACCCAGGCTTTCCTCAACTGATTTTGCTGCTCACTTCATTGATTGTTAGTCCTCTGATCTGAAATATTTAACTGAAGATTTTCTCTTGATTTTAGAAGTTTTTCTCTGAGGTGTTTTTTTTATTTTCTGTATTTAAATGTTTTAACTATAGACATTTTGGATTTTAAATCCTTAAGCCTCCAATTATGAAATGCAATGATACTGAATTACTTAATACAATGGTTGTGAGGCGTAAAGGGCTAAATATTGGAAAAGTAACAATGCAATATGTGCACGTGGTGGTGTCAGTTGTGGTATATGTGACACTTGTACCTTGTCCTTCCACTGAAGAGTTCAGAGCAGCTTACACATGGCTTTCTGGGAGTGCACAGGGCCAGACTGCATAGCTTCATCATGGGCGTTTTTGCTCCACAGTTCATGGCCAATTTGTTCTAATCTTCCAACTGTACCTTCCAGCTGTAAAGTACAAACTCCTCCCCTTTCTCATCTGCCTGCTTGGCCAATATAATTTGTCCAGTCATAGTTCCCAAAATCTGAAAATAACTTGGAAGAGTTATTTCTGTTGTCAAGTAAACTGATGTGGTCACCTTTTGTTTTATTGTGTACTTGTGGGGTGGGGGTGGAATGCATGTGGCTGCATAGTAATTATATGAAATGGTAATTATTAAATATTACAAAATATGGGTTACTATCAGGGATGATAGGGATTGGTTATGTTCCTTGCCTGTTAATTTAGGTCACGGTCCATGACTTAGAGCCAAACTATACAATCTGTGAATATGCAGGTACTGTCGAAAATATATCAGCAGCAAATTGCATGCATTTTAGGTAATCCTTTTCTTCAAGGTTCAGTGACTGGAGGCCTGGGGACCAAGTCTGTCTCCTTGAGAGGTGCCATCCGCCCTCTCCTCACCAGCTTTCCATGCTCATATTTGCCCCCTCCTTTTTCGAGGAGCTGTGGAAAAGGGAAGCAATGAGCAGCTGGTAGGAGGCCCAGAGTGTAAAGTTGGCATGCACCCTAGAGACTTTGCCCTTGCAGAGCATGACTCCTGCAGGCTGATTGGCCTGGCTGGTATCTCTGCCCCACCAGAAGCTGTAATGTGTAGTTACCACCGGAGCATCCCTTGTCAGAATGGCCCACTTGCAATGGCTTACTAATTCCATGGCTGTGCATTCACAAATTGTCAGTATTTATCTTCCTGAGCCGTCTGCTTCCGTCATTCTTTTGGCTAGAGAGTGAAACAAAGTGCAATATATTTGTTTTGAGTTTATCTTTTTTCTTCCTTCGTGATGGAATTTCCGTTTTATTTGGCAGCAGCCCAGCATTTCACTCTGGTCTCCCTGATGTTGCTCATGCAAGTCTGTGTAACCTTAAACTGGTTCTACTCTTTTAGGTTTCTCCCGTGCACCCTGCCCCACCTTTTGCATTTCTCCCCACTTCAGCAAAGAAGGTTATTTTTGTTTTTCCTAGGCAAGTTGATGCTTACAGTTTCTGATGATGATGGCCTTTTGGCAACAACAAATTTCACTGCATTACCTAGAGCCAGTCTACATGGAAACAGGTTTTGAGGTGGTTCCATTTAAAATATGGATTTTCATGAAATTGGATTAGCTCCTCCCGAAGCAAACAGTAGCCAGTAACGTGGTGTATACATTAAAAAAAATCTATTTGCATGGTGCAAATGAGTAGAACTGAACATCATCAAATGGGTATGTGTGGGGAAGTGAGGAAGCTTGCTCTCTGCCCCCTTTCCCCCCTCCCCGCTCAGTGAAGCTTTTAAAATCAGTAAGTCTCTGCGTACCATTGCACTTCCCTACATAACAGTCTTGTTATGCTCCCCTCCCCATTCCTGCTCAGTGAATATTTGGAGGGACAGGCAGCAATTGACTGCAGGGTCGAAACAGCATCCTTTCAAAGCAGCAAGGCTGACTCCCATCCCCAAGGCAATGAGTTAGCCCTGGGTAGACATAAGCCCCCACCCCATGCAACTCTTCTCTTCTGCAAATCAGCTGTGCTTCTACCAGCCCATGCTGAAGCCAGCTGAGGTCACATGGACCCCCAGTCACTGAAGCCTCTGTGATTGGAAAACCTGCCACAAATAGAGCTTTAAAAAAAACCAGATTGAGGGTAAGAAACACCGCGTTCGCTACAGGGAGGGGTGTGCAACTTGGGAGTGGAGCAGAACTGGAGTAAAAGACTAGTGTAGATGAGCCCCTGGTTAATATACTTTGGTTGCTTATATAACATAGCCCTGTCTAGGTATTAAACTGTTTGCATGGATTAAAGTTGAAAGTCATTGAAAAATGTTGGAGGATTTGTCCAGGCCTGCACAATCCACCAGCTCAAGTGCAGCCCACCAGCAATGGATGAACTGCAAAGTGCTTGACAGCGTTCCTGTTCAGCAGTTTCAGGCTGGTGGCAAAGCTTTCTGAGCCCTAGAGAGCTGCCATACATAGGTGGTGGACTGCTATTGGTGGGGTGGGTCACAAGTTGTATGGGCCACCAATTAGCACATAAGCTTATCGGCTGTAGGTTTGTATTGCTGGTGAACTCTCTCTCTCTCTCTCTCTCTCTCTCTCTCTCTTTTTAAGAAAGCTTCTCTGTTAGAACAAAGCAAACAGCAAGTGATTTTTATTGAGTTGCTCAACTTAGAACAAAAGGGATTTTGGCTTTTCCACCAAGTCTCCAAGGTGCCCTGAAGTGTGACAAACTCTCCTCTGGTGGTCTGTGTCTCTCAGATCAACCACATGAAGAGACGCTGGGTCATAAATGAAACCATCACATTCCCCACTGTCGCACCACAAAGTGCTCTGATTGTTTTACTACATGACTTTCATAGTATTGCAGCACTCTGCTGGGCTGTTGGAATGTCAACAATAGCTGAAAGGCGAAATGGTGGGGGAGTGGCAGGGAGAGATGACTGCCATGTCTTTTAGACCAGTGGAGCCTCAAAGGGCATGATGGGCCACCCTAAGAGGCATGTACAGCTTCTGGAGAAGGGGGTTCGGGGAGGAACAATCCTAGTCTTCCCAGCATGCATCTTGATTGATGATATATTCTGTGATACTAGAAGCTTTGTTTATTTGTTTACTTACTGTACTTTTAACACGCACACCCCAACCAAAGTTCTCTAGGTGGCGTGTTGTTGTTCAGTCGTTCAGTCGTATCCGACTCTTCGTGACCCCATGGACCATAGCACGCCAGGCCTTCCTGTCCTGCGCTCTCTCCCGCAGCGTGCTCAAGTCCATATTCATTGCATTAGTGATGCTATCTAGCCATCTCATCCTCTGCCATCCCCTTCTCCTTTTGCCTTCAGTCTTTCCCAGCATCAGGGTCTTTTCCAGAGAGCTTTCTCTTTGCATTAGGTGGCCAAATATTTGAGCTTCAGCTTCAGTATCTGTCCTTCCAATGAGCACTGAGGGTTGATTTCCTTTAGGATGGACTGATTTGACCTCCTTGCATCCAGGGGACTTGTAAGAGTCTTCTCCAGCACCACAGTTCGAAAGCATCAATTCTTCGGCGCTCAGCCTTCCTTATAGTCCAGCTCTCACAGCCATACGTTACTACTGGGAGAACCATAGCTTGGGTTAGACGGACCTTTGTCGGCAAGGTGATGTCTCTGCTTCTTACTATGCTGTCTAGGTTTGCCATAGCATTCCTCCCAAGGAGCAAGCGTCTTGTAATGTCATGGCTACAGTCACCGTCTGTGGTGATCTTGGAGCCCAAGAAAATAACATCTGTCACTGCTTCCATTTCTTCCCCTTCTATATGCCAGGAAGTGATGGGGCCAGATGCCATGATCTTCATTTTTTTAATGTTGAGTTTCAAACCAGCTTTTGCACTCTCCCCTTTCACCCTCAACAAGAGGCTCTTTAGATCCTCTTCGCTTTCTGCCATTAGGGTGGTATCGTCTGCATATCGGAGGTTGTTGATAATTCTCCCGGCAATCTTAATTCCGACCTGTGATTCATCCAACCCGGCGTTTCTCATGATGTACTCTGCATATAAGTTAAATAAGCAGGGTGACAATATACAGCCTTGTCGCACTTATTTCCCAGTTTTGAACCAAAATTCGGTTGTTCCATGTCTGGTTCTTACTGTTGCTTCTTGACCCTCATACAGGTTTCTCAGGAGACAGGTAAGCTGGTCTGGTACTCCCATGTCTTTTAAGAATTTGCCACAGTTTGTTGTGATCCACACAATCGAAGGCTTTAGCGTAGTCAATGAAGCAGAAATAGACATTTTTCTGGAATTCTCTTGCTTTCTCCATGATCCAGCGAAAGTTGGCCATTTGATCTCTAGTTCCTCTGCCTCTTCGAAACCCAGCTTGTACTTCCGGTAGTTCTCGGTTCGCATACTGCTGAAGCCTAGCTTGTAGGATTTTGAGCATAACCTTGCTGGCATGTGAAATGAGTGCAATTGTACGGTGGTTTGAACACGCTTTGGCGTTGCCGTTCTTTGGAATTGGAATGTAAACTGACCTTTTCCAGTCTTGTGGCCACTGTTGAGTGTTCCAAATTTGTTGGCATATTGAGTGCAGCACTTTAACAGCATCATCTTTTAGGATTTTAAATAGCTCAGCTGGAATACTGTCATCTCCACTAGCTTTGTTGTTAGTAATGCTTCCTAAGGCCCACATGACTTCACGCTCTAGGATGTCCAGCTCAAGTTCAGTGACCGCACTATCATGGCTATTGGGGACATTCAGATCTTTCCTGTATAGTTCTTCTGTGCATTCTTTCCACCTCTTCTTAATCTCATTTGCTTCTGTTAGGTCCCTGCCTTCTTTGTCCTTTATCATGCCCGTCTGTGCACAAAACCTTGAGATTTTCGATTTTCCCTTGAGATCTTCGATTTTCTTGAAGAGATCTCTAGTCTTTCCAATTCTGTTGTTTTCCTCAATTTCTTTGCATTGTTCATGTAAGAAGGCCTTCTTGTCTCTCCTTGCTATTCTCTGGAACTCTGCATTCAGTTGGATATATCTTCCCCTTTCTCCCTTGCTTTTCGCTTCCCTTCTTTCCTCAGCTACTTGTAAAGCCGCATCAGACAGCCACTTGGCTTTCTTGCATTTCTTTTTCTTTGGGATGGATTTAGTTGCTGCCTCCTGAACAATGTTACAGACCTCCGTCCATAGTTCCTCAGGCACTCTGTCTATCAGGTCTAATCCCTGAAATCTATTCCTCACCTCCACTGTATATTCATAAGGGATATGATTTAGGTCATACCTGAACGGTTTAGTGGTTTTCCCTACGTTCTTCAATTTCAGCCGAAATTTTGCAACAAGAAGCTCATGATCTGAGCCACAGTCAGCTCCAGGTCTTGTTTTTACAGACTGTATAGAGCTTCTCCATCTTTGGCTGCAAAGGACATAATCAATCTGATTTCGATATTGACCATCTGGTGACGTCCATGTGTAGAGTCGCCTCTTGTGCTGTTGGAAAAGAGTGTTTGCTATGATCAGCATGTTCTCTTGGCAAAACTCTATTAGCGTTTGTCCTGCTTCATTTTGTACACCAAGGCCATGCTTGCCTGTTATCCCGGTGTTTTCTTGACTTCCTACTTTAGCATTCCAATCAAATTAAAACCAGCAGCAGAATGAAAGACTAAAAGCGCTAAAACCGTTCTTAAAATGCCTAGGAGAATAAAAAGGTATTCAACTGACATTTGAAAGATTATATCACAAGCACCAGGTGAGCTGCTCTGGGGAGAGTGTTCCACAAATGGGGTGCCACCACTGAAAAGGCCCTCTCTCTTGTAGACACCGGCCTTCCCTCATTTGGTAGGGGCAGCTGGAGGAGGGCCACAGATGATGATTTTAATGTCTGGGCAGGTAAATATGGGACAAGTCATTCCTGGCCCCAAAGCGTTTACAGTTTTAAAGGTTAAAACCAGCACTTTGAATTGGGCCTGGAAATAGACTAGCAGCCCATGCATGTGGAGAAGTAGTGGAATAACATGATCACATCAGCCAGGCACAGTTAGCAGTCTCGCCACCCTATTTTGGATTCACTGAAGTTTCTGAATCATTTGCAAAGGCAGCCTCAAGTATAACACATTATAAGAATTCAAACGGGATGTTACCAGAGCATGAATAACTGTTGCAAGGCTATCTCTGTCCAGGTAGGGTCATAGTTGGTATATCAGCCCAAGCTGATAAAAGTCACTGGAAGTCTAAATCTCAACAAGAGATTATATTATAATGGGAAGGGAATAGATGTTAAATCCCCCACCTTCAGATTACTGTCCTCCTGCCCAATGGAGAAAACCACATCGAGAGTATGTCCTGCCACCGGCATTGGGCCAATGACATATTGGGGCAGACCCATGGTTGTCATGATGGCCATGAAGTCCTGAGCTGCCCTGGATCCAGTGGCCTCAGCAAGTATGTTAAGTTCCCCCAAAACTATCATCCTGGGTGGCCTCTAGACCAAATCCAAGACCATCTCCATCAGCTCAGCAGGAAGACTGATGGGCAGCAGGTTGGATGGTACATAAGTAGAATCCCTAATCTGCCCCAGGTGCCCAGCCCAAGATACAAACACTCAAGATTGGCACTCAGGTGGACAGGAAGCCTGGAAAGAGCGATGAAATCCCTATAGACTACGGCGAACACCCCCTGCCCCAATGGAGTTCAGTGGAGTAACCTGCTTTTTGCTCAGGCATGGTTCTCACCAGCTACCATTGATCCCTATGGGGCAAAATGAATGCCCCATACTTTCTCCTGCCCAAGGAACTTGAAAACAGGCAAGGGAACAGGTTTAACACCTACCCAACAGTGTTTCTGAGTTCGCCCCATTAGTTTTCTAGAGCGGGGGGCTACGAGTGACTCCTGTAAAAAGAAAGAAGAAGAAGAAAGCTAAGCACTACACTTGGGGGCACCATTTTAGTAGGGATAAGCCCTATCACCCCACTCCTGGCACAGGTTAGACAACAGCAACCCCAGCAGTGTGCAGGAAGAAACATTAAACCACCCACCGTGGGACTGTTGCAATGTACCTCCCTCCTCTTTCACAGCATAATGAACATACTGGCCTAGATCCAACATCAAATCAGGCACACTAAGGTCCATTGAAACCAGCGGGCTTAAGCATGCTGAGCTCTGTGTTGGATTTAGGCTTCTGTATCCTGTTTTAAACAGGCGATTGAATGCTGTAATATTGTTGTCTGGCTTGAAACTGTTTCAGAAAACTTGCTTAATACCAGCCATGCTATGGGATTCTGAATATCCCCTTCTACAATGATAAGGTCGAGTATTTTCAAAAGTATGTTGGTCAATACACGTAAGATTCCAAGTGGACAATGCTCCCAACACCGGATAGTTTGCATTGTTCTCAAATTCGGTTCTTTTTCCATGGGGCATGTATGTAAAAACTTGTTCTGAAGCCTTGACATTTGAGTCTTATATTTGGGGTTGTTTCACTGAACCCCTCCACATATAGAACCCCTTAATCTTAATTCTCAAATGAAGTGAGGCCTAAGTCCATTTTAATTGGAAGTGCTCACATTCATTCCCTATTATCCTTCCCCCATCCCTTCTCCCTCCCTTTCTCTCCCTCTCCCTCCATTTGAGACTGTAAGTTCCTTGGGGCAGGGACGTCTTTATTTGCTTAAAGCAAATTTTATGAAAAACTGGAAAATGCCAGGCACTGTGATGTACTGTATAATAAGCAATAGCAATGCTTTCAGGTATTCATTTCCCCCCTAACACAACCCTTTTGGGACAGCAGACAGGTTTACTATTGTTTCTTTAAGCAGTGTTAAACTCTGGTTATGATTGTACTGGCAGTAGAATTACAAAATACTCTGATCAATAGTGACTGGCAGACCTATTAAGTAATATGCTCTGATAGTTCTAAAATATGATTATTAGTTGCTCCTTTTGTTTAAAAAAATCTTTGTCCCCTGCAGTGCAGCTGTTCCTACGTTATAATTGAACCTGACAGTTGTGCCAGAGTTTTTCAGTATATCTGTATTTGCCAAGTGAATAGACATGGGCCTAAATCATTGGTTAAAGAAATTACTTTCTTTAGGTCTCTAGTTCCTATAAGTTGGTGACAAGGGGCAAATTTGAGTGGGGAGAGTTTGACCTCTGGGTCAATGATATGATTGACAATCATTTGTTGCACCCAGAAGTATTCCCCTTTTTTTAAAAAAACAAAAACGAGAACTGCAGTTGGCCATTTGCAAAATGTGTAATATAGCAGAATATCAGTACTTTTTGCTTTCTTTTCTTGGTCAATGCCTGACAACAGATTCTGGCAATAGAGATTAAGGAAGTATTTTAATTTGAATGGGAATTTCTTTGGCTAATAGGCAAATTAGATGCTCTCTCTCTCTTTCTCCCCACACTATGTTGCCTTTAGCTTATTTGATCCAGGAAACTAGGCTAAAAAACTTTGCTTGCTGATTCATAAAGCTATGACCGACATCTGGAGTGTTTGCCACTGACTCTCTGAAGGATTGTATAAGATTTTAGTTCTGGGATTTTATTAGCCATAGAGTATCATTGGCCTCCCCAGACAGTCACTTAACTTTACAACAAAATGTGGCAAGCATGCTGCGTGACTTCATGGACCTGGCATTCAAAGGACAAGAATGCCAACTTGAGTCATTTTTGTTTTTAACAAGGACTAAAATAAAAGGAACACAAATACATCTCCTTAGAATTTGTTAGTTAGGATTGTAACCTCATAATGAACCATGCTACTGATAATAAATAGGCACCTCTGTTCTGTTGATATCTCACCATTCCATAGATGAGATACATCACCCTAAGGGAGTTGGGGGGAGGGGGTTGAGAGCTACTACAAGCGTGCAGAAGGCCCCAGGTTCGATCCCCAGCATCTCCAGGTAGGCTTGGAAAGACTCCTGCCTGAAACCCTGGAGAGCCGCTGCCAGTCAGTGTCAACAATACTGGGCTAGATGGATTAATGGTCAGATTCAGTATAAGACAACTTCCTGTGTTCTCATGTTCCAGAAATAAGTCCCGTTAAACTCAATAGGACTTACTTGTGAGAAAACATATATATGATTGCACTATTAGAAAGTTAAGTACACACAAGGAAGTCTCCATGTGGGGGAGGGAAAGTTATTTCCAAAACAAGCAACACCTACATCCTCCCTCCACTCCACCCCTTATTTTTAAGGACACTTCACTGAGAGCTGATTTGAACCCCCATGGAGAAATCCAATCCAAGACATGTTATTCCAGAACTATGTAATGGAATTAATCTTCAGATATGCATAATAATTTGGAAGATCTCTATACATGTGCACACTGCATCATGGGATTTATAGTGTTAATGGCACTGGAACCATTGAATTATTGTGGAACACTCAGCTGAATCTTTCACAGTCACAATACAGCATGGGCTTCGTAGTGAAGCAGAAGTAAGACAATTTGCCAGTGCAAAAGGTGACATCGTGGGATTTGATAAGATGACAGGAAATGGCTATTGAGGATGTGAACATCATGAAATATACAATGGTCATTGACAACCATGAAAAAATGCTGATTTAGGTTGTCAAAAAGCATGGCAGATTTTAGCAGAAAACACCAGAATTTTTGGAGTGAGATTTTCCTCCTACAAACCAGATATTCTTTACTATTTCAGTGCAAGTCATATCTGTGCTTGACTTCCTTTTGGAATGCCCTTTTCTTTCTCAGCTGATAAGTTTGTTATTTGGCTTTAGGCATGAAGAATCAGCTGTGGCACTTTCAAAATGTGCTGTTGAACAGTACGGCCCATGGTTTCCCTGTTGATTTATGTAGTGAGAAGAGAGATATTTTTCTTTCTCCCACACAGTGGACACATTCTGTTCCGTTTATGTACATGTGGCTATAAATCTCAGTTTGTAGTTTCTGATGTCTAGAGAACAAGAAAACGAGATTTTCTCCATTAAAAGAATCTACCAGCTGACCAAAGCCATTATAGTAATAAATAATCAGTCTAACTGAAAGGCATTGCAAACTTCCACTTTGTTTGCAATGCATGAAGTAGATAATAGAACTGTAGGATAAACTTAACATTGCTAAGGTCAAAGAGCGCTGCTGAGCTATCTGGCTTTGACCTCCCTGTATAGCACAGGTCAATTGCATTTCCTTCAGTCATTTTGCTGTATCAGGCTGGCTAAGCTGGCTTCTGCTAAAGCAATCTTCTAGAAAGGTATTCCAATTTCAGTTTTGAAGTAAGACTATGATCTTGGGAACTGCGTCTTCTCCTTGGGCTGCCTGTTATTCTAATTGTAAATGTGTCTTGTGTACATTTGCAATGGATCCACAAGTTTAGGCTTTCTGGAATAATGTTAAGAACTGAGATAGATTCCTGTGTGTTTAGGTGGCCTTGCATTTGCTCTTATTCATCTCGTGTGAGATAAACCATCCATTGTTTTCCTCCATGAGTTGTAGATAATCTGCTTTGGGCATACATTTAGCAGAATCAAGGGGTAAAGCTTTTCTGAGAGTGTAATCCCAGAAATCTTTTCTGAGAAACATTTCAGGCTGTGGGCTAAGACTTGTGTGTTTGAATGCTCCCCCATCAAAATAACAATTTCCCTGTACCTAAAAAGCTATCTTGTTGGAGAACATAGTTCAACCTAGTTTTCTCCCTGATGTGCTAATTTTCAGTATGTGGGACAGGGGTATCCCTTGTGGGGCATTCAGACATGAGAATTCCCCCTTTGCCAGCCCAGATTGTTACAGTCTAGGAGAAACCTTGCCATTTGATTCTGCTGATTGTATAGACATGCCAACACTGTTGATGTCTAAAATGGGCTGATAACTCTTCATTGCCTTCTGGGAGGTAACCAAGGAGAGGAGATACAGAGCTGGTGTGCATGTGCCAAACTAAACATGACGCCATTCATGCAATTAGCAATTGCGTGACTTTTTTTTTTAAGTAGATAGCTGGTGTGGCGGCCATCTGGATTGAGACCCTGGTGGGGGTAGAGAGTCTTTAACCCTTTGCTCATGCATACTATTTGTATAAGATAGAAAAAGGCGGTGAAAGAGGCACCTGAAAGAGCCAGTGGTGAGACCACTCCTGAGAAAATCCTCCCTAGACCTGGAAAACCTTAATAATTATAGGCCGGTTGCAAATGTTCCATTCCTGGGCAAGGTCCTTGAGCAAGTGGTTGCCAACCAGCTCCAGACACTCTTGGATGAGACTGACTATCTGGATCCATTTCAGTCAGGATTCAGGCCAGGTTTTGGCACAGGAATGGCCTTGGTCGCCCTGTATGATGACCTATGTCGGAAGAAAGATGGGGAGTGTGACCCTATTAATTCTCCTTGATCTCTCAGCAGCTTTTGATACCATCGACCATGGTATTCTTCTGGGATGGCGCTCTGAGCTGGGAGTGGGAGGCACTGCATTGCAGTGGTTTCGCTCCTACTTGGAGGGTCAGCTCCAGAAGGTGGTGCTTGGGGAAGACTGCTCGGCCCCGTGAATTCTCTAGTATGGGGTTCCACAGGGTCAGTTTTGTCCCCCATACTGTTCATCATCTACATGAAACCATTGAGTGTGGTCATGCAGAGTTTTGGAGTGCTTTGTCATCAGTGCGCTGATGACATGCAGCTCTGTTTCTCCTTTTCATCTTCTTCAGGTGAGGCTACAGATGTGCTGAATCAGTGCCTGGCTGCGACAGTGGACTAGATGAAGGCTAATAAACTGAAGCTCAATTCAGACAAGACTGAGATGCTGTTGGTGGGTGGTTCTGCTGACCAGATGGAGGGTGTTCTGGATGGGGTTGCACTCCCCCTGAAGGAGCACGTACATAGCTTGGGGGTCCTTCTGGAACAGTCTTTGTCACTTGAGGCTCACGTGACAAAGGGGGTCACGTGAGCCTTGGGGGTCCTTCTGGAACACATGTCTTTGTCACTTGAGGCTCACTGAAGTTGCCTTCTACCAACTTCAGTTGGTGGCCCAGCTACATCCCTATCTGAACAGGGATAATCTGGCTTCAGTTGTCTATGCTCTGGTAACCTCCATGTTAGATTACTGTGATGTGCTCTACATCGAGCTGCCTTTAAAGACAGTTTGGAAGCTGCAGCTCATGCAAAATGCAGCGGCCAGTTTGATAACTGGAACTAGAGGGTTCCAACTGTGGCCCGCTCACACTGGCTGTCTATATGCTTCTGAGCTCAATTCAAGGTGCTGGTTTAACCTATAAAGCCCTACACAGCTTGGGACCGCAATACCTGATGTCACGCCTCTCCTGAAATGAACCTACCCGTATGCTACCTTCAGCTTCTAAGGTCCTCCTCTAGGTGTCTCCTCCAAGGGAAGCTCATAAGGCAGCAACAAGAGAGAGGGCCTTCTTAGTGGTGCCCCCCCATCTATGGAACAAACTCCCTGATGCAGTCCACCTGGAGCCAACATTATTATCTTTTCGGCACCAGGTTACATCCTATCTCTTTTCTCAGGCATTGGCAGCACATGATGAGTTTTAATCGGTCCTGGATGTGTCTTTAGTTATGACTGACATTTCAAAGTTATTTTTAGTCATATATTGTTTGTGTATATTGTCATGTGTGCTTTTATGTAAGTGGATTTTAAACTTTGTATATTGTATTTAATGTTTATACTTCTGTAAACTGCCCAGAGAGCTTTGGCTATGGGGCAGTATAGGAAATAATAATAATAATAACAACAACAACAACAACAACAACAATAATATTGGAATGAAAGCTCCCATTGGCACAAATGGTAGCTTTCCTTCCAATGCAAATAGCTGGCATGGGGCCCTGACCTGGATCGGGATCACAGCAGGAGCCAAGGGCTAAAGCTCCCCTACACCACCACCACCGGGGTCCTGAACTGGATGACCTCCAACACCTGCTGTTTACTTCTTTTTAAATGTCATGCCTAGCATGGCCCAGAGAAACAGGAAGACATGGGTGTGGAAGTGACCCAGATTTGCAGGCAGCATTATTTTCCGCATATTGAAGATGGGAGGCTGTGAGAGATTGGATAGGTAAAGAACTAAATCATGAATGTATGGCTGAGTTCCAATCTGAACTGGTGATATCCCTGCTGACACGTTATGCCATTGCACCACGCCAGTTCTCTATTTAGTAACAATACAAATGGAACCTTAATTGTTTATTTTGAATATCTATACCCCAATTTTCCAGCCAGAATGGGCACTCAAAGTATCTTACAATAAAATAAGTATTTTACACAAGTTTTGTTTTTAAAAAAATCAGATTATTACTTACTGCAATTTCAGAAGAAGCAAAAAAGATATCCCTGCCCCAAGGAGTTCACCAGCTAAAGTATGATGGAGTGGAGGGTAGGAAAGGAAACAGGGCTGGCTCCAAGTTTTGGGGGGTGGCAGCAAAGTGCCCTCTGTTGGGCCTATTCTTACATTGGTGCCACAAACACACCCCAACAGGGTTACCTGCTGGTGCTGGTAGAACATAGTATCAATCCTGGAATATTGTGGGCAATTGAAATGGTAGCCCCCAAAGTTACCGCTTTAATAACCCACAATGCCCCATACCAGGGCTGCATTTGGAGCATTGAGGGTAATTAAAATGGTGGGTGGCTCCCAGACCCAGCCGCTCAGTATAAGTGGCCTAGGATCCATGTCAGTGGTGGGCCTTCTGGTTCCCTGGCCACTGCCTGGAGATTCTGCGTGCTGACATAGGCTGTGGAAGGGAGAGGCTAGGTGAAACACAAAGTGAGTATGAACAAGTACACGTCATTGCAGTTTGAGATGGAGGCTGATGGTAAGTGAGGGCTTCACAGTATCAAAGTAGCAGCAAGAGTTGATTCCAGTGGTACAGCCAGCAGGGTCAGCTTCTGCTGCCCCCCCCCCTGCCCACACACAACAAAAATCTAAAACAGTGGAAAAAAACCAACCCTGCTCACTAATGGTGGAATCCCAGTGTTTCTTTTCACAGAAGAGGAGAGACAATCCTTCATGAATTTGTGACTCTGACAGTACACTGGCTATGCCAGCAGATTGCATGTGTGGGCAGGGTTTGTTTGTGTCAGTTGGCTGCCAGCGTATCACCAGAATGACAATAACTAGGAGACCAATAATGCAAACTCATAGGACAAGCCTATTAAGTGGGAATAGTTGAAGAGCTCTTCCGCCAGCTTCTATTTAAAACTGTGCTCAGGAAACTCCTGTGATTAAGTGCTGCTGTTCTGCCTAGGCTTGTGGAAATGCCGTTCCAGCCTCCGCTTGGAATGGGCAGCAGAATTCTGGTAATTAGTAAATCAGACCTGAGGAGGAGGAGGAGTGAGCTTCCTGACCACATTCCAGGGATGGGAGAGGATGTGCAAGTGAATATTTTCCAAAACGATAACCAAGAGAGAAGGGCACTTTCATTCTCCCTTGCATCTGCTGCTCAGATGGCTTTCTTTGTTAGTCTAGGAAAATGCATAGAATATAAAACTTCCTTAGAGCCCTTTTTGAAATGCAGACACATCCTGACACTTACCGGATGACAATAAACAGTGTTAAAACAGTGCACCAAAGTGGATTACTTAAGGCAGGGGTGTTCAACACCTCTTTCAGCCCGAGGGCCAAATTCCATTTCAGAGAAGCTTGGGGGGGGGTCACTTTCCAGTGGAGGGTGGGGCTAACTGGAACCATGGGAAATGTAATTCTCATAATTTCTGATGTTCCTATGAGGCTGCAGCACAACCCTTTGCTGCCACTGCTGCCACCATCGCCACTACATCTTGGAAAGGGAAGGGGTGGCAGGCAGTGGGGGTGGAGGCTCTCAAGGCTCTTGACGTAATTGGGAGCACATTGGGGCCCAGTCTTCAGAAAGACCTGGGTTAAAAACAACTCATTTTGCTTAGTTTGAAAATAAGCCATCTTAATCATGTCCATCCCTTCCATACTTGGGGCCACTTTACATGGTAGCCACATTCTACCAGTGTCCCACAGTCCCCCTTCACACTATTCTGCCCTTTCTTTTCTTTGGGTGGTTGGGGCAAGGCTTTAAAAACAATTCAAGACATACACAAATTTTCAAAGCATCTGGGTGTGAAAATACTCTGTTCTGATGCACTGGTATTTTCACGCTGCCTTGCACAAAGATGCTCTCCCAAATACTTTTGTTTAAAAGGTGAACTGTGTACTAATGTGCTTTATAGGGAAAGTGGGGTGGAGGGCAGGGTTCCATGGCTCATTTTGGCGGGGCATCTGCTGAGCTGTGACAAAGCAGAAAGCAAATGGCATGCACAGAATTTGCGTTGGTAAATTGTGCCATACCATCCTTAGTTCCTCTCTTTTGAAGAGCTACAAAGCATGAGAAGTAATGCAAAAGTACAGGGGGTACATGAGACAAGACAAGCCACATATGGTCTGCTGCTGCACAAAGCCCCTTCTTTTCTTTTTTTTAGCAAGCCTTTGGCTTGCCAAGCTGATGATTTTAATATCCCTGATTTACTACAGCCAGCCTGCACAACTTGTAACTCACCAGCCATGTAGGGGATCAATAAACCATGTGGTGTTGCTGACTACCTGGGATTGCAAAGCGGAGGAGTTGTTGAGCACCTGCCCACCCGCCACCACATGGCTGGTGGCCTGTGTTGGTTTGGGAAACAAAAGTACCGTGGACCTGATCCATATTATACATAAGGGATGTCTGTTTGGCTTCTGGACATAACATGGTATAACAGCCCATTGGTGTCCCTGTTGCAGTGATGCACCAGCCTGTCAGCTCTTGCAGTCCATTAGAACAGGTTCCCAGAGGGGCAGTTTATTGAATTTCTTCTCAGTGTTGTCTAGTCAAGTGTCACAGTTTGCAGTTATTCCTTCCAGGGCTAATAGAATTCTTTTTCGTAGAGATTACTTCACCCGGATAGGAATACCAGTAATAAATGCAGTATCGTGGAACCAGCTTAATGAAAACGATGTTAAATGCGTGCAATTGCTCTTCATGTTTTAATTAATATGCTCTGATGATGGCAGGGTTATTTATGCAGGGGGCAGTTTTCCTCCTGCAAGAGGAATCTTTATCAGAGCAGCTAGCTTCCCATGTCTACCAAGTTATGTGTCCATTAGACATTACAACACCACACTATACTAAGAAATGCAAAGTTGATCTGCATCCTGGTGAACAATAACATTTATCTATGTTCTTCATTGATTGATGGGTACATCCTTGTAAGAAGTCGTTCGCTATTCCCAAAGCCAAGATTTTTACAAAGCAGAAAATGGCACCTAAAGTGTCAAGAGTCCTTTTTACTGCTTCATCTGATTAATCTGAGCGAAGTGGTCACAGCAAGCATTTCTTAAACGTCTGGTTTAGCTAAAGCTCACTTGTGAATTAGAATTATAGGCGCGCTTCACTCTTACACCCAAGAAGGTTTCCTTTTAAAATGCGTAAGAGCAAGAATCCCCATCCTCAGAGTCCATTCCCTGCGTCATCCATGTGTCACTGATCCTTTCTGTTTGGAAAGAAGCCATCCCAAAGCAGTGACTCAAGCAGAGGTGCAACAGGCATCCACCTCGGTGGATAGGTACTTTGGACTCACATTTAATTAGTTTATTTTTCAGCACATGGTACAGAGGATAAGGCTACTAGTCATGATGGCTATATATGACGTCCAGGATCAGAGGCAGTATGCCTCTCAGTACCAACTGCTGAAGAACACAAGTGGGAAGATGCTATTGCACTCATGTCCGACTTGTGGACTTCCCTTAGGCCTCTGGTTGTGGGAACAGAATGCTGGACTAGATTGGTCTGAGCCAGCATGGCTCTTCTTATGTTCTTAAGTTCTCTTGTGGCACACTAGTATGCCACATCACACAGTTTGGGAATTACCAGCATGCCGTCCAGCACATTTCTACTGTAGCACTGTAAAGTTATCATATGAAGCAGGCTGTATTTGGTGTATCCTATACAAGCTTGGAGATAAACTTACAAGCCAGAAAGGCCCAGGTTCAGGTTTCAGCTGTGAATTCTCCAGGTGGCCTTGGGCAAGCTTAACTAAGCTTAGCTGCCCATCTGTATTCTCCTTACTGCTTGGCACTACAGAAATAGACAGTCAATTTAGCAAAGTTTCATGTGTGCCATGGTCAATTACCACTTGGTAAGTGGTCATCTTTATTCATCTATTATTTTAGGATTGTGAAATAGCAGGCAACTCTCCTTAAGCCTAGAACCTTTTTGGGGGTGGGGGCATACATTTAAAATATTAGCATAATAGCTTTTAATGGTAAGGATCTATCCATTGAAAGGGGAGAAGAAAATGAATATGGATCTCTCCCTGGGTACCACTTAAAAAGAAAAATCAGCCCCTCTCAAATGTATCCATCTAAAAGGGATATACCCATCAATCTGTTAAGAACATAGCTCCTATTCATAAATTGTTGATGGGTTTTGTTGCGTTTGAATACAGAATGAAAAACAAATCAGTTCAGAGATTAAGCAACATTTTGGAACTGTATTTCTAGCAGCCAGGCTGCAGAAATGTGTAATTAATATAGACACATTGTGATCTAAATAATAAAACACAGGGCTTTGTTGTGTGTTGGTATATAAATCAATTGCATTTAGAGAGCACAAAGATGGAAATTTAATTTACAGAATTTTTTGTTCACCCTGTGGAAATAGAATACCTGCCAGGAGAGGTTTTGCTATCAATTTCTTGGCAATCCATCTGAAGACCAAATTACAAAGAGATGAGGCTGACCTTTGTAAATTGCGCTTTCCAAGCTGCCTTAAGTGTTGCTGAAGCCAAGGGTTCCTTGCATATGAATGCGTTTAAGTGTGCTATCTTTTTCTGCTTTTGTGCATTAAATTACGGCTAGCTTTTGTGCATTAAACTATGGCTAGTTTAAGCCAGTTTATAAGTACAGTTCATGTCTGCAGTTGCTGGATCACTCGGGCACCCAGAGCCAAGGCATGGGAACTACCTGGGGCCAGCGGTGCAGTGATAACTTTTGAAGTGCAGGTGCTCATCATGACAGTCCCCATTGCCATGCCCACAAGGAGAGTGGAAAAGTTCACGTAGCTGTGTTGATCCATATCAGCAAACCAGCTCTACCAGTTTTCATCACCACGAGCAGGTCTTTTGTTCATTGTTCGTGGTTAGTTTAACCATAGTTAAACCATAGTGCAGGGTTCACATGTAACAACAAACCACAATTCAGCAACAACACACAACTCAACCATAACCCATACTCAACTCTGTGGGCCAGTTTGTATGTAACGACAGTCCATGGGTTATATAAATGCAGGCTGTTGGGAACAAGTGGGAGAGAGCAGGCGTGCTGCCTGTAGCACAAAAGCCGCTTCCTTTTTCTGTAAACAACCTCTGATTGGCATGATCAAGGTTGTCAACGTGATGTGCAAACCTGGACCACTGGATTGTTTAGCCCCTAAACAACTCAGTGTTCCGGGTCCGGATGTCATGCCACACAACCTATGAAGGAGCTGATCATAGGCTGTATGATAAAGAGGAAGAGGCAGGGGCACAGGAGGCAGCATGCTTGCTCTCTCTCCTGCTCATGTACAACAACCCCTGGGTTGTTTAAAACTTCAGTTGCCGTTCATGTGCAAACCAGTTTATACTCTGGGTTGTCGTTACATGTGAACCAGGTGATTGTTGCTGGGAAAATTCATTTCCCACCATCTACTATGAGGATTGCAGCTGAGCTCGGAGGGAACACAGAAGTCTGAGAGGGCTGCGGATGATGTCAGCCTCCCTGCTAATAAAAAAGTGCCAGTGCTGGGTTCCTGTGAGCCCTGGCTCCACTACGCCACTGCCTGGGGCAAAGCAGAATCAGGAAAGAGGTTATCCTGCAAAACTGAAAGGCAAAACACTAGAGATAACAAATCGGCCAAGGACATGTATTAGTTCACAATACATAATGGCTGGACATGTACTTGATACATGTCCTTGGTAGCTGAAGCATCAAATTGAACATCAAACTGCCAAAAGTTCAGTGTGAGCCTTGAAATACGAAGTGGCTGGTACTTTGAACTGAATACAAAGAGAGCCAGGGTGGTGTAGCATTAAGAGTGTTGGCCTAAGACTGGGGAGACCCAGATTCAAATCCCTCCTCAGGCATGAAGCTCACTGGGTGGCCTTGGTTCAACCACCATTTCCCAGCATAACCTACCTCCCAGTGTTGCTGGGAGGATTAAATGTGAGAGGGGAGAATCATGTGTGCCACCTTGAGGTCCTTGGAAGAAAAGCAGGATGTGAATGTAATAATAAATAAATACAGTGGGTATTTTCTTCTTAAGCCCTTTCAAAAGGACTTCATCCTAAGTCAATTTCATGCAAAATTTCAGCAACCCATACTTCAGCTGCTGTGGTATGCATTTCAACAAGTGTAACCACTGTTCTGCAGCTTCTCAGTGCTGGTACAAAATAAACCACTCAGCAGAAATTCACAAAATGCACATTTTCTGTCTGGTCAAAAAACTTTAGAGCCCTGAGAGCCACATATATATGTACAGATCCCCTCAAGGATCAGTCTTCATAAGTTCACACATATTCCATGCAGTGGTTGAAGGGCTTTCCAGAGCCTTGAGAAGCCTCAGCATTCAGCCTCCCCAACGAACGTGCGCTGCCAGACCGAATTCCAATTCATTCTCAAGCACCCAGCCCATAGCCCGCTAGCACATTTTAGAGCAGCTCTCTATAAAACTTACCTCCCATCATAAACAATGGAATTGGAGTGCATTTAACCTTTCAGTCTATAAATCCTTGCACCTGAGTAACTGTACAACTAGGGCAACCAACTGACCAGAAAAAAATGGCCTGACTGGTCGGGGGGGGGGGGCAGTTTAATGCTTTTGCGCTAGGCACCAGGGAAGCAAAGAGTACAAGGATGTTCCCAACCCCATCCCCTCAACCAGCATATTATATTTTTAGCTAAATCCATGAGTCTTCTGGCATCTTGCAGAATTTATTGTGGCATACATTTTCACAGTCCAGAGCCAGCTTTGTCAGTGCAGGAAGTGGTCGCCTGCATAAGTAAGTATATGTTGCATCAGTACAGAGAATTGCCGAGAGGTGGAGGGCAAAGTTTGTTTGCTTCTTACAAAGTGAGGCCGAAAGGCCAACCAATGCAAGAGATTATTACACAGGGCACAAATGAAATGCAGATCCTTTCAAAGGAGTAAAAGACCCACTGAATGGATGTGACCCATTCCCAACTGGTGATGAATCAGCAAACCAATACCTGAAAAATAATTACTTTTTGTAGTGAATTAACTATTCCCAGTTTCCATATAACCCAAGTCTGATAGTATCAACAACAACAAAAAGCTGTTAAGATGAATAGATGGCTCTTCCACTGTGCTCTGCCCCTGGACCTCCACCCCCTCAATCCTGCCAAGGCTTTGCCCCCAGATCTCCTAAAAATCCCTTGGATTTGCCCCCAGACCAGTCAGAAACTGTTGACACCAGCATTTTTTTATTTTAAGATCATTCATCCCTAAGTATAGCTTCTTCATCAGTATAAAGCAACACATGAAAATTACAGAGCAGCTTGGGGACTGTATTACTTCCATTTTTAGAAAGGCAAGAGGGAAAGCTCTGGCCAAGTTCCTGGAGGATCCTTTTCTCCAGAAAAAAGGAAGATATTCCAACAGCTAAACTGGTCAGCCTCAGGTGGTATTGATCCACTTGGAGTTTCTCCTCTCCAGCAACATTGGCCTGCAATGCATTTTGAACAGCCTCTTTGCTGTAGCACAAGACCTCCCTTTCTCCTCTGCCACTTCACCAAGTACAATTCAGATATTTGTGAAAATCTTGAAAGGGCCCAGATTTAAGATGTTCTTTGATAAATGCATATTGCATTGTTAAAATAAGCCCTTCTGTCTCACAGGCCTAGAAAGCAGCAGCTCAGCCATGTTTAAACCTTCCCATGCATCGTGAAAGCTGCACTCAGCTGCAGCTTCACCTAAACTGTATCTTGTGTGTTGTATTCGCCATGTCTTGGGAGTGGGGGATTTGTCAGCAGCTATCACTTCGAAGAGAACTATGCATACTTGAGGGACAGGGTTTTCCCCCAAGTTTCTCAAAAACCAATAGGTGAGGTTTAGGCCTAAATGTCCTTCCTAAGAGATACCATAACAGCCCTTTCCCTCTCAGTTTTCTCAGTCTTTGCTATGGCCTCCGTTAAACTAAGCTCAGCGTTTCCTGGTTCCTTCTGCTGGGGAGATGTTCCTAGCCTGCTTGTTTGCTTCCAGGGAAGGCATCTGTCTGGCCACTGTCAGAAGCAAAATGCTGGCCTAGATGGACCTTCGGTCATTCCAGTTTCAGGCTTCTGTGAATGCTGTGGACTGAGAAAGAGATTTCAGTCAGTGGAGGCTGGTCGCTTCAATGGCAGTGGTGCTGTGTTTCCGCTCGGGGTTTCAGTCAGGACTCTAAATGAGCTATCCAAGGTTCTGAACCCATTTTGCAGATGGGGTTCAGCACTTTGGGTAGCTCCTTTAGAGTTCTGACTGAAACCCAGAGCGGATTCACCGCTGTACTGACATAGGAGGCACCAGTCTCTACTGATTTCAGTGCCCTTTTAAACACAGGCAGTTACTTTATACCTGATGAAGATTATCCAGTATTGTCCATTCTGACTGGCAGTAGCTATCCAGGCAGAGGTCTTTCACATCACCCGCTACGTACCTGTTTGAACCAGGGATGCTGGGGTGCATTCTAGAGCACACTTTTTCCAGGTTGCGCTTGACACCTCCTAGGGTTGCTGGGCCTAGGTTTCATGGTGCATGAACTGAGAGCACGTGCTAGAACAGCATTCCCCAACCTGGCGCCCACCAGATGTGTTGGACTGCAACTCTCATCACCCCTAAGTCACCAAGGCAATTGGGTGTGCTGGCTGAGGATGATGGGAGTTGTAGTCCAACGCATCTGGAGGGCACCGAGTTGGGGGAGGCTGCCTTAGAACATGACCAGTATATCCTGGTGGGTTCAAATTTAAGGGGAAGATGGATAATGGTAGACCAAAAGTCTTTCTGTCTGCTTATCTGCCATGAAACCCCAATAAGCTGCTTGAATTTGTGGAATCCCATGGTTCCTAGGAGCAGTTTGCAAAACCGAGACTCCTTAATAAGAGAAAAGCCCAGGTTGCACTTGCATGCACATACCTACCTACCTACCTACACCTCTTATCCCATGACCCTATAAACATTTCAGCTTTTGAATGGGTGCAGTCAAGCACAATGCTGATCTCATTTCTCAAAATACATCCAGGGAGCCCTTGTTTGTAAGAACTTGCCATCAGGAACTATACGGAGGAACATGTCTGAAAGAACTAATGTCAGAATGCAAAAATGACATGGATTTACAGTGGAAATCCATCAGCATGAGCTTAAATTCCTGCTTGCTCTTGTTCCCAAATCTGTTCTGCAAAGTACACATGGATTTTGCTTTTCAGCACAACATTTTTCATGGCTTTTCCTCTGTGGGAACGGAAGGGAAACCTTGTGATTTGGATCCTAACTAGGCATCTGCGAACGGAAGGAACCCTTTAATTTATGATTGGGACAGAGATCCAGCAGATGATCCCACTGATGGAAGGAATGAGAAGGCAATTTTCACCAGTTCATACCCTGCACCTTCCTTCTCCCCCCACCATTCCAGAGGGTCCCCTCCAGTTCTCCGGAGCAAATTTTCAGGCACAAGAGCCTGCAGGAGGGAGTGGGAATTGGTGACATTCTCACTCCTTCTACTGGTGGGAGCAAACTCAGGAACCCAGTTTATGTTGACAATGGGTCTTTAAACGCCCACAATGCTTTAAGGTTTGGGCAGCCGGGGTCTGCTTGGATGCTGTAAGCAATGTCATTGTTTGAAATCCAAAGTCTTGAAATGTAATCATTGTTCCTCTTAGGTATGCAGCGATTAACCAGAGAAGGGTGCCCCTCATCTCTCCAAATAAACATTTAATCAGGAGGGCTTTTGTTTAAAGTGTATTCCAAGTCCACCTAGCATTTAAGCAGAAGTGACAGGGGGTCTTGCTGTTTGCAGGCTGGCTTTCTGCCCAGTGCCCTGTCGTTGATGCTGTCCCCCAGGTTTCTCCGTCTTTTGTCCTTCTTTTCAAAGCAGCTGATTAAAACCCTTTCCTTACGAAAAGCAGCTGACACTGTGCTTTTGCTTTCCCACTTGTTGGGGGTGATGCTACAGAGCAGCATGATGTCAACTGCAGCTAGAAGAGAAGCATTGTTAATTGCTCTGTGAAGATAGTAGCTGTCAGATGCAAAGTGAAATATTGCTCCGTGTTCTGCTCTTGAAAAGAGCCTGTTGTGCCCCTCCCCTTCCACCACCAAAGGAGCAAATTGCTGAGTGTGCCAGGCAGAGGATCCAGACACCAAGCACTTAACTTCAGTACAACATGGATACGATTTTTTTTTTTTAAATCTCATTCACCCCCTTAAAGGGATGGCTGTATCTGTTGGAGTTGCTGCTGCCACTGCCTTCCTCCTCCCAGTCCTCTCTTTCCCTTTCCTGCTGTGCTGGGCAAGGGTGCTCTGCATGCCACCTGGCTGCTGCCTGCCTCAATACCTTGTTCGCTGTGAAGCCTCGTCCCTCATAGCAAGTGATGCATTCTGGGTGAGGTGGCCCTGCAGACTGCCTGTGCAGCAAGGCATTTGGACCGGACAGGCTCTGAAGAGCTGCGCCGGCTGCTTTTTCTTCCCTGCTGCATTTGCCGCAGGAGGGAAGCAGCCAGCGGAGCTTGCCAGAGAGCCTGTACGCCCCATGCCTAACTCTGAGGGGTTCCCAGAGTTGGCATCTGGCGGGCGGGTGGTGCTCCAGAGAGCTGTGCCAGGCACTCTCCGGAGCAACAGGCGCACCAATGCCTAGCCCTGAGAACCCCTCAGAGCTCGGCGTTGGCCTGCCAACCTGGAGAGCCAGATTGGCAGTGTGTGCACCCCTCTCGGCAGTAGCAGCAATGGAGGGGCATGTGGCTGTGGCAGTAGCTGCTGCGAACTGGTGAGGAGGAGGAGGAGAAGCCAGAGCACCTCCACCACTACCACACGGCCACTGCTGCTTCCACCTTCAGGGGGCCATTTTGCACCCTCCAGAATTTGGCACCCAAGGTGGCTGCCTGGCTCACCTCCACTAGCAACGCCCCTGCGAGAAGGACATCTTTGTAATGTGCAATCAATCCAGCTTGAGTCCAAGTCTTCGCTCTGGCAAAGGCCCCGGGTTGTTTGTTTTTTTGCCATTGACATATTTACTGTAATGTCACTTCTCCGCTCCCACATTACGAAGCCCTGTATCTTGGGCATTTTCTGTTTGCTTCCGTACCTGCACTTTCATAAGACTGATGAGAGAAGGGTGTTGAGAGAGCTTCTTCCTTCATGAAAGGCATTCAGTTTCAACATACGAAGTTGCTTTGTATGGAAACAGGCCACTGGTCTTCCTATCCTAGTACAGCCTACTTTGTTGCTGAAGCCACTGGAGAGCAATTTAGGACACAATCCTAGGGGGAGTCTACATGGAAATGGAATGAGAAGCACTTTCTGATTATATGTGGATTTTCTTGAAATCGCTTTGGCCCGTCCCAAGCACATGAAGCAAGAAAAGTGAAGTATACACTACCTAAAGACCCAGCTTTCATGAGTCACATGAAAGTGCTTCTCATTCTTTTTCCATGAACCCCCCATGCTTCGAGGTTGAGTGGGCAGAGTAGAAATGAATGTCATCAACCCCATCAACCCTGCTCAGCAAATGAGAGAGGCTTATTCCCAGCCCCTGTCCATGTTCCCTTGCTCAGGGAAGTTTACAGGAAGCACTGAATTAAGCCTGCGTAGTTTACCCCAGCATGGGATATTGTGAGAGATTCAAAGATACTGTGTTATTGTCAATCCAGAACACAGGCTGCAGATTAGAAATGAGTGGAGCCACTACTTCGCTGTTCTGACTCCTCAAAAATGCACAACTGCAGTATTATGAATGGGAAAGGCAGGCTGCTTACTGTGAATAGGTGAAGAGGGTACTGCAATGAAACAGTGGGAAGTGGGAAAGGAAGCCTGTGTCCAAAAGCGCCCTACTGCCAATGGGGGAAAAGAGGGAAGGGGAGGGGGGAGGGGTGACCCCACCCTTTGACGATGTCATTGCCAGGTCACAGCCACGTCACAGAGGCACGCCCACGATTTAAGGGGGGGGACGCACTGCAGCAGAACCACTTGGGAGCCTCTTTAAGTAAAAAACACAGACTAAAGGAGTTTCTGAAAATGTGTCTTTTCCAGAGGGAAGCTGAAAGGTGGCTGCAGATTGGCAACAGCCTAATCTGTCATAAACAACCCTGGTGCACTGTCTCCCCACTAAATCAGCTGTGTAGATTGAGCCCCACACATGTTTAGACAGGAAAAGCCCTACCACTCCCAGCTTCTCCCAGCCAGCCATGGTTGACTGGGGGATGCTGGGAATTGTAGGACTTTTTTCTAGACAAAAGGATGACATTTAGATGTGTCCGCACCTGTGTGCACATACAAAAGCCACTACTCTTTGCCTTTCTGACAGGTTCTACAAAATCTGTCAGATATATTTCAGTTCTGACTGAGCTCTGTTGACAGTTGCATCCCTCTTTTTCTTCCTCCTTTTTGAAAATGAGCTCACACATTTGCTACTACTTTTTTTTAAGTAAGAAAAAGACATTGTTGCCATTTAGTTAATTGGCAGCTATTCTGTTGGGGAATTCAGCTGCATTCTCATGCTAAGCACAGAATTTTACTAAGCAGGAGGAGAGCTGTAAATTCCAGGAAATAAATGGATCGGGCAAATAGAAATGTCAATCTGTTTTCGGGGGGGGGGGGTTGAGAATGAGTTAGGGTGGCCTCCCCATTTCCATCATTCTTTTCTCAAGACAGAAATCTATCATTTGACAATGGTCCAAGTGCTGTGGCAGTAGGCATCGTGGAGGAATAGCGACAATGAGAACAAGCGGGCCACAGAAGTAGTTTCTCAGAATTGTGGCTCATTGGAGCATTTTGGCCATGCATCTTATTAGTGATGCGAGATGTTCCAGGGCCTTTATCAGTAGAGATCTCTGCAGCAGCCTAAATCAGACTAGTTATTTTTACAAAGTAAATATATATATTTACGTTATATTTATTACATTTCTATACTGTCCAATAGCCAAAGCTGCATAGCATAGGTCTAGCCACAGAAAGCACAGAAATGTGCCCCTGGATAGCACATTTCAGGTGCTCAGAGTGCACCACGTACGTTACCTCAGTAATCCCTAAAACAGCCCTTTAAGATAGAGTAATATTATTGTCCTCATATTGAAAATAGGGGAGATGAAACACAGAGAACAGTAGCTTGCTTAAGGCCACCTTAGTGAGTTCATGGCAGAGGTACAAATTTGTACCAGAGATTTCCCAGATTTCACACTCTGGGTAGAACTATCGTGAGGCTGGTCACAGGGCTGCTGCCAAAAATGAAAGCCCTTTTTTCGAGTTCTCAGTATTCCCTGTAATGTTTCGCCAGACTTGCCCATGTTGTTTTCTGATGCCATCTGCTGCAGTTAATGATACAAGCAGAGGCATGGAAATAAGACACATGTACATCTGACTAAATGCCTCAGGAAGAGGCAGAGGGAGACCTTGCTACAGGATTGTTGGTTTTGGCAGCAGCCCTGGTGAAGTTCTGCCCTTTGCCACTCTGCTACACCCGTCACAAAAGCACGACTGCTTCTGGTAATCCTTCAGTGTGGCAGGAGAGAGCTTTTACGTGTTCCTTCTTACAAAAGCTATATGGGCATGGTCTGTGGAGCTTGCCTGGACATTGTTGTGATTTTTTTAAATGCATCTGTGCAATTTCTTCACTGTCTTGCTTTTTCTTCCAGCTGAAACCATTAGGGTTGGCTGTGACCTTCATGATCAGTGCTTAGGATGCCAGTCCCATTGTCACTGATACTAATGAGCGAAGAGACTGTGATTTCAATGGGTGCCAGATTAAGGTTGCCCAAAGTAGCCTCTGAACATGATGGGGCTGAGCAGTGGCCACTTCAGAATTATGGCTTGGTAGAGAAAAATCAGTTTCCTTCTGATTGGGAATGAGTCTCTCGTTCTTCTTTTAAGATGAAGTGAGCCTGACAATGTACGGGGATTCCGAGTAATAGGGTCGTAATCACCGGGCACTTGCTCTGCTTCCAATTGCATAAATGTTACATGGGAGTGTTTTAAAGTCATTTTATCATGAAAAAAGGAGGCAATTTAACATAACTATTACCCTGTGCTCTTCATGAAAAATGCATTAAGCAATTACAACTGAAAGTAAGAGGTCTTAGGAAGCAACACACTGCTGCAGGCGATATGCCCCAGCAGCTGCAAAGAAGTGTGATGTATTATTAAATGCCTTGATTATTGGGAAGTAGATGGTGCGGGGGGGGGGGGGGAGTTGTCTGTCTAACAGGGAGTGTTTGATAATCCTCTTGATGAGAAATCATCTTTTTGTTTTGGTGGGACAGGGTTGCATTTTTTCCATCGGTAGGAATAGTATTATTCTTCATTGTGCAGCTTGGCGGTATTAATTGGGTAGGTTGCTCACTCAGAAACCCCCTCTAATTATGGCTTGCTCCTTCCACATAGGGTATCAGCGGAGCAGCAAATGACACGTGCACCATGCTCTCATCCAAAGCCATGGCTGGGGCTTTGTTTCCTCTTACTCCAGCCTACGGGGCTTAATTGAAATGCTTGGTTGACACTGCCGTTAGCTGCCTGCCAAGCCCTAACCCCAAACCTCATAGGGGCTCTTGCCTTATAAAGGGTAGCACTGGAAAATGCCACATTATACAGTTTTCAGAGTCTTTTTCCAGTGGTAACAGCTTCTGATAGAATATATGCCCAACTCCCAGCACCTTGGCCAGTTACTACGATTGTCCAATAGTTTGGTTGTGTGAAATGACTATTGTACATTGACATTCATCTTATCATGACTTTCAGCAGGCGGAAAGCTTTCTGAGTGAAAGAATTCTCGTTTGATAGCTGATACTGCCACCAGTCTTGTGACTTGGCTCTTAGGCACAGATGTCTTTGGACCATTTCATATCTGTGGATGTTTGCCGCACACCCAACAGGGAGCTATGGCCAATCACAGCTTCCTTTTGAACATATCTCTCTGATGCATGTGCTTGCAATCATGTTTTGTCTTATTCACACATTACATTTTTAGATGTACACTTAGAACTGATCTACACATTACCCAAAAGGAGATGGCAGCATTCTGGCCTGTTACTACTTCAGATGCAAGATCCTAATTTTGAATGCTCCCCCACATTAAAAAAAACTGTTTGCACATAGGAAATTAGCATATCACCAGGAGAGCTATGCAACATCCCTTTTTTGACTGCTATAACCACCAGCTGCTACCTGAAGTGGTACAGCTGAAAATTCTATTAGTCCATTGCAATTAAAAGTGTAGATCAGCTCTTAAAGCATAATGTGTCTGATGTTACATATCCTTACTTGCATTTTGTAAGCAGTTATAGAGAAGTAGCCAGGAAATGTCTGAAGATAAACAATAAAACAGTACTTTTTAATGTGTTTTATTATTGGTTTTATCATTGGTTTTATTGTTTTTGCTTTTATTATGTACATCATCACCCTGAGAGCTTTGGCTATAGGGCGACTCATGAATTGAATGAATGAATGAATGAATGAATGAATGAATATTAAGATCAGTTTTGATAAAAAGTCAGAAGAGTCAGTACAAGTATAAAATGCAAAACTACAGAGAAAGCCCCAGGAGCTTTACAAGATGTGTTTTGAACTGTCATCTGATTGCACCAATGATATGAAAATGCATGTCTTGACCATGTTCTTGAAGGAAATGTAAGCAATCATTTTAATAAGCAGTTCCAAGGGGACTGTATGGCAGGTTGGGGGTTATGCCTTCTGTTCTTAGGCCTGGTGGCAGCCAATCACAACGAAGAATTGTTACTACTCTGGGACAGATTGATAGTTGTAGGGATAGCTGGGACTGAAAAATCAACAAATTATTTAGCCAGACTACGAAAGCATTGTTTTGCTGAGTTTCTGCATTTAATAAGCCAGACTATGGAGGAAAAAAGTCTCCTCAGTTTGTGTGCCATTTAAACAAGGCATTAACACCTCCCAGTGATGGCTGGCCTGCCTCTAACTTCTCTGCCCACCCATGTCCTCTTTCTATCCATTCCAAACAGAGCTGGCTCCTCTGTCCACACATCGCTTTAGGCCCAAGTCATATGAATTTTGTTTAGAAGGCATTCCATCAGGTAATTCCCCCATTTGTCGGGGGAACTCTCCAGGAACAATTTTAGTATGTGGTCTGCTAGTGATGTAGACCAGACTGGAGTTCTCAGAATCACTTCAGAAGCCCACTGGGTTCCCACCTTGTCACACCTTTGGAAAGGAGCTCCAGGGTCATCAAGTGTATGGAGATGGCATTTACGGGTCATCAATCCTTCCCAGTTATTAGTCAGCCTCTCTTTTAATAGGAGGATAACTCATCCTCCTCTTGAGATTTCATACGTTTATTTAGTCATTCTCTTCCAGCCTCCAAGAACTGTTGTAATTCTGCCCTTATCTCATCACGTAGGCTGTTTCTGCTCTAGCAGAGATGCCAGGTTTCACTTCCCTTTGGCCAGCATCCTCCCACAGACATCTCTGTTTTACCCCTTGCATCAAATGGCTGCTTCCCTCCAGTTAATCATAAGGCTACTGCTCTGGTTTGCTTGGGAAACACACAGCCCTCCCTGGCTTTATTCTTTAAACATTCTCCAGGTCCACTTTTAATGGAGACTGTCATGCTTTAATTCAATCTTTCAAGTCCACAAAAGTTACTAATCTACAAAAGTCTTTACCAGCCTGCTATTCCAAAACTACCTGTGTTGGGCCATTGCTGCCTTCTAATCTACTGTCTTCCAGTTCACCCAAGTTTCCCTTCCTGGTAATCTGGGAGTGATTAATAATCCAAGTGGCTATTTTACAAGCCTGTTTTAAATAGAAATCTTCCTGTTAAGCTTTACTGGGTCACTTGTTTTCCCCTTTCATCATACTCTCTTTAAAGCAAATGTTCATACACAGCATCTGTCCACACCCACTGCATCTGTGCAAACACCCACCTGCAGTAAATTTCAGGTGTTTCCACACAATGTGGCTGAAAAATGTGCATGCATACCTTTTATGGGAACAAAGAGTTGTGGCCGCTGAAGGCACGAGTGCTAATTTTTCAACCATATCATTTCTAAGCTTTGAATGGCTGGCTGCAAAGGGCAGACCAGTTGGGCCTTTGGCTTCGAGATCATAGAAGCAAGCAGTCAGAGCAGCAGAGGAGAAGACCAGTTGTCTCTGGAGGAGGAAGCTTCGGGGCGAAAGATCCCTCTCCCCTCCGTGGCATGCACCTCCCAGCCGATGGGTGCTCATTGCAAAGCAGGGTGGGTTAGCAACTGGAATGGTAGATCTCGAAAAGCTGTAGCGATCTGCCAGGGACTAATACTGGAACTAAATATCCATCCTGATGAGCAAACATTGCAAAGGAGCACAAAACAAAACAGGTTTCACATCTGTGGTAGAGTGGTGGGTCAAGAGTTTTGCAATACTTGCAGTCAGGTCACTGCTTGTGGAAAGCTTCTGATTAGAGTTGCATGCTTTAAGCTCATTGCATAGTAAAAGTTGTTTCTAGCAAAATCAAAGCGCATTAACCAGGGGGAAGTGTAGTTTTCATGGAAGGGTGAAAGTGGAAGGAGAGGTCCTGAAAGAGACAGGTCAGCTAGTTTGGCACTCATTCCATTGCACTTGATAGGATTCATAAAGGCAGGACTGCCTGTTAACACAACACATGGGACTGATGCTGAAAACAGCATCTTTATGTCGAGTTCTGATTTCCTGTAACATCTAGTAACCCTTATCTCATGATGTGACATGATGGCGCACATTTACTCACCCACTACAATATTACGCAGCAGATGTTACAGAGGGTATGGGAGAACCCGACCTGGGAATGTCATTTTCTGCAGCGGTCCTGTGTCTCCTGTAACATGTGACTGGTTCTGCCCTTAAGAATCCTGTTGTGTGCAATGGGTCTTCCAGCCCCTTCAGTGTCGTTTTTATCCATACACAGACAAAATTAAAACTTTTTTCTGTATGCCCTTTCATTTTGTTATAAGCAGTTTGTGTACTGTTACACACCTGTAGTTCATGTCCTCTTTTATAAAGGTTGATGCATGGATTGTTATTCAATTCCCACTTAAATCAGTTTTACAAAGAAATTAGCAAAAGTTACTAAACCCCAAGCATTTTACTAGCCTGCCAACAGTTTGCAGTATGCCTTTGATAGTCACTTTTTGACACATCTGCTACTATGAAATCCAAACCAAACTCACAGCTGAACTAGGGACCACTATGTAATCAATAAAGCTGCAAACATGATGAGAAATTCTACCTGTAAATTCTGTTCTTGCATTAAACCTTAAAAGGCATCTAAACAGACTGCCCTGTGCTCTAGCCTTGAATTAATATGCACCTATTTTTACAATCCCATTAATTTAGTGGCAGAATCTTAAACCATTGACTAGCTGAAGAAAAAACTATAATAAACTGAAAGAACAGAACAATATATCTGCTCATAATAATGTGTTTAGAGATGTCACCCTTGGCTTAAAGGAAATCGTTTAGAGAGCAATTATGTTTCAAAAGAGAATCATTCTTGTAAAGAATTGAAATTTAAATCAAGATTTTTTAAGCTTGCCAGAGCTATAATTACAGTGCCTGCAGTGATTTCTGCTCTACAGAGAAGGGTCATTTCATCACAAAATTGCCTCAACAGATCTGAATAACGTGAGCCTGAAATTTGTTTCGGCTTTTTCATTCACTTAAAAAAAATAAAATTCTCAGGCAATTTCAGAGGGGCTAAAGGAGCTATTCTCAACTTAAAATTGTCTCTTCATGTAGCCTTGGGATGTAGAATTGATTGCCTGCCCAGCAGTAACTCAGCTCCTTTGGCACAAACGGGGAAGATCTCCTTCCATTATGCACCCAGGTTCTCATTAGGCTTCTTGTATCTTGTCTCTTTGTGTGTTAAATGGAAAGCTGTATAAGTTCCACTGTAAACAACACTTCCCCATAGCTTGCTTCCGTTAACTGTGGCTCAGCCTTTGATGTACAAGATCTTTTTCAAACCTTACAAACAAGCATCATCAGCTGAATGCAGAAACAATTGCCCATTTCACTGGTAACATCTGTTTGGAACATCCCAAAGCGCTAGTAAATTGAATTGGATCGCTGTCATTCTAACTTTAGGTGGCTACATTTGTAGATAAATTTTAATTTGTGGGTGTGTAGCATGCGTGCATTTATAATACCACTCTCATATGGCACACACAGAGTCGTAATGGTTGATCAGCTCTGCAATAGTGCTTACTCCCTTCTCGGCCACACACAATTCTACCAACAGCATACAGTCTCATCTGTCTCTCTCTAGGCCCTGTGTGCTGACCTTTTAAAAAAAAACCTCTGACCAGTTGGAATGTTCTTATACATTCCATAGCAGCTGCAGCGAAGGTGGACTCATTTCAGTCAGCTCAGTTAATTAATTACTCTCACACCGGGGTCACTGTGAAGGGTTAAAATGATGTACCTTGTCTTTGCCTCAGGATTTGTACAGTGCTTTTTTTTTCTTTTGTCAAGTACATCTGATACAAGGGGCAGATTGGCAAACCCGCTATTTTTCTCCATTTAAGCCTGCATTTTCTGCACTTCAGTTTGATAGCTCATTCACCTCCCTGTAACCGTAGTAAGCTTCCTAATAGATTTCTCCCAAACTGGCTTTGGCATCACAAATAAATTTACAGATAAATACTTTACATGCTGTTATCATTTTCCTTGTTTCTTTGTTTTTCTTTCCATAGGAGCAACCAGGGGTTCATGCACATGAAGCTGACAAAAACCAAAGAGAAATACATTTTGGGCCAGAACAGTCCTCCATTTGACAGTGTGCCAGAAGTGATCCACTACTATACTGCAAAAAAACTCCCAATAAAAGGAGCCGAACATTTGTCTCTCCTTTACCCTGTTGCTGTCCGGACCTTATAATTGTTCTGAGCCGTGCTCCTTCCTGTGGATTGGAGACGAGGGATGCAGCAGCAGCAGCAATGCCCCTGCACTGTCTGCAACAATGTCTTGGAACAGAGATGCCCAGTTCTGCCTTTCCAATAGCAGACTGATGTATAGTAGTATGAATTGAATCGTTGCACTACTTTGCATGTCCTGTGTGGAAATGTTGGTTTCTATTTATATGAGAGAAAATTGCATTCAGACAGAGCAGAAATGCATCATCTTCCAGGACTCCCCTCCTGCCCCCATGAATGGAAATACTGCCAAATCCAAAGAATGGCCTTCATACTTTTCTGTCTGTGACCAACAACCTATCCTGCCTCCCCCCCATGTTCAAGGTGGGGGGCAGGGGGGACATGGCATAATCTTCCATGTATCCAAACAGAACCTGCAAATGGACACAAACTCCTGGGCGGGAGGCTAAGAAAAAACTGGCCCATTGGCCTTGTTCAGCACTCAAGACCTGGAAACTAGGTAACAACACCCCAAATGTGGGTTGTTTTTCCCATGCACAGTTTAATTCAACAATGGAGATCCCCTTTTTTTGTCACGATGATGATGTGATTTGAAGCTCTCAATGAGTAATTTTGCAAGAGCAAAAAAGTGTTGTTATTTATGAATAGGGTATGTACTTAAATAGTGGTTTAATATATATATATTTTTATCCCTTCCCCCTTTTATTTGGTACAATAATAAAGCTCTGAGGGTTTTCTGCGCTGACTCCTAAATTACAGGCAGTGAGTCAGTTCTGTTTTCTGTTGTGTATGTACAATGTGAGTGGTGATGGTTCCGTGGTTTCCGGGGAGGGTGTGGGTCAGTATGGGTGAGGGTTGATGTTTACATGACCAGATTTCAGACCTAACGAGGCTTCCGCAGGTCAGGCTTCCTCAAGTTGATGACGGCACCTGTGCAAATAGTAGTCCCCACCTAGGTAACCAACAGGCTAGATTCTTTTCCACTTCAGGGAAAGCACATGAAGTTTTTTCTGCTTCTCCAGTTGAGATGCACAGAATGTCATGTAGCAACAAATAAATTGGGGCTACGTTCTGGTTCCGCCTTGTACAAGAGGGGCTGCCCTGTCATGCACAAAAATATGGCTAAGTATTGTTCCTCTCTGCCTTCATAAACCAGTCAGAATAACTGCATCAAAGGTTCTCTTGTCCTGGACAGTTCAACTGCAGTTGGCTTCTACCTCATCTGTAAAGCATAAGTTCCCACCCCACCTTCAGCCAAGCTTGGTGCATGTTCTTTGTGTCTCTTGGGCAGAAAACTCGGCCAACTCTAACTAAAGGGCAGAACTTACAAGAAATGCGGGGCTGCTGCTGAAACTGGCAGCCTCTTGTCAGACTCCTCACTCTCCCTTTTTAACATATCATATGAGAGCCAGCGTGGTGTGGTGGCTAGAGTGTTGGACTTGCAGCTGGGAGATCCAGGTTCTAGTCCCCACTCAGCCATGGAAGCTCACTGGGTGACTTTGGGCCAGTCACAGACTGTCAGCCCAACCTACCTCACAGTATTGTTGTTGTGAGGATAACATGGAGAGAAGGAGGAGGATAATGTAAGCCGCCTTGGGTTCCTTGCAAGAGGAAAAAAGGGCGGGATATAAATGCAATAAATTAATAATCATCACAGAGCTTAGCCCAGCCTTCTCCAACCTGGTGCCCTCCTGGTGTGGACTACAACTCCCATAATCCCCCAGCCACCATTATGAGAGTTGTAGGCCAACACATCTGGAGGGCACCAGGTTGGGAGGGCTGGTTTAGACGCATGACCTGGCATCACTATGGTGTGTGTTTCCCTGCCAGCAGCATCTAATTATGTGGATCAGAATAGGGAAGTGCACACCATAACAATGTCAGACCATGGGGTAAGTTATCCTAAAATTCAGCACTGTGCTGCCATTTTCAGCAGTGGCCTCACCATCACTTGTGCCCCAATTGACCCCATTAAAACAGGTATCCCAATGAAGCCTGAGCCTGCTTCCCTGCGCGACTCTGTCCATAGCACTGTGCATTTCTCCCATGGTGATCTGAGCTGAGATTAAAACTTATGGTTTCCACTCTTTTTCAGATTTGCAATAAGGCTGTGAATTAACCCATTGTTTTAACTGGACTGTCTTTCAAACATAGAACCCCCCATCATTTATGTGCTGATTTCAAAGTGTAAAAGAATAATCATTACTCCAATGCCTGTGTAAAATACTGCTTCGTTGTACTGTACAATGTGAAAAGAGAAGTCCTCAGATGTTCTGGGTTTATTCATAGTAAGTTGCCTGATTCGTTTTAGCCCCATATGGACCAGTTTTCAATCTGGTATTAACTCTAGGATTCCGATTTGCCTGTTTGAGGACACAAAAATAAATCTCTGTAAAAACGTGTGTTGAATCAGCTGCCGCTAATCTAATGGAATGTTCAAACTAATTCTGCATGCCAAATGTCTCTCTGTTGTTGTTTGGTTTTTTACAAATGCTGTGGGGTTTTCTCCCTAAATGAAGTAAAAGAACAATCCATTTTTTAAAAAAAACAAAAACAAAAATGAACAGTTGAGTTCCTTCTTTATGTTCTTTATAGCCCCCCCCCCCCCATAGAAGGTGTGCAGGTGACTCTGAGATCGCCACTGGTACTTAAACCATGGGTCACCAACTTGTGGCGATGGTGCTCTAAGCGGTATAGACAGCAGGAGTTTATAGCACATCTTGCCAGGAGCAGGCAGACGTGTCAGGCCTGGTTATGACATAGAGTTAGGCATCTACTCTTGTCTCCCCAGTGCCATGCCTGCTGCCTCCTCCAACATAGTAAATGAGAGGCAAGCCTTCCACCACCAAGGCATGGGAGGAAGTATAGGTATTGTAGTGACCATTGCTGACTAGCTTAGAAATATTTACCCATCCATTGACCAAAACATTTCAACAGTTGTAGCATGTTGGTTCACTTACAGTATTCAGCTACCAACAAGAGTGTTTACATAACCAAGCCATCAGCATTTGGAATCTGTTCTGGAGCATTTTCACAGTCTAAATTGCTCACAGCCATTTGGTACAACAGAACAATTACCACTCATGTGCCACTGGTACGCAATAGGACTTGGTTGCCAACAGTGCTGTTTGCTTTTACACCTCCAAAACATCAGCAGAAAATTACCCCAAGAGTTCACACCAGCCTCTCCCAAATTGGCACCCTCCAGATGTGTTGGGCTACAACTCCCATAATTCCTGGTTGAGATAGTGTGCTGCCTAGGGATGCTGGGAGTTGTAATCCAACACATCTAGAGGGCGCCAGGTTGTGGAAGACTGTTTTACACAGTCAACAAGATGAGAACACCTTTGGTGTAACTTGGTCACAGATCTCATAAGTGTGAATATTCTCTGTGTGCAATCTTGTCCCACCAATGCAAGAAGGCACAGGGTGAACATCACTTTAAGGCAAAATTACATAGTGAAAACCTAGGGCAAGATTTCAGAAAGATGCTCCTGGACTCTACCAGGACTCTACCAGGAGTGCAGGGAGGAATTGTACATACAGATGTGCCTCCATGGTGGTTGTTTTTTTAAAGTCCCCTACATATAATGTAGGACCTCTCTGATTAGGTAGTTGTCTAAATGCAGAAAGACTACCCCCATTGGATCTCTGCAGTAGTACAGTCTCTAGGATTTAGTTCCTGGACCCTATCACATGCTTCTTGTTCCTTGATTGTGTAGTTGTACCCTTATTCTGTTCCATCCACACCTTTTCTGGCAATAGGAAGACTTACTCCAGCTCACCTACCACCAATAGCCAAGCATCCCGTCACAACAATAATGTGCATCCAACTGGAGAATGCAGGAGAATCCATGCCAGGTCTGTACAACAATCAAAATCATAGCTGTATCCACAATACTGACTTCATCTAAAGTGTTACCTCTTTGGTCAGAAACAGATGGATGAATTTGCTTAAGGCATTTATATACCACCCTTCATAATATCAATCCCAGAAATTACTTCAAATAAACAGTGTCCCACCCATCATCAGCAGAGAACCCCAAGGATTTTCAAATACACCATCAGCATTGCTTGCAGAAAAGAGATAGTTTGGAATCCAGAGCAAAACCAGCTCAGTTCTCCATTCCAGACCACTAGCCTGAAGTGATACAACCACACAGGAGGATGACTGTGCCACCTCAATGGCTGAATATGTGCACTGGCCAAAGGAGAGTAGAATCACATGGGCAGACACTCCCTTCAGAGGTGTTGCTTCCACTATCATGGCTATATTACATAATTATAAAGCTGTTCCTCAGCCCTTCTCCCCAACTCCTGACCTAATCATCATCTATGACAGGCAATCTTTGTTCCAAAAGAAGCTTGACACTAGAAAGCATAAGAGAACCTAGGTCCACTGCACCTTTCTTAGAAGATATGCAATCCGCTTGTAGGAGCCCATCCAACCTGGGGTCTTCCATCACTGAACACTACTTCTCCCACCTTAAGGGAGAACCTACTAGTCTGAATATCAGTCTAGACTTGTCCAATCCCTGTTTTAAGCCATTTGCTCATTAGTCTACACATTTTAGATCAGCTCTCCCCACCCTGGTGCCCTCCATATGTTTTGGACTACAACTCTCATCAGGCCCAGTTAAAATGGCCAATTGCCTGGGATGATGGGAGTTGAAGTCCAACACCTCTGGAGGGTGCCAGGTTGGGGGAAGCTGCTTTAGATGTAGGCGTGTGCATACTCCACCAGCCGACCCCAACCTGGTTTCCTTCAGAAGTGTTGGACTGCAACTCCCATCATTCCTATCCGGAAGGGCCATTTATCATGCTGGCTGGGAGTGATTGGTCATGCTGGCTGGCAGGATGCCAATTTGCAGGATGCTGCTCTACACTAGGGCAATTAAAATTCTGTGCCCTAGCAAGTTGCCGAGAAAAGTTGGGTTCTGTGTACAAATGTGTGTCATTTCTCTTTTCTTGCATAATTCCTTCTGGCTTTGATAGCATTGAGGGGGGCGAGGCCCCTGAAGCCCCACCTACAGCCCTGAAAAGGTGATTCAGCCACCTCTCTTGCTTCTCTAAGATTTCAGCAGGCCTTGCCTCCTGGCTACCATGCTCTTTTGAATGTACAGGAATATTCTCAGGAGGCTGAATTCTGCTCCCACCATCTTGTTTTCAAACCATTGTCAAACCCATCGGAGCAGAGAATTTTAAACTACAATGCTGGATTGTATACAATACTCACTACAATGCTGGACTGGCTCCCCCCACACCCTACACTGCAATAATGCATGTGCACGCACACACATGCACACACATATAAGGCCTGCCTGCCTGCCTGCCTGCCTGCCTGCTGGATGGATGGATGGATGGATGGAGGTACATGCACTTTGATCTGCTCCCTTCTCCCTCATTTTGACCTACTCTTTCACGCTCAAACACACCCTGACATGACTAACAGACCAGCAAACTAGGGGCAACCCTCTCCAACCTGGTGCTCCTCCAGATGAGTTGGACTACAGTTCCCACCATCCCCACCCATGGCAATTGGTTGTGCTTTCTGGGGAGTGATGGGAGTTGTACACTCATCTGGAACATGCACATGGTTGGTGAAGGCCGAGTATGGCTTCTCTCAAGTCAGGTTTATGACACCCTTGGCAGCTCTTCACGTCTGCTACTCCGCATGTCAGGAGACGGAGTCGCCCCTTCAGTAGCCCTTGCTTCTCTCTGGCAAGCTTCCTTCAGCCCTTTTATCTCCTCCTTGAGCCACGCCTGCTCTGAACAGGACTGTACCATACCATTCTCCAGGTTCTTGATACCTGCCATATCCAGCATCTTCCCATCCACACCCCACTCCTCACTTCCTACGGCCATCTCAGTCATCACGCATGAACTTCTCCAAGTCTCTCTCACTGGTGGCCATTACTGTATGTGTAATTACTCTAAACGGAGGGTGTCTTCCTACATGATCCCTTTCTCTCTCTCCATGATCTGCCCAGGCTCTGTATTTGCAGCATGATACATTCATACACTGCACTTCCTACCTGATGATGTACATGCTTTCTTTCATGTCTGTTGCATAGGAAGCAGTCATGAACCAGCAGATTCTGACCAGACTATCCCCTCTGTCTCCTTTAGAGAAAATAAGAGAGGACTCGCCACGTTCCTAAGCAACTTGCTATGAGTAGCATTTCTCTTAGCAGAATAGAACTAGGGGTGGACAAAGCATTCCATCTCTGACCCATGTCACTTTTGTTGTTGTTGTTCAGTCGTTCAGTCGTGTCCGACTCTTCGTGACCCCATGGACCATAGCACGCCAGGCCTTCCTGTCCTGCGCTCTCTCCCGGAGCGTGCTCAAGTTCATATTCATTGCATCCGTGATGCTATCTAGCCATCTCATCCTCTGCCGTCCCCTTCTCCTTTTGCCTTCAGTCTTTCCCAGCATCAGGGTCTTTTCCAGAGAGTTTTCTCTTCGCATTAGGTGGCCAAAATATTGGAGCTTCAGCTTCATTACCTGTCCTTCCAATGAGCACTCAGGGTTGATTTCCTTTAGGATGGACTGATTTGACCTCCTTGCAGTCCAGGGGACTCGTAAGAGTCTTCTCCAGCACCACAGTTCGAAAGCATCAATTCTTCGGCGCTCAGCCTTCCTTATAGTCCAGCTCTCACAGCCATACATTACTACTGGGAAAACCATAGCTTTGATTAGACGGACCTTTGTCGGCAAGGTGATGTCTCTGCTTCTTACTATGCTGTCTAGGTTTGCCATAGCTTTCCTCCCAAGGAGCAAGCGTCTTGTAATGTCATGGCTACAGTCACCGTCTGCGGTGATCTTGGAGCCCAAGAAAGTAAAATCTGTCACTGCTTCCATTTCTTCCCCTTCTATATGCCAGGAAGTGATAGGGCCAGATGACATGATCTTAGTTTTTTTAATGTTGAGTTTCAAACCAGCTTTTGCACTCTCCTCTTTCACCCTCAACAAGAGGCTCTTTAGATCCTCTTCGCTTTCTGCCATTAGGGTGGTATCGTCTGCATATCGGAGGTTGTTGATAATTCTCCCGGCAATCTTAATTCCGACCTCTGATTCATCCAACCCGGCATTTCTCATGATGTACTCTGCATATAAGTTAAATAAGCAGGGTGACAATATGCAGCCTTGTCGTACTCCTTTCCCAATTTTGAACCAATTGGTTGTTCCATGTCTGGTTCTTACTGTTGCTTCTTGACCCTCGTACAGGTTTCTCAGGAGACAGGTAAGGTGGTCTGGTACTCCCATCACTTTAAGAATTTGCCACAGTTTGTTGTGATCCACACAATCAAAGGCTTTAGCGTAGTCAATGAAGCAGAAATAGACATTTTTCTGGAATTCTCTTGCTTTCTCCATGATGCAGCGAATGTTGGCGATTTGATCTCTAGTTCCTCTGCCTCTTCGAAACCCAGCTTGTACTTCCGGTAGTTCTCGGTTCGCATACTGCTGAAGCCTAGCTTGTAGGATTTTGAGCATCACCTTGCTGGCATGTGAAATGAGCGCAATGGTGCGGTAGTTTGAACACTCTTTGGCGTTGCCCTTCTTTGGAATTGGAATGTAAACTGACCTTTTCCAGTGTTGTGGCCACTGTTGAGTGTTCCAGATTTGTTGGCATATTGAATGCAGCACTTTAACAGCATCACCTTTTAGGATTTTAAATAGCTCGGCTGGAATACTGTCATCTCCGCTAGCTTTGTTGTTACTAATGCTTCCTAAGGCCCACTTGACTTCACTCTCTAGGATGTCCGGCTCAAGTTCAGTGACCGCACTATCATGGCTATCAGGGACATTCAGATCTTTCCTGTATAGTTCTTCTGTGTATTCTTGCCACCTCTTCTTAATCTCATCTGCTTCTGTTAGGTCCCTGCCTTCTTTGTCCTTTATCATGCCCGTCTTTGCACAAAACGTTCCCTTGAGATCTCCAATTTTCTTGAAGAGATCTCTAGTCTTTCCCATTCTGTTGTTTTCCTCGATTTCTTTGCATTGTTCATTTAAGAAGGCCTTCTTGTCTCTCCTTGCTATTCTCTGGAACTCTGCATTCAGTTGGGTATATCTTCCCCTTTCTCCTTTGCTTTTCGCTTCCCTTCTTTCGTGAGCTACTTGTAAAGCCTCACTTATGTCACTTTTGCATAAGTCCTATTCTGTCTCATTTGCTCATTAATCTGCAAATTTAAAAGGGGGGGAATCCTCATTTTAAATCACATTTAAAATATTTTTAAACGTATCTTTCTCACAAAATGCATATTTCTCAATGTATTTTCTCTCAAAATATATACATTTAAATGTGCTCTGATACACTTTTTTTGAACCAAGAATTGCATCCAAACATTTAGGAAGTGTAGAAGCTGGTAAATAACTTCAGTTTCAATCTTTCCATGAGTCCTGATCAGGTCAGTTCATATCAGAATTTGTAAAGATCACATTCCTCATGCATCCCTACATGCAACAACCTGGCTAGACAATCTCAAAATATCCCAGTATTGAGGTTTCTTGGATGATGTACTTCTATAAGTAATGTTGCTCTCAAAAACTGGAGACCACTTTCCTGTAACTGGAGCTCTTTAGGAGCAGTTCTGTCTAATCGCATTACACTTTCCTGTCAGAATCTCTGCCTTCCAATAAAGGTCAGGGAGAGAATTAGTAGCTATCCTGCTGCTATAGATCTCTCTCCAGAGTGATGATGTGGGGTTGGCTCCATTCACATGGCTAGTCAAAATGTTTTGGTACAGCCTGAAAATGGATCACCTGTTTATATTAGCTGCAGAGGGAGCATTCAGAAAGAATTCTGGTTAAATAAATTACTTCAGCATCCTTCAAGCAGGAAGCTGGAAACCGAAGTCTGGGTGTGCCTGCTTTCCAAGTCAGCACAACAATACTGAGGCTGAGGCTCAGTGGTGGAGTGCCTGCTTTGCATGCCAAAGGTCCCAGTTCAGTCCCTGGCATAGGGGTGGAAAAACTGCCTGGAACCCTGGAGAGCCGCTACCAGTCAGTATCAATGATACTGGGCTAGCTGGACCAAGGCTCTGACTCAGTATAAGGCAGCTTCCTGTGTTCATACCACATTTCCCAATATGGAAGGTATTGATCAGACAAAGGTGTAGATATCAGTGCCTCCTGCAGTTTCTCCTAAAGTGATTCAGCTCAGACCTTGATCAGTTGACAAAATTTGCCATCCTAGCCTTCACTGTCAGCTTCTACAAGGGATTTTAGGACCAGTGAGCTGACACTTGCCCTGTTGCACATTCCCTCTGCCTTCACCCCTGCTGCAATGCCAGCTTTGAATATGGAGCTATTTTAGTCACGGGTCTGATTTCTCTTTCACATCTGCTGTAATGGAACTTCACAGGGTGTTATCCAGGAAGACCTTTCCCAGTATTGTGCGGTTTATGTTTTCCCCACCCTGCCCCTTAATGTGCGTGGCAAAGAAGAAGGTGGCAATGTTACATTACAGCTTCCTGTATGAGGGCCTTATGAGAGTCTTCCTACTGGCTTCGGCATGTGTTGGCCTTTTCTAAAGTAATGATGCACACACGTATGAGTGTGTGCTTGTGAGGACGAATGTGCACAGCTGTGTAAATCCCAATCAGGGGAAAGCAGTTGGTTTTAGAAAGTGTTGTGTTTTATTTATTTCTAACAGAAAAGAGTTGTCAGAAGGACTGCAGCCTAAACTGAACCCATCTGTTTTTTTGCACTGTAATGTTGTCTCTGTTTTATTTAAGTGATTGTGTGATTATTATTTTTCCAATTTTCAAAGTTTTCCTCTTTAAAAAAAAAATAGCGCGCGCGCGCACACACACACACGCACAATGTTACAGTAATTTGTGCCGTTGCTTATGGCTGAGAGAATGAGCAGTAATCGTGCCTGTGTAGTCCATTAAAAGTTTGTTTTAAATAAAATTATAAACCTCTCCCTTTTCTTCCTCCCATTGTAGCAGCTTCCTCTCTGTCAGAGTGTATTCATATTTTCTGCAGCAGCTAACAATCGAAACTATTCTTCTGCTATAGAACAATCCATATCTAGGTGCCCTGGGTTTTATAAGGCCGGTGTGTCAGCCACTGGCAGTGGAAATGAGAATTAGGTGGTGAGTTTTGTTTAATAACATCTGTGCCAGACAACTCAGCCCTATTCAATAGCCTACCTGAGAGAGTTGCTTAATTTCTCCCTGCAGCTCATCCCTCTACAAAAGCTTTTTGACAAGCCATGTGCATTGACTAATTTTATCCGAATGCTTGGCAAGTCAATTAGCACCTTTTGGAGACAAAATACAGGAAGGCATCAAGCTAGGAAAACAACTGAGTAGTAAAAGCTGGCAACAATAGATCTGCCTGAGAAGCCAGGAGACCATCTCCTGAAATTGCAGTGCTGTTTGCCTTGAAGAATCTTAGAACTGCTGTGGTTGACATTCCTAAATGCATAGGTCATTTCTCCCTCCTTGCCCTGGGAAGGAAAGGAGACATTCAGTTCTTCACAGTTATATATGATTCGGCCACTGATATACTGGGCCCCAATTAGTGTGGTTACAGGTCAAGGGAGGCAGGACGTTGGGAGGAGGGCTAGACAGGTTAGGGGAACACGGCCCAGACAGTTAACAGCTGTACTGTGTTCCAGCCCTCCCCCCAACCGCAGGCATGGTGGTTGCCCTATCAGCCTGCCCTCGGGTCTCCGGATGCTGCTTTTAAATGCCCGATCGGTTCAAAGTAAGACCTCCCTCATCCATGACTTAATAGTGGATGAGGCGGCCGATCTGGCATGTATAACCGAGACCTGGGAGGGTGAGCAGGGAGGAGTCAATCTCTCCAAGCTCTGCCCACTGGGGTACTTGGTTCAGCATCGGGGTAGACCTGAGGGCGGGGGTGGGGGTGGGGGAGGCGTTGCTGTGGTCTATGGGAATTCCATCTCCCTCTGCAGGCTCCCTGTCCATGTGACTACTGGTCTGGAGCGTTTGCACCTTGTGTTGGGCCAGCGGGACAGATTGGGAACTCTGTTGGTGTACCACCCACCCTGCTGCTCAACGGACTCCCTATCTGAACTGACAGAAGCGGTCTCTGGTGCGCTGGTGCGATCCCCCAGACTGCTGGTTCTGGGGGATGTCAACATTCATGCTGCGGGTACCTTGTCTGGGGCGACTCAGGATTTCATGGCCTCCATGACAACCATGAAACTGTCCCAACGTGAAACTGTCTCCCATGAAACGCCCTAATGCATGTAGTGGGGCATACTCTAGACTTGGTTTTTGCAACTCGACATGGAGATGGTGGTCAGAAGGTGGAGGACTTTGCATCAGTCCCCTTGTCATGGTCAGATCATTGCCTGCTGAGGTTTAGACTTACAGCAGTTTTTCCCTTCTGCCAGGGTGGGGGACCTATTAAGATGATCTGCCCCCAGAGCCTAATGGATCTGGATGATTTCCAGAGAACTCTGGATTGGTTTCTGGCTGATATGGCGGGCTCTCCTGTCAAAAACCTGGTTGATCTGTGGAATGCAGAAATGACCCGGACGGTTGACATGATTGCTCCTGAGTAGAGCTCGAACTGCTCCATGGTATACCCCAGAGCTGAGAGCGATGAAACAAAATAGATGACTTGAGTACAGATGGAGAACTCCTAGTGGTTGCAATCGAATGGTGGTATGTGCCTATGGTAATGTATATATTCAGGAGCAGTGAGGGCAGCAAAAAAAATCATCTTGCTGCCTCTATTGAATCTTCTGTCGGCCACCCAGCGGAGCTTTTCAGAGTTGTCCGGGGGGTATTACAGGCCTGCCCTAAGGACACTAGATCCCTCTGAGGCCCACTGCAGTGCATTTGCTAGGCACGTCCAGGATAAGATCTCTTGCATCTGCTGAGAGTTAGACTCCAGTGTTATAGCAGGTGAATCTGGTGAGGTATCCAGAGCACAGCCTTGTCTTGTTCTCCTGGATGAGTTTCAGTATGTACAGCTCGAGGATGTTGACAAGGTGCTTGGACAGGTTCATGCAACCACTTCTGTATTGGATCCTTGCCCCTGTTGGCTGATAAAAGCTGGCAGGGAAGGAACAGCTGCCTGGGCCGGGGAGGTGATTAATGCCTCCTTACGAGAGGGGGTGGTTCTTCTGACCGGATGGAGGGTGCTCAACCTGTTCTGGATGGGGCTGCACTCCCCCTAAAGGAGCAGGTTCGTCGCTTGGGGGTTCTCCTTGAGCCATCTTTGTCACTTGAGGCTCAGGCGGCCTCAATGGCACGGCGTGCCTTCTACCAACTTCAGTTAGTGGCCCAGTTACACCCCTATCTGGACAGGAATAACCTGCTTTCTGTTGTCTGTGCTCTGGTAATCTCCAAGTTAGATTACTGCAATGCACTCTACATGGGGCTGCCTTTGAAGATGGTTCAGAAACTGCAGCTCATGCAAAATGCAGCGGCCAAAGTAATAACGGGGACCAGAAGGTCTGAACAAATAAGACCGACTCTGGCCCGCTTGCACTGGCTGCCTGTATGTTTCCGAGCCCAATTCAAGGTGCTGGTTTTAACCTATAAAGCCTTACATGGCTTAGGACCGCAATACCTGATGGAGTGCCTCTCCCGACACGAACCTACCCATATACTACACTCAACATCTAAGGCCCCCCCCGTCCGGCTGCCTACACCAAGGGAAGCTCAGAAGACGGCGACAAGGGAGAGGGCCTTTTCCGTGGTGGCCCCCAAATTATGGAATGATCTCCCCGACGAGGCTTGCCTGGCACCAACATTGTTATCTTTTTGGCGCCTGGTGAGTCCTTTCTCTTCTCCCAGGCATTCAGCAATATATGATAAGTGTTTAATTGCTCCTGGAATGTCTTATGGTTATGGTTGTTTTTGAGATGGTTTGTTTGAAGTTGCTTTAGATATATGTTTATTTGTGTATATTGTCTGTTCATGGGTTTTGTATGTAAATCTCAGTATTCTGTATTTTTAATGTTTTTAATCTTTGTAAACCGCCCAGAGAGCTCTGGCTATTGGGCGGTATAGAAATGTAATAAATAATAATAATAATATTTTGTCTATGTTTTTTGCAGTGTCAAAAACTGCTGCTCTTTGTAAATGATTCTGGACACTCTTTGAGAAAATAATTGCTTATTCATTTAAATTGCCCTGATTTTCCCTCACTTTCTGAGACGACTCATTGACATAATCATGCAGTCAAATCTGATTGGGTGCATAACCTTGCAATGTCATCCTGATCACTGTGTGGATCCCTCATTGGGTGGGATCACCCATGTGACTAATCCCAAAGGAAATGTGGGGAGGGAGTATGGCAAAGTGGCAGCTGCCAGGGACGCAATGGTGCCAGACAAGATGAAAAGAAAGTGACTGTTCAGGAGAAATGCTCACCTCACTGAAATTGCTAGTTTTCACCTGAAAATCAAAAGGGAAGAACATTGGACTCGGCCCTAATTTCAAGGCAGATAATGAAACATGCAAAAATGTTATCTGAGTTTGAGCAATTACTTCTTTTCCAAATGTCATAAGTCTTGGAGCGCGCTGGTCTTTCATCAGTTTCAGACAGAGGTGCCAGTTCCAGAGCTGGAGGGTTCCCCTACATGGAAGGACCATTACACTACGTGCAACGTGTCTGTTTTCCCCCACCACTCATGGCACTGTGATGCAGAAAGCCACACTTAAAGGTACAGTGTCCTTTCATAACCTGAATGGTTCAGTGAACCATTGGCAGATTCCATCTAAAATGTTGGGTGCTTCATAAATGGCTCATAATAATCTAGTGAGCTGAAACTTGGGGGGCTGGGAGTGCTTCTTAATATCTGGAATCCAGATGGTTAGGGTGATTTCAGGCTGTGTTTCTCCCCTGCTGGATCACCCAGTAGTCTGGCAGGATACTTGATGGTAGCTCTGAACAAGCAGGATGGCTGCCCTTCCGTTCAGAGCACCGCAACGCCCTAGGTTTAAGGTAGGTGCCTTTCTCCAGACAGACTACCAAGTCTGAAACTAGAGACAGTGGTGCAGTTAAGTAGTTTTAGTCCCTCGACAATGGTCTTAAGGTGGGGCACTCTTGAGATGGCAATGTGTGTTCCTTCACTTCCTTCAAAGTGTGGTCAGCCAGCCCTGCTGAGTTTGGGGCCCTCCTGCTCATCCATTGAGCAGGGCCTTGGACATCATCTGCCCCAAAGTCCTGGCCTGACAGCACCACTGACTAGACAAAGCTACTTAATTGTTCTGCCCGACTGTGTGTAGGTTGGCCAGAATACCCAAAGAGAAACAGAAAGTTACAAAACATGACACTGATAGAAGAATTCCCATTCTGAAGAAACCTGTCTTTCTTCCTTTTAAAGCAAGTTTCTAGTCCTTCCTTATGGTTGAAAAGATATTCTTAAAAGTTTCTGGTGAAACCCCAGATGCCAGCAGATTTGCTAAATAAGATTTCCAACCATCGGAAGTGGCAGCTTCAATGGCCCTTATGGTCCCTGGCCTATTTCCAAGTCTGGTTGAAGCAGAATCAATTATACAAACGAAGAAATCATGCACATTTGTGTGTTTTATGTTGTTTATTCGGTCAGTCGCTTCCGACTCTTCATGACTTCATGGACCAGCCCATGCCACAGCTTCCTGTCAGCCGTCGTCACCCCCAGCTCCCCCAAGGTCGAGTCCATCACCTCCAAAATATCATCCATCCACCTTGCCCTTGGTCAGCCCCTCTTCCTTTTGCCTTCTACTTTCCCTAGCATCAGCATCTTCTCCAGGGTATCCTATCTTCTCATTATGTGGCCAAAGTACTTCAGTCTTGGCTTTAATATCATTCCCTCAAGTGAGCAGTCTGGCTTTATTTCCTGGAGTATGGACTGGTTTGATCTTCTCGCAGTCCAAGGCACTCTCAGAATTTTCCTCCAGCACCACAGTTCAAAAGCATCTCTCTTCCTTCGCTCAGCCTTCCTTATGGTCCAGCTCTCGCAGCCATAAGTTACTACGGGGAATACCATTGCTTTAACTATGCGGACTTTTGTTGTCAGTGTGCTGTCTCTGCTCTTCACTATTTTATCAAGATTTGTCATTGCTGTCCTCCCAAGAAGTAAACGTCTTCTGATTTCCTGGCTGCAGTCAGCGTCTGCAGTAATCTTTGCGCCTAGAAAGACAAAGTCTGTCACTGCCTCCACGTTTTCTCCCTCTATTTGCCAGTTATCAATCCAGCTGGTTGCCATAATCTTGGTTTTTTTGAGGTTTAACTGCAACCCAGCTTTTGCACTTTCTTCTTTCACCTTCGTCATGAGGTTCCTCAGCTCCTCCTCACTTTCAGCCATCAAAGTGGTATCATCTGCATATCTGAGATTGTTGATGTTTCTTCCAGTGATTTTAACTCCAGCCTTGGCTTCATCAAGCCCAGCACGTCACATGATGTGTTCTGCGTACAGGTTGAATAGGTAGGGTGAGAGTATACAACCCTGCCGTACTCCTTTCCCAATCTTAAACCAGTCCGTTGTTCCATGGTCTGTTCTTACCGTTGCTACTTGGTCGTTATACAGATTCCTCAGGAGGCAGACAAGATGACTTGGTATCCCCATACCACCAAGCACTTGCCACAATTTGTTATGATCCACACAGTCAAAGGCTTTAGAATAGTCAATAAAACAGAAATAGATGTTTTTCTGAAACTCCCTGGCTTTCTCCATTATCCAGCGGATATTGGCAGTTTGGTCTCTAGTTCCTCTGCCTTTTCTAAACCCAGCTTGTACATCTGGCAATTCTCGTTCCATTAATTGCTGGAGTCTACCTTGCAAGATCTTGAGCATTACCTTACTGGCATGTGAAATAAGTGCCACTGTTCGATAGTTTGAACATTCTTTGGTGCTTCCCTTTTTTGGTATGGGGATATAGGTTGATTTTTTCCAATCTGTTGGCCGTTCTTGTGTTTTCCAAATTTGCTGGCATATGGCATGCATCACCTTGACAGCATCATCTTGGAAGATTTTAAACAGTTCAGCTGGGATACTGTTGTCTCCTGCTGCCTTGTTATTAGCAATGCTTCTTAAGGCCCATTCAACCTCACTCTTCAGGATGTCTGGCTCTAGCTCACTGACCACACTGTCAAATCTATCCCTGATATTATTATCCTTCCTATACAGATCTTCCATATATTCTTGCCACCTTTTCTTGATCTCTTCTGCTTCTGTTAGGTCCTTGCCATCTTTGTTTTTGATCATACCCATTTTTGCCTGGAATTTACCTCTGATGTTTCTAATTTTCTGGAAGAGGTCCCTTGTCCTTCCTATTCTATTATCTTCTTCCGCTTCCGCACATTGCTTGTTTAAAAATAATTCCTTCTTTCTTCTGGCTAACCTCTGGAATTTTGCATTTAATTGGGCATATCTCCCCCTATCACTGTTGCCTTTTGCTTTCCTTCTTTCTTGGGCTGCTTCCAGTGTCTCAGAAGACAGCCATCTTGCCTTCTTGGTTTTCTTTTTCTTTGGGACGTTTTTTGTTGCCGCCTCCTGAACAATGTTGCGAACTTCTGTCCATAGTTCTTCCGGGACCCTATCTACTAAATCTAGTCCCTTAAATCTATTCTTCACCTTCACTGCATATTCATTAGGAATATTAGTGAGCTCATATCTAACTGATCTGTGGGTCTTCCCTATTCTCTTTAGTCTGATTCTAAATTGTGCAATATGAAGTTGGTGATCTGACCTACAATCAGCTCCAGGTCTTGTTTTTACCAACTGCATAGATGTTCGCCACCTTTGGCTACAAAGGATGTAGTCAATCTGATTTTGGTGCCGACCGTCTGGTGAAGTCCATGTATAAAGTCGTCTCTTAGGTTGTTGGAAGAGAGTGTTTGTTATGCACAGTGAGTTGTCTTGGCAAAATTCTATCAGCCTATGTCCTGCTTCATTTTGTTCTCCCAGACCATGCTTGCCTGTAATTCCAGGTGTCGTTTGACTACCCACCTTAGCATTCCAGTCTCCTGTAATGAAAATAACATCTTTTTTTGGTGTACTATCCAGTAGGTGCTGCAGATCCTCATAGAACTGATCTGCTTCTTCAGCATCTGTGGTTGGGGCGTATATTTGGATCACTGTGATGTTAGATGGCTTACCCTGAATTCAAATTGAGATCATTCTGTCATTTTTTGGATTGTATCCAAGCACTGCTTTAGCCACTTTATTATTAATTATGAAGGCTACTCCATTTCTTCTGTGGTCCTCTTGTCCACAGTAGTAGATCTGGTGGTCATCTGATGTGAAGTGGCCCATTCCAGTCCATTTCAGTTCACTGACACCCAAAATGTCTATATTTAATCTTGACATCTCCCCAGTAACCACATCCAATTTGCCCTGGCTCATAGATCTTACATTCCAGGTTCCTATGGTGTGTTGATCTTTAGAACATCGGATTCATCGTTCACTACCAGCACCATCGGCTGCTAGACGTCCTTTCGGCTTTGAGCTAGCTGCGTCATCACATCTGGGGCTAGTTGAACTTATCCTCTGTTCCTCCCCAGTAGCATTTTGACCACCTTCCAACCTGGGAGTCCCATCTTCCGATGGTATACCGACGTATTGTACTGATCCATTTAGTTTTCATGGCAAGAATACTGGGGTGGGTTGCCGTTTCCTTCCCCAGGGATCATATTTAGTCTGACCTCTCTGCCATGACCTTCCCATCTTGGGTGTCCCTTCACGGTTTACCTCACAACGTCATTGAGGTGCTCAAGCTCCAGCACCACGACAAGGTAACAATCTCCATTGCTGAAGGTGTGTTTTATACTGGCTGAATAATTCAGGTTTTGTTATCGCTGAATTTGTGTTATCTTGGAGCTGCTGCTGCTACATTTTGTAAGCATGCACACCTGCCCATCAGCTTTGGACCCTTCAGAAGCATCACATCAAATAAAAGTATGCAGAAAATCTATGTAATAGTAAAGTAAAAATCCATCATGTGGATGAACTGTTAGGATTGTTGCTATCATCCCAGTCCATATCTTGGATGGCAGCGAGCATCCCCATCCAAAGATGGAGCCAACTGGTTCACTAGGGTCTGGGTGAGCATCACAGATTGGGTCAGGGTGCTCAGCTGCATTGACTATATGCACAAGAGGCATGTGCTTAGACACATGGATCTACCTTGTTAGATTAGCACTCTTGATTGTACTGTTAGTGAGGTGACAAATCACACAACACAGAGGTTTGCAGAAAAATAATAGTTTTGCCTCAGTGCCTAAAAATATCACAGAAATTCTGGAAGAAAAAAAATGAAAAAACAAAGTAAATGCAGGCTATAATCTCTGAGGTCTGCTTAGCCATTGGCTGAGCTGCTATGGTGTCACAGAAGCCTGGTGGCCAGAGCTGTCAAACTATTGCTTTCACTTTATTGAAATAAGCCACCTGCATCTAGAAAACCTGAGTTGGAACAGGAACCTGGAAGGAGAGCCAAGGATTTGCAACTTAGTCACCTCAACCTATTCATGAACAAGGTAAAAAGTACCAGTCCCAATACAGATCCTCAGAGGACTCAATTTCTTACATCCCTCCACTGTGAAAGCAATCCATTTATTCCCGCTCTGCTTTCCATTCTTTAACCATTTACCAACCCATAAAGGGACCCGTCCTCTGACCCCATGGCTGCTGTGTTTACTCAGGTGCCTCTGGTGATGGGCACTGTCAAAAGCCTTTTGAAAGTCCATGTACATGATACCTACTGGACCACCTCTATCCACATGCATGTTGATACTCCCAAAACATTCTGGAAGGTCAGTGTGACAGGACTGACCTTTGCAGAAGCCAAGGGTTCTACATCAGCCATCCCCAACCTGGTGTCCTCCAGTGGTTTCAGGCTACAATTCCCAGCATTTCTGACCATTGGCCATGCTAGCTGGAGCTGATGGGAGCTGAAATCCAAAACCCCTGGAGGGCACCAGCTTGGAGAATGCTGATGCATGCCATTCCCAGTCCACTCTGCTAATAATGTGTGCAGTCTCCATCCCTTCAGTGTGCTCAACATCGGGTGTGCCTAGGCATCCTCCATTCGGCCCTTGTTGATCCCAACATTGATAGACCCTAATGAAGAAAATGTATTAGGCAGAGTCTATGCAGTCTGAAGGAACAGTTTTGCACTTGGTGGCACTTGGTGCAGCAGTTTCATGTCTCACTCTGCAATACAAATCTAGGAAAGCTGTACGTATCCTCTTTGGGACCGGAAAATCAATTTCTGCTCTTGGAAACCTTCCCCCAGAAGCTGTCATCAACTCCCCACTCTCCTTGCTAAGGATGATAACTCAAGGGCAGCCAGGTGGGGAAGGTTGGCATGGATCATTCCCTCTTGTAGAGATCTGAAGAGGCACAGTGCAGATGCCAGGCAGGAAAAAGACACCCTTTCATAAAGGTCACTTCTTGGCTGCAGTGATAGCTTGCTACCACTTCGGTTTCGCTCGTTCACACAGGCATGATGATGGCTTCAACATGAAGTGATAACTTAACATGTGTGAATGTGCCAAGAGGATTGTAATACCACAGGGGGGGCATTTAGAGACCACACGAACAGCCAGTCATCATCTGGTGAAGAGAAGGCAAAAGACGTCCATCCATGGCTGCAGCAGAACACGCGGTGCATGGTGCTCTCCCTGTCCGTGGTCACGCTTGTCCTTGGCCTGGCCCCCTCGCTTTGCTGCAGCGCTTCCACACCTAAGAATCCCAGTTCATCATCTGTGGGATTGCGTGGCTTCCCTTCACATGCATGGAGTGATTTCCCACATTAACAGCTGGGAGTCCCAGACTAGGGATGCTACACAGCTATCACCGTAAGCTGTGAATAAATATTCATGATGGGAGATTGTATTTTTCATACTTAATTGCCACTTGTTTCGCTGCAATTGAAGGGGAAGAGGTTGGGAAATTAGCCATATTCCAACTGTAATTTCATGTTCCTATGTGAACAGGGGAAGGAGGCCGAGATGGATCCCTTAAGGTTCTGTCTCTTTGGAGAACTGCTTTGGGAAACATTGGGAACGAGGCACTGTTAGGCACTGTTATTTCCCTTCCACTCTCTCCTATTACGTGGCTGTGAGGAGGGCATTCTTCATAGGGTATTGCATTTGGGTCTAACATATCCAATAACGCTATTTCCCTGGACTGAAAGTGGTGTGTCGGCTGGTAACAGCTACTTGAACAACGGGGAGCTATGAAGCAGGTAACACCCAAGGAGATGTTATTTGGACTGGCAGAGGGTGCTGCAGTATGTCAGGGTGGGGTGGGCAACTTGTGGCCCTCCAGATGTTTCAGCCTACAATTCCCATGATCCCCCATCATTGCCTATGGTGGCTAGGGCTGGTGGCAGCTGTAAGCCAAAACATCTGGAGGGCCACAAGTTGCCCATCCCTCATGTCAGGGATAGGCAACCTGGCACCTTCCAGATATTTTGGACTAAAACTCCCACAGTCCCCATCCATTGGCCATGCTGGCTGGGGCTTCTGGGAGTTGTAGTTCATAACAACTAGGGCTGGATCTAGGATCTGCCTTCCTCAAGAGGAAGGGCTCCATTCGCAGACGCTCCCTCTGAGCTCTTTCTGGAGATCTTTCCCACACCACTGTTCACCCCCTTCAGCAGGGTCTCCTGACTCTCTGGGTAGCATTTTCAGGGGGTTGGAGGGACTGCTGCGGGAAGGATGGGGCGGGGAAGTCCACATCCACCAGTACAGTTGATCCAGGTTCAATCGGGATCCATCCCCTAGAGAGCACCAGGTTCCCCACCCCTGCAAATGTATTCGATTTCTATCTGCTGGGTTGTGGGATTGAGGGGCAGCTCAAGAGGGGCCTGAACTGAATGCAGGCTGAGGGGCGGGGTGGGGGGTGGGGGGGTGGGACCGCCTCTTCTAAAAGGCTGCCTTTGTGCATTCTCGAGTTTCGCAGATCCATCAAACATAATAATGGGTTGGATAAACAAGTCTCAAAGGATGTAAGCATGGTCAAAGAGACGGTAAGAGGCAAGCAGGGACTTTGTTTACGAGAGCACACATTCCAGCCAAGCAAATGCAGACTTGCAATAAGGCAACTCAAGAAGGAATTTGAAGAGTGAATGGCTAGAGATTCACGTTTAGTTTATTTTTTTACAATGAAACAAACATGTCTTTAAGTATGTATGCCCTGTTCCAGCTAGGAAGATCTGCAGGCCTAGGCAAGTTTACAGGCATGAGTAACATACTGGGAACTACAGGCATAGATTGGATTTGGACTGAGATGTGCACCCAAAGACACATTCCTTCCGCCACCCCACCGCTTTGGATGGGATACATGTTCCAATGTGCATTCAAATGTGCATCCCCGCCTACATTCTTGCACAACTAATCGCACACTAAGACCTGCTTTATGTGCAAATAGACCTGGATCAGGGCCACCAGAAGCAGGAAATGTGCCAGAGGAACAGTGTGATACTCCAACAGGGCGGAAGATGGAGAAATGGCAGACAATTAATTCTTTGAAGCAGTCTTCAATGCTTTCTATGGTGCTGCATTTGAAGAATTCAGAATTTTTAGAGCAGTGTTCCCTAACCTGGTGCCCTCCAGATGTGCCCAGTCAGCAATGGCCAGGGATGGGAGATGGATGGGAGTTGTAGTCCAACACATCAGGAGGGCACTGTATTGGGAAAAGCTGTTGTAGAGGTAGTAGATAAATGAAAAACTAACCAGTCACTGGGGATGAGATGGCATTAACCCAGAATAGGGATGATTTCAAAATTTCAAAAGCCCTCTGCAAGATCTGTGGCAAGAGTGATTTGTCCCTCTCCCAGCAATTGGTGGGGGCAGAGAGAGAGAGAGAGAGAAAGAGAAGGGGTGGCTGAAAGAGAGAGAAAAGGAGCAGCCCCACCCACCACAGACATGCATTCCCAAAAGACTACCCCTGAGGGAATGCAGCCCTCAACAGAAAAAAGTTCCCCAGTTCTGATGTAAAAGACCTTAAATGTAAAACTGAAGATTTAACTAGTGGAGGCGGGTGGCTTCGATTTCAGTGGGGATGAAAATCCATTCTGGGTTTCACTCAGAATCAGCCAGAACTCTAAAGGTGCTATCAAAAGTCCTGTACCTTATGCCCAAAATTGATTCAACACCTTGGATAGCTCCTTTAGAGTTCTGGCTGGTTCTGACTGAAGCCCAGAATAGTGTCATAGCCCCACTGAAATCAGAGCCACCAGCCTCCACTGGATCTAACTACAGTCTGGATCACTGCTGCAATCAACCTCCTTGCTAGAGACCTGGCATGTGGTCACTCACTGTAATACAATTTTTTTAAGGTCGGGAACATTACAGACCCTTCACCGTAGACTCTTCCCCAGATAAACTGGTAAAAAGCCTTATTCAAACTAAAATGGTTTAGTTTGAATAAGGAATCATCAGCAAAGGGTCTGCAAAGAAAGGCTTGCCTCGCTCATCTTACAGATGTTGAGAACCTTTGGGGAGGTTGGCAAGGGCAAAGAAAACAATCCGCTTTGAAACCAAGGCCATTTCGAGTGCAGTAGCACCACTTGCCAGATGCCATCAGAGCAACTCGCCCCAGCCCCAGAGCGGACACCTCTTTGGAATGCAGGTTGAGTGGGCCAAGTGAGACTTACAGCTACCGCAGAGAGCAATCTAACCAAGGACCCAGCCAGTACAGCAACGCTCTTGGCTTCCAAGCAAAGAGCCCGTACATAATGGACGTACTGCACCACCAATCCCGAATGGCACAGGTGCATTTAATTGCGCAGGTTTATCCATCAGCAGCAGTGAAGTAGCTATCAGGAAGAGGCTAAGCTACTGGATCTGGTGCAGGGGAGGGCAACGTGTGGCCCTCCAGATGGTTTGGTTTACAACTCCCATGATCCCACACCACCAGCTATGCTGGCTAGGGCTGATGGGAGTTGTAGGCCCATCCAGAGGGCCACACGTTGCCCACCCCTGGGCTAAGGCAAGGAAATCCAGCCCTTTGAATATGAGCCTGCTATTCGTTTGACGGAGTTGACTGTATATCTGGCCATTGCACTCAGGTACATTTTGTACACAAGGTCAAAAAGCCGAGAGCAAATGGATCCTCATGCAACCCATCAACTCTGTCGTATTGAGGCTTGTGTTTTACTCCTTGCTAGCATTTACTGGCAGAAACACACACACACCTCCTGTCCTGGGCACCTGCCCTCATTCTTTGTATCTGGATTTCCCATCACTGGCTCTCCTTCTGCTACTTTCCTCTACATTACAGAGCCTCGCCGATATCCAAGCAGTAATTGCCATGCAACTATATGAGAGAGATTTATTAACCCTCCCTGCCACCCAACTCCGTTTGACCCCAGTGACCTCTCTCTATTACTCCAACACCTTCTATCCCTAGGTTCTTTACTATTCTCAGAATGAATTCGAACACACACACTTTACACTGCAGTGTCCACTTGTGGCCATGTAACATTATTGCAACCTGAGGGGGAAGATGGGGAGAATCATCCAAACCCTTGATGGGTACTAGGGCAAAGAGTTTGTTACTAAATACTTGCATGTTTGTGGTATAGACCTTAATTTCACATGTTTGGAGAACCATACCAGGGCATTTGCTTGGGGTTGTGGTTTTTTGTTTGTTTGAGGATACACCAGATGATCCAACAGATGACTTAGATCTTAGCTGTCTTTAACTTCTTTGCACACAGTGCTGCCATTTTTTAAAATCAGCCCTGCTCCTGTATCAGTGACAGCAAAATTAAAGCACTTTGTTCTCCTGTGTCTTAACAGAAGCCTGCTGCTCCAAGTTAGCTGAAAAAACATTTACCTGACACTGTGGGCAGTCAGTTTAAAAAGATGGCAACCCTAATTGTACAGAGGTTTGAAGGGGGGGAATCCCCCCTTTTTCCTAGCATTGTCGACTAGGTGGCAACTACTCTGGATTAAATAATGCAAAATTAGAGTAAAAGGGTATTGATTTAGACTGTCAAAAACCCCACTCAGTGTTACGATAGCCTTATTAGCTTTTCAGCCAGCTCACATGTTAACACACAATGATAATTGCAACAATTGCTGAGCTTACAATTCCCTACTTTTCTGAACTGGAATTTGTGGGGGGAAACACTGATATAGGGATTTGGAAGAGCAATGTTTTGGAGAGATGTGCCAGGTTTTTTGCTCTAAGGTCAGAGAAGCTGCCAACTCAACTTACCAACTTTAGAGCAGGAGACATCATCAGCCTGTGGCTTGAGCTCTGTCAAGCTCAAAGACTTTTTGAATGGACTTTAAGATCCTCTGAATGAACTATAATATTTTGCATATACCTGTGATACAGATGCTTCTGTTATCTACCAGTATATGTACAATTGTATTCACATTGGTTTCATATGATAATTATATTGTTCTAACAACAATCCTATTCTAAATAGATTACCCACACTCACTACGTTATTGTATGCCCATATTGTTACAATATTATACTAGTATAACCTGACCACATACAGTTGTGTGCTTGTGGACTCTTTCCTATACATTTTTTTTAATGCATACACTCATACTAAGAGAAAAATGTGTCATTACTGCCCCCAAGTGGTTTGGCAGTGTATTGATTCACACCGTCTTGCAGATCAATGTTGTCTAGACCTGCGAGAAACTCCACGAAGAAAAAAATCCACATCCAAGGAGGAAACTAGAGGTTACTTAAAATCCCCATAACAAAGCTGACCTTAAATGAGAAAATTCTCTGAATCTGAGCAAGATCCAGAGATATTTTACCCCAGGCTTCCCCAACCTGGTGTCCTCCAGATGTGTTGGACTACAACTCCCAGCAGGCCCCTGGGAGTTGAGGGCCAACACATCTAGGTTGGGAAAGGCTGCTTTTTCCTGTTCCCAAGGAGCTATTTTTCTGCTCAGCGTCACTCACACCAGCTACTTTTTCCTCTTGACAGGATCCCAGAAGCATCTCTCCTCCTGTAAATTGCAATCTAGAACCCTGTAAGGCCGAAAGCAGCTGAGGGCAATTTCAGATGAAAACAGCTGCCAAGAAAATGTGAAGCACCATAGTCCCTCCTGCTGCTCAAAATTTTATTACACTTTAAGACCTCTCAGTTACTGGCGTTCTCTGGGAACTCTTCTACACAAGGCTGTTAATTCACTGTATCCACTTTGGGTTTCATTGCAGAAATGAGATCAGAGCACTACATGACTAGTATTTCCTTTCCTGCTTTTCCACTACATAACCTCAAGGTGGGGCTGTGGTATAATGGAATAGCACAAATACACAGGAGGAAATTGTGCTTTTTTCACTTTTACAATTAAATGCTGCATTTTCCCTGCTCTAAAAAAACTACCCAGAAGTGCTCTTTAGACACAGGAGCAAAACTGGAGGGTCATAAGGTCATCTAAAGAACCTGTAAACAACTATGAATAGAGACTGAGGAGCACACAATAAATGCCTCCTGATGAAAAGCTTTTCACGATGCACTCAAAAAGCAACAGAGCAGGGCTGTCAACCCTCTTTCAGCTGAGGGCTGGTTTCAGTTTCAGAGAAACTCCTGGTGGCTGTATTCCATTGGTGGGTGGGGCTAAAGGCAAAAGGGGTGGAGCCAAAATACCAGCATATTTTAGCTCAACTCTTCCTGCCAGTCACACAACCTTAGGAGAGGCATTTCAACCTTTAAGAATGGGGGGGAAACGGCACAGAAGCCAGGAAACCACCCAATGATTGGTGGTCCCATGAAAGGGTGTGTGGTCATCTAGGGAACCTCAGAAGGCCAGATTGGGACCCCCAGGTGGGCTGGATTTGGCCTGCAGGCCTGAGGTTCAACACACCTGCAAAAGAAGTACCCCAGCTTCTTTATGCACGGCTTCTTTATACACACATGTAGTTGGACAGTGCAATCCTATACATGCCTACTCAGAAGTAAGTCCCAGTGAGTTCAGTGGGATTACTCCCACCAGACTGAATACAGAATTGCAGCTTTAAATAAACATATGACAGAGGCTGCCTAGTATGCACCTCTAAACAGCTAAAGGAGATAAAAACTATTAAAGGGCTACAGTTATTGCGTAATCAAAGATGCATTCAGATATGGAGGGAAGGCAGGGCTCTCCTGCCAACAATCTCTTCATGGCCTCACATTTTTTATGGCAATAGACATGTTTGCCTTTTTGGCAACTTACAGCTTTGAGATGTCGCAAGAGTCACAATGAACACATGTTTCCAGTTCGACAATATGGAGCTCAAATTTAGTGACTGAAAGCCTACACTGCCAAACACTATGGCACATTCCAGAGCTTTTTAAGTTGCATTGCAATGACTCAAAATAGCCACACAAGCCAGATTTCACATCAGAAGTTGCCTACACTTAACAGCAATTTATAGCAAAAGACTTGTTTTGGTGTCCATTTAAAGTGGGATGGATTCTTTTATTTGTTCTGGGGTATGTTATTGTGTCAAGAGCAATTCTGGCTCTCATTCAGCTATAGCCATGAGCAACGGGATGGGCTGTCAACTGGCTTTGCTGGCTGTGCATCTTTATTTGTGCCAGTTCAATATGGCTCCTTCAGGCATCACAGTGCTGGTGGGGATGTAAGTAATTGACACAGAAGATGATTTTTACATGCAACTTTATTAAGAAATTGGTGAATATTCAACCATTCATATTCTGGCCAAGCCTTCAGCCGAAAGATTCTTCTCATTTTAGTCAATAGCCTCTCTTGTGCAGGGAGAAGCATCTGAAGCAGAGATGTGAGAATTCTAGCTCTTGAGCAGCCTTCCCCAACCTGGTGCCCTCCAAATGTTTTGGACTTACAACTCCCAGCATTCCAGACTGCTGGCCATGCTGGTTGGGGATGATGGGAGTTGAAGTCCCAAACCTTTGAAGGGCATCAGATTGGGGAAAGCTGCTCTTGAGTGCAGTTTTGGAGAAACCATTATCTGTCAGTATCTGGGGTAAGGTCCATTTGGAACATTAGTCCAAATATACCACCAAGACACATGTCATTTGATTTGGCACGAGAAGTCTAGGCTGCTACTTTTCCTTTTTAAAAGGCAAACATACAAACAGGGCAACACACCTCTGTTGGATGTGTTTATATTTTAAGTAGGAGAAGACAGCCTTGCATGTTTCCTCCATATCCCTCATGTGTTTTGTTTTATAATTTGATATCAGAGTCAGAGTTTGTTAAGCAGCAGCCCTGAGGCACTGATCTGCTGCGGGGGTGTGTGTGTGTGTGTGTGTATGTGTGTGTGTGTTCAGATGCAAATCAGTCATTTTCTCTTTGACATGAAATGGAAATCAGGTGTTACAGAGAACAAAGTAATTGAGACACTTCAAATACAGACCACCCCAAATTCCATGATAACAGTAAGCAAGTGCATTTGCATGGGTAAGAGCTTGTCAAAGCCAGAGTCTTCCAAAAGTGTCTTAGGATGGATCTAAGAGATAGCTTCATGTTTGCTTTAACATTACAGCCAGACTTTGCTAGATATTAATGCACATTACAGGAACATTACTCAGAACCCTCTGTTGAACCTAATCTCCCTAAGCGTTGATCCATTTTCTGCTAAAGTTCAGATAAGTTGCAGTTTCCTGATAAGGCACCATAATTCATGATTCCCTTTAGAAGTCAGTTTGGAACTGTAATAGCAGACTGGCCAAAATTATGTATATTAGATCAAGAGGGCAGAATCACCAGATTTTAGCAACCGTATTGGTTGCCATCTGTGTAAGAACACCTTTCACTGGGGCATCCTACTGCTAGTGCCACCGAAATGTGGAAGACACCAAGCAGGATGCTCTACTTTAAGGCAATCCCACTGCCATTAACCCCATGAACTCTTCTGGCACAAGCCTCAAGTAAAAGATTCACATTTTCCCCTTGTACTGTTGAACCCTTCATCTTCTGCTCTGGTTTTACACACAGTACATATGAACATATTAAGCTTTTATCTCACAAAAATCAGTTTCTTCACACCTCTTAGCTAGCAAGCTCAAGGGGCATCATGCATTTCTTTTCAAGAACTACAGCAACTTGACACAGAGTTTACAGTTTAGGTTTCAAATACTGGATCCTGACAGTTCCATGTTCTGGACTTCCACCTCTGGCTCCTGTGCTGGTTCAGCCACTTCTGCTTCTTGAGGCTAAGCCACAGATTCTGCAGAGGCTCCAGGAGAGAAGGGATCCACAGCCCAGTTGAGTGGTGTGTTCTGCATCACTTGCTCCATGAATTCGTCCACAGCCGCTGGGCCATCCCCATCTTCTTCTGGCTCTGGATCAAGAGGCCACACAGCTACATAGGGTGGGGTGTGCAGGCCCCTGAGAGAGCATATGATGAATGATGGCCAATGTTTAGGGGGAGGGAATGTGAGGGGTCACAAAAGAAAGGTGCAGGGGTGGAACTTGTGATTCTTCATGTCACAGCCAAGCAGGAAGTGCCTGCAACATACACGCCATAGGTGAAGGAGAGAAGCATGAGCAACCGCTCCAATTGGGCTTTCTTCCAGCTTCACAATCTGGTAAGAGAGGCAGGCATGCAAACAAAAGACAGTATCACTCACACATGCACAATTTCATTTATGAAAGCTGACTGGGCTGGCAGCTGAATCTTACTTCAATACTGGTATGGGGAGAGCCTCCTCCACCACAGCTGAGGGCAGCAGGCTAGCTTAGGAAGTGCAGGGCAGCTGCATGGGACACACAGCTCTGCCCACCAGCACCTACCTGCCACTTAGGAGCCCTGAGTGCTGTAGTTCTGGAGATTATACATTTCCTACAGGGCGGGGGGGGGGGGCAAGGACTGCACAACTCATTGTGCTGTGCCGGAATTTCTTCCCACGTTTTTTCAACCTTTCTCTGTCAACCGAAAAGAAATTGCAGTTGCAAATTATCAGAACGGGAGAGACGTTTTGGAGAAATTCTCATTGGCTTTGACTTTTACCCAAAAAAAGTATGTTACACAACGTGCCTCACCAGCAGGTATTGCCATGAATGAAGCCAAAATGTTCCCTCTGATAGGAGCCTCACACACACACAGTAAATACTCAGGGAGAAATGGCTGCTGCAAACAGAAGGGAACAAGTCCCATTGAACCAAAGGGGACATACTTCTGAGTACTTCTGTTTAGTATTGTGCTGGATAGGATCATTCAAGACAGGGTGGGAAGGGAAGGGGCGACTGAAATTAATGGGTTGGATCCAGGATCTGCCTTCTATGCTCACAGAAGGTGCCTCTGCCCAGTTTGGGGGGATCTCTCTGCCCCTCCCCCACTCACACCACAGCTCACCCCATCCAGCAGCACCCCACCCCACCCCTGTGTAGCATTTTCAGGAGGCTGTAGGGACTGTCATGGTGAGGAGGGGGCAGGGATGTCCACTTTTGCCAGCCCAGTTACATGTATATAAATCTGGATTCAACCATTTTAAACATAATGATGATTGGCATTTAGCAAACATTCACCTCTGTATACCTGTCTAATACCAATACCAATAACTATGAACGTGGAAAAATGAAGTACTTCCTCTGGAAAAAGCAAGCCATTCATTCAGGGCTTGACGTCCAGGAGTTTTGCCAAAAAATAATCTACCAAATTTGAGGAGAGGCTGAGAGGCGCAGGAAAATGCGACAGCACTCCACCAAGGGGGGGGGGGAGCCAGCTCAGAATCAGAGCAAACCGCTGGGAAGAAATGCCTGTATAAAACCAGGTTGTTGTGGAATGTTTATTTCGGGTGGTCTCTGTGTGGCTACAGTGTATCTGAGTAGACTGAGGCCTTCTTTCCTTAGGGTCAAAGGACTGTGTAGTAGTTGCTTAGCGACACTCTGAAGTGGGAGAGAGACAATTGCTTTGAATGTTGTTAGATGGGGCCTGCATCAGGTAACTTCAATTCTGATTGGCTGAGGATTCTAGCTAGGTGGAAAAGAGCAGTTGGGAAATGAAGGCATGACAGTTGACAGTTAGGAGCGAGTCAGACTTAGTCTGAGGAGAGAGGGGGGAGAAAGTCTGCTGATTGGAGTGTGGTGTTTGAGAAGAACTAAGAGAAAGCTGAGGAGAAAGGGAATAGCTATTCCTTCTCTGTGGGATAACCTTAGGTGGCTGGTGAAGATCAGGAGTAGGGAGCAGGTGGCTGTGTTATGCCAAGAGGCTGACCTAAGATCTTGCCAGAGGAAGGTTATACAAGCAGACAGCAAAACCCCAGATAAACTGTCCAAGCAGCCAGTAATACAAAAGGAAGAGCTTAGGTGTCAGAGGAAGACTGTACCCAGAAGCTAGACCTGGTTTTAAGGGTATTTGGCTGGGAGGTTTAGGGAATTTGGCCTGAGGTAAAAGAAGTCCTTAGAGTCTTGTAACAGCAACAGTGTCTCTTGAGTCCTAAAGAACTGTCACCAAGCAGTCTTTTGAAAACCCCAAAGTAAATATTACTAATCCCTTATGTACAAAATATCCCTTTAATAAATTACTCGTTTAATAGTTCCAGTTGTGTCTAGTGTTGGTGCCCATCTCATACCTAAGCCTCTTTATACCAGCTACTAGGAAGCTTTAAAGTATTCTAACAGAATTGGTGGCAGCAGGAAAGGTTCGGCTTGTGGAACTACTGGCAGAGAGTTCCTTAGGCCCAGAAATATAAGCATTTGCAATAAATACAAAACCCCATAAGTAAGACTGCCCAGTGAAGGAGCAGTTTCCCTATTGGTGGTGGCAGCAGTGGGGAGAAGCAATTCCCCATACACACACACTGAACACTTGGGTGGTTGAGTAGCGCAGTGGCTTGGCTCAGCTGCCCTCTCCACTCTACCCCACTTCAACCATGAGCTCCCTTTGCTTCCCACTCCATCCCTTTCCCCAGTCCTCCCGCCGACCCCCAGCTTCTGTCACCCTGTCAAGCACCTGGACGTTTTCATCCCCCACTTCTGTTGCCTATCTTCCTCCAATTCCTACCCTTAGCACTTGGTGACACCCACCCTAAACACACTTGCCTCTTTCACCGCCAACTTCTGTCCCCTCCCCCAGGCCTCCCATTTCCCATTCATATGCTTCCCTGTCACTCCCTCCTCCTCCCCCCCTTTTGTCCCCTATTAACTTCCCATTCTCACAACAGCCTTTCCCTCTATCCATCCATTTCTATTGTTTGTGGTTGGCAAGAAAGAGGCAAACACTGATCTGTGTTTTCAATTTGCCCGCAACTTTATTGATTAATTAAGGCCAGAAATGGGTTTATTGGTGATCCACCTTACATGGCTGGAGGGCTGTGTTTGACTCGGTACATTACAGGTTGTGCAGGCCTGACTTAAAGCCTGTGAGTGTGACACAAGACACTTGCTCCTCCAGTACATCAGTGCCATGAATCACCTTGCTAGTGTAGTCCTCCTCCCGAATGAGTACTACAACTGCATCTTTACCAGGAGTAACAAGTTAGTGGTGGTGGGATCCTAGACAGTGGCTGAAGAGGCATCTGGAGCCACATGTCATGGGACCAAGCCCTCAAGGACACTGGCCAACAGACTGCACATGGCATCAAAGACTTTTCATCACACATTTTAAATTATCATATCAATGACTTTAACATAATGTCTGTGCATTTCTCTATGACATTCCTTTCAAAATCCCCGATAATGGCTTTGAAAGATAAAACAACTTCCACAATGCTTGAGATAACTTGAGCTGAGCTGAAATGCACCCCATTCAGCTCCTTCCTCCATTTGCTGGATAAGAGGTTTTGGCAATTGGGGGAGAATATAAATCAGGGTGCTGAATTTTCATGAAATTCCAGGCCCCCCCAATTTGAAGAGGAAAAGTCCTACAGGGACTTCCAAGACTAGAAATACATTAATTGTTCTGTAAACACTAGGCCAACACATAATTTGGCAGATCAAATACAAACATGCTGTAGCACCATTCCTTCTACCTTTACCCAGAATCCCATGTGCTGAAGTACCTGCCATGTACTCTTATAGGAGCTGTTTTTGATGTTCCTTGGCATCATTTTCACATTCTTGGGTGTTCTAGGATGCTGTGTCCTGGGTGTCCATCTGCTGTGCTTCAGCACATCATGTGTCCAGTTTCTCCAGTTCTTGAGGCTGCCTTGGTTAGCTTGATCAATTTCTTCTAAGTGCCTTGAAAAAAATTGGACACGTGAGAACTAGAAGCAGAACCACTCCATCAGTTGTGGGGCAAAGTGTCTTCACTTCAGCTGAGCTGAAACATAATGGGCCTTTCCCTCAGAATGGGAGGTCTCCGAACAAGTCTTTCTCCCCACTCAATATTCATCCTGTTGTTTGTAAATGTCCCTCTTTATTCTGCCTTCCTTCTCCCAGGGGCACAATGTGCTGCAAGCCAACTTTGTTGTTGTTCAGTCGTGTCCGACTCTTCGTGACCCCATGGACCATAGCACGCCAGGCCTTCCTGTCCTGCGCTCTCTCCCGGAGCATGCTCAAGTTCATATTCATTGCATCGGTGATGCTATGTAGCCATCTCATCCTCTGCCGGCCCCTTCTCCTTTTGCCTTCAGTCTTTCCCAGCATCAGGGTCTTTTCCAGAGAGTTTTCTCTTCGCATTAGGTGGCCAAAATAGTTGAGCTTCAGCTTCAGTATCTGTCCTTCCAATGAGCACTCAGGGTTGATTTCCTTTAGGATGGACTGATTTGACCTCCTTGCAGTCCAGGGGACTCCTAAGAGTCTTCTCCAGCACCACAGTTCGAAAGCATCAATTCTTCGGCGCTCAGCCTTCCTTATAGTCCAGCTCTCACAGCCATACATTACTACTGGGAAAACCATAGCTTTGATTAGACGGACCTTTGTCGGCAAGGTGATGTCTCTGCTTCTTACTATGCTGTCTAGGTTTGCCATAGCTTTCCTCCCAAGGAGCAAGCGTCTTTTAATTTCATGGCTACAGTCACCGTCTGCGGTGATCTTGGAGCCCAAGAAAGTAAAATCTGTCACTGCTTCCATTTCTTCCCCTTCTATATGCCAGGAAGTGATGGGGCCAGATGCCATGATCTTAGTTTTTTTAATGTTGAGTTTCAAACCAGCTTTTGCACTCTCCTCTTTCACCCTCAACAAGAGGCTCTTTAGATCCTCTTCGCTTTCTGCCATTAGGGTGGTATCATCTGCATATCGGAGGTTGTTGATAATTCCCCCAGCAATCTTAATTCCGACCTCTGATTCATCCAACCCGGCATTTCTCATGATGTACTCTGCATATAAGTTAAATAAGCAGGGTGACAATATGCAGCCTTGTCGTACTCCTTTCCCAATTTTGAACCACTCGGTTGTTCCATGTCTGGTTCTTACTGTTGCTTCTTGACCCTCGTACAGGTTTCTCAGGAGACAGGTAAGGTGGTCTGGTACTCCCATCACTTTAAGAATTTGCCACAGTTTGTTGTGATCCACACAATCAAAGGCTTTAGCGTAGTCAATGAAGCAGAAATAGACGTTTTTCTGGAATTCTCTTGCTTTCTCCATGATGCAGAGAACGTTGGCAATTTGATCTCTAGTTCCTCTGCCTCTTCGAAACCCAGCTTGTACTTCCGGTAGTTCTCGGTTCGCATACTGCTGAAGCCTAGCTTGTAGGATTTTGAGCATCACCTTGCTGGCATGTGAAATGAGCGCAATTGTGCAGTAGTTTGAACACTCTTTGGCATTGCCCTTCTTTGGAATTGGAATGTAAACTGACCTTTTCCAGTCTTGCGGCCGTTGTTGAGTGTTCCAAATTTGTTGGCATATTGAATGCAGCACTTTAACAGCATCATCTTTTAGGATTTTAAATAGCTCAGCTGGAATACTGTCATCTCCACTAGCTTTGTTGTTAGTAATGCTTCCTAAGGCCCACTTGACTTCACTCTTGAGGATGTCCGGCTCAAGTTCAGTGGCCGCACTATCATGGCTATCAGGGACATTCAGATCTTTCCTGTATAGTTCTTCTGTGTATTCTTTCCACCTCTTCTTAATCTCATCTGCATCTGTTAGGTCCCTGCCTTCTTTGTCCTTTATCATGCCAACTTACCAGAGTCCAAGCAATTTCTTGGAAGATAATGGGTCCCATCCCTTCAGGGCCTTTTCCTTAACCACATCTTGCATCTTGTCACCTCTTCTGCTGCCACTGTTACCTAAGTAAGTCCTCAAATGGTACCCCCACACCCCCAAAATCAAGGCACATAGTACCAAGACTCATCAAGTTATTTTGATACCTGAGACAGAAAAATCCCACAAGTGCTTCTCCCTGAGAGGATTTCAAGATCAGCCACCTCGCTCTGCCTAATTGTACGGCTAGCCCTGGTTTTCTCCACCTTATCCTCAAGAGCCTGAGCTTTAATTTCACTTCTGACATTAGAGGGTTCTCATTATTTCGTAGATTTTACTTATTCAATTTGTTATTCAACACTTCTTGTAAAACGCTAACAACTTTAAAGCTTTGGGCCAATGTTTCTTCAGTCTCCACCTCAAACACTAATAGGTATCTTTCAGTATCGTTTAAACTGCTTTCTAAATCCTTAGTTTCATCAAATTTATTGCAGATCTTTTGTTCAAAACTCTTGAGATTAAATTGCTTAGTTATCTTCCAATACTGCTGCAATATTCTGTTATGTCCTTTGGATTTTTACCTACTGTTTTGATATTCATGATGTATACGCAAAAATTCAAATGATCGACATTATAGTGCTACGCTGAAAGGTCATGATCTGACCATGAGTTACTTTGATTGAAATAAACTCTTGTATATCCTGTTCTGATGAATTTCATAGTTCCATTTCTTAATTCTCCAGACCACACCTAAGGTATGTCACAGTCATACTTTGGGTGGTGGTACAAAACTTGGAATTTATGGCAGAAAATGGCACAAAATTAGCACAAAACTTTGGCACTGATTGGCATAGGTTCAGAGGGGATATGACAATGTTTTTTTTTAGTGTGTTAACTACGGACCCACATATGATGTATCAGTACACAGTTGTGAGTGGTGGCACAAAACTCAGGATTTGTGGCACAAAACTTTTAACATATGATTGGAGGAGATCCTAGTTTCGGGGGTTCGTAGTTAAGAAAGCCACAAATGTCCTTGACTTTTTACTGCAAATGCAAAGAACGCATATCTGCTTTTGGAGAAAGTGTCCTGAAGAAGCAAGTTTGAGGACGTTATCATTAGTGCCATGGGGAAAAATGGTGAGAACTGGATGCGCAGCTGCTGTACAATTAACCCAACTGCATGTGATGTGCAACAATTATTCAGCATTACACCACTGTCTGCGCTTTTGAATGGGAAACATGAAGCACAATTAAGCTAATTGCAAATAATAAAGTAACAGTTCACATCTGCATTGCAAAAATTGCATCTATCCATAGAAATAAAGGGGCAGTTTTCACATTAAAGGGTTTCCCTGAGCAGCTGACATTTTTATCTCAGGAAACTGTGGATAGCAAAGACATATCTATTACCGCATCTCACTTCCTCAGTGGACTACTTATTAATTACTTACACTTTGGATGATTATGGTGAAGGGCCGCAGCAACTGAAAAACATGCGCAGAGTACATGACATTGCACCAGGCAAGCAGCAGAGCTAGGGACAGGGGGACCATCTCTCCATAGGGGCTAGTGAGATTATACTAGATTTAATTTAAAATAGATTTAATTATGAGGAGGCAGATTAAAATGTATATGTTACAGTGAATGTCTAAAATTTGGTTAATGCTGGCATTCATATTTAGGTGACTGTCTATGCTATTTCTCCTAGTTTGGGGGCATTCACAACATTATCTGGGAGAATCAACACTCACCAAACTTCAAACATTAATTTAAATATATTTTCTCCAGCAGAAATATTGCAGTCTTCTTTTACAATAATCATATTGTACTTATGTTGGAACATGATGGCAAAGGTCCTCGGCATCTGAAATCCTTGTGCAAAGCTCATGACACTGCACCAGCCAAGCACCAAGTGCTGCAAGCCAATTAACCAGAGCCCAACTAATTTCTTGCAAGATAATGGGTCCCAACCCTTGAGGGCCTTTTCCTTAACCACATCTTGCAGCCTGTTGCTTCTTCTCCTGCCACTGTTACCTAGCTAAGTCCTCAAATGGTACCCCCCCCCCAAAGTCAAGGCACATAGTACCAAGACTCGTCAAGTCATTTTGATACCCGAGACAGAAAAATCCCACAAGTGCCTCTCCCTGAGAGGAATTCAAGATCAGCCACCTCGCTCTGCCTAATGGTAAGACTAGCCCTGGTTTTCTCCACCGTATCAAGATCCTGTGCTTTAATTTCACTTCTGACATTAGAGAGTTCTCATTATTTTGTAGAAGATTTTACTTAATTTGTTATTCAATACTTCTTGATCTTGTAAAACACTAACAACTTTAAAGCTTTGGGTCAATGTTTCTTCAGTCTCCACCTCAAACAATAATAGATGTCTTTCAATATTATTTAAACTGCTTTCTAAATCCTTAGTTTCATCAAATTTACTGCAGATCTTTTGTTCAAAACTCTTGAGATTAAATTGCTTAGTTATCTTCCAATACTGCTGCAATATTCTCTGTTATGTCCTTTGGATTTTTACCTACTGTTTTGAAATTCATGATTTACTTACAAAAATTCAAATAATCCACATTATAGTGCTGCATTGAAAAGTCATGATCTGATCATGCGTTACTTTGATTGAAATAAACTCTACACCCTTTTCTGATAAATTTCATCATTCCCACTATTTCTTAATTCACCAGGCCAAACCTAAGGTATGTCATTTTCACGCTTTGGGTGGTGGCACATAACTTGGGATTTATGGCAGAAAATGGCACAAAACTAGAGCATATGTTTGGAGGAGATCCTAGTTTAGGGGGTTCGAAGTTAACAGAGCCACAAATATCCTTATCTTTAGAATTCTTAAATAAAAAATAAAACTGTAGTAAACATAGTTTGGACATATTTTATAGCATCCCAAAAGTAAATAAAGGAGACTCAGAACACGCAACAGTGGAAGCTATCCTTTAGGATCAGCTTTCCTTAATGTGTGACCTGTAGAATCAACCTGATAAGGCTGATACTGGCTGTCACTGAGAACTAGCAAATGTACTTGACTCTGCTTAGAAGCCTTGTTTAAGAATGATGTTAGATGTGTTTTGATTTATGCATGCATAAGCTCTTGCATTTAGTACTGTTATGCTAGTACTTTGGAGTAAAAAGACAAAAACAAATCTTGTCTGAAAGAGTGTTCCTTAAGAAATAGAATTCTGTATCACCCATATCAAGAGTAAAGTATTGAGCTGATGGTATCTGGCTTCAGGAGAAATCTGACTGTATACACAGTAGACAGGTAATTAGTGGTTGCCAACATACTGACAATATAGTTTGAGAAACTCTCTGAATCAGGGCATATGTCACAACTTGCAGATGTTGTTTACTACTTGTCACTACTCACCTTAAAAATACAAAATGAAGACTGTTTCCTAGAAGGGCAGAAGAAAGCAGTTCTCCCTGCTCACAGATAAGCTGACCCTGAAAAGCCCACCCAGGATTTCCAAGTGCTCAAAAATGTTGCTAGCTTCATAGGGTCTTCATGAGTTCCTGCTTTTGGACCATAGCATGCAACTGAACTTGCAGGGAGAGGGAGGATCCTGGACCTTGTTTGACAGGATTACATCAGTTCCCTGTGCAAACTGGGCCACCCAGCATAAATGACTGATCATTGCTGGTATGAAGGAGACTGACCTGTTGGGTCTGATGGAGAGAGCCCCCTCAACTATGCAACTGAACCCTTCCAAGTGCTCTTCAACTTCTTCTGAGCAACTCCCACCAAGTGAGCTGAGAAGGGAGATGTCACAGACGGACTTGGGATCAAACTGGTGGTGCCTTTCCACTGGACCGAGAAGAGACTGCATTGTTCTGTGGAGCAGGTCTTCCCATGGGATCTTCTGGAAACAAGCCAGTTGGCCACACCAGTTACGTATTAGCTGAAGAAAGCAGCCAAGGCAATTGTAATGATCCCAACAGGAAAGAGTGAAGCAATAACAGCCACGGTTCACATTGGAAAATGACGCTTTCAAGTTCTAGCAGTTAAGAATGACCACAGGGCTTGTCAAGAGAATATGAGCATCTGCTTCATGTCATAATGTATATGGTAGTGTAAAATTCTGATGACATTCTGAAATTAGGAAGGCAGTTGCCTGCAGGCCCACAGTGAGTGGCAACTCAGAAGGGTGGGAGGGGCTCTGGGTCCTTGCACCACATCTCTTGGCAGGTTTGCAGAAAAACCTAGATCTGTTATTCCGCTCAGAGTGTTATTCCGCTCAGAGTGTTATTCCCCTCTCTTCATCCAAACACCACTGATTTGGAAGGAGGCCCCATTGATTTCAACAGAGCTTATTTCTAACCAACTGCTTTTAGAAGCACAGCCCTAAAAAAAAACCTTCAAAAGGTGGTGCAGGCTGGGTAGTAGGGGCATTTATTACCTGGGATTTGAGATAGATTTTGAAGGTATTTGGAGGAAAGAAGTTGACACACACACACAAAGAAAAAAAAACAGCATAGGGGTGATAACAGTGCAGAGAAGAAAGAATGAGGGAAAAACAATGAAGACAGTGCGGGAAAGTCTTTGTGGGGCACTTGGAGGGAGCAAAAGTCTCAAAGTGGAGGGAAAATGCTGCTGTCCTCATCAGTGACCATGTATCTGGAAGAAGACTTGGCCCTTTATTTCATCTGCTTCACATTTCCTGTTGCCTAATCGACATTTGGGGTTCTTCTTTATTAGCTAGAAAACATAATGGAAACAGTAAAAAAAAAGGCTGCCCAGCCATATCCTGGCTGATACCAAAGAAAGGAACCCACATCCCTGTTGGGGAAAGAGGTCATGATGAGGTCTCTGGGGCAAGAAAGGGAAGAGGAAACCATTCCGCCTAAAGCAGGTTTTACCTCTCTCCCCTGCCCAGGAGGTGCTGCTTGGGGGTGGGGTGGGAGAACTGGATTGCCTGCCTGGGAGACACAACGCCTGGTTTAAACAGCCACCCCCAAATTAATAAGTACAAAGGACTTAATTGTTTATCCTCTCACATGGGGCATAATGGAAAGAGCTGCAGCTGACAAAACTGGTGGATATTTCACTTTGGCTTGTAATTATGCTGGCCATCAGTGCTAAGCTGTCCCAAGCAAAAGGGTTCTAAAATTAAGGAGCAGGCAAGGCAAAGGGTCAGGTATGGAAGGTATGTCACAAATCCTCTCAAGTTACCAGCACAGGAGGTTGGACCAAGGTAACCATCGGTTTACCAGTACCATCAGCAAACCCAGGTTGGGCATCAGTTTTTTATTAGCCCCCAAAAGGCTAACAGTTGTTCACCCTGCTGACTTCTCCTAGTTGGGCAGTCTTGCACCACACAGTTGAATAAGGCAGAGTAGCCAAGTGTCTCCCTGGAGCTGTAGTGACCCAGACCCCAAACCCAGTTTTGCATTTTCAAAATAATTTGTTAATGAAGAAGAATGGTCATCAGAAAATTAATGCATACAAATGCTGATCACTGTTTGAACTACCCAGTGAAGAGTTGGTTTAGTTTACCATGGAGATGGCCTATCCAAAGTTTTAAAAATGTAAGCACCATTGACTTCAATGGGAAAGATTGTAAGTACTTCTTCCACTGGAATCAGTGGTCCTTGACTTTGGCTGGACCATTACCTGTCTCTTTGTTTCAGTCTCTCATCCTGTGCCGAGCAGGGCAGAGGCCACAATCCCCTCTACTTAAATTAATTTCACCAAACACAAGCATTGCCTTGGCCTCATTGATTGCTTCTTTGACTGAACTCCAGTGTAGCTTTGTTTCTGTTTACATGGTACAGACCATGCTCCTGTACTTACCTTTCCAGTCAATAACTGGAAGAGGACAACTCCAAGGCTCTACCAGTCTGCAGACCTGGTATACAGCTTGCGGTTGATGATCTCGAGCATAATGGTAACTGGGGTGCCACAGCCAGTAAAAGCCCTGTCCCTAAAGCCAATGCCTGAAATAAGTTAATACAGAATGCAAATGCACCCTGACTGAAAGTGTCCATTTGCCCACCTCCTCCATCCAGTAAAAGTGTCTGAGCTATACAACATGGCCTGCTGGATGAACCATTCTGTTACCATTACCTTCTTTGCAGAGGCCAAAATCTGTTATTTTGATGTAGCCATGCTGGTCTATGACCAGGTTGTCCAACTTCAGGTCTCTGAACAACAGGCAGAATGAGGATCCAATAAGCAGGAGGACTCCAAGAAGAAAGCTCCATGTTAATCCACCCTTAGGATATATTTACTGGGACACCTTGAAGCCTCCTCACTTGCTAGCTAGAACTGGTCCCCTGGTGTACCTACTTTCTATTACACCACTATGATTCCTTTTGGGCAAAAGAAGGCCACAGGGTTGCGGACAAAGAAAGTTGCCAGGGTCGCTCCCCATCGCATGTGTGCTTGGCTTAGGGAGTTGGAAAATGGACTCCAATCTTCCCCGGATCCCACCCCAACCCCCCACCAAACTGTCATTGTTTCTCCCTTAAATACATATGCACAGGAGATTTCAGCAAACCTCACACTCAAGCCAACAATTGCTATAGCTGAAAATCTACAGGTATAATGGAAGGCAATTGCTGAGGGGAATTCTTGTTCCCACTATAAATATGAAATGGGATGGCTCAAAAAACAGTTACCTGACCCAAGGCTCATTAAAAAAGATTCCTCCTGTGGTAGCTCCATAGGTCACCTTCTGGAGTATACTCTACCACCATAACAATGTGTGTTGGAGTTTGGAAGCACCCTAAAGGCTAGATTATGAAGGGGTGCTTCCTCTGCATGCTGTCCTCCAACACCCACTTCTCTGTTTCCAGCCTGCAAGCACAAAGTAAGGAGAGAACAAATCAATTGTGAGCAGGGAGACTGGACTCAGCATTAACTGTGGTCTCAAGTTCAAATAGCAAAAGCCAAAGAAACATTCATTTGGGAAAACTGAAGCTGGGAACCAGCAGGGCACCCACCCACTGCCCACAGCACCCGCCCTGAAACCTGCTTGGCTTGTCCAAAGTTGGCAGCACCTCATCATAATGACATTGTAAAAAAAATACAATACATCACCCAGGAGTCCTATTGAGCTGTCCCCTTTCTGATTCCATATTACAATAAAGGATTCATTGGGCAGAGGCAGCTAGTCTCTTCCCACTTATAGTCAGATGTTGTAAATTTCAGATTTCTTCAAGATCTTCACTGCCAGCACTATTTTCTGTGGTCTGTACTCTGCTAGGAAGACCTGAAAGAGTGGGAGGGCCTTAGTCCCAGGCTTCATTCCTCCCGCCATCTAAAAGCTGCTCCTATGTTCTCTGTGCCATTTACCTTCCCATAACCTCATTGTCCCAAGACTGCCAGGAAATTAAAATCCTGGATTGTCAGTGTGTTATGTCCAGTCTCTAAAATAGACCAGAAGTAATTAATGCCTTGGGAAATCATGGCACTCTGTAGCAGGGCCAGCCCAAGACATTTTGCTGCCTGAGGCTGCTGCAATATTGTCTGTTATGTCCTTTGGATTTTTCCCTACTGTTGTGATATTCATTATTTACTTACAAAAATTCAAATGATCCATATTATAGCCCTACAATGAAAAGTCATGATCTGACCATGAGTTACTTTGATTGAAATAAACTCTTGAATAAAATATTCTGATAAATATCATAGTTCTCACATAGTACTGCCCCAAACTCAGATGGATTGCATATTGATTTTAAACATTAGTCGCAAATGCAGTGTATTCTGGAGCTGGATAATGCTATCAGATATTGATAGTGTTGGCAGTGGTATTTCTTCTGCAAATGCTCTTCCATTTTGGGCAATAATTGTATTAACTATTAGGAAAGAGCAGATAAATCTCCCTGTCTCCAGAAATTGAAATAAACCTTTGGCAAACTATAGACTGGTTAAGCTTCATTAACAAAAGAATACTGACTAGCTTTTTGCTAAATTTGTCAGAATCAAACATACTGAGACTCTCCCTGAAGAGGATTCAAGAGAAGGACAACAGAGGGCTTCTCCACATGTGGCTTTTATCCTGTTATTGAGACTGGTTAATCACAAAGGTTTGCGGGTCATTTACATGAGGTCATCAACCTCCAGGGTGCCTCTCACGCTAAATGACCTTTATCCCATTTTTAAAAGATTGTAGATAATGAGCTATCAAATTACAATGCATCGAGTTCCCTCCTGAAATGAGGAAATCGAGCAATAAGAGATGCTACACCACAGCGCCATCTAGTGGCTGTATAATGAAAGATAAAGAACACACAGATAAGGGAGAAAATGGGGGGGGGGTGTAAAGGGAGCCCATCGTGATCTTGCATTTAAAACAGAAGCAGAAAGCCCTGGTACAGTTGCGAGATTTTAGGCTGGTGTAGAAATGCTCAAAGGATCAACTAATATAAAAATGGTCAGTGTATGAATTCTTTTACCAAGAGATTTCTGAGGAACTGTGGCCAGACCACTAGCTGAGAGGATTTTTTTTTTTTAATGCTGCGGGGGGGGGGGGGGCGTGTGTGTGTGGACAGAGCAAGACTGAACAACCTTTTTGGCCCTAAAGGGTGTCCACTGGGGAATCACACACGTGCGCAAGTACACATATGCATGTACACACAGGCAAGCACCACCGACAACTCACAACTCCCTCCCTCCCTCCCTCACAGACACACAGGGCTTTACCCCCATAAGCACACATACAATAAATTCTCTTATAAATTACCAGAGCAATTAATCATAGATACCGTATCACCGTTTTTATTGCAAGAGATCAAAGCTATCATATATTAGCATTAGTTTAACCACAGAGAATTGCTACCTCCTTGGTAAGTGCCAGTGTAATACGTTTGGTAACAGGCAGAATAAAGATCAACTTGAGCACGCTCCGGGAGAGAGCGCAGGACAGGAAGGCCTGGCGTGCTATGGTCCATGGGGTCACGAAGAGTCGGACACGACTGAACGACTGAACAACAAGAATAAAGATCAAATCTGAGGCTGAAGTCCCCTCCCTGCCCCAGCCACCCCAACAGGATCACACACACAAAAAGGGGAAAAAACATTCTGGAAACAAGCTCTAGAGTTCTTGCCATAGAAGCCACATTCCCTGAGTGTCCCCAGGGCAACCTAGGAAGGAGGCAGAAATGTTCAAGCAGGGATTGCTAGGATGCTCTAGGAATGAGGCTTCTATGGAAGGAACCAAAGAGCCTGTTCCTACAGCATTCCCCCCTTTGGGGGGGGGGGGAGGCTGTCCCTGCTCTATAGATTGGGGAGGGGCAGAATAATGTATACCCATAAACCACCAGATACTTCCTTACCTTTTTTCCACCTAGCTGTAATCTGTATATTGGCCACCAGAGCCTGGACCTACTGGATAAAAAACAAGCCACTAGCTTTTGCTTAAAGGCAGCCAAGATTTCCTCTCCCTTCAGCTGTTTCCATGCGCAGAAATGCCCCTCCTGGCCATTTGTATTTCCAGCAACAGAGATATAAAACATCAATTTTATTTATTTATTATTTATTTAAAACATTTCTTGGATGCCTTTCAGAGCAGAAACCCTCCCAAGGTGGCTTACAGCAATAAAATACATAAAACCAGTTAAAATATTAAAAGTGATAAAACATAAAAACAATAAAAGCCAACAATAAAACCAGCAACATCAACACCCTCTGTGCTTCCCCCTGTGACTTGACCAATCTCGATAACTGAGGAAGGTGGCTGGGTAAAAGGCAAGGCAATGAGGGGTCCTGGGAAAGATCGGAGCGGGGGGCTTGGGCTTGAACCTTTGTGTTTCAGAACCTGGCACCTACCCTCCGCTTTTCTCCGTCTAGCTGGGAAATCAACTGGAGGTGGTTTGAAATCCTGTCCTGAAACCTTACAAGGTGAAGGCTTCCTAGGGTTTCCTGTAAACTATCATGTATACTAGCAGCAAACATTCTCCGAATGCCAATAATTGTGTAGACAAAATGGCACGATCCTTTCCAAACACAAGACGGAGGTATCAGCAGGCTTGGGGGAACCCCAAGGTTTGCAGAAGCATGTGCACACATGCACACAGAAACTTTAGGGACAAAAGGGTGGAACAGCCCAATAAGGAAGGAACATGCTGAGTGGGCACAGAATGGTGAGTGCCTGGGGTGGAGGGAATGGAAAACGGGTGGGGAATGAATGGGGTATCCTGGAAGACAGAAAGGCTACCTGGCATCTCGAACAGGAGCATTCCACACTGCAGCATTTTGTGGCAGGGCCCTCTTGTCTTACGTCATAACTTTAACAGCAGGCCTGATAAATTAACTTACTAAACAATTCTTCCACATTTTTCTTCTCTTTCTTCCTTTTTCAACAACATGAGCTACAGCAGCAGAAGTGGTTCTTGAGCCACTTCAAGAACCTCATGTTGTATAAACCTGATGGAGAGACCAAGGGAGGCCTCATGGAGACCCTGGCACGAGCAGCTGAGATCTTTCAGCCTTTCACTGTGATACCCAAGGGCCCTCACTGACCACATCCTTCAAATATAAATATATGACTCCCTTTAATTTCATTTTAACATTTAAAAAATCTGTGTGTATCATCACTGTACAGTGAGAATAAACAATTGGCCCTGAGTCTACCTGGTAGCAGGGCTTGGCAGAGAGAGCAGAATTCTTGGATTAGAACTCTGATTTAGGCCTCAAAAAGGGGGAAGAGCGTTGCATCGTTTACTTTACTCTAAAACTGGGTTTGCACGACACGCTAACGCACAATGGATTGTTTTCTGGAACAACCCATGATGGGTTAGTATGTTGTCTGTGAGCTGTTTTCCCCGCCCACGGTGGCTTATTTCCACCAAACAACCCACCCTGAGAATCCATGGTCTGCAGTAGGGGTTGTTTTACCTACGGTGGGTTACTGTTTTGTCAGTGGTGCCAGCATGGGTTACAGAGATCATCTTCAGAGCTGCTCACGAAAAGCAGCCAAAAATGCTGCCACTGCTCTGCTCCTCTTGAGCAATCTCTGTTCCTGAGATCTGACTAGCAACAGATTGCGGTTCATCCCCTTCACCACCTGACTCCTCCCCTCTCCTTCAGCAATGTGCTTTACAAAGTTGCAAACTTGCTTTCATTCACAGAAGTGTGCAATCAGCAGAGTGACCTTGAGCAAAGTTGTTTTCTACCACATTCAGCTGTGCCTCTGACTCCAAAGCATTTTACCACCCCCACCCCTGTGCAGTTCCTGAACAGTTTCACCTGTGGTGAAATCCTCAGTTTTCCATGGAAAAGCAAAACCATGCAATTACCCAGTAGCGTACCTTGGGCCTCCTCTTAAGGAGAACCTTTATATTAAATTTCGTCCCTTTCCTGCAGACTTTCAAGGAGTTGGAGGCCCCCCACCCCGTTTTGGTGCAATGTTCCCACCATGTAAGCATCCCTCCTTTCCAGTCAGGCCACGCCATCCCAACTCAGCAGATGCTTCTTCCCCTCGCTACAACCCTTAACACTGAACCTCCTCCCCCGCCCCAAGAAACATTTTCACTGCCACCAGCAGCCCCCAAGCTAGCCATCTAATGCCCCTCCAACCCAGAACTGATGCCCAATAGCGCCTTAGTAGATTCAAAGCAGCATTAAGCAAGCCCAGTATTAAGCAAGCTAAATATGCTGCTTTGCATGCCAATAAAATGTTTCCTTTTATTCTGTGTTGTTGGTTCAATGCTGGTAACTGGGGAACCATCAAAGACTTGGGAATTGGGGTGGTGGGTAAGGTATAAGAAGCAGGGAAGAGGGGGTAGGAGCAGAAAGCAAAGCGAAGGGAAGCAAACGGGGTAGTGGGTAAGGATCAACATGGGGCTGAGAACCGGGGGGGGGGGGACAGACTGGCAAGAGCAGAAGACACCCCTAGCATGAAGCAAACCAATCAGAGACAGGCTGCTGATGGAGTGGCAGTGTGAGGGATGGCCGGATATGGTTTCCACTGCAAAGGAAGCTGGGATACTTGGCTGGCCTAGCAGGAGGACTACAGGAGGAAGAGGTGCAAGGGCAGGGAGGAAATAAACCACACTGTGTAGCTTGTTTGCCTGATCATCAGACAGGAGCACAGTAGGGTGTTTGCAAAACAACCTACTTTGCATAGCTTGTCACCCACCATGGGTTAGCGTGGCATGTGAACAGGCCTTAAATGATCTTATATGATGGAAAGGACTGAGAAAGCCAACTTAGAAAATTCCCAAGTCATAGAAATCTGCTCCTAACATCTAAAATTCTTCCCAAATGTTTAATACAGTTAGGGTAGAATCCTATGCATGTTTAGACAGGAAAAAAAAAATCCTACAACTCCCTGGGAGTGCATAGATTGCACCCTTAATAATTTAAAATAGAGTTGTAAGTTTCCATATATAGATTCCATATTCCACAGCAATTTAAAAAACACACACACACACCCTGGGGTGCTTCTAGATGGGCAGCTTCTAGTGTAACCAATCAAAAGACATTGTGCAGCTATTCCCTTTTTCCCTCTTTAATAGATTTTTGAGGTAACGAAAAAGATGAAAGAAGTGATGTGAAAATACAGGAGTGTTACAAAGTGGAAGATAACAACCCCTGGATCTCCCACTCCAAATTCCATACATAAGGCAGGGGAATTGCAAAATAAAAGCCTCGTCTGGAAGCATCCCTGGCTTTTAAAAGATGAATCACCAAGAACATTCTGGAACCTGTGAAGGGTGGTATAAGTAAAATTGGTGGAAAGTCTAAGCATTTGCAAACGAGCCTACATCTGTGGTTGAAGTTTAGATAGAGTGTGAGCAATTTTCTTATCATATGGAAAGGCAGACAAAAGAAAGAAGAGGGAAGTAAAAGAGTACGGAGGGTTCCCAAGAGGAAAAGTGGCTTTCACCAGCCCTCATCAGTCATAGGCCACCTTCACACATTGGTTTTTTAGCAGGATCATTCTTCTTTAATCACTGGTTTTCACGGGAGCTTTAAACGACAACACTGCTATCCTGCTATCTCACAGCTTCCCCTCCCTCTTCCCGTGTTATTTGAGAATGGGGAAAACCCAGCATTTGCTGTGCTTGCAATTTAAATCACCATTTTCCCCCTGTGTATTTCCCCTTTAGTGCTTTGTCCTGCTTTGTGTGGGCATGTGCTAGGGGGTTTGCTGGGCAGTGTTGAATACCATTGTCATGACAATGAATCGGGCGGGCAGGTCACGGACCACGCTTCTAGTGACCGCTTCTGCCTCTCTCCCATTCCACTATGAGCACTTGAACTGTAAAGAACCATCCCAAATGTTTCTCTGAGATCCCTCTGAACACAGCAGTGCTTACTTCTGAGTAAACACATCGGCTGTAAGGCTTTCCCTTCCTGGGAGTAAGTGCCATTGAAATCTGTGTGACTTGCTTCTGAGTAAGCATGCATAGGAGTGCATTGTAAGTCTACTCAGAGTAGCAGTCTTAAGATCTCCCATCCCCTCAGTGTTTTTACTTGGAACTTCCCCTCCCATTGACTTCACTGACTGCTTCTTCTCCCTTTTGCTCACCAGTTTGATGGGCTTTTTTCATACAGCCTTTGCATGGACTTGCACTCATGTCTGTGTAAACATCCGTATGACTGGGAAGCAGGCCAGCCACTATCTCTTCTTCTAGCCCACCTTGCAGGGTCATTGGGAAGCCAGAATAAGGGGGAAGAGCAACAACAGCACGGGGTGGGGGAAGCAAGCCGGGTCTAATGAAGAAGGTGTCCCTGTGAAGCGGTCACCTGTGGGGGAGGGGCTACTAGGGATGGCTTGGTGAATTGACTGTATACGAGTCTGTTTGTGGATTTCCTACTTCTGTAGTTGGGAACCCGGAAATTGGTATACCTTCGAGCTCTGTAGCGCAAGCAATGTACTGCATTTAATTCAGGAGTTGAATTAAATTCAACTTTAATTGTTGAATTTAATTTAATTTAATTTAAGGAGTTTAATTCCCTGGCCAACAGGAGTTGGCCAGGGGAGTTGCAGTGGTTGAAGAGACAAAGGAGACAAAGGAGACAGAGGCTAAGAGGTAAGTGGGTTGCAGGAAGCCCAGGGCGCTGCCCTTTATCCTTCTGACTGGCTGTGAGCTCACCAGGAGCTTCTGAGAGCTCCAACTGAATTGGAGGGGTGTGGCCTGAGTACTCCCAGCAGCTGACTGGGCGGGAAGCTTCAGTCTGTTTCCTGCCTCCCAGCTGAGCAGAGCAGAGCAGAGCAAGCTGCTCCAGCTGGTCCAGGGACTACAGAAGCAGGCAAGCTCCCAGAGAGCGAGCGAACAGAGCGAGCGGACAGGGGGAGCAAACAGGAGTTGGCCAGGGGAGTTCGGCAGGGGAGGTCAAGGGGGAGGCCCCTAACATTTTTTTTTAACTAACTTTTTCCCATTTATTTGTCTTGTAACACACACTTCCACACCAGTGGGACTCTGCTTTTAACCTCTACTGAGTAGAGGAGCAGGCACAGGCTAGTCTAGAACAATCACAAAGCTAGACACAAAAAGGGAAAAGGGGCTATGGAAGGACAAGACTCTCCAGTGGTGGTGACCTGCAGGGTCTGTGCAATGTTTGTTTTCTTGCCTGAGAACAACATGGCCTACACCTGCAACAAGTGCAAGTTGATCACGCTGCTGGAGGAAAAAGTAAGTGGACTGGAGCGGCGACTGTCAACCCTCCGGGGAATAAGAGAACACGAAGAGTTCTTGGACAGAATGGGGGAACTACAGCAGCAAAGGGCAGACCAGAAGCTTGAAGAGCAACAGCAAGATGAGGCAGAAGTGGGAAATGCTGAGGAGAAGAAAAATGGAGTAGAGGATACTCCTTGGAAAACGGTGACAGTTAGGAGAAGAAGAACTAGACGCCACTCTGCACCAGTGGAAGCGGTGGAGCTGTGGAACCGATTCCAGGTACTTGCAGATGAGACTGGAGGACAGCCTGCAGAGGAAGAATCACAGGGGAACCTGCATGAGAGTGAGCAAGAGGCTAAAGGTCAGTCAAACAGAGGCGATGAAACCCAGGCCTACAAGAAGAAGAAGAGAAGAGTGGTAGTAGTGGGAGACTCCTTGCTGCGTGGGATCGAGACCCAAGTATGTCGCGAAGACCCGTGGACTCGCCAGGTATGTTGTCTCCCGGGAGGACAGATTAGAGACGTGACTGAAAGGTTGCCTGCACTCATAAAGCCCACTGACAGGTATCCCTTTCTTCTCATCCATGTGGGAACAAATGATACCGCCAAGCGGAGCTACGAAGAGATCACGTCAGACTTTGAAGCTTTGGGAAGGAAACTCAAGAACTTTGGGGCCCAGATAGTTTTCTCATCCATCCTTCCAGTAGTTAGAAGAGGGATAGAAAGGGAACGAAAAATACTCCGGGTGAATGACTGGCTACGAAGGTGGTGCCGACGAGAGAGATTTGGATTCTGGGACCACGGGCTATACTTCCTGGAAGATGGGCTGTTGGCTAGGGATGGGTTGCACCTCACAAAGGCTGGGAAGAATGTGTTTGGCCACAGCATGAAGAACTTCATCAGGAGGGCTTTAAACTGAATCCTACGGGGAAGGGAGATGTAATGTTGGGGGTAACAATGGACGTAGGCGCATGCACTGCAATGGAGAGAACAGCGCTGATAGCGCCCAATAATAGTCTTCAGACACATGTAGGAAGAAAGCCAGACTATGAAGCACATGGTCTTCGATGTCTATATACTAATGCCCAGAGTATGGGAAACAAACAGAACGAACTTGAACTCTTAATACAGGAGGGAAATTATGACTTGATAGGTATAACTGAGACTTGGTGGGATGACTCTCATGACTGGAATACAGCAGTTGAAGGATATAACTTGTTCAAAAAGAACAGGAGGAACAGAAAGGGAGGCGGGGTTGCACTGTATGTGAAAAATACATATCTCTGCACAGAAATACAGGAGGAGGAGCTTGGTAGCCCCATCGAGAGCATCTGGGTTGAAATAAATGGAGCAAAGAATAAAAGGAACCTGGTGGTCGGAGTCTACTACCGGCCACCCAATCAAGGAGAAGCCAAGGATGAAACTTTTGAAAAGCAAATAGCCAATGTTTTAAGGAAGCATGATGTAGTAGTAATGGGGGACTTCAATTTCCCCGATATTTGTTGGGAGACAAATTCTGCAAAACATGGCCCCTCCAGGAAATTCCTGACTTGTGTGGCGGATAACTTCCTCCTACAGAAAGTAGAGGAAGGAACTAGAGGATCGGCTATCCTTGACTTGATCCTAACCAACAGAGATGACTTAGTGGATAAAGTAGCAGTTACAGGAACTCTGGGGGAAAGCGACCATGTTGTACTTGAGTTCTTGGTTCTAAGGGAAGCAAAAGCCGAGTGTACTCAAACGCGTACCCTGGATTTTAGGAAAGCTGATTTTAATAAACTCAGAACAATGATCAGTAAGGTCCCATGGCAAACAATGCTAGCGAGAAAAGGAGTCCAAGATGGGTGGGAACTTTTAAAAAAGGAAATTCTCAAGGCACAATCACAAACAATTCCAACAAGAAGAAAAGGTGGAAGACAACAGAAGAAGCCAATGTGGCTTCACAAAAAGCTTAGGGATGACCTGAAAACAAAAAAGGACACATATAGGAAGTGGAAAGAAGGCCAAGTAACAAAGGAAGAGTACAGGCAGGTAGCACAGAATTGCAGGGATGGCGTCAGGAAGGCTAAAGCGGAGAACGAGGTGAGGTTAGCGAGGGATGCTAAAAACAACAAAAAGGCTTTCTTCAGCTACGTGCATAGTAAAAGGCAGAGGAAAGAAATGGTTGTTCAGCTATTAAATAAGGATGGCAAAATGATAACAGATGACAAAGAAAAGGCAGAGGTGCTCAATTCCTACTTTGGCTCAGTCTTCTCCCAAAAGAGGGTCTATGACCCCCCTGGCAAAGGCCAAGTACAGGCTGAAGGGGCAGGATTGCAGCTTGAGATCGACAGGCATATGGTCAAGGAACACCTCATTACTTTGAATGAGTTCAAATCTCCAGGGCCAGATGAACTGCATCCTAGAGTAATAAAGGAACTGGCAGAAGAACTCTCAGAACCGCTGTCTATTCTCTTTGAGAAATCATGGAGGACCGGGGAAGTGCCAGATGACTGGAGGAGGGCTAACATTGTCCCTATCTTCAAAAAGGGTAAAAAGGAGGAACCTGGGAACTACAGACCAGTCAGTCTGACATCAATCCCTGGAAAAATTCTGGAGCAGATCATAAAGCAATCCATCTGGAAGCACCTTGACAACAATGCCGTGATTACTCGAAGCCAACATGGATTTGTCAAAAACAAGTCCTGCCAGACAAATCTGATCTCATTTTTTGATCAAGTCACCTCCCTTGTGGACCGTGGGAATGCTGTAGACATCATATACCTCGACTTCAGCAAAGCTTTCGACAAAGTGCCCCATGATATCCTGATGAGCAAACTTGCTCGAAGTGGGCTAGATGAAACAACGATCTGGTGGATCCACAGTTGGCTACAGAATCGGACTCAAAGAGTGCTTATCAATGGGACCTTCTCAAGCTGGGGAGAGGTAACGAGTGGGGTACCGCAGGGCTCAGTCCTGGGCCCAGTGCTCTTCAACATTTTTATTAATGACTTGGAGGAGGAGGTGCAGGGAATGCTGATCAAATTTGCAGATGACACAAAATTGGGCGGGATAGCTAATACTTTGGAAGACAGAAACAAAATTCAAAGTGATCTGGATAAACTGGAGTGCTGGGCAGAAAACAACAGAATGGCATTTAATAGGGACAAATGCCAAGTTCTGCACCTAGGAAAAAGAAACCAAATGCACAGTTACAAGATGGGGGATACGTGGCTCAACCACACTACGAGCGAGAAGGATCTTGGAATTGTCGTCGATCACAAGCTGAATATGAGCCAACAATGTGATGTGGCTGCAAAAAAGGCAAATGCTATTTTGGGCTGCATTAATAGAAGCATAGCTTCCAAATCCCGGGAAGTACTAGTTCCCCTCTACTCAGCACTGGTTAGGCCTCATCTGGAGTACTGTGTCCAGTTCTGGGCACCACACTTTCAGAAGGATGCAGACAAACTGGAGAGGGTCCAGAGAAGGGCAACAAAGATGATCAGGGGACTGGAAACAAAGCCCTATGAAGAGAGACTGAAAGAACTGGGCATGTTTAGCCTTGAGAAGAGAAGACTGAGGGGAGATATGATAGCACTCTTCAAGTACTTGAAAGGTTGTCACAGAGAAGAAGGCCAGGATCTCTTCTTGATCATCCCAGAGTGCAGGACACGGAATAATGGGCTCAAGTTACAGGAAGCCAGATTCCGGCTGAACATCAGGAAAAACTTCCTGAGTGTCAGAGCAATACGGCAATGGAACCAATTACCTGGGGAGGTGGTGGGCTCTCCCACACTGGAGGCCTTTAAGACGAGGCTGGACAGCCATTTGTCAGGGATGCTCTGACTTGGATTCCTGCATTGAGCAGGGGGTTGGACTCGATGGCCTTGTAGGCCCCTTCCAACCCTACTATTCTATGATTCTATGATAATTCCATCACACACTGACATATTTAGCAGAGAAGGACTAGCAGCGCCAGCAGCCACAAAGGCGGAGGAAGGAGGGGGGCAGGGGACCAGCTCCCATAGCCCACTATCCCGATCACTAGAAGGGCTTCCAACTTCCCTCCTGCTGTGGAGGAGTGGAGGGACACGCGGATCCATCAATCATGTTACAGGAACCAATGACCAGGGGAGGGGAGGGGGCATGGGGCCAGCAGCCCCCTTCTGTCCTGATTTTTCCATGCTGCTCTGCCCTGCCATGAAAAGGTATAGGGCGGAGGAAGCGCAATGAGATGATAGATAGATAGATAGATAGATAGATAGATAGATAGATAGATAGAATGCTGCTGCATACAAGGCCAGTCTAAACCCCAGAAAGGATCCAAAATCAAAAGGATCGGTTTGTAATGGGATAAAATGCCAGGTGTGAAGAGAGCCTTAATGAAACCTTAGTCCTCACAGAACCTTCACCTGTCTGTTGTGGCAATGCAGACATTCAAAAGTACACCTAGAAATATTTTCTCCAGATTGATATATCTAATATCCCTTTGGGCACTGGTTTTATTAAAAGATTTTAATATATTGTGAATCACCTTGAACCACGTTGAAGTCAATTAAACATCAGACTGATAAAAGGAACCTGCAGCCCCATGCCCAAATCCAGCTGATTTCCATGAGTTTAAGTGCACTTCCTAACTCCTGGCAAACTGGGATTCAAGGGCCAAAGCAGACACCTAGGGCTAAACCAGATGCTACGTTAAATGCATAGCATCTACTGATCCTAACGTTAAATGTATAGGGTCTAACTGTCCCTAACTCTTTTTTTTACTTTAATGTAAACACACACGGCCCCATTCTAGACCAGAATCACCAGGGGGAGGGGGATTAAAACTTCCCACGGAGCTGCTTTCCCATCCTAAATTCACACCCACCCCACCCCGCACAGGGACTAAAAAAGAAAAAACCCTCCATCAGTGCCAATTGAGTCCCTCCCCCTTTCTTTAACCCCTACACGGGGGGTTCACATTTGGGGAGGGAAGTGACTGGGTGGGAAGATTTAACCCCCCACACACACACACACACCCCTGCACACAGTGGCCCCAATCCAGATTGGTGCCCTGCGTGCTTACACTAAAGTGTTTTTTTTTTTACGTCAGCTAGACCCTAGGCATTTAACATAGCATCTAGTTTAGCCCCTAGAGGGAGCCAAATCCTGTCCAGAGTTGTATGTTCATGTGACCTAATGTAACATTCCTTCCTGCCCTCCAATTGGACTTTCAGTCCATCATGTTAGGTTCAAACCACATGTCATGGCAGCAGACTGGCTTGTTTAAAACCAGCCCTGTCCCAATCACATCCAAGGGATATTTCCTGAATTTTGGAGGGAGGGGAGTGGGGGAGAGCTGAAGATGTTGATGAATGAGGACACTCTCTAGTGCAGCCTTCCCCAACCTGGCCCGCTCCAGATGTTTTGAACTCCAACTCCCATCATTCCCAGCCAGCATAACCAGCAATCAGGAAGGCTGGGAGTTGTAGTCCAGATCATCTGGAAGGTACCAGATTGTGGAAGGCTGCTCTAGGGCTTCTGAAAGGGCATTTGCCAGGTCAGGGTATGGGAAAGTTAGTTGCTCCTGGGCATCATTCTGGGTTGTTTTCAGCCTCCTCCACCAGCAATAAAAGGTTCCTAATATAAAGGAATCTTTACACATAGTTACCAGCAAGAAACACCAATACAGTCTTGGGGGATTGAGGAGGTTGAGATCTAGGAATGGATAGTCCTAGTTCCTCAAAGACTTCAAACAAACAATAAATGATCAAGGGGAATAAGAGGATGAGGATGTCCATTCCAGTACCCCACACTTGCAATATTTATCTCTCCTACTATTCAGATTTGTTATGGAGGTGGCAAAAACCACTTACGTTAAGATGGTCTCAAGTCAAGAGATTTAAAGAACTCAAACACCACAACAGTAAAATCCAATGAAGTACAGGAGCAGAGACAAAACACCTCCGCTCGCACCAACACCAGCTGCCACAAAGAGCCAGGGTGGTACCCTCAGCTCTGGCCAACCAGCTGTTGTGGCAACAAGGACCATTCAGAACTCATTTCAAAATTGCACACATGGGCTGCTGCTGGCTTAGTTGCCTCCTATTCTGAACATGTCAGTCACTTGGGGCTGATTTCCAAATAGGTGGGCTTAATGTGACTTGAAGTTTGTGTCTTCAGTAACCTCTGTGTGGAACCCATTCCAAGATGACTGGGCTACAAAACAACACTGTCCAAAGATTAAATCACGGACATTACTTCAGAGAGATGGAAAACATAGAAACAATGGAGCCAACTTTGCCAGAGATGAGGAACATCTTGTGTTCCTTTGGCTTGATATTGTGATGTTGCCTGTCTTGATATGACTTTTCTAGAGGAAGAACCAACTATCACCCGCTTTGATCATCCAGTGTAGCACAAATCAGACTGAGCCATAAAGGACTGTTTACATTCTAAATTGTAAATCATCCAAGTGAGGAAAGGAAAGCAATAGGCCCAAACCCCAACAATATGTGACCAAATCACTGGTGTTTGAATACGTGTTGTGTCATGTAGTCCTTTCTAATACTGGATTCACCAGAGTACAAAGGGGCAACATGGAGATACAGCATTTCAGGCCATCTTTCTAGATGTCTCCCAATATAGCAGACTAGATCTGGAGTGGGGCTCCAAACAGATTGTATCTGCTAAAAGCAGATCCAGCCTGAGTTTTCTGTGAATGGAGCACAGATATCCCTTTCCCCCAAACATTGTCCATTGTCAAAGACGCATGGCCATGGATGAACTCTGAAAAAATAGGGTTGCCAATTAGGATTTTAAAAATGCTAGTAGCTACATGAAGCTACAGGAGATTAGGGGGCAGACTTGCTAGAGCCTGGAGCATCCGGGACAGAGCTAAAAGCCAAAGCTCTCTGTTCCATTCCATCATGACTGGTGCTGGCAGGGACAGGTGGCTGAGCTTGCCTTTAGGTTCTCCTCTGAGGTGAAGCCTCCCACATGAGTGGGTTTAACAGCTACAGCCATGCTGCCTCCACTCCTTCTTTAAAATGTGTTTGTAAAAATCTTGAATAGCTCAGCTAAAAATGTCTAATCTTAAATATAGACTACTAATATAAATATATTTACATTAAACCACAGTAATGATCTGAAACATCTTCACCACTGTAGTAATTTATCCTCCTGGTACAGCTGGGTGTATGTAGCCCAATTCTGTTTTTTTTTTTTTTTTAAATCAGGGCTTTCTATCACACTTTCAGAGTAACCATTTAAAGAGTTTTTTCTGCCCCAGGCTTAACAGATAGGTATTAATTCTCCCCAAGATAACATCTGCTCCTGTGCTTCGTACCAGGAAGCACTGTGGCTCAAACACAGTGCTTTTGGACCTCTTGAGCTCCTGTGGTTTGCTTGCTGCAGTGGCTCATAGGAGCTTATTCCAGACATATTACATAGCAATGAAGGACAGCTTGTTTGAAAGGCCTGCTTGATCCTTGCATGTTTCCCTAAGATCCCAACACAACACTTGTTGTGGCAAGGAGAAGGGGATTTTGTTAAGCTGAAGAATTAGCAGTAACAACTTAGTCCTGGGCTGAAGTTTTGGCCTAACTGCATTTCATAGGTTGCAGGGGGAGGAAACACCCCTTGAAAATTGTATTCATCTGGGGGACTCTTAAAAAAAAGTCTGTGTTTGGGGTGAAGTATGACACAGCCAAGGACTTCCCTTCCTTCTTTCCTTCCTTCCTTCCTTCCTTCCTGTATTCATCTGGGGTCCCAATTCTGTCTGGTCCCAGTCAAAATAGATTCTTTTGGGTTGCCAAGATGAAACACAGCCGCTTGTGCAAAAGGATGACAGTTTACTGATAGAAAATAGATGCAGAATAAATATACAAAGAAAGGTCACACCTCTAATCAGCCAATGCAGCTGTCACAGCTGATATATCTATCTGAGTCCCCAAGATAGACTAGGGCCAGATCTACACCTTGTGCAATATCATTACAATCCCAGCATGGTAACGCTATATCCATCTTGCGCATTTATACCTCATAGGACACACAAAGACATTTGTTGTGGTATACCGGATAATGTGGAATAAAAAGCAGGAAATAACACTACAAAAGCAGTATATCGAATGTGTAATGTGCCCCAACAATTATCAGCACACTTCAATATCGCTATAAAGCAGTAGTGTAGATCTAGCCCAGAAGTCATTCCCCTAGGACCGGCAAAAGTTCTCCAAGCTGGTAGCATGCATATTCCCCCTTGGAACTAGACCAAAGGACAAAGCCTGCAGGTTGGATTTTATAAGCTTGCATGCTAGATGTCCCTAGCTCATGAGCAGACAGGCAATGCCTCTCCCCCTTCTCCAAAGAAGCAGGGGGGGGGGGGGCTCTCTTTTGCTTCTTACAGGAGGAATAGAACAAGACCCATATCTCTTTCACTTCATGAGATCATACAGCCAGCCACAATAGCTTCAAGGTGAAGCTGTAATTTACTAGCCTGTGTGAAAGGCCCATGCTCCTTATTAACTAAAGCTGCCAGCTAGGCAAACTACACAGGTCTCTAGGTAGGTACCAACAGAATATACGAATGCTGTAAAGTCCACCTTATTGCTCACCAACAAACTCACTACACTTTCTCTCTCTCTCTTTCAAACAACAACAAAAACACCAACAGGGGCAGCCATCTCCACCCCACAATGCCCCCAGGAATGACACTGCATCATCACTTAGTGTAGTTCCCATGGGTGTTTTGTCTTGAAAGGAACCAGAGCAGCTACTGAATCCCCACTTGAAGCAGCAGCAAGGTATTTCTGTTGTTGAGGAAAAAGTCGTTCACTTCATTTTGAAGCCTAGGGTAAAGGAAAAAAATTTAGAAATGTGTCCCCTCTCCCCAAAAGTTGCTGAATATTAACCTCACTTTCACAGGGTACAAATGATCCTGCGAATATTGGGAAGGGAGGGGATTCAGCCCAGCTCTAGTGTGACTTTGCTTTGCTGGTAAGCAGTCTGAATAAGGCCTTCCTCCTGAGCAGACTGTGCTTAAAATGGCTGCTCTGGAGCATAGTGAAGAGTTTGGTGTCAGTCAGCCAGCCTCCTGGATTTCACGTGCCGAGAGGCTTTCATTTTATCTTGAAGCAAACAAGATAGAGGGTCCGGAACAGAAACAAGCTGTTATCCTGATAGTTTCTGGCGCTGACACATTTGCCATAATAAGATCACTCACTACACTGGTTTCACTACAATTTTGTCTTCAAAACTAAACCCCTATGCAGGCGTTCAGCCTGCTCTTGTGAGGGCTAAAACTGAGGAGGGGGGATGTGAACACCTGCATAGGGTTCAGGATGTTTGTTGAACTTGTGGGAGTACTGAAGGCACACATCTTGCCCATGCTTGTCATTATTCAGAGATTTAAATGCCAGAAACAAAATTAAGCCCAGTGAGGGCATTGCTGCTTATATGGCAGTTATGTCATCTCTCTGTGTGCTGCTGAGAGAGCAATGTGATGATGTACTGTATATAGCATCATCATGACCAGGGGCATTCTTGAGGAAAGAAGATGGCTGCACCTACCACTATTCCCCATAAGTCGCCACAGCTTTTGTCTTGTGGGGCAGCACTGGCAGAAGATGTGGTACGTGTGACTGGACTCTTTAAGAGACACACCTGGGGGATGGATCCAGGATTTGCCTTCAACTAGAGGATGGGTTCCGCTTGTGGAAGGTCCCTCCACCTGATTTCTGGGGCTCTCCCCTGACCACAGCTCACCCCATTCAGCTGGAACTCTTGACTCTCTGAGAAGCATTTTCAGGGGGCTGGAAGGTCTGGCTGTGGGAAGTAGATGGTGGGGAAATTTTCCTCCACCAGCACAGCTGATCCAGCTTAAATCTGGATCCAATAGCAGCTCCCCTTCCTCCTTAGCTGGGTGTGGTTTGCTCCATGATTCACTTAGAATTGCCTACCTCTCTTTCCAGCTTTCCCGCCTTTTGTCTCCTAAGGGCCTAATTCTCCCACATTTCATTTCTCCACTCTCTGTGATTCACCTCAGGTCACTCGCTGTCCTGCACTCATGCCTTTCTTGCTTGCTCCTCCACTGGGCAAGTGCAAAGGAAGAAGCACTGTGAGAGCAGTTGCCTGCATTTCCCCTCAGCTCGCCTGTCTTTTTGTCCTCCTGTGTGCTTTTGTCATTCATTCAAGGGCACCTGTTCAGGCCAGCCAGGCAACAGACCAAAGGGAGTCTCCGCTTCAGTCGGCCAGGCTTCTCCTTGGTGGCTAAGACAGGGAATGGAGAGAAAAAATGATCAAACCAAGCTTAGTTTTGTGCCAAGTCACTCAAACATATTTAGTGTGCATTATAGTGGCACTTCTACTTTGGTGCTTGACTTGTGGTATGCCTGCCAATAAGTATGGCCATGTGCTCCTGTTAAAAGAGTAAAAAGTCAGTTGACAAGTGTGTGGGAAACCAAAACACTTCACTCTAAGACCTGCTACTGATAACTACTCTAGTCATGACAGTTTTGAGAGGAAAAATTGGCAGCAGGAAAAGGGTGAAGCACCTCTCCCCACCTGCCTTTCTTCTATTCCTGATTGTAGCATCCAAGCGCTATTTTGTATTGTAAAGCAGCAGCAGCAGCAGGAGTTTCATGAAACTCTGTGTAACCTGTAATTTGGTCATTAGTGCAGGTTCATGCTTGATTGGTTATGTTCCCAGGGCCAGAGATTATTCCAGAATCTGACAAGGCTGCCAACAGATCTACTCCTGTGATGAACTTCCAGTAGACAATGGACAGATGGAATTGTGGCTGCATCTTCTCTAGGACATCATGAACAGCAGTAGAAAATTCAGAGAGTGAGAAAGTGTGTCCTCAGCAGAGCATTTTTTTTCTCTCTCTGATAGGAACAGATTATTAACACCATGTGTCACAACTTGTTCTTCTGGATAATTAGTATTCATAGTGCCAGCAAGTTTTGTTTGTAGTCCTTGCATGCTGCAGAATAATGTGCTATAAACATCTATGGCACAACAACAACGATGATGTCTGCCTTTTGTCATAGTCAGTCAGCAAGTATTTATTTGCATATAAATACACACAAGTACTTTGCAGTTTAAAAACCAGCAAGATTTCTAAAAACCCATTTCAACTTACAACATTTTACCAAGTCATAAAGCTTTTATTTCAGATGACTTCCAAATGTATATGAGCATATGGCTTGCTGAAGTATGGCCCTTTTCATGCATGGAAACAGTAATGGTGACATCATTAGTGTGTGTTGTGAGATCACCAGCATGTATAGTGACATAATGTCACTTCTGATAGCAGTTCTGATATATTTTTTGCAGGGGGAGGATAAACATTTCAGAGTTATATTGACTGCAACAGCCAGATAATCTGACCCCAAATCACCTGGAGATGGGCTTCACTGGACCCCTACAAATAAAGTAGTGGAAACGTAACACAGGAGAAACAAGATGACAGCAAGTAAGCCATAACAGGTATTTATTCAAATATCTTCTCATACACCCGTAGTGACATCTGAGCTAGCATTTCTCCCATTTGTGTCCTGGAGTGGGCATAAGGTAAATTGAGATCTACTAGATCTCTGAATGATGTTCAGTAGATGAACAAGGATTTCTGACCCCCAATTGTTTAACAATGGCAAGAACAAAATCACTCCCTCCTCCCAGCCCCTAAATTATGTTGGTGAAATTAAGAAAGTTGGAGTAGGCAGAAGTTTATTTTTGTGTGGAAGGACCGTGAGTTCTGTTCAGTTCTTGTACTCAAAACAAATTCCTGAGATCAGGAATTTTTAAATTCTAAGTATATTTCTTTTGCACCAGGCTCCAGTTGATGGATCTCTAGGATCTAGCAAAAAACAAAACAAAATGGGTTCCACAAGCCACTCAATGTTAGAATATTTACTTTTCATGCGGAAAGTCCCAGGTCCAATTCCTAAACTGTTCAGTTAAAAGGTAGCAGGTAACAGAACTGGGAAAGACCCAATGCTGACAATCACAGTAGACTCATCCTGACGAACCAATGGACTGATTCGGTGTTAGGGAGCTGCTTATGAAGGATGCTATAATGCAGTCTCCAGGAGTTTTTATTTTGGTTCTGTTGCATCTCTAGAAGTAGTCAAGTAAAATAATTCAGTGGCACATCCATAGAGTAAATCTGTTATTTTGACTTCCTGAGTGCTGAGAGACTAGGGTTATTTAGAAGTGTATATAGCAGCAGCCATCTTGTCCTGGATTTGTTTGATACCCTAAAATCTAAAATAAAACAAGGCATCAGTGTTTAATTCCAAATATTTCTGTATCAACTTACTCCAACCCCCTTTCCCTTGATGGCACAGAGACCTAGGTGGAAGAGTCACAGGAGGAACACTTATGAGTGACCACCACTTTAAACACCCTACCTGCTGTCTCTGGCTGTGGGATGAGTCAAGCATGCTGCCACCATTATCCCCCCACATTTCCCATTGCTTTGATGGAATAGATAGTTCCTAACCTGTACATTTTACAGATGGAACATGTCTTAGTAAATGCCAACATCTATAAGTTAGAAGAAATAGCACAATAGTAAAAATTAGAAGAAATAACTTTGAGATCTATCTGTAAATGTCCACTTTTCTGACATTTCCTACTGGCATCTTAAAACATTTAAGCATTATCAATAAATGACAGCAATGACCATGTTCCTAATATTTACCATAACATGTCAACCACACTCAGGTCTACCTGTTACATTCCTGAAGTGTTGGTAATAGGTGCTTCTTTGCTGTTGTCTCTCTCTGGTTTGAGCCACAAGAATGTGGCAAAAGCAGACAAGGGTGGGATTTGTGTGATGGTGGTCAAGGAAGAGCATCCCAATCCATGTCCTGAATCCTGCAGTGAAAATAATAATTCCTCTAGTCATGCAGAGTACAGCTAGCAATGGCAAACTCTATCTGTTATACTCAGAGACAGTCGCAACATTTCTGTAGGACACTAGTGTGATGTACTGTTTAGTACAGACTTCTGTTGATGGGAACCGAGTTAAAATCTGTTCTTCCCCAGCAACTCATATACAGAGACACATTCTGATACTTAACTATGCACTGAGTCAGTTCACACAATCAAAACAAGCCACAGTGGCAGCTTATTGTGTTGTCTAAACCTGGGTGGCATGGCTTGTTGTAGGGTTAAACAACCCTCAAATAACCCTACAAAAGCCCACAGGCCATTTGAGGGTTGTTTAACCTTCCATCAAACCATGTCACCTGGGTTTGGATGACACAGTAAGCCATAGCTGGGCAGGGACTATGCAAATCGTGCCTGGCAACCACATGGCTCACAACAAGCCACCATGGTTTAAGCCATGGTAGTTTGTTTTGCTTGTGCAAACTGTGTCACTGTGTGAAGGAGTGCTTCCTTTTGTGTGACCTGCATTTCTCACTATTCAGCTTCATTGGATGACCTCAGGTTATACAAACATAAGAACCGTGCTGGATCAGACCAAAGGCCTGTCTAGTCCAGTATACTGTTCCCACAGTGGCCTACTAGATACATATGAAAAGCCCACCAGCAGAACACGAGCACAATAGGACCCTTCCACTCATGTTCCCCAGTGACTAGAGGCACACTTCCTCCGATACTGGAGGTAATATATAGCCAGCATGACTAGTAACTACTGATAACCTTATCCTCTATAAATTTGTCTAATCTCTTTTAAAAGCCATCCAAACTGGTGGCCATCACTACATCTTGTGGAAGTGAATTCCATAATATGATATGGGAAGAATAAAAGCTTGTCTTTCTCCATTTTCTTCACACCAGGCGTAATCTTATATACCTCTATCATGCCCCACTCTACTCATTTTTTTTCTTAACTAAAAAGCGCCAAATTTTGTAACCTTTGCTCATAGGGGAGTAGCTCCAGCCTCCTGCTAATTAAACAGCAAGCTAAGCATATGGCTTTTTAATGTTCATGCATATGTGCTAGAGACAAGATGTATCCCACAGCACGCGCTCAGAGTTTTCACTGCTACAGTTCAAGAGAGAGGCTGATCCCTAGAGAATGGCAACACCTCTAGCAACTATCACTACAAACATTTCAAGAATGCATCCACAAAAGGCAAGAATAAGGATAGTGATTTATCAGTGACAGTTGCAGAATAGTTGCCGTTGGAGATTAAGGTGCATCCTTAACCTGCAACCCCACTGATTAAAATTAGCCCTCATTCATTAATCAACTAAACCTTTATTTGATTTATATATTAGAGTATGCAGCATTAATAGGTTCTTTTGATTGCTTGTGGGTTTGCTTGTTTGCTTAAGTCTGGAACGTGTGAGAACCTTCCAGCCTAAGGACCCTAGAGCAGCCCAGGCTCTTACCCATGTCAGCTGCTTCATAGCCTTTGGGCATTATGGTCCTGTCTATCCGCGCAATCAGCCAGGCTCCTACGATGACACTGCATAACAGCCGGAACAGACAGGCACTCAGCCCCAGCATCACATTGTAGAAGAATAAAAAGTAGTTGAAATTGTGGAACACTTTCCTAAAAATAAGAATAAATCACCACAGGAGAGTTTAACATTGGTATATGCCAGTGTGTATGTATGTGTATGAGGGAGTGAGGATGGTGTGTGTGTGTGTGTGTGTGTGTGAGAGAGAGAGAGAGAGAGAGAGAGAGAATGTAGGAATGCAGTGGCCACACTCACTTTGGCGGTGGCCATGCATGCTGGCATGTGAACCCTGATGTACTAGTGCTGGGGCCACTTCAGCCCTCAAGATTAAAATGGTGCCCCATCCGTGGTATATGGACTTAATGAAAAAGGAACAATTGTTGCTGTTTTACACTGAATTGATCCCCTTCATGGATCACTGCCTTGTTGTGGCGAAGGGGCTTGCGTAACTCAGTGAAGCCATAAGCTGTGATGCTCAAAATCCTACAAGCTAGGCTTCAGCAGTATGCAAACCGAGAACTACCGGAAGTACAAGCTGGGTTTCGAAGAGGCAGAGGAACTAGAGATCAAATCGCCAACATTCGCTGCATCATGGAGAAAGCAAGAGAATTCCAGAAAAATGTCTATTTCTGCTTCATTGACTACGCTAAAGCCTTTGATTGTGTGGATCACAACAAACTGTGGCAAATTCTTAAAGTGATGGGAGTACCAGACCACCTTACCTGTCTCCTGAGAAACCTGTACGAGGGTCAAGAAGCAACAGTAAGAACCAGACATGGAACAACCGATTGGTTCAAAATTGGGAAAGGAGTACGACAAGGCTGCATATTGTCACCCTGCTTATTTAACTTATATGCAGAGTACATCATGACAAACGCCGGGCTGGATGAATCACAGGTCGGAATTAAGATTGCTGGGAGAATTATCAACAACCTCCGATATGCAGACGATACCACCCTAATGGCAGAAAGCGAAGAGGATCTAAAGAGCCTCTTGTTGAGGGTGAAAGAGGAGAGTGCAAAAGCTGGTTTGAAACTCAACATTAAAACAATGAAGATCATGGCATCTGGCCCCATCACTTCCTGGCATATAGAAGGGGAAGAAATGGAAGCAGTGACAGATTTTACTTTCTTGGGCTCCAAGATCACCGCAGACGGTGACTGTAGCCATGAAATTAAAAGACGCTTGCTCCTTGGGAGGAAAGCTATGGCAAACCTAGACAGCATAGTAAGAAGCAGAGACATCACCTTGCCGACAAAGGTCCGTCTAATCAAAGCTATGGTTTTCCCAGTAGTAATGTATGGCTGTGAGGGCTGGACTATAAGGAAGGCTGAGCGCCAAAGAATTGATGCTTTCGAACTGTGGTGCTGGTGAAGACTCTTAGGAGTCCCCTGGACTGCAAGGAGGTCAGATCAGTCCATCCTAAAGGAAATCAACCCTGAGTGCTCATTGGGAGGACAGATACTGAAGCTGAAGCTCAAATATTTTGGCCACCTAATGCGAAGAGAAAACTCTCTGGAAAAGACCCTGATGCTGGGAAAGACTGAAGGCAAAAGGAGAAGGGGACAGCAGAGGATGAGATGGCTACATAGCATCACCGATGCAATGAATATGAACTTGAGCACACTCCGGGAGAGAGCGCAGGACAGGAAGGCCTGGCGTGCTATGGTCCATGGGGTCATGAAGAGTCGGACACGACTGAACGACTGAACAACAACAACACTGCTTCTAGTCTTCAGACTTACAATTAAAGACAGGTTTACGAATCCAGAGCAAGCTGCAGGGTAGCATGTACCCTCTAGCCCCTTCCCTCTCTTGTGTGGATTCCCCTTACCCAACTCTACTAGGTTTCCCAGTTGTGTGTGACCTTCTCCAACCTGGGTTAAAATAAAATCAGGCCAAGCCATTATAATTAGGATTCTCAAACTGAGTTTACGGGTAGACTGATATATCTGTCTATCTATCCAAAGTAAGAATAGGGAACCACCCACTTGTGGGCTGGATCTGTCCCCTGGTGTCTTTGGATCTGGCCTACAGCCTCCTCTTCTTGCCCCTCCACCACCACCACACTGCAATTAGGCTTAGAAAACAGCTTCCATTGGTGCCTTTCCCCTCAAGAAAAGGCCAGTTAAACTGGCTTACAATAACAATCTCTTGTATGATCCAGATTTTAACATCAGCATTTAAAAAAAAATCTGATCAGTATAACATATAAAACACAAGAACATAACCAAGAAAAAAAGCGAGACAATTAATGTTATCCTCCAAAGGCCTGCAGAACCAAAATGGTCTTTATCTGTCTTAGGAAAACCATGGGCAATCTAGCTATATGGACTTAGGTAGGGGAAAGGGTCCCAAAAGCAAGATGCCAATGCTTGAAAAAGCCTTTCTCCTAGTGGATGCCAACCTCCATGGAGGCAGGGAAAGCATCCCAAGCAGAGTGGTTTGGAAGACCTTAATGGCTAGAGAGGTTCATATGGGAGAAGAAGGTGCTCTCTAAAGCAGTGATGTTACACAATGCAAAACTGCTGCTGAAAACAACAGTCCCGTGTTGAGTTCTCCCCTCTCCTACTTTTAGGCATGTCTAACTTTGTCATGTGCGAAGAGAAAACTCCCTGGAAAAGACCCTGATGCTGGGAAAGACTGAAGGCAAAAGGAGGAGGGGACGGCAGAGGATGAGATGGCTAGATAGCATCACGGATGCAATGAATATGAACTTGAGCACGCTCCGGGAGAGAACGCAGGACAGGAAGGCCTGGTGTGCTATGGTCCATGGGGTCACGAAGAGTCGGACACGACTGAACGACTGAACAACAACAACTTTGTCATGATATCATCAGGTTGAGTGCATTGCATGGGGCATTTGCACAGGAGAAAAGAATGGTGGGAAAGGGCAGCACAATCCTACACCCTTCTCTCTAAATCTGGGTTCTTAGGGCCATTCTCCAAGTTCCTCGCTGCGTTCAAAGCACCACCCTGCAACTGGAGACGGGCCTTCAGAAGGTCGAAACTAGAGCTTGGCTCACTATCTTCAATGTTTGGCTGAAGATACTCTGGTTTAGCTCTGCCAATTCTACAAGATGATTTTCAGTCAGTTTGGAAGCAAACCCTGCCTCAAAAGCTCCACGCATTTGGACTCTCCTGGGGCTACCTTACTGCTCTGGGATATGAGACAGCAGAATGATCCTCAAACAACATATTGCAGATGTTGAATGCCAGTATGACCTAGGCCTAACCCTAACCACATTTGAACTGACAGAGCATTCCAGCCAAATAAGCCAGCAAACTATCTATCCATGATTCTGGTCCAGAAGCGTCATAGAGCCTTTACACTAGCACGCTTCAATGTCCTCCCCTCAGCACTTCTAATTGGAAGATATCATAAAATCCCCAATCATAAACACAAGTGTCCCTGTGACTCTGGAGAGGTCAAATCTGTGACTCATGTTCTTCTGTATTGCTCCTTTTACTGTAACCTATGCAAAATTTGTATTGAACCTCTTTTATTAAAATGGCCAGGTCCTTCAAGATGCTTTTTATGTCTTTTTGTTCTTTCTGAACAAAATACAGCCACTGCTCTTAGTGTTGGCAAATTCTATGTTCCGGCACACAAATCGCTCCAGGAACTGACCTCAGGGATTCTGTGACCAGTCTCCTTGGGAGATTGCAGTATGATCACAAACTTTATACTACTGCCCTATTTCTCTCCCCCATTTTATCTTACAGTATGTTTTTATCTTATTTTATCTCATGCATTCTATGTGTAATTTTATATGTTTTTATTTCCTATGCTGGTCATTGACTGTAACAATAAATGACTGAAGACTGATAAATTTGGGTTCACTTACAAGTCTGAACCAGGTGAGAGGTGTTGTGGTGGCGAATCCCACGATTACTGTTTTCTCCTATCCGATAGTGGCAGAAACTATCCCCACTTTGCACAGCTTCCACTAGAGCAGGTTTGATTATAGAAGAGGAAGCGTAGCTCTTCCTAGTACAAATGCCATCTTTTTTTTCGCCATAGCTCTGGTTCCTTTAACAACTGCATGAGAGGCAGAAATTAATCAGCAGGACCCTTTTTCCACATAGAGTGCAGTGCTGGGAAAAGCTTCTCCTGCCTGCTCCTACACTGGATAAGGAGTAGGGATACTTATCCCTCCACCACCACCACCCAAAACTGATCACCCAACATCCTGGCAATGACCTGTTATCAAGAGCCAAAGGCTTTTCCTTGTCATTCTGTAAAATCTTCGGCTGAAGAAAGAAGCTGGTAGCTGTCAGGACCTGCAGCAGCATGAGTCCAATGACGATGCTAATTGTGAGGCTGAAACAGAAAAGGCATAGTATTAAAAGCCTATAGACAACAAAAAGGAAGCTGAAGACAAAGACATGACCCTCTATCAAAAAACTTCAGATATGTATCATTCCCTCTATTTCCCAACCTCTCGGGGAGAGTCCTGACACATATGTAGCCAAAACAGCACAACCCATGCACAAGCATCCTCCTGGGAACTCAAGAGATTGTTGGCACAAGTATAAAAACAGGAGAAAAATCCCTCCCAGAATAGCTAAACAGAATTGCACATGTGTGAAAAAACTGCTCTGTGACTGTTTCGCCTGCTTCCCAAATATGGGTCAGTCTAGGATGCTGCTCCAGCCTTCAGGTAATAACACTCAAGGAAGTAAACAAGCAGGGATGAACCAACAGAATGATAGGTGATGGAGGAGAGAGCCTATGTATATATGTGTGCAAGCATGTATGTATGTATGCATCATGTATGGAAGGAAGGAAGGAAGGAAGGAAGGAAGGAAGGAAGGAAGGAAGGAAAGGGATGGGAGAGGAGGAGAAAAGAAACAAAGAAATATAATTTCAAATGCAGCAGAGAGTGAGGAACAAAGAACCAGAACCAGAGCATTAAGTGGGGGAAAGTACGAGGTGCACGAAGGGAAAGTGCTGATGGTGGTAGTGTTAGGGTTCAGATCTGCTCAGACCTGGAACCTTGGATCTCCTTGGAGGATGAGCAGGGGAAGCAGGACTGCCTCCCTTCAGCAGATTTCTGTTTTCCCAGTGACACTGAAGAGCTTTTGGACCCAGACATCACAGTCTGTGGCTGGCTCCTGGACACTCCCCTCATCACCCCCAGGACAGCAGAAACAGAGGAGACCGTCTGCCAGGAAGGAGTTTCAATTCGGCCAGCAAAGTGCCCAGCTAGTTACTCATCAGTCTATTCGGGAGGAGAGGGAAGTGTATGCAAGTACCTGCCCAGGTCAGGGCCTGCTGGGAACCAGGAAGAGTTGGAGTTTCCGGTACTTCTCTTTTCCTTCTCTCATATGTGAACGGCTTCCTTGCATCATTATTGTTATTGTTAATATTACTACGTTTCAGCCATAACAGCTCCCAAAACAGTTTACAGGGAACACAAATTAAAGTAATTCGCAATCTAAATAGCAGAATGTGGCACTGGAGCAGAATGTGGCATTGGAGAGAGTGGGGGTGATGTTGGATCCTCCCCCTCCCCAGCCCTCTGGAATCTAGATCTTCCTGCTGTTGCCTTTTCCCTTCATACTCCCCAAGTGCCCTCCACCCTTGACACCAGATAGCCTGGCTTCTGCTGAGAGATATCTCAAGAGGGCACATTATCACCACCACAACCAAAGCAGTCCTTAAAATACATAGGATGGGGCAGGGCCCACTCTCTGCCCCATACATTATAATGATGTTCATTTTGTCAATAAGAATATAAGAACTGTTTTGTTGGATCAAACCAAAGGTCCATCTAGTTGAGCATACTTTTTATAAATATATAAAAAGCATACTTTTAATTATTAAATAAATAAATGAAAGCAGACAGTGGATTCTGAGATTTCCAGAAGAAAGGCATAAAGGGGTGGCATCCATCATTATTTGTTCCATAGAACTGAGAAGCTCATCCTGCATCAGACCCTATGGACTGGCAGAAGACCTGAACAGACAGGAACACTCTATATGTCTGGATTGTGGGCATCAAAGCCCCTAAACCATGTGTTTGATCTCCCAGAAACAGGGTCACCAGGATTACAAGCACGACTAATATGTTCTAATTGGCATGTTTTAAAGATACCTCTATGTATTTTTTTCTATACCTTTGCTGATGATACATACAGAGCACCTCCTTTTTGTTAATGGGGAGCATAAATATATATCATTTGCGCAGTCCTGGGTCATTTTTCTGACAGTGCAGAATGAATGCATGAATAAGCTGATGGTGTTGAGAGAGAAATGGAATCCTCCAGCTTTTTAAATAAGGTCTCTACCTAATAATTGGGTTTCTGTAGCACTTTAAGCAATCCACTGGTTGTAATTATGACAGCAGCCCTGTAAGATAGGTCAGTATTATAATGTAGCCCAGCAGCTCACCAGACAGGATAGCAATTTAAAAGGGTCCCAGTTCTAGCCCTGGTGATCCCTAGCAGCAATGCTGAAGATATGTTTAAGAGCCAGGGTGATATAATTTTATTTGTTTGTTTTTCTTTCTTCGTTTTTAATGATTTTTTTATTGTGGAATTTCAACAAAACAAAAGAAGAGGAAAAGGGTGGGGGGAAATATAATGGCTACAGTGTCTACTTAGATCCCGGAAGACCCAGGTTACAGTGGAACATAGGAACAATCTGCCTTAGACCAGGTCAGACCCCTGGTCCGTTCCAGGTCAGACCACTGACTGTCAGCAGCTCTTCAGACAGAAGCCTTGCCCAGTTCTATCTGGAGATGCCAAATATTGAAGCTGGGACCTTTTACATGCAAAGCATGTGCTCTGCCACAGAGCTATATCCCTTCTCGACTCCCATCCCTCCCCAAGGAGCTGCCTTATACTGGGTTAGGCAACTGCTCCGTCTAGTTCAGTATTGTCTACATTGACTGGCAGCAGCTCTTTGTTTCCAGGCACAAGTCTTTCCCAGCCCTACCTGGAGATGCCAGGGATTGAACCTGGGGCCTTCTGCATGTCGTACTTAGTCATGAAGCTTGCTAAGTGACCTTGGGCCGGTCACCTCTCACCTAACCCACCTCACCTCACAGGGATGTTGTGAGCATAATGTGGGCGTTGTGAGGATAATACTCTGAAGGTCTTAGAGGAAGGGTACATAAGAACATAAGAAGAGCCATACTGGATCAGACCAAGGTCCATCTAGTCCAGCATTCTGTTCACACAGTAGCCAACCAGCTGTTGACCAGGAAACCACAAGCAGGGCACAAGTGCAACAGCACCCTCCCGCCCATGTCTCCCAGCAACTGATGTACATAGGGATACTGCCTCTGATACTGGAGGTGGCATATAGCCATCAGGACCAGTAACCATTGATAGCCTTATCCTCCATGAGAATTAGAATGAAACAAATATATTGCAGATTTGGGAGGAAAGATAAGGCTGAGAGAGAATGCTTTGCCTAAGGCCACCTAGTAAATTTATGACTGAACAACTTCCTGGTTCACAGCTCACTCTCTCAGCCACTATATTATACTAGCACTTGCTAAAATGGAGGGCACTTACATTCCAGTTCCCAAACTTTTAACCATTTCTATCCCCCGACCATTCCTTATGGGCAAAACGAAACTGTACATGAGCATCACTCCAAAGAGGCACTGCACCGTGTGGATGATCAGGTATCCTAGGAAAGAAAGCACAAGTGAACAATTAAAAAGGAGACAAAGGGGCAACCCCAATAAGTAGTGAAAAATGTTTGTCCACAACATAGACTTCCACGTACCCCATAGTATGTATGCAATTTGCCAACCAGAGTATCTTGCTATTGCAGCCTGTTAAGGTTAAAATATAAGTTAAACAGAGAGAAGTTTATATATGATAGGGTCCACCTATATCATGGAAAATAAATACATATATGTAGCATGACCTGCATCTCTAATGAAAATCCTTCAATGGACCATATTCTTTACTGAAGCAATTAATGTCTATACATAAACACCAGTTATCAACAACTTTTTAAAAGGTTTTTAAGGTTTCAGCTTGCTAGGAAGACAAGCTGCTTTTTCTGAGCTGACTTGGGGGTGGGGAAAATTTGCAGACAGGAAATCTGTGATTTTTATTTATTTTTTAAAGATTATTTTCCACTGTTTACCTACAGAGCTGCAGAGCTGTGAATAACCACACAAATTATTTTAAAGCCCACATTCCTGCAGAACTGCAAAGGTGCACATGCAGCTACCCTGCTATTTATTTATATATATATATATATATATATATATATATACACACTACTTTTATAATGCTTAATATCCTAAGATCTCTAAGTGGTTCACAATATACATAAAATACTGTATAAAAACAATAAACAAGCAGTGAATGAACAAGAAAAACAGTTAATACATAAAACCATTACAACAAGACAATCATAAAATGGAGAAGCATCATAATCCAGTACAAGTCAGGGAAAGCTTGGTTAAACAAATACATTTTCAAGAGGAGTTTAAAGCACTTTCTGTCTCTTGAACAACACATGGAAGGGTGTTCTAGAGGGTGGGTACCACTACTGATGCGGCCCGCTTATGTGCTGTTACTTGGCAATGCAATATTGGCTGTGCTTGGGGTGGGAAAGCAAACCAAAATGGCTGCACAGCCCACCACTTCTACCACAATTGCAGCACTACACTGTGGTTTAACGTATGATAAAATACATGTGAACTTTGAAACTCCTACATCTCCCTCAATTACATTATGTACTGGCACGTGGCACTTGATTGCATTATAAATACAGTGGATACTGCACTGTATTAATTAAGGTGTCCCCACAGAGCAGCAATTGAATTAAAACACACACACACACACACACACACACACACAGGCATAGCAGTGCCTCGCAGACAAAAGGGTGTGTAGGTCCTACCTAGATCAACAGAAAAGTGAGAACTCACCACACTTTGAGAAGATGAACATTTGCTAAAAACCAGTGGAAGGAATTGCTTCTGTCCTGCCCACAGCCGCTTCATGTGCTTTCTAGGAAAAAGCATTATCATTCTTTAAAATCTGAGCCAAAATTTCAGCATTCGTTTTTTTAATGTAAGCTTCTAGGCCTCATGGATGGCTTCAGAGACTAACACTTTTCAGCTGAGTCATGTGACTGGAGGAAGGCTGCCCTGTGAACGGGAAGCTGCTCAGGTGGGCCAGTGATCTCAAAACCCTCATCCCATGCCGATGCCTCTGGCAGAAGTACACTTTGTCACAAACTCAGGGATAAAATATATCCATACCTGTAGCAGGCTAAGATGTGGAACACATAGCTGACACAGGTCAGACAGGCAGTGATGGTAGTGACAATCCAAACACCTGTGGGACAAGCAACCATCATCTTGGTCTTATCCTTTCTACACCCCAGTCCCCACAACAAACCCCTGACAGTAACCTGCCTTCACAGGTATGGAAGGTACTTGTAAGCTTCAGAACCATTTTTCTCCACCTTCCCCCTTTTTCAGACTGAACTGTTTTTCCAACTGGAGGTGAAACTGAAGATGTGCAAGAGAAAATGTGAGTAGACCCCACTATGGGCCTCATGTACACATTCTAGGCTGTTGTTTCATGTTGCCTTCTCAGCATGAGCAGGATCTAAGGCAGCTTTTCCCAACCTGGGTTCCCCAGATGTCAATACAGTACAGTACCCATCATCCTCAACCACTGACTGTGCTGATTGGGAATGATGGATATTATGGTCGAACAACATCTGGGGACCCAAGGTTGGGAAAGCTGTTCTAAGGCAGAGGAGGAGGAGGAGTGTTGGGGGAGAGGCGGGGGAGAGAGAGAAGCTCTCCCCAGCCTGAGAACATAGGAACATAAAAACATAAGGGCCATGCTGGAACAGAACAAACGCCTACCTAATCCAGTATTCTGTTCCCACAGTGGCCAACCAGAGGCCTGTGGGAAACCCACAAGCAGGACATGAGAGCAGTAGCATTTTTTCAGCTCTGCAATACTTTTTTTGAGGTGCAGTGATCAGGACAGTTCACAGTATGTCAAGTGTGGTCACACTACAGATTTGTATGAGGGCATTATGATATTGGCAGTTTTATATTCAATTCCTTTCCTAATGATCTCCAACATGGAATTTGTCTTTTTCACAGCAGCCACAAGTCTGTGTTATTTTCATAAAGCTATGCACCACAACCCCAAAATCCATTTCTTGGCCAGCCACTGCCAGCAGAAACCCCATCAGCGTATATATGAAGTTAGGATTTTTGGCCCCAATGTGCATCACTTTACACTTGCTTACAATTAACTGCATTTGCCTTTTTAATGCCCATTCCCCCAGTCTGCAGAGACCTTTTTAGAGTTCTTCACAATCCCATTTTGTTTGAACCACCCTAAATAATTTGGTGTTGTCAGCAAACTTGGCCACCTCACTGTTCATCCTTAACTCTAGATTATTTATGAACTAGTTAACTGGGAGAGGTCCTTGAAGGAAGCCTCAGCTTAAGCCCAGCATCTGGAAGAATGAAAGACCTCATGGACCAAGCCCAGGAGCAGGAATTTGTCTATCCTGCCCAGAAAAACAGTCAGGGGCCAAGATGGCAAATTCCAGTGTCCCATCCCATGACTTAAATGGTATGTTTGCTTTTAATCACTCTGAGTTTCCACACGCCTTTGAGCCTCTCTCAAACTATTTGTGTACACATGAGAGCAATACTAGTGGGAGAGAGCCAATTTTAAATTGGAAGTACATTAAATTGTAGCTTTTCCATTTGAATAATATACATAGGCAGTGCAAGAAATAGGTGTGAAAAGTTGCTCAAATCTAACCACCCACATTATTTTTGTGGCCAACATGCTCACACTCAATAAATCACAGGTTGGTTTTAGAAGTGTGAGACCACCATGCCTGTACCTTCTGTGACATCAATAAAGTCTTTCAGGTGCTGGATACTTGCAACTATGCCTGATGTGTTGCTGGATATGTTGCTGGAAGCAGTAAACATCTCAAAATCTGACTCCAGAGTTTTCAGCGCATGTGAAACAAGCTTGTAAACATAAAACTCCATCACAACAAACTGGAAGACAAATGGATAAAAAAATAAAGCTGTTTAGATACCTTGCTGACAGTTTCCCCCCTAAAATATTTCATACTGCAAATCCCTACAGGTGGATTGTTTTAAAGATCTACAGTCCAGTCATGAATGCTTCACGTAGAAGAAAGCACATTAAGAATGTCTATCCATGAGGCCTGATTCATAGGGCTGGCTCCTATGGCACCAAGAGTATCATTGATGCCATTTCTCTCTAGCTGTATCCCACACATCCTGGAGGGAACCAAGGAAGACATGAGAATAGCATGAATCCTTCCCACACCAGTATCACAGGACCCCACCACCACCACCACCGCACACACAAAATAGATGATGGAAGGACATGCTGAAAAAAGCTGAAAAAAGAAAGCTATGCTCATGTGTGGTCCCAGGGCACATGAGGCAGTCATTTTGCTGAAGCTAAGCAGGTCTGGGTCTGGTCAGTGCACAAAGTGGAGACCCACCTGGGAACCACATGTAGCCAGCTTGAGTTCCATGATGGAAGAAAGGTGGGATATAAATGTAATAAATACTTGGAGATCAATGAGAGTGGCATTTTACATTTTTAAACCATCTTCTAGTATGCAGAAGTACAATTTATAGCCTGAAAGAATATTCCTTCAGTAATTTCACAGCATTTTGAAACCTTTCTTTTCCACAATGGCCTTGTTCCTGCCCTGATGACAGGCATCACTTCCTCACTTTACAAATAATGTCTGTTGCAAACCTACCCGCCTTTCTGCTTTGCAAATTTGCCACTCTATGTCCTGCTGTTTATATAGCCTGGTACTTGGTAGTAAACAACAAAGTCTTGATGGGCTTGTCCCCACACATTTGCCTGGGGATGTTTGCCTTAACATTTCCAAAGGAAACTCTTCCTGCAGTACTCCCCCACAACTTCCTCTGGGAAAAGTTAAACTCATTAAGAGAGCAATCCTACTGCCCCCAGACAGCATCTGGGGAGAGTTTCCCCCTCCTCCTCCCGCTCATAGCTGGCGCAGAAAGAACTGCTCTGCCTGGCCTCCAAGGTCAGGAACTTGACCTCGGAGAGGGGGAAAGGAGGCATTTCAGTGGGCGGGGAGGGGAAGAGACTGGAGAGGCCAGGATATGAGCTATCCTGAGCCTCTGCCCCTCTCTTCCCTCCCCCCTGAAACGCCTTCACTGGACAAGCTGAAAAGCCTCTCTTGCGAAAACTGCAGGGCAGAAGGACTGGGAGGTGAAGATTGCCTCCACCGCTCCTCTCACCCTGCCTAGGATGATCATAAGCCTCCAAGTTCAGGGGCTTATGATCACCAAGGATGCAGTTGATAGGATCACACCCTTAATTCAGTTGCTGTTCTCTAACTCAGAGAACCCAATCATTTTCTATAAGTTTGTGTGCGGAAAGGTATTATGCAGAGGAATGCAGCACCCTGAAGAGTTTATCCACCCAGGAAGGAACAGACACTCTCAAATACTATGCAGAACTTTTACTTACCATGTAGAGGCAGATTATGGCAAGCATAGCCATATTGATCATTCTGCTGGGAAACTGAAAGTAAGGATCCCATTCATACACATTCCTCTGGAACCAGGTTTTCTGAGGTTGCCTGTTGGCAAGGAAGAATATATGAGTAACACGGAGGAGATGGGCAACCATGGGAGGGTGATTTGCCATCAGAAAGTGCTTCTTGGAATACTGGAATACTTCCCTTCTCATGATCTACTCTCCTTCTAATTCCACCTCTGATACAAAATGTTGACCCAGATAAAGCCTTATTTTCAGCAGGTGCCTGCTCTCAACTGTGAACCAGCATCTCTAGGCTTTGGCCACCCCTGGGCCATCTTAGTATGTTGATTGTCAGTCAATGAATGCTATCTTCCCCTGCCAAAGAATGGTGGATAAGATACAAGCTAGCCCTGCTTCCTACAACCTGATGCCCTCCATATGCGTTGGACTACATGGCTGGCTGGGAGATACTGGGAGATGTAGTCCAATACATCTGGAGGGCACCAGGTTGGAAAAGGCGGAGCTAGCCTATCAGGAAACACAGCTCTAAGACACAGAGGGAAAGGGAAATTGGAGGTGAGGGAGTCAATATGCTCTGGCTCAGCTTTCCCCAGCCTCCAGATGTGTTGGGACCTCAACTCCCATAATTCCCAGCCAACATGACCAACACATCTGGAGGGCACCAGGTTAGAGAAGGCTGCTCTGACTTATGTTTAGCACTAGATCTAAGGGTAAGTAGGACTGGCCAATTATGGATGAACAAAAACACCTTCATCCAGACCCTTATTTGTGGTGAAACAGTTTTACACTCCAACATTTCGCAGATGAAAACAGAGACACATATTTATAATGCCCTTTTCTCCACACCCAAGGAGTATCCCCAGCTGATCCCTGCTCCTTCTCCACATTCCTGTGCTCTGCAACAACCTGTGCTGTTTGCCCTGCCTCCTTAAACAGGGTTCATTAGTTCATAACCATTTCCTTAATTAAGACTGATAGAACATTTACAGCACGATGTTATACATCTTTACTCAGAAGTAAATCCCACAGAGTTCAATGGGGCTTGCTTCCAGGTACGTGTGCATAGGATTGCAGCTTTAATCTCCAAAAGGATCATCGTTATAAGATGGCTGCAGGCATATGGCATATTCAGCAACAGTTATTAACTGGATAGAGAGGATGGAAGAGAAGTAGTGTGCTGGTTTGTTGCGTCCATGTGGATTCATTTCCATAGTTACACGTGCACTAGAGTCAAGATGCATCCATCTCCCATTCAGATGTTTAACAAGGAGAAGCCCAGGAGAAAACGCTGAAACCTAGGAGGAATCTTCACAACAACGGAATGAGAAACGCATTGGAGCATTATCTGGATTTTCATGGAATTGGCTTTGGTCCGTCAGGAACACATGAAGCAAGAAAACCCTAGTGTACCGTACCTTTAAAATCCGGTTGTCATGGGTCATGCAGCACTTGAAAGGAACATACTTCTGGATGAGGTGGGGGGAGTAGAACAGAATGTCATCAACCTGGCAGGGGCTGTTCAACAAATGACAGAGGCTTGTTTCCTGCCCCTGTCCAGGCATCCCCACTTTTGCATGAAGAAACCAAAATCCCTGATTCTCCTGTATGGCATCTGAAGGCTCCCCCTGTGAGCATCCCCCTGCCCCCAATTTTGCCCCATTCCAGCAAACTGTCACGGAGTTATAGCTTCCACCACCACCCGTTTCTCCTTCTCTGGGCTCTTTCTCCCTGCCCGCAATAGCAGGCTCCCATGATCCCGAGACCTTGCCAGATCACCACTCCAATAAAGCTCTTTTGCATCAGAGAAGCAGGAAAGCGATTTAACACAACATGGGGAAGAGAAGTAACACAAATATCAGAGAAGTGCATAATAATTGAGGCTAACTATTCCCACAATGGGAGTGCAGGGCAATTCTGAAGGCTCAAAAGAGCACTATAGGGCTTTGATGTGCTGGAAAGGCAGGTGAGTTACTTTAGTTACCTAGGTTACAGAGGGCAGGAGTAGGTGAAAGACACACCCTTAGGAATGCCTGATCATACCAAATTTAAAGTGGAGGGATGGGCAAACAGCAGCTGAACCACAGGGGAACTGAATTAAAGAAAAGCAACAGACTAAAGGTACTCTGAAAAATGCGGCTTCCCCACAGATAAACTCCAGGGTGGTTGCAGAGTGGCCATGACGTCATGTGTCCCTAACAACTTTAAGCCACAGCAGCATCAGAGAAAACCTCCCATATAGACAGGCCCCTGAAGAAGTCTCATGCATATGCGTGGACAGTAGCAACATTTTAAAAAGGTATCCCAAACAACTCCCCCAAAGGCAAAATATGGGCAAACTAGGGACAGTGGTTTACCAGGGACAGAGACATGAACATAGGAACAGTTGGAGTATATGACCTCCTGGGAAAAAGATTCTGCCATTTGTTTTGTTTTTCACATTGAAAAGGAAAATGCCCCTGGAAAGAATGACCCTCCTTACTCCAGTGGAGGCTTCTTCATCAGTTGCTGGACATATTGACCCTGATGTACCTCTAGGAAAGGCGTCTCCTGTCGAGAGAAGGAAAGAGCTACTTAATATTCCAACGATCACACTTTTCAATTGACAGACTCAAAAATAAGGGGGAGGGTTGATCCTCTGAAGGATGAGCAGTTAGGAAGAGCACAGCTTGAAATCAAGAACATGAGAAAGTGTCAGAGGGGCGGGTGCGAAGCACGTATTTAAGTAAAATAATTCATAAAGAACTGTGGTTCTCTGTTCAATTTAGAAGTTTTTGGGAGAACATAAACATGAATACAGTCTCCAAAATTATCAAGCTTGAAGAAACCTTCAAGAAGCCTTGCGACTTCCGGTTGGGACCGATGTCGCTCTGGTATCTTCCCATGGGTCTCCGTGGGAGCTTTCTCAAACAGCTTTTTAAAAGGTTGAAAAACCTTTTCATCTCCCCCCTGGAATGGAAAGGTGGGGGCAAGGCAACAGCTCTCGACAACATCTTGGAGAAAGGTAACTCCCATGCGATAGTGGGAGGGCTGGATTCCAGGATTATCTCCCCAGAGCTTTACCAACGCAAAAAGCCATACTGAGACTCCTATTATATAGGAGAAAACAGGGCTGACATGTTCCATAATAATATATGCTTTAAGAAATATCAACAACCTCCAAGGGATGATTTAAGAAACGTTAACAATATTTGAGAACATCTGAGGACCCGTAAGATCTGTTTGAGAGAAACATGTCTGTGCCGAAGAGAAGGAGGGAGCTGGCATCTACCCCCCCCCCCGCATCCTCTGTCTCAAAAAAGAAGAAGACAGAAGATATAGGGGAATTATTTACGCTGATAAATATGTTATCTTTGCAATTTACGGAGCAAGTCAAAAGGCTGGATTTAATCCAAAATTCCATCACCGCCCTGCAAGGAGCTGTAGATTTAATTAATGCATCATGGCAAAAAATGGAGAGGAAAATTACTGAGCTTGAAAACCGAGTGGCAGGAAATGAAACTACGTCACAAATTTGTTTTAAAAATATCCCTGATAGAATCTCTCAACTGGAGGCCTTCACGAAAAGATCCAATGTATGGATTATTGGGATTAAAAATCTGCCTAATGTTGTAAAATTGTCTATTTTTGTGGATAAACTTTTGCATGAGATACTCCCTATTTCCTCTGATTATTTACTTGATATTGAGCAGGCATTGTGTGTGCCAAATGCTAAAGGGACTGATTACACCATCATAGTTCAATTTGCAAAAGTCTCCACAAAGAATTATATCCTACGCTTGGCAAGGGAGGCTGGAAGCCTTTCCTGGAAACAAGATAAAGTTATGTTATTCCCAGACTACATCAAAGAGGTGGCGAATAAAATAAGGCAATTTAACAAGGCAAAGAATATGGCAAAACAAATGAACTTACAATATTATTTAAAATATCCTGCTACACTTTGTATTATGTCTGAAGGTCAGATGAAGAAGTTTTTAAATCATGAAATGGCGGCGGCTTGGCTTATCGTAAAAATGCATGAGAATTCTGTCACAACCCCATTGGTTTATTCTCTTTTCTCTTTTATTTTTTCTTGTCTTTCTTTATATTTTTTATTTTTAAATAGATAATATATCTAGTATAAAACTTATTACTGATGGTTGAAGGTTTATAGCAAGTTTTATTATTATATAATACTATATATTTATTTATTTATTTATTAATAATAATAATAATAATATAGGCTTTTAGGAATGAATTGTAGACCTGTTTCCTTGATATAAGATTGATATGATATAGAAATGTAAATTTATTAAACTGTAAAATTGTTAAGGTTATAGATATAGTTTTTAAAATAGAATGGCATCGGAGGCCAGGGGGTGTTGGAGTTTAAACTTAATTTTTTAAGGGGGAGGGACAGGGGAGGGAATTTTTTTTCTTCACTTCCTTTCCTCCTCCCCTTTCCCCATTTTCTCTTTTTTCTTTCTCTCTTTTTTCTTCTCTCTTTGTTATTGTGGTGTCCTCATTAGAATATTGTACTGTTGGGAAATTGAAGTATTGATTAGGTTGTTGGTAATTTTGGTATTGTTTATTTCATTTATAAAAATAAAATAAATAAAAATAAGAAGGCTTCTTGTAGCTCCCTTTCCATTCTCCCTTCCCAGAGAATGGGTACAGATTCATACAAACACCCAGCATTCTTGTATAAGGGTGAAGGCAAATGTAGCACTGCATCTGAAGTGGTTTAAGGCTCTTTACTGTCCTGAGTTCTGAAAGTTTCCAGTGTATTATGGAGTGGGGGAGGGGGATCAGCAGTGGAGGGGGCCAATTGGTTTGTGCCTGTGACATACATCTCTCACTTTTCCCAGAGCAGTTTCGCAACTGGTGGTCCAGGAAGAAGGATAAATGTATATGCATATAACAGCATAGATGATGATGATTTATATCATTTCTATACCGCCCAATAGCCAAAAGTCTCAGGGCAGTTCACAAAAATTGCAAACCATAAAATAAAACACAGTATAATTTTTTAACACAAAAAATTTAAAAGAAATTACAATTTCAATACAATTTTGTTGTTTATTCGTTCAGTCGCCTCCAACTCTTCGTGACTTCATGGACCAGCCCACACCAGAGTTTCCTGTCGGCCGTCGCCACCCCCAGCTCCCCCAAGGTCGAGTCCGTCACCTCCAGAATATCATCCATCCATCTTGCCCTTGGTCAGCCCCTCTTCCTTTTGCTATCCACTCTCCCTAGCATCAGCATCTTCTCCAGGGTATCCTGTCTTCTCATTATGTGGCCAAAGTACTTCAGTTTTGCCTTTAATATCATTCTTGACATCTCCCCAATAACCACATCCAATTTGCCCTGGCTCATAGATCTTACATTCCAGGTTCCTATGGTGTGTTGATCTTTAGAACATCGGATTCGTCGTTCACCACCAGCACCATCGGCTGCTAGACGTCCTTTCGGCTTTGAGCTAGCTGCGTCATCACATCTGGGGCTAGTTGAACTTATCCTCTGTTCCTCCCCAGTAGCATTTTGACCATCTTCCGACCTGGGAGTCCCATCTTCTGATGGTATACTGACATATCTCTGGTTGTACTGATCCATTTAGTTTTCATGGCAAGAATACTGGGGTGGGTTGCCGTTTCCTTCCCCAGGGATTGTATTTAGTCTGACCTCTCTGCCATGACCTTCCTGTCTTGGGTGTCCCTTCACGGTTTAGCTCATGACATCATTGAGGTGCTCAAGCTCCAGCACCACGACAAGGTAACGATCAGCTGACATAAGTGCCCCATCATATGCCATTAAATGCCTGGGAGCAGAGGACAGTCTTAACCTGGCACCGAAACGATGACAGTGTTGGTGCCAGGTGACCCTCAGTGGGGTGATCATTCCATAATCAGGGGGCCACCACTGAAAAGGCCCCCTCCCTTGATGCCACCTTCCAAGCCTCTCTCGGAAGAAGCACTCGGAGGAAGGCCTCTGATGTTGACTTTAGTGTCCAGGTAGGTTCATGTCGAGAGAGGCACTCGATCAGGTATTACGGTCTCAAGCTGTGTGAGGGTTTATAGGTTAAAACCAGCATCTTGAATCAGGCTTGGAAACATACAGGCAACCAATGCAAGCAGGCCAGAATTGGTGTTATATGCTCAGACCATCTAGTCCCAGTTATTCACCAGGCTGCCACATTTTGCACAAGCTGAAGCTTCTGAACAGTTTACGTGCTGCAGTGCACCACGTAGTAATCTAACTTTACCAGAGCACAGATTACTGAAGCCAGGTCATCCCTGTCCAGCTAGTAGGCTGACCATACATACCGTTTTAAATGGGACAGTACCGTTTTTTTCATATTTCCCGACCGTCCCGTCATTTTAATATAAATGTCAATTTTGTCCCGTTTTTAATTTTTTGTAAAAAACTGAACGCATTTATCATAAGGCTCTATGCTAATCAATGCGTGCAGTAAAACTACTAGTGTGACGAAAGAGGAAGTTCCATTTACTTTATCCAGTCAGGGCCAGGCTTCTTGAGCTAGCGATGATCAGACACCGCCCCCTTGCTTGTCTGCAGTGGCGGGGAATTCAAGAGGCGGTCGGTAAGCCCCATTCAGCATGTGGGAGCCAGGAGGGTGAGTCTTAATGTTATTTCTTCTATCATTCTGCCCATAGAGATTCTTTCTGCCCTACATTCAGTTTGATTTGGACTTTTCAGACTCATATTTCAGTTCAACAGGCTGTTAGCTTTTGTTTATTACAGCAGAACTCTCCAGTGGGACATTAGCATATACTGGCTTATGATTGCAGTCAGGGTGTTCATTCCTTTTTTTTTCTTTTTGGTGTATGTTTATGATTTTTTGCAGTCTGGCCACTGCAGTCCTGCATTAGAGTGTTCAGTGTGATATGCCATACAGATTTGTTTACTGCTCATGTGATATTTTGTAAGTATTTTATATATGTATATTTATGTGTGGGTTTTTTGTGTATATGCAATAAATTAGTGTTATTCATTTGTGCCCCTTTCCATGTTCTTTTGCAGTGAGTTTAGGTTGTTTTAGGTCTCTTATCGCCTGAGAGACCACAAAGGGAGCCGCAGTTGTTTTGTTATATTGTGGTTTTTCATGAATACGGAATATTACATAACCCCGTCCCATTTTTGTCATTCCAATATCCCGTTTTTGTCTCAAGGAATTATGGTCAGCCTAAGTTAGGCCAATAGCCAAAGCTAGTAGGAGACATTCTGTGCCATTGAGGCCACTTGAGGCCTGATCCTCAAGTATCAGAGATAGCTCCAGAAGAACCCCCAAGCTACGAACCGGCTCCTTCAAGGGCAGTGCAACCTCATCCAGAACAGGTAGAGCACCCTCCATCCAGTCAGAAGAACCACCTACTAGCAGCATTTCAGTCTTGCCTGAATTGAGCAAGACAGTTTATCAGTCCTCATCCAGTGCATTGTTGCAGACAAGCACTGATTTAGCACATCCACAGCCTCACCTGATGAAGATTAAAAGACGTAGAGCTGCATGTCATCAGCATACTGACGGCAATGCACTCTAAAACTCCAGATGACTCCACTCAGCGATTTCATGTAGATGTTAAATAGCATGGGGGACAAAACCTCTGAGGAACCCCATGCTGGAGAATCTATGGGGCCAAGCAATATTCCGCAAGCAGGAGGGGAAACACGGCAATGCAGTAGCCCCCACTCCCAGCTCAGACAGTTGCCCCAGGAGTACACCATGGTCAATGGTATTGAAAGCCACCAAGAGATCCAGGACTATCAACAGGGTCACACACCCCTGTCTTTCTCTCAACATAGGTCATCATACAGGGCGACCAAGGCTGCTTCCATGCCAAAACCAGGCCTGAACCCCAACTGAAATGGATTCAGATAATCGGTCTCATGCAAGAGTGTCTGGAGTTGGTTGGCAACCACCCGCCCAAGGACCTTGCCCAGGAAAGGAACATTTGCCACCAGCGTAAAGTTGTTAAGGTCTTCATAGAATCATAGGATCATAGAATAGTAGGGTTGGAAGGGGCCTACAAGGCCATCGAGTCAAGGCTCAATGCAGGAATCCAAGTCAGAGCATCCCTGACAAATGGCTGTCCAGCCTCATCTTGAAGGCCTCCAGTGTGGGAGAGCCCACCAGCTCCCCAGGTAATTGGTTCCATTGTTGTATTGCTCTTACAGTCAGGACGTTTTTCCTGATGTTCAGCCGGAATCTGGCTTCCTGTAACTTGAGCCCATTATTCCATGTCCTGCACTCTGGGATGATCAAGAAGAGATCCTGGCCTTCTTCTCTGTGACAACCTTTCAAGTACTTGAAGAGTGCTATCATATCTCCCCTCAGTCTTCTCTTCTCAAGGCTAAACATGCCCATTTCTTTCAGTCTCTCTTCATAGGGCTTTGTTTCCAGTCCCCTGATCATCTTTGTTGCCCTCCTCTGAACCCTCTCCAGTTTGTCTGCATCCTTCTTAAAGTGTGGTGCCCAGAACTGGACACAGTACTCCAGATGAGGCCTAACCAGTGCTGAGTAGAGGGGAAATAGTACTTCCCGGGATTTGGGAGCTATGCTTCTATTAATGCAGCCCAGAAAAGCATTTGCCTTGTTTGCAGCCACATGACATTGTTGGCTCATATTCAGCTTGTGATGGACAACAATTCCAAGATCCTTCTCGCTTGTAGTGTGGTTGAGCCACGTATCCCCCATCTTGTAACTATGCATTGGGTTTCTTTTTCCTAGGTGCAGAACTTGGCATTTATCCTTATTAAATGTCATTCTGTTGTTTTCTGCCCAGCGCTCCAGTCTATCCAGATCACTTTGAATGTTGTTTCTGTCTTCCAAAGTATTAGCTATCCCGTCCAATTTTGTGTCATCTGCAAATCTGATCAGCATCCCCTGCACCTCCTCCTCCAAGTCATTCATAAAAATGTTGAAGAGCACTGGGCCCAGGACTGAGCCCTGCGGTACCCCACTCGTTACCTCTCCCCAGCTTGAGAAGGTCCCATTGATAAGCACTCTTTGAGTCCGATTCTGTAGCCAATTGTGGATCCACCAGATCGTTGTTTCATCTAGCCCACTTTGAGCTAGTTAGCTCATCAGGATATCATGGGGCACTTTGTCGAAAGCTTTGCTGAAGTCGAGATATATGATGTCTACAGCATTCCCACGGTCCACAAGGGAGGTTACTTGATCAAAAAATGAGATCAGATTAGTCTGGCAGGACTTGTTTTTGACAAATCCATGTTGGCTTTGAGTAATCACGGCGTTGTTGTCAAGGTGCTTCCAGATGGATTCCTTTATCATCTGCTCCAGAATTTTCCCAGGGATTGATGTCAGACTGACTGGTCTGTAGTTCCCAGGTTCCTCCTTTTTACCCTTTTTGAAGATAGGGACAACATTAGCCCTCCTCCAGTCATCTGGCACTTCCCCCGTCCTCCATGATTTCTCAAAGAGAATAGACAGCGGTTCTGAGAGTTCTTCTGCCAGTGCCTTTATTACTCTAGGATGCAGTTCATCTGGCCCTGGAGATATCTTCCAGGTCCAGGGTGGATTTCTTCAGAATGGTCTCACCACTGCCTCTTTCAGGCAGCTTGGGACCACTCCCTCTCGCAAGGAGGCATTAATAATCTCTCTGGCCCAGTTGGCTGTTCCCTCCCTGCTGGTTTTTATAAGCCAAGAGGGATCTAGTATGGAAGTGATTGCACCATGTTATTTATATAGTTATAGCTATCTATATAAGATTGTGTGTGTGTGCGTGTGTGTGTCTGTTTAAAAAAGAGGTAATCTGCCCAGCTGAATTACAAGGGGAAGACTGAGAGACTGATAAGGCAAGCCATGAAGCCAAAAGCAAGAAGTGGAAGAAAATACTCTAATGGGGCAGACGAGGAGTTTTCAAGATGAGGAGTAGAAAATGAATGTACTATTAGCTAAGAATACTTACATTTACATTTAGATCCATTCGGAGTCGGACCCATGACACTTTCACAAACATGTAGACAAATCTGCCTAGCAGGAAAACTTGGCAGAGCAAGGAGGGCCAGTAAAAAATGATCTTTTCATAGTCCCCCACAGCCTGTGCAGAGAAAGCTGGATTAAAAGGGTTGCCTGCTGATGCTGCAACTTTCTGTTTCTATGTCCTAAGCAGACTCCCAGTTGTTTCTTACCCTCAGGCCCCGGCACGCCATTGCTTCCCAATCAGCAAAAGCTGGCCAGCTTGCCCCTTCCCCACCAGAAGTATTCAGTGAAGTACTGAAAGTACTTTACTGTGTTAGGCTACAGCAGTCTTCCCCAACCTGGCCTTCCAGATGTTTTGGTCTATAACTCACAGCATTCCAGACCATTGGCCATTCTGGCTGGGGCTAATGGGAGTTAAAGTCCAAAACATCTAGAGGGCACCAGGTTGGGGAAGGCTGGGCTACAGGCTTAGAGCCAATGAGAAGCTGCAAGGGCACCACTATGCCTGGCCTTCTGCCCTCACTAAGCCTCCAGCAAGCAGTATATGGCTTTTCATCTGTCATCTTGAAAACATGTCTAAATACCTCAAATTGAATGGGAAAACTTTGCATAATTCTTAGTTTGAATCAGTGCAAACATGCTAAGTGACCTTTAAGTTTTGTTTTGTGCACCTGTCTAGCCTGCATCTGGAGCAGGTGGCCCTATCACCCCTCCTTGTTATAATAACGGCACTTGCATGCAATCCCCTTCCATTTCCCACAATGGACAACCTAATGGTGTGCATTAGGAACAGGTTGGGGTAGCAGGGGAGAGGACAGGAGCAGTTACATTGCTACCAGAGCGTATGTTAGGGCAGGAATGAAATAAAACATTTTATGCTGAAGTTATCAGAGAAATGGAATCATGAGCAGAACTGTATATTTTTAAAAGATATGTTTAAATGCAGCATTTGGTATATCTTATCAAGGTGTTTCTAGGCTTAGGGCCTCCCTACACACATTACACTCAGAATATAAAAAAAGCAGCCAGGCTCTGACTGTTCTGAAATCTTCTCGAAACAATCAATAGTTTGCTTCAGTGCTGAGTTAACTTGCTCAGCTAACATTCCCTCGCAATTGAGGAGCAGGAAAGATTAGCTGGGTAGGATAATTAGAAATAAAAGCCTGCTGGGCAACAATGTCTTAGCCACAACACTAGCCTTCCCCAACCTGATGCCCCCCAGATGTTTTAGACTCCAACGCACATGGTCAGCATGGTCAATGGTCAGGATTCTTGGGAGTTGTGGTCCAAAACATCTGGTGGTCACCAGGTTGGGGAAGGCTGCACTACACTATACCAGCTCATGTTTGTTTGTTTTTATTTTGGAGCCCTGTCCTGTATATCTGGTATAAAATTTTGATTGCCTTTTCTGGATAACAATAAACAATACATTTTAGTTGCTGAAGTGCCAACTAGGGAATGAGCTATAAACCAGGAAGTTCCCAGTCTGAATCTCACTTAAGTGAAAATTCACCGTGGCCTTAGGCAAGTTATCATCTTGTAGCCATAGACACCCCCCCCCCCAATATTTATACATTTTAACCCAATGGGTGCTGTAATAATACTGGCCCTCCTTACAAGGTTACTATAAGAATTCTCAAGGCAATATATGGAAAGCACTTTGAGCACTCAGGAAAAGTGTTCTATTATATAGTGTCAAGAGAAAAAGAGAGCGTGCCGATGTGTCCTGCTTCACAGAGGACTATATTTGAAGCACTGTCAGTGGACAGTCTGCTTGAAGAGCTGTCCAGTCCATTTCTGGTTTGAAGATAAAGAACCATAAGAAGGGAGACCCCTGCTAGAAGATAGTCCTAGAAGATAAGGCAAGGTATTTGGTTTTTATGCCATTGGCACTAAACAACATACAGGGTTAGATCCAGATTTAGTCAGAGTAGTCCTATTAAAATCAAAGGGACTTAAGTTAATCCAGACTTAGTCATACTTAAAATAGATCCATGGAAATCAATGGGACTTAAATGAGTCATAGCTAATTTAAGTCCCATTGACTTCGATGGGTCTACTCTAAATATGACTAAGTCTGGATCTAACTCATAGCATCCAGGCACTTCAGCTTAAATTACAATTATACTGGATTCCCCATCTCTTCATTTCAAGATCTACTATTACCAAAAGCCCTTTTCAGGAGTTCATTGGGGTACAAGGGGGCTGCCTCCCCAACCTATGTGCATTCATTAGAATGTCTGTAGGGGGTGTAAACCCATAGGTTGGGGGTGGAGCCTGCCACCTGGTTGTCCCTGTCTCCCCCTAGCTCACACACATACACACTCACACTCACTGTACATGATAGAACTCCTGAAAAAGGCTAAAGCTATATCCATGAAAAAGAACAATTAGCATTATTACATAGGTACATACTCACTTGTCCATGTGGGCACTGTACAATGTCCATAATCATGACCACAAACCTGAAAAAAGGGTTAACATTTTTTTTTTTTAATGAAAGCATCAGTCATAGTAGATGCTATGACTGGAACTGGACCTACATGGGCATTCCTTCAACCAACTTGGTGTTCCACAAGTGTTCTGTACTGACACAGGAATTTGCCAGCACCACTCAGACGGCAAAATTAAGGTCTGGCTACCTTCTTAGAACAGAAAACTCAAAACATTTCACCTACCCTAACCTGAGATAATCCATGTAGCAAAAAAAAAAGAAAAAGTGAGAATCAATTTGTTTATTAACACAAATCTACCAGTATTCACATTGTTGTGTCCACAACCTTCATCTGTAGCAGCTTTAGAATATAATAAACTACAGAGCACGCATTGGCTTGAGAACTTTTGGTGGCTGAAGATTGGTTATGTATGCCACTTAACTAAAAGAAACCAAAACCATCCATTCCCCACAAAAGTTGTTTCGTTCAGAGATCTTGGAATATTTCTCAATCTTCCAACCTCATATCCAGCCATTCCCAACTCCACCATTCCTTTGCCCATACAATTCTGGTCTCCTGGCATTGTCTGGCTAACATCCCCTAGTACACAGGGCTGGCAAATCATTTAAAGCAGGGTTACTTTTTCTGAAACTGCAGCATGGCAGGCAGAAATTCAACAGGTGGATGCTTGCCTAGTATGAACATGCAGTGATAAAGTAAGGTATATCTGTTGAATAAAGCATAAAAGCCCTGCTGGAAATACAAGCTGGCAACCCTACTGGCTCCAAGTATTTTCTTGGTGAGTGGCAACTGTGTTCTAGAAGATTCTGAGGTAATCTTTTCAGATTACAGTGGGAATAATAGATTTCTACAGAAATGAGAACTCTGAACCATTTCAGTATATTTTCCTCCTAGAAATAAGTGTAACAATGAACATACGTTGGCCTGGTTCAGACATCATGATAACCTAGGGTTCCAGGGAACCCTGGATTATCCGGATAAAGCAGTGTGCTAGTGCATGGTGCCCAGTTGCTCCTGCTTGGCTCCTCCTGCAAGTGGGAGTGGCTAAATAAACCACAGACCCTCTGTCTGTGGTTTGTTTATCATGACATCTGAACTGGCTTGTCTCTCCTGAAACAATGGCTAATTGTGACATTCAAACTGGGAACTCTGGCTTGTCTCTCCTGAAACAAGTCAGAGTAATAAACCATGGTTTGCTTTAGGCTTATGACTCTGGTGTGTTTGGGGAGAGACAAGCCAGAGTTCCCAGTCTGAATGTCCCAAAAGCCATTCTCATTTGTAAGAGGAGTCAAGCGAGAGCTATCAGGCAGTAAACAAACTGCATGTAAATGGATAAGCCAGGATTCCACAGAACCCTGACGTATTGTTGCATCTGAACCCACCATACCTCCAGTTTCTCAAATACCCATCATTTCCATGAGTGCCATTCCAGCCAATATTTCAGGTTGCTCACCAAGTTCCTGTGTAAAAGAATCCAAGAGAGGCCCCTGCAATCTGGAAACGTGTTGAAAGGCAAGCGAAGAATGGATAGGAGGAAAGACCTACTTCCGTGGCACCAATAACAAGAACAATGGCTGTAATAAGATAGAAAATGGGTCCTGAAATCCCCATAGTAGGAAGGCACTGCAGGTATATATACAAAGGGAGTAGTATTAGGAAGATCCATAGCTCAGTATAGCCATAGCTCTGCCAAGCTGGGGAGAAAAGTGGAACGGGAGAGGTAATACATTCCATCTGCCCTCCCTGTTTCCCCGGTAAGACTGGGCTCCTCCGGATAACCTCTACAGCAAAACCCTTGGCAAGAGGAAGAAGTGGAGGATGCTGGAACACCTGTAGCTGTTTGGACTGACTGGTGGCCCCTACATCTATAAAAGCAGTGCTGTTAAGTCATGGTGGGCCACCGCTGCAGGCTGATCTGGCAGGCGTGACACTACAGGAAGTCACCCTTTGGGCTACTCCTTTGGGGAGTGCTTGTTGTTGAGGCCTCGTATTGATGCATTAGTATGGGAGTAGAAGTGTGATTAGGCTGTCCCAAGGTGAGAGTGTGGGAACGCTGGTGAGTCTGGGACCTGAACAATCCCTAGGTGAGAGTTGGGGAAGGGGCAAGTGACTGGGGTAAGACCCTGGCTATAGCTAAGGATGATAACCTTGTGAATTTGTGAATGACTATATGTAGCAAGGCTGGAGGCCTGGCTTAGCCTTGGTTTACTCTTATTGTATAAGATGATCACTATAGTCCTTTCATTTGTATTTGGATGTTGTGCTGTGTGTGGGAGTTGATGTAGTTCAGTGATGGTGAATGAGGTATAGGTGTGTAATACTGTGTTGGTACTGAGTGAATATGTGGTACTGAGTGAGTGGAAGGTTGGGTTAGGATGTACCGGGCTCAGGGGAGACTGGAGAGGGCACCATTATTACTGTGACCATGGACAAAGGCAGCTATGACATGGGTGGCAGGATTGGTCATCAGAGAAGAAGGGGTATAGATACCTGTAGGACATTCCTCCTTCTGATCCTCCTTCCATCTCTCAGATACCTAGTTGTTCTACTACCAGACACTACAGTCTCATCATGCTGTGGCATAATGCCAGGTCAGTTCATAATAAGATTGAACTCATCCATTATCTGATCATAGATGAGGAAACCGACCTGTTGTGTAGACCTCACTGAGGACCTGAGTGAATGGGCTGGCTAGGGTTGATCTGATCCAGCTTTGCCTGTCTGTACTTAGTTCAGCATCATCCTAGACTGAGGGCCAGGGCAAGGGAGTTGTGGTCCATAGAAATTACATTTTGCTCACCAGAGAACCTATCCACAATATGGTGGGCTTTGAAAGCCTGCACCTGATGTTGGGCCAGAGAAACAGATGAGGATTGCTGCCCAACAGCTTCCCTGCTTGGGCTGACTGAGATGGTATTGGGCGTGGTATTGAGGATTACCAGGACAAGCATCCTGGGGGATTTCAACATCCACACCAAGATTGATTTGAGTGGTCCAGCTCAGGACTTCATGGCCTCCATGGTAACCATAGGCTGTTTCAGTGTGTCATCAACACACAAGGGGAGACATACTCTTGCCCCTGGATGTCAGATGGACAGATAGTCTGATAGGGTTTTTTAAAAATTCCCCATTGTCATGGTCAGACCATATTCTGGTGATGTTTAGTGTTACCGCATTAGTCCCCCCACACACCTGCAGGAATGGATGACCTATTAAAATTGTCTGCCCCTGGAATCTGAGGGATTCCTAAATGCTCTGGAGAAGTTTCCAGTAGCTGCAGCTGATGAACCTGTTGTGCTTCTGATCTCACTATAGAATGGTGAGGTGGGCCCTTGACATGATGGCTTCTGAGCACTCTCTCTGGTGTTGTGGAGCCCAAGTGGCTCCATGGTTTTCCGCAGAGCTTGGGCTGAGGAGACACGCCGGATGAAGGCTAGAGCGCCTTTGGCACAGAACTCGCCACGAGGATGACCAAACACGAGCGAGAGCACACAGCTGTGCCTCCCGTGTGGCAGCGAAATCGGCATAGTGTGCAGCCACCAACTGAGTGCCACTGAGGGAGGCGCAGGCTGCCTAAATGTGTGTGAGCAGGGGGTGGGAGCAGGCAGCATGAATATCTGCCTAGGGGATGTTGTCTTTCTGCAGCTTTACTGGGAAAATGTCCCCCAAACGCCCTAACTGTTGAAAGGAGCGGTTCTTTCTATGAGGGGAAGAAAAGATTATGGAAACCATGCCCCTCCCCATTTTGGCCGATCCCTAATACTTAAATCTTTGTGCCAGTTACTGTATGAACCCGGGGCCTGGTCAGGGTCTGGACTGATTCATGGACTACGCAGAAATGTCTGACAAAGAGACTTTTATCTAGACCCATTTCAGTCGGGCTTCAGGCTTGGGCATGGGACAGAAACTGCCTTCGTCGCCTTGGTGGATGATATGAGGAGGGCTCTGGATAGGGGTGAATGCTCCTTCCTTGTTCTCCTCAACCTCTCAGCGGCTTTTGATACCCTTGACCACGGTATCCTCCTGGACCGCCTAGAGGGGTTGGGCATTGGAGACACCGTATTGCGGTGGTTCTGGTCCTTCCTCTCCAGCAGGTACCAGAGGGTAGCATTGGGAGAGGAGATTTTGGACCTGTGGCCACTCACTTGTGGGGTGCCACAGGGTTCCATCCTCTCCCCAATGCTATTTAACATCTATGTGAAGCCGCTGGGGGCTATCATCAGGAGGTTTGGGATGCAGTGCCATCAATATGCGGGTGACACGCAGCTCTACCTCTCGTTCAAATCTTCACCACGGTTAGCTGTAGAATCCCTGTCCAAATGTCTGGAGACGGTGAGTGGCTGGATGGGGAGGAATAAACTGAAGCTGAACCCTGACAAGACCGAGGTACTTTTGGTGGGAGACAAGAGGAGGCTGGGGGATGTTGGCCTGGTGTTGAATGGGGTACAGCTACCCTTGAAAGACCAGGTCCGCAGCCTGGGGGTCATTTTGGACTCCCAGCTGTCCATGGAGGCTCAGGTGTCAGCTGTGAGCCAGACAGTGCTGTATTAACTCCATCTGATACGGCAGCTGCGCCCCTTCCTTTCCGACCATCTGCTCCCATCACTAGTACATGCCCTGGTCTCCTCTCGTTTAGACTACTGTAATGCGCTTTACATGGGGTTACCCTTGAAGACGGTTCGGAAGCTGCAGCTGGTACAGAACGCGGCGGCTTGCCTGATTAAAGCAGCTGCTGGCGAGATCACATCACTCCAGTGCTGAAGGAGTTGCACTGGTTACCAGTTGTTTTCCGGGCCAAATTCAAGTTGTTGGTTTTGACCTTTAAAACCCTATATGGTTCCAGCCCAGCCTATCTTAAGGAGCGCCTCCAGCAACACCAGACAGGCCGCTTAACAAGATCAGCCTCGGATGGCCTTCTCTCTGTCCCATCAGCCAGGACAGCTAGACTGGTGGGGACGAGGAAGAGGGCCTTTTATGTGGTGGCCCCCACTCTGTTGAACTCCCTCCCGAGGGAACTCCTCCATGCCCCCTCTTTAATGACCTTCCACCGTGCATTAAAAATGTGGTTGTTCAGGCAGGCATTTGGGGTGGGTTAGGGTATTTTAGAAAACATTTTTATTATAGAATTTTATTGTTTTAAACTGTTTTATTATATGCTGTACATTGCCCAGAGTGGCTGGGTGACCAGCCAGATGGGCGATTAATAAATTTAATAAATAAATAAAATTTTACCTTGAGCCCACTGGGGCATCAGTTGGCCTGGGCTGTATCCTTCGGAAAACATAATCATGACTTTGTTGGCTGTAGCTCCAAAGGCAAAGCCCAGTGACCACCGATTGTTGAATGCCCCCACCAGATCCAAAGGTCTGTGAATAAAATGACATTCAGACTCTCTACAGGTTCCAATGGCAAGAGATGGGGATTTGGACTAAATGTTAGGATGGAAGTCCTTAATGGCATGACGGGAACAGACTGCCTGAGATGGTGGTGGACTCTCCTTTGCTAGAGTTTTTTCAGCAGAGGCTGGATGGCCAACCATCAGGGATGCTGTAGGGTTCTGCTGGGAAGTATCAGCACCCCATTAGCAGATGTATGCCCAATTCAGGATGGTTAAAATGATTGACTTAAGAAAGGTGAACCTAGAATTAATAGCCCAGCTGTGAATTCAAGAAGATAAAACCCATTAAGTGAGAGTAAGTACTAAAATTCGGTCTGTTCTTCTAGGTAATAAGTCAGGGAGATTGGGAACTGACAGTCTGTCTTGTGAGTCACACATGCATGTTCATCTGCTTTCATTTTTGGAGAAGGAACCTAGGAGTCTGAGGCCAGTATTTTAGTCTGCATGAACTAATGTAGCTCATGATGGTCTGTAGTGAAGTAGTCACTGAATGAAATGAAAATAAGGAAGTAGTGCTCTGGTCAGCACTCAGCCAAGTTCCAGGCATGGTATGAGGGCAGATGATGAATCCACCTTGCTGAAGCTAAGCAGGTGTGGCTCTGGCCAGTGCCTGGATGGGTGACTGTCTGGGAACCCTGCATTTGATGAAGGAAAAAAGGTGGGATATAAATCTATTACATAAATGCCATGCTGCCCAGCATACAATAAGACACAAGTGTGGCAGGGCAGAACCAGCCCAGCTTCCAGGTTCTGTAGCAAAAGAATGTATGCAGCACTGGAAAGATGGCAACCTTAGCTCTTTGTGGCCAGTGATGGCTTCATCTGCATAACAGCAGCAAGAGCCACAGGTAGCAGACGTCTGCAGTTAAAAAATGGCAAGTGGGTCCCATAATGCAGGTTGGATTTGTGTCTTTGCTTGTTTTAGGCATTCATGCCCTGCACCTTTAGCATTGCTGTTTCTTGGGCAGCTAAAAGTGGGTTAAAATAAAGTCCCAGGTTTACACAGAGATTTCTTATTTAAACTCCAGCATCCTAAGCTTCTCAGAACCGTGTGGCTGGCTGCAAGGAAGCCAGTTTGTACAGTCTTATTAGCCATGATAGCTACGCTGGATTCTACATGTTTAGAAGTACGGTGGCCATTTGTCCTACTTTACAGAGAACAGTCCACCTCCCCCAGTGATGCCCTCCATATGTTTTCAGCTCCAGTTTGAATCACCCCTGACTATGGGCAATGCTGGCTGGGGCTGATGAGCATTTTAGTCCAAAATGTCTGGAGGGCACTGTATTGAGGAAAGCTGCAAATTTGAAGGACTATCAGAGGACACTCTGACCACCCTTGAAAACACAACACTGGTCCTTTGGCCTGATTCAACAAGGCAGCTTATCTTAATTGCTTCTGACCTAGGACCAGTGTTTGGGTCACAGATCAAGGAAGCTGCCATGGCAGATATCTTTGAGCTATTTTGCTCACATGTGTCCCATGACGATGCTTCACTCAGGCACTGGGATTGTACCTGCATGCACAAGATCTGTCCTGACATATAATGTGAGAATGAGCTTTTGCTAGGGCCTGCCTCAGTTAAACCTATTCTCTTGCCAACAGCCCCACACTTCTATTTCCCCAGCCTAAAACCTGGTGTTGTAACCAAACAAAGGTGCCGCAAAGTGTCTGTCTAGACTCACATCACAACCCCACACCTCCTGTTGAGAAGGCGACATTTTTCATCTATGGGGCTTCTCCTGGCTCTTTTTTCAAGGCAGGACAGCATCACAATTATGGCAACCTACAAGAAGGGGGAAAAGCCACAAATGTGCAGCCATGTCAAGCAATGTCTCTGTCAGTCATTAGAATTTGCCTGTCAAATTAGTCTACTTACGGACGGAAGAAGTGAATAATGTAGAAAGAGTTCCAAGTCTATTGAACTTGTACAGGTTTCATTTTTTGTCTGCCTGCTCAGGAAACAGAAATGTAGATAACAGATTTATCTGAAAGTGATATTAAAACATCAGAAAAGACAGAGGAGGGACCGACTAAGGTCATGCTAATGGAACGCTAATCTTCTTGACTGTGCTCATGGGAAGTTGGTACATTGGATTCACTCGGGACTTGATTCAGTGTTGGGTGCACCAGGGCCATGTCTGCTTCATTTCACCCCTGGGTAGGGGGGAAGAGCTGTCAGAGGACGAAGGAAAAATGCTGCCGACCAGTACTCACTCATGAGCGAAGACACCGCTCGTATCGCTGCATATGAAGAGCAGCCCATGGAAGACAGTGCAGCTCCAGGGTTGCAAGGGAGTGGATCAGGTATTTCCTGTGTCCCCCCCACCATGCCAGGGGGTAGCTTTGCCAGAGGCAGTAAAAGGAAGCTGGGGACAGGGCCGTGTTCCAAGAAGCAGGGCTCCTTAGCCCTGCCTCTTGCGCTGCCTGCGACAACAGTCTCAGTGAGGGAAGTGAAGTCAGAGAGGTGGAAGGAGCAGGGCTGCCCCAAGGCATTTTGCTGCCAGAGCCAAAGGACAAGATGGCACCACCCCTCCCATTCCACATACAGAAGCCGGCCAGGCTAGCCGTTGAATTTCACTTTGGCACTAGCAACAGGACACTGTCTTCCACCACCTGAGGGCAACAGGTTAGCTTGTGGGCGCAGGGTGGCCATGTGGTACACACAGCTCTGTCCCGTCCTCCAACAGAAGGGAACGGCCAGGGGGACTCGGGAGGAATGGCTGGAGAGTGTTTCGCCACTGCCACCCTTTGCCTGCCAGCATTATCCACCGCCTGAGGCGGCCACCTCGCTCTGCCGGCCCTGGGAAGAACACGACACTCCCACCTGCTCCCTGCCCCATCCGCTACTGAGCTTGTTGGGGTTATGACTTGGCTAACAGACCAAGGGGGCAGGAGAAAGGCTGGGGGCAGAGCTGCTCTCCGGAACTGAGCTTGCCTTATGCATGCTTGGCTGGACTACGATGTCATGGCAGAATGGCAAGGGAGGGACGAGTGGTTAAGAGAGTGGGGCAGGGACTGGATGGGGCTCACCGTTCTTCCCTGTCTTCTCCCTGCCCGTTACGTTTGCTGAGGCTTTAACTGGGTGAAAATCAAAAGGGTGTTGTGGGAGTATAATGCAAATGCTAACATGTTCGTGGAACAAGTTGCCCGATTCTGAAGACAGACTGTTAACAATCCCTGCCAGCAAGCAGGCTGCACCAGAAACTAGCACCATCAAACCTCAGTGCTTCTTGGGGCAGAACCCAAACCCTTATTTAAGTAAATGGAACTGCAGGGGAACATTTATGTGAGAGAATAAGAGTAGGCGTTAGCCCCTTAGCTCCCCACCCCCATCCACCAATTTTTCCCTGCAATTTAGCAAAATCTGTAAGAAAGAAAATGATATGTACTTGAGCTGTTTTCAGTCTAATACTGGGTTGTTTTTTTAAAATTGTGAGAATGTCCCCGAATTAAAATTTCTTGGAAAAAGTTGTATATACTACTGGGTTGATGGCTCTAGATATGACACATTTTTTAACCCATGGTTTATTTTGCTCAGATGTTTTGAAATATTAATTTCCATGGTCTGTAACATTTGGCTGTGGTAACAATATTAATAGCAAGCAAATTGCATGATCAGATTGGGGAAGGCAGATCCAAAGCAAAAGCCTTGCATCTCCTCCCTTTCCCTGTCTCATGACATCCAATAAACAAAAATGCATGTTATAACATGTTTGTGGAACAACACGTTGCCTGATCCTGAAGACAGACTGTTAACAATCCCTGCCAGCAAGCAGACTGCACCAGAAACTAGCACCATCAAACCTCAGTGCTTCTTGGGGCAGAACCCAAACCCTTAAGTAAATGGAACTGCAGGGGAACATTTATATGAGAGAGTCAAGAGTAGAAGTTAGGTGCTTAACGCACACACCCCTGCTGCCACTCCCATCCACTTCTTCCCTGAACTGCTTCAATTATTTTTTTCTTCCCAGGCAGGCTTATTTATGGGGGATATTTGTGGGGGGAAATATGTTTGTGTGAGTGTGTGTGTGTGTGGGAGGCTTAAGCACCCCATTCCCACCAGCTGATTATCCTCTGCAAATGCTCCCCCTTTCCCCATGTTGGCATTATGAGTCCATGACTCCATATTTACTATGAAACGTATCATTCCACCCTTACTTCTATGGCCTGCTGTCCATCTAGCATAATATATGAGCTGTCTGGGATCCAGCATTGCTAAGTGCGGTACAACTCACCCAAAGCAAGTCCCAATGTTGTTCACTGCTCAGACTTACCACACCTCAGAGGAGGCCGTCATGGCAATGCTGAGAAGATCTGGTCCAGTTAGATGTATGCAGTTCTAGATGCACAGCTAAGTGACGATACACACGTCAGAGGTTCTGGTGTCCCTATGCGTCTTCCTTGTTTTCCATTTGGAGTTCTGTCATGCTTTTTTTTCTGTTACCTTTGACCATTCAGGATTACAAAGTTAAGTATGCAGTAATTCTCAGCTCCCACAACACTCCCCATGGAGAAAAAGCAAACATTTAGTTAAATATTTACCTCAGTCATAACAGCATAAAGAGGAAGCTGAGAATTCTGCAGCCCATCGATTGGGAGCTTTTCCTGTTATTCACAGACACTATTGCAACTGAGAACAATTAGTAACCCCCCCCCAAACACCGACAATCCAAATGAAGTGACAAGAGTACAAATTTAACGTGAAAGGACTGAGAGGGTACACAAGATGCCAATCTGAATGACTTCAACAGCAAGGGCAGGGCTGACGACTGCAATATCAAGTGATTATTTTCATGCATGAATGGGCCATTTCAGAAAGAGCTGATGCTACCTCACCCTGCACTGTCCTCAAACTCATTGGAATCAGTTTACAGTACACAGTCCTCTGCAATGTAAGTCATTAAATTTGTGATCAACTCTGAATTGCACTTGGATTACAGAAGGAAGAGGAGGAGCCTTGTTTTTTTTATTGCACACCTGGAACAAGGGCAAGAAGACGTCTAGGTCCATAACAATAATAAAGGCTGGACACCAGGACAAAGAAGTGCATCTGATTGGGCCAAAACATTGCACACACTCAACCTTTTCTGCTTCTGCCATCCCGTCTCTTCCTTTGCTGTTGGCATGCTTGCTTGAGTTACAGCCTAGGATTAATTCTCACACTAAAACAGGGTTCAGAGGAGGGCAACAAAGGTGATCAGGGAAACAAAGCCCTATGAAGAGAGACTGAAGGAACTGGCCATGTTTAGCCTTGAGAAGACTGAGGGGAGATATGATAGCGCTCTTCAAGTACTTGAAAGGTTGTCACAGAGAGGAAGGCCAGGATCTCTTCTCAATCATCCCAGAGTGCAGGGCACGGAATAATGGGCTCAAGTTACAGGAAGCCAGATTCCGGCTGAACATCAGGAAAAACTTCCTGACTCTTAGAGCAATACAACAATGGAACCACTTACCTAGGGAGGTGGTGGGCTCTCCCACACTGGGGGCGTTCAAGGCGAGGCTGGACAGCCATCTGTCAGCCACCTCTGACTTGGATTCCTGCATTGAGCAGGGTGTTGGACTCGATGGCCTTGTAGGCCCCTTCCAACCCCACTATTTTATGATTCTAGGATTCTACTGCTATCCATCACACAAACTCGGTGGGGGGGGGCTAGCCACTCAGTCTGCGTAGCAAAATCTGCAAAGTCATGTGGCACATTTTAAGATGCCACAGACCTCCTGGCTGCTTTTTCTATCACAGAGACAATCAGGTTCATATCAGAACAAAGCATGTCAAGTAGGTGTTTGTTTCAGTGTTCCCTAAACTTTTGATTACTGGCCTACTTTTTTCTAAACTAAACTGGGGGGCACACTTCACATTTACTGCTTCCAAAATTAGTTTACTGTTAGATGCCTCAATCTAGATCCAGCTACATGCATGAGTAGTTGTGTCAGAGCATGGAGGGGGAGGCGTATCTGGATGTGTGTATAATTGAAAGCAAAGCAGTGCGAACAGATGACACCAGATATGCAACTTATGCCTCTGGTTCCCAACCCAGGGAAGACAATCCATTTACTGTCTCCTTTCCTTCTGTTTTGGGGCACACACACACACACACACACACACACGTGTGTGAGAGAATAAAACTTACTGGGGTTCAGAAGAATCTACTCACTTTGTTTTTGCATAAATAACTGATCGATCTGGGAGAACCTCCTGAGACTACAAGGAGACAAGCTCAGATAAGTAACATGCAGAGTTAAGAATCAAGTGGCACCTGCAACAAAAGGTTGCAGTGTGGAGTGCCCCTGTTCAGTGTTTCAGACAGACAGACTGACAGACAGACAGGCCTTCTTCCAGGATACTTGCTTTCCTTTCCCTCCCCCCTCCCCACCAACAGACAAGGTGGCCACTGATCATGCAGTTCTAGTTGGGTGATGGGGGGGGGGGCAGTTGCCCCTAAAGATTTTTTTTCTGCTTCTGCAAACCTCAGGGTTCCCCTGAATAAAAATACCAAAAATCAAAAAAGGAACAGCTGCACCAAATGAATTCCCAATGTGTTTTGATACAGGTCTTTATCAAGGGAACTGAAGAATACAAAATATAAAATACATGATAAATGATATATACTGTACAACAAAGCATTTAAAATATAATTTTACATGTTTCCAAAAAAATTCTTGAATAATATGTATTAACTAATTAAAATCTTCAGAGCATGCTAAACTATCCTAAAAATATTAAAATCCTCTATATATAAATACATAGGTTTTATAATCTAACAAGTATTAAAAACATAATAAATGATTATACACAGAGACACACACACACGGCATTTAAAATACAAATTTATATGTTTCAACAAACTCTCTGGATACCCTAAAATGACTAGTTAAAAACTGCAAAACATATAAATTAGCTTAAAAATGACGAGATTCTCTGTATTCAGATACCAAATGCCCTCCTGCCATTCACCATTCCATTTGCCAGCAAGAAATTGGGGGGGGTAGCAATTTGGGGTACCCCTTCATGGATCACTGCCTTGTTGTGGTGAAGGGGTTGCTCAGTGAAGCCATAAGCTATGCTGTGCAGGGCCACCCAAGATGGACAGGTCATGGCGGAGGGTTCTGACAAAATGTGGTCCACTGGAGAAGGAAATGGCAACCCACTCCAGTATTCTTGCCAAGAAAACCCCATGAAACGTCTCACAAGGCTAAAAGATATGACGCCGGAAGATGAGCCCCTCAGGTCGGAAGGTGTCCAATATACTACTGGGAAGAGCAGAGGGAATTTCCAAGTAGCGCCAGAAAGAGTGAAGTGGCTGGGCCAAAGCCGAAAGGACACTCAGCTGTGGATGTGTCTGCGGGTGAAAAGAAAGTCTGATGCTGTAAAGAACAATATTGTTTAGGAACCTGGAATGTAAGATCAATGAATCAAGGTAAGCTGGAGGTGGTCAAACATGAGATGGCAAGATTGAACATCAACATCTTGGGAATCAGCGAACTAAAATGGACAAGCATGGGCGAATTTAATTCAGGTGACCATTATATCTACTACTGTGGGCAAGAATCCCTCAGAAGAAACGGAGTAGCACTCACAATCAACAAAAGGGTGGGAAAAGCAGTACTGGAGTACAATTTCAAAAACGATAAAATGATCTCAGTACGAATCCAAGGCAAACCATTCAACATCACAGTAATTCAAGTCTATGCCCCAACCACTGAGGCTGAAGAAACTGAGGTTGATCAGTTCTATGAAGACCTACAACACCTTCTAGAACTAACACCAAAAAAAGATGTCCTTTTCATCATAGGGGATTGGAATGCTAAAGTAGGAAGTCAAGAAAACACCGGGATAACAGGCAAGCATGGCCTTGGTGTACAAAATGAAGCAGGACAAAGGCTAATAGAGCTTTGCCAAGAGAACACGCTGATCATAGCAAACACTCTTTTCCAACAGCACAAGAGGCGACTCTACACGTGGACATCACCAGATGGTCAATATTGAAATCAGATTGATGATGTCCTTTGCAGCCAAAGATGGAGAAGCTCTATACAGTCAGTAAAAACAAGACCTGGAGCTGACTGTGGCTCAGATCATGAGCTTCTTACCGCAAAATTTCGGCTTAAATTGAAGAACATAGGGAAAACCACAAAACCATTCAGGTATGACCTAAATCATATCCCTTATGAATATACAGTGGAGGTGACAAACAGATTTAAGGGATTAGACCTGATAGACAGAGTGCCTGAGGAACTATGGATGGAGGTCCGTAACATTGTTCAGGAGGCAGCAACGAAATCCATCCCAAAGAAAAAGAAATGCAAGAAAGCCAAGTGGCTTTCTGATGAGGCTTTACAAGTAGCTGACGAAAGAAGGGAAGCGAAAAGCAAGGGAGAAAGGGCAAGATATATCCAACTGAATGCAGAGTTCCAGAGAATAGCAAGGAGAGACAAGAAGGCCTTCTTAAATGAACAATGCAAAGAAATCAAGGAAAACAATAGAATGGGGAAGACTAGAGATCTTCTCAAGAAAATGGGAGATATCAAGGGAACGTTTTGTGCAAAGATGGGCATGATAAAGGACAAAGAAGGCAGGGACTTAACAGAAGCAGATGAGATTAAGAAGAGGTGGCAAGAAGACACAGAAGAACTATACAGGAAAGATCTGAATGTCCCTGATAGCCATGATAGTGTGGTCACTGAACTTGAGCTGGACATCCTCGAGAGTGAAGTCAAGTGGGCCTTAGGAAGCATTACTGACAACAAAGCTAGCGGAGATGACAGTATTCCAGCTGAGCTATTTAAAATCCTAAAAGATGATACTGTTAAAGTGCTGCACTCAATATGCCAACACATTTGGAACACTCAACAGTGGCCACAAGACTGGAAAAGGTCAGTTTACATTCCAATACCAAAGAAGGGCAATGCCAAAGAGTGTTCAGACTACCGTACAATTGTGCTCATTTCACATGCCAGCAAGGTGATGCTCAAAATCCTACAAGCTAGGCTTCAGCAGCATGTGAACCGAGAACTACCAGAAGTACAAGCTGGGTTTCGAAGAGGCAGAGGAACTAGAGATCAAATGGCCAACATTCGCTGGATCATGGAGAAAGCATGAGAATTCCAGAAAAACGTCTATTTCTGCTTCATTGACTACGCTAAAGCCTTTGATTGTGTGGATCACAACAAACTATGGCAAATTCTTAAAGAGATGGGAGTACCAGACCAGCTTACCTGACTCCTGAGAAACCTCTACGAGGGTCAAGAAGCAACAGTAAGAACCGGACATGGAACAACCAATTGGTTCAAAATTGGGAAAGGAGTACGACAAGACTGTATATTGTCGCTCTGCTTATTTAACTTATATGCAGAGTACATCATGAGAAACGCCGGGTTGGATGAATCACAGGTCGGAATTAAGATTGCCGGGAGAATTATCAACAACCTCTGATATGCAGACGATACCACCCTAATGGCAGAAAGCAAAGAGGATTTAAGGAGCCTCTTGTTGAGGGTGAAAGTGGAGAGTGCAAAAGCTGGTTTGAAACTCAACATTAAAAAAAACTAAGATCACGGCATCTGGCCCCATCACTTCCTGGCATATAGAAGGGGAAGAAATGGAAGCAGTGACAGATTTTACCTTCTTGGGCTCCAAGATCACCGCAGACGGTGACTGTAGCCATGACATTACAAGATGCTTGCTCCTTGGGAGGAAAGCTATGGCAAACCTAGACAGCATAGTAAGAAGCAGAGACATCACCTTGCCGACAAAGGTTTGTATAATCAAAGCTATGGTTTTCCCAGTAGCAATGTATGGCTGTGAGAGCTGGACTATAAGGAAAGCTGAGCGCCGAAGAATGAATGCTTTCGAACCGTGGTGCTGGAGAAGACTCTTACGAGTCCCCTGGACTGCAAGGAGGTCAAATCAGTCAACCCTAAAGGAAATCAACCCTGACTGCTCATTGGAAGGATGAAGCTGAAGCTCAAATATTTTGGCCACCTAATGTGAAGAGAAAACTCCCTGGAAAAGACCCTGATGCTGGGAAGGATTGAAGGCAAAAGGAGGGGGGGACGGCAGAGGATGAGATGGCTACATAGCATCACCGATGCAATGAATATGAACTTGAGCACACTCCGGGAGAGAGCGGAGGACAGGAAGGCCTGGCGTGCTATGGTCCATGTGGTCACGAAGAGTCGGACACGACTTAACAACTGAACAACAACAAGCAATTTGGGGTAGCAGCAGTTTGAAAATCTGTTTTAAACTTTAAAGCAAAGCACCTTTCAACAGCCACTTCTTGACAGATGCCTCCATTTCCACACACACACACACACACTGCCCCACTCTGAATGGAGCTACTTCATGATGTTGCATGAGCTCTATTCCGATCTTCAACTGGGCCCATGTTATCTGGTCCCTCTGCTGTATCCCTGTGGGCTGTATCCCTGCCACCCATGCATTGCGAGGGGAAGGTCTGAAGAGATTACCTCTTCTACATGTGTAGCCAGCCCACATATGGTTGGGATGCGTGAGTTGGAACACTGTACACCTGGAGAGCAGGATCTCCTCTTCACACCTTCTACCCCAGTGCATGAACAGTGGTGGGCAGGGCTTATGGCCAAAGGGGCAGGGACAAAAATGCTAGAGTTACTAAGCAAAAATGCTTAGTTACTGGCAGTAGAGCTCTTACTGCCAGTAACTAAGGGCTCCCTTACACAGAGGCTTTTTATCCTGCAACTTTACTGGAGCTTCTGCTTCCAAATTCTTTGTGGGATTAAGGTCGGCCCTTTACATGCACTTCCCCCTTTCCCCCCAAGGATTTCCTTTATCTGCAAGTTCTATATATTTCATTATGCAGCCACTTGATGGCACTGTGGTATTGCTGCTGTTATATTGCAATTTCCTCTTTACATGGAGAAATTCCACTTGCGATATTTAAATAGCTCATAATCCCCGATCTTTTTTTAAAAAAACAGGATAACAGTGAGAAAGCATGGGAGAGGCTCTGGAGGTTGATGTAGAGAAGCCCTAAGTCTTAGGAGAGGCGTGTCAACCATTTGGGGGGGGCGGGAGAGAAACTGCACAAAAGTCAAGAAGCCACCAAACAGGGGAAAGGCAGTGGGGCCAGGGGAAGGGGGTGTAGCCAACTGGGGAACCCTGGAGGGCCATATTGGTACTCCAGGCGGGCTGAATTTGGCCCCCAAGCTTGCGGTAGGTATCTATCGATCAGCTATTATGTCACTATTACTATCTTTAGATGGTTAAGCCAGTATCAGTTTTATACACAATAGGAAAACATCTTGAATGTACCAAGCTCAGAAATGACCTGGCAGAGAAAATGTTTTTGGGGTTTTTTTTTTACAGAAGGGTCTGCATTTCCTCCATCCCTGAATATAAAGAAAAACCCAGTATAAAATGCTATTTTGTAGGGGTGTTTTTTTACACCTTCTCAACTTAGCAAAATCTGTAAGAAAGAAAATATGTCCCTGAGATGTTTTCAGCCTAAATACTGTTTTAAAAAATTGTGAGAATTTCCCCAAATTAAAATTTCTTGTAAAAAGTTGAATATACTTCTGAGTTAATGGCTCTAGAGCATGGTTTTATTTTGCTCAGATATTTTGAAATATTAAGTTGCATATTCTGTAACATTTGGCTGTGGTAACAATACTAATAGCAAGCAAATTGCATGATCAGATTGGGGAAGGCAGATCCAAAGCAACAGCCTTGCATCTCCTCCCTCTCCCTGTCTCATAACATCCAATAAACTAAAATGCACTATGTGATCCATTGCGCTGTAACGTTCCCTGCCCCTGCAAATGGTATCTCATGAAGTGGAAGGCTTTGTAGGGTTTTCTTTTTATTATTAATTGAATTCCAATATAATCAAAGAACAAAAGAATAGCAAAATATGAGAAATCCCCAGAAGTCAGACACCATTTGCTCCCCAAGCCAAACCTCCACCTCCAGTAATTCAATCTTTGGTAGTTACAAAAATAAGTGGAAAATGTCTGTGCATCCATATACCAGTTTAAATATGTCAGTTAAGAGAAGTAGAAGGAAGCATTTCCACTTGCAAAACAGATATTGCTTGGTCCTGTTTTATGGGAACGTTAGAGCCCTTAAATACTGTTTGCTCTCCAGGGGTGACTAAGGAGGATTGTTGAGGGCAGGAAACTTGAACTGGTTTTCCCCAAAAGGGCCTTTTCCTTTCAGAGAAACAACATTGCCCACAGTTTAGCAGGATATTATAAATGTTTCCTTGTCTGGATCCAGTCCTTTTATTATCCAGTCTTAACATTTGATCACGCAATCCAGAAAGGGTGAGGAGGAGGCCAGACTGGAACCCAGGACTTTAAAAGATACCAGAGATTAATTTCACTGCTCTTCCTAGTTCAGCTCCTGTTGGCCTTCTTTGATTCTGCAAACACAGGCCAGCTTCAAACCTACTTTGTCTCTTTCCCCCCAAACCTCCCAATATGGTGTTTTCCACTTATTTCCTCCTCCCTTTAACCCTCACTTTCCCCTTCCCTTTTCCCCAGCTTTCAACTTCCTCCCTGTTCTGCATTTCACATTCCTCCTGCTCGCTCTTTCTTTGGGAAGTACATGTTACCAAGGGAATCTTTCAGTCTACTATGCTGCCATCATCCATAAAAATCCCATATGCTGGGGCAGGACAGGGGGAATAAGCAGCCCTCCAGATTTGTTGGACGACAATCCCCATAATCCCTGACCACTGGCATGCTGGCTGGGGCTGATGGGATTTAGAGCACAACCACATCTGGAGGGCCAGTGGGTTCCCCGCCCCTGCTGTCAGCCTTTGCAAGATGGGCATATAAAATACACTTGCAAAGTATATAGACACCCAGAGTGTATTTGCTTTGCCTGCCCACCACCACCAATACATTGTTTTGATTGACAACAAAAATGATGTCATTTTTATTTTGTATTAAACAGAATGCAGAATAAGAAAGTGCCAGTGAAAAATCTGAAAGTGCTTTCTCACACACGCCAGCAATGAACATGGCAAAAAGATGCCAACTCGCATCCCATTTCAGTGAAATGTGCAGCAGCAGAACAGACAAGATGGTCATTCTCGTAAGGTCAGCTACACCAGTGCAGCAAGACCGGCTGCAGAGGCACCTGCTAACTAAGGCAGACATTTTGAGAACAACTGGCCTGAAGGAACCTTTGGAGCCCTGCAAATTCCAGCTCCAGATCACGGGTTTGGGAAGCCAATATGCCAATTTGGAACTCTTTGGAAAGCTTGCCAGTGCAATGCACTCTAACTTAGCTGCCCACATCAGGTGTGCTTTCATGCCAGATCAGTGTAGCCTGGGCAGGAGAAAACTCCCAAGTGTAGGAGGGGGAAAAAGAGCACATACTCATGTGATCTTCAGAGACTGTCTAAGTCTACCCAAGGACAATGGCTTGTACACGATTCGTTAGCAATTCCAGCAGCCAGACAGCCAAAATGTCTGGGGACCGGGGAGTGGGGGGTGGGGTTATGGCTTATAAGATACTGGAAATACATCAACTTAGAAAACAATGTGAAGAATAGGTCAGCAGGTAGCCCGCAATAAGTATAACTTGGGCATCTTTGTCATCATGCACACCTCATAACATCAGGGCTAGCATCTCCACAGGTCATGTCCCACCATCAGTCATTGTTTGCTGAGCCCAGGGAGGCTACTGTGTGTGCTCTGTGGACTTATTGTATGGCTCCACTTCAGCAGCAGAGAAAGTCAGGCAAATTAGTGCTGTCGCTAATCCATTGAATTAGGTCTTAGCTTCCTGATTTTCTGGAGAGTGGGGTTGTTCAAAAGTGTGTAGAGCAGCAGCCATCTTGTCCTGGCTTTGCCTGATGGCCTGGAATCTATAAGAAAACACCAGCATTTAATTTCTAACATATAGAGCACCTATATTACCCAAATGTCTTCCCTTGTTCATTACAGAACAACCAAGTAACTGAACACCCAGAGAATGTATTTGAAATTAGTGTCATGTGGTTGTTCCAACTAGCAAGCTCAATCAGGTACCAAGCCCCCTCAAAGTTAGAATATGGACAGGATAAGGGACAGGATAATTTCAGGATAATATGGACAGGATAATTTCTCTTTGTTTTTAAACCAGGATGGAATTTGGCTGAATATGTAGGTTGTCTGACTGGCCGGGGGAGGGGGGGGACTATCCTGGCCTGCACTGAACAGAATTTTAATCTGTGCAAATCAGTAGGTGACGCTTTTCATGGCACAGAAATAAGCATAATTGCCTAATAATGTTTACAAATCAAACTGCTATGAAAGACATTGGGCAGGAGGCTGATAAAAAAGTTGGCCGCCCTAAGAGTATGCAGCGGCCCAAAGACTCTTTGAACTGTATTTCAGTTTGTTTTAGATATGTGTCTCTGTGCGTGCTGTCTGTTCCTATCTTTGTATGTAAACGGTTTTTATAATGTATTTTTAAGGTTTTAATCTTTGTAAACCACACAGAGAGCTTCGGCTATTGGGCAGTATAGGAATGGAATAAATGAGTGGGTTTGTCTCTTGCTGTCCCAGAATTAATATTAGTGCATTTTTTAATTTCCTGTTCTTAGAATTGTGGGCTTGGGTTGTTGTTGTTGTTGTTATTTTAAAAATCTGGTGCAGAATTTGGGAAGGAATCGCAAACAGATGTGAAGCGGGGTCTCTAAGACAGACACCCCTCAGACCCAGTGAGAGTGCTGCGAGGAGACAGCCAGTCGGGAAGCAGGCCCCTCTAGGCCCAGCCACCGTCCACTGAGGAGGGAGATGCAGAGAGGAGCTCCCGGTCGGCCTTTCAGGATCTGTCCGGGCCCCATGACGGCTCGGGAACACGAGGGTGAGTGAGCCAGGCTGGAGAAAGCCCAGCTCTGTTTTCTCCTCCAGCTGGGGGCACGGTCAGACTAGCCTTCCCCCTCGCTATTGGCATTACCGTTCTTTCTGAGGATACAGGTGACATGTCTCCCAAGCTGTCAGAAAAGAGGCCTACAAGGCCCAGCCTGCCCCAGCCAGCATCTCTAACTGGAGCATTCTGGGTGTTGTAAGCCTTCTTCTGCCTAAACATGCATAGGATTGTGCCCCTAAGGCCTGAACTGATATAGTGCTGTTGCCTCACCTGCTTGGGAAGTGTTTTGTGACATCGCTGGTGACGGTGTGGAACCTTCCTCTCACCCATTACCTGTATCAACCCTCTCCAACCTGGTGACCTCCAGATGCTTTGGACTACAGCTCCCATAACCCCTCAGCCAGTACCCCTGCTAGCTCTACATTATTTTAACCACTTGCTTTATGTGCTGAAGCATACGTGCAAAGACCTTTCCTGTTTCCTCTCAAGATAGCAAATAGTTAATAATTCCTCCCTCTCCCCCACCCAGCCTCACCATGACTACCCTCCATCCACCAAGGCTACTCCTTCCCCACTGCAAAACTTGGACTTGGGATATTACGGCACCATTGCAGATTTCTGCTAGCGCTGTTTTTCTTTCCTGACAGGAACAGATGAGGACATTTCAGGGATGGGTCAGACACCACTTGAAATTGGATGTGTCATTTTCTCCTGGGCGAAGAAGCAGACCCACACTCCTTAACTTTATTCAGGCCTGCTGTCAGGCAAGGTTTTATTTTGTTACACGTTAACTCAACCTTTGGGAAATTGTTTTATATGTCTATGTGCATTGTTGTTGTTGTTCAGTTCTTAAGTCGTGTCCGACTCTTCGTGACCCCATGGACCATAGCACACCAGGCCTTCCTGTCCTTTATGTGCATTACTAATATAAATGAATTATAGTGTATCTAGTACTAGTCAATGGGAGAGCAATCCTAGACCAGGCCCCCCCAGCATTTTTGGACCCGTGGGGGCATTTGGGAATTTGAAAGCATGCTGTGGGCACCACCACAAAATGCCTAATCAGGGGGTCACTGCCTTTCGTGTCTGTGGATCTTAGGCTGCATCTTATTCAGCAAAAAAGTTTGCTTTGTGTCTACTGGACACCACATCGACTCTTTAATAAGGGGTTGTTTAATTCAGCTAATTGCTGCCAGTGCAATACAGCTATGCTTGTTTTAAACATATGTTTTGGCAATGTTCAGTCGTTACTTCTTTTTGCAGGGAGGTTATTACACAGAAAAAATTTGTACTGGAACAGTTTTTAATATTCATGGAGGTGCACACCCTTTTAAATTTTTTACCTGCTTCATGGAAATTAACAATGGTCAACGTGAATGGATTCTCTGCACCCTTTGGACAGCTAAAAGACTAATATTGCAACATTGAAAGGATAAAAACTCACCTCCTATAATACAATGGATTGAGAACCTTACAACACTTTCAATATTTGAATGGGTGGCATATAGACATCACCTTCAAATGGATACTTATTTGGATATCAGTGGGCCTTACTTCTAATTAGACATGCAAAGGATTGTGTTGTTACCTTTACAGTCCCACTAACAGGAACCTGGCATGGTTTTGAGACAGTTCAAAATCTGGCTACTAGGGAAACTAATATCCTTTCATCTTCTACAAAGGAGGTTACTCCTTTACCTCACTCAGAGCTTGATTTGCAGGTTGGCTGTGGTAGCTCATCCTAACGCCTCCATGGTCAGGAGAACGTGTCACCAACAATAGTAGATTACAAGTTTCTTCACATGACAGTGAGATGAAGCCCTGTAAGTCCACCCACATTCTCCATTAGTGGTAGAATGTGTACAGTTTTACTGCCCGTTAATGCTGTTGCTTTATAAAAGTAGCAGGGAACCTTCTCCATGTAAGAATGCCAAGCACCCCTGCACTTGTATTCCTGACCCTGGTTCTGCTTCTATGGCTGATTCACCTCTGCCTTATGAATGTCGTAGTAGCAACAAGCCCCTAAAAACAATCTACCAATGTCCTGGCATTATGATCATGGCAGGAACACACTAAATCTTACATAAAATTCTTATGGAAATTGTTATGTATGTATGTATGTAGTACTCAGCCAAGAGGCTTGGAATGGAACCATTAGCAGAGTGGTAGAGCACAGGCTTTGCTTGCAGAAAGTCCCAGATTCAATCTATGGCAACTCCACTAATGGAACTCAGGTAGTAGAACTGGGAAAGTCCAGGATCTTAGGTTGACTCTGACCCAATACTGGGCTCAATGGATCAATGGTCTAACTCAGTATAAGGCAGCTTTATATGTTCCCCTCAGAATATACTATTCAGTCAGCTTCTTTTATTAATTCAACAAGTTGTTTATACTTTACCCAAAGACTTAATATTTAACAATAAATATTCATTCCCCAACAAAGATGTAAATCAGAGGGTTGAAATTTTCTTTACCAGTTGTGGCATTTGGCAGGCACTCTGGAATATAAAGGGTCTCTTCACACCAAGGCGATTCATGTGTCTTGAAATTTCTGAGCTCTGTTTTAATGTAAAAGAGGTGTGGAATGTTAAGGGCAAGTTTAGACAAACGCAGGGTACTGTATGACCAGCTAATAGATACAGATAGACATAGACATATTTAATTCTGCTAATGGAAATCACACATCCATGTCTGACTCAACTTTGCAGAGGTTTCAGTTGTCTAAAATAGCCTTCACTGCACCCTGTTTAACGGAAGACACATACAAATGCCAGTTTAAAAAAGACACACACAAAACCTAGAAAACTGAAGACATGACAATGTTTTCACCCCAGAGAACTGGAAGTGATAAGAGTAAGGCATTGCTGCCTGTGGTGACTGACCAAAGGCAACAGTGAGACAAAAGAAATGTGTCTGAACATCAGAGGGAATGATCCCTCTCTTATACCAGTTACAACTCTCCTAAAAATTGTGCTTCTTCTCAAGCTGAAGTGTCTTGAACTACATCTGTACCAAGTTTCAGGTTTCTGTGGGAGGGAGAATTTGTAAGTCAAAAAAGGGCCATGAAGTATAGTCCAAAAGTAGTAAGGTTCTTCCACACAGTCTTGAGACACCACATTTGGTAAGCATGTAGCCCTCATTCTGGATACTACTCATGCCTGCAATTGGGACATCTAATGATCGAAGTGTAGGACATAAGCTTATCTTTAAAATGGAGGCCAGCACTTAGGGCCGGAACAAGCCGAGCTGTACATGTGAGGGAGCTGGAAGTGTCCCGTTGCCCCTTCACACACTTGAGTCAGCTTTGGACTGGAGGAGACCTGCAGTGAGTTGACTTCGTCACCAACAGTGGAGCTCCACTCCTACACTGCCCAGCATCCCAGTTTGCCTCCTGACTGCTAGCATCTCTGGTACCATTTACCTGTTCCCTTCAGCTCAATTATGGCAAGGTCTGCCGTGGCTATCTGCAGTTTTCTTTTCCTGTTTGCACTGTCAAGGATGTAGCAGAAGCAGACAAGGATGGGGTTTGTGTGGTAGTGGTCCAGGAACAGCATTTGAACCCAAGTACGGAATCCTGCAGTGAAATAGGGATCATTACCTTGTGCAGATCAAGTGCAGTTTTCTGTCTCTGCAGGGTTGAAGCCAGAGTCATTTTGTGGCCAGTGGATAGAAATGACCGGCTGTTCTGTCTGGAAAGCTCCCCGCAAAGCTTTTGAGAACTGCCCCTGTAAACCCTTATGAGATCCCAGGCACTTACCATTATCGCACAATTCAAAGCCCATTGGCATTACTGGCCTGTCTATCCGTCCCACCAGCCAGGCTCCCAGGACAATGCTGCGGAACAGTCTCATCAGACAGGACATCAGGCCCACCACCACAGAGTGGAAGAACAAAAAGTAGTTGAAGTTCATGAAGGCTTTCCTGCAAGGAGGAGAGGTCCCTGTTGAAACATTTCACCGTCATCTCCCCCTCCGCCGCGAATGTGGAGGCAACCCCCCCCCCCCAGGTGAATTTGTTTTTGGCCTGAACGAAACATAGTTGTGGGTGAAGTATAAGTCTTCATTAAGTTTAGATTTGAAGACAGATGCCTCTGCAGTCCAACTGTGCTAAAATATTCTGGAATGCTTAGCGATTGTTCCTGAAAGTAGTTTAAGGAGATCTATAACACAAGGTGTAAAGTACAGTATTGACTGGAGCTTCAACTTCTCTAAGTTGAAGAAGCTTTTTTGCATTTCTCCAGAGATAAAGAACTAAACTTGGGTGGGAGGCCGGATGACCTGACCCCCATCCAGCCCCCCATGGGCAGAATGATGCCACCCAGCACATCGGCCAAGGCAGCTTCACCCACTGGGTAGAGGAAGTCCCGATTGGAAAGCAAGTACAAGGGATTCAGCTGGCACTTGCAACAGTGTGCAGCTGGCTTCGCTCCTGTTTGTCATTCTCCATGTAGGGAACAAGAAAGAGGAAAGAGCACTTGGCCGGCACTTGCAGGAGCTACTGCAAGCAATGGCTGAATCTCCAGAGATAACAAGGGGATTCCTCTCCCTGCCTCCTTCCCAAGCTCCCAGTAGCCCCCAGGCCAGGGGGCTGGAGCTTGGGGAAGGGAGTGGGTGGGGCCCATGGATCTCCCTGATCTTAGTCTCCCACTCTAACCACTACACCACACTACTTGGTTTTATTGCCACCTGGTTTACAGTTCAGTGCTGCATCGTGGACAGTGGGTGTTTTCAAAGTAGCATGTATTTATCTGCCATTCAGGTTTATAGCCTGACTCTCAACTAAGAGATTCCTGGGGCAGCTAACAACAAAACCCAATACGAAACAAAACAATTATAGGCAAGAAAACCACACAAATCAGTAAAGGAGCTGCTTCTGTGGGCTGGCATCTTTCCCATGAGCCAGTTTCTGAGTCCACCTGCAGCTCCTTCATTCCCCTCTGCCTGAAGGGATGAGCCTGGAACCTGGACTATATCCCTGTTTCAAGGTCAGGGAACTCATGGCCCTACAAATATTGTTGGACTACACCTCCCATCATCCATGGCCATGCTGGCTGGGGTTGATGGGAGTTGGGAGTCCAACAACATCTGGAGGTCCACAGGTCCACCACGCTTGCTTTCTTATCAAAGGCGCTGCTGGGGCCAGACCATCAGGCACAGGTCTGGGCCCCACAGCCCCGAGTGCCTCCAAACAGCACCCAGAGCACATTTATTTTTTAAAACTCAGAACACAGGAGAGGTGAAGAACGCTGTGGAGTGAAGCCCCAGTTGCGCCCGGCACCTCCATGTCCCCAGAGGGCCTCCTCACGTGGACCCAGAGGCGCTCTGGGAAATAAAGGGGCCGGGTGCAACTGCGGCTTCACTGTGCAGCGTGCCCAAACTCTTCCTCAGCTGGAGCGGGGAGAAGGTGCTTCTGGCTCTGCTGCTGTATGGCAAGGGGCGGAGAGCGAGCTGGGGGCGAGTGGGCACGGGTGCAGGAGAAGACACTCGCTACAGAGCTTCCGGAAGATCTTAAAGTGCAGAGATGGAAATGTGGGAGTGGTGGGGCTCTTCCAGGTAACCAAGGCCCAAATCGTTTTGGGTTTTAAAAGGTTAAGACCAACATGTTGGACAGGGCGATGCTCTGCACACTTACCTGCGAGTAAATTCCATTAAACACCTTGGAGCTTACTTCTGAGTGAACACGCATAGGATTGTTTTGTAAAGGAATGCATGTGCAAATGAGTAATGCTAGCCTTTCAAGGGTGGCAAATCTTCCCAGCCTGCACAGTTTTGCTGGGTGGGAAAACATCATTCAAGGAACTGAAGAGCAGGAGGAGTATCACTTCCAGGCACTAACCTGTTGTCAAGCGCCAAAGGCTTCTGCTTGTCGTTTGGTGAAATCTTTGGCTGAAGAAAAAACCTGGCAGCAGCAATAACCTGCAGCTTCCTGATAACCATGACGATAACGAACGAAAGGCTGAGGAACAGAGGGCAAAGAAAAATAACTATTTTGTAGCCAAAATAAAAGGAAGGGGAGGGAAAGCCTATTGAAAGCTATATAAAGAGAATTGCATTGAGCTGCCAGCTCCTTACTCTGGGTCCCCAAAGTCCTGCACTGGTGCAACTTGTGGCAGGTTCCTTCTATCAATGATCAATTTCTTTAAAAAGCTAGGGCTGAAAGGGAGACTATCTGGAAATGGTAGAGAACTGTGGATTCAGCCAGAGCCTTCCATGCTTTTCTCCTTACAGGATTTCCTGCTGCCAAAGAGACAAGCTGATTTGAACTATGGGAACTTCTGAAGTGGGCAACTGGAGTTGTGTACACAGTTGTTTCCTGGACATGCACGTTCCTTCTTTGTATCCTGGCCTGCAAGCTTATCTTAGAAAATCTCGTCTGCTCTACATACCACACAAGGGATTTGCAATCACAGCCCATCCACATCCACAAGGCAGTGTTAAAAGGCAGGCGGATGATGGGGACAATTTTCCAGTGCTCCGCAGTCCACAATGACTGTGCAGTTGGTCTCTAGGCAGGCTGCCTTGCAGGAAAGGACAGTTGTGTGACTGGCTGCCATGGGCCTGTCTTGTGGCTGTGCCCAAAATGATCAGCCTAGTAGCTTCTTAGGGGTAGGGAGAGCAAAGCTGTTCTTATGATAGCTGGCACTTACACCACAGTTCCCCACTTGTCAAGAAGTTCCTTCCACTGACCATGCACCATGGGCAAGATCAAAATATACATAAGGATCATCCCAATCACCCATTGCACCAGATGCATGATCAGGTACCCTAGAAAAGGAGAAAAAAACGTTGTCAACCAAAGGGGGGGAAAGGGACACACACCCCCAATAACTTAAGCCAAATGCCCAGAATACAGGTATTCACATACCCCATAATATGTATGCAACTTGCCAAGAAATGAATTTTCCTAGTGCTACCTGTTGGTGTAAAACAATCAGAACAGAATTTTTAATGCAGGAATCCCAGAAACATAATGCAAAAACAAAACATACTCATAGGAAATCTAAGGGGTAAACTCAGCATGACAGCAGCATACCTGTACATCAGAACTGGGTCAATGTACAATGTTTTTCAATGCAAGAGGATGGAATTTAACGAGCAGGAGAAGATGGGGTACTGAACCCATCCTCCCATGAAATCGCTTTTCCACAGATGTTTTTTTCCAAACGAGGCTCTAGAAAGGTCTGCAGCAGAGAAAAATGGCTGGGTAGAAGCAGTTCCATGGAGGGGAGGGTTCAGTACCCAAGTTTGCTGCATCCAAATTCTGCCCCACTAGTCAGCTTTATAGGAAAAAAATTGCACAACCCACATTGATTCATTTTATTTATTTACTTGCTATATTCATATCCAGTGTGGGCAACTTGTGGCCCTCCAGATGTGGTTGGACTGCAACTCCCATTATCTCTCACCATTGGCTATGCTGGTTAGGGCACGCCAACACATCTGGAGGACCACAAGCTGCCCACCCCAATTTCTGCCAAAGTATTCAAGGCATGTGGGTCATGCCAGCGGAATATGTACTCTGCCCCCGCCCAGCTTTTTCACAAGACCGGCTGCTTCTTGCTTTCATTTCAGAAGCGACTGATATCCATATTAGTTGCTTACAAAATGCCACCATCTGGGGATCAGAAATACTCCGCATACTCTCAGTCCTAGCAGAACACACCTTCTGACTCTGTAGCGCAGGGGCAGGCCGAAGGTAGAACTAGATCTAGGCTGAATCTACACATAGTAGTTATACTGTTATCATAACTATTGGTACAAATGACACCAATGGGCACCAATAGTTATGATAACGGTATAACTGCTTTGTGTGGATTCAGCCCTAATGGCAGATTGCTTTTGATGGGCAAGGATTTCTGACTCCCAGTTGCTTAGCAATAGCAACAACAAAATGACCCTCCTCATACACACACCCCATCAACCCCAGCAAGCATAGCCAAGGGTCAGGGCTGATGGGAGTTGTAGTCCAACACATCTGGAGGGCACCAGGTTGGGAAAGGCTGCTCAACATCATCCCAAAGGCCAGATGGCAGCCCTTCACAGATCGGATTTTGCTTGGGGGTCGGCAGTTGCTGATCCCTAAATGAACATATTCTGCTAGAGGAACTTTTTCACCAGGAGAGTTGCCTTGTCTTGCCAAAAGCATGTCGGGGATGCATTTTAGCAGTTGGCAGAGCCAGAGCCCAAGTGGGCCACCCGCACTCTCTCACACAAGCTCTCCATTCACACTCACACACATCTAAGCACCCACTCTCCGCAGCTGATTCATGCAGGTCAGCTGGGGGGGAAGTATTTTCATCCCCTCGTGGCATGCTGAGTGGGAAGCATCACCCTCGCCATCCAATGCTCCACGAGGATGAAGATCAGGCCCTCTCCCCTCCTCTGCTGATCTGCACTGGATAAGCTAAGGAGCGGAGAGGGTCCAATATTCATCTCCATCACAGCGTGCTGGATGGGCAGTTTTAAACCTCTCCGTCCTGTGCACCAGGGAGTGAAGAGCTGGCCCTGACAGCAGGGAGGGAAGGGTTCATGGCCTGGGGGCCAGACTGGGGAGCCTCGCAGGCTGCAGTGGGCCTGAAGACCAGAGCTTCCCATCCCTGGTTCTAGAGGGCAGAGAGTTGTCTCCCAGCTGATACTACTTCTATTTACAAATGCAGGATGCCAGCTTACTCACATCCAGACGTCTTTGTGCACAGGAAATATACCTACAATGGATCTGCGTGTGTGTTGGGGAGTGGATATTAATATCCCAGATGACTGCTGACCAAGAAGTAAATCCAGCCTTCAAGTTAAATCCATATTGGGCCTAGGGGCTGTTCCAAGCCTCAGTCAAAACCGGTAGTTCTTGGCACAAGGCACTGTTGTCAGTGGCTGTGTTCACATGTCACACTAGCCTGTGGTGGGTGGCTAGACAAGCAGAGTGGGTTGTTTTGCGAACAACCCACCCTGAATTATTAGCACATCCACCAGACAATCAGGCAAACAACCCACTGTGGGTGGGTTGTTTGCCTGATCATCCCCCTCCCTCCCTCCCTCCCTCCCTCCCTCCCTCCCTCCCACCGCATCCCAGAGGACCTGGCAGCAGACCCATCTTGTCCACTGCCAAGTCCCCCTTCCCAGATCCCATTGTAACTGCGATCGGAACCCCTTTAAAAAATTTTCTGGCCCCATTTTGCACAAAAGCAGAGCTGGGAAAATAAAAAAATAATGTGCCCCTCCCCAAAATCAGAGGGCAGGGAATTTCCCCACACACACCATGGGACCTTGGGGCAACAGGACCCATGCTGGTGGGGGGGGATTCTCCCCCCTCGTCCGATTTTCAGGATGGGCACTGTTTTTTTTCATTTCCCTGGTCCCGTTTTGTGCAAAAACAGGGCTGGAGAATTTTTCTTTTAAGTGCCCCTCCTGAAAATCGGATGTGGGGGGGATCCCATCCCACCCCTCACCATGTGACCTCGGGGCAACAGGATGCATGGGGAGATTCCCCCCCCCCCGATTTCTAGGAGGGGCACTTTGAAACTCCAATGAAAGTCAACGGAGATTGTTCCCCATTAGATTCTATTAGAGTTTCCAAGTGCCCCATCCATGCCAGGGTGGTGGAGCACCCTGAGGTGCTCCCACACTTGGGCACACCTTCCCCTGCCCCACCCCACATCTCATTCACCCCCCAAAAAGCCATTTTACCCCAGTTTGAGGGAATGTTCCTTCCCATGGCTCGACTTCTTAAAGGCAAACCACGTGAAGGATAATTGGGGGGGAAATGTTTTTTTGGGGGGTGGAGGGGAGGTGTGCCCAAGTTTGGGACCTCCCTAGGGTGCTGGCCCATCCTGACACATAGGGGGATCCCACAGGTAAGTGGGTGTTTAAGACCCTTACCCTTTCTCCTATCTCGCTGGGATGGGAGAAAGGGTCTTAAACACCCACCTACCCGCAGGTTCCCCTTTCGTGCCAGGATGGGCCAGCACCCCAGGGGGGCCACACTTGAGCACCTATTCCTCCTTCTGCGTCACGCCTCCCCCCACTCAAAACACCATTTCCCCCCAGTCTGGGGGAGGGTTTCTTCTCACGGCTTGAGTTTTAAAAGTCAAGCCGCAAGAGGAAACCTTCCCCCACACTGGTGGGAAAAGGCTTTTTTAGGGGAAGGGAGGTGTGGTGTGGGGGGAGTAGCTGCCCAAGTGGGGGCAGCTTGGGGTGTCCCCCCACCCCGGCACAAAGGGAGGTCCCACTGGTAAGTGGGTGTTTAAGTCTGGGGTGGAAGGAAAACAGAAGGCGTCTTAAATACCCACTTCTGCTTTCCTTCTGCCCTGATCTTAAACACTCACTTACCAGCAGGATCCCCCTTTGTGCTGTGGTGGGGGGACACCCCAAGGTGTCCCCCTTGGAAACCCACTCCTCTCCCCCCACACCTCCCTCTCCCCAAAAAACCAATTTCCCCCCAGTCCGGGGAGGACTCCCTGAGGGTGCTTGGGAATCCACTCCCCCCCTGCCCACCCCTCCTTTACATTTTTTAATGTCTTCATTCTGATCTTGTGAAAGATCAGAATGAAGACATTAAATTTTTTTGTTGTGCCCCGTTTTTTCTGAAGAAGCGGGGGTGCCCATGTTGGACACCCTGCCTCCTCATTAGAAATAGGGTGCTTTCCCACTTCCACATAGGGATCGCTGCTGTCTCTGCCTTGCTTCTGACAGCTGTCAAAACTGACAGCTGACGGCAGCAAAGCAAAGATATTCACGATTGCTACGAGGTGGATAGCAGCTGTCCCTGTCTGTACCCCTGAATGTCTGGGCATCATGCAGGGGTGCTGGGGAGGGGGGCAGCCGGTTTCCTTCCATTTCCTGCTGCTGCACACATGCGCAGCAGCAGGAAACCAAAGAGAAAGAAATACCATTTTCTCCATGTGCGCAAACGAGGCTTCCCATTTGTGGACATTGAGAGAATACCCTTTTTTCCATGTGCACAAATGGGAAGCACGATTTGTGCACATGGGAAAAATTATGGGGAAATATAGGAAAGTTTCTCAGTCCTGTTTTTGCGCAAAAATGGTACTAGGAACATTAAAAAACAGAAATTCTTTACTCACCGATGAATTTCTGTTCTACTTGAGTGAAGGAGACCAGCTAGCTTGGGGAAGGCCCCACCTCCAGGGCCAGGAAGGCAGACTCCAAATTTGGTCTTCCAAGGAGGAGGGGCCTCCCCCTGTCTCGCAGTTGAGTTTTTCAAGCCGCTGCATCACATCAGAAGCCCCTGTTCCTGTCAACTCTCCATCAGTAGTTCAATTGACAAGCAAGCTGTGAAAGCAGCGTTAGTGCAGCTGCCTAGCCTGTGAGTCACCTAGAAGGAGGCTGGCCTGTGTGGGCCTAGCTGGCCTCCTTCACTCGAGTAGAACAAAAATTCACCAGTGAAGAAAGAATTTCCGTTTCTCTCCTTGAGTGCAGGAGTCCAGTTAGCTTGGGGATTTTAAAAAGCAGTTCATCCCCGGGTGGGCCAACAGACCCTCTAGCCAGCCCCTGCTAGGATTGTAGTGCTCTCTGAAGGACATGCCTGCCAAAGGCGCCATCTGCTGAGGCAAATAAGTTGATCTTATAGTGTTGTGTGAATGGGTACACTGACAACCATGTGGCTGCTTTGCAGACCTCCTCCATAGGGGCCCTCCCCGAGAAGGCTGCTGAGCTGGCCACTGTCAGGTCAGGTCCGGGACGTGAGTGGCAGGTGTCCTTGACTAGAACACTGGGCTGGGGTGATGGAGCTGAGCAGAGAACCAAGGCTCCTTGGGCAAGGATCAGACACTGGCAAGGTGTGGCAAGGCCAGAGGCAAGAGCAGGGTCCAGAGCAGGCTAAGGTCAATTTTAATAAATAAAATTACAGGCAAGGTGCTATAGGGCCAGAGGCAAAGGAGGCATCAGGAACAAGCAAGGGTCAAGTATCAGCAAGGCGTTGCACGATCGGGAACAAGAGGCAACTTGTTTGTGCTATCACCACAAAGACTCACGTTGCTGTGGCAAAGCTTGGAGGGAAGTCTGTGCTAGAGGACCTGCAAGCACCCACAGCCCCAGTGCTTAATCCTGTAAGTACCGCAGAGTGGACCAGGCCTCCTTCTGTATCTGGCCAGCAGGTGGCGCTGCAGAATTTCCCAGGTCGAGCAGATCCTGACAGCTATCCCTCCCACTGAGTGGGCTAATATCCCCTCTGGAACTGTTAAATTGCTGGAGGAATATGCCAGTATGATGCATTCGCATAGCCAGCAGGCAAGAGAGGCTACAGAAACCTTCTTACCGATGGAGGATGATCTAAAGGACACAAACGGGGCACTATGCTGCCTGTGGGGCTTGGTTCTGTCGAGGTAGAACTTGAGAGCCCGCCTGGCATTCAGCGTGCGCTACTCCCTTTCTTGGGGGTTGGATCGGTGTGGGCAGAAGGATGGGATGACTAATTCCTGGGCCCTATGGAAGTTAATCTTGGGGATGAAGGTAGGGTCCGGATGGAGGACTGCTTTGTCTCTATGGAAGGCACAAAGCTCCTTTTCAGCAGACAGAGCCCCCAACTCGGAGACCCTCTTGATGGAGGTGATGGCCAGGAGGAAAGCAGTTTTGGGGGTTAACACTTGAAGGGTGGCTGCCCCCAGAGGTAGAAACAGAGCCTTGGTTAATGCCTTGAGGATGACGCTGATTCTCCACATGGGGCACCTTCTGTCTGGGGGAGGATTCCTCAAGGAGGCAACCCTGAGAAATGTCCTAACGTGGAGGTGAGACCCCATGGATCCCCTGTCCAATTCCCCAAGGATGGACCCCAGGGCAGAAACCTGTCTCCTCAAGGTATTGGTTTTGAGGCCCACAGAAAGCCCTCCTGGTAGAACTCCAGGATATTCCCTATGTTAGTGGATAGCAGGCCCCTCCCCAATGACTGAGCCCATCTGAGTAAGGCCCGCCAGGTGTGCTCATACGACCTGTTAGTGAAGTCCCTCCTGGAGGTGAGAAGGGTGGAGACCACCCTGGTCAAGTAACTTCAGCCATCTAGTAGGTCCTGCTCAATTTCCAGGCGGTCAGTTTCAGGATGCCTGGGTCTTGGTGTATGATCAGATTCTGAGTCAGCAGGTTGTGTCGAAAAGGGAGACCACCAGGACAGGGAGTGAATGGCCTTCGGCAGGAGCATCACTGATGGGTTGTGACTGCACGCTATCTCTGTCTAGAAGGCCAATAGGAAGGATTGTAGCGGCCTTGCATAAAATCTTGCCCACTGGACAGAGTCTTGACACGAAACCATCATGCCCATCAGTTTTGCCAACTCCTGGAGACAGACCCTCTTCCTGGATTGAATCAGGGTTGCCAGTCTGCTCACCAAAGTCTGTCTGTCGATAGAGTTACGGTGTCCTTGGTGATGTCCAGGGTCAGTCCCAGGTGGAGCAGGGACTGTGAGGGCGAAAGAAAGCTCTTTCCCTTGTTGATGACAAACCCCAGGGTTGCTAGAGTCTCACTGATGTCCTGGATGCATCATTCCCTTGGTGGGGAGCAAATTACAATGTCGTCCAGATAGGGGTAGAGCTGGACTCCCTTTGCCTTCAGGTGGGCCACTGAAGCTAGAATGATCTTTGTGAACACTCTGGGTGCTGTGGCTAGGTCGAAGGGGAGGGCCTTGAACTGAAACTGTTTTGTTCCATAACTGACATGCAGAAACTTGTGATGAGAGGGTTTAAAAAGCAGTTCATCCCCGGGTGGGCCAACAGACCCTCTAGCCAGGATGGGGATGTGTAGGTAGGCTTCTGACAAATCCACCAAAGCCAGGAAGTCTTCTTTCCTGAGACTCTCTTTTATGGATTTGAGTGTCTCCATTAGGAACTTCTGTTTCTTTAGAAAGCAATTGAGTCTTTTAAAATCCAGAATTGGTCTGGTCCCACCATTCCTCTTTGGGTTTGTGAAGAAGACAGAGAAGACACCCTGTCCCCTCTCTCTTCCGGGTACTTTCTTGATGGCCTGAATCCATCGTAAGTGTTGAATTGCTGCAAGAGTCCTCAAATGTTTGGTGGGGTCCCTTAGGTGGGGAGATCTGAAGAAACACTCTCTAGGTGTCCGCTGGAACTCTATGGAATAGCCCCCTTCCACAATCTCCAATACCCAGCTGTCCATGGAGAGCTGCCTCCAAGTATTTGAGAAGTCTCGCAGCTGCCCTCCCACAGGAGGTGTTGGTGAGCCATGCCAGGCTGGGCTTCTTCCCCTGCCAGTGTTGCCCTCTGTGGTTTCCCAGCTTGGGCCATTTGGATTTGCCCTCTCTGGGTACGTAAGTGGAGGGGAAGGATGGCCTGTAGGGACAAAAAAGACTTGGGCTTCGACATTAAGTGCTTTGTCTCCTTCTTCAGTGGGTTTGGCAATGCTGTCTTCTTATCCTTTGTCTCCATCAGGATCTTGTCCAAGGCCTCCCCGAACAGGAGCTTTCCTGAGAAAGGAATGCTCACCAGGTTAGACTTAGTCTTGGCATCAACTCCCCAGTTGCACAGCCAAATATTTCTTCTTGCCACAACATTTGCTGCTGTGGTTCTTGCCTCCAGTTGAAAGGAGTCTAAAGAGGTGTCAGCCAGGAACGCTGCTGCCGGGGCTATTGGTTTATGCACCTCTTTTCCCAAGGTTCTTTCTTGAAGTAAGCCGTGCACCTTCATGGAGATCCCATGAGCAATGTCAGTTGACGTGACTGCGGTCTTGAAGCCTCTGTGGAATGCTGACTCAGCCCTCCAGTCGTGCTGGTCCGCAGGGAGCTTGTCATGTTCTGAAGTCAGAAGCGCTTTGGAGTTGTGTGGTGATGGGTCATCCACCCTTGGGGTAACCAGGGTTGCATGGCATCCTCCTGCAGACGGTAGAACCTTTCGCAGTGATGATGGTTCATCTTCGTCTTGGCTGGCTTTGACCGTTCCTTGCAAAGGATCCCTTCAAGGCTAAGTGGGAGTGGTGCAGCCGGATGTGAAAGGGGGGCTGCCGGGAAGGCCACTGCTGCTCACGCTGTCTTCGCCCGGGGCTGCATGGGTGGCGGGGCCTCTCCTAACCCATCAGCTCCAAGATGGCTTCTGGGGAGAAAAAGTAGCCTTGGGAGGGGTTTTCCCTGTGTTTGCCTCCTTCTGAGGTTTCCTCCTCGGTCTCCAATGTGCTCGAGATCCTAAAGGAAAGGGATCGAGACCTCTGGAAATCACAGCAGTAGGCGGGAGATGAAGAAGGAGATCTGTCCCTTTGTCTCTCCCCCTTTCGCCTCTTTTGACCTGGTGTGCTTCTTCTGGGAAGTGCCCCTCTCTCTTCCCCTTTGTTTGCTTTCCTTGGCATGGGCCCGAGGGGTGGGGGAGTGGCTATGCCCCTGTCTGGAATGTGTTCTGCTGTGTCTGTTGTTCCTGGAACTGGACGAGTGAGAATGCACGCGGATGCATGTGCAGGTGCGCCGCCTACGATGGGCCCTTCCCCTGGATGTACTCCTGTGGGAGCATCCTTTGGGCCCAGTCCCCGCTTGAGGCGAGTCCCCTGATCTAATCTGGCAAATCGCCTCTTCCAACAATTGCAGCATGGACTTTCCTTGCTCTAGAGCAGTGGTCTCCAAAGTGGGGATGCGTGCATCCCAAGGGGTGCGCAAGACAATCCATTGGGGTGAGTGAGCCGCCTGATAATTGAGCAGCCTCCTGCTGCCCCGATGAGCTGCCATTGTGTGCAGTGATGGTGGCAGCGGAGGCAGCAGGATGGGACGGGAGCCGAGAGGGAAGCTCCATGGCATTTCTCTCTTGGCTCCAGTCCTATCCTGCCTCTGCCACAGCCACGGAGAACAACTGCGCCAGTCTCTGCCAGGCACGGCAGACAAAGGCACAGTCGCTTCCTCGGCTGTGGCACTAGCGTAGCTGCCATCCTGCCAAAGGGGAGCAAATTTGCTCCAAATTTGCTGACCTTTTCTGTGATGACAAGCGGCTGTGAGTAGTATGCTACCTAGCAGATATTTTTGAAAAAATAAACACACTTAATCTGTCCCTTCAAGGTCAAAGTGACGTTTTAACAATGAGTGAGAAAGTAACTGCTTTTCAAAAGAAACTTGTGCTATGGAAAGAGCATTTTGAAAATGGATGTTTGGAAATGTTTCCATTGGTATGTGATTTTGTTGCCAAAAATTATGTGTGTCAGCTATAAAAACTCTAATATCTGCACAGTTTAAGGAATTGGAATTTTCTAATGTGTTTAAAAATCTTCCAAACAAAGATTTTCATTAGGTTTGAAACCCATTTGTTAAAAATATAAAAATGCAACACTTTCCAATTAGTTTGCAAGAACAACCGATTGACATCAGGGACGATGAAAGTTTACTAGCTGAATGTCAACAAAAACCTTTGCATACTTAGTGGATGGGATTGAAAAATGAGTATCATGATTTAGTAAGCACAGCCAACGATGCGCTTCTTCTATTTGGATCTACACATCTTTGTAAAGTGCCTTTTTCAGCTATGACAGCCATTAAAACCAAGTATCGAAATAAACTGAACTTAGAACCAGACCTTCGAATCGCTGTATCACAAAATGTTAAACTAAGATTTTCAAAAATAATGAAGCATATCGAATCACATTGCACTCACTAAAAAATATTACTAGTGAAAACAAAAGGGTTCTTTGTACCGTTAATAATTAAAAATTATTTTTAAAATATTGTTTATTTCATCTTTATCTTGTCCTTTTTTAATTTCTATTTTTTGTGTATGTTTTATAATGTACATTATATATTAGTACAGTAGTACACATATATCATTTATAAATAAATATACATATATTGGGGTGCGTGCTCAAAATTTTTTTCCTGATACAGATGCGTGATCAAAAAAGTTTGGAGACCACTGCTCTAGAGGAGTGGATGGAAGCTGGCCCTCTGGACTGGGCCTGTGGCTGGATCCCGACTGGGGAGCGCCCCCTGCCCCTGGTGAAAGCTCTGTGATGGAGAGCATGTGGGACTGGGAGAATCCATCCCCCAACCCCCTATTCCTTGATGGACCCACTGAGGAGGGTATTGCGCCTTGAGACCCAGCCCTAGCAATTGTGGGAGGGGCTGTACTGGCCGCTGGACTCACCCACGCAGCCTCTCCGCACTGCTCCGGTTCTCTTAGGAGAAAGGGGGGCCATTCAGAGCTGCTGCCGATCACAACGGCTCCACCACTGTTTGAGCCTCACTCTGCCTGCTTATGCGGCTACGGGCAGGAGGCCAATGTTACCACTGCCGGGGAACTCACACCTGTGCAACTATGGGGAAGAGGCCAGGAAGTTGGGGCTTCCTCGGTGCCTGGGTGGTGGCAGACGGAAAGCCTGGACAGGGGGGTCCTGGATCCTCAGCCCCTTTGCGATCCAGCACCCTGTGTGCCAAGGGAGTGGTCTCCTCCCGTTTTCTTTCTTCTCTGCTGTCTGTCTGTCTTTCTTTTCTTTTCTTTCTTTCTTTCTTTCTCTCTCTCTCTCTCTTTTTTTTTTTTTTTGCTCTCGCTAAGCAAGAGCTTGGAGAAAGCTGCCTCCCACCACAAGGCAGAAAATCAAACTGGTGAGCAGGAGGGAGGCCCTGCCTCCTCTGGAAGACTAAATTTGGAGACTGACTTCCCAGCCCCGGAGGAAGGGCCTTCTCCAAGCTAGAAGACCTGCTGCAGTCGAGGTGAGAAACCCGATTCCAATCAGTCCTGCCTTCAATTTTAAAAAAATTGTGGGGAGGAATTCTTCTGCTGATAGTAAAAAGACATACGAAGCATGCTTTCTAAAAATCCCAGGCTAATATGGGTAGTTCCCTTATTACCAGTTCTATATTAATGTAATACATAGCACTATTTTGCTTGTCACACCCACTGTGAATAGTTGTGTAGGAAGACAGCTATTAAGTACTAGAGACCAGTTTCCAGCTCTAAATTTAATAACTTAAAATGGTGTGACTGTCATCATATAAGCCCTCTGATGTCTTATTTGTTTTGCCCCACTGAAGTGATAACAAACCAGACTGTTCATAATCTTTCATTTTATTTCAGGTGTATCCCTAAATGCACAGGTGTAAAGGGTCCATGAAGCCTACAGCTAGACTATATCAGGTCTTCCTGGCTGCCCCTTCCACCCGTGGAAAGCAATGCAAAATGAGTGGGTGGGTGAACCACAATAAGCCTCTTGCCCTGGCACCCAGTGATATCATCAGGTGCAGACCCATTTTTGATTAGAAGCTCTATCCAGGGGGTCTGGAGAACTATCTCAAATTAGTCAACTTTTCCAGACCCCCCAGAATGTGACAAAATATCAAATATATCTTGCAGTTTCCCAGCATCTTTTTCATTTTGTTAACATCTTAATTGTAAACTCTCAATAAAACACTGTTTTAAAAATCAACATACATAAAATCATAATCTTTGGTACATTTCAGCTGGAAGTGATTTCTAGTTTCAAAATGCATATGCCAGAGCACCATTTCCAATATCAGTGCCACGTGGAGATCCCGGGAGGAAGGGAAATTTAGAGGACACTTCAAAGACCATCTCTTGAATATATTCAAGATTAAATTGCAAAGAAAAGCTGTGCATGTTATTGTTCTTTCTTATACTACATAATAACCAAAGATATAGATAGGGACCTTCTCATTGGCACCTCATATGTTCCTAGATGAAGGCCTGAATAGGGCTACTGGTGCACTTAATCGCATGTGTTCTAAACAGTTCACACAACTGCAAATTCACCCATATGTTGTGGAATATATGAGAGTCTTATCTGTACACCTGCTTATTCCCTTGCAGAAAGTGAACACACATATTTTGTAATTCTGTTATCTGTAAAGCACCTCTCAGAATTATAGCTTTCACCGTAAGCTACAGAGCAAATTCTAAAGGCTTTCAGAAAATCATAACTTATCTTATGAAGTGAAACTACTCCACAATGAACTCCATGCTTTCTGTCCATAGATAATCATATTTTTCTACATCGCCTTCATTGCTATTAATCTTGATTCCAACTCTAATACAGGGGTGGGGATCTTTATTGGTCCTGGGGCCAGATTGCCCCCTCTGGACCAATATGGTGGGCTGGATGACGTCAGGAGGGGCAGGGGCCCCTCCACTGATGTCATCTGCCCCCACCTCACCCGCTTACTGTTCTCTGTGCAGAGAGAGGGTCAGAGGAGTGGCTCCGCCAGGTGCCTGGCAAGTCGGGTGCCTTCTTACCTGGTGCAGGCTGTCCTGATGGGAATGGCATGCAGTGTGCAAAGGGGCACTTGGCCGGTGCTTGGAGGAGTGGCTGTGTATCTCCTTAGGAATCCCTGCAGGAGGGGTGGGGCTTGGGAGGGAAGCCTCTGTGGGCTGGATGGGGAACTCCATGGACCACATTAGGTCCTCAGGCTGGAGGTTCCCTATCCATGCTCTGGTGAAAGGAATGCAAACTGATGGTTGACTGGAACAGAATCCAGGTCAGCAGTGGGGCATTTTTCACGGACGAGGAGTGAGAACTCACCACACTTTGAGAAGATGACACTGTAGAAGATTCTGGCAGAAGGAAGTGCTTCTTGCCTGACTGCAATGACTTCATGTGTTTCCTAGGGTGGAAAGCAGTTAAATTGTTTTTAAAAGATCTTGGTTGCACTGGGACACATCAAAGCCCTCAGACCCTTCATGGCCTCCATCCTGTTTCCTCTACATCTGTAAGGCACTGGATGGTGTGTGAGTCTCAAACTTAGTATCAGCAGTCAGATACCTTAAAAAAGGGGGAGGTGCCCTGGTGCCCTCCAGATGTTTTGCACTAGAAGTCAAAACCCCACCCCCTGCCAACATGGGTTAGGGATTGTGGAAGTTGTTCAAAACATCTGGAGGACACCAGAACGCCCGTTTTAAAACATTACGGAACATTGAAAGATGGAAGTGGATCTTCCTTGCCTAGGACCCTTTTGCTGTGTTGTGAGAAAAACACTTTAAAAAATTGTTACATTGGTACCTATCAAAACCCTCCATGGCCTCCATCTCACTTTACCTTGAGCTCTACTGCTCTTGGGGCAATAGCTGTGTGTGTGTGCGCGCGCACACGCGTGCATGGGACCAATTGCATCGTGAGACCAATTGCATCGTGAGACCAATTGCATCGTGAGACATGGGACCAATTGCAACATGAGACCACATGAAAATCATCATCCATTTGCTGAGATAGCAAAGGTCTTGAACCACAGGGCGGCAGAAAAGGCCACTCTGTTGAATGGTCCTTTGCAGGAAGTTTCTCCTGTGTTGAGATGAAGGTTTATTGTGGAATCACCATGGCTCATTCTCTCACATTTTACGAAGTTCTACAAAACACTGACATCCATTTGTAATCCTCCTGTGTTTTCCCAGTGCTGCTTCTGTCTTTTTTCTTAATGAAGAAAGTTTTACTTTTTTGAGAAGTACGGAAAAGTAACTCAGTCTCCACAGGTATAGATGCCCTTAGCACTATTCTTCCATCTTTTTAAAGGGGCATTCTTTTGAGGTGGGCAGTGACTCTCGGCCAGACGAACCTATCATAACTTAGCACACATTCAGCATAATCTTTCCAGTGGATGCTACTTTTATCACATTTTTTAAATCGATCTTTTAAGTAGGGCAGCTATTGAGTTATTTTCCAAAAGAATTTCAAGATAAGAGTGAAATAGCACTTAATGAAAGAGTATCATAGCAATACAGCCCTATAATGCCGTGTGTGTGTGTGTGTGTGTGTGTGTGTGTGTGTGTGTAATGGTTAAATAAATACACCTTTCCAGCCACCAACATTTTAGCAAGGTAATTAATGGTGGTGACCAGAAGTAATTTTCTCATCATTTTTTAAAATTCCCATTATAAGTATATAGCGCTATACCTGTATAACACTATTTGAAAGTGTTTTAGCAATATTTAAAAGATTGATTAAAATCATAAACAGGTGAGAAAAATGGCACCCATTGCAAAGGCTATAGTTAATGTGTTCTGCGCTGTGATAGGTTCAGCTGTCTGATAAGTCACTACCAACATCAAAACGATGCCCTTAAAAAAGACAGAGGAGTAGCACTAACAGCACTGGTGTGGAGAGAACATAGTGGAATATCCGTACTATGTGGATTCTCTGATACTGTGGAAAGTCAATTGCAATTCTGCATGTAGTTTACAGCAGAAGTGAGAAGACGGTAGATGTCCAGATGTTTTGGACTTCAACTCCCAGAAGCCCCTGCTAGCATGGCCAATAGTCAGGAATTGACTATTGGCTGGGAGTTGAAGTCCAAAACATCTGGAGATCTACTTTTTTGCCCACACCTGGCTTACAGCAGAAGAGCAATGATTTCTTAGTGCCAGGTGGTATCTGGAAGCACCCATTTAGCTGAACAGTGTAGTTCTGTAAAGGAAGAGAGTGATCAGCATGGGAAACAGCTTGGTGTACTGATTTCGCAAAAGCAGGGAGTACCCTACCCCATAGCACATGGCTTGGAAGCTCTTAAAAACTCAGCACAACATTGGAGGCAGGAGCAGCCCAAGATGTTTTGCTGCCTGAGGAAAAGCACAAATTGTCGCCCCTTCCCATTTCATGTACAAAAGCTGACTGGACTGGCAGTTTAATCTTTCTTCAATCCTGGCAATGGGACAGTGACAATGGGGTAGCTTAGGGGTCACAGGGCAAGGTGTGCAGCACACAGCTCTCTCTTCCAATACCTTGCTGCCACCTCCCAGCATCTGCCGCCTAAGGCGACCAACTTACTCTGCCTAATGGTAGGGCCGGCCCTCATTGGAGGAAATTGAGAGAATGCGACGGAAAATAAAGAGTCAGAATGAAAACAGAAGAAAAAGCCAACATACAAGTTGTTGGCAGATGGAGCAAAATGAAGTATCAGCTAAGAATCATAGTTACTTCCGAAACTGAAATGGAGGAGGGAATCCCCATCCAAATGGGAAGGAGCAAGAGGAGTGTACAAGCTCACAGGGTACTCCCAATCACCCAAACATGGTTAGGCAATAATCAGTTTTAATTCTGCATGGGGCCTCTATAATCCAAAGAGAGCCAGTGTGGTTTAGTGGTGAGAGTGTTGGAGTGGGAGCCGGGAGATCTGGGTTCTAGTCCCCACTCGGCCATGGAAGCTCACGGGGTGACTTTGGGCCAGTCACAGACTCCCAGCCCAACCTACCTCACAGGGGTGTTGTTGTGAGGATAAAATGGAGAGGAGGAGGAGGATAATGTAAGCCACCTTGGGTTCCTCGCAAGAGGAAAAAAGGCGGGATATAAATGTAATAATAATAAATATATCCATACCTGTAGCAGACTAAGATGTTAAACACATAACTGGTGCATGTAACAGAGGAAACAACAGTGGTGACAATCCAAACACCTGTGGAACAAGCAACCATCACATGTATTTAGAGATCTTTTTCTCTAGCCTCCACAATACCACCCTAGCAGTATTCTAACCTCATAGTCATTAGAAAATATAAAATGATCTACACGCTCCACAAATATTTTTTCAGACTTTTTAAAACAAATGTGCATGGTAAATATTACTAAATGGTCTTCTAAATGTTGCTACTGTCTGGCCACCCTGAAATGCTGCAATCTCTTATATTTAATCATTCAATTAAAATTCTGCATGGGGTCTCTATAAGGACATTCCCAAACTTCAACACGGGCTTGATTCTTCAGGACAATCTGCTCAGGGAATATTTAGATGCCCCCCCCCCCGCCCCCAGGCCACATCATATGCCTTGGGATTTGGCCATGCTAAAGCAGTAGGGGTTGTCAACATTCGAAGAAAGAACTTGCCTTTCTAAACATGCAACACCCCCACCAGCAAAAGCAGCAGCACGTGCATAACTGAGAATGAGAATGGTTCCACATCCCAGTGGTCATGACAGTTCACGTAGAACAGAACTGGGAAACTCAGGCCCATAAACCAAATCTCACACTCTTTCCATCTGGCCCCCAGAAAATCTTCCTCAGCTACACATACTGTGTCATCTCTTGATTTGGCCTCTTAATTTACTTTTAGCCTGGCCTTTGACTGAGATATTAGGTTTATAAGGCATACATGCCGAATCAGGGTCATGGGCAATCTAGCACAATTGGGAGCAGTATGTAGGAGAAATGCAGTATTCCTGCTCTGTTCATTTTCCACTGGACACTTCCTCATTGGTGCCAGTAAAGGAGGAAGGAAGGGGACAAGACAGAAAACATGTGAACATGTCTACTAAGAAAATACCTGCATGCATATCTGTGAGAAAGAGAAAAGGAGAAATGTTGGACTTATCTGTGAATTTCTCTTCTTCTTGAGGGAAGGAGGGCAGCTAGCATGGTGAAAGGTCCCTCCTCCAGGGCCAGGAAGGCAGTATCCTGGCTTGAACTGCAGGAGGAGGAGCTTGACCCCTAACTCACCAGATAACAGATGACTGAGATGAGATCCACTGCTAACACTGAACTAAAATGGGGTTGGGGGAGGGGGACGACTGCAGAGAGAAAAATGCTGAGAATCAACATGAAACATACAATGGTCATGTTCACATGACACCCCAACCCATGTGGGTGACTTGCCATGCACTGTGGGTTGTTTTGTGAACAAACCACAATGTGTGGTTGGTGGGTCTGCCAGACAATCGGACGCACTGATCACAGGGAGTTGGTTGTTCCCTCCCCTCTTCCCCCTCAGTTCTCCAGCTGGCTCCACCTGGCATCGCAGGGGACCCGGTGGCAGAACCCATCTTGTCTGCCACCAAGTCCCCTGCTCCACCCACAATCTGGATTGCAGTTGGAGCCCCTTTCCCGTTGCCAGGGGCAGCCCCTTCAAAGTGCCCAAACTGAAGTGCTGTTTGGCTGCCGCTGCCACCTCAGCTCCCGCCAAGCCCCCCGTTCCCACTCAAGGATGACTTTCTGAATGAGATGGACTAGTGGATTTAGCCTTGTCTGCATAGCACTTGATGGCCCTGCAGACTTCCAGGGCATGCCATTCTTTCATGGGACAAGATGGTCATGGGCAAAATGAGGTTAGGACAAGCTCTTGCACTCCATGGAAGAATAGACTGATTCTTGGAATAAAAGATTGATCAGGCTGGAGAATATGCTTTTCTTGTTGAAAGATGCATAGCTCTTTTTCAACTGACAGTGACCCAATCTGGGTACACAACATGCCAAGGTGACCACTATCAGGTCAACCATCATCAAGGGGCCCATCTACATGGGAGGTTTTCTCTCATGCTGCTGTGACCAATCCACAGCCCACCAGTTGCATCCCTGTTGAAAAGCCACATTTTGTGAAAGGCCCTTTACTCATGCATATCTGTGAGATATGCTGCCCCTTCCCACCCCTCCCCATTCCCTCTTTCCCCCCATTTGCAACAGGGCTGTTTTCACAATAAGTGCCCTCCTTTTCCCGTTCATAATATCAGCAGCCCTGTTTCATACACAATAGTGGAGTACCCAGTTTGTACGTAGCGCACAATAAAAAATAAACCGAGCAGAAGGAGAAAGAGCAGACAGCCTGTATTTCGCAGTGGCGATACACCTACAACTTTGCAGTCGCACGATACACCTTCAACTAAGGAATACACAGATAGGAAGGGGAAAGGGTGGCCAGTAAAGCAAGGGAACATGGGCAGGGCTGGGAACAAGCGTCCCCGATCACGGAATCACGCTGAGTCACCCCTTCAGAGTAATGCAGCAGTTTGCTTTTTCCGTTCACAAATAGCAGCCTCTGATTCATTCATGTCTTCCCTTCAGAACAGTCCCATGTGTGTGATTTTCCTGTATGTTTGTGGGGAGGAGGAGGAAGCTTAGTTCCAGTCGGGGGAGGCAGCAGCCACAGTAGCCCCCACTGCTGACTCCAGAGCACTAGCAGAGGGAGGCAATTCCAGCCCTTTCCCTCCGTGCAGGACCTAGGTGCTTCTTGTCTGCCCGCCCATTGGCCTGTCCCCAGGCTTCAATTCTGCTGGTTCACAGTCGGTGGATGCGAGGGGGAGAGGTGTAGGGTAAACTATCCGGCATTACTCATCTCTTCCATTAAACTTCCCTGAGCAATGGAGCATGGAGAGGGGTGGGGAGCAAGCCTCTCTCATTGATTGAGCAGCATCTGTGGGGTCGATGATGTTCACTTCTACTATGGGACTCTGCCCATTCAACTGCAAAGTAAGGTGGATTACAATGCAGTTTGACCTGTGAAAAGCAGGTTTTAAAGTTGTGCTTACTCCACATTTTTTGCTTCGTGTGCTCCTGACAGACCAAAGCCCTGTTCCTAAGATGTTCTGTTAGGATAGGAGAAAGACTCGTTCCAAAGAAGCACTGAGGGCCACGCCTACATGGAGAATTGACTGAGAACGACTAATGAGCTCTTTGTCCATGTGACCGGAAATCCATCTCTTTGAAAGATGGAGATAGTGACCTCCATATCCTTGAGACAATGGAGTTGGGAGAGAGAGCAGATAAAGGTTGGCATCCAGCTAAGGATACACATACGCTCCCTCTCTTCCTGGGGAAGGTGACTGGAGCTACCAAAATCTTGGTGAAGACCCTGAGAGCTGTTGAGAGGCTAAAGGACAAGTCACAGAACTAAAACTGTTGGTCCCCGTTACTAAAATAGAGGAACTTGCAAAAATTCCGTAAGATGGGGATAAGCTTTGATGAGA